>NC_056631.2:92867848-94159515 GCF_002870075.4 Lactuca sativa
CAACTTCTCAGCTCCCTACACACCTCAACAGAACGGAATTGTCGAAAGACGAAACCGATCTTTGTATGAAGCTGCCCGAACAATGCTAAGTTTCGCTTCCTTACCTCTTTATTTTTGGGCTGATGCTATTTTTGCTGCTTGTTTTACACAGAACAGGTCATATCTCAACAAGCGATTCATGCTCACACCATATGAGATTCTCAACAACAGGAAGCCTAATGTGAAATTTTTCCACGTGTTCGGCTCACGGTGTTTCATCTTTAACACTAAAGAACACCGCAACAAGTTCGATGTCAAAGCCGACGAGGGAATCTTTCTGGGCTACTCTCTCACTTCCAAAGCATACAGAGTCCTAAACAAGTGTTCGAGGAAAATCAAAGAGACCTATTATGTGACTTTCGATGATAGCTATGTCAAAAAGCTACAGGCCAAAGAAGACACAGCTGGGGAAATCTTTCCTCAAACTGGCCAAGTCACAGTCTCGATCGCTAATCTATACGAGAAATTTATGGAGCTATTTGACGAACCAGAGAAAGCTACTCTCTCAGAAGCAGGTGCAGCAGACAACAAGGTAAACCATATGAAACAAATTGTTGAAGAAGCTGCCAGGAGAATGAACGAAGGAGGATCGAATTCTGGTGAACCTCCATCCAATGATGCTTCAGTTAAGGGGGAGCCAAGCTCACATGTTGAGGGGGAGCCAAGCTCTACAACTGCTACCGAAAGTCCAACTCCAACCGAAAGTGCTTCACCAACCGAAGGTGCATCAACGCCTGAAAGCCCAGCACCACAAGAAACCTCTGAACCTTAAGTTTCTCATAGCTCATCAATCGAGGGGGAGCATGGTGATATGTCACTCGATTACGAAAGCCAATCTGAGCCAGAAGAAATGATCATTGCTGAACTAGACCCAACCTTTGATCCAAACTATCCTCCTCTCACCAAATGGACCAGAGATCATCCTATCTCTCAAGTGGTTGGTGATGTCTCTGAAAAGGTTCTGACCCGATCACAACTGAAGGCAAAACAAACATCCTTATTTTCCAAAGTTGAGTTATGTATGTTTAACTCTTTCGTATCAAAAGTTGAACCGAAGACAGTTAACACTGCTCTCGATCACTCCGATTGGGTTCAAGCGATGCAAGACGAACTGAATGAATTTGAAAGGAACAAAATCTGGCGCCTCATTCCAACTCGTCAAGATGCCTCGGTTGTTGGTCTCAAATGGGTCTTTAGGAACAAAATGGACAAGGAATGGAACGTGATAAGGAACAAAGCTCGTCTGGTGGTAAAAGGATATTTTCAGGAGGAAGGGATTGATTATGAAGAGACTTTCGCTCCTGTAGCAAGGCTAGAATCTGTATGAATATTTCTTGCTTATGCTGCACACAAAAACTTCGAAGTTTTCCAAATGGACGTCAAGTGTGCATTTCTTAATGGAGAACTAGAAGAAACTGTGTACGTGGAGCAACCTCCTGGGTTCGTGAACGAAAAGTATCCAAATCATTGCTACATTCTGGATAAAGTTGTGTATGGACTCAAACAAGCTCCGAGAGCCTGGTATGAAACGCTAACTAAATTCTTAAAGATGTCCAAATTCAAACAAGGTGCGGTTGAACCAACTTTCTTTCGCAAAAAGGAAGGTAACCACCTTATGATAGTTCAAATTTATGTCGATGACATCATCTTTGGCTCAACGAATCCCAGCCTAACAGCTGAATTCAAAAAGCTGATGGAGACTAAATTTGAAATGAGCTCAATGGGTCCTATTAACTTTTTCCTTGGTTTAAATATTAGACAGGGACCCGAAGGCATCTTTATCAATCAGGAAGCTTACACGAAGACTCTCCTTGCAAAGTTTGGTATGATGGGAGACTCCAAAGTCAAAGTCCCAATGGCATTCGGTACCAAGCTAACTCCATCCCTACACAAACCGGTTGTTGATATCACGCTCTATCGACAAATGATAGGCTCACTAATGTATCTTACTGCTAGCAGGCCTGACATCATGTTTTCTGTGTGTTACTGTGCTAGATTTCAGGCAAACCCACGCGAACCTCACATGCTTGCAGTAAAGAACATTTTACGTTATCTCAAGCGAACTGCCTCCTTAGGTCTATGGTATCCTTCCAACTCAGGCTTCTTCGTTCAAGCCTATTCAGATGCAGACCTTGGAGGATGTGGACTCGACAGAAAAAGCACCACTGGCGGCTGTCAATTCCTTGATGGGAAGTTGGTGAGCTGGCAATCAAAGAAACAAACGTGCGTGTCGTTGTCTACTGCCGAAGCTGAATACATAGCCGCTGCATCCTGCACCTCCCAAGTGATTTGGATCCAGAGTCAACTTCGAGACTATGGACTCAATATGAAGAAGATCCCACTATATTGTGACTCTGAAAGTGCAATTAGGATCTGTCATAACCCAGTGCAGCACTCTAAAACCAAACACATAGCACTGAGGTATCACTTCATCAAAGTTCATGTGGAAGATGGAAACGTTGAAGTACACTTTGTTCGAACCACTGATCAACTGGCTGACGTCTTTACCAAAGCTCTTCCTGAAGCATCATTCAACAGAATTTTACAAGGGCTAGGTATGATGGAATCAGAGTCAGTACCTCAAACTACCTCTCAACCTCAAAAGTAAGAAGCGAAATTGACCGAACGTTCAGGTTCGGTTAAATTATCTAACTCGCTCATCACCACAAAGGTAGTTTTCTTGGTTGTATATTTCTTGTACAAAGTTGTTTGTATTATTGTCAAAAGTATATTCTGACTGCATGTCTCAATTCATTGGTTTTTCAAAATTTTCCAAAACCGAAACCAACCGAACGCTTGGGTTCAGTTTTTCAAAATTTTCCAAAACCGAAACCAACCGAACGCTCGGGTTCGGTTTTTCAAAATTTTCCAAAACCGAAACCAACCGAACGCTCGGGTTTGGTTTTTCAAAATTTTCCAAAACCGAAACCAACCGAACGCTCGGGCTCGGTTTTTCAAAATTTTCCAAAACCGAAACCAACCGAACGTTCGGGTTCGGTTCTTCAAATTTTTCCAAAGTTTTTTTTTACTTACTCTTTCCAATTTTTTTTCTTACTTATTTAATTTATGTGTTCGTTCGTTTATGGGGATAAAATTGTTGGATTACTTAAGTGTCCCTAAAAGCATGCTGCTGTATGTGTCCCAAGCCTCATAAGATTCTGAATAATAGCCTTAATGACTTGGTATAAACAAACCTTGTCTTCCCAATTAGGCTATCCCATTTATTCTAATCGTGAGCTACCTCACTCTTTTCTCACATGAGATACGAATTTTCTGCTTGGTCCTTATTTTTGCAGCGGAGGTACTTTAGTTTCTTCCACCATCTCCATTACATTTCTCCATTACATTCATTTCATCAACGTAACCCTTGAGACTCTTAGAAATTACCACTGAGGTTTATGGTTACACAACAACTGTGTTTATGATCTCAGTTTCGTGCAACTACGAGCTGAGTGAAACCCAAACTTCAACACCAAATCTGAATTGACGATGAACAATAAATTTGCTCAAGTTTTCACCAACGAATTGACGGATGTATCCTACTGAAATCTCAAATTTTATTTTTGTATGATTCCTATGAAATTGTTAAACACCATAACATTTCTTCCCTTGGGATCCAGTTTTTAATTTTTTCTGAGATTTTATATTTTCCAAGCCAATTTAAAATTAATTCCTACCTACTTGTTCAACAGACTACACCGGTCTCACAAGTACTTTGTTCACTTTCTTTCTTATTTCAAGATAAGAATTGTTGAATCAAAGCGAAAGCCACCCTTAAGTAGCCTTATTAAAAGAAACCTTTCAACATTTATTAATAAATGTTTGATCGTCATTCAACGGGAAACCACACTAACACTTTGAGGTCTCTCTTGATCTTGAAGGAAGAGATTCGTGCCCGAGATCATTTGTTTCGTGTCATTATTGACATCACAGTCATTCCTAAAAAGAGTTGCTTTATTTCTTTTCTTTTTACACTCTTCGCACGAAAATCTTTGATTTTCCAAAATTCCGTTACTAATAATTACAGGCTGTTTTATTGCTTTGGTGATTAATTATAAAGATGTGGTCAAAAATCATCCACGTAGGGAGTTAATTCAAAAGATGCCATTTAAAAGATAAGACGAAAGGTTGCTGACTCAGGCGGGAGTTAAAAGGATTGAATTTCAAACGACGGTAAAAAGGGAACGCCCATACTTTTACTGACATCATGGACGCGTGTGCGAATTTCAAGCGACACCTCTCTGGCACTTAAAGGCGCGTGAGGATTTGAAACGGTATGTTCTGAAACGGCGCTTGTTGGGCGGCGTGATCCTAGGAATCTGACACTCTCTCTCCTACGTGATCGTCGCATGCCTTAACTGTCACACATCTGTCATTCCGGAAACCTTTTCGTATTTCCATAGAAGATTTGAAACGATTTTTCTCTCTCCTTTCACCCACTATAAAAGGTAGTCTATACTCCCATTTACCTCTTTACTGCATCCGGAATTTCCAAGAGAGCAAAAACTACCAAAAGCTTCACTGTTCATCTTCTTCTTCTACCTTCAACAATGGTAGAATCCTCCTCAGTCCATGCTACCTCACACATCCTTCCCATACATTCTCAACAATGCTTGGTGATTGACCTCACTCCTCAGTTGTACGATTCCTATATGGCTCCGATCATCGAGTGCTTGAAGTACTCCCAGATCGCTCCAGCACTTTCCAGAGTTGAGTCTGTGCCCATGGAGATTCTATCGCAGGTGTATTCGACTGCACATTATGACAAAGCCGTCGAAAGGGTGTTCTTCGAGGTTGCTGATCACATGACCTCCATTTCTCGACAACGATTTGGTACACTGCTAGGGTTGGCTGCTGACCCTTCAAGAATTAATCCGGAGACGATTCCAGTTGGGATGCTTTACAACATGTTTTATAACATGGGGTACACGGAGGTCCTCACCTCCGTCGCAAAGTTCAAGAAATCCTGCTTTCCGCCACAATGGAACGGCATGTTTACAGTCCTCTTCAAGGGCTTATCTGAACGGAGCTCCGGATCCGATGGTTCAAGTCGACTGTTCTTGTCGATTTTGTACGGCGTCTACAACGGCGTAAATCTTGACTATGGGTTGGTTCTCTGGCAGCAACTCATCCAGAGCCTTTCTTCCTCTTCACGACACTCTGAGGTGTCGTATGCCCGGTTCTAGACAATCATCACCAAATGGGCGATGAAAAAATTCGATATTCCACCTGCTGCTGGTGCATCGAGGTCTTCGATCGGTACTTTTCATACCACGAAGATCATCGTCTCTAATGCATCCAATTTTTCTTTCGTTGGCTCTATTCCGGAGACAATGTATGGCGATGTTCCCTCTGACAGCGGGATCATCAGGACCGTTAAGGAGTTCAAGGCGTTTGGTCCTAGGGTACTTACACAGGAAATGCTCAAGTCAATCCATGACGTTGACAAGCCTGTTCATAGGGGCAAAAAGGCAGAAAAAGGGAAGCAAGTGACCAAAGCTCCTACAGGTCCTTCTCCCAGGAAGAGGAAACCAACCCAACCTGCCAAGTCCCCGCAACCGAAGAGAAGGAAGACTCAACCGAAGCGAAAGCTTACTATCGCTTCCTCTTCGAGTGACTCAGAAGGCGAGAGTTCGGGTTCGGACGACTCTCAAAGAGGCAAAACCCCTCCCCGAGGCAACACCCCACCCCGATCACCTACCCCAAACATGGAAATTCCTGTCTCACCAATTCCCTCACCTCCTCAAACAATCCCTACTTCCATTCCGACCATAAACCCCACTACCACCATCCCTAAAACCTCTTTCCCTATACCACCACCCATTTTCACAGATACCACTACAACAACTGCAAAGGTAACAACCAACGTATCTGATACGGGGGTTCATACCAGTGCAACCGAAACACCACCTGTAACGGAACCACCTCAAACCGAAACCCAACATACAACCGAACCTACCCACACTCAACAACCACCCGAAACTACCCCAACCAACACTCAACCTGAACCTACCCACACCTCAACACCTCCAGCTTCCCCACCCCCTCCATCTCCAGATCATGCCTCTGATGGGGACAACCCCTTCCTTGGCGGTGAAAATATGACCTTCGATTCGGTCTACTTTAGTCCGTTTCAGGTTCAAAGTGACGATGAGGACAATGCTCCAGTAACAAAGAAGCATCTAAAGGAGCTAAACGAGAAGGTTGACTTACTTCTTGCGTCATCCTCTAACACTCAGTCCTCTCTCTCTGAAGCCGCTCTTCAGAAGATTGTTGACGCCTTCTCCAGGGCTCAGCATGATTCTGTTGCTTCAGCCACAGCCGCCATTGATGCCTCCACAAAAGCCTGTGAGGCTGCGACCACAAAAGTCAATAAACTATTCTCAGACGCCTCTTCCCTGTTGAAGTCCTTACAGGAGAGTGCTGACGCCACAAAGACAACGTTGGAACCAATCCTTCAACAATTGGCCATGTTCGTCTCAATGGAGTTACAGTCGTTCGCTACACTTCGCCAATCCATAAGCGACGACAACTCGGCCCTTCGTGCCTCCATTGATGAGCGCCTCGTTAAGCTTCAAGAGGATCTCGCTGCCGAAAACTCATTAATGGACGTTTTGGCAAGTAAAACCACCGCCCTTAAGGTCAAGAGCACTCAGCTTTCAGACTCTCAGCAACAGATTGAAGCTCTTCGATCCGAACGGGAGGTTATAAAAACTTGTGTTTCGGATGTACACGCTGCCCTATCCAACAGCCTGGAAGCACACGATCCGATTCTCAATCATTTGGTGAGGCGAACCCTTGCTGAAAAACTTGCTCCTGCCCTAGACCTTCTTAGCAAAATTGAAGGCTTACCTAGTTTCGTGTCTGATCCGAAACAAGGGGGAGAAACGAAGTCCGGATCGAAACCATCTCCTTCCTCAAAAGCTGCTCACACAACCGAACCACCTCCGACTGGTCAAACTTCAGGTTCGGGTGTGAAGGACAAAGGAAAGAACATACATGAGGAAGAAGAAGAAGATGATAAAGAAACCATTGCTGACTTGCTTAAACGCAAAAACAGTCGCAATGTGAAAGATGATATCAATCGTGTGGCGCGCGAAGCTGAAGAAGCCGAACGAAAGAAGAAAGAAGCCCATGATCTCCTCGAGAGCAGGAAAACTCTTTTCCCTGCTTGGACTCGAGAGAGACTGATTAAGGAGGCCATAGATACTCCTAGCATCCTATGGCTCGAACCGGTGATATCCTTCGACTGCAATAATTCTGTCGATTCGCAGTTCGATATGCCGTTGACTCGAAAGGCGTTTATCTTCCACGCCTTCTCCAATATTTTTGAAGTCCCTCATCCTAATTCTGAGGTCGATAAGGAGCTTATCGAGTTCTATCTGAAGGCCGCTCAACCACAATACCAAACATGGAGCGCTCAGAAGATCGTGAATGTTCGGGTCTTAAAGCCTTATACCGAAGGAAGATTTCTCAACGTTCGGTTCAAGGTGATAAGAGGGTCTGCTAGAACCGAACATCTTATATCATTGGCAGATCTACCGAACCTAAACCCTCATGATTGGCTCGTTTTGCACAACATCCTTTTGACGAATGAAGCTGAATATGGTCCAATTATAGACCATCTCAAGAGGATGATTGTTTGTTACATCATGGAGGTCGCCCTAATGGATCAGGAGATAGCCACAATCTTCAAGAAGAAACCAAAGATAGCTCCTGTGGGATCGGCCAGTGATCTAAATCAAATGAAGATGGGCAAGATCGACCCGAAGCGTAATACGGTCATGTTCACTAGAGCAAAAGGACAGAAATGCCTCTTTGCTTTAGTGGATAAACATCTTTATACCACTGCTTGTCTTGAGCATGTGATGTTTATCATCCGGCGGTATAAAGAGAATGCAGCAGATGATGTCAAATACTTCAACGATATGATCCAGTGGTACATCAGATTCAGACAGACGATACTTGCTCTTGTCTCTCGTCTGTTTCAGACTGTGAAGAAGAAGGTACCTGCTGCTGCTGCTGGCCCAAGTAACAAGTGAAGATCTCGCTCTAATTGACGCAAAGGGGGAGATTGTTGAGTTGAAGACTCGTTTGAAGATTGCGTCATTGGGCTCGGCTGTTAGTCCATTTGTTTTGTACTCCGGTTTTGGGCCTGTCCAACCGTGAGTTTATTAGGTTTACTGTATAAAGATATGCTTGCATGCATATTAGAGAATGGATTGAAGAGAAGTAACGATCATTACGATAGCGGTGTAGATTTCTTTATCGTTCTTGTAAACCTCCAACCCTCTACAGTTGATGTTCTTGATCGAGCTCTTCTGAGGGTTTATTTTATAATCATTCGACACGTTTGATTCATCCTTGGGTTTATTTTATAATCATTCGACACGTTCATTCTTGCTGTTTAAATATTTATTTACCTGTTTAAGATCTAATCGATCTTCCAGACTAAGTGTTAATCTCATCATTCTCCTTCTAGTATAGTTGTATATGTTCTCATAGTAATGTAATGTATACGTTCTCATAGTAATAAGTACTGACTCATGAATGAACTGACTCATTGATCTAGCAATAGTATAAGTATGATCCTGTGCTACCCCGATGGTAACTTACTAATGATGTAACTAGTACGCATGAATATGGAAGAACTTTTATGACTATATATGTACACATGATATATAATTAATATTGAAACGACCTTCGGACGGCTACCGGATATCCCACCAGACCACATCTCAAGCGCGAAAAGGAAATAGGGTGGAAAGCTTTCCTAAGCCTTTTAAACATTGCTTATATAACTATACATATACGGACATGCAATTTCTAATAAGTATAACAAAGTTTAAGTAAAAATATTTGATAAGTAAAAGAGTTTGTAAAGCAGTTTGAAATAAAACAGTTTGAACAGTAATAAAATCATTGGTTTTGTAGTTATTAATCACATGTAATTGATGTAATAACTATAAGTATTCAACTTGTATTCCCCCCCCCCCATTAAAGAATTTAAAACATTTAAAAGTATTTCAAAGGTTAGTTAAAGGGGTATGAACTCACTTGTGGTGAGTGGATTGGATTGAAGTGTCGGATACTGTGCTAGGTGGCAAACGGAGACTTGTACACGCGCACGAGCCTAGTTATCATATAATGAACATATATATATATATATATATATATATATATATATATATATATATATATATATATATATATATATATATATATAACTTATTAGCCAAATTATAACTAATAAATTAAGTTGGGACACTCTAGAACATGAAAACACTTTGTATAAGTGTTATAAGTCCTAAGGGTTGCATCTAAGTGGTTGTGGGACAAGGCTAATGGGTTAATGGTTCCAAAAGACCCTATACATGGGTTTACTCTTCAATGAACCTCACACAAGGAGTTTATGGTCGTAAACCCTTGAGTTTACGGCCATAAGCTCCTAAACTTAATGTAATTTTGTGTTTTGAAGTGTTACATGATTCCTAGAAGCAATTCTACTTGGTGGTTTAATCCTTGGAAGAGTTTAGGGCATTAAGACACTCCTTTTAGGAGTTTTCGGCCCTAAGGCCATTTCCTTTTGAGTTTACTGCCATAAACTCATATGGAAATGGGTATTTTTATGTTTTCAAGTCCCATGCTCATCTAGGATAGGTTCTAGACAATTATCTAAGGCTAATGAAGGCCTTAGGCACAATTTGGTACCCTTCTTTGATGTTCACGTCCCAAGAACCATAGCAATTGGATATTAGGGTCGTAATCTCTCTTTGGGAGGGTTTTTTGATGTTTTAAGGTCCCCAAATTAACTAGGAATAAATAGAGGCTATTGTCCAAGGCTTTAGGAGTGATTAAGGCACTCTTTGGCCTTTGAGTTTGGAGTTCACGGTCCAAGAACTTCTTGGGTCGTGAACACCTAAATCTTGGTGTTCTTGGATGATTTCTAGTCATAAATACACCCATATACAAGCGTAAGGTAGTTACTTAATAAGTGGAAGGGACTAGGCATCATTTAAGCCTTATTTAAGAGTTTACTCCCCAAGTGTTCTTGGGCGGTAAACTCTCGAATCTTGATGTGTTGCTATGAAATCTATGTTATTATGCACATTATAAGCCATATAATACAACTAGAGAGAGGTACTCACGATTTGGGATTAAAACCCGAAGATCCGTGAGAGAGAAAATGGCTTTTCTCTAGTTGGAAATGTAATTAATGAAATAATTTGGTTAAGAATTATATATATAGTCCTAGGATTTTTGGCAGAAAATATTATTATTCAAGAATTGAACTCTAATATCATAAAGTTTGGAAATAACCGAGTTGCACAAACCCATGTGCATCCACTCTCCTGATATATCCTTAAATGTAAACCCTGAAATACTCAAACTTATTCGGAAAAGTCTGAAAATTTACTGCAACTGATCTAACTTCTATTGACTTGATAATGTTCATACATAATGGAAATTTCGGGTTGTCACAGTATCCGCAACTGAGATACATGTAAAGTGTTATGGATATGGATGAGCTCATCAGGAAGATCTAGCCGGTATGCAACCCTTCCAACACGGGCATAAATCCTAAATGGACTAATAAATCGGGGACCCAACATGCCCTCTTCTGAAATCGGATGACACATTTCCAAGGTTACACCTTCAGCAACACAAAGTATCCCACTTGAAACTCGAGGCCAGAACATCGGCGGTCCACATAACTCTTCTGGTGACTCTGCACGACCCGCAACTTGTCACGCTTCTGCTGAATCAACTCAGTGGTCTTAAGCACTACCTCAGTGCTTCCCATGACCCGATGCCTGACCTATCCCCAACAAACCGGGGTCCTACACCTTCTTCCATACAACATCTCGAAAGGTGGTCGATCAATACTAGCATGATAACTGTTGTTGTAGGAGAACTCCGCCAGAGAAAGGTAAGTATCCTAACACCCTCTAAAATCCAGCACAAAAGCCCTAAGCATATCCTCGAGCGTTTGGATTGTCCGCTTGCTCTGACAATTGGTCTGGGGATGGTATGTTGTACTGAAATGAAATTGAGTTACTAAATCCTCATGGAACTTCCTCCAAAATCTGGAGGTGAAATGAACATCACGGTCCGAGACCACAGATATCGGCACCCTGTGCCTGACTACCACCTCCCGGACATAGATATCCGCTAACGTTTTGTGGATATACTCTCAGCAATCGGAATAAAATGTGCACTATTGGTCAACCTATTCATAATGACCCAAATAGAGTCAACACCCCGCACCATATTGGGAAATTTGGAGATGTAGTCCAAAGTGATCTCCTCCCATTTCCATAAAGGGATGGGTAACGGATGCACCTTGTCGTGAGGTCTCTGATGTTCAACTTTGACCTTCCTACAAGTCAAACACCGCTCAACAAACCAAGAAGCTTCCCTTTTCATGCCGGTCCACCAGTAACTCATCCTCAAGTCTCGGTAATCTTTTTGGCCCCCGGGTGGATAGAAAACTTTGACTTATGCGCCTTTCCAAAATCGTTTGTCCCACCTGATGCCGGAACCCAGATCTTACCACACGGGGTCAATAACCCCCTTCTGTCTCTAACAAACAAAGGAATATGTCCTCTAATCCACTCAGTCTTCCAATTTTCCTTTTTCAATCCTTCTACCCGATCCTCCTTGATTAAATCCATCAAGGGTGAAGTAACAGTCATCCTCAAGCAAATATCTCGGATCGATGAGCACACCACCTTATGGCTGAAAACATCGGCCATCACATTGGCCTTCACAGGGTGTTACAAAATCTCACAGTCATAGTCTTTTACCACATTTAACCACCTCCGTTGCCGCATTTTCAAATTCGGCTGATCCATCAAATAATTTAAACTCTTATGATCGACATAGATAGTGCATCCGACCCCGTGCAAGTAGTGCCTCTAGATTTTGAGGCCAAAAACCACCGCCCCCAATTCCAAATCATGAGTGGGGTAATTCACCTCATGAGGCTTCAGCTGCATCGAGGCGTGAGCAATCACATGCCCTCTCTACATAAGGATAGCTCCCAACCCCAAAATAGAAGTGTCACAAGAAATCACAAAATATCCAATCCCTTAGGTAATACGAGAATCGGTGCCTCACAAAATCTATGCCTCGGAATCCCGAATTCCAACTGCAAATCCGGACCCCAACAAAAGGTCACATTCTTCTTGGTCAGGTGGGTCAGAGGCACTGTAATCTTGGAGAAAACCTGAATAAATATCCGATAATACCCCACAAGACCCAAGAAACTCCGAATCTCAGATGCGTTTTCCAAATCTTCCCAACATATCACAGCCTCGATCTTGGTTGGGTCCACCAAGATACCACCCTGGTTGATGATGTGCGCCAAAAACTACACCTCACACAACCAAACCTCATATTTGGAGAACTTAGCATAAAGCCTCTCCCTCCTCAAGGTCTCCAACACCTCTACAAATGCTACTTATGCTGCTCCTTTATCTTAGAGTATACCAAAATATCATCAATGAAAACAATCATAGACCGATCCACCATCGGCCTGCAAACCCAGTTCATGAAATCAATGAACACTGTTGGTGCATTGGTGAGCCCGAAAGGCATCACGACAAACTCGTAATGACCATAACGAGTTCTAAAGGTCGTCTTCTGTACATCCTCATCTCTGATTCTCATCTGATGATATCATGACCAAAGATCAATCTTGGAGAACCCAGATGCACCCTGAAGCTGATCAAATAAGTCCTCGATCCTTGAAAGTGTTGGATTAGTGTCTAATTCCATAACTATAATTGGTATGTACTTGACACGAGAGTTTTGAGAATTATGAGCATTCGTTTGGCTTGCGGAATTAAAGAACACACAATGAACATGGCGATTTTGGTGTTTAAGAGCTGCATTATATTATGTATGGTGTTACATAAAGGGATCTAGATCTAAATCTACATAAATAACACACACTTACACACTTAATTTTACATCTCTTAAGCACACCTCTACAAGTGGTATGAACCCACCTTATATAGAGGTGCTTACATGTCTCTCTCTCACTCTCTATCTCATAAGTCATAAGGCTAATACACAACACGCAAGTGGGTCTACAAAAGTCAACCCATTTACAAAGTCATACATGGATAACTTTGCACCCAATAGAGAGTAGCATGGTACATTTGGGTTGCATATCATCAGGACAATTTGATAGGATGGACTTTTGAGAAGAAGTTATTTATGGTTTATTAATATATTATAAGTTCTAATATATTAATATGAAATTATATTGTTTAATTACTATTGATCAAGAACTAATTTAGAATTAATTTTGTGATAAAAAAGAGACTAAATAAATATAAGGGGTTGATTTGGTAAATCATTCATTCTTATAAAGTGGGTTTATGATCCATAGTTCTTCATGTTGGGCTAAACCCATGTGGTAACCCATGGATACTCCATGGAGGTTTTAACCCATGGAGCATGAGGGATATGGAAAGTCATTAGGGTTTACATGGTGTAACCCTAGTTAGCCACACTATATAAGAATCCCTCTAGCTCATGAAATTGGCACTTAAGTGGAATACTAGAGGGCTAGCCGATTTGTGTGTGCCAGGAATCTCTTCTCAAGTTATCATTTGTTCTATATGTGTTTTGATTCCATGTGAGCCATTCATATTATTGGTGTTAAGCTCTTAAAGGCTAAAGGTTCAAGGTTTCCAACAAGCGACAAGAAAATGTATGTTATCTAACTTGTTTTATTACCCAAGTATCAAGTTTTGTATGCTAGTTAGGGTAATACTTTGGAAACTTCAAGTTTGCATGTATAATAGAGAAAACATAGATCCAAGGTATTTAGGGTTGTATGTACACCTTAGGAGTGTTAGAATGCTCACAACCCAACAGTGGTATCACAGCCTAGGCTTGTTTTCAATTATATTAGATGGTACTTGTGTTAAACGCTAAAAAATTCATTTTTTTTGCTTTCTGGACAGTGGATTCGCCGAGTCCATTGGGGGATTCACCGAGTCCAAGTAGAATTCTGACCAACTCGCCGAGTTGGTTCATACACTTGACGAGTTGGTGCTCCATAATGCAGTTTTTCGATGTTTTTCGCTGGAATTGCACTAGGATCATTACCCTAAGCTGTTATTGAACTTATAAACTGTTTTTGATGTGGTAATGATCATGCTTATCCAATTTATAAGATAATTGTCAAAGTTTCATGTTTTGTATAAGTTTATATGGTTAGGCTAATTACATGAAATTTGTTTGATGTGAATTGTCTTGTTCTTAAGAGTTTAACTAGATCATTGACAAAATTGTTTGATCATTGTAAGTTACAATAGTTGATCTAAATGTTTTGATGAATTCCATAACTTGTCCTCAAGTTATGAAAAATGAAAAGTTTCTCTTTTAAATAGATCATTAAAATCATAGGTTATGAACTTGAAGAGTCTTTTTCCCATAAATGGTTTTATGAACTTCATAACTTGTCCTCAAGTTATGGATTTTCAGGAGTCTTTTCATTTAAACCTATATTAAACTAATAAGTTATGGATTCCAAAAGTTTTTGAATAGTTCAAAACTTACCCTCAAGCTTTGGAATTTGTAAATGTAAAAGTCTAACTTTTGAGACATTTAAATCTAAACCCTAGAATTTTAAAGTTTAAAATTCTACCCTTATACTATTATAATATTATAGGTTTAATATATATATATATATATATATATATATATATATATATACATACATATATATATATATATATATATATATATGTAAGAATAAAGCCAGTCTTACCGTTAGTAGGCCTCATTCACGAAGTCGGTCTATAAGGGGGTATAAAGTGACTGCCTATAAAATGGCAGTTTAATGGGCGTCCACTCTCACCCACCGCTTCCTTGATTGGTGGAGGGTTGTTAGCTGAACAGGTAGGATAGGACTCAAATTCTCCCTTCATTAAAAGTAGAATGATAAATATAAAGTAACTAAACACTTATAAATTCCCAAATCTTAGTTACTTAGAAAAATGTGAAAATGGTGCTAACCTATGAAATTGCACTTTGCACATTGTTTAGTCATTTGTGGTGCATGTGTGGTTAACCGACACACTAATATGGACTGACAGTGCGTGGCAAAGGGTAGCTTGATGTTAATCATAGATCAATGGAGTGTGTGTGGTTAACCGGCACATTGATTAGGTGGTTGTAACATTGGATGTTCTGAGCTAATTTGCATGGTTATTCACATCTTGTTTGTGATCCTCAGCATCCCATTCACAAACTTGAAGGGCAAAATAGAGATTTAAACATGTCATTGAAAGTCTCAATGAATCTCTAAGGATCTTGGAGTTTCAATTCACTTTAACATTCTTTTTCGTTTTTTCGTGATGGAAATTGGTAAATCATCATTTACCTACCTTCAAATATTTTGCAGTTTGGATTACGACATCCCTCTTCCAATTTGTAAAATATTGTGTTGGGTCCTAGTCTTAATATTTCATTTGGGTGTTATATTAAGAACTTAAATCAACTAACTTGAATTTCTCCCATTGTAGATGTCTAGTTCAGACAACTATGGTCTTCCCAAATCCTTTGGAACAAGCTTTCCTCTTGAAGATGATGTCCCATGGTTGGATCGTGGGAGTCATACTTCACTTCCTCTACCTCCTCCAATAATTCTCCTTAACCCACAAGTTCAAAGAATTGAAAAAATCAAGGTCACTCAAGCCCTACTTGCAATGAAACATCAAGATGGAAGGCATGTGTGTACTCACGTCTTGGAGATGAAGCCACATATTGACAGGTTGAGAGTATTGGGTGTCATTGTCTCGAGGAAGTTGGCGGTTGACTGGGTTCTTCAATAACTTCTTGAGTCATATAGCGAGTTCATTAAGGACTACAATGTGACAGACCACAACATGACCCTTATTGATCTTACCTATTTGCTTGTTGCTACTGAATCAGCAATGATTTGGCACACTGGAAAAACAAATTTTACTGGAAGCTCTACTCCCCAAACCTCCATGGACATTGACAATCGAAACATTGAAAGTCCAGAAAAGATTTCTCTTTCCAAGGGAAAGAGAAAGGCTAAGTCTGAGATCATCTCGTGTACCATTCATAAAGAGTCTATATGTTTCTATTTCCATGAGAAGGGGCATTGGTTGCGAAGCTGTCCTGACTACCTGAAAGATCTGAGAGAAGGTAGAATCGAAAAGTTTGACTCTGCTTCAGAAAAGTCTACTGTCTAACTATATTAAGTTCCTAATTGGTTATTCTTAATACATGATGTGACAAAGTTGCATTTTGATGTTTTGTAGGATCATGCAAAGGGAAGGAAGCTTAAAGGAAGAGTATGTTGAATCAAATTGCAAAAATGGATTTCTATCGCATGGTTCGATGATTGGATTTTTGCGCTGCTTCTTAGGAGTTATGATAGATTGCTAGGAAATATGTAATAACATAGTTTTAATTTGTAATTGCATTATAAGGAAAAGTTTTTCCGCATTTTCTAAATAAATAAAATTTTGTTTTATTTTTATATCTCCTTGCAATGGCATTTGTGAAAATTGGAGTTTTTATGTTTCTATGTTTAGAAATATGGATTTAATTCTTTCGTTTGTGGTAGTTTCAAATTTACCAAATAAGGAAAGATTCTCATCACCCAAGTTTAAATTTGAAAGAAACTTGGAATCATGCAACTTGTAGTGTGTGATGAATGAGAACCTTCATCTTTGGGAAATTAAGAGTAATTCCTTGTTCACATGTATATGGGATTCAAGTGAAAGACTAGGGGATCGGGTACACTAGGTGTGCACTAATCAAGATCTACCACAAAGATCGTTAAGACTATTCGTCATGATTTACTAAAGTTTAGTAAACGTGGTTATCCTTACAAGTTTAAGTATAATTCTGAAACATTGGAAAATGTTCAATGTATGGCAGAACGAATGAGAAGAATCAAATTAGGCAGAAAGATAAAAGTTTCTCCAATCTAAAAAGATGGGAGAGTACTTTAGTATCGTGTTTTATGATCATCTTAACGTTTATGGAAAAACCATATCACAATTGATCCTGTATAGACATCTTAGTGCATTTGTATGGCTAAGAAAATGAATCGTGAATTGTTGAAAATAGTTTAAATCAAGAAGATGAGTCATACTTCATTCCCAAAACAGGTCTTAGAGTCATACTCCAAGATTGTAACCTTGAGTGACATAATCTTAAAAAAGGTTTAAAACACTTATCAAATGTAGAGTAAAAGTTTTCTACTCATGTACATTTGAAATTGGTAAGTTGTGATGTTTTTGGATAAAACAAAGACCAACTAAGGTCAATTGTGTGAAGTGTGTGTCTTGATAAGAATCTGCACTAATGCTTGAATATTCGATTTGTCAATGAATGATTCATTACAAGAGAATCTTATATGTCAAGATGGTAGTGGGAGTCTTAATGTTATTGACAAGTTTCAAGAACTAATCAAGAATAAAAGCTATTGTATATTGCTAGCACACAACTTGAGGTTTATAACCTATCATGCTGACATATTCTTATTTCTATGCCTATTTCAGTTAAGGTTAACTATGCATGTGATTTCTATGAGTTTTCAATGGTTTGCATAACAACTTGGAAGTAATGGTAGGCCCTTGTGCTGCCAGATGGCAAGAAATTAAGATTGAACAAGTTCAGTCCATATGAGTTTGGATTTGTCACTAACCTTGTTTTCTGATTATGGTTATGACAAATTCACATGGACACATACACCATAAAATCTAAGAGTCATAAGGTTTCTCTCCGATTCATGACAATAATGGTGAGGAAACGCTTTCACTAAGTAGATCTTAAGGAGAAAATTGTGATATTTGTAATCTCAAATTCAATTATGATTAGGACATCCCTTTTCATAATTTGAGTTGTGAGAAATGGCAAAGGGTCTAAACATTTGAGACTTATTGTTGTAAGTTCTAAAATTGTTAAGACACACATGTGAGCTATCTAAGGAAAGGTGTATGAGTTTGAGAAGCTTAGATCGAAGCATCTCATATCAAAAATCAGAACTTTGGTAAGAAAGTCAATTAGTATTGATTTCTAGATGTCCAGCTGATTTCTGGGTACATGTCAAAGTTAGTGGGAGCATAAGTGTTATGCTAATAAAGAGAATAATTATTATGCTAGTGGGAGCATAATTATTATGGAAAGTGATGCAAGTTGGCAATGTTAATAATGAAAAACATAAGTTTTAAATTGAAAATTTGCAAGGTTTGAAAATTCGTTTTGCTATAATTAAGGGAGATGAATTTATACTTCATTTCAAATCTAAAAGCTTAGATTGAGATCTTAATCAATTTTAGTCAAATATATATGAATGTTATGTTGGAATGGTTCAACATAAGAAAATTCTATATATGGAAAGGTTAATTGTGTTCTAAAAAATTTGGTTATGATTACGGCCTACCTCTTCATAATCAAAATTATGAGAACATGGCAAATAGAAATATTATAGCAAAAGACTGATTAAGTATTATCTCTTTATGTTAGACATTATGAATCGTATCCCATATGCTTCGGGTATAGGATCGATTGCATATGCTATAATATTCTCGTGTTCTAATTTTCCAAATGCCTAGGGCATTTAGAGGGAAAAAGGAATAGAACCAGATATAACTAAAGTGGTTAAACAAATGTTAAGGACAATCTAAGGTTCTCCAAAGATCGGTCGTTTATTGACAGTTGGAAGTATAGTAATGGAAGGACCATATTGACATTATTATGAATAGACAGGAGTCTATCCATAATGAGTTGTCATATGGCAAATATGGAATGTTTCCATATAGGGAGTTAAAGAATAGATGAGAAAGTTAGAAACTTTTATGCAAGAAGGATGTTCAAAGGAATGTACTTTTAATTTGAGACTTCGTTTCCATGGAATTGTCTTGTAACAATCTCCAAAGGAATATTTTGTAATATCATTGGTCAAGTCTCTGTGACTTATGGCACCTAGACATTAAAAAAGAATCATTGCATGATAGTTTAGAATCTAACACTTTCTAGCAGTGACAAGAATTTGAATTCTTACACTTGCGATAAGGATTTGAAATTTTGAAATGAGCAGCATTGAAATGTTTTTCCAATTGATCTATTTCACAAAGTAAGGACCATAGACAAACATAGTGTGCATGCTTGGTGTACGGAATAACTATTGTTTAGACAAACATAGTGTACATGCTTGGAGCATGGCATAACTATTTATCTGATTCAAGTATTAAATTGATTATTCGAAACATTATACAATGAATGATGAGTAATCAATATGGATCAAAAGTTTTGGGGCCATATAGGATTAGTATTGTTCTTATGTTTCACTTTTCATGTTTTGACATCTCGAATAACTAGGTTATTCAAACCATCCACAGTCGATCATACTTTGGAAGTAGGTATTGAGGCAAGACAGTCATGAATGGGTATATAGTTTGTCTAGGACAAGGTGGCTGTAGTGTTCATGATTACTCCTGGAATAACATTCGAGTATTGGATTCAACCCACGCTCATCTAAATCACTTCATGGATTTTCTCACGAGTGATTGTGAGATGATAATATCTTATATTCTTGAAACAGAGACATGTGAGTTGTAGTTGCAGGTCGATTGCACATTGACATATGTAAACGCACCAATAACTTGGATGTTATAAAACATATCATTGTGTGTAATTTGATGAGTAAATACAAGCAAGCATTTGGGTCGAAGTTTATCCATTCCTATTACCCCCTTTGGATAAAAGCGATATTTGTGGGCCCCTCGATGATTTAGTGATGACACTAGGCCAGGACTGATGTGATTTGTTTAATTAGTCCGTCGTCATAAATGGGAAATCGGGAAGCAATAGATGGACGGAGAGAATGATTATAATCCATGTCTCAGTCCATATGATATCTAGAATGGAGGAATATATGATCCCTTATCCAATGGACGCGTCATTGACTAGGTCAGAGTTCGACAACGACTTTTAAGAGCTACGATTGCTAGTTGGGTTGTGGAGTCGTACTCGCAATAATTGTTATTAGACTTATCCAAGTGGGAGACTGTTGGATTAGTGTCTAAGTCCATAACTATAATTGGTATGTACTTGACCCGGAAGTAGCGTGGTCCATTTGGGTTGCATATTATCAAGACAATTTGATAGGATGGACTTTTGAGAAGAAGTTATTTATGGTTTATTAATATATTATAAGTTCTAATATATTAATATTAAATTATATTGTTTAATTAGTATTGATCAAGAATTAATTTGGAATTAATTAAGTGATAAAAAAGAGACTAATTAAATATAAGGGGTTGATTTGGTAAATCATTCATTCTTATAAAGTGGGCTTATGATCCATAGTTCTTCATGTTGGGCTAAACCCATGTGGTAACCCATGGATAATCTATGGAGGTATTAACTCATGGAGCATGAGGGATATGGAAAGTCATTAGGGTTTACATTGTGTAACCTTATTTAGCCACACTATATAAGAACCCCTCTAGCTCATGAAATTTCCACTTAAGTGGAATACTAGAGGGCTAGCCGATTTGTGTGTGCAAGGAATCTCTTCACAAGTTATCCTTTGTTCTAGATGTGTTTTGATTCCATTTGAGGAATTCATACTATTGGTTCTAATCTCTTAAACTCTAAAGGTTCAAGGTTTCCAACAAGCTACAAGAAAAGGTATGTTATCTAACTTTTTTTATTACCCAAGTATCAAGTTGTGTAATACCTTGAAAAGTTCAAGTTTGCATGTATAATAGAGAAAACATAGATCCAAGGTATTTAGGGTTGCATGTACACCTTAGGAGTGTTAGAATTCTCAAAACCCAATAGGAAGAGGGTAATCATTCTTCACCGCTAGCGTGTTTAATTCCCAATAATCGATGCACATCCTATGTGACCCGTCCTTCTTTTTCACGAACAGGATCGGTGCTCACTATGGGGAACTTCTTGGATGGATAAAACCTTTTTCTAGTAGCTCCTACAGTTGCGTAGAAAACTAATGCATCTCAGGAGGTGCTAGGCGATATGGTGTCTTGGCTATCGGAGCTGAATCAGGCATCAAATCAATCTGAAACTCAACATGCCGCTCGAGAGGCACTCCCGACAACTCCTCGGGAAAGATGTCATGAAAATCTTGCATAATGGGTACCCTGCTCAACTCTGACGTTACCTCAACCCACGTATCCAAAATATAAGCCAAAAAACCTGGACAACCAAGTTGAAGAAGCCTCCTAGCCCTCACAGTTGAACATAGAGTTGGCCCATGCGAAGCTCTCTCACCAGTAATGACTAGTTCTCCCCCACTTGGGGCTAGAACTCTCACCAGCTGCTCTCATAGTCAATCATGGCCCCGTTGGGCCCCAACCAGGCTATCCCGATGATCACCTTCAATCCCCTTAAGGGGTCGATACCAAATTGATAAGAAACCTCTCACTAAACTTATTCAGAATACATCCTCAAAATACCCGTGCAACGCTCACAGTACGATCATCCGCGATCTCCACCTCCAGAGGGGAGTCTAAAGTCTCCAACGCGTCTCAAAACTTCTTGCTGAGCGTAAGAGATACAAAGGATCAAGTAGCCCCCGAATCGAATAAAACATGAGCCGACAACCCATTGACCAAAAAGGTCCCTATACAAGACCATGACAAATATATGCACAATAAGAAAGCAATAAAAGATAGAGTTAAGACACATACCAGTAACTACAGCTGGCACAACTCGGGCCTCATCAATGCTCAACTCAAATGCTCCGCTCTTCGCCGTAGGAGTCTCCGCCTTGCCATGGCGGCCATCGGTAATCCTCAAGGTGGCTTGTGAAGGCACCACCACTGCTCCTCCAGACAACTTCAGACAGTCGGCCTTTTTATGGCCAGTTTGATTGCAGTGAAAACAAATCATGCCCTTCTTGGGGCAGTCCCTGCTCATGTGACCCAACTGACCATAACTTTAACATACCGAGCTTGCTACCCAATAGCCCCATTGTGCAGCTTACCACACTTGGCACAATGGCCTCGGCCTACTGGCCTCCGCTAGAAGTATCAGAGGTCTTGGGCTTCTTGGTGTGGACCACTGCTATCTGCACCTACTCTGGCTTTCATTTCATCCGGAGCTCTAACTCGATTTTCTACTCACAGGCCTTCTTAATCATATCTTTCAGGGTCTTGCACCTTGAGAAACTCACGAACTCCCTGATATCATCCCTAAGCATGGCATGATATCTCATCTTCTTCATCTCCTTATCTGCATTATATTGCGAAACTAGCAATGCCCTTTCCCTGAATTTGGCGGTGGTGTACGCCATAGTCTTTGTAATATGGTGAAAGTCCTGGAACTCCCTCACTAGCTGTTGCACCTCAATGGTCGGTGCAAACTCCTGATAGAACCTCTGCATAAAGTCCTCCCAAGACATCGCAGTAACAACCATTGTACCAACCACTCGGGTAACCTCCTCCTACCAATCTCACGCTCGGTCCCTCAACAAGCAGGACACAAATCCCACTTTTTCCACCTCAGGGCAAAAGCTCGTGTGCCGAGCATTCTCCATGTCAGCGATCCACCGGTGGCTAGCGATGGGGTCCATATCCCAAAAGAACTCAGGTGCTCCGCATTCCTTGAACTCCTTAAATAAGAGAGTTCGAGTCCCAATCTGACCCGCAACAATCTCGACTAGAAATGATATAAGTCAGTCCTCCATGATCTCCATAATGCCTTCCTTGATTGTATCGGAATCATCGGGGTAGCGTCAATAATGTCGCGAGTAACCTCGACTGTGACAAATTCGTACAACCTCTCATTAATCGGTTCCGCACCAGAACCTGAACCCGAACTAGAACCCGATCCCGAACTTGATCCTCCTCATGTAGCCATCGCCTTCATCAGCTAAAAATACAACATAAAAACAATCAATAAAGAAGTTCAAAAGGATTCCTTCTCATCGAACTCCGTAGAGTTTCCAGGTCTGCGCTTGTCTTGGGTAGAGGTCATGTGCTTTCAGTAGTATGGGCCCAATACTACCTTCTACACTGATATGGGCATATTTAGTTATAAAATTCATGCATTATCTTAATACTTTATGTTGTTTTTGTCTCATTTAATGAACAAAAGGTGCTTAATTAGCTTAAATATTTCATTTTCAGCACCAAAGACATGCTCGGATGGAAAAGGAAGCGGAATTGTCGATTGGACGCTTGGATCTTGGATTTTGAAGAAAGAAGGACGTTGCTGGACAGCTTGACCCCTTGTCAGTGTTTTGGCCATATCTCATGAACCGTAACTCCGATTTACGAGATTCAAAATGTTCTGAAAAGTAGACACAATTTCAGACGACTTTCGTGTTTTGAGAAAATTCTGATTCCAAACGTACTCGGCGAGTAGGGTCGATTACTCGGCGAGTTGTATCGAACTTTCGCGATTCTGGACGCGCTGACTTGCCGTACACGGGTTTTAAGTGATGTACTCGGCGAGTAGGTCACTGGAATTGCTACTCTAGCGTTATCTTTTGATGTACAAGTTGTATCTATGATTTCTATAACCAAGTTATAGACTAATTACACATCTTCCTCAAACTGGATGATTTGATAAAAAAAAAATTTGTGATGAAGGTCACTTAAGCAAGAGAGGTCCGAGGTGTAGATTAGATTGAACATGTTTATCAACATAAGTTGTTAGCGATCCCATAAAGTTGGGAGTTATCTAGTAGAATATAATTTATAATCGATATCTACCTTGTTTAATTCAATAAATGGGGTAAAAGATACCCAACCATTTTTTTCAACTTGGATCCTAGACTTTGATAAATAATATTTTAGAAACTTAAAGGGTATTATTATTTAAAATTTAAATATGAAAAATACTAAAAGAATTCTGGTAATTTTTTTTTAGATGAAAACAAAATTCAATCTAATTCCTATGCATCATCTTTCTCTTGCTAATCAACAAGATATAATAACATTCGCCATATAAAAAATTTACAAATGGCTTCGTGCCTTAAGATTCAATCTCAAAAGAGACCAGAAATAGTATATTCTTGAAGGCCTTATCTGAACAACTTTCTCTGAGCAGTATACATGAACATGATACCTAGTGGAAACATCATTGTGATGTTAAAGATATTTCTAACATAATACTCTAAATAGTTATTCTTGACCTTCAGAAGGAATTGAAAAACTTAGAAGCATATCAATTGTTTCATAAGGTGAGGCGGATATTCCTAAAATACAATAATTTTTTGTTTGAGCCAATTCAAACACAAGAAGAATGCAAGGCTGAAAAGAGTCACCCTATATGCTCTAAGAGGCTAATAGTTCATGGAAAGGATATCAATAAGCCCAAGAAATCAAGAAGACTATAGGAATTGATATTTTTTCTATTGTAGAGAAACAATACATTGTAAGAGGAAATGTCCCTCTTATATGAGAAATACTTATCAAACTAATAATTTAGGTATCTATGAGACAGAACTTATAATTTTCATTTAACACTTAAGTACTTGATACTTAATGTTAATCTAATATTTGGAAATGTCTACATATATTCAAGAAGAGTAAGCAACTAAGAGAAAACAAGTTGGAACTTCACACTTGGAGTTTAATTTCATGTTTTGATCAGAAAATACTTGTATTGTATAACAATATTTTTTTCAGAAAAATCTTTGTTTAAGTTTATCTTGGATAAATATGTCTTTGTTAATTGATTAGATGATTGATTATTTACTTAATCATTTTTCATAATGATCCCCTTCATGTTATGAAATTATTAAACTTTGTTTGAGAGAACTAGATCTCTTTGTAGAATTATAAAGTAAATATTAATATTTTCTAAACACATGTTCTATAAGCAAACACATTTGACTCAAACATGAATTTAATCAAACTTATCTTTGGTGTATTTGAATCTTATAAACGTATAAAAGATTATGAATTATATTTTTTCTAAATGGTAGAGAAAATAATTATCAAGGAACAATACATAGTGATGTATGACTTCCGTTCTAATAAATGCCTACATTTAGTACAATATATCCAATCAACTTTGTTAACAACTATAGTGGTTGTTATTATATTTTATATGATAAAAGATAAGTATAAAACCATTAGAAGTTTTCATACATGGAGTTTAGAAACAAATCAATATAACCATCTAAATCCTTAGAGATAATAAAGGATGAATTAAACCTTACTAGATATGGTGTACTTTTGGGAATATACTATAGTCACTATAACTAGTATTTCAAATAGAAACACCAACTAAGAAGAATAAAAAACACTTTATAAGATTTAGTATGGAAATGCTCCATCCTTATCTTCTTTAATGTTTTAAGGATTTAAAGCCTATGTAAGACTAAAGCTTCTAAACCCAAGATCTATTAAATACATATTTGTAGAATATTATAAAAGGGTTATTTAGATTATTTTGTAGAAACCCACCAAGAATAAGTTCTCTTATTTCTATGAAAGTTGACTTATCAGAAAGCAAGTTTCTAATGACAAACCAAGTGCTATGCATATAGAACTTGAATTAGCTTAAGAACCATAGCCTAATGTCGCAAATGTTGGCACAAGTTGTAACAAGAAATTGTTGAACATGAATACTAGCTATTCAGAAACACAAATTGTTCCCTTATATGGTACAAATTATCTATACCATGAGATATATGGAATCTCTCATTGATGAGTTTCCTTGATAGTTTCTAGTAAACCTATCAACTATGAAAGTGCTATATATATATATATATATATATATATATATATATATATATATATCATATTTTGAGCCTGATAAATGACTTAGAGCCATGAACATTGAAATGTTATCCATGTACAATAATCAAGTATGGGTTTGATTAATCTTCCTCCATATAGTATGACTATAGGGAGTAAGTGGTTCTTTCAGAAAGAAAACAAACATGGAGATGTATTCATATATAGCAAGACTTGTTGTAAAGGGATTTTCTCATCCTCATGCATTGACTATGACCAAACCTTTTCTCAACTAGCTATGACTTGATCAACAAGGATATTATTTACCATAGCTACATATTTTGATTATGAGATATGACAAATAAATTTCAAGAAAATGGCTTTCCTTTACGGGAACCTACTTCAAGAAAATAGCTTGGAGGTTTTGTTAACTCAAGATATCCTAACAAAATGTATAAGCTTTAGAGATCCATTTATATATATATATATATATATATATATATATATATATATATATATATATATATATATATATATATATATATAGAAAACATCTCAAGGATGGAATCATCATTTTAATAAGAAAACATAAATTATGCTTTTTACATCAAAATGAAGATAATCTATGTGTTTAATAAGAAGTAGTAGGAGTATAATGATATTCATAATCTTGTATGAATAATACATACTTAATCATAATAAATTACATCCTGACTATGAAAGGCTGTTTCGTCTTTACTTGGAAAGTATTTCTAAAATGGCATTGTCACATGACACCATTTTGAGCATATCTCAAAAGGACCTTGCATATAGGTTTGGGCTATATAAAATGATTAATAGTTTATTTTCTTTGACAAATGAATCTATCATTTATGCCATGTTAGGCATAAGACCTTGTATATGATTATGCTATAAATATATCATAAGATAACAATAATTTACATGGGAAAGTCATTAGATGACTATAAGAACATTCTAAAGTACTTACAAACAACTGGAGAATATCCATGAGTAAATATGTCTAAAAGAAGATCTTTATGTAAAGAACTACACAAGACGCCGACTTCAAAACATATAGAGATAATTGTGAATTAATTGGATTATGACTTTACTATAAACGATGATAAGTTTTGTTGGATTGAGCTCCAACTAAAAAATAATTGCACAATCTACTACATAAACAAAATACATTCCTTCAAAAGATAAAATCAAATATGATTGGATGAATGAGTTCATTGAAAAACTAAGTTGTGTCCTTCCATTCAAGGATAACCTATAAATCTTTTGTGACTTGAAGAATGTACTTAATCAAGCAATGAACTCTCAGTCACATTAGAACACCAATCATGTTCTCCAATATATTTAACTATGCTTTGAGTAAAGTTAAATATGGAGATGATCATACTCGCAAAATTTACACAAATTAAGTTTAGTAAGACCCATTAAAAAAGTACTTCCTTTAAGCTAAGCATGAAAGGTAACACTTGAGCTATAGGACTTCGTTATTCTAAAAATGGGATTTGATTTAGATTACTATTTGGATATTGGAACATTGTAACAAAAACTATTATACTATTTTGATATAATGGTGTAATGTCCCATTTTCACAAACAAAAATTTTCATTTTTAATTAAGGTAAACTGCTCATTTTTAGAATACAAGTTCAGAAAAAACACTTGACCCAGAGTAGATTGTTGAAAATCAAAGTATTATAGTAAATCTGGAATCTTCTTTGTTGTTGATGAATGTGTACAGTCACGCCTTCACCTTTCCACATTCACTGAGGATACCTAAAAACATTAACAGTTGAGTAAGCACGAAGCTTAGTGAGTTTCCCCAAAATACCCTACACAGTAAATACCTATAGAAAGCATGCACATTGGGTGTGTTGGCATGATTCCTCGACCTTAACCGCTCTCCGAGTTTGTTGGCCTGCTACCTCAACCCAACTGCTCCCTAGGTTTATTGGCCTATTGCCACAAACCAACGGCTATAACATGTTGACATATAAACAACCAACAAGTAGGCACATAAATACAGGAAACTACCAATCATACAGCTCAATACCGCCTATTAGGCCCCTCACACCACACTACTCTACTACCAGTGATATCTATGAAAAGCATAGCCATAAGTAACAAGCCTACTAGTACTCTACCCAGCATACTACTACTATTGCATCCTAACACATAAGGATGTAAATATATCTAATAGTTCACTCAACCACAGTAACATCCTAAATAAAAGGATACATTACCAAATCTAGTGGGCCAGCATTAGTGCCTTTGACCCACGGGTACAGTGAGGAAACCTGACCAGAATCGAAGAACCTAAAAACACTACAACATACCCCCTTTTCTACACTGCTTGCTTCCACGGACCTTCTACAACCAAAACATGGAAGAATCTTAGACAAAATCCCGAATCTTTCAAGTTTGACTCAAATTCTAACTGGTCAAAAAGTTAATGGTCAACAGTCAACAAAAGTCAATATTCAACTACCCCCCCCCCTCACGACATCACAAGTGTATTCCCATGTCATGAGACACTAAAAGGAAAAATAGTTGTGACCTTCGATTCTCACGATGTGACAGGCATAGTTTCAGGTTGTGAGAACTGTCTCAATGACATTTTAATGAATAGAACCCCTTAGACCATTAAGCTACTAATCCACCTCTTCCAGAAGGCTACTTAACACCCCAAAGACCATGAAAATCAATGATTTAAGGTCTTGCATGTCAATTGTAACACTTGAGCTCAAATTATCTCACTATACGAAGAAAAGGAGGTCAAAACTTCAAGATGAGCTCAACACCAGCCAAACTTCATATCTACTACATAAAATCACCAATGGACTCTGGGGACCCATAAAGTTGCTAATTTTATGGAGTCCTAACACTCTAACTTACTTAACCTTGGACAATCATGAATAAAAACCTAGATCTAGCAAAAAGGAATCATAAAGCTTGCATCTTGGTTACTCATACTGGTCCAGAGATGTTGCTAGATGATGCAAATGAAACAATAAAGTTGGATTCTTTCTCCAAAAGTGATCCCTTCTACTTCAAGCCACCAAAAGCTCAAGACTTACAAGGAGAGGCTAGGGTTAGGGTTTTTCTATGTTTGAGAACATACGAGGGTGTTAATGAACGCTAAAATGAAGTTTATGGGGTTTATATACGAAGGAAGCCCTAAAAGATCATGGCCTTGGGCTACAACCTATCTCACATCGTGAGCACTTGAGTCTCACGTTGTGTGCTCAGTTAAATTCGTATTTTCATTTATTCACTTGTCATGTCATAACCTCTCTATAGTCATATCATGACACCTAGTTTTACCCAAAAACCATGCATTTGACTCATTGGTGCCCCAAGCCGATCCATTCTGGAAACCGGGTGTTACAGTTCTCCCCAACTTAAATTAGATTTAGTCTTAGAAAATATTTCTCACTTCCACTCTAGAAGTAACCCCCTGGTCGAAAAAACATGCATCAAGCCGTGATGATAGTCAAACGGAACAACAACAGTTCAGCTCATTCCGATCCAGATTAAGATATTATGATTGAGGTCCTTAACTGTAACCCGACTAATTGAGAAGTCACAACTAACCAATTACTCCCACGATCGCCATCATAGCATTATCAAAACTCATTTGACACTCCGGCTCCTAAAACAGTGTCAGGCGTATAGTTATCTGCCAAAATTCTCAATGGTCTCAAAACCACCTGCACCACCCACCTCCTGGTATTCCCAATCAGTATACTGATATATATATATATATATATATATATATATATATATATATATATATATATATATATACATACATATGTCAATCTAAATGGTTATGGGTTATCAACAACCCTAGGACAATCAGTAGTCCTAGAGTTATCAGCTACTCTAAGAATACTCATAAAACCACCAGTTACTAAGACTCAATTAGTCTAGTATGCATACCACTATGACATAGGCAATACAGTGAGAAGACTCGCACGAAACCTCATCATAAGATAAACACAGTCCACTAATAAGACTCCTAATAATAAGCTGGTAATATACCACCATGATTTCTTTTGCAAGCCAACACCCTACAACTGCTCGACATTAACTACTGGTCACTGAGCCACGAGCGAGAACACTATAATGCACAACACCTATATATACCACACGACTAACAAACCAACACATGGGTCTCTGCTACACAACCATCATCCAACTCACACTAGTGAAATCCGAGATGGCTCATAACACATCATGATGCAATCCAGTCATTAGGATGAGAAGTTCACGGCTCCTCATCATCCAGACATCACCCAACCACAACCAAGAGGAATCCTGACCACTGTTGTCATTATACTGACCCATAAGGACCCAGTCAACATCCCGCTCAGCACAAACAAAATTCAGGAGCTATACCATTCTGACACACACTCTCCTCCACAATCGAACTACCTCGTATCCTATGTTAAATGAAACCTAACCACACACGATCATGAAACAAAATAGATGGTTGAACGCCTGCTCCATCTTGTAAACACAACGAGACACACTCCCCAAAGGAAATCATAACTCTCCTCTGGCCAACTGTGTTACATATTAAACGTGACCTTACCCCCAAGGTGACATACCAACAAATCAAAAGAAATGACGAACCCCCAACCACTATTAAAAACGTCCTTCAATTGACTACATTCGAGATCCCATACCTTAACGAACTGAACCTATCCCATCCATGCCCAAAAGATCAATAAAACCTTCAATTTTGGGAAGGATTCCAAAATTGATCAGAAGTGTTGCCTACATCATGCTCGAAACAATTCCAAAATTTTGGGAAGGATTCCATCCGATGCGATCTGTCGAAAATAAATCTTGCGCAACTATGCTCATTTCCAAAAAACTAAATATCATTGATTTGATATCCGATATTCCAATAACTAAGACCTGCTGTCATTTAAAATCCCAAGAATCAACAGTTTCACAACTAAGATGGACGATTGACGGATCGCATTAGGTTTGATTTTTTTGCGTTAGGTTTAGGTTCGGGAGAACCTTTATTTGCCTACATGGCTATGGGGAAAGTTCTTTTTACACAACACTAAGAATGTACACATGGCTGCACGTAGTCGAACCATGATCAATAGAGTCGTCGAAGTTGGCACACTCTGACATGATATATAATGAAGATCGATAGAGTCATGTGCTGAATAGGCACACAAGTTCTAGGCGTCTCAGGTTTCGTCCTATGTATCACTACCGCGGATACTTGGACCGATAGAGTCGACGCGGAACTATAGAGGGTCCTAGGTGTTTCCGAATAGAGTACCTTTTCATGAGTGGATTCTCACAAGGCATTTCTATAATCGCCTCACATATACTAGTCATGTATATTTAAGGTGGGGAGGACTGTTGACTGAGCGACCCCGCCCTAAATCCACAACCAAAAGAGGAACAGGAAATGAGGCGGCATTCGCTCACTCTAGGTCTGTCCATCTTAAATAAACATGGCCGTAATGTATATGTCTAGCCATTATAGTTTTACCTGATGGATTTTTAAATTTTATAACAGTGCTGCGACTTTCGCCATACTGGGAAGAATTTACAATTGAATTAGTCTTTTATTGTTTTTAGTTTAGTTATCTGGGATCGAGAGACATACCAAAAATCTACTAGGTTCCTTGATGCTTCTCCCTAAGCATTAGAGTTAGACTCCTCCTGTGTCCGTGTCTTTCCCTTCGGTTGGGAAGTCCTTCTTGAAATGTCCCATTTCACCACATAGGTGACAAACGGGATTGGTCGCCGCATTAGTGATTGATGCAATACGCTCCACTGGAGTTCTGCATACACGAGCAGTATGCCCCTTCATGTTGCACCTAGCACATAAGAGCTCCCGGTAGACACCATGATGATGGTAGTTGCACTTGCTGCAGTGGGGAAGGTCTCCTAGGTATGGTCTTCTTGAGTTCGGGAGGGAAGGATTGACAGGGGTATAGACTGCCTCAGCTCGTCGCCTTTCAGAAGGTCCTTGAGCCGAGGTACTTCCCTCCTCAATCTTGAGTTTTCTCTTTAGTGGGTTCGGTGAAGGTTTTTGGGTGATTGGGTATGAAAGTGTTGGTTGCTGCTGTCCATCGCCAGGATTGGAAATCCCAACAGGGCCCTTGCTAACATTGGCGGTGTTAGCATTCAAGTGAGCCATGACAGCTGCTACGGCTGCTGAGACTGCAGCTTGGAACGTAGCTTCATCGAATAAGAGAGCAGGTTTCTTGCTTGTGGATTGGTTACGCTTCTTCGGTGGCATGGTTTTCCTACACGGAAAGGAATACAAGGTAATGAGAGACGATGGTTAACCCTGTACATTTCTGTCCTGAACGTATTAGGCATAAATTTTTCCCATGCCTTGGGTATTGGTCGTCTGAGTGTCGACCTATATCCCTATGATGTAGTCCTGGTAATCGATGTGGGTGTATGAGTATCGGAAAAAAGGCCACAAGATGCGAGTCATTCCTACTAAGTTACCTTTATATTGGGAAAGGTTTCACTCTCCGGCCTGGAGAGATTTGAGAACGGTTCGGAACGAAACTGCGGAAAGAGAGGCTCACAAGGGCAGATGGCTAAAATTTTCTCAATAGAGATGCGGGGATCTACCCTAATCGTGTAACTGGCAACGGGAAACGACGATTTACCTAACACATAGCGTGAGTAGTCTAACCACTAACTCACTAAATTGTATTATTTTATGGGTGTATTAGCGTGACGAATACGAGGAAAAGACACTTCCCGGGTTCCATGTACTCGCTCCCTCGGTCTGCCTCGTATCTTTGGCTGGAATCGGCGTTGGTTTCCTTCGGGTAGTTTCCTAGGGTTCTCTCCTCGTATGGACATATTGAATTTCTACTCTGCCTTCCTTCTGATTCCGACTCTGGGTGTCACCGCTTCATGATGGATGACTGGAATCTCGGAACTTTAGGTGAATCTCTCACCACTGTCCCTAAAAGATATAGGCACTTGGCGAATTCAATACTCTCGACCCAGCTCATTTATTTCCGAACTGGAAATCTTCTCAATGAACCTCTTCTGGGCCTGAATCTACTTCTTTGTCATGCACTGAAGTGGGTAGGGTTTTCTACAGGGTTCGTGCGAGAATGGAAATGTCTAAAGAATCCTAAGAGATTATTAACATTTCACTGTATGATCCATATCGAGTCCTGCTACGATTACACAGGGTATACAAATCATATATAGCTTCGATCCGATAGGCCTTTGAATATGTGATACTACTCTATATCCACATCCAAACAAGGAAAAGGAAGTACAGCGAAACCACGCATTCTTAGCCTATAGTATCCTTATTATATATAACCTTGGGAGTACACCCTCTGTAGTTGTAGGTATATCAATAAGGATCTTTTTAGTTATTCACGCAAGGTTGTTTATGGTTCCTAAAATACCCCTATGGTATTTTAATTCTTTTTTGTTTCTTATCTTCTGAGTTTCATTCTGGGATTAGTGTGGATCTTTTAGTGTTCCAAAATACTCCTATAGTATTTTAACTTTATGTTTGGCTCTAGCATTCCTAGTTGGTAAGTTTCAGACCTGTTGTACACCACTATCACTCCCAAGCACATGTTCATCGCATCTCAGATAAATGTAGTTGATCAGGTTACATTTATCCCAGCTTACGACTACATAACTGCCCAGGTTTGACTGTAGTGCTCAACATCCGAAGACTTTTATTATTGTTCTTCTTGTGATACTTTCGTTCAAGTGTTTAGATTCTGAATGTTATTATACTTTGGTAAAATATGGTTATATTTTAAAGTATAATTCTTGGTCGGAGTGTTTTATCCCTTTGTGTTTATAGGTTGTATATCTTTTATGAATTGATATACTTAGCTCACTATAAACAATGCTCTGATACCAATCTGTCACACCCCAAAACCGGAACGGCGGAAACGTTCTGGGGTGGATGACGTCATGTCAAGTATCACAACACATGCATTATAGTAATCAAAGTACAACAAAACATTGCATTAATAGTAATAATTTTACATGGTTACATTACAAAAATTCAAAGTATACAAACAAATATAATAAGTACAACAAGGTACTAAGCCGTCTTCATCAACAGCTCCGGGGGTGTACCTGTCTAATGCTAACCTGAGAATACAAGTTATTTGAAAAGCGAGTATCAGCATTTTTACAAATGCTGGTGAGTTCATAAGTATTTAGTGATATTTATCCAAATAACTTTATAAAGTAGTAGTTTAAGTGTTTACTGTGTATTAGAGTTCTTTCCAGAAAATCCTATATTTTCTTTAATAAAGCAGCCTTCTACCAAGACTGGTCAGTGTTATGTGGCGAAAAGTGGTTTTCCCTTAATTGCTATCATTATCAAAATACTGAATTTGTTTATTAAAAAAAGCAAGAGACAATAGGGAAATAACATAGGCCTCAGCAGTGAGGACTGCTGACTAAGGCAAAGGAATCATAGACTCCAGGAGAGTATCGAACTAACGACACGCCTGGTTCAGTCTAACAAGTAGAGACTCAGACCCCAGAATGTACCAAATGAAAGGTACAGCAGGTAAGGTCTAAAACAGTGAAAAACAGACCCCAGACAGTATCAAATGAAAGATACGTCTTGTAAAGTCAAAACAGTGTAACTCTGAAAATGAATTACCAGCATACAGTGTAAATTGCCGGTGAATTACCGTTACCTTAAGGCCAATGAATTATAAGGTAACCCGGGATACTCGTAACCATACTGACTAGAGTACCAGACGCCCTACAAGCGTCTAAAATAAGACATTTGTCACCCGTTAGCTTGGTAGGCCGGGACTATAGCTAGCAGTCTGGGTGCGGGGTTGTTAATCCCGTATAGATCTATACACACAATGTCCGCTCTCCCTACAGGAGATTCTGGTTAGCAACTAGATGACGGAGAAGGCCGTGTCCAAAAGATGCATCCCAAATAGTGGGTACAGACTTCCAAATAGTGGGTAGTGTGTAAGTGCTGAACTAGAGGTAGTGACTCTTAACTGAACTGACTAGAGAATTCATGTATGTCCATACTCATATACATAATATATAACTAATGAATCAAACGACCTTCGGACGGCCATCCGATTCCACCAGACCACATCTCAACGAAGAAAAGGAAATAGGGCGGACAAGCTTTCCTAAGTCATTCAATCATTACTTATATGCATCTAGACAAGCACAAACATACATCTAACTACACTTGAGTGTGTAACAAGTGGATTCTTATCGTGAAGTATAAGTGTGCCAAAAGTAAGTGTATCACAAAGTAGAAGCGATAACAAGTGAAGTAGGAGGGTATCGTGTTTAAGTGAAGTAGAAGTGATATCAAGTATAAGTGAAGTAGAAGCGTATCACTAAGTAAGAGTGTGAACAAGTATAAGCGTCCAACAGGTATAAGTGTATCACGAAGTGGAAACGACAACTGGTGAAGTAGAAGCATCTAACAAGTATAAGTGACTACAAGTATAAGCGAAGTAGAGGCAATAACAGGTATAAGCATATCAAGAAGTAAAAGCGTTATCAAGTAGGAGTTTACAATAAGTGAAAGCGAAGCAGCGGTAACTAACAAGTATAAGTATACGACGTAAAGGAGAAATTTGATGAAAACCTTGGAAAACCTTTATACTTAGGAATATAACATTTTGGTATTCTTTGGTAAAATAAGTTTGAAAACCTGTAGAAATCTTTGGAAACTTTATAAATCAGTTTTGAAATGATTTTAGATACAACAGTATAAGTAAGAGCTTTGAAACAATTGAAAACCAATATAGTATCCTACTCGGTAAAACAGTGTACAGTGTGGTAAAATCTTGTGCATGCGGGTTATCAATCACATGTGATTGATATGATAACTGACATGTTTAACTTGTATTCCCCCCCCCCCTATAAAACATGTAAAAACATTTAAAAGGTTTAAAAGGTTCATTCAGGGGTATGAACTCACCTGGTATAAGTAGGTCCGACGAAAGTGCCGTTTGGGCGTTCGGTGTCACGTAAGGACTCAAACACACTCAATGACCTATTTAACATATGATAACATATGTTTACATACAATTAGTATATTTAATACTAATTAAACATGTATACGCAATCAAAGGAGTGGAAAACACTTTGGTTAAGTGTTTGGGGTGTCCCGGGTAGCATCTAAGGGCTCAAATGGCTTAGGAATGGAGTTTACTCTTCAAGAGTAAACTCTCCATACCATGTTTACGGCCTAGGGACTACTCACCATGAGTTTACGGCCGTAAACTCATGGTGATGGGTTCTAGGGTGTTTTAAGGCTTCTAACTTGTTCATGGAATTATTCTAGGTCCAAAACTACATAGCGTGAATGAGTTTAAGGTCTTTAAGGCCATCTTTAGGGAGTTTACGGCCCAAGGACAACTCCTAAGGGAGTTTACGGCCGTAAACTCTCATTCTTTGAGTTTATTGAAGTTTCAAGCCCCTAATACCTTGCTAGTAATTTATAATGATAGTCTAAGGCCATTTGGGGGGTAAAAACTAACATTTTGGCTTGGTTTGGGGAGTTTACGGCCTTGACACATGTCTGGGCCGTAAACTCCTTTTAATCCTCCAAATCCTTATGTTTAAATGATCTAAACCCAAGAGGATAAGCCCCTAATTTATGTATGAAGTCCAAGGGTGGTTTGGGAGTGTTTTTGGGGCTTTATGACATGTTTAAGAGGTGTTTACGGCCTTGGCATATGCCTGGGCCATAAACTCTCTTTTACCCCCTAAAATCATGTGATTTAATGTTTAAACACTCCTTGGCGAATCCCGCAATTTATTTCCAAGCCTTTAGGGACATTTTGGGGTCATTTTGGCCTCATTTAAGGTTTTTACGGCCTAAGGAGGAGCTTAGGCCGTAAACTCCTCTTCCATAGCTTCTAAGTCCGATTTTTGGGCTATAAACACAAATCATAATGTTTAGAATAAGCTAGGGTAAGCGGACTTACGATTTGGAAGCGTTTGGTTGCGGATTCGGGGCGAAAACGAGTCTAGAGAGAGAGTATAGAGAGAGAGGGTGGAAAGAGCTCAAATGGAGTTTACTCCCCTTTATATATGGGTGGGAGTTGGAGCATCAGTGGAATTCTACCCAATATTGTTGTTATACGGGGCTTTTGGTCGCACCCGATTTAGTGGTCGTTATAATAAAAACTAACTTTTTCCAATTAAATGGAAATGGGTGTTAAGTTTTTATTCCCTTTTATCACGACTTTAACGGCATAATAAATAAATAAATAAAACATTTACTTACTTGACGACCTCTAATTAACGGAACTTTTAAAAACTGGAATATTCCGTTAACGGTAACGGGGAAAGGTAACGGAACAACTTGGGTTGTCACACAAATGTACAAGAGTAGAAAACTTTTACTCTTACATTTGACAAGTGTTTTAAACCTTCTTTAAGAAATGTCACTCAAGTTACAATCTTAGAGTATAACTCTATGAATTGTTTTTGGAACGAAGTATGAATCATCTTCTTGATTTAACCACTTCAACAATTCATAACTCCTCTTCTTAACTACCAGAATGCACTTAGAGGATGAATTGTGATAAGGTCTCAAAATCATTAAGATGATCTTAAAACATGATACTAAAGTACTCTCCCATCTTTTCAGATTTGAGAAACATTTATCCTTCTACCTAATTTGATTCTTCTTATTCGTTCTGTCATACATTCAAATTTTCCAATGTTTCAAAATTATACTTAAGTTTGTAAGTATAATCATATTTACTAAACCTTAGTAAATCATGACGAATAGTCTTATCCATCTTTTGTGGTGGACTTTGAAAAGTGCACAAGAAGGTGTACTTGATCCCTTAGTCCCTCTCTTCAGTCACATATACATATGAACATGGAACTAGTCTTAATTTTCCAATGTTGAAAATTCTCACACATCACACTCAACACCTTGTATGATTCCAAGTTCCGGTCCAATTGAAACTTGGGTGATGAGAATATTTCCTTATTTGGTAAATTTAGACACTACCACAAATGAAAGAATCAAATTCATATTTCCAATATTGCTATAAACATACAAACGTCAAGTTTTCATGAATGTCACTATAAGGAGAAAGAAAATATAGTAAAACAAACTTTTATTTATTTTAAAATGCGGAAAAAACTTTTTCCTTACAATGTAACTTGAAATGAAAACTATGTTATTACATGTTTCCTAGCAATCTATCATAATTCCTAAGAAGTAACTCAAGAATCTAATCTTCAATCAAGCGATAGAAATCCATCTTCGCGGTCAGATTCAACATACTCTTTCTTTAAGTTTCTTTCATTTTTATTTGATTCTTAAAACATCAACATGTGACCCAGTCACATCATGTAACAAGAATCTCAGAATAGAAACTTAATAGAATTTGATAGTGGACTTTACCTGAAGTAGAGTCAAACTTATTGACTTTACCCGCCTTATGATCTTTCAGGTAAATTTGGCAGCTTCGCAACCAATGCCCTTTCCTTTTTTTGGCAATAGAACCATATGGATCCTTTGGGAATGGTACATGGGATAATCTCAGACTTAGCCTTTCTCTTTACCATTTGGTCAACCGAGTTGACTATGGCCGATCCCTTTCCATTCGGAGGAGAATGCTTTTTCTGGATTTCCAGTGTCATCGTTTTCAATGTCCATAAAGTTTTGGGAAGTCGATCTTCTAATCAAACTTGCTTTACTAGAATTCCAAATCATTGTTGATTCAGCAGCACCAAACAAATATATAAGATCATTAAGGGTCTTGTCATAGTCTGTTTCATAGGAGTCCCAAAGGAACTCACTATGTGACTTAGAAAGTGACTGAACCACTAACTTTCTCAAGACTTTGACACCCAACTCTCCCGGCTTGTCAATATGTGACTTCATCTCCAAGATGTGATCATACCTAGACCTTGTCTTGCCAATAGGGCTTGAGTGACCTTGAACTTGTGGGTTAGGGAGAATAATTGGAGGAGGTGGAGGAAGAGAAGTCCCAAGAGATTTGGGAAGATCATAGATGTCTGAACTAGACATCTTTTGGGAGATATTCAAGATAGTTGATTTAAAGTCCTTAATACAACAGCCCAATATGAAATATTAAGGCTAGGACCCAACACAATATTTTATACCTTGGAAGAGGGATGTCGTAATCCAAGCTATAGAATATTTGAAGGTAGGTGAATGACGATTCACCAATTTCCACCATGAAAAACGAAATAAATTATTAGGTTTTTAATTAGATTTGAAACTCCTATATCTTTTGAAATTCATCGAACTGTTCAATGGCATGTTTCAATCTCGAGTGTGCCCTTCAGGTTTTGTGACTGGGATGCCGAGGATCACAAAACAAGGTGTGAAGTAACCATGCAAATTACTTAGTACCCTTAAGTGTTTACCCCTCAATCGATGTGTCGGTTAACCACACACGCTCCATCGATACTATCATAATCATTAAGTTGCCCTTTGCCTACCTTGTTAAATACGAGTTAGTGTGCCGGTTAACCACACGCTCCGCTAACCGACATAAACAAAGTGCAAAGTGTAGTTTCATGGATTAGCACCTTATTCACATTTTCCTAAGTAACTAAGATTGCGTAGTTATAAAAGGTTTAGTTACTTAGTATTTATCATTAATACTTTTTAATGAAGGGAGAATTTATAGTCTTTGTCCTACCCGTTCGGCTAACGACCCTCCACCAATCAAGGAAGCGGTGGGTGAGAGTGGACACCCATTAAACTTCCATTTTATAGGCAGTAACCTTATACCCCCCCTTATAGACCGGCTTCGTGAATGAGGCCTACTAACGGTAAGACTGACTTGCTCTTATACATATATATAAATATTATTAACTTATAATATTATAAAGTATAAGGGTTGAATTTTAACTTTTAAAATTCTAAGGGCTTAACTTGGAACTAAAGTATTCATAAGAAAAAAAAATTCAAATTCTAAAACTTGAGGGCAAGTTTTGTAACTTTCAAAACTTTTCTATTCCATAACTTATGTGTTTAAAGTAGTTTTAATTAAAAACCTCTTCAAGTTCCATAACTTGAGACAAGTTATGGAAGACTTTAAACTAATTAAGAAAGTGAATCTTCATAATTCATAACTTATGGAAGCTTTATGAGTTTAACTAAGGTTACACATATTTTATTTAATGAAGAGACTCTTGAACCTCCACAACTTGAGGACTAGTTATGGAGTCATAAAACCATTTAATGAGAACAAGACTCTTCATTTTTTTTAACCTATGATAATTTTTATGAGTTTCAAGAAACTTAAATGTGAGTTTTCATGTAACTTGAGGAAAAGTTACACAAAAACATTTTAGAATCAACTTTTAGATTAAAATGGATTGAAAACAACTATTCAATTAACTTTTCTATTAATGTAAGCAACTCATATGAACAAAGATAATTCACATCAAACTTTTCCATGTAATTAACAATACTCTTAAACTAATAAAAAACATGAATCTATTGACAATTATCTTTGAAATTGGATTAGTATGAACATTACCACATCAAAAATAGGTTTGTAAGTTGAAAAACAACTTAGGGTAATGTTCCTAGTCCATTTCTATCCAAAACAGTCGAATATATGTTGTTTGGGGGTCCAACTCGGCGAGTGCATGAACCAACTCGGCGAGTTGGATCATTTTGAACATTTTTAAGGCAAGGACTCGTCGAGTCCCCTGATAGACTCGCCGAGTCCGTTGTCCAGACAGCAAAAAAACTTTGATTTTTCAGCAGTTTTTGCAAGTGTAACAAGAAAACAAACCTGGCTCTGATACCACTGTTGGGTTTTGAGCATTCTAACACTCCTATGGTGTACATGCAACCCTATAAACCTTGGATCTATGTTTTCTCTATTATACATGCAAATAAGAAATTTCCAAGGCTTTAATCCTAACTAGCATACTGTGAGGCAACTATACTACAAAGACTAGTTAGATGACAAACCTTTTGGTGTAGCTTGATGTCTTCAAGTTTTAAGAGCTTAGCCCCAATAGTGTGGAAGCCTCAAGTGGAATCACAAATCACCAACACACCTTGGAAGACTTTGAGAATAAGAATACTTTGGCTCTTTCTAGTGAAATCGGCTAGCCCTCTTAGTGTACCCACACTAGTGCCAATTTCACCAACCAAGGACATCTTTATATAGTGTGGAGACTAGGGTTAAACCCATGACCTTTCATTTCATATGACCCATGGGTTAAACACTACATGGACTATCCATGAAAGCTTAGCCCAACCTAAATGAACTTGGCCCATCACACACATATATCTAAGAGTACATATTTAATTAGTTCATTTTGATCACTTAATTAATTATAAATTAATTATTGATCAATACTAATTAAATAATATGATTATATATTAATATATTAGAACTGATAATATATTAATATAAATCATAAATATACTATTCTCAAAAGACTATCCATATAAATTGTGCCGGTGAAGTGCAACCCAAATGGACCATGCCGGGTCAGGTCAAGTACATACCAAATATAGTTATGGACTTAGACATTAATCCAACACTTTCTCCCAGCATCATCAACTAAACTTAATAAAAACGATCAGAATACCATTAGATAGGCTAAGCACTTTCCAAACTGAACTTGCGCCCATAAAACCTTACACTTTGAGAGTTGATCTACAACCTCATCCTCCTCTAGAGATTTTAAGAATTTTTTCCCACAAATTCTTAAGCACAACTCAGATAATTTCAGAATCTCCGCAAAACACTTTTTTCCTAAAACGAGAATAACTCGTTCCCTCATCGGGTACACCCCAATCTTCTAGAACCTACAATACATATTCCCCCTGCGACGTTGCCTTCAATTTGGCCATATAACCACAATAACCATTGGTTCATAAACATCCCTTCACTGCGACATAAAGATAATTTACTGCGACCTAAACTTCACCTTTTTATAGCATAACCAAAGAGGATATCACTATCTCTTATCTTAACTATCCAATGAGCCACATCCATTCTCTCTCCTCCCTCGAGCATAGGAGACAAAAAAACACCACCCTGATGTTGAAAGTAACATCCCTTGGTATCGGTTGACCACTCCGCCTCAGGCTGCAATCCTTTAGTCGATCATCACAACGACTTCCTTCTTGAGTCCCAAGAATCAAACTGCTACTACTTTGAGTAAGGTCTATGAGATCTCTGAATTAGCAAACTTACACAGATCTGCACTATCCAGTCCCAAATTGCCACAGAAACTAAGGCCCAATTAGTTACCAGTCTCATTCTGAAAAATCATGGCCGACAGGCCAACAACGACAGGGACAACTACAACTAATGCTAGTGTTATACCACACTATCTACCCTCCCCAAACTCCTTAGTAACCTTTTTGACTCTTCCTGATCCCCATACGGATCCTATTCTTTAAGTAGTATGAGGCCCTACTACCTTCCAAACCTATCCATACTTGCCCTGAGAATTACCTTAAAGTGCCTAAGTGACTACACCAAGCCACTAACAATCTCAGATCTCTATGCCACCCCAGGCACACACTACCGCTTATCTTGTACTCTCTACTTATAAGGTTCTTCTCATACATGAGCATCCACTAGAATGCTTTTCTAGGAACTCTACCACTTCCATGAGTATTAGCGCATTCCTACACTTAAAAAAAGCCACCATAACTGCCTAGACTCCCAACTTAGACTTCCTCACACACCAACGCTCACACAAGTACACTATAACACTCCTTTGGGGTTACTAGAAAGACTAGCCCCTACTGTGCTATCAGTTGCAAAAGAACTTTTACTAATGTTACCGAACTATCTAATGAATACAATTACATGCAACAAAACTTAAATAATCTTTGGACTAAAAGACCCATCCCCATAACGTTTTGACTTAGGCAGAAGTTGTGCAAATAGGGCTGAATCACTCATTCTAAGATTATTTACCCTTTGTAGCATGTAACTTAAAATATTCACTTAATAGCTAACTAACATCAATAAGCAACAAAACATCAAAAGGATTAGGAGATTCTAACATGAAATTCTTGAGGATCCTTAGCCCACACACTATTGAACATCTCTAACATCTCAAATATCACAAACAAAAAGGCATCTCTCCTAAGCAGGTACTCTATTATGTAACCTGAGTAGATCCTTAGCCTGATTATAACATATACATCATATTATAACACATATAACAGGAAGTCAAATACAACATATAAAGTAAGTATGGATATTTTGGGAAATCACTTTTCGAGCTCAGACTGACTGTACACGTCGCATATTCTCCTTTCTTTTCTTCAAATGAATATTCTTCAAAAGGAGTTAGCAAAACTCTCAGCTCCATATTTTGAGTTTGGGATTCCACGAGTGTTTATCCAAATCCCACAAACTAGAGCTCTGATATCAACTTGTAACATCTCATTTTCACAAACAAAATTTTTCATTTTTAATTAAGGTAAAACTACTCATTTTCATAATACAAGTTAAGGAAAAACATTTGTCCGAGAGCATGTAGTTGCAAATCAGAGTATTATAGTAAATGTTGAATCTTCGATACTGTTGATGAATGTGTATAGTTACGCCTTCGCCTTTCCACGTTCACTATGAATGTGTATAGTTACGCCTTCGCCTTTCCCCAAAATAACCTAAAGAATGCATACTAGGTATGTTGGCCTACTACCTCTACCACAATTGCTCTTCGGGTTTGTTGGTCTGCTACCTCAACCCAACTACTCCCTGGGTTTAATGGTCGGTTACATTTATCCAAGTGCTACAATATGTTGACATATAAACAATCAACAAATCAAGTAGGAACATAAATGCAGGAAACTACCAATCATACAACTCACTACCGCCTACTAGACTCCTTACAATACATTATTTTGGTACCAGTGATCTCTAGTAAAAGCATATCCATAAGTAATCAACATATTGCTACTCTAACCAGCATACTACTACTGTTGCATCCTATCACATAATGATGTAAATATATCTAACAACTCACTATAGCGTAGCAACATCCTAAACACAAGGATACATAACCAAATCTAGTGGGCCAACATTGGTGCCTTTGATCCACGAACCATAGGTATAGTGAGGAAAACTCATATGAATCGAAGTACCTAGAAACACTGTGACGTGCCCCCTTTTCTACACAGTTTTCTCCCACGAACCTTCCGAAACAAAAACATGGTAGAATCTTAGTCAACAGCTTGAATCCTTTAAGTTTGAGTCAAAGTCAAATTTTTCAAAAAGTCAATGGTCAGTGGTCAACAATAGTCAATGGAATGGTCAACAGGTCAATTTCCCCTCACGAAGTGACAAGCATAGCATCACGTCGTGAGAACTGTCTGAATGACATTTTGATGAATAAAACTCCTTAATCCATTAAGCCACTAATCTACCTCCTCTAGAAGGCTTCCTAACACCCCAAAGACAATAAAAATTGACCCTTTAAGGTCTTTCATGTCCAATGCAATACTTGATCTCAAATTAGGTCATTATATGAAAAAAAAAGGAAGTCAAAACCTCAACATGAGCTCAAACACCAGCCAAACTTCAGATCTACTACATCTAATCACCAAGGGTCTCTAAGGACCCATAAAGTTGCTAACTTTATGGAGTCCCATCACTCTAACTCACTTAACCATGGATAATCATGCATAAAAACCTAGATCTAGCAATAAGGAATCATAATGTTTGCATCTTTGTTACTCACAAGGGTCCAGAGATGTTGCTAGATATTGCAAATGAAACTTTGAAGCTGGATTCTTTCTCCAAATATGATCCCTTCTACTTCAAGCCACCAAAACACCATCAAAAGCTCAAGATTCAAAAGGAGAGCTGGGGTTAGGGTTTTCTCGTGAGTACTTGGGTCTCATGTAGTGAGCTCTGTTAAATTTGCATTTTCATTTATTCAGCTGTCATGTTGTGACCTCTCTATGTTCACGTCGAGACACATAGTTTTACCCAAAAACCATGTCTTTGACTCCTTGATGCCCCAAACCGATTCGCTCTGGAAACCGGGTGTTACAGTTGAGATATGATCTTTGCATTAATACTTGTTGTGTTGTATATTAACATTTTTAATCCATGAATAATCTAATTATTCTAAAGTTCATAGTCAGTCATAATTATGGGGGCAATTATGAAGTCAAACTAACATGAATTGGATTGGTTGACTCTTATAAGATGAAAGTAGGCAAAGGGTTGTAACCAAGATTCATATGTACTTGTAGAGAACAAGTATGGGACATGACTCGCTTCAAGATCACCTCATGGATCACTATCATGAGTGATACTTTATAAATGGTACTATATTTGTATCTTACATACATGATATGCATATTGGGACTTAAGTGTAAGGAGCACTATACTTTGACATCGTTAAATACCATTCTTTGACCATACATTTATAAAGGCCATTATCATGTCGGGTATGAACTATACAAGAGGTGTATGAAATCAAGATAAGATTATTTCCTCTTATGTGTTTAGAGTTAGACATCTAACATGTTTTACCTAAAGTTGAACACCAAATGAGATTGATTAAAATCCAAATCTCATGTTCAAAAGGATGTCTATAACAAAGAGATGCCTGATAAACTTACCTTATAAATTAATTGTAGCTTTGAGATTTTGGGAATTGGATGTTGATGCATGACATTTTCTTCTTGTGTCATTGGGGGTAGTGAAATGTTGCTAGAGATTCACCACTATCTATATCAATCTTTGATGAGTCTTGTGTAAGTAGCAGATTGAGAGATCTATATTCCAAAGAATCATTATATGGTCGTATATGGTCATATCTAATAGCAAGTTATTACTAATTTATTATTTATTAAGTAATTTAATTACTAATAAATATAAACAACACTTTTATTTGATTGGAAAACTATTATGGAAATAATATTTTCTAGACAGAATAACAACTAGAAACTCATATATTATGTTCATATTTTTTGACCTATTGAAGTCTATTTATATAAAGTTAGTTTATATAATAAAGAGATGTACATGCTAGTTAAAGAGATGGATCAAAAGACACTCTTCTTTGAATTTTTTGGAGTCAAAACTGTGGGTTATGTTCCATGGCAGAGAGGTTAAGTTTCTTCCATATTCTTAAATTCCCATGCTTGTTATATGTGCCATACTCTCATTTAATACAAGTATGGTGCATTATATCTAAGTGTTAGTATATAAAGGTGTGAATAACTAGTTGTTTTGGTTGATTCTTTTCTTCCCCTTTTTTCTCCCTAAAAACCAAGAACACTTGGTGTTCTTTCCTCTCCATCTCTTGTAAGTTATTGTGTAGATTTGGGTGCTTAATGTGCTTCTCCTTTTACGGATTATTTGGCATAATTTCATGAAGGCTTAAGAATTATATATACAAGTGAAGACATGTAACTTGAAGTGATTTGTCCTTGCTTGGTGGATACTTGTAGAGAGCCTCTACTTGAAGTCTTTTTCCTCACTTCATCAATTTCCAATGTACCATGAGAATCAAAGTCTTTAAAGGTTTTAATCTTTACCTTATATGGTTGCTTTAATTTTTCCATGTCTTGAAAAATGAACCTTGGTGGGCATAAAATGGTTTTATTATTATTCAATCTTTAATGATTTCGTTGATAATCTCGTAGTTTGTTATAGACTATTTTTAATAAAACCTAACAATATGTGGTAAAGGAGATGACACATGGCAGAAGGAAATGACACATAGCAAGATCTGGGCGACACGCATGGATACGATGCATCTATGTGGTGATGTGACGCGCTTCAATGACAAATTTTGTGTATATATGTACTATGTGTATGTCATTTGTGGGATCTTTACACACATCATCAAGAGATACTACAGAGCTATTTTCAAGGTTTATATCCAAAAAATTGACATTAGAATGAAAGGGTACTAGCTATTGACCAGGTTAAGGTATTGTCCTGTTTGGTCGTTACATTATTATGTTTTTATAGCGTAATTTTTAAGGGTTAATGGAACCCAGAGATGATTACCAGATTTCATAATATGGTGCTATTATGAAGATGACCATAAATTTATGAATGATATTTACTATGTAATTTGGTGCGATCGGTACGTGTTGTAAACCCTAATTTACGGAATTTCTAGAAATTTGAGAAAAGCTAACAACTCAAGGTTAAGTCATTTAACGGCTAGATTGTGAAGTTTAATTAATTTGGTGACAAATGATTACAGAGTTTAGCTCGTAGTAGATTATGACAGGTTATTAGGAACTTCTTATTTGCTTAAATATGTGTTAGGAAAGTGGCAAGTGTGACATCCCCATTTTCACGGCCAAAAAAGACCGATTTTGTTTATGCTTTATAAAAATCAGAATACTTCTTTTAATAAAAATGTTGTGGAATTTGTTCCTAGAAAAACATGATAAATACGTTATTAAAACATTTTCGAAGAAACGTATTTTATTCATTTTAAAACGTTCAAGATGTCATTGTTAATACAGAAACATAAGCATAAACAGAACTTACATTTATTTACATTAGTGATCTACATCTCTTTAAATCTCTCAATGTAATGTGACTTCATATCAATACCTGTGATATAAATAAACTGAGTGGGTCAGGTTGGGAAACCTGGTGAGTACATAGGGTTTTCAACCCACAACAATATAATTATTATGTTCAAACAATCAAACAATCAACCCAATTACCCATCCCCATTATCTTCTTTATTCTTAAGGATCTACCTTAAGAATCAATCATTCCTCGTTCATACATTCCTAAGGATCATCCTAAGGAATCGGCACGAAGTCCATCGTCACCGGGGTTTAGGCACTAAGTCTGCATAGTTGCCAGAATTTATACAATAGGCACTAAGTCTGCATAGTCGTCAGGGTTTTGGCACCAAGTCTGCATGATCACCAGGGTCTAGGTATCAAGTCTGCATGATGACCAAGGTTTAGAGTACACCGAGTGAACACATTATTCACAACACCTACAGGTTACGAGCCTGCTAGTGTTCCACTGGACTATCTAGAATAGTCCGTGGTTGTCATCCATACTCTGCTGAATGACGGGGATATCGTTTGGGAAAAAGGCTTCTCACATCGTACACCTCTCACCCATACCTCATAGTCTATATCACCTCTCAACTCATCGTCCAACTCATATTTCACCTATTATATCTACCCATGTTTTATCCCAACATTTTCGTAGATATAAAATACATATATAGTTTAAATCATTTAAAACCTGTATAAAATCTTTCACCGAGCATAGACAGCAAGTAAATAGACAATATGCACACATAGCACGTAGTAAATACTTCATATCTATGTGTATGTTGAAGGGGACCATGCACTCACCTGAAAGATGGTGACTCAGCACTCGGACAGCGCTTCGATACTCTCAAAACAATTTCCTTTGATAAAACCTAGTATCAATACCACTAGGATTTAGTCTAGCGATAACCGCGACAAATTAATAGTCTGACTATTATTATTATTATATAAGCGTTAAATAACACTCAATATAACTCATAATAATAGCCCAAATAATTATTTTAAGGACCTAATAACATTACTATAATTATTTGTAAGCTATATTAAAAATTGCGTAAGCGTAGCACACTTACAGCGAATTTTATCGAAAACCGGAACTTATTTGGAGCAGCGTTTCGAAACCGAAAGACTCCTTTTTCTCGGGACTTTGGGGGTCTCGGGGCTTCCCTCGGGTGCTAAGGGGTTTATCTAGGGTTTAGGGGGTTTGGGGTTGTAGAGAGAGAAATTAGTGAGAGAAAGAAGAGGTTTTGGAGTGAAGAAGAATGGCAGCCTCGACCTTCTATTTATAGCCCAGACTTCGGACTTACGCTGGGCGTACCGAAGCCTTACGCTGGGCGTAAGCTCGGATAAGGGTGACAGCTTCGCACCAGCTGGGTTGCAACATCGGAAGAGGTAAGGCAAGGGTACGCGGGGCGTACTGACTCCGGAAGCGGAGCGTATGCAAGGACCACGTGTCGGCCATCCGAAGCGAGCCGTGATCAGCAAGCGAGGGTCAGTATTAAGCCACGTCATCCGTCCATGGATCAGCTTCGCAATTTCACTTTCTAACTTTAAAAATTCGTAACTTTTGCATACGAGCTCCGTTTTCGACGTTCTTTATATCCATGCGAAGGTGGGAACGTACTCTACAACTTTCGTTTAGACTTCGTCGGCTAACTTTGAATCGATTTTAAATTTTATATTATTAACAGGTCGGGACAGGATTGGTCCGTTAAATCCTCATAACTTCTTCATCCGTCGTCCGTTTTCGCCCATCTTTTTCTTGTTACGCTACTCTTAACGAGATCTTCGATTCTCGTTTAGGTCGTGTCAGCTAAAAATCACTTGATCTAATATTCGAATTTCGGGCTGTACACTGCTAATTTGAAAGTTCAAAAAATCATAACTTCTTCATACGAAGTCAGATTTGGGCGTTCTTTTTATCGATGTTCTTAGTTTAACATACTCTACGACTTTCGTTTATATCTCTAAGGCTAAAACTCGCTCTATCGTAAATTCACTATTTACGCTTCCCGGTGTCGCGCCGGTTCCGTCGCGAAACTTCGACGGGTCATAACTTCTTCATGATAACTCGGATTCCGGCGTTCTTTATATGTACGAAAACCTTGTGATATATACTACAACTTGGTTCAAATTATTTATTCTAAATAATCATTTGTCGAAAAGTTGTTTTCGACCCCTATTGCCTCTAAATTCACTAGCCTAGATCTACGGGCGTTACTATTATCTCCCCCTTATGATGATTACGTCCCGGAATCATCAACGCAACAGGGCTCACATGATGACTCCATTCGTTATTTATTCATCCTAAGTCATAAATTCGATGTTTCTTCGAACGAGTATCTAACTCTTAGACTCCTTGACTACAGGCGGTGCTCGATCCTGCATCCGCTCTCTATCTCACATTAGACTCTAAATTATGACCCTCAAGTTACAATGTAAATCCTTGGTTGATACGAACTTAGGATAAGTTCTTTTATTACTATAATGGAACGATGTGTCATATTCTAATGACCTATCATCGTGTGATGCATTTCTTGGACTCATGTCGTTTAGAGTCAAATTCCGGAACAGTCTATACCTTCCTTCATGTTCTAGTCACATCTTAAAAGGTAGCATTTCTAGCAACCGTCGCGATACTTCTACTGATTGCTTTGATTAATTCTTCTGGCTTAAGTCGGTGCTACATCAAACTTGGTTCTCTGAACCACATAACATACTTATCGTAGTCGGACTCAATTCGATATGACCACTTGGGTCGGAATATCAAAAATATTTTTAGTCATTACCGAAATGATGGTAACGACATACTTGAATAAAACGAAATCATTTACTAGATTCTTGGTAACCTTGTGACTTTCCCTAATCCAAGCGTGAGTCCTGTGCTTCCGGTAGTATATGCATCTACTACCTTTCACACCTACTCATACTCGTCCCAAGTATTGTCTCACAGTTTTCCCAAGTCACCATACAAGAAAATCACATAACAGTTTAACACATCAGATAACAAAATGAACGTTTTATTATTTCTTGAAACTGTTACATAGGTGTTCAAGTTCACCCTAGACTATGCCTCTATAGGCTACATCATACGACACTATGGCTACTGCATAACTTGATCTTCGGATATGAAGTCCTCATCCTTGATTCCTCGCACGGTTTTCTGCTTCGTCGAGGATCATGTTGAATGCCCTTGGCCTCGGTGGCGTTTCTGGTCTTGCTGCTTTATTTTTCCCCGGGCAGTCCCTAGAAATATGCCCTTCTTTGTTACATTCATAACACACCTTCTTGTTGGAAGCACACTTGCTGGTGTAATGCCCTGTCTTTCCACATTTTTAGCAAGTCACCTCCTCGCCACATTTCCCGAAGTGCTTCTTTTTACACTTCTCGCACCACTTGGATTCACCTCCTCCTCCTTCTTCCGTTTTTGAGAATTTCTTTTCCTTGTTGGATTTTGAAGATCCTTCATGCTTCCTTTTCTCGCCAACTTCAGCTTTCTCCAGACCTTTTTCCCTAATCTGGGTCTTAACATTCCTGGTTACCCAGATGGCTCCTTTCAAAGTGGTTGCTTGCTTGACCATCGGTCCAAAGTCTGCTGGTAATCCATGGGCAAACTTATTGACCTTGGAGAGCTCAGTTGGAACTAGATAAGGAACAAGCTTCATTTTCTCCGTAAAATTTGCATCATACTCGATGACACTCATATTTCCCTTCTTTAGATTCTGAAACTTGTTGTTGATCTCCAGAAGATCCTGTTCAGAGCAGTACTGCATTTTTAGCTGCACCAAAAAATCATCCCATGACATCTTGCTCGCTTCTCCTTTGGGCATCTAATCTGCTAGTAGCTTCCACCAGCTTAGTACTCCAGATTTCAACAGAGGAACCGCGAGAGCGGTCTTTTGCCTGTTGCTACACGCGCAACTCTCAAACATCGTCTCCATCTCGGAGATCCAGTTTATGACTTCCACCAGCATCGGGCTTCCAGATAGACTCGGTGGTTTGGACGCCATGAAATCCTTGTATTTGCATCCACGTCCATCGTTTCCTCCATCCTGGTGGTTTTGCCTAACTATCGGTAGGTTGGCTTGACCAACAGTCCCACTGTAGTTTCCCTCCTCAGTCTGCCCTTCGTTCAACTCGGGCTGTTCGATCTGAATAGTCTCTTCCTCTCAATTTTGCTGGAGCAAACTTCTGGTTTCCTCCATTTGACGATCCAACATCGCCTGGATCATCGCTTGCACTCCGGCCATCATTATTGGCTCAGCAGCGGCTACCACAACCGGTATTTGCTCAATCACTGGGGGCTGATCTCGGTTCCCATTTGCATTCATGTTTCCGCTACGGGTTCTTGCCATCTTGATCTATACACCGAATAAGGTGAATCTAGACCTTTACTTAGGATTGACGTTTAAATCGTCCTTATCACTCTGAAACGTTTACATGCTAGTTCTAATATCGTATTCGTATGTTTAGAATCCTAAACACATAAGGTTTCCAGATCCGATCGGCAACAGACCATAGATCCGATCAAACTATAGCATAACAAATCATTTAGCACATAGTAGCAATATAGGCATCATTCCTAAAATAAGCTAGTGCACACACCTCACAATCATCGCTTAGCATTCTAAGTTTAAGTCTAGAAATAAATCCATATTCCTAGTTCGCTTAAACTAATGCTCTGATACCAACTGTGACGTCCCCATTTTCACGGCCTAAAAAGACCGATTTTGTTTATGTTTTATAAAAATCAGAGTACTTCTTTTAATAAAAATGTTGCGGAATTTGTTTCTAGAAAAACATGATAAATACGTTATTAAAACATTTTCGAAGAAACGTATTTTATTCATTTTAAAATGTTTAGGATGTCATCGTTAATACAGAAACATAAGCATAAACAGAACTTACATTTATTTACACTAGTGATCTACATCTCTTTAAATCTCTCAGTGTAATGTGACTTCATATCAACACCTGTGATATAAATAAACTGAGTGGGTCAGGTTGGGAAACCTGGTGAGTACATAGGGTTTTCAACCCACAATAATATAATTATTATGTTCAAACAATCAAACAATCAACCCAATTACCCATCCCCATTATCTTCTTTATTCTTAAGGATCTACCTTAAGAATCAATCATTCTTCGTTCATACATTCCTAAGGATCATCCTAAGGAATCGGCACGAAGTCCATCGTCACCGGGGTTTAGGCACTAAGTCTGAATAGTCGCCAGAATTTATACAATAGGCACTAAGTCTGGATAGTCGCCAGGGTTTTGGCACCAAGTCTGCATGATCACCAGGGTCTAGGTATCAAGTCTGCATGATCACCAAGGTTTAGAGTACACCGAGTGAACACATCATTCATAACACCTACAGGTTACGAGCCTGCTAGTGTTCCACTGGACTATCTAGAATAGTCCGTGGTTGTCATCCATACTCTGCTGAATGATGGGGATATCGTTTGGGAAAAAGGCTTCTCACATCGTACACCTCTCACCCATACCTCATAGTCTATATCACCTCTCAACTCATCGTCCAACTCATATTTCACCTATTATATCTACCCATGTTTTATCCCAACATTTTCGTAGATATAAAATACATATATAGTTTAAATCATTTAAAACTTGTATAAAATCTTTCACCGAGCATAGACAGCAAGTAAACAGACAATATGCACACATAGCACGTAGTAAATACTTCATATCTATGTGTATGTTGAAGGGGACCATGCACTCACCTGAAAGATGGTGACTCAGCACTCGGACAGCGCTTCGATACTCTCAAAACAATTTCCTTTGATAAAACCTAGTATCAATACCACTAGGATTTAGTCTAGCGATAACCGCGACAAATTAATAGTCTGCCTATTATTATTATTATATAAGCGTTAAATAACACTCAATATAACTCATAATAATAGCCCAAATAATTATTTTAAGGACCTAATAACATTACTATAATTATTTGTAAGCTATATTAAAAATTGCGTAAGCGTAGCACACTTACAGCGAATTTTATCGAAAACCGGAACTTATTTGGAGCAACGTTTCGAAACCGAAAGACTCCTTTTTCTCGGGACTTTGGGGGTCTCGGGGCTTCCCTCGGGTGCTAAGGGGTTTATCTAGGGTTTAGGGGGTTTGGGGTTGTAGAGAGAGAAATTAGTGAGAGAAAGAAGAGGTTTTGGAGTGAAGAAGAATGGCAGCCTCGGCCTTCTATTTATAGCCCAGACTTCGGACTTACGCTGGGCGTACCGAAGCCTTACGCTGGGCGTAAGCTCGGATAAGGGTGACAGCTTCGCACCAGCTGGGTTGCAACATCGGAAGAGGTAAGGCAAGGGTACGCAGGGCGTACTGACTCCGGATGCGGGGCGTATGCGAGGACCACGTGTCGGCCATCCGAAGCGAGCCGTGATCAGCAAGCGAGGGTCAGGATTAAGCCACGTCATCAGTCCATGCATCAGCTTCGCAGTTTCACTTTCTAACTTTAAAAATTCGTAACTTTTGCATACGAGCTCTGTTTTCAACGTTCTTTATATCCATGCAAAGGTGGAAACGTACTCTACAACTTTCGTTTAGACTTCGTCGGCTAATTTTAAATCGATTTTAAATTTTATATTATTAATAGGCCGGGACAGGATTGGTCCGTTAAATTCTCATAACTTCTTCATCCGACGACCGTTTTCGTCCATCTTTTTCTCGTTACGCTACTCTTAACGAGATCTTTGATTCTCGTGTAGGTCGGCTAAAAATTACTCGATCTAATATTCGAATTTCAGGTTGTACACTACTAATCCGAAACTTCGAAAAATCATAACTTCTTCATACGAAGTCAGATTTGGGCGTTCTTTTTATCGATGTTCTTAGTTTAACATACTCTACGACTTTCGTTTATATCGCTAAGGCTAAAAATCCCTCTATCGTAAATTCACTATTTACGCTTCCCGGTGTTGTGCCGGTTCCGTCGCGAAACTTCGACGGGTCATAACTTCTTCGTTATAACTTGGATTTCGGCGTTCTTTATATATACGAAAACCTTGTGGCGTATACTAAAACTTCGTTCAAATTATTTATTCTAAATAATCTTTTGTCGAAAAGTTGTTTTCGATCCCTATTGTCTCTAAATTCACTAGCCCAGATCTACGGGCGTTACAGCAAGTTAGAAGGCAATGGAAGCCAGAGAGCAAAGAAGAACGCAGTATTACAACGTAGCCAGGCTAGTAACTTTACTCTAAGACCATATGTTTATATATGGTAGTTGTTGCATAATATGTGAATTATATTGTAATATTGTAATATTGATAATTAATAATTATTTGTGAATAATTATGTGACATCGTCATATATATATATATATATATATATATATATATATATATATATATATATATATATATATATATATATATATATATATATATATATATATATATATATATATATATAAAACGTGTAAAATTATATATAAATTGGACAGTGTAAATTCATTGGTACTATGTTTATATATGGTAGTTGTTGCATAATATGTGAATTATATTGTAATATTGATAATTTATAATTATTTGTGAATAATTATATGGCATGGTCATATATATATATATAAGGTGTAAAATTATATATAAATTGGAGAGTGTAAATCAATTGGTACTATGTGTATCGCATGTGCTTTTTATTAGATATATCGTTTTTATTAGATATATCGTCATTAGACCCTCATTTAGGTTAACAAATTAATGTAAATTATATTATAAAAAATAAATCAAAAGTTTTCTTACATATATAATGTTTAAAAAGTGCTCTTTGTATATGATATTGTGTAGATTTTATACGGATACATATTATGGTGATATAATATTTGTATAAAATATACAATTGAAATCGTACAAAAAATGTATAAATAAAAATTATAAATAAAAGCATATTTAGGATAAGTGATCTAAACACAAGTCATGGAAATCACGATTAGAAAACCGTGATATGACGAAGTTATAATTTTTCGAAGTTTCATGTTCGACACGACAGATTTGTGTGTGTCATAAAGTATGAAATGAAAATAAGTAGCTTGTTAGAAAAAACAATCTAAACTAAAGTTAATGTCTATGTAAATACTAATCCGTCAATATAAAGAACGTTAGAAAACAAAATTCATATGTGAAAGGTACAGTTATCTGAAGATACTTTCGGTGATCGGTAAAATTTGTTAATGGATTATAGAATCACATATTACATCCTTACACTTTTAAAAAGTTTTCATTTCTTATCCAACATAGCTTCAAATAGTTAAAAAGAATATTTATGAGTAAAATAAAGCAAAAATTATAAAAGGTATCGAAAATGCGATCAATATAAGACTAATATTTAATAAATTCGATATTAGTTTAGTATAAATATCATTAAATCTACTTAAAATAGTATTATTAAGAGTCTTTTAGTCGTTTAAGTAATTATAAAGGAGCTTTTCAAAAATTCGTTTACAATAAAAAGAGGGTCTAGCCTCTTATGTCTCTTGTACCAAGTCTCTTTCAAGAGCCTTTCTCTCTCTACCTCGAGCATTTCGACCGCTCGTGATTCGATTTCTCTTTCTGTAGTTTTAGTAGTATCGTTAGTTGAGCACCGAAGAACTAGAGATTCTTTGTGGAAGAAAGATTTTGCGACAAAGTTCTCCTGCAAAGTTCTAAGTTTTCGCTAAACAATCTCATAAGGTGAGTTGCACTTAATATTCTTGTTAAGTGTAATTTATATATGTGCTCAGTGTTGTTCTTATGAACCTCTAAATAAGATTTATCTATAATCCTATTATAATACTGATTGATCTACTTATATGCATGATGTCAAGGCTACATTTTCGTGAGGTGTTTAAAGTGGATTTTCCAAATCGTACATTTATATACGAAACAGATCCTACCTCCAACATGATCTTACCTGGTCATTCTCTATTTGATAGAATTTAGTATTCCTTGGAATTAATGTGGAATCTGAGATAATGTTAATATAATATAGGATAATTTAAATGACAACTAAAATTTAGTAATATTCGTATCTAGGAATTTTAATAGGAAAAGCGAAAGTCTTTCACATTTAACCAAGTGAGTGTGTGTTTACTTTCAAGAGCATAATATTAATAAAAGTATTTATTGCTCGAAAGACTGAATACATATTAAACATCTACTACCTGTATTTATGTATTATGATAATTATTGCATGATCACGAAATTGTATTGGAAATCGATTACTTGTAATATAGTCTTGTATAGTTATAAACAAAGGCTTGTAAAAGATAATTAGTTTGAAGTAAGTTGAATAATTGAATAGTCTCATTATGGTGTAAATCTTGAGATTAAAGTAGACTATAGTAGTCCTCTTCCTAGACGACCAAAAATGGTGTGTTTGAATCCAAAAACCGGTAGGAATAACTGAGTCATCTACTGGAGTAGGATGACAAAACTTGATTATTCTAGATAGTCTTGTGAGTCACATTGCTAGTGTGGACTTATAACCCACAGATGTATATAAAATGGGATACCATATTTGTCGAATACATTAAAAATTGGTTTACCTTTAAATGACATACATTGGCCAAGGAATCCCCTAGTTGTGTTGTCAATCAGTTGCTCAAATAACTCATCGGGTAAGGTGATTCTTTCAAATGATTATTGAACTCGGATTTATGATAATCGGTTGGACTATGTATGAATGGGTTGATTGTCTTATAAATATCTATGTTGGATTATATTTATACTGTCTGGTAATCTTTGTTTTGCAGGATTATTAATATGATTTATTATCATTAAAATGTTTTGGGATTGAAAACCCTATGTATCTTACTAGGTTTTCCCAAACTTGACCCACTCAATTTATATGCATCACAGGTAGTGAGTTTAAGACTACTTGAACTTGAGTAGGATGTCAAGTAAAAAAAGATATGAGTCTGTAATAATTTTCAAGAGCTTTATGTATTTATGTTGTAACCTATGTTGGGTATTAATTATGATACCCTTAGGATTTTTGAATTTTGAAAAAATACTTCTTATCTAAAAATGTTTTATTAAACTGAGATTTTCCGCAACAAAGACAACATGGTATTTCAAAACATAAAGAAAAATTTTTATTTGGTTCTAAAAAATAAGGGATGTTACAGTTGGTGTCGGAGCATTAGTTTAAGCAAACTAGGAATTTTGATAATTTCTAAACCTAAACTTAGAAGCTAACCATTAATGATGAGTTGTGTGATAGCATATTTTAGCATAGATACCTAAATTTCTTTAATATAGACACGAGCACCAACATATTATTAGAAGATACCTTAATTTCCATTTATGTGTTGAATATATATATATATATATATATATATATATATATATATATATATATATATATATATATATATATATATGTGTGTGTGTGTGTGTGTGTGTGTGTGTGTTTGGTAAGCAAAATGTTATTATACTAAACTACTAGTATTATGAGTATAGAACAAAATGACGATTATAAGGAGCGGTAAAAGTCGTCAATAACGATGGAGGTCCAACACCTCAGAATGCTCGAGCTTGGGTTGTTCCATTCACTATGAAGAATATCGATTGATGATGTAGAACCTTCTAGATCAACAACAACATGAGTTTAGGGATCTCTTGATTTAAGAACTAGAAAATGCTAGAGGCAGAGTGCCATTAATCAATGAACCAATAATCATTGAGATAGTAAATGATGAACCTATTCCTACTCACGGACCAATAGATTAGGAAGGAAACCGTGACTTTGGAAGTAATTGTGGAGCACCACCTCCTCCAGAAAGACGTAAAGTCAAGAGGAATGATGAATTCAAAACTGATGCAAGTATAAGAGTTTATGACTTCCAAACCGACATCGTTTAACGAGAAGGAGAATCTATTTGGGGTTATTGACTAGATTTATGAAATGGAGCTAGCCTTCATTACATGTGGTTACACAGGAAAGTTGCATGCCACTTACATTATGCGTCAATTCAAAAGTGCAACAGTTTGTTGGTGGAACACATTCGGAAAGACGATCAAACCCAACAAGCCACTACAACTGTCATGGGAGGAGTTCCTGGTACATTTCAAGCGCAAGTTCTGCTCAACTTAAAACATGTTGGAGCTGGAGAACCAATTCCTCGCATTAAAGAAGGGCAACATATCCATTGACGAGTATACCAACGCTTTCATGGACAAGATGGAGTTCTCCTAGCGCATTGTCCTTGTTGAACTATCAAAAATCGATAGGTATGAGAAGGGAATACCATAAGAGTACTTTATACTAGTACACCAAGACAATCTTTTTGATGCAGCCATCTGGGTTGCTAAGTCTGTTGAAAATATGATAAAGGGAAGAACTACTAACAAAGTAGGATAGACGATGTGAAGAAGAAGTTTGACGGGTCCTATGGACCCGAAAACAACAAGAACAAATTCTCCAAGCCGAACTTCAACAACAATAAATATGGTAGCAACCAGGAACTAAAATGGTGCGATATGTATAAGAAGAAGCATTGGGGTGACTGTGTCATCTGCTTTAAGTGCAAGAATACGGGGCATATTTCTTCAAACTTCCCAATAAAACGAAGGGTTTGCTTCAATTATGGAGAAGAAGGGTACATGAAATCCGAGTGTCCAAAAGCTGATAAACCTACTATGAAGATCCTACAAGCAAAACCCAAGGGTGAAAGCTATCAAATGACCCTCAATAAAGCAAAAGAAACAACTGGTGTTGCTTCGGGTATATTCCTAGTTAATCAATTTTTGCCAAAATTTTATTTGATTTAGGATCCAATCACTCCTTTATTTCGCATAAGTTTGGTAGAAAACTTAAATTATCACCACATAAGTTAAATTATTCAGTATTGGTAGAAGTAGCCGGTGGTAGGAATGTATATGTTAGTAATAGACTAATAGTTTAAAAATCATGGTCATTGAATTAAATAGGAACAAATTTTGTAAGAAATTATTACCCATTGAGTTGGACGATTTGATGTTATTTTAGGCATGGAATAGTTTGGTGAAAATTTCGCATACATCTTATGTAGAAGGAATATGTTGGGCATCAATTCTTCAAGAAGATAACCGTTTATCGTATACGGTGATAACAGTAGAGTGAAATCTATAATCATTACAATGATGAAATCCATAAGGTATAATACCAAAAAATGTACAATGTTCTTGGCGTATGTGATTGACCCAAAGAAAGAAAAGAAGGAAATAAATGAGATACTAGTAGTGTGTGATTTTCTAGAGGTATTTCCAGATGATCTACCCGAACTACCACCAAAGAGGAAAGTAGATTTTAGAATCGATGTACTACCAGACACTACATCGATTGAAAAAATGCCATACCTTTTAGCACCTACTGAGATGAAGGAGTTAATGATGCAAATCCATGAATTATTGGACACGGGTTTCATCAAACCTAGTTCATCACCCTAGGTAGCATCGATACTGTTTGTGGAGAATAAAGATAATGCGATGAGAATGTGCATTGATAATCGAGAGCTAAAAAAGATATGATAAAGAACTGATACCCACTACCCAGAGTAAATGACTTGTTGGATCAGTTGCAGGGAGCAACTTTCTTTTCCAAAATTAATCTCAGATCAGGTATCATCAGTTAGAAGTAAGAAAGCAACAATAACCTTTATGAAAATGTATAGACACTATGAATTCCTTTTATGTCGTTTGGGCTAACAAAATGCTCTAGCAACATTCATGGATATGTTGCATCGAGTATGTAAACCTTTTATCGATAAACTAGATAATGTTCATTGATCACATCTTGGTTCACTTGAAGAACAATCAAGATCATGGTAAACATCTTCGATAAGTATTAGAAGTCCTGATGTAACACTTGGTTTATGTTTTAACTTCTTTAGAGGAATATTGATATTATGATTAATAGTTATAGAGAAATGAGGAGTCGTTAGTGTTTCAATTAATTTAACAATGTGTTTATATGATTTTTGCTACTTAATAATTGTTACATAAATAAGCAAGGCTTAATAATAATAATAATAATAATAATAATAATAATAATAATAATAATAGTTTAAATTGAATTAATTCTCGAGAAATTAAAATTTTAGCCTAATACACTAATTAATTTGTGTAAAATAGCCAAAAAAAACCCAAAATTACAAATTTTGCCCCTAAAATCGCAGATGGAATAAAGCCATATGCGATTTTGCATGTCCATCTACGAATGTACAAGTGGCTAAAGCACAGGCGTGCTTTAGCCACTTGTATATTCCATCTGCGATTTTGTTGTTCCATCTGTGATTTCGTGTGGGTTTTTGTATAAAAACGTTTTTTCTTCATTTTTCACTTTCTAAGTTGAAGAAACTCTCTCTCTCTCTCTCTCTCTCTCTCTCTCATTTCCTTTGACGATTTCTTCAATAAGATGGATGGTTTCTTCAACAATCCCGCAAATATGGTAAGATCTTAACTCATTTTATGTTTTAATCAACATTTATCTAGTGTATGTCTTTTTTATTTATGATTTATTCTATTAGTTTTTGTAAACAAAATGAAACTATATTGTGTGTTATTTAGTAATTATGTTGTATTTGATAGATGGAATATTATTTATTAGTAGCCTTAAAGTTTTGATGTTATTTGGTTAGTGGTTGTATGAATGTACAAATATAAACTACGTAAAATGTGCATTGGGTTGTTGTACATTCAGTAAAATGCCTACAATATGTTGTTGTTTTTTACTTGTTGTTTGTTTATTTGTCGTCTATGTTGAAAAATGGTTACAATATGTTTTTCGTTAGTGTTTGTATGAATATAAAAGTATAGATTGCGTAAATGTGCATTAAGTTGTTGTACATTAAGTAAAATGGATACAATATGTTCTTTTTTTTTACTTGTCGTTTGTTTACTTTTCGTTTATGTCCAAAATTGGTTAGAATATATTTATTTTTTTCAGCAAGAATATTGAAATTATTGTTTGAATGTTGTTTAATGCATTGTTTATGTTTGTTATTTGAATGTTGGATTATTTATTTATTCAATTTAATATCCCGATACTTTAAAGAAAATAGTTGTTATGTTTTTTAATTTTTTGTTGTTTGTTCAGCATGATTATAAAAATTTAAATGTTAAAGCTATTGTCAACTTAAAAGGATCGAGGTGTAACATTTGGGAAGTATTGGAGATGCTACATGGTGCACGACGCGATAGTTTTGGACAAACTATGTTTGGTTACTTGTTAGACATCCCTCATTTACAAGGGGACGGATTGTTGTTCCATAAAATGTTTCTTCATGAGATACGGCTGAACGCCATTTTATCCCCAGATGGCATAAAACGGTTATATTTTTTACAGTAGGCGATACGAAAATGATTTATGACCCGGAAGAGTTTTGTTTGATAACCAAGTTTAATTTTGGCGTGTATCCCAAAATGATTGGCAAAAAAGTCTCAGAAAAAAAAGTTACTAGTAAAAAACGATGTTTATTGCGTGAACGGCTATTTCTGAACCATATAAATAGTTCGGTGAAAATTTGTGACTTGTAAAGTTTTATTTTAAATCGTTCCTTCTTAGAAGCTACTGACGATGATGTACTTAGACTATGTCCTATATACGTTTTGTGTGAAGGATTTTTGGGAAAAGAAATAAATTACCGGGTGCCGCATGACTGGTTTTTTTTTTGGCCGATAATTTGGATGTGTGGAACATGTATTTTTTGTTTACTCTAAAAGTTTCATATTATTAATGTTAATGTATATTATAATTAATACTTTTTTGGCAGTTTTGCTTGGGGTAGCTATCTTTGAGATTTTATCTATGACGACCTTGAGGATATGTGGAATAGGATACGTCATAGATTTTATCTATGACGACCTTGAGGATACGTGGAACAAGATAAATAGATATTTTTCACTGCCGGAGCGTCGTGAAACTTTTAAATGCTCCATTTCAGGATTACGGTGCTATTTAGGGTATATAAATTTATTATTATTTTAAATAAGATGTTATTGTTATGTTAGTTATTTTAATTTTTATTACTATAATTGTAAAATTTGTAGATATGGGTATATGAGATACTTCCATCTGTCCGTGCTTGTGGATTTGTGTTAAGAAAAAACCGAGACACACCTCGGATGAAATGATGGAGTGGTATGGAAAAATTGAAATGGGTTGATGTGAACAAGATTTTTGAAATGACAAAGGTTTGTAAATCTTATTTTAATTTTAAAAAATTCCTTATTACACTTTTATATGTATTTTTAATTTGTTCAATTGTTTTAGGAGGGACGATGACCAAGAAATTACATGTCACCAAGTGATGATGAGATGACGTCTTCTTATTATATGTCATTTCAAGAGTATGTATATGGTGAACATAATTCAGTTCCATCCCCAGTACGGGAGCATTTTAGGAGACAAGACAAATCTTCGTCTAGTATGTCTTCTAGTGGTATGTCTCTCATGGTAGAGGTGGACCTACTAGGAAACGAAGCTTAGAGGAGGTGTTGAAACGACTACATGCACTGGAGCAACATGTGTTTATGAACCGAGAACTTACTGAGGTGTTTGTAGGAGAAGTGGATAATGAAAACATATGGAACAACAGGAACCTGTAGTATTCCAAACAAATTTTGGTGAAACAGTTAGTTACACCCTACATTTTTTATATAATTTCTTATATATTTGTAAATTTTTGTTAATATTTTATAGCTGAAAATGTAGGTTGTAGAAGATGAGTTGATGAATAAAAATAAAACCAATGAAAATGTTTTTGGTGATATTGAAGACGACAAGGTTATTATATATATTACAAATACGATTTTAATTGTTAAATGTTAAGACACCTTTCGTTAATAATTATAATGTTTTAATTTTAATGTAGGAGTTGGACGAGAGGATAGACAAAGCAGGGCGTAGTACGAATAAATTCGATGATGATGTGTTCGCTTTTGATGATAATGAACCTGGACAGGTTGCTATACTTACATTTATTTTTTTGTTTCTTAATAGATTCATATATTTTTTATTAATGATTATATCTTATTAATTTAGGTGTTAGAGGAAGATGTAATAATTACAAGGACTGTAAATCATTTTGATGATCATGTTTTTTATGGCAATGAAGTTACACTCGATAGACCCAGGGTTCGAAATCCATCAAAGTATAGGTGTCCTCCGTACACCGAGGTGTTCATTTAATTTGAAAGATTATATTATTATAATTCTACCTTTTATGTGAATTATTTGAAACATAATGATTTACACTTTCAATATTGTTTTAGTTACACACGAAACCAAAGAAAAAGAGAAGACTAAAGAAGAAGGTTGATGCCAAGTCAACAACCCCCATTCCTCCTCCAACATTCGTTGTTGTTCATGACTTCTCGGTTTTGTGCCTGCAACCTTATGTAGCAGGCGGTGAGGTTGTGTTAAAAAATTATTTTTTCATGCATATAAACTGGAGCACCGTTTCTACAATTTGTATTTAAATAGAGAGTTTTGGAATGCGTTGTTTGAGCATACACACAACGGATGGTTGGAGGAAGCGGTAACTATATTTTATTTTTTTTATTCTAATTGGTTTTTATTCATTAATTAATAACAAAAGTATCATAGCTTTCGCAACATTTGACGATTTGGATTAGATTGTTGATGGAGAGACGATTTGATAGCGATCGGTATACAATAATGCCTCCTAATTTTTTTGTTTGTCATTACTTGGAGGATGCTTTGGATTGGAGGGCGTTTATGTCTAGTATTGCTACATACCCCGACTTCATGGTTCATTGGTGGAATGTGGATACGGTAAACTGCTATTTATTTTTAGAGATTAATTTCATTATTGTCGTTTTGTTTTGGTATCGTGTTATGTAAAAATAATAATTATTTTAAACTTTTTCTAGGTCATAATGTTGATCCATTCATTTCCTAATCACTGGTTATTTGGGAAACTACAATTGGATTCAATGGAAGTACATAGTTATGATAGTCTCTGTAGAAGTACTTACCAAAAATTCGATTCTGATGGAACCTTTAGCAAATTTGGTGCTCGAAATGGTTGCATTTGGACTATGATTTGGAGATTACTAGTATGTATAAATACGACTTATACCACCATTTTCTTATGCAACAAAGTACATTGTTACTACTGTGATCCACTCGACCCTTTTTTTACACCCTCTTCAGCAGGCCCATATATGTCGGATGAAAATTTTGAAGAATTGAAAAAGACTAAAGAACAACAAAAACAAGATAAAGAGTCATCCTGACTTCTCAGTAAACGTCGTAATGTTATTGCATCGGAATGAAAACAAGCTCAAGAATGGATAGACCTCGATAAAAAGAAAATCAAAGAACATGAAGAATGGATAAAAAAGATTAATAAAACAATCAAAATTAATGAAAAATGGATTGCTGACAAGGACACGGAGATGATACAGCTTCGGGTGCAAAATGATCGGTTTGAAGATAAAATGAGGATTAGGGATGATTATATAACAATCGAGAAAGATAAGTACCCGTTGCAGTTCGCTGAGCTTAATAATTAGTTAAAAAATTCTTGTAACATTATCATGAGTTGGGTTTGGTGTTTTTTTTAGATTAACATGTTTGTTTATCGTTAAGCTTCATTTGTTGTTTTAATAAAACATATTCAAATTTAAGGTTGTTTTATATAACAATTTGAAATCATGACAACATCTTATAAGATTTAATAAAAACATTACAATAAATAATAAGTTAACATCTCTTCAATTTAAGGTTGTTTTATATCAAAATCGGCGTCATAGCTTTGTAACAAAGTCGAAGAATCACCAATATTAAATGTTGTGTCTGTAGTAGAAATTCTCGTGCGACATCCTCCACTACCGGACGCCCTTCCAGAACAATTGTTTCTCATGTGTCCTGCTTGACCAAATGTAAAACACTCTTTTCTAATTGGACCCTCGCCTTGGGATGGAATACGGTCTGTGTTTCATTGCCTTCCTGGCTGACGTTTATCCATTATAGGTGGCTTAACAATCATCAAATCACCGGGTATCTCTCATTCGGATGGCTTTGGCAAAGGGTTTAGTGATTCCTCATACGTTTTCCTTAGTGTTTCGGTATAGTAAGCATTTAATGCAAACTTCGAGCAGTCTTGGTAATTGTTGACTGTTAACGCTCTTATGACATGACCACAAGGTATGCCATCAAGTTGCCAATGCCTACATCTAAATGTCATTTATTGGAAATCAAAAATCACGTTTTGTGCCCACTTTTTCACCTTGTATTTCGTACTTGAGATCATGCGATCATCCCATTTACTAAAATATTTTTTGTTTTCTCTTACGATATCATCAGCCCAAGGGGTGAGTGTTGTTGTTGCTTCCGCTTAAAAAAATAGACAAAATTACATAGTTAAGATCAATAAAATATAACAAAAACATTAATATTAAAACTTAATACCTGCAAAGTTACATCTTTGAAACCACCACTGTTGCATTGTTGCACGAAAAAAAATCGATTAACATAAGTATCAGCACCTTACGTGCATGTCTAGATAATGCATTTATAGACTCCGTACTGTTGGACGACATAAGATTGTATCGGTTCCCTCTAAAATGTGCCTTAGACCAAGTTTCAAGATTTATACTTTTTAAGTATTCCTGTACCGGTTATTTTGTCTTTTTTATAAGTTCCATGACAGCATCAAAATCTTCAACTATATGCACCCTACAAGCCTCCCAAAAAATTCATTCAACTGTCTTACTCTTCCCGTATCTAGCTACTACGTTGAAATAAAAATGGACACCACATATTCCATGATGAGCGTGATGAAAAATGTTGGCAACGGATATCGCTATAGATGGAGACCTATCAGATATAATTGTAAGCTCCTCCATATTGCCTATGCAATCACGTAGTTTTTGAAAAAACCACTTCCAAGAATTTGTACACTTATTTTTGCATATACCATATGCAACCGGTAATATTTGGTTTTGTCCGTCCTTAGTAACCGCAAGTAACATGGTACCTTTGAACTCTCCCTTTAGGTGGGCTCCATCTACTACAAGGGTCGGTTTACAAAAATTGACAAAAACACGTACCTACGATACATTGTATATCTATTCTAATACACCAAAATAAAAATAAAAATAAAAATAAAAATAAAATATAATACTAACTGAGCAACCAAGTGCGATATACAAAAACTCAAACCGATCATCACCATCAGTTTGAATATGTGTCACCGTATCTGAATTATGTTTTACCAAATTGTGGAAATAAGCTGGAAGTTTGGTAAAAGAATCCTCTTTCGTAACCCTTAACAACAACAATGCATATTGCTTCGTACGCCAAGCCTGATGGTATGAGATATTGATATTCAATTGAGCATTCATATCATTAATACTATATTTTCCCAATATACTCTACTATAATCTTCAGCCAAAACATCAGCAAGATATTCACCCAAAACATATTTGTTTGCTCGTCGATGATTAGGTTGCAAAATTGTTGAAGAACATGTATGTACATCAACAAATTTATTCACTTGGAAAAGTCCGTCAAAATTTTTAATTCTTTTTGCTCTTAGTAACCAAGAACAATTTTTCGAAACACACACAACATCATACCTTGATTTGGTGGATCTACTTATCCTCGTCTGAAAACCTTCTCGAAAACATTTTTTCCCAATAGCCCGTTTTAGAAGATCTTTGTTCTTAAATATACTGAGACATTCAATCTTTTGAAAATTGATGTCTACCATCTGTGTTGGGATATCTTTATTAATATCAACTGGACATGCTGGTACTGGGGGCATACCATAAAAAATGTTATCAGGAAACTTAGTTTTAACTTCATCACCTAACTCATCTCCATCGGAATTGCTTTCTAATTAAGTTATATCTAAAGCTACATCAGCAACATCAACATAATCCCCGTAAGCATACACATTTTCATCTTTTTGAATAATAACTTTTTTCTTTTTACTTTTATCTACTACACGCCTCTTCATAACTTTAACTTCTTGTTCGGGAACATCAACATAGCGACCACCCACGTCATTAAGATATGTACCAACATCATCATCACCAACATACTTGTAATTCTCAGGATCCACGTAGTGAATAGGTGAAAATGTAACATTAACATTTTCAGTAACACTGTGAAATTGAGGTACACTAGGAGTATTGAAAGTCTCTATCGGATTGTTACTCCCTTTGTCGCTACATAAATTAGCAACCGACTTATTTCTACTCTGACCACCCTCCTTATCCGCCTCACATTCAACAGCCACCACAAACACTTTGAAAACCCTTCCTCCACTACATTTGATTACATTTATAAACATTCTAACATCAATGTCTTCAACCATGGCTATAAAATGATTCAATTCAGGATGATGGAAACGGAGACTAATTTTATATTTGTCTAACAAACATGTTTTACTTGTCACCAAAGATACAAATTCACTATAACTAATATACTCAAAAAATATCAAAGTGAATTCATAAATACATACCTGTGGACATACGTATTCCAAATTTGTTCAGTAACTTGCCATTTCCCACCAGTTACAAGGCAGACCAAATATTCATTTATTTTTTTAGAGAGGTTTTAAGCAATTTTTTTTAAAGAAATAACAACTAAACTGATAATTTTTTGCAAAAGTTTATATATAACAAGGTTATTTCGTAGTCAAACCCATCAATTTCGTAGTAAAAAAAATACAAAATCACAGATGGACTATGTCCATCTGCGATTTTGGCTGGAAAACGATATATATACACACAAAAAATTAAAAAAATTAAAAAAAAAAAAAAAAACACCTGCGAATGTACGAGTTGCTAAACCATTTTTGTGCATTAGCCACTTGTACATTCGCAAATGGTTTCATGAAATTGCAGATGGGTTTAAATCATCTGCGATTTTAGTGGCTAAAATTGCAAAATTGAGTTTTTTTTGGCTATTTTCCACAAAGTAATTAGTGTATTAGGCTAAATTTATAATTTTCTCTTAATTCTCTTAAATTAATTAGAAATTTTAAGTCCACGGGTATCATGCAATTTTAATTGATGATATATTTCTATATAGGGTAGATTCTGCATAAGGCTAAACCCGAGGGGCCAAAACTGCCAAATCATGAAACTTGTATTTTTTTTTGGCTTGGCTAAAAAGACATCCCAATTTACCATATAGACACCCTAATTTAATTTTCAAATATTTTTATTGGTTAAAATTGCATTGTTTTCCAAGAAAAACTAATTTTTTAATTATAAGTTTGACTTTTTAAAAAATGGTATAAGGTCTCCAATAAGGTCTCCAATGGATGTCTTATATATTAGCAACACGTTTTTTTGTTCCTCGTCTAATCAGTGACATTGTTACACAACAGTAATGGTCATCTCTTTCCCATTTTTAAACCTGCACATTTATTTTCGATCAAAATCAAGGTGATTCTCAGCCACAATCTCTTTGGCTGGACGGAGTGGGTGCGGGAAAGGGGTGAGGGAAGCTTTCCTCACTCCTGCACACCACTCCGTGGGTAAGGGAAAGGTGAGGGAAAAAACTTATGGGAAAGAGATGGGGGAGGGGATGCCACACGCTCTCCCTTCATGCTATTGGTCGGTTTTTTTTCTTTTTATCTTCTTTAATATTTATAAAATTATATACCTACTAAAAATATATAAAAAATATATCAAAACTCATGGTTTTTAATTCCTTACAAAATGAGTATAATATATGTATAAAATATATTTAAAAAAAAGATGAGGAAGGGCTTCCCACCCATCCCTTGACTTTTAGGTGAGGGAAAGAAAAGTGAGGAAAATGAGGGTATGCCCACAAAAAGTGAGAGAAGCTTCCCTTCCACACCCTCCGGTCTAATATATATGTGTAGGTTTGAAGAGACGGACCACGTCAAGGGCAGCCAAGAGTGTGTGTTTGGTGTGCTTAAACCTCTCATATTTATGGCACAAAATCTCTTTCAAAAACCTTTCTCTCGCACCCTCAAGAAATTTGGTCCCTTGTTATTCAACTTCTTGTTCTGTAGTTTTAGTAGTATAGTTAGCTGAGTGTTGAAGCATTGGAGAATCGTTTTAGAAGAAATATTAACTGGCGAAGTTCTTCCCGCAGAGTTTTAAGTTTTTGCTAGGCAATATCCTAAGGTGAGCTACACTTAATGTGCTTGTTAAGTGTAATTTATATTTGTGTTCAGTTTCATTGTTATGAAGATATAAATAATAGTTATCAATAATTCCAATTATAATATAGATTCATCTACTTACAGACATGATGTCAAGGCTAGATCTTCGTAAAGTGTTTAAAGTGGATTTTCCAAATAGTATATTCTTATACCAAACAGAACCTACCTCCAATGTGATCTTACATGGTCATTTTTTAACTTAATATTCCTTGGGAATATGAGGAATTTGAGACAAAGTTAATATAATATCTGATAATTTAGATGACGACTAGAATTTAGTAATATTAATATCTAGGACTTTTAAAAGGAAACGAGAAAGTTTTAGGAGAAGTGCAGAATCTTAGTAATATTTATATCTAAGACCTTTAACCAAGTGAGTGTGTAGTTACTTTCAAGAGCATAATCTGAAAAAAATTATTTATTGCTCGAAATATTAAATATATATCAAACGTTTACTATTTGTATTTTGTGCTGATAATATGCATTGTATTATGATAAGTATTGCATGATCAGGAAACTGTATGGAAGTCAATTACTTTTAATATAGTCTCATATAGTTATAAACTAAGACTTGTAAAAGATACTTAGTTCGAAATATGTTGAATAACTGAATAGCATTATTATGGGGTAAATTGTGAGATTAAATCAGAGTGTAGTAGTCATACTCTTTCTAAACAACCAGAAATGGTGTGTCTAGATCATATAACCGGTAGGTGTGTCTGAATCTGACAAATAGTAGGTATGTTTGAGTCATCTACTAGAGTATGATGACAACATTTCATTATTCTATACGGTCATGTGCATTATGTTGATAGTGTGGACTTATAACCTACATACATAGATAAAATGGGATATGGTATTTATTGAATACAAACATTGGTTGTCTTTAAATAACTTACAATGGCCAAAGATTCCTCGAGCTGTGTTGTCAATCAATTGCTCAAATAATTCATTAGGTAAGGGTGATTCCTCCAGATGATCGTTGAACTAGGATTTGTGAGACTCGGTTGGACTGGGTATGTATGGTTCGATTGTCTTTGTAACACTCCATTTTCACTACTTCCATAGATTTTAATAATAAGCAATTGTTATGAAATACGAAGTAGAAATATATTACTTTTGAGCCAAAACAATCATCATAACATGTATAAAACGTCAACACGATTTTCGTAGATATATAGAACGCTTAAATTTGACTTCGTGTGAAGAAGTTATGCTTCTTCGAAGTTTCGCGATTAAACCAACACGACTCAGCATATCGTAAAAAGTGAATTTTAGATAGGTTTCTTATTAGCCTAAAAAATCTAAATGAAGGTTGTAGTAGTCGTAAAACCGAGAGCATACATATAGAGAACATCCAAATCAGACTTTGTGTGAGAAAGTTATGATTTTTCCAAGTTTCAGTGCAACAGTGTGCGACACAAAAACCGAAATTAAGATCAGTTGATTGTTACGAAAAACAATCTAAAAAAAGTTTCAACATCTAATTGATAGGATTATGTCGATATAAAGACAGTCGAGAATAGAATCTGTATGAAAGTTATAATTTTTACACGGTCGTTAGCAATATAATCTTTGTAGACTGTTAAATTTAAAATCGGACGAGAATTAGCCAACGAAGTCTAAATGAAAGTTGTAGATCTCATCGATAACTACGCATGGATGTAAACAACGTCAAAAACATAGCTTGCATGAAAGAGATATAATTTTTCAAGATCTGTGAATGTACCTGATACAAGTAGCCCGGGCAGCAAACACATGGCAGTTTTGGGGGGGAGGAAAGCCGACCACGACAAGGCCTAGCGCCCACCTTGTGTGGAAGTGACCCATACTTCCTAAAATCAACCTATAAATACTTTCATACTCTCATTTAATTATTTCCCACACCTTTCTCAACTATTCTCTCTACTTCAAGACCGGTTTTGAGGACTTTCCTTTGAGGCTTCAGGGTATTATAGCTTAGCGAAGCTCTAGGCATCTAGGATTGGCTAGTAGAAGCTCTCATATTGAAGTTCTGCCAGCGCAAATCCCAATTTTTGCTAAAAACTCTCTGTAAGTTAGGCTACACTTAGTACGATTTAAGTGTAACTTGTATTTATATCCATAGTCGTTGTTATAAATGTGTGTCTCTCTCTCTCTCTCTCTCTCTCTCTCTATATATATATATATATATATATATATATATATATATATATATATATATATATATATATATATATATATATATAAGATTTATGAGTAATTCCAATTATAATACCGACTGATCTACTTATGGGAGAGGTGTCTAGAATGGTCATCTTGGCTTCGTTTTTGGATTTCTGAAAAGCTATATGCGGAAATGACCCTGCCTCCCAACTATCACGCCCGACTGATCCTTATTTGATAGAACTCTCAGTATTCATTGGAATTAATAAAAAATCTAGCCCATTTTACCAAGTTCCCATAGGAACTAATAAACTATAATAATATAGGTCACTCTTTGTTGCCGTGTTGCTCGTTAGTTGAATTGCCCGGGTAATTGTTAATCCTCTGAGAAATTGTCCAGGTGAGTTCTCCTCGCTATATTGTATACTCCACTATGTATCCTTTGTATGTTAGGATATAGTCACCTTGTAGTATGAAGTCAGGCAACTAGACTAGTTTAATTAGCTTCCTATCATGTTGAACTATTTGCCTATTGACGGCGAACCAGGTGTATGTTGAAGGCCAATATACTCGGGAGGATCACTGTTACACTGAAGGCCAATGTGCAGGACAACTTTATGCTGAAGGCAAAAACATGCGGACCATCTTTATGTTGAAGGCCATTATGTATATGCATTGTATATGTACTTTGGTACATGATATCTTGAGGGAATTCACTAAGCATTGACTTAGAACTGTTAAATAATTGATTTTCATGCTGTTCTTCGGATCGAGGAAAGGCTCACACATGACTGTACTTGCATTGAAGGAATTAGTAATATCTTAAGACTTCCGCTACCAACTCTCTTTTATAAATAAATTTAATATAACAGTATTGTAAGACTTATGTTTTAATGAAATAAAAATGAAAATTTTGGGTTGAAAAACTGGACGTTACAAGTTGGTATTAGAGCCCTGGTTTGAGAGAATTGGATGAACACTTGTGTGATTCCATACCCAAACTAAGGATCTAAGTATCAAATAAACATTTTTATAATAAGAAATTATTTAAAAAGGAAAAAAATATGATGCATACAATCAGACGAAGCTCAAAAAGGAAAGTGATTCCAAAAATATCCATATTGTTATAGTTGTTGATATATGATTTGTTAAAAATCCATGCTAGTATGTAGGCTACAGATCTTTTCAGGAATTGTATATTAGAATTGCCTAATACTTAAGATGCCTTATAGCCTAGAAAGTTGCTCGTTATTTGTTACTTAGAACCTACATTGATGTTGATTAGTTATTTGACAAATGCATTACATGCTCCCAGAATTATATAGTTTTAGATTGCCTGATTCGTTTTTATTGCGCAACTCTTATCTAAGTCCAAACGTTGTAGTTTTGGATCTCACAGACAATAGACTGTTTGATTTTAATGGCATGTGATCGTATTTCATCCGATAATTTGTTATAGTATGTAGAAGTTCTCAGCCGATAGCAGGATGAAACAGAAGGAATTCTAGGAGAAGAATCTAGGAAAATAGTAACTAGGTCCTTATAGAACTGTGTGTGAAAAGACCTAATGATAGGAGAGAGTAGTGAATTAGAAACATTGAGGACATTCTTGGATCTAGTATGGATAGGTATGGGAGGTAGCATGGGCCCGTACTACCGTAAGCACATGATCCATACAACAAGCAAGAAAAGGCACAAAGTTACTAATAAACTGGAAAGGATTGAATGTTTATCCAAGATAACACAATAAATTTGTATTGATATAGTCCCATTTATATCTCCAACATGGTGATGATTATTAGAGCAAGAGGTTCTGTTTTTGGATCGGAAGGGTCAGGACCGAGCAAGAGTGACATACACGATTACATACTGGTGGCAGTATCCGCAACCATGAGATAACATATTCCAAAGATGTTTAGATCTATCAAAACCGAACTGATCACCCTGTTCGACGATCACTATGTTGTGTTTGCTAGTACCATTGTCGTCGCTGCTGCAGCTTCACCTAGAAAGAAAGTGATGCCCTGTTGAGAGTTCAATAACACCAAGCCCCCAGAGTTTGATGGTGTTAGAGATCTGATTGTCGCCATGCGATGGATCTCAGATGTAGAAGGATGCTTCTACACTTGTTCTTATCCAGCTAACCTGAAGTTTATGTATACGCAAAATCTCCTCCGTCATGGAGCGAATTATAGGTGAAACTTTGTCACAAAGGACTACCCTCTTGCAGAGAAAGGTGCAGTGATATGGGAGGAGTTTGCTGAAAAGTTTAAGGGAGGGTGTGTCCTACTGGTGGAAAGGGAGTGAATAGCTCAATAATTCTTGTTGCTCAAGTAGACAATTGAAATGGTGACAAAGATCACCAAAATGTTCACTGAGAGAGCTTTGTTCTGCCCCAAGTATACATCCTCGGAACAAGTGAAAATGCCTCATTATTTGAGCATGATCAAAACTATAATTAGTGAGTTTGTATCAAATAATTGATAAAATACTTTAGCGGAGATGCAGGCGCATGCTAGGAGGAGGGAAATCGATATGGAAACCTAGACAAAGGAGAACAGGTAGACTCTGGCTCCATCTCAGCCAACAACCAAGAAATTTAACTCTAATGATTCAAGGTTTGGAAATCAGAAGGGACGCAATTATAGTAAGTACGAGAAGTTTCATGATGGTCCTTGTCAAACAGGACCTGGGTACCAAAAGTATGGCAAAGAAGGGAACTATGTCAGGGACTGAAAACAGAACATGAGCGTCTATTTCAATTACAACCAGCTAGCTCACTTCAAGGTTGAATGTCCTCTTCTGAAGGCTATGGGTGCAATACATGCTCTATCATTTGTGACATTGAGGATAACAGATGGGCACCAAAGAAGAGTTGAGGCTCTAAGGGCCAAGGGGTGAGCCTTTCAGCTCAAGGAAAAAGAAGCCAAAGAGGCACCAGACATTGTAGCTGGTACGTTTTTAGTCAACTCCATACCTACCTTAGTACTATTGGATTCTAGAGCAAGTCATTCATTCATAGCGCTTAAGTTTAGCAAGAACCTTAATAACGCCATAGGAGATTTAGAACAACCTCTAAGAGTAGAAATAGTTGACGATTGAACAGTTAAAGCATCAAAGGTTTATCATAGTTGTACTTTAAGAATCAACGACAATAGTTTCCTAATAAATCTCATTTCCATTCCTATACGAGAGATGAAGGAAATAGTAGGTATGGATTCGGTAAACTAGTTTGAGGGCCTGATTGACTATATACATAATATAGTAAGGTTCTTGAATCCAAGTGGGGGAGAACTTACTATCTGGGGAGAAGATTCCAAAAGTAGTTCAGCGATTTTTCCGACACAAGGGCCAAAAAGTACTTACAACATAGTTGTGAGGGATTTTTGGCCTATGCAATCTTCCCTCGTGAAGAAAAGAAGGAAGTTATTGCAGAAGTACCTATAGTTTGTGAATTCCCTAATGTGCTTCCCAAGGACTTGCCTGGTGTGCCTCCAGAGCGACAAGTAGAATTTAGGATCGACTTACTTCCTGGTGTGGCACCTAGCCAAGGCACCCTATCGTCTTGCACCCCCGGAGATGCAGAAGTTGTCTAATTAGCTTCAATATTTGATGGACAACGGGTTTATTCGACCAAGTAGTTCGCCTTGGGGAGCATAGTTTTTGTTTTTTAAGAAGAAGGATGGTACACACATAATGTACATCGACTATAGGGAACTTAACAAACTCATGGTGAAGAATCGTTATCCGCTACCTGGGATTGACTACTTATTTGATCAACTCCAAGGAGCATCGTGGTTTTCCATGATTGATCTATGATCGCGATATCATCAGATGTGATTAAAAGAGGGAGATATACCAAAGACGGGTTTGTGAACTCCATACGACCAATAGTAATTTGTGATGATGCCTTTCGGGCTCACTAATGCACCCACCACATTCACAAATTTAATGAACTAGGTGTGTAGGCCTATGCTTGATTGATCGGTAATCATATTCATTAAGGATATCTTGGTCTTTTTAAAGACTCGAGAGCAGCATAAAGAGAACCTAAGAGAAGTAATTGAGGTTCTATGAATGGATAAGCTATATGTAAAGTTCTCGAAGTGCCAATTCTGGTTATGAGAGGTCCAATTTCTTGGGCACTTTGTTAACGATGATGGTATTTTAGTAGACCCAACCAAGATTAAGGCAGTAATGCAATGGCCAGTCTCGAAAACTCCTTTAGAAATTGGAAGTTTTATGGGATTGGCAGGATACTACAGATGATTTATTAAAGATTTTTCCAAGATTGTGGTACCAATGACCCATTTAATGAAGAAGGGAGTTACTTTTTGTTAGATTCATGGACAATAATTTGCGTTTGAAACATTAAGGCAAAAGTTATGTGAAGCTCCAATATTAACCCTTCCAGAAGGTGTTTATGACATGGTAGTTTACTGTGATGCATCAATCATGGGTTTTGGAGCCGTCCTCTTGCAACGAGGTCGAGTAATTGCATATGCCTCCAGAAAGTTGAAGCCCCATGAGGCTAATTACTCGACATACGAACTGGAGTTAGGAGCAGTTGTCTTTGCTCTCAAAATTTGGAGGCATTACATGTATGGAGTGCGATGCACCATCTACATAGACCACAAAAACCTGAGATACTTAATGGATTGGCCCAACCTAAACATAAGGCAGCATCGATGGTTTGATGTAGTGAAAGAATATGAGTATGAAATCCTTTACCACCCAGGTAAAGCCAACATAGTAGCTGATGAATTAAGTCAAAAGATGAATAATACACTGATGAAGGGCATATGCTTAAGGATGACAATCATCACTCCCAGTGCTAGAGATGATCAAGCAAGCACAGAGTGAACCAGTCAAGGAAGAGAACCGAAAAAGCAAGAGAAATATAGGGTAAATCTCAGGTTTCAACATAGACAATCGGGGATTGTTAACCCTACATGGAAGAGCTTGGGTTCCATACTTAGGAGAAACTAGACATATACTGATCGACAAGGTGCACAAGTCTAGGTTCTCGATTCATCCAGTGACTACAAAGAAGTTTAGAGATCTCAGACACACTTACTAGAGACCCTATATGAAAAGATATGTGGCATGGTACGTCAAGAGGTTTCTGACTTGGCGAAAGGTCAATTATGAACACCAGATGCCCCATGGTAAGCTACAACCTCTTGATATCCTGATGTAGAAATAGGATCAGATAATGATGGACTTTATCACCAAGTTACCAAGGAATCCTCATGGCATGGGTACTATTTCGGTGATAGTGAATATGTTGACAAAGAGTGACCACTTCCTACCTATCCAAGACAATTCATCTGCTGAAAAACTCACAAAGATTTACATTAAAGAGGTATTCTCTCGGCATGGAGTACCAGTCTTGATAATCTTTAACATAGATGTTCATTTCACTTATCGATTTAGTAGCAAGTTCCATGTAGAATTAAGTACACGATTACATATTAGCATAACTTACCATCCTCAGACTGGTGGACAAAGTGAAAGGATGATACAAAATCTTGAAGAATGATGTAAGCATGCATGCTAGATGTCGGTGGAAGCTGGGATACTTATCTACCACAGGTAGATTTCTCATAAAACAACAACTATCACTCTATTATTTATAAACCTCACTTTGAAATGGTTTATGGGAGAAAGTGTCGGATACCGATATGTTGGAGAAAAGTTAGTCAATGAGTCATGGGAACTACTGATGTTGTGATCAAGACTACCGAAATTATCCAACAAGTATGAGAAAGAGTACAAATTGCATAGAGTTAGCAAAAGAGTTATGTAAATCGACAAATGTCGGATCTAGGAGACCTCGTACTACTTAAAGTTTTTCTATGGAACGGTGTCATCTGGTTCCGGAAGAGGTGAAACTTAGGCCCTAGGTATATCGAAACCTTTCGAGTTATTGCTCGGGTGAGCAAGGTTACCTATCGTTTGGATCTATTGGAAGAACTTAGTCAGATCCACAATACCTTCCATATCTCCCAATTAAGGAAGTGCATTACGGGTGAATAGCAATTCTACTTTTGGATGATATTCACATATACTAACGTCTAAACTACATGGATAAACTCGTGGCGATCCTAGATAAAAAGATAAAAAGCTTACACAACAAGGTGATCATCCTAGTGAAGGTACAATGGCAACACTGAAAAGGATCAGAATGGACTTGGGAACCAAAAAAGAGATGAGAAGCAACTACCTAGAATTATTTAGTTAGATTTTCGAGGAGGAAATCCATGTAAGTGGGGAAGACTTGTAACACTGCATTTTTACTACATCAGTTGATTGTAGTAGTACTCAATTATAATGAAATAAGAAGTAGAAATATAATACTCTAGAGCCAAAATAATCATCATAAACATGTAGAAAACATTAAGGCGATTCTCGTACCTATATAGAACGCTTAAATCTGACTTCGTATGAAGCAGTTTTGTTTCTTCGAAGTTTCGCGATTAATGACGCAGTAGTCATAAAATCGAGAGCATACATATAGAGAATTTCCAAGTTTGACTTTGTATGAGGAAGCTATGATTTTTCCAAGTTTTAGCGTAGCAGTGTGCGACACAGAAACTGAAATTATGATTGGTAGACTGTTAGGAAAAATAATCTAAACTAAAGTCGATGATTCGGTCGATATAAACACAGTCAAGAACACAACCAGTATGAAGAAGTTATGAATTCTACACGATCATTAGTAGTATAATCTTTATAGAATATTAAATTTAAGATTGGATGAGTATTATCTAGCAGTGTCTAAATGGAAGTTGTAGATCTCATCAATAACTACATTTAGATATAAATAACATAAAAAACGGAGCACATATGAGAGAGATATGATTTTCAGAAGATCGGTGAATTTACCCAATACGAGTGGCCCAGGTAGCGAACACATGGTAGCTTTTGGGGAAGAGGAATGTCGACCACAAAAAGGCGTGGTGTGCACCTTCTTTGGGCGCAGTTCATACCTCCCAAACTCAGCCTATACATAATTGCACCCTCTTATTTCATTCCCAGACCTTTCTCATCCATTCTCTCTATTTCTAGGCCAATTTTGAGGACTTTCCTTCGAGATTTTGGGGTATTCTAGCTTAGTGATGCTCTAGGCATCTAGGCTCGGATAGTAGAAGCTCTCGGATCATGTCCCCAGTTGTCCTGTCTGGCTGGTCCTTATTTCATAGAACTCTCAGTATTCATTAGGATTAGTGAAAAATCTACCCATTTTACCAGATTCATATAGGAACTAATAAACTATAGTAATATAGGTTAATACCCTTTGGTGTGTTGCTCGTCAGTTGAATTGTCTGGTTAACTGTTAATCCTATGAGAAATTGTCTAGGTGAGTTCTCCTCACTATCGTATACTCAAGTATGTATCCTTTTGTATGTTAGGATATAGTTACCATGTAGTATAAAGTCAATCCACTAGACTAGCTTAGTTAGTTGCCTATCACGTTGAAATGTTTGCATGTTAGATGACTGTTGAGGATGGACAAACTTTATGCTAAAGGCCAATATACTCGGATGGATAAGCTTTACGTTGAAGGCCAATGTGCAGACCAGCTTTACATTGAAGGAAAAAAGGGGCGGACTAGCTTTATGTTGAAGGCGATTATGTGTATGCATTGTATATATATTGCGGTAGATTATATCTTGAAGGAATTCATAAGCATCAGCTTACAGTTGTTGAATAACTGCTTTTCAGACTGATATTCGGATCTAGGAAAGGCTTAAGCATGACTCTACTTGCATCGAAGGCATTAATAATATTTTAAGACTTATGTTAAAACTCTCTTTTATAAATAAATGTAATATAACATATTTTAAGACTTATGTTTTAATGAAATAAAATGAAAATTTTGGGTCGAAAAACAGGACGTTGTAGCCTTAAAGATATCTATGTTGGATTATATATATATATTGATTGGTAATGTTTGTTTTGCAAGATTATTAATATGATTTATTATCATTAAAATGGTGTGACCTTGAAAACCCTGGAGATATCACCTGATTTTCCTAAACCTGACCCACTCAATTTATTTGCATAACAAGTAGCAGGTTTAAGACTTCTAGAATTTGAATTGGATTTCGAGTGAAATAAGAGATGAGTTTGTAATAATTTTCAGGATGTTTATGTATTTACGTTGTAACCTATGTTGAGTATTGATTATGACATCCTTAGGATTTTGGAATTTTGAATTAATATTTGTTATCTCAAAAGGTTTTATTTATCTGAGATTTTCCGCAATAAAGTTAACTCGATATTTTAAAGTATAAAAAGGGTTTTATTTGGTTCTAAAAAATAGGAGATGTGTATTCAAATGAGTGTGTTATAATATTGATAGGTCGCATATTGTGTCGTGACACAGTAATAACTATTTTCTGTACTTGAATGATATTTTAAGTATGATGCATATAATTTGTGATAAGTTGTGATATATGTATATGATGTTTGTTATTATGTTATCATATTGTTATTTGCTAAGGCTATTTCTTACCATGTTTTGTTTGTGATATGTTGTACGTTAGAAGGATGTAGCGCCCGAATCGAACATGTACTTTATTATAAACTAGTTTATAATCCGTGACAACCACGGTTATAAAATTAATTAAATTTTATATTAAAAATCAAAATTATTAATCAATTATTTTAAATAAATTATTACTTAACATATATTTTTTTAGTTATATATAAAGTTATAATCGTTGAATTAAAAAAATACGTGAAGTTATATTATATTAAAATCTGTATTAATTTAATTTTATTTTTTAATATAATGTTATTAATTCAATATAATCGAAGTGAAAAATTTTGAAATTTGAAATTTAATGTAATTAGGGTGAGAAAATTTAAATTTTGAAATTTGAAATGGATAATTAATATGTTGACAAGTTGCATGATAATGATCATATAATATTAATGAGGGGTACTAATATAACGCCACTTGTCAATATGAGATTAAACTTATTTATTTATTAGAATAGGGAGACTAGTTTATAACCCGTGACAACCACGGTTATAAAATTAATTAAATATTATATTAAAAATCAAAATTATTAATCAATTATTTTAAATATATTATTACTTAACATATATTTTTTTACTTATATATAAAGTTATAATCGTTGATTTAAATAAATACGTGAAGTTATATTATATTAAAATCTGTATTAATTTAATTTTATTTTTTAATCTAATGTTATTAATTTAATATAATCAAAGGGAAAAAATTTGAAATTTGAAATTTAATGTAATTAGGGTGAGAAAATTTAAATTTTGAAATTTAAAATGGATAATTAATATGTTGACAAGTGGCATGATAAGGAACATATAATATTAATGAGGGGTTCTAATATAACGTCACTTGTCAATATGAGATTAAACCTATTCATTTATTAGAATAGGAAGATATGAATCTTGGTGATAACTTCTCATATATCCATTATACTAGTGTACACCAAATATACTTTATAAATAACAGGTGCGAAATTTTTTGGGTGTATCTAGTGGTGAACACTAAGCGTTACAAAAGTACTTGAAAATAAACAATAAGTATATTTTGTTTTATTTAAAGAAATAATGCAGAAAAATATGAAAATGGAAAATATTTTTAAATTGTTGTTTTTTTTATGCATGCAGAAAAAAATTGTAGAAAATATGTTAAAAAATATTAATATGTCTCAAGCTTACAATAAAACATTTTAATCAATGTTTACTTCAACATGAAAGTGGAATCCTCAGGCACTATGAGATCCTAAAAGGTAAGACAACATCTTCAATCTGGAAAACATCCAATTATGGAAAAAATTCCACAACTTGTTAATAATATCGAGAAATATTTAAAATTGATATGCAGTTTTAATAGACTATACTCTATAGTTTAAAAGTAATTTTAGGGGATTTCCTCATAGTATTGTTAATAATATCAAGAAATCTATAAATTTGATATGCAACTTTAATAGACTATAGTTTGAAAGTAATTTTATGGGATTTCCTCGTAGTATTGTTCATTTTCATGTATATTTTATCTCTAAAATACACTCAGATTTTATAAAGAGGGCCATTACATTAAGAGAGAAGGAAGCGCCTTAAAGCATCTTTAAAATTACTTTATTTTTCACTATCTTTTAAAGTGAAAAATAATTTTCTTCAATCCTAATGTATTTTCTAATAACTTTTTAACACCAAAAAATATTCCAAATATATTCATTTTCTCAAAAAATTACATTATTACCCTTTCAGTTTTCAAGGTTTACAAAATTATCCAAAATCTTTTTGTTACAGTAATTTTTAAATTTATTCTATTAAATAATATAACCACACAAATAATATATATATATATATATATATATATATATATATATATATATATATATATATATATTAAAGATGATCATCTTTATGAATAGTGAAGTTGTGTGTTTTTTTGTCAAGAATGGCCATTGGGTGTTATTTGCTTTTTAAATGTGTTTTGGGTGTAATTTGTTTCTTTCTTTTAAATTAAACTCATGTGTTCTTTTTGTGTTATGCCGTTGTCTTATGTTTATCTCCATCCTAGATAGTTGTGCTTTGATTGGTGTTTGTTTCTTAATAGGCTTGTTTAAGGGGGTGTTTGGCTTAGCTTTTTAAATCTCAAAAGTTTTTTTTGGAAAAGTTACAAAAAATCAGGAATTCTTGACTTTTCCAAAAAGTTCATGTTCCTTATGTAAAAACTTCAAAAATGGCTTTTAAAACTAGTTTGCCAAACATCTTTTGTATTTTTTTCTTTTCCAAAAAGGACTTTTGACTGTGAAAAGCTAAGCCAAACACCCCCTAAATTAATTGTGATATTAATAAAACAAAAATTTTACTAAACAAATAAATTTATGTATATCAAATTAAAATAAACATTCACTCTCATTTATATAAACATATTATTAACTTATATTCGAAGGATCATGTATCACAAATGAAATTTCAACTATATTTAAAATGTAAATGAATAATATAACTCCAAATTTGGATTTTAATATTCATAATTATATATTTTTTATAAAAAATAGATTGAGGTTAGAGAGAACTAGCTCTACTTTTACACTGAAAATATAGTAACTCTACTTATAGAGGTATGTTGCAGATGCTTTTAGTAAAAAAGAGTGGTATGTAGCAACATCTTTGTCGGTGCCTTGGCAGCCATGCAAATTGGTAGTTTGGTCCTTTTCTTCACCATTTTTGTTTGTTTTACAAATCACATCTTAATATGAAACATTTGACTAAATATTAGCTTTCGTTTGACTAAATATTAGCTTTCGGTGGAAGGATGGAGTTACTTCTTTTTGTCTGGTTCTTTGAATATATTAGAAATAATTTATTTTTCTATAACCAATAAAGATAGTTACCAAGATGTGGAACATGCAAAGGGTGGAGAAGCACTAAGAGAAGCATGCTACTTACTCGTCAAAAGGAAATTGGTAGAAAAACCTTTGATAAAAACAAGTTAGCCCATAGTCATTTGAAACCCATTAGTATACTTCAGGGGAATGAGACTGTTAATAAGAACTAAGATTAGAGAAAAATTTATTTTAGTAAACTCAAAGGATTTGATACAAAGATTTTTGTTGATATCTTTAGGATATTATTAGGATTCTTATTATTTGTTTCCTTATTGTCCTTTCCTTTTTCTTAGCCTTATAGTTGGTATATACTATTAGGATATGTATTCCTTCTTGTATATATACTTGTTCCCTGTTTATGAGAAAATACGATCGAAAGCATCTTTGATACTTGCTAACAAAAATGCCAATAATGATAGGAGACAAACAAAAATCTTCGAAGAATAAAAGAGCGGCCACCATTCACTCGAATTCACCCTACTACATACATTTTTCTGAATACCCCAGGCAAATGCAAGTGAACGATGTGCTCACCAACAACAACTATAATGTTTGGGCCCAAGAGATGAATTATTTTTTGCCAAGAACAAGATTGGTTTTATCGATGGAACGATCGAGAAACCAAATGCAAAATATGAGGTCTATATGTAGTGGATGTGTTGTGACGCCATGATAAAGTTTTGGTTAACTACCATCATGGAAAAAGACATCAGGTCAAGTGTGAAGTACGCCAACACAAGTGAAATATGGAGTGACCTTGAAGAAAGATTTGGGAAGCAGAGTGCACCACGTGTATATCAATTGAAGCAATTACTCACTGCTACAATAAAGAAAGGAACTTATGTTTCCAGTTACTACACCAAATTAAGATCCATCTGGGATGAAATCCAATCCTTTTCTCCTGTTCTTCGATGTGTTTGTACTAATGTAACACCCAAAATCAGGAAGGTCAAGAAAGGAAAGGAAACTCTAAGTCAAAGGGCCGACTCGTCGAGTCCAAGGAGGAACTCAGCGAGTCCGAGCGGGATCCGGGTCGAGGAGTAAGTGACCGACTCGGCGAGTCGGCTAAGGGGACTCGGCGAGTCTGGTTTGAACGGGGAAAACCCTAATTTCGGGAGTTGTATCCTATATAAAGGGTGTTATGTCCCTCCCTCAGCCTCCATATCATCCTGGAGAACCTGTAAACCCTAATTTTCGTGTGAGCTTCCATCATTTGAGAGAAATAGCTTTAGAGGAAGGAAAATTTGGAAAGGAACTTGAAGATCAAGAAGGTTGCTTCAAAGGAGAGGTGTAGATCCGAGATCTACTCCAGTTTGTGTTCATCTTGGAGGTAATAAGCTGCCATTTTCCCTCCTTTGCATCTAGATCTATTTTGTTATGAGATTTGGGGGGTTTTATGGTTGTTTGAGACCCAATTCGAGTTTGGGGGCTTAGATATGTCGTTACCACTTCAGATCTAGTGTTGGGAAGGTCCATTATGTCATAAAGCATCAGAAGATGAGTAGTTTGTGAAGCCCTTTTGTCCTTAAACCTAGCCCTAGTGTATTTTGAGCCTAGATCTCTTTAGTTATACGTAAAGTTTGCAACTTTACATGAGGATTGAGCTTTGGAAGTATGGATCTATGATTTGGAGCCCCTACATGGCTCGAAAAGCCATTGTATGGATTAAGAACTAGGCAAGTTGGAAGAACAACTCGGCGAGTCTGTTGAGGTTTGCCTTGGACTCGGCGAGTCAGGTCGCGAAACCCTGAACACTTCAAGTTAAGACTCGGATCAGTGCGTTGTGTGGGACTTTGTGAGTTGGTCAGGTCAGGACTCGGAAATCAGTAGACTCGGTGAGTCAGGGGCTGACTCGGCAATTCGAGTCGCAGATGAAAGGATTCTGAGCTAATGAACTCGGCGAGTTAGTAGGCAGACTCGGCGAGTAGGGTTGACCTGGAAGGTTGACTTTGACCAGGACTTTGACTTTGACCAGAGTTGACTTAGTTGACTTTCGGGGGACAGTTAGACTAAGTGTTGCTTTGATATTGGTAGCTCGGGGAGCTAGTGGATCAGGAGTTCAGAGAGTTGTCGGGCAGCAGCTAGAGGGGCTATCAGCAAGTTCAGCAAGTGCAGGTGAGTTTCCCTTTTGTGTGAATGGGTCTAAGGCCACAATGCTGACCCATGTAGTTATGAGTAGAAGACCCGGGGGTTAGCCCTAGGCACAATATGCCAGTATGAGGTTCAGGACGAGGTCCAATGATAGCGGGTGGGTACCCAATGAATGGTTTATATGATAGTTTATACTTGTTGTCTGTGTGATACATGTATGTGCTTGGTAGGGAGGTGAGTGTGGGCGTGGTCCCGTATCTCACCAATAGCATAGTGTGGATGGTGTTCCACATCTCATTAGCAGCAGATCAAGGGTGAGGCCCAAGTTAATGAAAGAATGAGTGTGGGCTGGGCCCGTATCTCACTTTCAGTAGGAGCGTGGACGGGGTTCCATGATTCATCAGTAGCAGGATAAGGGCGAGGCCCAGGATAGGCGAGGCCTTAGGACAGGATCCCTTAGTATATGTTTAGTTTATGTGTTGTGATATGTTTATGTGCTATTATATGTTAGCGGGAGAGGCCCAGTGACAGGCGAGGCCTAAGTGAAACAGATATGTGTCCGAGCGGGGCTTGAAGCCAGGTGGGGCCTGGAGCGGCAGGGCCGTTGTAGCGGGCGAGGCCCGAGGTAGGGGCCGAGGCCCAGAATAGCAGGCGTGGCCCAGTATGTGCAGTATGTGGTAATGCTTGGTATGTGGTAGGCTGGGGAACTCACTAAGCTTCGTGCTTACGGTTTTCAGTTTTGGTTTCAGGTACTTTCGGTAGCGGAGGGAAGAGAACGGGGTGATCGCATGGCACACACCATAGATTAGATAGCCTGGGAATGTTTTACTCTGATAACGAACATGTGTTTTGGAAATTAATACTCTGATTATGTTTGGATTGATGATTTTGCTTTAAGTAATGTTTTATTAAAATAATTTTTTTTAGTCTTGAATTTTGGGACATTACAAGTTGGTATCAGAGCCTTGGTTTGAGGGATTCGGACGTGCTCTTGGGTGTATCTAAACTCAAACTAAGGAATTGGTATGGAAGTTTTCGAAATGAAAAATCAGTTTTGTAAAAAGAGTTTGAGAAAGAAAACAGTTTTAGAAAAGCAAAAGAACTCAGAAAGAAAAGAATTTTGAAAGGAGAAAAGGGTGTGGTGCATGCAATCAACCGAGCTCAAGTAAGTACCCCAAAATACCCATACAAGTTTATGTTATGATTATCAGTTAGTAGAACAGCATGCTAGATTAGGACTAAGGATCTAGGGAGGATGCCTTACATGCCTATTATATGTGCTTTGAGCTGCATGATAGTGCTGATTAGACAGTAGTAGGATAGCCAGTTTAGGTTATGCCTGAGTTTATGAGTTTGTGTTGCATGGTAGTACAAATTCTTGCTTGTGGATATGATTGCTTGAGTATGTTATGGTTAGATTTTCCCTTGTCTGAATGTTGCTTGCTTTGAGCATTATGGGATTCTAAGTGATGGGAGTTTGCCATTAGGTGAATACGTCACGTCACATGTGATCAGGGTTGAATAATCTCAGAGTACTGGATTTGGCCCTACTGCGCAGCTCCTGTCTGAGTCCAACCGTTGTATGGACGAGTCTTTTACTCAAAGGATTATCTGAGCCTCGTCACATGTGATAGTATTCAGGTGATGGCTAATTGGCATCACAAGGAGGCCTTCAGCAGCTGAGGACTGGTTTGAGTTGAGTCGGAGGTTCCCTAGGGTAAGCCTAGGATGAGATAGTGTTGGGAGCAGTAGTAGTAGAAAAGGGACCTGGTGGAGTCGAAGCAATTCTTGAGGAAAGTACGGATAGATGTGAAAGGTAGTATGGGCCCGTACTACTGAAAGCAGAGGATTCGTACTCGATTCGGGAAAGACCAAGACAAGACTGGGAACCTGGTAGTGTGTGTGTTTGGTCTCGCAGCAGTTATAAGTATTCTGATAGTGGTTGTGGTATATTTCCAGCATGGTGACGTTGCGAGAGTGGCCAGTGGGCGGATCGGGTGCCGGAGAGGGATCAGGCTCGGGTTCAGGAGCTGAGCAGCTCGAGGAGCGAATGAGGGAGTGGATATCAGTGGAGGTGACGCGCAGTATTCTAGATCAGACTCCTGTGATCTTTGGCACGGTCAAGGAGGGTATATTGGAGATTTTGGATGAGAGGCTGGGAGCCTTCCGTACCGAGATGATGGCTTTGATGGGAGCGCGTACCTTGACATTTCGAGAGTTTGGGGCATGCGGGGCACCAGATTATCATGGGGCTAGGGACCCCATCGCTAGCAGCAGATGGTTGGCTGATGTTGCCAACGCATTCCGTACGAGCCGGTGTCCTGAGGAGGACAAGGTCCGACTCGCCTCCTGTCTTTTGAAGGACAGAGCGAGGGATTGGTGGGAGGAGACCATTCATGCTTTGGGGGATGATTCCGCGTTGGACACGATGACATGGAGCGATTTCTCGGCCAGGTTCAGGGCGGAGTTTTCGCCAATTATTGAGGTGCAGCAGTTGGCACTGGAGTTTCAGGATTTAACACAGACCACTGAGACTGTGGCGGAGATCAACACTAAGTTCAGGGAGAGGGCTCTTCTTGTACCACAGTATGTCGTGGATGAGGAGATGAAGAAGGCCCGATACCATGAGATGTTGAGGGATGAAATCAGGCAGTTTGTGAGTAGGTCCAGCTGCAAAAAGTTGGAGGATATGATCGCACGAGCTAGGGAGAAAGATATTGATTTGGAGCAGATCCGGAAGAGGAAGCCAGATGAGGTTCAGGCAGCCATAGGTTCGGGCAAGAGGCCCAAGGGATCAAATTCGAGATCGAGGGATTATCAGGACCGCAGCCGGTGCGGGAAGTGTGGCAGGGCGCACGGGGGTGCGTGCCGGAGTGGTAGCGGTGGTGAGTCTGGCTGTTTCAAGTGCGGTCGGACTGGTCATTTTAGCAGGGATTGTACTGTTACCACCACACAGGGATCAAACTTGATATGTTTTCACTACAATCAGCGGGGCCACAAGAAGGCCCAATGCCCCAGTTTGCTTCTGGCAAGACGGGTGATGGCACCTGCCCCTGCAACTTTGAGGATCACAGACGGTCGTTAAGGCCGTGCAGAGGTGCCTGCGGTAGGAGGCAGGGCTTTTTAGATGACTACCTTGGAGGCACGAGCAGCACCGGACGTTGCAGGTATGCGACTTCCGTTTTCAGTTCTTTTATTTGTGCGTGATTATATTGTTATGGTTCTGCATCATTATCAGTATGAGTATTTTATTTTTGTGTGACTTGCTTGTGATTGAGTTATATGCCATCTGCATACCTTGGATATTTGAATGGTAGTTAAGGGATGTGCCCTATCGGTGAAGGTCGCTTAGGATGCAGTAACCGTAGCATACCTGGGAGGGACTTGGTATGTCTCGCTAGTTCGGAGCTGTATAGTTTTAAAAATGGACTAGTTAGATCCCTAGCTATGGTAGGCTTGGGGTCCCTCAGCGGATTGATTATGGAATGGTAGCAAGGATTGGGATTTCTTTTCAAGCATTGAGCAGCGAGGTGTAAGCAGGATCGAAGTGGGGGAGAATCCTCCGAGTGTACAAGGGTAAGAGCGCGCAGATCCAGAATGAGTACACGATCTATGAGAAGGAAAAGAAGTAGTACATCGTTTGATGGATTGAGGAGTTCAGGGTTGGGAGTTTGAGAAACTCCCCATCAGTTAGTGCGTGTAATGGTGATGGTTAGTACATGGTTGGGAATTCAGGTTGGAGGATCGTCTGTAGGACTCGAGTGAGTCGGAATGAAGATCTTGAGGACAAATAGCATGGGATGCTTTCGTGTTAGTAGAAAGTGGCAGAGGCAGCATGTAGAGCATGGTAGAGCGGCGGGAGAGCCGCAACTTCCTCCAGCAGCGGTCAGTGGTGGAAGGTGTTATAAGACTACGGGGCAGTCGTAGCATTCACTAACAGTCAGAGATGGAAGGTGTTGTAAGACTACGGGTAAGCCGTGGCATTCCATAGTAGCTTCGTTAGCGGAGTTGGGACGAGGCCCTTATCTCCTAGTGATCAGATAGGGATCAGGAATGGGTAGTGGATGAGAATAGTACGAAGCTTGCCTGTATAGCCCTAGAGAGGTGAGACCTTGGGAGAGGCCGCTTCAGGATGTAGTTGGGTGAGACCCGTGGGCGAGGCCCGTATGAAAGTAGCAGTATAGGTGAGACTTGAGAATTAGGTTGCTCGGTAGTATGGTTGGGTGAGACCCATGGGCGAGGCCCGTGTGAGAGTGGTTAGACAAGTGAGACTAGAAGGATAGAGGCGGGTGAGACCCGTGGGCGAGGCCCATGAGTTTTTAGCAGCATAGGTGGGACCTGGTAGGGACCTTAGTGTCGAGATAGGGGATTGAGGATCCCAGAAGTGTAGCGCCTGAATGGTAGAATAGATGGGGCAGTTATAGGTGGTCGGAGTTTCTTCAAAAGTCGCTGGGAGCGACTGGGAGTTGTGTTGGGGCTAGCGACCGGTGGGAGCCGGTAATCCAGATATTGATAGACTGGTGGGGACCAGGGTGGTATCGGTTCATTCAGAAGGCAGATAAGGAATGGCGGAAATTTTCAGCCAGTAGCAGTGCTGGTAAGCGGTCTATGGTGGAATTCAGTTAGTTGATCGAGGGGTGCTCGACACCAAGTTATGACAGAGAGGAGTGTCAGTGGATACTGGCGGTAATGACCCGTACTAGAAGTAGCGGGGGTGATGGAGTTGGTGAAGGATGGGACCTTCACAGTGACAAAGGAAATAGTTGGTTATGGAACGTTGCATTGGAAACGGCGGAAATCGCGCAAGGAAAGAGGGGGTGAACCCCTATGGGTTCAGTTGTAGTACTCGGAGAGTGCCAGAAGGATTGTCGGTTGAGTAAGTTGTGTTTCCAGAATGTTTAGGGTCAGGGTTGATCCGAGATTATTATCCGCAAGGATTAATGTTAGTCGGAATGACTGGGCGAAAGACCAGCGAAGGTAGGCAGTTGGTGTTGGAGTAATTAGTAGAGTATTGGAAGCAGATCGCAGGCGGTTGGCCATAGCAAACTTCGAGGAAAAATTTTAGTTTAAGTGGGGGAGAGTTGTAACACCCAAAATCAAGAAGGTCAAGAAAGGAAAGGAAACTCTAAGTCAAAGGGCCGACTCGTCGAGTCCAAGGAGGAACTCGGCGAGTCCGAGCGGGATCCGGGTTGAGGAGTAAGTGACCGACTCGGCGAGTCGGCTAAGGGGACCCGGCGAGTCTGGTCAGAACGAGGAAAACCCTAATTTTGGGAGTTGTATCCTATATAAAGGGTGTTATGTCCCTCCCTCAGCCTCCATATCATCCTGGAGACCCTATAAACCCTAATTTTCGTGTGAGCTTCCAACATTTGAGAGAAATAGCTTTGGAGGAAGGAAATTTTGAAAAGGAACTTGAAGATCAAGAAGGTTGCTTCAAAGGAGAGGTGTAGATCCGAGATCTACTCCAGTTTGTGTTCATCTTGGAGGTAATAAGTTGCCATTTTCCCTCCTTTGCATCTAGATCTATTTTGTTATGAGATTTAGGGGTTTTATGGTTGTTTGAGACCCAATTCGAGTTTGGGGGCTTAGATATGTTGTTGCCACTTCAGATCTAGTGTTAGGAAGGTCCATTATGTCATAAAGCATCTGAAGATGAGTAGTTGGTGAAGCCATTTTGTCCTTAAACCTAGCCCTAGTGTGTTTTGAGCCTAGATCTCTTTAGTTATATGTAAAGTTTGCAACTTTACATGAGGATTGAGCTTTTTAAGTATGAATCTATGATTTGGAGCCCCTGTATGGCTCGAAAAGCCACTGTATGGATTAAGAACTGGAGCGACTCGGCGAGTAGGATGAAGTTGGGCAGGAACTTGGCGAGTTGGAAGAACAACTTGGCGAGTCTGTTGAGGTTTGCCTTGGACTCGGCGAGTCTGTTCTTCGACTCGGCGAGTCAGGTCGCGAAACCCCGAACCCTTCGAGTTAAGACTCGGATCAGTGCGTTGTGTGGGACTCAGTGAGTTGGTCAGGTCAAGACTTGGAAATCGTTAGACTCGTCGAGTCAGGGGCTAACTCGGCGAGTCGAGTCGCAGATGAAAGGATTCTGAGCTAATGAACTCGGCGAGTCAATAGGCAAACTCAACGAGTAAGGTTGAACAGGAAGGTTGACTTTGACCAGGACTTTGACTTTTACCAGAGTTGACTTAGTTGACTTTCGGGGGACAGTTAGACTAAGTGTTGCTTTGATATTGGTAGCTCGGGGAGCTAGTGTAGCAGGAGTTCAGCAAGTGCATGTGAGTTTCCCTTTTGTGTGAATGGGTCTAAGGCCACAATGCCGGCCCATGTAGTTATGAGTAGAAGACCCGGGGGTTAGCCCTAGGCACAGTATGCCAGTATGAGGTTCAGGACGAGGTCTAATGATAGCGGTGTTGGGTTTTGAGCATTCTAACACTTCCTAAGTGTACATGCAACCCTAAATACCTTGGATCTATGTTTTCTCTATTATACATGCAAATAAGAACATCCAAGGTATTATCCTAATCTAGCATACAAAAACTATGAATGTAACAAGATAGAATACATACCTCTTGATGTAGCTTGATGTCTTTAAGCTTTAAGAGCTTAGCCCCAATAGTGTGGAAGCCTCAAGTGGAATCACAAATCACCAAGACACCTTGGAATACTTTAGAGAATATGATTACTTGGTTCTCTCTAGTGAAATTGGCTAGCCCTTCTTTAGTTTATTCACACTAGTGCCAATTTCACCAACCAAAGACATCTTTATATAGTATGGAGGATTAGGGTTAAACCCTAATACCCATGACCTTTCATTTCCTAGGATCCATGGGTTAAACACTCCATGGACTATCCATGAAAGCTTAGCCCAACCTAAATGAACTTGGCCCATTCCATATATATAAGAGTCCATATTTAATTAGTTCCTTTTGATCACTTAATTAATTATAAATTAATTCTTGATCAATACTAATTAAATAATATGATTCCATATTAATATATTAGAACTTATAATATATTAATATTAATCATAAACATACTATTCTCAAAAGATTATCCATATAAATTGTGTCGGTGAAGTGCAACCCAAATGGACCATGCCGGGTCGGGTCAAGTACATACCAAATATAGTTATGGACTTAGACATTAATCCAACAGTCTCCCACTTGGATAAGTCTAAAACTATTATTGCGTATGACTTCAAACCTAACTGGCAATCGTAGCTCTTAAAGCTGCTGTCGAACTCTGATCTTGTCAACGAACTTGTCCATTAGATAAGGGATCATATATTCCTCCATTCTAGATATCATATGGACTGAGACATGGATTATAATCATTCTCTCTGTCCATTTGTTGTTTCCCGATTTCCGATTTATGACGACTGACTAATTGAACGAATCAAATCAGTCCTAGCCCGGCCGAGCACTTCCATTTGTCATCATCAAATCATCGAGGGGCCCACAGATATCGCTTTTATCCCGAAGGTAAAAGGAACGGATAAACTTCGACTCATATGGCTTGTTCTACTACTTGTTGAATCATACACAAAGGCACGTTTTATAGCACCGAGTTACCAAATGCGTTTTCGTGCAATCAATGTACAACCAACTCATAGTAACAACTCATATCTCTAGGTTTGAAGAATATAAGATATTATCGTCTCATGATCACTCGTGATAAAATCCATGAAGTGATTCCAATGAGCGCGGGTTGAATCCAATACTCAGAACTTATGAGCACTCATGAGTGTTGTAGCCCTTTGTCCAACACCTTAGACCTCTACAAGCCAACCCATGACAGTCTTAATTCATATCTACTTCCAACATATGACCGACTGTGGATGTTTGAATAACTTAGTCATTCAGGAAGAATAACCCAGTTTATTCGGGAAGTCAAAACATGCAAAATAAAACACAATAATAATTGAATCCAATATGGTATCAACCCTTTGAACATAAATAAAACACCTTTTATTTATCACCATATGATTACACATTATTCATTGTATACTGTTTCAGCTATCAACTTTATTCTTGAATTTAAAACAATAGTTGTCCCATGCTCCAAGCATGTACACTATGTTTTCTTAAACACTAGTCATGCCACACACCAAGTATGCATACTATGTTTGTCTATGATCTTTACTTTGTGAACTAGATCAATTGAACATAACTTCAATGATTCTCTTTTCACACTCCCAAATCCTTACTGCAAATGCAAGAATTCCAAATTCATGCCATTTACAAAAATCTGTTAGATTCTAAACTTATATGCATTGATCCTCTTGTAACGATTATGCACAAAGTCACAAAGACTTGGCAACAATCATTACAGAGTATTCCAAAGGAGATCAACTCCTTGGAAATATCCTTCTTGCATTAAGTTTCCTTAATCTTACACAGATTGAAAATTCTAACTTTGAAACATTTTCAAATTCCATTTTGACTATCACTTCTGAACAAGAGTTGCCTCCTTACAGATTATGTTAATATGGTCCTTCCAGAATTATCACTATACTTCCAATTGTCCTTGAGTAACCAATCTTTGGTAAACCTTAGATTGTCCTCGACAATTGTTTAATCCTTTTAGTCATATCCAGTTCTAAACCTTTTCCCTTCTTAATGCCCCAGGCATTTGGAAAATTTTAGAACGGATGAATATAGCACATGTAATCGATCCTATATCTGAAGCATATGGGACACGATTCATGATGTCTTACATAAAGACTAAACCAGTTTTTTGCTATAATATTTCCATTTCAATTTGCCAAGTTCTCATAATTCAGATTATGAAAAGGGATGCCGTAATCATAATCGAATTTTAGAACGCAAATAATGGACCCATATACAGAATTTCCTTATGTTGAGCCATTCCAACATGAAATTCATATATATCCTTGACTAAATGATTAAAACCTCACGATCTAAGCTTATAGATTTGAGATGAAGCATAATTTCCTCTCCCTTAATTATAGCAAAACAACTTTTTCCCAATTGAAACTTTTGTTTTCTATAATTAACATTGCTAACTTGCAATACTTATCATAATTATCATGCTCCCACTAACATGATGATTATTAGCATAACACTTATGCTCCCACTAGCTTTGACATGTACTCAGAAATCAGCTGGACAGTCTGAAATTTAGATTCATACACCCTTTCCGTAGATAGCTCACCTGTGTGTCTAAGCAATTTCAAGAACCATGAAAAGGGATACCGTAATCATGGTCTCAATTGCTTAGGCATTTTCCATTTCTCACAAGTCCATGTTAGTGTGCCGGTTAACCACACGCGCTCCACTAACGACTTTTGAAAATGCAAATAACACAATTGATATCTTCGTAAAATCTACTCAGTGAAAGCGTTTCCTCACCATCATTTTCATGAATCGGAGAGAAACCTTATGACACTTAGATTTATATGGTGTATGAGTTCCTACCCATATGAATTTGTCAAACCATAATCACAAGACAAAGATAATGACAAATCCAAAACCATATGGATTGAAATCAATCTTAACTTCTTGCCACCTGGCAGCTCAAGGGCCTGCCATTGCTTCCAAGTTGTTATGCAACAAACTGAGAACTCTAAGAACTCATATGCAAAGCCAACTTTAACTGGAATGGGCACAGATATGTCAACACGATAGGTTATAAACCTCAAGTCGTGTGCTAGTGAAGAACTTCAGGTTTTATTCTTGATTATTTCTTGAGACTTTCAAGACCTTTAAGACTCCCACTGTCCTCTTGACATATAAGACTCCCTTGTCAAACATCCAAGAGATAGTGCGGATTCTAATCAAGAAAAACACTTTACCCAATTGGCCTAAGTTGGTCTTTGTTTTATCCAAAACATCACAACTTACCAATTTCAAATGTACAAGAGTAGAAAACTTTTACTCTTACATTTGACAAGTGTTTTAAACCTTCTTTAAGACATATCACTCAAATGACAATCTTGGAGTATGACTCTAAGACTTGTATTGGAACGAAGTATGAATCATCTTCTTGATTTAACCATTTCAACAATTCAAGTTCCTCTTCTTAGTCATAAGAATGCACTAAGATTTCCTTAGAGAACTAATTTTGATATGGTTTCTTAATCATTAAGATGATCACAAAACTGATACTAAAGTACTCTCCCATCTTTTCAGATATGAGAAACTTTTATCCTTCTGCCTAATTTGATTCTTCTTATTCGCCCTGCCATACATTGGAACCTTTTCCAATGTCTCAGAGTTACACTTAAGCTTGTAAGTATAATCATATTTACTGAGCTTTAGTAAACTATGACGAATAGTCTTATCAATCTTTTGTGGTGGACTTAATCAGTGCACAAGAATGTGTACTCGATCCCTTAGTCCTTTACTTGACTCACACATCCATGTGGCCGAGTAATTAGTCTTAATTTTCCAAAACTTGAAAGTTCTCATTCATCATGCTATACAACTTGCATGATTCCAAGTTCCGGTCCAATTGAAACTTGGGTGATGAGAATCTTTCCTTATTTGGTAAATCTAGACATTACCACAAATGAAAGAATCAATTTCATATTTCCACTCTTGCTCTTAATGGAATCATATAAGCAACAATTTTTCCTCAAAAGCCATTGTAAGGATATTTTAAAATAAATCAAATCAAAAAAATTTTCTTTTATTTTAAAACTTTGCGGAAAAACTTATCCTTACAATCCATATGAAAACTTGTTGTTATCTATTCCTAAGCAATATCTCATAACTCCTAAGAAGTTGCTCAAGAATCCGATCTTCAAACTATGCGATAGAAATCCATCTACGCCATCAGATTCAACATATTCTTTCTTTTAGTTTCTTCACTTTTCTTTGATTCTTAACACATCACCATGTGACCCAGTCACATCATGTATCAGGAATCTTAGAATAGAAACTTAACAGAGTTAGATAGTGGTCTTTACCTGAAGTAGAGTCAAACTTATTGACTTTAACATCCTTAGGTAAATTTGGCAGCTTCGCAACCAATGCCCCTTCCCTTGGCAATATAAACGTATGGACCCTTTGATAATGGTACACGAGACTATCACAGACTTAGCTTTTCTCTTTACCATTTGGTCAACCGAGTTGACTATGGCCGATCCCTTTCCATTGGGAAGAGAATGCTTTACTGGATATCCAATGTCATCATTGTCAATGTCCATAAAGTTTTAGGAAGTTGATCGTAACAAATAGATAAGATCATTAAGGGTCTTGTCATAGTCTTTTTCATAGGTGTTCCAAAAGAACTCACTATGTGACTTAGAAAGTAGTTGAACCACCAACTTTCTCAAGACTTTGACACCCAACTCTCCCGGCTTGTCAATATGTGACTACATCTCCAAGATGTGACCACACCTAGACCTTGCCTTGCCTAATAGGGCCTGAGTGACCTTAAACTTTTCAAGAACTTGTGGGTTAGGGAGAATAATTTGAAGAGGTGAAGAAGTATGATATCCATTGGACATCATCTTCATTAGGAAACCTTGTTTCAAGAGATTTGGGAAGATCATAGGTGTCTAAACCAGACATCTTTTGGGAGATATTCAAGATAGTTGATTTAAAGTCCTTAATATGACACCCAATATGAAATATTAAGGCTAGGACCCAACAAACTATTTTATAACTTAGAAGAGGTATGCCGTAATCCAAGCTATAAAATATTTGAAGGTAGGTGAATGACGATTCACCAATTTCCACCAAGATAAACGAAATGTATTATTAGGTTTTAATTGGTTTTGAAACTCCTAGATCTTTGAGATTCATTGAACTTTTCAAAGGCATGTTTCAATCTCGAGTGTGCCCTTCAGGTTTTGTGACTGGGATGCCGAGGATCACAAAACAAGGTGTGAAGTAACCATGCAAATCACTTGGTACCCTTAATAAATTACCCCTCAATCGATGTGCCGGTTAACCACACACGCTCCATCGATACTATGATAAATATTAAGTCACCCTTTACCTACCTTGTTAAGTCCAAGTTAGTGTGCCGGTTAACCACACACGCTCCACTAACGACTTAGACAAAGTGTAAAGTGTAATTTCATGGATTAGCACCTTATTCACATTTTTCCTAAGTAACTAAGATTGGGTATTATTAAAAGTTTAGTTACTTAGTATTTTCATTAATACTTTTAATGAAGGGAGAATTATAGTCCTGTCAAACCCGTTCGGCTAACGACCCTCCACCGGTCAAGCAAGCGGTGGGTGAGAGTGGACACCCATTAAGTTGCCATTTTATAGGCAACAACCTTATATCCACCTTATAGACCGGCTTCGTGAATGAGGCGTACTAGCGGTAAGACTGACTTTACTCTTATACATATATATATTATTAACTTATAATATTATAAAGTATAAGGGTTGAATTTTAACTTTTAAAATTCTAAGGGCTAACTTGGAATTAAAGTATTCATAAGAGAAAACTTTACAAATTCCAAAACTTGAGGGCAAGTTTTGAAACTATTCAAAACTAATTAATTCCATAACTTATGTGTTTAAAGTAGTTTTAATCCAAAAACTCTTCAAGTTCCATAACTTGAGGACAAGTTATGGAAGACTTTAAACTAATAAAAGAATTAACTTTTCTTTATTTTATAACTTATGGAATTAATTAAGGTTACACTTTTATTTTATTTTATTTTATTTTATTAAATGAAGAGACTCTTGGTCCTCCATAACTTGAGGACAAGTTATGGAGTCATAAAACCATTTAATTAGAACTAGACTCTTCATTTTGTAACCTTTGCCAATTTTTATGAGTTTTATGATTCTTAAATGTGACTTTTCATATAACTTGAGGACAAGTTACAAAAACACATTTTTGAATCAATTCTTAGATTAATTTGGATTAAAACCAACTATCACATAATTTTCATCATTAATCCAAATTCACTCATAAAACAAGATAACACAAAAAACTTTTGGTGATCCATAACTTATTCTTAAGTTATGTAATCCTTTAAAACATTAACACCAAATTTTGTAACTCCAAAAAAAAACTTTGAATCAATTTTTTTTTAAAACCTTTTCAAATCCATAACTTATGGAGCTTTCAAAAAATAAAAATCTTTAGATCAAACTTTTAAAACTAATAAAATAATCATATTATTTTATCTTTTATTAAATTTGACCTAATTCAACTCATAAAGCAAATTATTCAAATTTTACAAATAATTAGTTTTTCACAAGAACAAGTAATTATCTTAAAATTTGACGAACTTCATGTTTTTTTTTCCTTTTTTTTTTTCAACTTTGAAAATAAAATATTTGCATCAATATAACAGAAAACAACCCGTGGCTCTGATACCACTGTTGGGTTTTGAGCATTCTAACACTTCCTAAGTGTACATGCAACCCTAAATACCTTGGATCTATGTTTTCTCTATTATACATGCAAATAAGAACATCCAAGGTATTATCCTAATCTAGCATACAAAAACTATGAATGTAACAAGATAGAATACATACCTCTTGATGTAGCTTGATGTCTTTAAGCTTTAAGAGCTTAGCCCCAATAGTGTGGAAGCCTCAAGTGGAATCACAAATCACCAAGACACCTTGGAATACTTTAGAGAATATGATTACTTGGTTCTCTCTAGTGAAATTGGCTAGCCCTTCTTTAGTTTATTCACACTAGTGCCAATTTCACCAACCAAAGACATCTTTATATAGTATGGAGGATTAGGGTTAAACCCTAATACCCATGACCTTTCATTTCCTAGGATCCATGGGTTAAACACTCCATGGACTATCCATGAAAGCTTAGCCCAACCTAAATGAACTTGGCCCATTCCATATATATAAGAGTCCATATTTAATTAGTTCCTTTTGATCACTTAATTAATTATAAATTAATTCTTGATCAATACTAATTAAATAATATGATTCCATATTAATATATTAGAACTTATAATATATTAATATTAATCATAAACATACTATTCTCAAAAGATTATCCATATAAATTGTGTCGGTGAAGTGCAACCCAAATGGACCATGCCGGGTCGGGTCAAGTACATACCAAATATAGTTATGGACTTAGACATTAATCCAACAAGCGGGCGGGTGCCCAAGGAATGGTTTATATGATAGTTTATACTTGTTGTCTGTGTGATACATGTATGTGCCTGGTAGGGAGGTGAGTGTGGGCGAGGTCTCGTATCTCACCAATAGCATAGTGTGGATGGTGTTCCACATCTCATTAGCAGCAGATCAGGGGCGTGGCCCAAGTTAGGGAAAGAGTGAGTGTGTGTTGGGCCCGTATCTCACTTTTAGTAGGAGCGTGGACGGGGTTCCATGACTCATCAGTAGCTAGACAAGGGCGAGGCCCAGGATAGGCGAGGCCTTAGGGCAGGATCCATTAGTATATGTTTAGCTTATGTGTTGTGATATGTTTATGTGCTATTATATGTTAGTGGGAGAGGCTCAGTGACATGTGAGGCCTAAGTGAAATAGATTTGTGTCCGAGCGGGGCTCGAAGCCAGGCGGGGCCTGGAGCGGCAGGGTTGTTGTAGCGGCGAGGCCCAAGGTAGGGGGCGAGGCCCAGAATAGCGGGCGTGGCCCAGTATGTGCAATATGTGGTTATGCTTGGTATGTGGTAGGTTGGGGAACTCACTAAGCTTCATGCTTACGGTTTTCAGTTTTGGTTTCAGGTACTTCCGGTAGCAGAGGGAAGAGCACGGGGTGATCGCATGGCACACACCATAGATTAGATAGCCTAGGAATGTTTTACTCTGATAACGAACATGTGTTTTGGAAATTAATACTCTGATTATGTTTGGATTGATGATTTTTCTTTAAGTAATGTTTTATTAAAAGAAATTTTTTTTAGTCTTGAATTTTGGGACGTTACAACTAACTGTACATGTGATATTGGAAAAAGGTTGAGTGAGTCAAGAGAAAAAGATAGACTTTATGATTTCTTTATGGGTCTTGATAACGAATATTCCACCATTAAAACAAGAAGTCCTAGCCATGAAGCCCATACCCAACTTGGGAAAGGCTTACCACCTCGTAGTTGAAGACGAACAACATAGAGCTATTGGTGTTGTTAAAAGACTAACAAACAAAGTAGCAGCCTTCCAGACCTTTATCTAAAATCGAAAAGAGAACAATGGTGAGGTTAAACAGAAAAACAAAAAACCAGAGCCAAGTGATCTCAAACGAGGAAACATGGAAGAATCCGAGCAGTACGCTTTTTATGGTAAGAAAGGACACAACAAGGATGGTTTCTTTAAGCGTATCGGGTACCTGTATTAGTGGTCAGGAAAAGCAAAACAAGAGAAGGGTAAGGCAAAGGCTTCCTATGAAAATTTAGAATCAAGCCTCATACCTGGTATAATAGGATAATAGTATCAAAAGCTTCCCAAGCACTTCTTAAAGGACAAAGAAACCAACAACACTCCCATAGTTAACATGTCTAGTAAGGTTGATCAAAATGATGTTTGGGTAATGGATTCAGGGGCAACCAAACACATAACAAGCAATCAAAGGTTGCTTTGAGCCACCTGTCACCATTCCTCATGGTGATCGTTTATAGGTTGAAGGAAGAGGATATTGCAAATTACAAAATAATATCAAAATTGACAAAGTTTTACACATACCAAATTTTAATTGAAAATTGTTATCTGTTAGTTGTCTAACCAGAGAGCTTCAATGTTCTATAACCTTCCTTCTTGATTTTTGTTATATGCAGAACTTACTCTCGAGGAACCTGATTGGCGCGGGTGAGGGGAAGCAAGGTCTTTTATCGAATGGGAATGGAAGCATAACAAAGGAAGGTGTTGATAACAACTAATAGTGTGGATCTTTGGCACAAGAGGTTGGGTCATGCTTCTGAGTCTAAGCTTAAACATGTTAGTTTCAAACATAGTTCCATTAGCAATTTAGAAAATAAAGTTTGTGATTCCTATATAAAGGCTAAACATACTAGATTACCTTTTCTGAAAAGTTCAATAAAAATCAATGGTTGTTTTGAATTAATACATTGTGATGTTTGGGGTAAATATCGTACACCTATGCACACAAGGGCTAATTACTTTCTAACTATAGTAGATGATTATAGTAGAGCTTTGTTGGTTTATTTATTAAAGTATAAAAGTGAGGCAATAATTTTTTTAATGAACTTCCATAACATGGTCATAACTTAATTTGACAAATGAACTAAAAGGATAAAGGTTGATAATTGTGGTGGGTTTATATCAATTACAGTGAAGGATTATTATAATAAAGAATGAATTGATTGAGAATATAACAGTACAAAATTTTCAATTTTTTTTTTCATTTTTAAAGTTTCACAAACATAGTTTAAACATCACTCATGCCAATTTGAAATTTTTCCACACAAAAAACATCGAGAAATTTTGTCAAATATCCTAGAATCCACATAAACTCGGATCATCAAGTTGGTGTGTACAATCATGTTGGCACCTTCCCGCGATCTTGACATGTACCTGAAACACATTTAATCAACACTGTAAGCACAAAGCTTAGTGAGTTCCCCAAAATACTACATACACAAATAAGAAGCCTCTCATGGCTATATCTCGATAAGGACCCTCCGGTCATGTGTCTTAGTGAAGACCCTCCAGTCATAGCTCTCTCTCTCTCTCTCTCTCTATATATATATATATATATATATATATATATATATATATATATATATATAAAAGCATAAGTCATAAAGACAGAATACATAATAACATGTAAAGCAGATAAGACCCTCCGGTCAGCAAAGCAAATAAGACCCTCCGGTCACGCATGCATTAACACACAAGTAAGTATAGAGAGAAGACTCACCTCTTAAAGCAAAGCAAGTAAATCTCGCACCCGAACTGCCGGTCTAGACTCCGCCTAATATACAACACATATATCTCTAATTAATAATTAATATTAACAACCCCCCAAAATGCTAGACCAAGTCTTTTGAACTAAATCTCAAGAGGATAAAAAGACCATTTTTCCCCTCCATGGTCAAAAGCCCACAACTTTGATGGGTTTTAGTATACTACAACATCATGTGGTGCACATACAACCCTATATACCTAGGATCTATGTTTTCACTAATTATACATGCAAATGGATTCCAAGGCATTAACCTATAACTAGCATGCAATTTGACATAAACAATACAAGTTACTAGTTAGGATAATATACCTCTTTGTTTTAGCTTGATTCCATGGAGCTTAAGAGCCTAGTGCCCCAAGTGTGACACCTTAAATGGTTCACGCAACACCAACAACAACTTGGAATAACTTGAGAGAAAAGTCCTTGTGCTCAAAATCGGGTAGCCCTCTCATATGAATCCTTAGGGCTGATTTCTTGAGCTATGGGGTCTTTACATATTGTGTCTATTAGGGTTACACCATGTAACTCATGACTTTCCATATTCTTCATGCTCCATGGGTTAAAACCTCCATGGAGTATCCATGGGTTACTCCATGGGTTTAGCCCAACATGAAGAACTATGGATCATAAGCCCGCATATATAAGAATGAATGATTTACACAATCAATCCCCATATATTTAATTAGTGTCTTTTGATCACAAAATTAATTCCAAATTAATTCTTGATCAATGCTAATTAAATAATATGATTTCATATTAATATATTAGAAGTTATAATATATTAATAAATCATAAATATCCTTTTCTCACAAAAGTCTATCCAAATCGTTTCGATGCCATGCAACCCAAATGGACCATGCCAAATCGGGTCAAGTACATACCAATTATAGTTATGGACATAGACACTAATCCAACAGTCTCCCACTTGGATAAGTCTAATAACTATTATTACAAGTATAACTTTGCAATCTGACTAGCAATTGTAGCTCTTAAAAGCCGCTGTCGTACTATAAAAAAATCAATGGCACATCCATTAGATAAGGGATCGTATATTCCTCCATTCTAGATATCATATGGACTGACACATGGATTATAATCATTTTCTTTGTCCATCTGTTGTTTCCTGATTTCCGATTTATGACGACTGACTAATTGAACAAATCAAATCAGTCCAGCTCGGCCGAGCACTTACGTTTGTCATCAGTAAATCATCGAGGGGCCAACAGATATCGCTTTTATCCTTCCAAGGGTAAAAGGAATGGATAAACTTCGACTCATATACTTGCTCTATATACTTATCAAATCACAAAAAAATGTGTTTTATAACACCAAGTTACTAGTGCGTTTTCACATAATCAATGTGTAACCGATTTCTAGACTGCAACTCATATCTCTTGGTTTGAAGAATATAAGATATTATCATTTCATGATCACTCGTGATAAAATCCATGAAGTGAGTCAAATGAGCGTGGGTTTAATCTAATACTCGAATCTCATTCCAGGAGCACTCTTGAACACTGCAGCTATGTCTAGGCTACCTAGACAAACTACAGACCCATTCGTGACAGTCTTGCCTCATACCTACTTCCAAAGTATGATCGACTGTGGACGGTTTGAATAACCTAGTTATTCGGGAAGTCAAAACATGCAAAGTGAAACACAAGAATAATACTAAGCCTAGATGGCCCCAAGCACCTTTGACTGTAAATAAAACACCTTTTATTTAAACACCATATTCATTACAAATTATTCATTGTATAATGTTTTGATTTATCAACATAATAATTGAATTAAAGCAAAATTCATGCCATGCTCCAATCATGCACACTATGTTTGTCCAAACGATAGGTATGCCATACTCCAAGTATGCACACTATGTTTGTCTATGATCCTTACTTTGTGAAATAGTCCAATTGAACATGATTGCAATGATGCTGATTTCACAATTCCAAATCCTTACTGCAAATGTAAGAATACAATATTCTTTGTCATTTACCAAAATCTGTTAGATTCTAAACTTGTATGAATTGATCCTCTTGTAATGACTATGCTTAAAATTCACAAAGACTCGGCAACAAACATTACAAAGTATTCCAATGGAGAGCAATTCCACGGAAACGAAGTCTCAAATTCAAAGTACATTACTTTGAACATCCTTCTTGCATTGAGTTTTCTAATCTTACATAGATTTAATGAATAACTTCCACATATAGAAACATTTCCACATTCCCATGTTGACTATCACTTCTGAACAAGAGTTGCCTCTTTTCAGAATATGCCAATATGGTCCTTTCAAAATTAACACTATACTTCCAATTTGTCCGTGAGCAACCAATCTTTGGTAAACCTCAGATTGTCCTCGACAATTGCTTAATCATTTTAGTCATATCTAGTTCTAGTACTCTTCCCTCTTAATGTCCTAGGCATTTGGAAAAATTTAGAACATATGCATATTACAACACATTTAATCGATCCTATATCCGAAGCATATGGGACACGATTCATGATGTCTCACATAAAGACATGATACTAGACCAGTCTTTTGCTACAATATTTCTTATAATTTGTCATGTTCTCATAATTCGAATTATAGAAAGTGATGTCATAATCATAATCGAATTTTAGAAAGCAAATAAGGTAATCATGACTAAATGTGATTAAAATCTCACAATCTTAGCTTTTAGATTTGAAATGAAGTATAATTTCCTCTCCCTTAATTATAGCAAAACAACTTTTCAAACCCTGCAAAGTACATTTTACAAATTGAAACTTTTGTTTTCTATAATTAACATTACTAACTTGCAACACCTAACATAATAATAATGCTCCCACTAACATGACAATTATTAGCATAACACTTATGCTACCATTAGCTTTGACATGTATCCAGAAATCAGTTGGACTTCTAGAAATCAATACTTTATTGATTTTCTTACCAAAATTTAAATTTCTAATACGAGATGCTTTGATAAGACTTTATCAAAATCATACACCTTTCCTTAGATAGCTCACATGTGTGTCTAAAAACTTTTTAGAACTATGAAAAGGGATGTCGTAATCATAGTCTCAATTGTTTAGACCTTTTCCATTTCTCACAAGTCCACGTTAGTGTGCCGGTTAACCACACACGCTCCACTAATGACTTTGAGAATGCAAATATCACAATTTCTATCTACTTAAAATCTACTTAGCGAAAGCGTTTCCTCACCATCATTTTCACGAATCGGAGAAAAACCTTATGACACTTAGATTTTATGGTGTATGTGTTCCTATCCATGTGAATTTGTCATAACCACAAGAGAAGGTTAGTGACAAATCCAAACTCATATGGACTGAACTTATGTAATCTTAACTTCTTGCCACTTGGCAGCACAAGGGCCTACCATTTCTTCCAAGTAGTTATGCAAACAAATGAGAACTCATAGAACCCACATGCATAGTCAACTTTAACTGGAATGGGCATAGAAACAAGAGTATGTCAACACGATACGTTACAAACAACAAGTTGTGTGCTAGTGATAAACAATAGGTTTTATTCTTGATTAGTTCTTGAAACTTTTTCAAGATCTTTAAGACTCCCACTGACTTCTTGACATATAAGATTCTCTTGTCAAGAACCATTCCTCGATAAAGCAAATATTCAAGAGTTAGCGCGGATTTCAAATGTACAAGAGTAATAAAACATTTTACTATCCATTTGACAAGTGTTATAAACCTTCTTAAGATTATGTCACTCAAGTTACAATCTTGGAGTATCACTCTAAGACTCAATTTTGGAACGAAGTATGATTCATCCTTTTGATTTTAACCAATTCAACAATTCACTATTCCTCTTCTTAGTCAAACAAATACACTGAGATGTCCTTAGAGAATCAATTGTGATATGGTTTCATAATTACTAAGATAATCATAAAACAAGATACTCAAGTACTCTCCCATCTTTTCAGATTGGAGAAACTTTTATCTTTCTGCCTAATTTGATTCTTCTTATTCGTTCTGCCTTACATTGAAACTTTTCTAATGTTTCAAAATTACACTTAAACTTGTAAGAATAACCATATTTACTAAACTTTAGTAAATCATGACGAATATACCTTATCATTCTTTGTGGTGGACCTAATCAGCGCACAACCAAGTGCCCGATCTCCTAGTCCTTCACTTGACTCACATATACATGTGAACAATGAATTAGTCTTAATTTACCAAAGATGAAAATTCTCATTCATCATACAATACAAGTTGCATGATTCTAAGTTTTTATCCAACTGAAAGTTGGGTGATGAGAATCTTTCCTTATTTGGTAAATTATGACACTAATACAAACAAAAGAATCAAATCCATTTCCCAATGTTGCTATCAATGGAATCATATAAACAACCCTTTTTCACATATGCCATTGTAAGGAAATTTAAAATAAATAAAATCAAAACTTTTATTTTATTTAAAACTTGCAGAAAAACTTATCCTTACAATGCAAATGCATATGAAAAATATGTTGTTATCTATTCCTAAGCAATATATCATAACTCTTAAGCAGTAGCTTAAAATTCTGATCATCGACCATACGATCGAAATCCATCTTCTCGATCAGAATCAGCTTACTCTTCTTTTAAGCTTCCTCTCCTTTCTTTGATTCTTGAAACATCAAAATGTGACCAAGTCACATCATGTAATAAGAATCTCAAATAGGAACTTAATAGATTTAGATAGTGGACTTTACCCGAAGTAGAGTCAAAATTTTCACTTTACCATCCTTATGATCTTTCAGATAAATAGGGTAGCTTCGCAACCAATGCCCCCTTCCTTTGGCAATAGAAACATATGGAATATTTGGGAATGGTACACGGGACTATCTCAAACTTATCCTTTCTCTTTACCATTTGGTTAACCGAGTTGACTATGGCCGATCCCTTTCCATTAGGAAGAGAAAGCTTTTCTGGATTTCCAATGTTACCATTGTCAATGTCCATGAAAGTTTGGAAAGTCATTCTTCCAATCAAATTTGGTTTACCAGTGCTCCAAATCATTGCTGATTCAACAGCATCAAGCAAATAGATAAGATCATTAAGGGTCATGTCATGGTCCGTCACATAGTAGTCCTAAAGGAACTCACTATATGACTTAGGAAGTGACTGAAGAACTTAGTCAACAACCAACTTCCTCAAGACTTTGACACCCAACTCTGTCGGCCTGTCAATATGTGACTACATCTCCAAGATGTGAGTGCACATAGACTTGCCAATAGAGCTTGAGTGACCTTGAACTATTCAAGTCTTTAAACTTGTGGGTTAGGGAGAATTATTGGAGGAGGTGGAGGAGGTGGAGGAGGTGGAGGAAGAAAAGTATGATTTCCATGATCCAACCATAGGACATCATCTTCATTAGGAAAGCTTGTTCCAAGAGATTTGGGAAGATAGTTGTTTGAACCAGACAACTACAATGGGAGAAATTCAAGTTAGTTTATTTAAGTCCTTAATATAACACCCTGATGGGTATTCGAAGCTTCTCGAGTTTTTCGAATATTCATTTGCGGATTTGAAGACCGGTGTTACTTCGAGGGGGAGTTTGGTCTTGATCACGCTAGCTCGTTGGAGATTAAAGCCGGACATCCAATCCTAACTTTGAGGGGGAGAATGTTAGGGTGCAAAGTCATGCTTGGATGTAATGTTTTAGGCTTTCCTCTTTGTATGTGTAAATGGGTTGAGTCTTTTCCTATAAATAGGAAGTGAGTGACTCCCATTATGTAAGAGTCCATATGGAGTGTTAGACTAGAGAGAGAATTTGTATACAAGACCCATTTGTATAATCTTTCTAGATCTAATAAGAGCTTACAAAGATTTATTTACTCCTTGTGTTCTTGAATTTGTATGATGAATCACTAGATCTTTCTAATTCCGCACATGCCATCAGAATCAACACCACAACAATTGGTATCAGAGCGGGTGTTCTTGAATCTCATCAAGAATTGATCCTTGATGGCTATTTTGATTTGGTGATTCTTATTGTTCATTGATCTTCGTGTTTAGAGAGTGTTTTTGTATTCTAGAAGTTGAATTTTTCCTTGATTTGATCCATAATTTGACTTTCTCTCTCTAGAATACTTGTTTGTATTGCTTTCTCTCTCTAGAAAACTCATTCAAAATCACTTTCTCTCTCTAGAAAATTTCAAGTTCTTGTAATCATGGAGCAATGGTTGGTTCGAAATGAAAGTTTTCTATACGTATACACTTCTTTTGAATGCATTCTTTATCAATTGACTGTTGGATAGCAAAGTGAAGATGCACTTATGTCAAATGGAGAAAGGGATAGAAAAGGAGATTACATTGGTTATCCAATTTATCAAAACAAAGATTTGTTTGATCGATTGATTACAACATATCAAGAAAGACGAAGAAATAAGAGGAATGGTGAAGTCATAAAAGGAATTCCTCTTGCTAATTGTAAACCGGGAAGAAATAGACTTGAATATTACGCAAATTGTCGTGAAGCGCAAGAACATGTTCTTGATGATGTGCGTGTTCATGATGTTCAAGGAAAAGAAGTTCAAAACAATGGAGTTCAATGTGATGTTCTTGATGTTCAAGAAAAAGGAGTTCAAGTTGATTCTCATTATGAAAAAGGTTTTTGCTCAATTGGAGTTCAAACCGATGATATTTTGTGTTCTTGTGATTCGTTTGAAGGAATGATTCCTTATCGGAAGCCGGTGGTTCAAGAAATTCACAAATATCAAACTCCAAAAGATTTGATTCAAACTCAAAATGTTCATGTTGTTGAAAGTGGGTTTGTTCATGGAGTCAAGTCTTCAAGATGCAAAAAGATGAGAAAGAAAAAGAAGAAGAAGATGAATCAAAAGAATAAGCGGGTTTACTCACAAAAATCGTCATATGTTGTGAAGCCAAAATCCGTGAAGCAAATTTGGGTTCCAATGCAACAATCTCCAAAAGTTGAATTGAATTTGAAGTCAAAACCCAAGAGTGTTGGTGGTTCTTTTGAAGATGTTCTTGGATCGACGGAGAACACGAAGAACGAGTTGTACATCTCGCATGGTGGGTGGTACAATGTTCGATTTGGAGATTTTCTCATTCCGAAAAAAGAACGAAGATCTTCCAAATTTGATTCGTTCGTTGAAAACGGAACTCGATTCGTCAAAAAGGTATCACAAATTCTCAAATGGATTCCAAAACGTCCATGATTTCGATTCGTGCTTTGCGTTTTTCATTTCTGATCAATTTGTCTCATTGGATCAAACCATTTCAAACCCCATTGATTGATCCAATTATTTTTTAGATCAATTCAAAAACAAATCAAAATCTTGAGTTTATTAATGTTCATATTCAACTTTGAGCCCAATCTTTGATTCGTTACTGTTCATCAAGTACGATTTAGCCCAAAACCATTTTAAGTTTGTCACTGTTCATCATTGGTTTGTTTTCGTGATCTACTTACTCTTCAATGATCCAAACTGTGAAGCCCAATATGCTATTTGATTACTATTCAAAAGAATGAATCCACTATTGTTCATTTAATTGAGTCCATCGTCTACTTGAGTCAAGATATATGTGTTTGATGTACGCCGTATTCAACGTTTTCTTCTATTCAGAATCTCGTTCTTCTTTCATCACTCTTGTCGATTGATTACTTTCTTTGTGGAGATGTACTTGTGAATCGATTCTTTACATTGAATTTAATTCCCGAAATCGATAATGATCAAGTTAGAGTGAAGAAGTCGGAGATTGATTTTTTTTGATTTTGCTGAAATTGATCAAGAACTTTCAAATTTTTGTGAAGAATATTTGAAGAACAATTGGTTAAACAAGTTTTGATCTGAAATTTGTGGTTAGATTCGTCAATTTCGTGTTTCTTGATCTTTGACTTTGAAAAGTCAATCATAGAAAAAGTCAACCATGTTTTCTATGGGTTGATTCATGGAATTGAAAGAAGAAATAGATGGATTTGAGTTCAATATGTGATTTGAAAGAAGAAATCGAGTTTAATTTGGAGATTAATTGGTTGGATTTGTGATACTGTTGACGAATGAAGGATGGGAATGAACCGAGAACAAACGAATTGGGAATGAACTGAGATCGATAGTCGATGATTTTATTGATTTGGTGTGTTGATTTTCGCAAGTAGATGCGAAGCCATTCAATTTTGATTTTGAATGACGATGATTTGCTGTGTGCTAATGTCGATGTTTTTTTTGGAAGTCGATCGATGTTAGTATATTGAGGAATCGATTGGGAGTTGATTGTGAATCAAAGGATAGTTTATGCGACGGGTTGAATGAAAAGCAAAGGCTGAATAATTGGAAATTAGGATCGATAGTTGCTACTAATTGCTTGTAAATGGTATTGATTTCATATCGATAGCTGTGGATTCGCATATGAAATTACCTGAATTCGCATATGGATTTTTATGTTAGTTCGCATATGGGTTTGCATTTCAATTGCATCTGCCATGTTTGTTCAGTTCGCATATGAAAATCGCATATGAAAACAGATGAGTCAAGATCGTTTGATTTTGGATTCGCATTTGGCAATATTAAAGTTGAAGATCTGTATGTGTGATAATCAATTTTAAGTTCGCATTTTGTTACAGAGACCAAAATCGGGTTTGCATTTGAGGTTGATAGAAAAGTGTTTCATTCGCATATGATGACTGGGAAGTGTTTCATTCGCATTTGGAGTTTTGTATTGGAGTCAAAATGCGAATTCATCTCATTATGATTCGCATTTTGGTGAGTTAAACATGCAAAGTATTAACAAGATGCGAAGTCTTTTACAGTAGAATGCGAATTGGGGAAGAAAGGCAAGAGTTTTGCATTTGGTCCCTGCTCTTTTCAAGAAATAACACAAGTAGTCCAACTTCGCAAGTTTGAAGAACATGCAGAAATTGTCAAAACGAGTACCTGTAGTTTCGCATTTTTGACAGTTTATACCCAACTTCGCAAATGGGGTTATAAAATGCAGAAATTGCAGAATTTTCAAATCTGGTCCCTGTAGTTTGTGCGAATTAACGCTTTATGCCCGATTTCGCAAATGGGCTAGAGTTTCGCATATTTGACTGTTTTTGGCGCAACGGGTCCCTGCAAGTTTTAGAAAGTGACAATTTCTACCCGGATTTTGAAAAATCTTGCAACTTTCACCCAAAAAGTCAAAATTTTTCATAAATTGAAAATTTTTGTGGCTTTTTCGTGATTGTTTTTCCGTGCAAGATTTTTTGTGATTCATTTTTGGTACACATCAAGGGGGAGTATTGTGAAGACTATTCCTCGGGCGCTTCTCATCCTTAGTGGGTTTTATAATCATTTTTTGATTATAAAAAGGGGGAGAATGATGGGTATTCAAAGCTTCTCGGGTTTGTCGAATATTCATTTGCGGATTTGAAGACCGGTGTTACTTCGAGGGGGAGTTTGGTCTTGATCACGCTAGCTCGTTGGAGATTAAAGCCGGACATCCAATCCTAACTTTGAGGGGGAGAATGTTAGGGTGCAAAGTCATGCTTGGATGTAATGTTTTAGGCTTTCCTCTTTGTATGTGTAAATGGGTTGAGTCTTTTCCTATAAATAGGAAGTGAGTGACTCCCATTATGTAAGAGTCCATATGGAGTGTTATACTAGAGAGAGAATTTGTATACAAGACCCATTTGTATAATCTTTCTAGATCTAATAAGAGCTTACAAAGATTTATTTACTCCTTGTATTCTTGAACTTGTATGATGAATCACTAGATCTTTCTAATTCCGCACATGCCATCAGAATCAACACCACAACACACCCAATATGAAATATTAAGGCTAGGAGCCAACACAATATTTGATAACTTGGAAGAGGGGTGCCGTAATCCAAGCTATAAAATATTTGAAGGTAGGCAAATGACGATTCACCAATTTCCAACATGAAAAATGAAACGGGAATTAGGTTTTAATTGGATTGAAACTCCCAGATCTTTTCAGATTCATTGAAATTTTCAATGGCATGTTTAAATCTCGATTGTGCCCTCTCAAGTTTGTGACTGTGATGCCGAGGATCACAAACAAGGTGTAAATAACCATGCAAATTGACTTGGTCCCCTTAATATTTATCACCTAATCGATGTGTCGGTTACCCACACACGCTCCACCAATCTATGATAAACATTAAGTCACCATTTGCCACTCTTACTAGTCCATGTTAGTGTGCCAGTTACCCACACACACTCCACCAAAGACTTGGTAAGGTACAAAGTGTAATTTCATGGGTTAGCACCAAATTCACATTTTCCTAAGTAACTAAGATTGGGAATTTATATGTGTTCAGTTACTTATTATTTATCATTATACTTTTAATGAAGGGAGAATTAGAGTCTTGTCCTACACGTTCAACTAACGATCCGCCACCAGTCAAGGAAGCGGTGGGTGAGAGTGGACACCCATTAAACTGGCATTTTATAGGCAGTAACCTTATACCCCCCCCCCCCTTATAGACCGACTTCGTGAATGAGGCTTATTAATGGTAAGACTGAATATGTTCTTATACATATATATAACTATTAATTATCAATATTATAATAGTATAAGGGTTGAATTTTAACTTTTTAAAATTGTAAGGGTTTAATTTGGAATTAAAGTATTCATGGGGAAAACTTTACAAATACCAAAACTTGAGGGCAAGTTTTGAACAATTCAAAAACTTTTGGTTTCCATAACTGATGAGTTTAAAGTAGTTTTAATGAAAAACTCTTCAAGTTCCATAACTTGAGGACAAGTTATGGAAGACTTTAAAGCATTTAAAAATGAGACTCTTCATTTTTTTTATAACTTATGGAAATCTTATGAGTTTTAAAATCATAAATGAGACTTTTCATATAACTTGAGGATAAGTTACAAAAACACATTTTATGAACAGCATTTAGATCAATTTGGATTGCAAACAAATTATCACATAATTTTTCTATTAATCTAAGCTAACTCATAAGAACAAGATAATTCATATAAAAAAAATTCATGTAATTAGCCTAACCATTAAACTAATACAAAACATGAATCTATTGACAATTACTATTGAATTGGATTAGAATGAACATTACCACATCAAAAATAGATTTATAGGTTCAAAAACAGCTTAGGGTAAAGATTCTAGTCCAATTCTAGCCTTTAAACTCGAAAATATGCTGTTAGGGGATCCAACTCGCCCAGTGCAAGAACAAACTCAATGAGTTGGATGAGTTTGTACATGGACTCGTCAAGTCCCTCAATGGACTCGTCAAGTCACCTGTCCAGACAGTAAAAACTAACTTCGATTTTCAGTAATTTCAGCAAGTATAACTTGAAAACAAGTCTTGGCTCTGATACCACTGATGGGTTTTAGTATACTACAACATCCTATGGTGCACATACAACCTTATATACCTAGGATCTATGTTTTCATTAATTATACATGCAAATGTATTCGAAGTCATTAACCTATAACTAGCATGCAATTTGACATAAAAAATACAAGATACTAGTTAGGATAACATCCCTCTTTGTTGTAGCTTGATTCACTAGAGCTTAAGAGCCTAGTGCCCCAAGTGTGACACCTCAAATGGTTCACACAACACCAACAACAACTTGGAATAACTTGAGAGAAAAGTCCTTATGCTCAAAATCGGGTAGCCCTCTCCTATGAATCCGTAGGGCCGATTTCTTGAGCTATGGGGTCTTTATATATTGTGGTTATTAGGGTTACTATTGGATACGGTGTCTAAGTCCATAACTATATTTGGTATCAACTTGACCCGACCCGGCATGGTCCATTTGGGTTGCACTTCACCTAACAACTTGTTTGGATATACTTTTGAGAATAAGATGTATATGATATATTAATATATTATTGGTTATAATATATTAATATGATATCATAATTATTTAATTAGTATTGATCAAGAACTAATTTAGAATTAATTTAGTGATAACAAGGAGCTAATTAAATTTGGACTCTTATTTATATATATGGATTGTGCTGAGATTTATTTAGGATGGGCTAAGAGTATATGGAGTCCATGGAGCTTTTAACCCATGCATCCTAGGTAAATGAAGAGTCATGGGTATTAGGGTTTAACCCAAATCCTCCATACTATATAAAGGAGTCCTTGGTTCTAGAATTGGGGAGCATAAGAGTGAGCCAATTTCTGCAAGTGTTCTTATTCTCTCAAGAGCTTCCAATTTTTTTGGTGATTTGTGACACCACTTAAGGCATCCACACTATTGGTGCTAGGCTCATAAACTCCAAGCCATCAACCACAAAAGAAAAGTATGTTATTCTACTTAAAGTTTTGAATTACAAGTACCCCATAACATGCTAGTTAGGTTGTGAACCTTGGATATCAAATTTGCATGTATTTTAGAGAAAACATAGATCCAAGGTTTCTAGGGTTGCATGTACACCATAGGAGTGTTAGTATGCTCAAAACCCATCAATAGTATCAGAGCCTAGGCTTGTTTTATTGAAACTTGATGCAAACTTGTTGAAAAAGCTGAAAAATTTGCACTCTGAAGCATGAACTCGCCGAGTCCATGGGGGGACTCCACGAGTCCATGACCAAACTCATTCTACTCGTCGAGTAGGTTCTTGCACTCGACGAGTAGGAGCCCTAGGATGTAGTTTTTCGACTTTTGCTGCTGGAAATGGACTAGAAACATTACCCTAAACTGTTTTGGTGTTTTAAAACTTATTTTAGATGGTGTAATGTTTACGCTAATCCATTTACAATGGCTAATATCAAAATTCCTTGTTTTATATGTGTTAATATGATTCTTGTAATTTTGATATGAATGTTCATGTTCTTATGAGTTTTAGAAGATCATAGGAATTATGTGTTATTTGCTTGTAGTGTAATTCTTGATCTTAATGGCTAACGATGGAATCCATAACTTGTCCTCAAGTTATGGATAACCAAAAGTCACTTCTTGAAAAATGTCATTAAAGAATAAGAGGTTACATAAAATGAAGAGTCTTCTTTTTATGGACCATTAAAACTCGTAAGTTATGAAATGAAAAGTTTTGAATAGTTTCAATACATTCCCTCAAGTCTTGGAATTTGTAAAGTCTCACACATTAATACTTTAATTCCAAATTAAACCTTAGTTTTTAAAAAGTTTTAAAAACAACACTTATACTATTATTATAATCTTATTTATATAGATATGTATAAGAATAAGTCAATCTTACTGCAAGTAGGCCTCATTCATGAAGCCGGTCTATAAGGGGGGTATAAGGTTGTTGCCTATAAAATGGCAGCTTAATGGGTGTCCACTCTCACCCACCGCTTCCTTGACCGGTGGAGGGTTGTTTGCCAAACGGGTAGGATAAGACATTAACTCTCATTAAAAGTATAATGAATTATAAAGTAACTATACATTATTAATTCCCAATCTTAGTTACTTTATGAAAATATGAAATAGGTGCTAGCCCATAAAATTACACTTTGTACCTTACCAAGTCGTTAGTGGAGCGTGTGTGGTTAACCGGCACACTAACAAGGACTAGTAAGTGTGGCAAAGGGTAACTTGACTTTATTATAGATCGGTGGAGCGTGTGTGGTTAACCGGCACATTGATTAGGTAATATAATTAATGGTACCAAGTCAATTTGTATGGTTATTCATACCTTGTTTGTGATCCTCGGCATCCCAGTCACAAACTTGAGAGGGCACAATCGAGATTCAAACATGCCACTGAAAAGTTCAATGTATCTCAAAAAGATCTAGGAGTTTCAAATCCAATAAAACCTAATAATAAAATATTTCGTTCTTATGGTGGAAATTGGTTAATCGTCATTTACCTACCTTCAAATATTCTATAGTGTGGATTACGACATCCCTCTTCCAATTATAAATAGTTTGTTGGATCCTAGCCTTAATATTTCATTTGGGTGACTTATTAAGGATTTTTCATTTAATTAAACTTATCCTTCTTTCTTTCAAATGTCTTCCAACACTACTACTGGCTCAAACCCTACAAGCTCCTTTTCCCTCATGAACTTGTGTGGGAAAGTCACTTCTGATGGGTCTAACTTCAATGAATAGATTAGAAACATCAAGATGATTACCCGCTATGAGAACAAGGAATATGTCCTTGATAAGGAACTTAGGGTTGTCAAAGAGTTCACTGCTACTCCTGAGGAGGTTGCAGAGTACACTGCACATGAGAGGGATGCTACCAAAGTGTCATGCTTCATGTTGGCTACCATGACTCCCGAACTCCAGAAATCCTATGAAGATTTCTACCCCTATGAGATACACCAGGATCTGATGGATAGGTACCATCAGAGCGCGTGTCAAGAGAGGTATGAAATCATCTCCTCCATGATAACGGCCAGGTTGAAGGATGATGAACCCATCACCGGTCACATGCAGAAAATGCAAAGGTTCATGGACCGGTCATTGAAGATCAATGTTGACTTCCTATAGGACTTGGCGATTGATATCATTCTCCATTCCTTACCTCCAAGTTATGATTAGTTTCGTATGACTTATCATATGAACAAGGAGGAGGTCACACTTAGAAAACTTCAAGGACTTTTAAGGACCGTTGAAAGTGGCCTCAAAGGTAAATCGGCTGTTATTTCTACTCCTACTCCTACAACAGTCCCTGTTCTTGCAATTGGGTAGGGAAAGGGTAAGAAGAGGAAAAACCCTTTCGAAGGGTACCAAGGGTAAGCCCCTTGATGGTTCCTCTTCAAGTGGGACAAAGAAAGGTCCCATTACTCCTTCCTCAAACCCAAAGGAAGCACAATGCTTCTATTGCCAGGAAAAGGGGCACTGGAAGCGAAGCTGCCCCAAATACTTGCAAGATGTAAAGGATGGGAAAGTTAAACCCACCCATGCAGGTATTTATACAATATTGTCTAATAACTCATCTAATGCTAATTCTTGGTTACTTGATACAGGTTGTGGTATTCACATTTGTACTGATTTGCAGGGCCTAAGAAGAAGTGAGCAAGTGGAGCACGGGAAGAAAAACTTAGTCATGGGCAACAGGAAAGCATTACCTGTCACCAAGATAGGAATTTATTCTTTATTTCTAAATAATGGGTTAATGTTAGATCTAAATAAATGTTGTTACTCGCCTGAAATGGCGAGAAATATTATTTCCTTTCATGGCTTGTACAAATAAGGGTTTACATTTTCATTTGATAATAATAATGGTGCTATTAATGTTTATTACAATGATGTATTTTACTTTAAAGCATTACCTTATGATGGTGTATATGAAGCTGTGAATGTTGTATCAATCTAGGAAATAATGTGTTGTATATTGATTCTTCAAATGGCTTGGATAAAGCATCCTTGTGGCATTGTCATCTTGGACATGTCAACAAGATGCGCATAGGCTAACTCCAAAAGGCTGTAGTTTTGGAATCATTTGACCTAAAGTCGGATGATAGTTGCGAGTCTTGTTTACTTGGAAAAATGACAAAGTCACCCTTCACTGGTACTTGTGAGAGGGGTGAGGGTTTGTTGGACCTCATACACAAAGATGTTTGTGGACCCTTCAAATCAGCCACAAGGGATGCTAATCGTTATTATTTGACTTTTACTGATGATTACAGTAGATATGGATATGTTTATTTAATCAAGCATAAGTCAGAGACTTTCGAGAGGTTTAAAGAGTTTAAACAGGAAGTCTAGAATCAATTGGGCATGAACATTAAGATGCTTCGATCCGATCGTGGTGGTGAGTATCTTAGTACAGAGTTCCTCGACTGTCTCAAGGAATGTGGGATCATCTCACAATTGACACCTCCCACGACACCACAATTTAATGGTGTGGCTGAGAGGCGTAATCGAACCTTGTTGGATATGGTTCGTTCCATGGTGAGTCGAGCTTTGTTAACAATCTCATTCTAGGGGTATGCCTTAGAGACTGCCGCCCATATCCTCAATCTAGTCCCTACTAAAAAGATTGTCAAAACACCTCACGAGATGTGGACTGGGAAAGTTCCCAATCTAGACCACATCAAGATTTGGGGTTCCGAAGCTTTTGTGAGGCGCGAGTCTCATGACAAGCTTGAGCCTCAAAGTGAGAGGTGTATTTTCATCGGCTACCCACGGAGATCCTTTGGTTACCTCTTCTACAGACCCAGTGATAATGTGGTCTTTGTAGCAAGAAGAGGAGTCTTTCGTGAGAGAGAATTTATAAGCCAAGGGGACAATGGAAGGCAAATTGACCTTGAAGAGCTTCAAGAGTGAAGTGGTGAAGGAACCTCAAATACTACTGACCAACTTGAGGAGGAAACTCCTGTTGAGCCGATAGATGAGTCCGTACCTCCGAGGTGTTCCACTAGGGTTAGGAACACACCTGAGCTTTATTATGGTTATCACATCACCACCGAAGGTGATACATTTATTAGTGATAGTACACTAATAGATTTGGATGAACCTAATAATTACAGGTAAGCCATGGCAGGACCTGAGTCTGCTAAATGGAAGGAGGCTATGGACAATTGGCTGGGGATGTCAACATGGCTCAGCCAGAGGGTTTTGTCGATGCAAAATACCCTAATAGGTGTGTATGCTTGAGAAATCCATTTATGGATTGAAATAAGCATCTCATAGATGGAATCTTTGCTTCGATGAGAAAGTCAAAGAGTTTGTTTTTTCGAGGAGCAAAGATGAGTCATGTGTGTATGTTAGGGCTAGTGGGAGTATAGTTAGCTTTCTGGTGTTGTATGTGGATTACATGCTACTCATAGGAAATGACATCCCAACTTTGCAGGAGGTTAAGTCTTGGCTTGGGAAGTGTTTCGCTATGAAGGACCTTGGAGAAGTTGCCTATATCCTAGGGATAAGGATAATGAGAGACAGGAGTAAGAGACTAATTGGACTTAGTCAGAGTACCTACTTGGATAAGGTGTTGAAAAGATTCAACATGCAGAATTCCAAGAAAGGGGACTTGTCGATCCAGCACAATGCTAAGCTGAGTAAGACTCAAAGTCCAAGTACAGAGGCTGAGATAGCTGAAATGAGTCGGTTTCCATATGCTTCCACTGTTGGCTCGATCATGTATGCTATGACTTGTACTCGCCCTGATGTAGCCTTTGCTTCGCGCATGGTTAGCAGATTTCAGGGAAATCCTGGCATGGCGCACTGGACTGCGGTAAAGAATATTCTCAAGTACCTACGGAGGACTAAGGATTGCGTCCTTACACTTGGTGGGAGTGATGACTTGAGAATGATTGGGTATAGTGATGCTAGTTTTCAGACTGACAGGGATAATTTCCGCTCTCAGTCTCGCTGGGTCTTTACCCTAAATGGAGGAGCAATTACTTGGAAAACTTCCAAACAGGAGACAGTCGCTGATTCTACTTGTGAATCAGAGTACATAGCAGCGAGTGAAGCGGCGAAGGAGGCGATATGGATGAAGAACTTCATTGGAGACCTTGGAGCTATGTCAGCTATACAAGAGCCTATGGAAATTTTCTGTGATAGCAATAATGCGGTTGCCTTAGCTAAGGAGCCAAGAGATTACGGTAGATCCAGACACACTGACAGAAAATACCACTTCATAAGACACAAGATAGAAGAAGGACTCCTCGTGGCAAAGAGGGTATCGTCAGAAGAGAAACCTACAGATCCCCTCACTAAGGGACTGACTAGGGTTAGGCATTTGCAGCATGCAAGAAGCATCGGGCTAGAGACGATATTAGTTTTAATAATTAGATTTTTGAAACCTGTAAAATGTAATTTACATTTGATGATTAAGTAAAAGTTGTTATTTATTTATGAGTAAAGTGTTACTATCCTATGTTGATCGTTTACTGTTGTTTCAATTTTGCATGTTTTGGCTTCCAGAATAATTATTTTATTCAAACTCTCCACGGTCGGTCATATGTCAGAAGTAGATATGAATCAAGACGGTCATGAATTTGGCTTGTAAGATTTGTCTAAGGTGCATTGGACATAGCAATGGTTTCTACAACATTCATGAGTGCTCATAAGTCCTGAGTATTGGATTAAACTCACACTCGCTTGTATCACTTCATGGAATTTATCTCGAGTGATCGTGATACGGTAATATCATATATATATATATATATATATATATATATATATATATATATATATATATATATATATATATATATATATCTCTTCAAACCTAGAGATATGAGTTGTTAACTGTGAGTTGGTTATCCATTGATTTTACAAAAACGCATCAGTAACTTGATGTCATAAAATGTGCTTTTGCGCATAATTCAACAAGTAGTTAGTACAAGCATATGAGTTGAAGTTTATTTGTTCCTTCTAGCGATAGAAGCAATATATGGGCCCCTCAATGATTTAGCTTTGACTTATGTACCGGGCCCGGTTAGAACCTAATTGATGTTTTCATTTTGGTTCTATGTCAGACAAATCAAAGATCAAGAAACAAATGCTGGACAAAAAGTTAGACCATGTACCGTGTGTTTGTCCGGCTAATATCTTGAGAACAGAGGAATATATGATCACTTATCTAAAATGGCGCTTCATGGTTCGACAGAGTTTTAAAGAGCTACGATTGCTTGTTGGTTCCTGAAGCAATACTTGCAACTATAGTTATCAAAGTTATCCAAGTGGGAGACTGTTGGATAAGGTGTCTAAGTCTATAACTATATTTGTTATCAACTTGACCCGACCCGACATGGTCCATTTGGGTTGCACTTCACCTAACAACTTGTTTGGATATACTTTTGAGAATAAGATGTATATGATATATTATTATATTATTGGTTATAATATATTAATATGATATCATAATTATTTAATTAGTATTGATTAAGAATTAATTTAGAATTAATTTAGTTATCAAAATGGAGCTAATTAAATATGGACTCTTATTTATATATATGGATTGGGCTAAGATTTATTTAGGATGGGCTAAGAGTATATGGAGTCCATGGATACTCCATGGAGCTTTTAACCCATGGATCCTAGGTAAATGAAGAGTCATGGGTATTAGGGTTTAACCCTAATCCTCCATACTATATAAAGGAGTCCTTGGTTCTAGAATTGGGGACTAGTTTGTGTGAGCATAAGAGTGAGCCAATTTCTACAAGTGTTCTTATTCTCTTAAGAGCTTCCAATTTGTTTTGGTGATTTGTGACACCACTGGAGGCATCCACACTATTGGTGCTAGGCTCATAAACTCCAAGCCATCAACCACAAAAGAAAAGTATGTTATTCTACTTAAAGTTTTGTATTACAAGTACCCCATAACATGCTAGTTAGGTTACGAACCTTAGAAATCAAATTTGCATGTATTTTAGAGAAAACATAGATCCAAGGTTTCTAGGGTTGCATGTACACCATAGGAGTGTTAGTATGCTCAAAACCCTTCAGTTACACCATGCAACTCATGACTTTCCATATTCTTCATGCTCCATGGGTTAAAACCTCCATGGAGTATCCATGGGTTACTCCATGGGTTTAGCCCAGCATGAAGAACTATGGATCATAAGCGCACATATATAAGAATGAATGATTTACACAATCAATCCCCATATATTTAATTAGTGTCTTTTGATCACAAAATTAATTCGAAATTAATTCTTGATCAATACTAATTAAATAATATGATTTCATATTAATATATTAGAACTTATAATATATTAATAAATCATAAATATCCTTTTCTCACAAAATTCTATCCAAATCGTTCCGATGCCATGCAACCCAAATGGACCATGCCAAATCGGGTCAAGTACAAACCAATTATAGTTATGGACTTAGACACTAATCCAACAAACCTAACCAAAACCCTAAAAGTCAAAGAAGGTTAACACCCGTTGGGTGTACATCCCTCTACGTTGGGCGTATAGCTAAACATGCATGCATCGATGAATCAAGGCACTACGTTGTGCGTAGCTGGGAGTACGCACGACATACTCCGCAGACTTCCTCTTTTCGATCCATTTGGTTTTAACTCGTTAAGATTACTACAATTTCATATATGGGCTAACAAGAGCCTAATCCTTCACAAAGTTGATGGCTTTAAGCCTTAGCATGGTTTAGACAAGTCTCAAGCTCACAAACTCTAACCTTCTAAACATAAAGGTCCACATATCTCAAGCATGGAGAGGTTTAGCGACCAAGATCTCATTTTTATGAATCTAAATGTCCAAATATACCTAAAAGGACAAGATTTATTCTCTGGAGTTCATCAAACTCATAAAGCTTCAAAAATGGGACATAAAACCCTAGATATGGATCCAAAACATGAACTAATCAAAACAATGAACAAGATTTGAGCTTGATACCTCTGGATGATGCACCAACAACAGAAGAACTCAGATCCTAGAGCTTGAACACCAATTATCCTTCCTTTAAGGCTCCTCCTTCACAAAAGAACTCCACAAGAACACTCAATAAGCCGCAAGCACTCACACAAGCTATGAAAACAAGATCTAGGGTTTGAAGGGAGTTGGAGGCTAGAAATGAGGCCATCATGTTACTTAAATAGGGGCACACAATGCAATAGGGTTTTCACTCTGAGCCTAGTACACCCAGTGTACCCTCTGGTACGCCCTATGTACTAGGTGTCCTTTGTGTTCATGCAAACACATGAGTACGCTGAGCATACACATGCGTACGCCCCGCGTACTCTACTGCCACCATTTCTTAAATAAGGAGTAGCCTTGACAAATGAAATAAAAGCTAGGGTCATCGATGCATACCTTATTTCGGGATGTTACAATTCTCCCCCACTAGGATCAGACTTCGCCCTCGAAGTCAACCTCTGGAAACAGCTCTTGGTACTGCTCGCGCATCTCGGACTCCGGCTCCTAAGTACACTCCAAACCTGTACGATGTTGCCACTGAAATTTGACCAAGTGCACCTCCTTGTTCCTCGAGGTCTTTGCTTTCTTATCCAATATCGCTACCGGCCTCTCAATATAGTTTAGGCGATCATCAACATGAATGTCCTCTAAACGGACCGCTATCGTCTCGTCGACTACACACTTCCTTAATTGGGATACTGTAACACCCAGAATCAGAAAGACCAAGAAAAGAAAGAAAACCCTAAGTCAAATGGGTCAACTCGTCGAGTCCAAGGAGGAACTCGACGAGTCGGAGCGGGAACCAGGGGATCGGGTAAGTGACCAACTCAGCGAGTCGACCTCATGGACTCGGCGAGTCCGGTCCGAAGGGGGAAACCCTAAATTCGGGACTTTGGGCACTATTTATGCATCTTATTCTCTCTATTAGGGTTCCTTATAGCCTCTCTCATCCAGAACCCAAAACCCTAAGCCCCCATTATTTGTTATTCAAGTTTCTTGCCATTTTTGAGTGATTTGAAGAAGAAGGAAGGAAGGAACACCATTGGGAACTCAAGGATTTGCAGTAGATCCATAGTTTGAGGGCCTTTCCAGAGCATTTGAAGATAATAAGTCGTTACCTTCACTCTTTTGAATATAGTTCTCCCTTGGATGTGAGATTTGGGGTTTTTATGCCATGTTTAAGAACCATTTCGAAGTTAGAGCCTAGATCTGAAGTTGCTACTTCAGATCTAAGTGTATTTTGGTCTAGAGAGTCATAAAGTATCAGTCTTGGGGGTGTAAGTGAGGCATGATTGCCTTAAACCCTAGTTTGGAGTGTTTTGGCTTCATTGCATCATAGGCACACGTAAAGTTAGCAACTTTACGTGTTCAGATAGTCTTAGAAATCCAGATCTATTGTTTGGAGCAAAGGAGAAGCTCTGTGACTCGAAATTATGGAAATGTGCGTATAGACTCGGCGAGTCTGGGAGATGACTCGGCGAGTCGGGCTAGATATCAGACTTGAGTCGCGTAGTAACTCGGCGAGTCACATGGGTGGACTCGGCGAGTTGAATGAAGATAGGCAGGAACCCGACGAGTTGGAAGAACAACTCGGCGAGTCTGTTGAAGATTGCCTTGGACTCGGCGAGTCAAGTCGCGAAACCCCAAACCCTTCGAGTTAAGACTCAGATCAGTGAGTTGAGTGGGGACTCAGTGAGTTGGGCAGGTCAGGACTCAGAAATCAGTAGACTCGCCGAGTCATGGTCTTACTCTGCGAGTCGAGTCGCGATGAAAGGGGTTTCTGAGCTTATGAACTCGGCGAGTCAGTAGGCTGACTCGGCGAGTAGGTTCAACCTGGAAGGTTGAATTTGACCAGGACTTTGACTTTGACAGGAGTTGACTTAGTTGACTTTTGGAGGACTGTCAGACTAAGTGTTATATTGATATTGGTAGCACGGAGATCTAGAGGAGCAGCGCCTCAAAGGGTTGTCGGTTAGTAGTTAGAGGGTTATCAGTAGAGATCAGCAGTTCAGGTGAGTTTCCTTCCAGTAGGAACGAGTCTAAGGCCACAATGTCGGCCCGTTTAGCTAGTAGCAGTTTCTCGACTTCGGTCTGATGCAGTAGTAGTATGTTCGATGCCTTCGTGGCTCAGTTAGGATTTATGTGTTATGGGTTCCGGGCTACGGCCTGATGCAGTATGCAGTATATGTGTTCATGCTAGTTGATATGTTTATGTTATGCCATGTTCAGTCAGTTTCCCGACTTTGGTCCGATGCAGTAGTTAGTATGTTTGATGCCTTCGTGGCTCAGACAGGATTTATGTGTTATGTGTTCCGAGCTACGGCCCGATGCAGTATGCAGTTTATGTGTTCATGCTAGTTGACATGTTTATGATATGCTATGTTCAGTCAGTTTCTAGACTTCGGTCCGATGCAGGGGGCAAGGCCCCAGTTAGTCCAGAGTTCGGTCCGATGCAGGGGACAAGGTCCCAGTCAGTTTCCGGACTTCGGTACGATGCAGGGGGCAAGGCCCCAGTTAGTCCGGACCTCGGTCTGATGCAGTGGGCAAGGCCCAATATGTGCTTTATATGTTATTGTATGGTATGTGGTAGTTTGGGGGAGCTCACTAAGCTTCGTGCTTACAGTTTTAGTTTTTGGTTTCAGGTACTTAGCTTTCAAAAGAGGAGCTCGGAGAGGTTGCAGTGCACACACCATAGTCCGTTAGCCCGGGAATGTTACTCTGATAATAACATTATGTTTTGGATTAATACTCGGAAAGTATGTTATGACTTATGATGCGGTTTTTATAAATATGATTTTAGTAATGTTTTTAAAAGAAATTTTTAGTCATGATTTTTGGGTCATTACAAGTTGGTATCAGAGCCTTGGTTTGAGGGATTCGGACATACCCTCGGGCGTGTCTAAACTCAAACTAAGGGATTGGTATAAAGGTTTTCAAAAGGAAAAGATAGTTTTGTAAAAAGAGTTTTGAGAAAGAAAACATTTTTAGTAAAGCAAATGAATTCAGAAAGAAAAGAGTTTTGATAAGACAAAAGGGTGTGGTGCATGCAATCAGCCGAGCTCAAGTAAGTACTCCCAAATTACCTATACAAGTTTATGATTATCAGTTTCAGTTTCAGTTTTAGTTCCAGTTTCAGTAGAACAGCATGCTAGTATAGGACTAAGGATCTAGGAGGATGCCTTATGTGTCTGCTTATGTGTTTCAGCCTTATCAAAATTGCATGCTAGTATTGAGTAGACAACAGTAGGATAGCCTATTTAGGTTATGCCTGATAGTATGAGTTTAGCATTGTATGCTAGTACAGTTTCTTGATTATGAGAATAGTTTGCACGAGTATGTTTCCTTTATCCGAATAATGCTTGCTCTGTGCTTAGTGGGACTCTGTGTGATGGGAGTTAGCCATTAGGTGAATACGTCACATAACATGTGATCAGGGTTGAATAATCTCAGAGTGTTGGATTTGGCCCTATAGTGCAGCTCTCGTCTAAGTCTAACCGTTGTGGGGACGAGTCTTTTACTCAAAGGATTATCTGAGCCTCGTCACATGTGATGGTATTCAGGTTGTGGCTAATTGGCATTATGAGGAGGCCTTCAGCAGCTGAGGACTGTTTAGGTGGAGTCAGAGGTTCCCTAGGGCAAGCCTAGGATGAGAGTTGCAAAGATCAGTAGTAGAGAAAAGGGACTTGGTGGAGTTGAGGTAACTCTTGAGGGAAGTACGGATAGATGTGGAAGGTAGTATGGGCCCGTACTACTGAAAGAAGAGAATCCGTACTCAATTCAAGAGGGTCGAGGCAAAACCAAGGAACTAGCAGAGGGTGTGAGAGGTCCCTCATTAGCGGTATGTATTGATCAGTAATGTGTTATGTTTTCAGCATGGTGACGTTGCACGAGATATTAGTTGGCAGTTCAGGTCCTGGGGAGGGATCTGGCTCAGGTTCTAGAGCCGGGCAGCTTGATGATCTGATGAGGGATTTCATTTTCGCAGAGATTGTGTGCAACATCATTGATCAGACTCCAGTGATTTTTGGTTCGGTTAGAGACGCCATCGTGGAGCTCATGGATAGTCATCTTCAGGCCTTTAGGGCCGGGATAGTTTCAGGACAGTTTGGGGCTCGTCTGGAGCCCAATTCCTATGAAGTTCGGGGATCCATCAGAGAGGGGGATTCTATTTCTGGCTTTTGCCATCAGGGATCAGGGGTGAGTGGGGCACCCTGTCTCCAAAAGAGACCCTTGCATGATTTGGTAGTTAATGAGTTTTCGCTAGTCATTCGCGAGGATTTACCCAACATCATTGGGCGGGTCACTGATAGGTTGACCGCGAAGCTCCAGGATCGGACAGCGGTCGTTCAGACGATGGATGGGATCGATGAGGTAACGCATGAGCGAGAGACGGGCAGGGAGTCGGAAAGGAAGAGGAAAACGAATGAGACTCTGGTAGCCACAGGTTCGGAAAAGAGGCCCAAGGGGTCGGATTCGAGATCGAGGGACTATCAGAGCCGCAGTCAATGCGGGAAGTGTGGTAGGACGCACGAGGGTGCGTGCAGGCGTAGAAGTGGTGGCGATGCTGGGTGTTTCAGGTGTGGCCGGATTGGACATTTTGGCAGAGATTGTATTGTTACCATCGCCCAGGGACTTGACCCGATATGTTTCCATTGCAGTCAAAGGGGCCACAAGAAGGCCCACTGTCCGAGTTTGTATACAGCAGGGCAGGTTCCAGCTCCTGCCACTGGGACTTCGAGAACCACCAACGGACATTAGGGTCGGGCAAGGGCGCCTACAGCTCGGAGCCAAGTATTCCGGTTGATTTCAACAAGGATTCGAGCAGCACTGAATGATGGGGGTACGTATCTTTTACCTTCCTGTCAATTATTATTCATGATATTATTGTTATGTTGTTGCATTGATATCAATAAGCATATGTGTTGGGGTATTATATTACCTACCTATGGTTAAGTTATATGCCATTTGCATACCTTGGAATTAGAATGGTGAATTGGAGGTCGTCCCGTCTAGGGCAGGTTACTTCGGATACAGTAACTGTAGCATGTATGTGTAAGATTTGGTAGTGCCTCACTACTTGCAGAAGGTGTTAGTCGGGTAATGATCAGTTAAGGATTGAAGGGTGCTCGGTTAGTTAGCAAGAATGGTTCGGATCTGGTAAGGGTTTGTTGGAGCGCCAACAGAGGTAAACGTGGGCGGGCAGCAGATTGCCCCTTTTCATGGAAGGAAGGTTGGGGAATCCTTTCGACCAGTGAGCAGTGAGGAGTTAGTCGGATCCAAGTGGGGGAGAACCCTCCGAGTATACAAGGATAAGAGCACGTAGACCCAGAATGAGTACACGGCCTCTAAGCAGAAAAGATAGTAGCACAGCGATGGATGGATTGAGGAGTTCAGGATTGGGAGTTTGAGAAACTTCCCAACAGTTAGTTTATGTAATTGAGATGGGTAGTAGCTGGTTGGGAATCCAGGATTGGAGGACCGCCGGTAGGACTCTAGTGAGTCGGAATGAGGATCTCGAGAACGGTTAGCAAGAGATGCTTTCGTGTTACTAGCCAGTGGCAGAGACGGCATGCAGGGTTGTGTAGATTCAGGAGTTGGGAGTTTGGAAACTTCCCAAAAATAGTTTCATCTATCCGGATTAGTAGACGGTTGGTTTAGGAACCAAGCCGAAGAATTCCTCGACGAAACGCTAAGCATATCAAGGATATAAGATGTCGAGGTTGATGCAGTATTCGATGACTGAGGGCTGGTTTTGAGAAATTAGAATGAGGAATCGCTAGTAGGACTATGGATAGTCAGGATGTCCTCAGAATGGTAGTTAGTAAAGCAGTTAGATAGTAGTAGTGTTGTAAGTCTGCGGGGTTAGCCGTAGCATTCACTAGCAGTCAGATAGTAGTAGTAGTGTTGTAAGTCTACGGGGGTAGCCGTAGCATTCACTAGAAATCAGATAGTAGTAGAGTGTTGTAAGTCTACGGGGGTAGCCGTAGCATTCACTAGCAGCCAGATAGTATTAGAGAGTTGTAAGTCTGCAAGTGTAGCCGCGGCCTTTATCAGGTTGGTAGCAGCATGAGCGCGTTGTTGGACGCAGTAGTACCCACCAGTTCGGGTGCAACAGTGAGGATATGGGAATCCACGGGTTAGATTTCGGATTTCCCAAATGGTTCAGTTATGGTTAAGTCATCGATTTGTCAGTAGATCGTCACCTCAGTTATGAGATCAGGGAAGCAGTGGACCACTTGGGTTCGTGTATGTTAAGGGCTACCGTTAGTCTGGGGGCCATCATTTTTAGTCTTGGATCTGATGATGTCAGGATTCAACGTATGGACCCGGTCGGTTGGATCGAGAAGGTTGTTAAAGCCACAATGACAGGATAACTAGTGGAAACTGGTTCCAGAAAAACATTTCGTTCAGAAGTCGTGGGAGCGACTAAGTGAGGAGTCCTTGGACTCCACAGTTGAGTTGGAACTCGGTGTTGCAGATAACCGACAGATGATTGGAGACCAGGAAGGTCTTGAGATATTTTGGGAAGCCGCCATATGGCAGTTCAGTGTTTCAAGCAGTTCAATGTTTCAGTTAGTTCAGTGTTTCAGGCAGTTCAGTGTTTCAGCCAGTTCAGTGCTTCAACCAGTTCAGTGTTTCAACCAGTTTAGTGTTTCATCCAGTTCAGTGTTTCAGCCAGTTCAGTGCTTCAGCCAGTTCATTGTTTCAGCCAGTTCAGTGCTTCAGTCAGTTTAGTGTTTCAGTCAGTTCAGTGTTTCAGGTAGTTCAGTATTGCAGATAATTCAATGTTCGGATAGTTTCAGTATTAGTATATGTGTTGGAATGCAAGTGCTGACGATATAGTTGGTTGGTTTGGAAATGGCAAGTCCCTCCCAGCAGGATCAGTTGAGTCTTCTGCCAAGTATAAGTGATCTACAAGGATAATTAGGCAGGTATCCTTTCAGGATGAAAGGCTCGAGTTAGTGGAAATTGAGTAGTCAGTTGAGAGATAAGCAGGCTGGTTCCAGCAGCATCGATTCAGTATGAGTGGCAGAGTGGATAGAGTAGTTATAGATAGTTGAAGTGTCTTTAGTAGTCGCTGGAAGCGACTAGGAGGTTGTCATGGGGTGTAGTGACCGGTGGGAGTCCGGTAACCCAGATACCGGCAGATTAGCTGGACCAGGGTGGTCTCAGTGCATCCGGTAGGCGGATGAGGGGCAACAGAATTTTCAGTCAAAGGTAGTAACGATAAGGGAAGTATGGTAAGAGGCAGCAAGTTGACAGAGGGTGCTACGTCTCTCACAGCAGGGTTGGATAATCTTAGAGGGGAGGGTTTGACCTTGTTGCGCAGCTCTCGTATGAGTCTTAACCGTTGCAGGGATGAATCTTTCACTCGAAGGATTATCTGATCCATTAGCTAGGACGGGTGCTCAGCACTAAGTTATGGAAATGAGAAGAATTCAGTATGTACCAGCAGTAGTGACCAGCACTGAGAGTGGCTGGAGTGATGGACAAAAGGGTTAGAGTCACCAGGCAGGGTCTTGGAGGCGGATTGCAGGTCAGTCGACCATAGCAAACTTCGAGGACGAAGTTTAGTTTAAGTGGGGGAGAGTTGTAACACCCAGAATCAGAAAGACCAAGAAAAGAAAGAAAACCCTAAGTATGGGTCAATTCATCGAGTCCAAGGAGGAACTCGACGAGTCGGAGCGGGAACCGGGGGATCGGGTAAGTCACCAACTCGGCGAGTCGACCTCATGGACTCGGCGAGTCCGTTTCGAAGGGGGAAACCCTAAATCCAGGACTTTGGGCACTATTTATGCATCTTATTCTCTCTATTAGGGTTCCTTATAGCCTCTCTCATCTAGAACCCAAAACCCTAAGCCACCATTATTTGTTATTCAAGTTTCTTGCCATTTTTGAGTGATTTGAAGAAGAAGGAAGGAAGGAACACCATTAGGAACTAAAGGATTTGCAGTAGATCCAGAGTTTGAGGGCCTTTCCAGAGCATTTGAAGGTAAAAAGTCGTTACCTTCACTCTTTTGAATATAGTTCTCCCTTAGATGTGAGATTTGGGGTTTTTATGCCATGTTTAAGAACCATTTCGAAGTTAGAGCCTAGATCTGAAGTTGCTACTTCAGATCTAAGTGTATTTTGGTCTAGAGAGTCATAAAGTATCAGTCTTGGGGGTGTAAGTGAGGCATGGTTGCCTTAAACCCTAGTTTGGAGTGTTTTGGCTTCATTGCATCATAAGCACACGTAAAGTTAGCAACTTTACGTGTTCAGATAGTCTTAGAAATCCAGATCTATTGTTTGGAGCAAAGGAGAAGCTCTGTGACTCGAAATTATGGAAATGTGCATATAGACTCGGCGAGTCTGGGAGATGACTCGGCGAGTCGGGCTAGATATCAGACTTGAGTCACGTAGTAACTCGGCGAGTCACATGGGTGGACTCGGCGAGTTGAATGAAGATAGGCAAGAACCCGACGAGTTGGAAGAACAACTCGGCGAGTCTGTTGAAGATTGCCTTGGACTCGGCGAGTCAAGTCGCGAAACCCCAAACCCTTCGAGTTAAGACTCGGATCAGTGAGTTGAGTGGGGACTCAGTGAGTTGGGCAGGTCAGGACTCAGAAATCAGTAGACTCGCCGAGTCATGGTCTTACTCTGCGAGTCGAGTCGCGATGAAAGGGGTTTCTGAGCTTATGAACTCGGCGAGTCAGTAGGCTGACTCGGCGAGTAGGGTCAACCTGGAAGGTTGAATTTGACCAGGACTTTGACTTTGACAGGAGTTGACTTAGTTGACTTTTGGAGGACTGTCAGACTAAATGTTATATTGATATTGGTAGCACGGAGAGCTAGAGGAGCAGCGCCTCAGAGGGTTGTCGGTTAGCAGTTAGAGGGTTATCAGTAGAGATCAGCAGTTCAGGTGAGTTTCCTTCCAGTAGGAACGAGTCTAAGGCCACAATGTCGGCCCGTTTAGCTAGTAGCAGTTTCCCGACTTCGGTCCGATGTAGTAGTAGTATGTTTGATGCCTTCGTGGCTCAGTTGGGATTTATGTGTTATGGGTTCCGGGCTACGGCCTGATGCAGTATGCAGTATATGTGTTCATGCTAGTTGATATGTTCATGTTATGCCATGTTCAGTCAGTTTCCGGACTTCGGTCTGATGCAGTAGTTAGTATGTTTGATGCCTTCATGGCTCAGACAAGATTTATGTGGTATGTGTTCCGGGGTACGGCCCGATGCAGTATGCAGTTTATGTGTTCATGCTAGTTGATATGTTTATGATATGTTATGTTCAGTCAGTTTCTGGACTTCGGTCCGATGCAGGGGCAAGGCCCTAGTTAGTCCGAACTTCGTTCCAATGCAGGGGACAAGGTCCCAATCAGTTTCCGGACTTCGGTCCGATGCAGGGGGCAAGGCCCCAATTCCGGACCTCGGTCCGATGCAGTGGGCAAGGCCCAATATGTGCTTTATATGTTATTGTATGGTATGTGGTAGTTTGGGGAGAGCTCACTAAGCTTCGTGCTTACAGTTTTAGCTTTTGGTTTCAGGTACTCAGTTTTCAAAAGAGGAGCTCAGAGACGTTGCAGTGCACACACCATAGTCAGTTAGCCTGGGAATGTTACTCTGATAATAAGATTATGTTTTGGATTAATACTCGGAAATTATGTTATGAATTATGATGCAGTTTTTATAAATATGATTTTAGTAATGTTTTTAAAAGAAATTTTTTGTCGTGATTTTTGGGTCGTTACAGATACATGGAAGGTGTCATGAATCTGGCTTAACTGCTTAGGCAGATCTAACCAATAAGCTACCTTGCCCACTTGAGCAATCACTCTGAAAGGACCAATGAATTCAGGGCCTAGCCATCCCTGCTTTATGAATTGGATCATCCTTTCCCATGGGCATACCTTCTGGAGAACAAAGTCACTGACCTGGAACTCTAACTCAAAACGCCTTCGATCTGCGTAACTCTTCTGATGACTCTAGGTCGTCACCAACCTCTGTCTGACCTTCTGGATATGCTCTGTCATTTTGAGCACTATCTTAATTCTCCATATAACTCTCTGTCCAAACTTCCCCTAACATATAGGAGTCTAGGATCTCCTCCCATATAGAAGCTTAAAAGGAGGCATCCTAATGTTGGAATGATGGATGTTGTTGTATGAAAACTCAGCCAAGGGCAGATAGGAATCCCAAATCCCACCAAAGTCCATAACACAAGCGCGTAGCATACCCTCGAGTGTCTCAATTTTCCGCTCACTCTGCGCGTCTGTCTGCGGTGCTAAAATGTAGTTGGGTACCCAACTCCTCATGAAATTTCTTCCAGAATCTGGAAGTAAAACGCATATCACGGTCAGACACTATCGATGTTGGCACTCCGTGTCGAGCCACCACCTCTCGAACATAGACCTCAGCCAATTTCTCCGCAAAAGAGTTCTCACTTATAGCCAAGAAGTGAGCACTCTTTTTCAACTGGTCCACTATCACCCAGATCATGTCCACACCCCTCGCAGTCCTCGTAATTTGGTAATAAAATCCATAGAAATCTATTCCCACTTCCAAAGAGGAACCTCCAGAGGCTATAACTTGCCATGTTGGCGCTGGTGCTCTGCCTTGACCTTGAAATAGATCAAACATCTCTCAACAACCCATGCCACACCCCTCTTCATACAGGACCGGATGGAAAACCTCAACTTATGGGCCTCTTCCGTCAAAATCTGTCGGACCCCACCCATATACGACACCCAAATTCGCCCATGGAAGGTCATAAGCCCCCTACTATCCATCTCAAAATCCAAAATTTGCCCGATCACCCGCTCCCTCTTGCGGTTTTTTGGTCTCCTAGACACCGCTTGGGCCTCCCGGATTACATCCAGGACTGGAGTCATCACTGTCATCCTCATACATACATCTCGAATCAGGGAATTTACTGCTCTACAACTCAGGGCATCAACTACCACATTAGCCTTGCATGGATGATACAAAATCTCACTATTGTAGTCCTTCACCACATCCATCCATCTCCTTTGCCTCATATTCAAGTTGAGCTGATCCATCAGGTACCTCAGGCTCTTATGGTTTGTGTATATGGTACACCGGACACAATAGAGATAATGATGCCAAATTTTGAAGGAAAACACTACCGCCTCCAACTCCAAATCATGAGTGGGATATATTGTCTTGTGAGGCTTCAGCTACCTTGACAAATATGCATCACACAACCTCTGGCGAAGAGTCTCGAATGATGCATCATAATAGACCACAAAGTCCTCCACCCCCTCCAGGAGGGCTAGCACTAGAGCCTCACACAACCTCTGGCAAAGAGTCTCGAATGATGCCTGGTACTCAGGCCCTCAAGTAAAAACGACATCCTTTCTGGTTAATTTGTTGAGAGGAACAACAATCTTGGAGAAATCCCTAATAAATCTCCGATAATAAGCTGCCAAGCCAAGGAAGCTTCTGATCTCGGATGGGGATCTCGGCACCTCCCACGGCATAACTTCCTCAATCTTGGCTGTGTCAACCAAAATCCCGTCATGGTTAATGAGGTGCCCCAAGAAATGGACCTCTCATAACTAGAAATCACACTTGAAGAATTTGGCATAAAGACTCTCAATCCTCAACACCATAAGAATCTCCCAAAGATGCTCCTCATGCTGCTCCCCAGACTTTGAATAGACAAAAATATCGTCAATGAAAATAATAACTGACCGATCCAACATGGGCCTACACACCCGATTCATCAGGTCCATGAACATTGTCGATGCGTTGGTGAGCCCAAAAGCCAACAACACGAACTCATAATGCCCATAACGATTCCAAAACGCCGTCTTCTGAATATCCTCCTCATAAACTCTCATATGATGGTATCCGAATCTCAAATTGATCTTGGAAAACCGAGACACCCACTACAACTAGTCGAATAGATTGTCGATCCTTGGCAACGAATAACGGTTCTTAATCATCTACTTGTTCAACTCCCGGTAATCAATGCACATCCGGTGTGAACCATCCTTCTTCTTGACTAAAAGAATCGATGCTCCCCACGACGAGCTACTCGGCCGTATGAATCCCTTTCCCAACAGCTCCTGAAGCTGCGAGGATTACTCGTGAATCTCGCACGGCGCAAGACGATATGGTACCTTAACAATAGGAATCACCCCCCATAACCAGATCAATTTGGAACTCCACCTGCCACTCAATAGGCACGCCCAGTAATTCTGCGAGGAAAACATCCTGAAAGTCACATACCACTGGAATATCGGAGACAGACATCGACCCTTCTTTGACGACCCGCGGATCAACCACATAAGCTAAGAAGCCCATACATCCATGTTGCAGACTCTGCCTCGCCCTGGTGGTAGAGCAGAAAGTTGATCCCGATCTTGTACCCTAGGCATAAGTAGTAAGCACTCCCCCACTAGGGTCTCGAATCGTCACCATCTGACGCTCGCAATCAATTAAAGCCCCAAATTAGCTCAACCAATCCATGCCCACTATAACGCAACCATCCCCATCTCTATCAGCATCAGATTGATCGGAAACTCGACACCAAAAATCTCCAAAATACACTCCCAGAATACATCGTAGCAAAAACCGCATGCTCGTCGGCTATAGAAACCCTCAATGGTATACTCAAGGCCTCGTGCTTGGTGCTAAAATAGCGACTAAAGTATAAAGACTAAAAGGATCAACTCGTACCTGATTCAAATAACACTAAAGCGGGCATAAAATTCACAAGGAAGGTACCTAGCATGAACCAAAACATAAGCAAAAATAATTCAGTTTAAAACTTTAGAATAAAAGATACATACCAGCAACAACGTTAGGTGTTGCGCGGACCTCCTCCGTAGTCAGCTGAAAAGCTCTTCTATGAGCTCTCAGAGCCTCGGACTTCCTCATCAGAACATCAGTGATACGTAAGGTAGTATGAGTAGGGGCCTGGACTGAACCCTGAGTGAGCTGAGGACACTCTGCCTTCCGGTGTCTACAACTGGAAAGGTCCCTCATGATTCTTACCGCACTTTCCACAAGTGCGGCCCTTCTGGCCTCCATCCCTAGAATCAGCGGGCTTAGGCCACTTAGCCACAGGCTGCGACTGTACTGGCCTCCTGTCTCTCTCTTGAGACTCCCTCTCCTATCTCGTCTGGGTCTCCAACTCTATCTCCCTCCTCTTAGCATTGGTCTGCATCTCAACCAATGTCCGATACGATGAGTTCGCCACAAACTCCTAAATATCCCTCCTCAGAATGCTCAAGTACCGGTTCATACATGCCTGCTCCGTAGACACATGCTCAGAGCAAAATAATGCCCTCTCATCAAAACATCCTTGTAATATCTGTCACCGTCTCTGTCTTCTGCTTGAGTGACAGAAACTCCTCGGCTAACCTTTCCCTCTCCACCCGCGGTACGTACTCATCTTGAAACAGCTGGGTAAACCTCTCCCAAGTCACTGCAGCATGCTCTCCAGGAGAGAAATCCGTCGTGACAAACTTCCACCAATCCTTCGCTCCCAAGCAAAGCTGGTTTAGTCAAATCGAACCTTCAGGTTCTCAGGGAATGAACAAGTATAAAAGCATCCCTCAATAACAAAGACCCATCTCATCGCAGCAATCGGGTCCTGAGTCCCGTCAAACTCTGGTGACTTCGTGTTGTTGAACTCCCGGAACATCAATAAATCACCCCCTTGCGGTCTCACAACTACAAGGGTCGTGGTGGCTGGGATAGTAGCATCCTCAGTGACTGCAGCATAACGCTCTTCAAAAGTCTTGATCAACGTGGTCTTAATAGACCCGAACATCTCTGGAATGGCCTCCCTAATAGCTGCGGCCACCTCATCAGCAATGATCCTGTGGATCTCATCGTCACTGGTTCTTGCCCTCTCGAGGTTACTGGAGCATGAACCTCGGGTAACCACCATATTCTCTGAAACATAAACATGGAAATAATCAGGGACCGACTAAAATTTACACACACGTATACATCCCTGCATGCTCCTTAGTATCCTAAGATTCCTCCTTTAGTCGCATATGGATCAGGTGCTTTCAGTAGTACAGGCCCAATACTACCTTCCTCACCAACCCGTATTCATCCTAAGTCATCCTCTTAAGACCCTAATTCAAAAGTACTCTTTCCCCTATAGATATATAACTATTTTCTCAGCAAACTTCTCAAACTAAACATCTAGGCACTCACCCTAGACTACTCTTCCACTCCGATCTGACTCGCAAAGATCTCTGCCATTCTCGCTGTCTGCTCCACGTACACCAATCATACATGATATAGGGCTCGATAGTCACTTAAATAAATGATTCTTCCTCAAATCCACAACCAAAAAAGGAACATGAAGAAAGGCTAAATCATGCTTTATAAGGCTATAAAGTCTTAACCATGTACAACTAAGTGGCACACATAGAGCAAATAGTAAGAATAACATCCATCAAAGGAACGACCTCCTAGGCTAAAGCATCATGAATCAGGAAACTCTAGCTCAAATTCCTAAAGATACCTAGCCTATCATCTAGCATGCAGTTCTAACAGCTCCAGAATACTTCATCTCATAATATAATCAAGTGAGGGTATTTTGGGAAATCATCACTCGGGCTCTGGTTGATTGTAAACAATGCTTCATCCAGCTTTCCTCTTAAAAGTCCTTTGCTATTTTTAGAAAATCATTTTTTGGAAAAATTTTATCAATTCCTTAATTTGATTCCTGACATACCCGACTGTGTGCCCGAATCTCTCAAACTAAGGCTCTAATAGCAACTTGTAACAGGAAAAAACTTTCAAACAAATTTTTTTCACTTTTAATGTTTCACAAAACAAAGTTTAAACATCACTCATGCCATTTTGAAATTTTTCCAAACACAAAACATCGAGAAATTTTGTCAAATATCTCAGAATCCACATAAACTCAAATCATCAAGTTGGGGTGTACATTCATGCTGGCACTTTTCGACAATCCTAAGATGTATCTGAAACACCTTTAATCAACACTATAAGCACAAAGCTTAGTGAGTTCCCCAAAATACCACATACAAAAATAATAAGCCTCTCATGTCTATATCTCAATAAGGACCCTCCGCTCATGTGTCCCAGTGAAGACCCTCCGGTCCCACTTCTCTGTATAAACCCTCTGGTCATAGCTATATATATATATATATATATATATATATATATATATATATATATATATATATATATATATATATATATAGAGAGAGAGAGAGAGAGAGAGAGAGAGAGAATAATATAACAGCATGAGTCACAAAGACATAATGCATAATAATATGTAAAGCAGATAAGACCCACTGGTCAGTAAAGCAAATAAGACCCTCCGGTCATGCATGCATTAACACACAGGTAAGTATAGTGATAAGACTCACCTCTCAAAGCAAAGCAAGTATATTTCGCACCCAAACTGCCGGTCTAGATTCCGCCTAATATATGACACATATATCTCTAATTAATAATTAATATTAACAACCCCCAAAATGCTAGACCAAGTCTCTTGTACTAAATATTAAGAGGGTAAAAAGACTATTTTCCCCCTCCATGGTCAAAAGCCCACAACTTGACCAAAACCCTAAAAGTCAAAAAAGGTCAACACCCAGTGCGTACGTTGGGCGTACATCCCTCTACGCTAGGCGTACAGCTAAACATGCATGCATCGGGGAATCAAGGCGCTACGTTGCGCGTAGCTAGGAGTACGCATGGCGTACTCTACAGACTTCCTCTTTTTAATCCATTTGGTCTTAAGTCGTTAAGACAATTGCTACAATTTCATAGCTGGGCTAACTAGAGCCTAATACTTCAAAAAGTTGATGACTTTAAGCCTTATCATGGTTGGGCAAGTATTAAGCTCACAAACTCTAACCCTCTAAACATAAAGGTCCACATATCTCAAGCATGGAGAGGTTTTGCCGACCATGATCTCATTTTTATGAATCTAAATGTCCAAATACACCTAAAAGGACATGATTTATGCTTTGGATTTCATCAAACTCACAAAGCTTCAAACTTGGGGCATAAAACCCTAGAAATGGACCCAAAACATGAACTAATCAAAACAATGAACAAGATTCGAGCTTGATACCTCTGAATGATGCACCAACAACAGAAGAACTCAGATCCAAGAGCTTGAACAGCAAATATCCTTCCTTTAAGGCTCCTCCTTCACAAAAGAACTCCACAAGAACACTCAATAAGCCACAAGCACTTAGACAAACTATGAAAACGAGATCTAGGGTTTGAGGGGAGTTGGAGGCTGGAAATGGTGGCTGGAAATCAGGCCATCATGTTACTTAAATAGGGGCACACAATGCATTAGGGTTTTCAATCTGATCCTAGTACGCCCAGTATACCCTCTGGTATGCCCTGTGTACTAGGTGGCATTTGTGTTCATGCAAACACATGAGTACGTTGAGCGTACACATGCGTACCCCCCGCCTACTCTATTGTCACCATTTCTCAAATAAGGACTAGCCTTGACAAATGAAATAAAAGTTAGGGTTATCGATGCGTACCTTATTTCAGGATGTTACAGAGAAATTACTTGCCCTCACACCCCATAACAGAATGGTGTGGTGGAACGTAAACATGGACACATTCTAGAAATAGCATGTGCACTGAAGTTTGAAGCTAGCCTACCAATTAAATTTTGGGGAGACTATATCCTAGCAGCCACATATATCATCAATAGATTACCTTTAAAGGTGATAAAACATAAAACTCCCTATGAACTAGTTTTTGGTTGAAAACCTAGTTACAGCCACATGAAGGTTTTTGGATGATTGGTGTATGCAAAGAATACAAAAACAAAGGGAGATAAGTTTGAAGTGAGGGGGAGGATGAGTATCTTTATTGGGTATCCACTAGGACAAAAGGGGTATCATTTCTATGATATTAAGGACAAAAATTTCATTATGTTGAGGGATGTTAGATTTGTAGAGAATGAATTTCTATTTAAGGCATTAGATTCATAAGAGACACACACACTCACCATAATGACAGTAAATTCCTTCGCAACAATGTAATTTATTCAAACTCGTTGATGAGCCCATTAAACCACCACAATTTATTCAAACTCCAAATCAATCCACTGATGATGTGGTTACAATCACCTATCGAAGACACGATACCTTCCACTCACATTGGCATCCACCTAAATGAAAATCAAAGAGAAAAACAAAACAAGACACGACCCAAGCACCTAGATGAATTTGAAGTCAGATTGCCCCCTTCGGTTGTCCATGCATCACCAATGTCTGATTAATGGTCCTCGACGCTGCGTGCTCTTACTAATTTTATTTCTTATGAAAAAATCTTTGATTCCCACAAATATTTCTTGGCAGAAATTTGCTACCATGAGGAACCAAAATTTTTTAAACAGACCATGAAGAGTGTAGAGTGTAGAGAAGCCAAGAAAAAGGAAATACGAGTTGTTAAAGTAAATGGAACATGGACCATCAAAAGTTTGCCCACTGGAAAGCATGCTATTGACTCCAAGTGGGTATGCAAGGTCAAGTACAAGCCTACTAGAGAGATTGGACGATATAAATCACGACTTGTGGCTAAGGGCTTCATGCAACTAGTGGGAGTAGACTTTCATGATACCTTTGCTCCAGTGGAAAACTAGTAATAGTTCGTACCTTAATTGTTGTCACCAACAAGAAATATTGGATCATTAACCAGGTGGATGTCGACAATGCTTTCTTGCATGGAGACCTAGATGAAGAAGTCTACATGAAGATTCCCTAAGGATTTGCTAAGGAAGGAGAGAAAAAAGTGTGCAGACTTCGAAATTCTCTATACGTTCTTTGACAAATTCTTATAAATGGTATCAAAAATTCACTACGGCCTTGTTGAGAATTGGTTTTAAGCAGTCGTAGGCTGATCACTCATTGTTTGTTTACAAACCACAAAAAAGATGCGTAACAGCTCTCATCAATGTGGATGTTGTAACACCCGGAATCCAGAAGGCTAATTAAGGGAAGAAAATATTCAATCAAGAGGCCAACTTTTCAAGTTCAAGGGTGAGAACTCAACGTGTTGGAATAATTCGACATGCGGGGATTTAAAAACCAACTCGATGAGTTGGGGAGGACCAACTCAACGAGTTGGACAGGGTTTGGGAAACCCTAAATTCGGGATTTTGCACCCTATTTAAACACCTTAAGCTTTAGGGTTTGGCCTCATTTCCAGCCTCCATTGTTCTAACCCCAAACCTTAAAACCCTAAGCTATTGTTGATGATTTGAGCTAATCTTGTGCATTATTGGTGAGTTTGAAGAAGAAGGAGCTTAAAGGAGGAGCAAGAACGTGGAGGAGGATTGTAGATCCAGAAGTTGGGCTTCGTTTCTGATTCATTTGAGGTATAAAGCTTCAACATTGTCCATGGTATGCTTAGATCTAGTCTTAGGATGCTTTATTTCATGTTTTGGTCCAAGTATTATGGTTGTTGAGATTTGGAAGTCCCATTTGGGCAAACCCTGTCAGATCTAAGGTCTTGAGGGGCTTTCATGGCATAAAGGTGCCAACTTTGTGGCCCTATTAGCCCCAATGCAACCTCTAAGCTTTTGTTTTGGCCTTTCAAGCCCCAAATGGCCATGCATGTGGACGAAGTTTAGGACTTTACATGATATTTTGGTTCTTATGGTGCAGATCTATGACCTCATGGTCTACTTTGAAGTTTTGATTGTTTAAGATTAAGAGTTTGGCTCTTTTGGGTTAGGTTTTGAGCTTATTCTCTTTAGGAAAGGATTAATGGGTAAAGTTCGAAACTTTACCCTTTTAAAAGGTATTTCCAGTCTAGATCTAGAGTATTGGGTTCAGATTTGAAGAATAAAGGCTTAATGAATTAAGAAGGGGTTAACAGACTAAAACTCGACGAGTTGACATGAAGTGTCCCAATTCTGTTGAAATGGAAGAACTCAACGAGTTTAGGGAAACTCGACGAGTTGATGCGAGATATTGCAATTTTGTGGTTTACGGAAACTCGAAGAGTTGAAGGAATAACTCGACTAGTTGAGTCAACTCGGAGCGTTGAATTTGACTATGACTTGGATGTTGACTTTGACCTTGTCTTGACTTTGACCAAGGATGACCCCTGGGGGGTTATGAAGTATGGAATGGGTTCAAAAGGGTTGTTCCATGTAGGGTTTGGTCCTAATTTGGAAAATTGGGCCATTGATGGGCCTTTATGGATTCTATGGTTTTGGGTGTGGGCCTCGATTGTGAGTCTTGTTTGACCAGGGGTGAAACGGTCACCTCACCCCAAGTAAGGATTATGGATTATTGTGTGGAACCTAATTCTTAATTGGGTGATATTTAGCATGGATAGCTCGGGGAGTCGGCAGGATTATAGCTATGGATTTCTTGCAAAGCTTCAACATTTGATGTGAGTTTTCCTCCTATTTAAACGGGTCGAAGGCACCAATACCGGCCCATATTTATGATTGTATGTATTTCGGACTAAGTTCTGATGTTGGGCAGTGCTCGAGGAATGTTTATATGCTTTCTGGATTACGGTCTGATGCCAGGTGGTGCCCGATGAATGATTATATGTGTTTCCGAACTACAGTTCGATGTCGGATGGTACCCGATGGATATGTACATGTTTGATTATACTTGTTGCCTGTGTGATACTTGTATGTACCTGGTTAGGGAGGTGAGTGTGGGCGGGGTCTCGTATCTCACTACTAGCTGAGTGTAGACGGGGTTCCATATCTCATCATTAGCAGAGTAGGGGCGAAGCCCATGATAGGCAAGGCCTTAGGACTAGAACGTATAGTCTTGTGTGTGATTTCTTTATGTGTAGCATGATTATATGGTATTTATTGTATGTGTATAGCGGGTGAGGCCCAGTGACAGGTAGGACCTTGGAAAAACATATCTATGTACCGAGGTTGGGCAGGGGCCTGATTTCAAGCAGAGCCTGATGCCGAGCGGGGACCGAGGTTGGACAGGGGCCCAGTATATGTGTTTATGTGTATGGTATGTGGTAGTTTGGGGAAACTCACTAAGCTTCGTGCTTACGGTTGTCAGTTTTGGTTTCAAGTACTTCTTGTACCAATGGGAAGAGCTTGGGATGACTGCATTGCACACACCACGATCTTTAGCCTGGGATGTTTACTTTGATGTTTTGATATGATACTTTGATTTGATGTTTGGATACTATGTCTTATGTTTTTTATGGAATGATTTTAATAAATATGGTTTTATTTAATGGTTTAAAACGAAATTTTTGGTCATGAATTTTGAGATGTTTCAGATGATGTAGTGATTATTGGGAATGATTCCAAGAAGATCCAAAAAACAAAAGACTATCTTGATGCCAAATTCAACATTAAAGATCTTAGTCCAGTAAAGTAATTTTTAGGAATAGAAGTTGCTAGAACGTCTGAAGGTCTTGTTTTAAGTCAACGCAAGTATACGTTGGACATACTTGAAGATTGTGGTATGATAGGTTGTCAACCCAACTTGTTTCCCATGGAACAAAACCTGAAGTTAGATCAGTGTGAAGATAACCCTAGTATTGATTCAAATCAATACATAAGATTGGTTGGATGGTTACTTTATCTTCAAGTTACATGGACATAGTTTATTTTGTTAACATATTAAGTCAGTTTGTGTCTGACCCTCGACAAAGTCACCTAGACGTAGCAATTGTCTTACCTTACTTAAAATCTACACCTAGACTATGAATTCTTATTTTTTTAAGAATGGATTAATGAACCTTGTTGCCTATTGGCTTGGTTGTGTTGTCACAAGGTGTTCAAGAACTGGATATTTGTTGTTGTTAGGAGGCATTTTAGTTTCTTGGAAAAGAAAGAAACAATATGTTGTTTCTAGATATTCTGTTGAAGCAGATTATCGTGATATGGTAACCAAAGTTAGTGAAGTTCATTGGTTATGCTAGCTTCTTAAATATTTGGATGTTTTTGTAATGGGCCTAGATCCTTATTGTGTGACAATCAAGTTGCTAGGCACGTTGCCAACAACCCGATGTTTCATGAATGCACGAAGCACATGGAAATGGATTGTATTTTGTTCGTGAACGAGTAACTTTTAAAATGATTATGCCCCTTTGTGTTCACACAACACATCAAGTGGCTAACTTGTTTACTAAAGCTTTGGGAGAAAATTGTTTGTAGTTCTTACTAGGCAAGTTGTGCATTCGGAACTTACATGCTCCAACTTGGGGGGGGGGGGGGGGGGGGGTAAAGATTTTCTTTGATATCTTTAGGATATTTATTAGGATTCTTATTATTTTTTTCCTTATTATCCTTTCCTTTTTCTTAGCCTTATAGTTGCTATATTATTAGGATACGTATTCCTTTTTGTATATATACTCGTTCCCTGGTTAATGAAAAGATACGATTGAAACATTTATTTTCTTTATGATAATGTTTAAATTTTTACTAAAATTACATAAATCTTATCGAGTTCACATTGTCGACCTCATCGATTGATGGTTCTTTCGAGCATTAGATAGAGGGGTTTAACTTAGATTTAAATTTGGATTTAAGTTTAGGTTTACGAACTGATTTGAATTATGTGTCGTATTTGATTTTTATTGAAGTTAGTTGAGTTTATTTTTATTTTGGAATTTGTAAAAAAAATTAATTTATGGTTATCGAAGATGAAAACACGAAGAAGAAGATGGAGGAAGAAAGAGATATAAAGAGATAAAAGTATAATGATCATTATTATTATCCTTATGATTATTAGGATATTTCACAACACGCCCCTATCTTTTACAAAATGGATTATATGATTTACAAAATGCATAAACAGTCCCTATATATTTTACAAAATGGCCCATGTCTTTCATAAAATTACAAAATTCCATGATATTTTACAAATTGGTCCCTATTTTTCATATAATAGATATAGTCATTTTGTTTCATAACATTACAAAAATGGTCAACACATTTCACAAAGTTATAGAAACGGTAACAACTTAATAAAAAATATAGAAATTGTCCATGTGTTTTAGAAATTTTACACTAATGGTCATTCTTTATAATGAATTTACATAAATATTCACTGTGTTTCACAGAACTTACAAAAATGGTCTGGGTGTAAGAACATTGCATAAATGATATAAAATAGGCAAATCTATATAAATGGTCCTTATGGTTACCAAATGTTACAACTTCATGTTGGACTAGGTGTCTAAGCCCATAACTATAATTGGTATGTACCTAACCCAAGAGTAGCATGGTCCATTTGGGTTGCATATCACCAGGACAATTTGATAGGATGGACTTTTGAGAAAAGGATATTTATCATTTGTTAATATATTATAAGTACTAATATAATATGAAATCATATTATTTAATTAGTATGTTGAATCTAGTCGCGAAGATGGATTTCAATCGCATGGTTAGATGATTAGATTTGTGAGCTGCTTCTTAAGAGTTATGATAGATTGCTTAGAAATTTATAATAACATAGTTTTCATTTTCAATTGCATTGTAAGGAAAAGCTTTTCCGCATTTTATAAATAATATAAAATTTTGTTTTATTTTGTTATATCTCCTTGCAATGGCATTTGTGAAAATTGATGTTTGTATGTTTCTATGTTAGCAATATGAATTTGATTCTTTCGTTTGTGGTAGTGTCAAGAATTTACCAAATAAGGAAAGATTCTCATCACCCAAGTTTCAATTGGATAGGAACTTGGAGTCATGCAACTTGTATTATGTGATGAATGAGAACCTTCATCTTTGGGAAATTAAGACTAATTCCTTGTTCACATGTATATGTGAGTCAAGTGAAGGACTAGGATATTGGGTACACTCGGTTTTGCGCTGGTCAAGTCTACCACAAAGATCGATAAGACTATTCGTCATGATTTACTAAAGTTTGGTAAATATGGTTATGCTTACAAGTTTAAGTATAATTTTGAACATTGGAAAAAGTTTCAATGTATGGCAGAACGAATAAGAAGAATCAAATTAGGCAAAAGATAAAAGTTTCTCCAATCTGAAAAGATGGGAGAGTACATTACTATCGTGTTTTATGATCATCTTAATGATTATGAAAACCATATTACAATTGATCCTCTAAGGTCATGTTAGTGTATTATTATGGCTAAGAAAAGGAATCGTGAATTGTTAGAATGGTTAAATCAAAAAGGTGAATCATACTTCGTTCCAAATCGAGTCTTAGAGTCATATTCCAAGATTGTAACTTCAGTGACAAAATCTTAAGAAGGTTTATAACACTTATCAAATGTAGAGTAAAATGTTTTCTACTCTTGTACATTTGAAATTGGTAAGTTGTGATGTTTTGGATAAAATAAAGACCAACGAAGGCTAATGGTGTGAAGTGTTAATCTTGATTAGAATCCTTACTAACTCTTGAATATTTGTTTGTCAAGGAATGGTTCATGACAAGAGAATCTTATATGTCAAAAGGTCAGCGGGAGTCTTAAAGATCTTGACAAGTTTCAAGAACTAATCAATATAAACCTATTGTTAATCACTAGCACACGAATTGAGGTTTACAACCTATCCTGTTGACATATTCTTGTTTTTGTGCCCATTCCAGTTAAAAGTTGACTATGCATGTGAGTTCTATGAGTTCTCAATTGTTTGCATAAGGCAAAGCACCTGGATCAATGAAAGATTCATTGATCAGTATGGGTGAGTTGCTAAACAACTTGGAAAACATGGTAGGCCCTTGTGCTACAAAGTGGCAGGAAACTAAGATTGAACAAGTTCAGTCCATATGAGTTTGGATTTGTCACTAACCTTGTCTTGTGATTATGGTTATGACAAATTCACATGAATAGGAACACATATACCATTAAAATCTAAGTATTATAAAGTTTCTCTCTAATTCATGAAAATGGTTGTCAGGAAATGCTTTCATTAAGTAGATTTTAATAGTTAACAATTGTGTTATTTGCATTCTCAAATTCGATTATGATTACAACATCCCTCTCCACAATTCGAATTATGAGAAATGGCAAAGGTCTAAACATTTGAGACTTATTGTTGTAAGTTCTAAAATTGTTTAGACACACATGCGAGCTATCTAAGAAAAGGTGTATGAGTTTGAGAAGCCTAAATAAAGTCTTATTGAAGCATCTCATATCAGAAATTTGAACTTTGGTAAGAAAGTCAATAAGTATTGATTTTTAGAAGTCAAGTTGATTTCTAAATACATGTCAAAGCTAGCGGGAGCATAAGTGTTATGCTAGTAAGATAATAATTATTGTGCTAGTGGGAGTATAATTATTATGGTAAGTGTTGCAAGTTAGCAATGTTAATTATAGAAAAACAAAAGGTTTCAAATCGCAAAGTTGCAGGGTTTGAAAAGTTGTTTTGCTATAATTAAGGGAGAGGAAATTATACTTCATTTCAAAATCTAAAAGCTTAGATTGAGTTTTTAATCAAATTTAGTCAAATATATATATATATATATATGAATGTTATGTTAGAATGGTTCAATATAAGGAAATTCTATATATAGAAACGTTGATTGTGTTCTCAAAATTTGATTATGATTATGACATCCCTCTTCATAATTCAAATTATGAGAACATGGCAAATAAAAATATTGTAGCAAAAGACTGATCAAGTATCGTGTCTTTATGTTAGACGTTATGAATCACATCCCATATGCTTCGGGTATAGGATTGATTGCATATGCTATAATATTGTCGTGTTCTAATTTTCCAAATGCCTAGGGCATTAAGATGGAAAAAGGACTAGAATCGGATATGACTAAAGTGGTTAACAACTGTTAATGACAATATAAGGTACTTTGAATTGTCTTGTAACAATCTCCAAAGGAATATTTGTAATATCGTTGGTCAAGTCACTGTGACTTTTGGTACCTAGACATTACAAAAGAATCATTGCATGATAGTTTAGAATCTAACACTTTCTAGCAGTGACAAGAATTTGGAATTCTTAAACTTGCAATAAGGATTTGGAATTATGAAATGAGCATCATTAAAATGTTGTCAGTTGATCTATTTCACAAAGTCAGGACCATAGAAAAGCATAATGTGCATGCTTGGAGCATGGCATGGCTATTTCTTTAATTCAAGTATTAAGTTGATTATTCGAAACATTATACAATGAATAATGTGTAATCAATATGGGACTTAAAAGTTTTGGGGTCATATAGGATTAGTATTATTCTTGTGTTTCACTTTGCATGTTTTGACTTCCCGAATAACTAGGTTATTCAAACCATCCACAGTCGATCATACTTTGGAAGTAGGTATTAAGGCAAGATTGTCATGAATGGGTCTGTAAAGGTGTTTTAGTAATAGCACAGGTTAGCTACAGTGTTCATGAGTACTCCTGGAATAAGATTCGAGTATTGGATTCAACCCACGCTCATCTGAATCACTTCACGGATTTTATCACAAGTGATTGTGAGATGATAATATCTTATATTATTGAAACAAAGACATGTGACTTGTAGTTGCGAATCGGTTGCACATTGACATATGTAAATGCACCAGTAACTTGGATGTTATAAAACATATTGTTGTGTGTAATTTTATGAGTAAGTACAAGCAAGCATTTGGGTCGAAGTTTATATGTTCCTTTTACCCCATGTGGATAAAAGCGATATTTGTGGGCCCCTCGTTGATTTAGTGATGACACCCCTAAGTGCTTGGCCAAGCCTGGACTGATTTGATTTGTTCAATTAGTTGGTTGTCATAAATCAGAAATCAGGAAACAATAGATGGACAGAGAGAATGATTATAATCCATGTCTCATGTCCAGATGATATCTAGAATGGAGGAATATGTGATCCATTATCTAATGGACGCGTCATTGACTAGGTCAGAGTTCGATAGTGGCTTTTAAGAGCTGCGATTGCTAGTCAGGTTCTGGATTCATACTTGAAATAATAGTTATTAGACTTATCCAAGTGGGAGATTGTTGGATTAGGTGCCTAAGCCCATAACTATAATTGGTATGTACTTGACCTGAGAGTAGCATGGTCCATTTGGGTTGCATAACCAGGACAGTTTAATAGGATGGACTTTTGAGAAAATGATATTTATGATTTGTTAATATATTATAAGTACTAATATATTAATAAGAAATCATATTATTTAATTAGTATTGATGAAGAATTAATTTGGAATTAATTTTGTGATCAAAATAGACTAATTAAATATATGGGGATTGATTTGGTAAATCATTCATTCTTATGGTGTGGGCCAATGATCCATGATTCTTTAGGTTGGGCTAAACCCATGTGACAACCCATGGATGATCCATCGAGGTTTAAACCCATGGAGCCTAAGGAATATGGAAGGTCATGCACATTAGGGTTTACATGGTGTAACCCTAATCTTGCCACACTATATAAGAAGCCCCTTAGCATCCAAAATTGACTACTAGACATACTAGTGTTCTTGTAGATCATTGAGTCGATTTTGGTGAAAGCAATACTCTCTCAAAAGTCTCCTTTGTTCTAGGTGTGGTGTGATTCCATTTGACGTGCAACACTTGGGGCACTAAGTTCTTAATGGCCAAACTCAAGAAGTTCTACAAGCTACAACAAAAAGGCAACTCTATAACTCAATTCCATGTAGTTTATATCAATTGTATGCTAGTTGTAGGCTTAATGTTTTCGAAACAATATTGCATGTATAATTAGAGAAAACATAGATCCAAAGCATTTAGGGTTGTATGTGCACCATAGGATGTTGTAGTATACTAAAACCCTTCACTTCAGTCTATACAAAGTTTTTTATGAACATGGTTCTAATGGTTTCTAAAACTCGCATGGTTAGTCCTTGAATAATATAAAACAAATTCTCTTGATTTCTTCAATTAAAAAAATATAAACACAAATACCAGCCCAGTATGTTCGGGTGCAAAGTTCCCATTGGATGTGGCTTACCCTCTTGTATGTGTAATGGGTTGTGTCTTTCCTATAAATAGGAAGTGAGTGACTCCCATTTGTGAAAGAACTTGTAAGACCCATGTGGAGAGTTTAGTTTTAGTGAGAGAAACAACAATACCCACATGTACTCTTCTATTCAAATGGAGCTTAAACGTGTTTATTTACTCCTTGCGTTCTTGATGTTTGTATGATTCACTTGATCTTTACTATTCCACACATGTCATCATAATTTGGGTCACTACAGTTAGTATCAGAGTGGGTGTTCTTGAAATTCTCAAGAATTGATCCATGATGACTACATGATTCGAGTGAATCTTTATTGTTGTGAGTTCTTTTGTTTAGGAGAGTTTTTGTTCTAGAAATCGAATTTATTCCTTGATTTAATTCAAAATTTAATCTTCCATCTCTAGAATACTTGTTAATATCACTTTCTCCCTCTAGAACTTGGTTCATATTCACTTTTTTTCTCTAGAGATTTCATTCATAATCACTTTCTCTCTTTATAAAAATCCAAGTTCTTATGATCATGGTGTATTTGGCTTATGATTCTTGGATCTTGATGATTGAAGATGTCAAATACTAATTCAATGAGAAACAATTTTATGGGTTATTGTTGAAAGGCAGGTAGATTACATGGGAAACTTTAATCTCTTATGAAGGCTTGAAAGATGATCATAGAAGATTGATATTTCAACTGCTTGGGAAGATTGAAAGTTTGATTGAAATTACCATGAATATGTTGTGTTGTTATGGTAATAAAAAGGAAGGAAAGAAAAAGAATTATTCAAAAATGAATATGTTTCTCTTATTGAAGACCCAATTGATCTTCATGTTCTTGAGTTTGTTGAACATGTTTTTGAAAACGTTCATCATGTTCATGATGTTCTTGATGTTCAAGACAAGGGTATTCAATGTGATTTTCATGAAGATTTGAAAGTTTTCGTTCAATTTGAGTTCAGCCCGATGAATGCTTGAATTCTTGTGATTTGTTTGAAGGAATGGTGCCATATCGAAAGCCTTTAATCCAAGAAGTTAAAAATGTATCAAACTCTAAAAGATTTGATTCAAACTTGCAAAGTTGAAGTTGTCAAGAAAGAAGTTGTTCTTGAATTCAAAACTTCAAGATCCAAAAAGATGAGGAAGAAAAAGAAGAAGAAGATCAAAACCAAGAACAATTGGGTTTCTAAACAAAAATCTTCAAAAGTTGTCTTGAAGCCGAAATCTATGAAGCAAATGTGGGTTCCAAAGCAACAATCATCAAGTGTTGTAATGAATTTTAATTCCAAACCCAAAATTATTGAAGATTCTTATGAAGATGATGCTAGATCGTTGAAAAATGATTAGAACGGATTGTACAACATGCATAGTGGGTGGTATAATGTGAAGATTGGAGATTTTCTTGTTCCAACAAAAGAACCAATATCTTCAATGATCGATTTGAGTATTGCAAATGGAAAAAGAATCATCAAGAAGGTTTCTCAAATTCTCAAATGGATTCCGAAAAATTCATGTTGAGATCGAAGATGAACGAACAATAAGTTTTTTCTCAAAATTCGAATTCAATCATTTTTAATTCGTGCTTTTCATTTCTGATGATTTGATCGTTTTGACTCGTTGGATCAAAATTCTTTCAACCCTATTGATGATCCAATAATTTAATTTAAGATCAAGCCTAATCAAAATTTCTATATGTTACTATTCATCAGATTAAGCCCAACCAAAAATGATTTTCATTTTTGTTCATTGATCCAAAACAATTTATATTGTTCAGTTAATCCAAAATTCAAGCGCAATATGATTTTCGTTATTGTTCATTCTTTTGAGCCCAAATAACTTCTAGTATAGTTCATCACAATTGAATTGCTCGTTGATTCAACAAAGACAAAAGTCGAAATTGAACGAATCAAAACTCGATTTGAGTTGAGATGGAATCAAAATTTACTTGCTTGTTCATCGACTGAGAGGGTGTTTGGGATTACTTTTCAAAATGACTTTTTGAACTTTTAGCTTTTCCAAAAAGTTAAGAGTAAATTACACGAATGGTCCCTATGGTTTGGGGTAATTTGCACGTTTGGTCCCTAACTTATTTTTTTAACTCGGAAGGTCCTTATTGTTTGTTTTTGTTGCACGTTTGGTCCCTGTTTTGCTTAAAAATATTATTTTGCCCTTAATTTTTTAAATTATTTAAATAAACACACCCCAACCCCACTTCCACATCACTTTACCTTATCTTACCTACCCCACCTTATTCAAATAAATTAAAAGATCAAGGGCAAAATAGTCTTTTTAGGTAAAACAGGGACCAAACGCGCAACAAAAACAAACTTTAGGGGACCTTCCGAGTTAAAAAAATAAGTTAGGGACCAAACATGCAACTTTCCCCAATCCATAGGGATCATTCGTATAATTTACTCAAAATTTAAAAGCTTGAAAATGTGTTTGGCAATTCTGAAAGTCCTATTAGAATGACTTTTTGGCAAGAAGAAAAAGGAGTGATTTTAAAAGCTAGAAATTGTGACTTTTGGCTTTTTAGCCTTTGCTCCCTCAAAAGATAGTCCAATCACATTTTAAAACTTTATTTTGCAAAAAGCTATAAGACAAAAAGTCCTTTTGTTGAAAACGACTTTTTAGGCTAAAAAGCAATCCCAAACACCCCCTAAGTCCATGTCGAAAGCAATATTGGAATCGAAATCAGTTTCAATTGTATTGTTGGTTCGTGTAGATTGAATTCACATCGAACTTAATTTGACGGATTTTGTTAGTTTTCTACAAACAATTTTGATTTCGACTGGTTCCTGAGTTCGTTGGAAGTCGATTTTTGACGATATTGTTTGAAATCGATTTTGATTTTTGAATGTTGATATGAGATCGTTAGTACGAATCGAGAGAAGCTGGAATTGAAATGTGATTTGGATTGGAGTTGAAGCTAAAGTATTTTGAGTCGAAAATCAGTTTGTTTGTGTACCAAGGAAACATTAGAGTCGAATGATTTTTCTTAGCATTGAAACCGATTTCAAATTGGTGATATATATGATGGGTTTTAGCCATAAGAACTTTCCTATGTGCGCATGCAAAACCCTAATGCTTGGATCTAGGCTTTCTAATAAACATGCTTTGAATCCAAGACTTCTAATTACTAATTAGGTTAAACAAGAACATTAAAACAGATCTAGAATCATACCTTTGAGTTCCTTGTTGATCTTGAGGTCTTGGAGCTTCTAGAGTCACAAATGTCACTCCTCTAATGGCTTACAAACACCAAAGCAAGGAGGATGATTTGGGAGAGAGGAGAGGGGAGGAATTTCGACCAGAGTTCTCTTGCTTAATCAGAAGTGTCGAATTCCCTATGCCATGGGGTCTATTTATACTTGTAGATTCCTTAATGATTACAGATAAGTCCCTATCAGATAATCTTCTCTTAAGGCTATCCAAATCCATTCCTAGATAACTCTAATGAACGATTTTAGCTATCCTAATCCTCTTAGAATTCGTCCATAGTATATCCAAATGGATTTACAGTTTAAAGCTTAACTATCAAACAATTGACAGTTTATACCCCTTTATTTAATTAATCTCTTTAAGTCACCAAATTAATTCTAATTAATTCTATGACTTATATTAATCAAATAACATATATATTATTCATTATATTATTCCCATAATATATTAATAATATTTATTCTCTCTTAATAAATCATCCTATCAAGTTGCTATGGTGAAGGCAACCCAAAAGGACCATGCACAACCGAATATAGTTACAGCCTTAGACACTATTCCAACAGTCTCCCACTTGGATAAGTCTAGTAACTATACAAGTACAATTCGGTTTGCAATCGTAGCTCTCAAAGACGCTGTCAACTCTGATCTAATCAATCTTGTCCTTTAGATAAGGGAACGTACAGTCCTCTGTTAGATATCATGCTGACAATCCTATGGAATGGTTAGTCAAGCATTTAGGTTTCTCGATCTCTGATTTATTTGACATAGAACTTAATCGAACACATCAATTCAGTTCTGACCGGGCCCGGCACATAAGTCAAATCAAATCATCGAGCGGCCGAGATATCGCTTTTACCTTATTAGATAAAAGTTACAGATAAACTTCGACTTATATGCATTTACTTATTCATTTACCAACTATACACAACAATACGTTTTATAACACCAAGTTACTGATGCGTTTTCGTATTATCAATGTACAATCAATTAACAAATAATAAACCATATATCTAGGTTTTAAGACTATATGATATTATCGTCTTGCGATCACCTTTTATATCTTATTCCATAAGGTGATTCCAGCAAGCGCGGGTTTATTCCAATGCTCAAAACTATTTCATAAGCACTCATGAACGTTGCAGCAATCCTCTGCTATGTCTAACACCATTTAGACATTCTACACACCAATTCACGACAATCTTCTTTCATATCTACTTCCAACATATGAACGATTGTGGACCATTTGAATAATTCGATTATTCCTAATAACCTCAATTATTCTGGAAGTCAAAACATGCAAAGTGAAACAATAGCTTAAACAATTAACATAAGATAGTAACATTACTCATAAATAAAACTCCTTTATTTAATCATCAAATGTTAATTACATTTATCTATTACACGTTTCTAATACTATCTAATCTATGCTAATATCATCCTTCAGCCCAATACTCCTAGCATGCTGCAAGTGCTTAACCCTACTCAGTCCCTTCGTAAGCGGATCTGCTGGGTTATCTTCTGATGATATCCTCTTAACTACGAGTTGTCCTTCTTCTACACGATGTCTAATGAAGTGATACTTTCTGTCGATATGTCTTGATCTACCATGATCCCTCGGTTCCTTGGTTAAGGCAACCGCACCTTCGTTATCACAGAAAATCTCCATTGGCTCCTTTATGGCAGGTACGACTCCAAGATCACCGATGAAGTTCTTTAGCCATATTGCCTCCTTCGACGCTTCGCTCGCTGCAATGTACTCTGATTCGCACGTTGAATCAGCTACGGTTTCCTGCTTGGAACTTTTCCATGTCACTGCTCCTCCATTTAGGGTAAAGACCCAGCCCGACTGCGAACGGTAGTTGTCCCTGTCGGTTTGAAAACTGGCGTCACTATACCCTCGCACCTTCAAGTCATCACTTCCTCCGAGGACTAAGAACCATTCCTTCGTTCTCCGAAGGTACTTAAGGATATTCTTCACCGCTATCCAATGGGCTTTGCCAGGATTCCCTTGATATCTGCTAACCATGCTCAAAGCGAAGGCTACATCAGGGCGAGTACAAGTCATAGCGTACATGATTGAGCCAACTGCGGAAGCATATGGTATTTGGCTCATTTCTGCTATCTCAGCTTCGGTACTCGGACTTTGAGTCTTACTCAATTTGGCATTACTTTGTATCGGTAGTTCTCCCTTCTTTGAGTTTTCCATACTAAAACGTTTTAGTACCTTCTCTAAGTAAGTATTCTGACTAAGTCCAATTAGTCTCTTACTTCTTTCTCTTATTATCCTTATTCCCAAAATGTAAGAGGCTTCTCCGAGGTCCTTCATAGCGAAGCACTTCCCGAGCCAGGACTTAACTTCCTGCAGAGTCGGGATGTCGTTTCCTATGAGTAATATGTCATCGACATATAGAACGAGGAAGCTTACTATACTCCCACTGGCTTTGACATATACACAAGACTCGTCTTCGCTTCGTACAAATCCAAACTCTTTGACTTTCTCATCGAAACAAAGATTCCATCTGCGAGATGCTTGCTTAAGTCCATAAATGGACTTCTCAAGCTTACACACTCTATCCGGATGCTTCGGATCCACAAACCCTTCTGGCTGAGCCATGTAAACATCCTCAGCCAACTTTCCGTTAAGGAAAGCGGTCTTGACATCCATTTGCCAAATCTCATAATCATGAAATGCGGCAATTGCTAACATCACTCTAATAGATTTAATCTTCGCAACTGGTGAGAAGGTCTCATCATAGTCAACTCCGGGAGTTTGAGTAAAGCCCTTCGCGACCAATCGCGCTTTATATGTGTGTACGTTCCCATCCACGTCGGTCTTCTTCTTGAAGATCCATTTGCACCCAACGGTCTTACGTCCGGGCACGTAATCAACCAAATTCCAAACTTGGTTATCATACATGGATTGGATCTCGCTATCCATTGCCTCTTTCCACTTTACAGACTCCGGGCCTGCCATGGCTTCCTTGTAGCTATTAGGTTCATCAAGATTTACTAGTGTACCATCACTAATATACGTGTCCCCTTCGGTAGTAATATGAAAGCCATAGAACTGGGGATGAACTCTAACTCTATCGGAACGTCTAAGAGGTAAGGATTCGTCAATTGGTTCAACCGGAGTTTCCTCCTCGGGTTGAGCGCCAGCGGTAGAGGTTCCTTCATCCATCGACTCTTGAATCTCTTCAAGTTCGATTTGCCTCCCACTGTCTCCTTGGCTTATGAGTTCTCGCTCTCGGAAAACTCCTCTCCTCGCAACGAAGACAACATTGTCCTTCGGTCTATAGAAGAGATATCCAAAGGATGTCTGCGGGTAGCCGATGAAAATACATCGCTCACTTCGAGGTTCAAGCTTGTCGTGAGTATCTCGTCTTACGAAAGCCTCGCAACCCCAAACCTTGATATGTGCCAACGAGGGAGCTCTCCCTGTCCACATCTCGTGAGGTGTTTTGGCAACCTTCTTCGTAGGGACTCGGTTAAGGATATGGGCGGCAGTCTCTAAGGCATACCCCCAAAAAGAGATTGGTAGTGAAGCACGACTCATCATAGAGCGAACCATATCCAATAAGGTTCGATTACGCCTTTCTGCCACACCATTCAACTGCGGTGTCCTAGGAGGCGTCAATTGCGAAACTATTCCACACTCCTTGAGATAATCGTGGAATTCAAGACTTAGGTACTCTCCTCCTCGATCGGATCGAAGCATCTTGATTTTCCTGCCCAGTTGATTTTCCACTTCATTCTTGAACTCTTTGAACTTTTCAAAGGTGTCTGACTTTTGCTTGATTAAGTAGATATACCCATATCTACTATAGTCATCGGTAAAAGTCACATAGAAGCGGTTTCCATCCTTCGTGGTTGATCTAAATGGTCCACATACATCGGTATGTATTAGGTCCAATAGACCCTCGCCCCTTTCACAAGTACTTGTGAAGGGCGACTTAGTCATCTTTCCAAGCAAACAAGACTCGCATGTGTCATCTTCCCTAAGGTCGAATGACTCCAACACTCCATCCTTTTGGAGTTGGGCTATGCGTTTCTTGTTGACATGTCCAAGACGGCAATGCCACAAGGAAGCTTTATCCATACTAGTGGAAGAATCAATATTCAAAACATCATTTTCAAAGTCATCAACAATCATAACAGTTTCATATATTCCATTACATGGTACAGCTTCAAAGTAAAAGACACCATTTAGATAAGCCAAAATAGAACCATTCTCATTATTAAAAGAAAATCTAAATCCTTGTCTAAATAAACCATGAAATGAAATGATGTTTCTTGCCATTTCTGGCGAATAGCAACAATTGTTCAAATCTAAAACTAAACTATTCCTAAGCACTAAGGAATACACTCCAATCTTGGTTACAGGCGACGATCTTCTGTTCCCCATGATTAGATTGATCCTTCCTTGCTCCACATCCCTACTTCTTCTTAGTCCCTGCACATTAGAACAAATGTGATAACCACAACCGGTATCAAGAACCCAAGAAATAGCATGATTAGAATCGTTAGATTTGATTGTATATATACCTGCGAAAGATGGCTTGATCTTTCCTTCTTTGATTGCTTGCAGGTAATCCGGGCAGCTTCTCTTCCAATGTCCTATCTTGTGGCAGTGGTGACACTCTGCCTCCTTCGGGTTAGAGCAGGGCTTGGCGGGATCAACTTTGGTCCCACTAGAAGAGGCACCATCTCGGGCTTTCACCTTGCGATAGTTCTTCGATGAAGCTTTCCTCTTCTTTCCCTTCCCTTGTCCAATAGCCAAGACAGGAGCAGCGGGCGGATTGGGAGTAGGTGCAACAGACTTGTCTTTAAAGTTGCTCTCAGCAACCCTCAAGAGACCTTGGAGCTTGCTTAGGGTGACCTCTTCTTTGTTCATGTGGTAGGTCATCCTAAATTGATTGTACATCGGAGGCAAAGAGTGAAGCACCATGTCGATCGCCAAGTCTTCACCGAAGTCAACATTTAACTTGCGGAGGCGGTCAACATACCTTTGCATCTTTTGCAAGTGCACGGTAAGAGATTCTCCATGACCCATCTTCGCGGAAATCATGTTAGTGAAAATCTCGTACCTCTCTTGTCTCGCGTTTTGGTGGTACCTTTCCAATAAGTCTTGGTGCATCTCGTACGGGTACATGTCCTCGTAGGACTTTTGGAATTCGGAGTTCATGGTGGCGATCATGATGCAATGTACCTTCGTTGCATCTCGCTCATGAGTTTCAAAGGCGGTGATTTCGGCGGGAGTAGCAATTTCGGGGTTGATTTTCTCTAGCTTCTCATCGAGGACATACTCCTTATCCTCATAGCGAGCAATGGTGCGAATGTATCTTATCCATTCGCTAAAGTTCGTTCCATCGAAGGTGACCTTTTGGCAAAGGCTCATCAATGTGAAAGAACTAGCAGCAGCGTTGTTTGCGTTTGACATCTATAATTAGAAAAGGACAAAGATAGATTAGAATAAGAATCCCTAATTATCACCCAATAAGAAAATTAGGGCTAGGATCCAACAATAACATTTACATACTAGAAAAGGGATGCCGTAATCTAACATGCAAATAAATTGAAGGTAAGTGAATGACGATTCACTAATTCTCCATCACGAAACTTAAACTATTAGTCCTAAGTGTTTTTTGAGAATTCCTAGGTTCGGATGAGATTCATTGAAACTATTCAATGGCATGTTTAAATCTCGATATGCCCCTCTTGTTTGTGACTGGGATGCCGAGGATCACAAAGCGGGTGTGAATTACCATGCAAATTCACATGGCGCCTTCATTGTAACAATCACCTATTCAATGTGCCGGTAAACCACACACGCTCCATCGAACTATGATAAACAACGAATCACCCTTTGCCACCTTCGCTTAGAACCAATTAGTGTGCCGGTAAACCACACACGCTCCACTAACATCTTAGCAAGGTGCAAAGTGTAATTTCATGGGATTGCATCAATTCACTTTTCCTAAAGTAACTAGGATTGGGAAATTTTTTGAAATATGTGTAGTTACTTGTATTTCTTATTATACTTTTAATGAGAGGATGAGGTTGCCCTATCCTACCCGTTCGGCTAACGACCCTCCACCAATCAAGCAAGCGGTGGGTGTGAGTGTACACCCATTAAGCGCCATTTTATAGGCCGCAACCTTATACCCACCTTATAGATCGGCTTCGTGAATGAGGCCTACTAACGGTAAGACTAGCATTTAGTTATACATATATATATATATTATTCTAGTAATATCATATTAGTATAGGGTTGTATTTTAAAACTTTTAAAATCTAGGGTTTGAAATTTAAGTTGTCTAAATTAAAACTTTTAATCACAAAAGTAAATTTCAAATCATGAGGGTAGGTTTTTAAACATTTAAAACATGGAGGATCAAATAACAAATAATTCCAATTAACAATTAATATCCTAATTATCTATATTTGATTTATTCAAGATTTCTTTTAAGATAATTACCAAAATAATTAAAATAATTAATTAATTATCATATAAGGAAATTAAATATTTAATTAGTTGATAATTACCTTTAACTAGATCAAGATAATAGTTATATTTATCAGAAAAACGAATTAATGTTGATCTAATTAGTTTATGGTAAGTTAAGATAAGATAAACACAAAGAAATCCCGAATCTGGCCATTCCTGACGCCTGGACTCGCCGAGTGCACAAATGGACTCGCCGAGTCAGGCCTACTCGCCGAGTCCACTTTGAGACTCGCCGAGTCCATGACTCAGAAACCAAAAATTCGAATTTTGCAGGTTTGTATCAGTTAATCAAGCAACAATTTACAGAAAACCAAGCCAGGCTCTGATACCACTGATGGGTTTTAGCCATAAGAACTTTCCTATGTGCGCATGCAAAACCCTAATGCTTGGATCTAGGCTTTCTAATAAACATGCTTTGAATCCAAGACTTCTAATTACTAATTAGGTTAAACAAGAACATTAAAACAGATCTAGAATCATACCTTTGAGTTCCTTGTTGATCTTGAGGTCTTGGAGCTTCTAGAGTCACAAATGTCACTCCTCTAATGGCTTACAAACACCAAAGCAAGGAGGATGATTTGGGAGAGAGGAGAGGGGAGGAATTTCGACCAGAGTTCTCTTGCCTAATCAGAAGTGTCGAATTCCCTATGCCATGGGGTCTATTTATACTTGTAGATTCCTTAATGATTACAGATAAGTCCCTATCAGATAATCTTCTCTTAAGGCTATCCAAATCCATTCCTAGATAACTCTAATGAACGATTTTAGCTATCCTAATCCTATTAGAATTCGTCCATAGTATATCCAAATGGATTTACAGTTTAAAGCTTAACTATCAAACAACTGACAGTTTATACCCCTTTATTTAATTAATCTCTTTAAGTCACCAAATTAATTCTAATTAATTCTATGACTTATATTAATCAAATAACATATATATTATTCATTATATTATTCCCATAATATATTAATAATATTTATTCTCTCTTAATAAATCATCCTATCAAGTTGCTATGGTGAAGGCAACCCAAAAGGACCATGCACAACCGAATATAGTTACAGCCTTAGACACTATTCCAACAGTCTCCCACTTGGATAAGTCTAGTAACTATACAAGTACAATTCGGTTTGCAATCGTAGCTCTCAAAGACGCTGTCAACTCTGATCTAATCAATCTTGTCCTTTAGATAAGGGAACGTACAGTCCTCTGTTAGATATCATGCTGACAATCCTATGGAATGGTTAGTCAAGCATTTAGGTTTCTCGATCTCTGATTTATTTGACATAGAACTTAATCGAACACATCAATTCAGTTCTGACCGGGCCCGGCACATAAGTCAAATCAAATCATCGAGCGGCCGAGATATCGCTTTTACCTTATTAGATAAAAGTTACAGATAAACTTCGACTTATATGCATTTACTTATTCATTTACCAACTATACACAACAATACGTTTTATAACACCAAGTTACTGATGCGTTTTCGTATTATCAATGTACAATCAATTAACAAATAATAAACCATATATCTAGGTTTTAAGACTATATGATATTATCGTCTTGCGATCACCTTTTATATCTTATTCCATAAGGTGATTCCAGCAAGCGCGGGTTTATTCCAATGCTCAAAACTATTTCATAAGCACTCATGAACGTTGCAGCAATCCTCTGCTATGTCTAACACCATTTAGACATTCTACACACCAATTCACGACAATCTTCTTTCATATCTACTTCCAACATATGAACGATTGTGGACCATTTGAATAATTCGATTATTCCTAATAACCTCAATTATTCTGGAAGTCAAAACATGCAAAGTGAAACAATAGCTTAAACAATTAACATAAGATAGTAACATTACTCATAAATAAAACTCCTTTATTTAATCATCAAATGTTAATTACATTTATCTATTACACGTTTCTAATACTATCTAATCTATGCTAATATCATCCTTCAGCCCAATACTCCTAGCATGCTGCAAGTGCTTAACCCTACTCAGTCCCTTCGTAAGCGGATCTGCTGGGTTATCTTCTGATGATATCCTCTTAACTACGAGTTGTCCTTCTTCTACACGATGTCTAATGAAGTGATACTTTCTGTCGATATGTCTTGATCTACCATGATCCCTCGGTTCCTTGGTTAAGGCAACCGCACCTTCGTTATCACAGAAAATCTCCATTGGCTCCTTTATGGCAGGTACGACTCCAAGATCACCGATGAAGTTCTTTAGCCATATTGCCTCCTTCGACGCTTCGCTCGCTGCAATGTACTCTGATTCGCACGTTGAATCAGCTACGGTTTCCTGCTTGGAACTTTTCCATGTCACTGCTCCTCCATTTAGGGTAAAGACCCAGCCCGACTGCGAACGGTAGTTGTCCCTGTCGGTTTGAAAACTGGCATCACTATACCCTCGCACCTTCAAGTCATCACTTCCTCCGAGGACTAAGAACCATTCCTTCGTTCTCCGAAGGTACTTAAGGATATTCTTCACCGCTATCCAATGGGCTTTGCCAGGATTCCCTTGATATCTGCTAACCATGCTCAAAGCGAAGGCTACATCAGGGCGAGTACAAGTCATAGCGTACATGATTGAGCCAACTGCGGAAGCATATGGTATTTGGCTCATTTCTGCTATCTCAGCTTCGGTACTCGGACTTTGAGTCTTACTCAATTTGGCATTACTTTGTATCGGTAGTTCTCCCTTCTTTGAGTTTTCCATACTAAAACGTTTTAGTACCTTCTCTAAGTAAGTATTCTGACTAAGTCCAATTAGTCTCTTACTTCTTTCTCTTATTATCCTTATTCCCAAAATGTAAGAGGCTTCTCCGAGGTCCTTCATAGCGAAGCACTTCCCGAGCCAGGACTTAACTTCCTGCAGAGTCGGGATGTCGTTTCCTATGAGTAATATGTCATCGACATATAGAACGAGGAAGCTTACTATACTCCCACTGGCTTTGACATATACACAAGACTCGTCTTCGCTTCGTACAAATCCAAACTCTTTGACTTTCTCATCGAAACAAAGATTCCATCTGCGAGATGCTTGCTTAAGTCCATAAATGGACTTCTCAAGCTTACACACTCTATCCGGATGCTTCGGATCCACAAACCCTTCTGGCTGAGCCATGTAAACATCCTCAGCCAACTTTCCGTTAAGGAAAGCGGTCTTGACATCCATTTGCCAAATCTCATAATCATGAAATGCGGCAATTGCTAACATCACTCTAATAGATTTAATCTTCGCAACTGGTGAGAAGGTCTCATCATAGTCAACTCCGGGAGTTTGAGTAAAGCCCTTCGCGACCAATCGCGCTTTATATGTGTGTACGTTCCCATCCACGTCGGTCTTCTTCTTGAAGATCCATTTGCACCCAACGGTCTTACGTCCGGGCACGTAATCAACCAAATTCCAAACTTGGTTATCATACATGGATTGGATCTCGCTATCCATTGCCTCTTTCCACTTTACAGACTCCGGGCCTGCCATGGCTTCCTTGTAGCTATTAGGTTCATCAAGATTTACTAGTGTACCATCACTAATATACGTGTCCCCTTCGGTAGTAATATGAAAGCCATAGAACTGGGGATGAACTCTAACTCTATCGGAACGTCTAAGAGGTAAGGATTCGTCAATTGGTTCAACCGGAGTTTCCTCCTCGGGTTGAGCGCCAGCGGTAGAGGTTCCTTCATCCATCGACTCTTGAATCTCTTCAAGTTCGATTTGCCTCCCACTGTCTCCTTGGCTTATGAGTTCTCGCTCTCGGAAAACTCCTCTCCTCGCAACGAAGACAACATTGTCCTTCGGTCTATAGAAGAGATATCCAAAGGATGTCTGCGGGTAGCCGATGAAAATACATCGCTCACTTCGAGGTTCAAGCTTGTCGTGAGTATCTCGTCTTACGAAAGCCTCGCAACCCCAAACCTTGATATGTGCCAACGAGGGAGCTCTCCCTGTCCACATCTCGTGAGGTGTTTTGGCAACCTTCTTCGTAGGGACTCGGTTAAGGATATGGGCGGCAGTCTCTAAGGCATACCCCCAAAAAGAGATTGGTAGTGAAGCACGACTCATCATAGAGCGAACCATATCCAATAAGGTTCGATTACGCCTTTCTGCCACACCATTCAACTGCGGTGTCCTAGGAGGCGTCAATTGCGAAACTATTCCACACTCCTTGAGATAATCGTGGAATTCAAGACTTAGGTACTCTCCTCCTCGATCGGATCGAAGCATCTTGATTTTCCTGCCCAGTTGATTTTCCACTTCATTCTTGAACTCTTTGAACTTTTCAAAGGTGTCTGACTTTTGCTTGATTAAGTAGATATACCCATATCTACTATAGTCATCGGTAAAAGTCACATAGAAGCGGTTTCCATCCTTCGTGGTTGATCTAAATGGTCCACATACATCGGTATGTATTAGGTCCAATAGACCCTCGCCCCTTTCACAAGTACTTGTGAAGGGCGACTTAGTCATCTTTCCAAGCAAACAAGACTCGCATGTGTCATCTTCCCTAAGGTCGAATGACTCCAACACTCCATCCTTTTGGAGTTGGGCTATGCGTTTCTTGTTGACATGTCCAAGACGGCAATGCCACAAGGAAGCTTTATCCATACTAGTGGAAGAATCAATATTCAAAACATCATTTTCAAAGTCATCAACAATCATAACAGTTTCATATATTCCATTACATGGTACAGCTTCAAAGTAAAAGACACCATTTAGATAAGCCAAAATAGAACCATTCTCATTATTAAAAGAAAATCTAAATCCTTGTCTAAATAAACCATGAAATGAAATGATGTTTCTTGCCATTTCTGGCGAATAGCAACAATTGTTCAAATCTAAAACTAAACTATTCCTAAGCACTAAGGAATACACTCCAATCTTGGTTACAGGCGACGATCTTCTGTTCCCCATGATTAGATTGATCCTTCCTTGCTCCACATCCCTACTTCTTCTTAGTCCCTGCACATTAGAACAAATGTGATAACCACAACCGGTATCAAGAACCCAAGAAATAGCATGATTAGAATCGTTAGATTTGATTGTATATATACCTGCGAAAGATGGCTTGATCTTTCCTTCTTTGATTGCTTGCAGGTAATCCGGGCAGCTTCTCTTCCAATGTCCTATCTTGTGGCAGTGGTGACACTCTGCCTCCTTCGGGTTAGAGCAGGGCTTGGCGGGATCAACTTTGGTCCCACTAGAAGAGGCACCATCTCGGGCTTTCACCTTGCGATAGTTCTTCGATGAAGCTTTCCTCTTCTTTCCCTTCCCTTGTCCAATAGCCAAGACAGGAGCAGCGGGCGGATTGGGAGTAGGTGCAACAGACTTGTCTTTAAAGTTGCTCTCAGCAACCCTCAAGAGACCTTGGAGCTTGCTTAGGGTGACCTCTTCTTTGTTCATGTGGTAGGTCATCCTAAATTGATTGTACATCGGAGGCAAAGAGTGAAGCACCATGTCGATCGCCAAGTCTTCACCGAAGTCAACATTTAACTTGCGGAGGCGGTCAACATACCTTTGCATCTTTTGCAAGTGCACGGTAAGAGATTCTCCATGACCCATCTTCGCGGAAATCATGTTAGTGAAAATCTCGTACCTCTCTTGTCTCGCGTTTTGGTGGTACCTTTCCAATAAGTCTTGGTGCATCTCGTACGGGTACATGTCCTCGTAGGACTTTTGGAATTCGGAGTTCATGGTGGCGATCATGATGCAATGTACCTTCGTTGCATCTCGCTCATGAGTTTCAAAGGCGGTGATTTCGGCGGGAGTAGCAATTTCGGGGTTGATTTTCTCTAGCTTCTCATCGAGGACATACTCCTTATCCTCATAGCGAGCAATGGTGCGAATGTATCTTATCCATTCGCTAAAGTTCGTTCCATCGAAGGTGACCTTTTGGCAAAGGCTCATCAATGTGAAAGAACTAGCAGCAGCGTTGTTTGCGTTTGACATCTATAATTAGAAAAGGACAAAGATAGATTAGAATAAGAATCCCTAATTATCACCCAATAAGAAAATTAGGGCTAGGATCCAACAATAACATTTACATACTAGAAAAGGGATGCCGTAATCTAACATGCAAATAAATTGAAGGTAAGTGAATGACGATTCACTAATTCTCCATCACGAAACTTAAACTATTAGTCCTAAGTGTTTTTTGAGAATTCCTAGGTTCGGATGAGATTCATTGAAACTATTCAATGGCATGTTTAAATCTCGATATGCCCCTCTTGTTTGTGACTGGGATGCCGAGGATCACAAAGCGGGTGTGAATTACCATGCAAATTCACATGGCGCCTTCATTGTAACAATCACCTATTCAATGTGCCGGTAAACCACACACGCTCCATCGAACTATGATAAACAACGAATCACCCTTTGCCACCTTCGCTTAGAACCAATTAGTGTGCCGGTAAACCACACACGCTCCACTAACATCTTAGCAAGGTGCAAAGTGTAATTTCATGGGATTGCATCAATTCACTTTTCCTAAAGTAACTAGGATTGGGAAATTTTTTGAAATATGTGTAGTTACTTGTATTTCTTATTATACTTTTAATGAGAGGATGAGGTTGCCCTATCCTACCCGTTCGGCTAACGACCCTCCACCAATCAAGCAAGCGGTGGGTGTGAGTGTACACCCATTAAGCGCCATTTTATAGGCCGCAACCTTATACCCACCTTATAGATCGGCTTCGTGAATGAGGCCTACTAACGGTAAGACTAGCATTTAGTTATACATATATATATATATTATTCTAGTAATATCATATTAGTATAGGGTTGTATTTTAAAACTTTTAAAATCTAGGGTTTGAAATTTAAGTTGTCTAAATTAAAACTTTTAATCACAAAAGTAAATTTCAAATCATGAGGGTAGGTTTTTAAACATTTAAAACATGGAGGATCAAATAACAAATAATTCCAATTAACAATTAATATCCTAATTATCTATATTTGATTTATTCAAGATTTCTTTTAAGATAATTACCAAAATAATTAAAATAATTAATTAATTATCATATAAGGAAATTAAATATTTAATTAGTTGATAATTACCTTTAACTAGATCAAGATAATAGTTATATTTATCAGAAAAACGAATTAATGTTGATCTAATTAGTTTATGGTAAGTTAAGATAAGATAAACACAAAGAAATCCCGAATCTGGCCATTCCTGACGCCTGGACTCGCCGAGTGCACAAATGGACTCGCCGAGTCAGGCCTACTCGCCGAGTCCACTTTGAGACTCGCCGAGTCCATGACTCAGAAACCAAAAATTCGAATTTTGCAGGTTTGTATCAGTTAATCAAGCAACAATTTACAGAAAACCAAGCCAGGCTCTGATACCACTGATGGGTTTTAGCCATAAGAACTTTCCTATGTGCGCATGCAAAACCCTAATGCTTGGATCTAGGCTTTCTAATAAACATGCTTTGAATCCAAGACTTCTAATTACTAATTAGGTTAAACAAGAACATTAAAACAGATCTAGAATCATACCTTTGAGTTCCTTGTTGATCTTGAGGTCTTGGAGCTTCTAGAGTCACAAATGTCACTCCTCTAATGGCTTACAAACACCAAAGCAAGGAGGATGATTTGGGAGAGAGGAGAGGGGAGGAATTTCGACCAGAGTTCTCTTGCTTAATCAGAAGTGTCGAATTCCCTATGCCATGGGGTCTATTTATACTTGTAGATTCCTTAATGATTACAGATAAGTCCCTATCAGATAATCTTCTCTTAAGGCTATCCAAATCCATTCCTAGATAACTCTAATGAAAGATTTTAGCTATCCTAATCCTCTTAGAATTCGTCCATAGTATATCCAAATGGATTTACAGTTTAAAGCTTAACTATCAAACAACTGACAGTTTATACCCCTTTATTTAATTAATCTCTTTAAGTCACCAAATTAATTCTAATTAATTCTATGACTTATATTAATCAAATAACATATATATTATTCATTATATTATTCCCATAATATATTAATAATATTTATTCTCTCTTAATAAATCATCCTATCAAGTTGCTATGGTGAAGGCAACCCAAAAGGACCATGCACAACCGAATATAGTTACAGCCTTAGACACTATTCCAACAATATATTGAGTCTAAGTCGAACGTATGTATTGGAGTAGTTCGATTTGTATTTTGCAATTTTGACTGATGTAAGTTGAATTTGATTTCGACTAATTTAATTTGATTTCAAAAATTTGTGTTCACTAAAGTCGAAATTGGAAGTAAAAAACGTAGTTGTTTAGAGTCGAACGTCTTGAGCTTGCAGATGATTGAAAATTCAATGTCGAAAGTAAAAATTGTTCTTGGTGAATCTGGAAACAATTTCGGTTTTGTCTGGATATTGTGTTGGAGTCGCTTGGAAGTCGAACAAGTTTTTGATGATTTTGATGGTGTATGTGTGTTAGTTTGCGTCTACAGGGAAGGTAGAATTGAAGTTTGATGTGTATGGTTGTAGAGAGAATGTGACATTGATTGAGTTGGAGTCGTTCGATGTGTGCCTAGCCATTTCGACATGTGAAGCGTCTGAGATTGTATTTTGGGTTCATAGTCGAATGGAAAATATTTGGGTTGAGATATGTTTCTTGGGTTAATTGGTGTCGAAATCAATTTCAACTTACGGTGATTGATTTGGATGTCGAACACAATTTCGACATGAGGTCAAAGAAGTTGTTCGGCCTGTGAATAGAGATTACAACGTGTGATGCTTATTTTTCGCATCTGGTTTAGGGCATCCACAATGAATTGAACTCTATAGAGTTTAATGGAGTGTCATATCATCATTCGCTATTCCATACAACTCTATTCATTTTTATCCCACAATGCATTAAACTCTACAAGTTCAATGGAACAGATTAAAAAATATTTATTTAAAGATTTAAATACTTTCCTTTTACCCATTGAAGAGTTCAATAACCATTGAACTCCAAATCCATTGAATGCCAAGGTGGCATTTCACAATGGTGGAGTTGTATCCATTGAATGACAAGTAGGCATGACACATCATTCAACTCTTCCATTAAACTCCCCATTGTGGATGCTCTCAGTTTGGGAAAGAAAGGGTTATTTCGATTCGAATCCCTAAAGTTTCAACGAATTGGCAAATTTTACCCACTTTCGATATGATAATACTTTTATGTGAAGAATGTAGAATTTTTATTTCAAATACATGATGTTTAAGAAAGTTGGCATAAATTACCCAGTTTCGACATTGGGGTATAATTCTAAGAAATGGAGAGATTTTTCAAATACAGTCCTTGAAGCTTATGCAACTTGTCACTTTATGACCAATTTCACATTTGGGGTAAAGTTTAGAATTTGAGGCTATTTTGTCACAATGGGTCCCTATAGAAGTTTACGAATGCTTGCAACTCTCACCCAAAAGTCGAAAATTTTCAAAAAATTTGGAAAATTTTCTCGACTTTTTGTGATTGTTTTTCGTGCAAGATTTTTGTGGTTTGATTTTTGTCACACTTCAAGGGGAAGATTTCTCAAGTTTATTCCTCAAGCGCTTCTTATCCTTTGTGGGTTTTATAATCATTTGTTAATTATAAAAAGTGGGAGAATGTAGAAATTGGTATTCGAAGCTTCTCGGGTATTCATTTTGCGGATTTGAAGATTGGTGTTACTTTAAGGGGGAGTTGGTCTTGATCGTGCAAGCTCGTTTGGAAATTGAATTCGGGACATCCAATCCTAACTTTGAGGGGGAGAATGTTAGGGTGCAAAGTTCTCATCGGATGTGGCTTACCTTCTTGTATATGTAATGAGTTGAGTCTTTCCTATAAATAGGAAGTGAGTGATTCCCATTTATGAAAGAACTTGTAAGACCCATTTGGAGGATTTAGTTTTAGTGAGAAAAACAAAAATGCCTACTTGTAATATTCTATTCAAATGGATCTTAAACGTGTTTATTTACTCCTTGTGTTCTTGATGTCTATATTATTCACTTGATCTTTACTATTTCACACATGTCATCATAATTTGGGTCACTATACAGTAAACCCCTACTCTCCATTGATTTCATCTCTTACATCCTATGTTTTACTTTGTCTCTAACAACTTCCCCTCTTAAGATGAAGCTATGGCCATGGGACTCCCCACTATTCCACTATCACCATATTTTCATCTCAAAACCTACTGTGAAAAGAGAAAAAATAAGATAATTCTTTTGGTTTTGTGGATTTTCAACAGTTTGTTTTTTCAATGTTTTTATAGCATTCTTGTATAGATTGGATTGGATACTCTTGAACATTAAATACAGGAGATATGCTTATCACCCAGTCAAGCTGACAAAACAAGTGGAAATAGAAAATAAAGAACAAACTTTTGGATAATCATTCTTTTTATATACGATCTTAATTGTTCTTGAGTAAGGTCTATCTGATTTGTTAGATTTTTATATTTGAAAATCATTCTTTCTGTTTTGTGGATCTTCTTTGATAATCTGATGTGTAATTTACTAGATTAATGTTACATGTTTTTCATGTTACTAGGGAATGATTCTATGTGTATAATATAAAATATAGAAATACTTGCAAATCAAGACATATTAACCATGAGAGTGATGAAAATCCATAGAGACACGCTAGCAAGAAGAAAGAGAGGTAAAATACAAAGGATTGTTAAATGTAAAATGTTACAATGAAGATAAGAATCCTAAACATAAAAAATGACATAAATCTAATTAATATATACAAAAAAAGAAACCAAACTATAAAAGTAAATTATGTTGGAAAAAAGGTTACTAATACGAAAACCTTCCACTAAAGATATACATATAATAAACACTAGACTCGAGCAAGCATTAACTTTTACTTTGATCTTTATATTGACTTTGACTAGATTATTTTTGACCATTAAAATGAAAAAGACTATGAGTAAACTTTGAATTTGAGAAAATCTAACCTTCATTGGCTTTATTTGCTATAACAATCTAACGTAATGATGATCAATTGACCTAACGGCCAATGAAATTAGCCAACATCTTCCAAGACTGGGCATTAGAGGTTTTACATGCATTTTAAAGGAAAAGTATTAACTTTGGTAAAACAAAGCTTGTGACAAAATAATAATTGAGTAGAACCTGGAACACCACCAAGGAAAAATAATCCATGAACAAAAACAATACACCCATAAATCTTCTTAGTGAAATCAAAGGGTTTGATTCCTAGAAATCTATAAATATGCTTTGCGAAAATCTTTCATTTGAAATCGAACCCATAACCATCTTTCATTTTGTCGTTGTCCTCAAATGGAAGGTGGTGTGTAGGGTGTTTGTGACGAGTTATAGGGTTCTGGTCAGGGAAAGGAGGAGGAAACTATCGATGACAGGGCATGAGAGAGGGTGAGATACCTAAACTAAAAACGAGGGAGTAATGTGGGAAAACAAAGTAAAAGAGAGTGCAATAACATTGGTATTTTTGTTTTCTTTTATTTTTAATTGAAATTAAACCAAATAAAAAAGAGAGAAGAAATTAAAAAGAGAAAATAAGTCATTTTGTGTTGCTTAAGTACCAATCATATAAGTTTTTGAAACCATATAGACCATGTTCGTCAAGAAAACTTAGTAAAGATTGAGTTGTAATATTTGATAAACCATAAAGACTATTTATGTAGTTTTGTTTAAAAATTATAAGTTGCTTACTTGAGTTTAATGACAAGTTTTAAGGCCAGGACAATGCTTCAACAACAAAAAGTAGGGATTGCAGACGAAACAAAGAAATATTTGGACTAAATCCAAAATTGTCAACATACACTGAGGACCATTTCTGTAATTTATTATTTTCAAAATAAGGGTGCAAAGTGAAAAGCTACATTTGCTCTAACGTTCGGTTAAAGTCATCAAAGCATTCTCTTTCACTCTTCCAATAAATTAGTGACACGTGTCCACTCCTTACAAGACCAGACATCATGAGTATCTCTACCACGCTGCGTTCCCTCCTCCATCTAATTTTCCATCTAATATATTCTCTCCCGTCACCTCCTTCCGATCTCTCTCCGCCGGAGAGAATTCATCGCTGCCGATTACACTGTCGGAGTTTCAAATTCATGCTTTAGTGCTTGAGCTTATGCTGTATGATTCCTTGATTGAAGGTTCTTTTCTTCAGTAATTCGATTAATTGTTTTGCGTTTTTAGGGTTCGTAGTTTTATGTCGGATTTGTTGTTTAAAATTCGGTTCTTTGAAGAAATGATTTTTCTTTTTATTTATACAAGAAAACGATTCATTTTTGGCTGAGGTTTGTTTTTGTTTCAGGTTCAATCTTGCTCTTCCCCGTAATCAATTTTGGTTTTCACTGAAGAAAAGATTCAAAAATTGAGGTTGTTCTTGAAGAAAAAAGTTTCTTATTTTATTCTTCAGATCTGCTTACAGATTTTAGATGTCAACAACTTGGGCTTCATCATCATCCTACTGGTGCTACAGATGCAACCGATTCATCAGAGTTCTCACCCATCCGCAAGATTCTTCCCTAATTTGCCCTGATTGCAACGGCGGATTCATAGAGGAGATTAACAGCGCCCAACTCTCCGGATCAATGCTGTCGGAATCTATCCACCGGAGGTTTCCGGCCGCCGCTATGTACACGGCCGAAAACGACCAAAGCCCCAACCCGAGTCTTAGCTCTAGTCCTTTCCCTAACCTCACCCCGCCGGTGCTTCAACGGGCCAGAAGAAACACCGGTGAACGATCTCCCTTCAACCCGGTCATCGTCCTCCGTGGACCCACAAGCAATTTAAGCACACCGGAAGCGTCTGATGAAGCGACCACCGGAACAGGTGGATTTGAGTTGTACTACGACGACGGAGCTGGGTCTGGGTTGAGGCCATTACCGGCAAGTATGTCGGAGTTTTTATTGGGCTCTGGTTTTGATCGTTTTCTGGATCAATTATCTCAAATTGACGCTAACGGATTTGGGAGAATCAGCAACAATCCACCAGCATCAAAGTCCGCGATTGAATCAATGCCAACAATCGAAATCCATGAAAATCACATCTCCACTGAATCCCATTGTGCTGTATGTAAAGAACCATTTGATTTAGGAACAGACGCTAAAGAAATGCCGTGTAAGCATATATACCATCCAGATTGCATTCTTCCATGGCTAGCTTTACGTAACTCCTGCCCTGTCTGCCGCCATGAACTACCACCGGATAATCAAGATTCTATAGAATCCAACAGATCACAAATCAATGATAATCACAATAACAATCAACCGGAAGAAGCAGTTGGGTTGACCATATGGCGGCTCCCTGGTGGTGGGTTTGCTGTGGGGAGGTTTTCCGGTGGGATGAGAGGAGGTAATAGAGAGTTTCCGGTGGTTTTTACAGAGATGGACGGTGGTTTCAACAACCACAACAACAATGGTGGTGCTCCAAGGAGGATTTCATGGGCTTTAAGAGGTAACAACAATGGGGGTAGAGAGAGTGGTAGATTCCGGCGACTTTTGCATAGTTTTTTTTCTTGTTTTAATGGTGGTGGGAGGGCAATAGGGTCAAGTTCTATGTCAAATTCTTCATCGACTTCTTCATGGCGACATAGAGCTTAGGGATTTGAAGCAAATAATGGGGTTTTGAGACGATAATTTGAATGGTTAAAGCCTTGATAGGGTTAAGTTTCTTTTGGATGTAAATATGAGAAGTGAAAAAGAATATCTGAAATGGAATTGAGAAGGTAAAATTTTACTAGTTTTTTTTTTTCTTTTCTTCATATAAACTGTTTCTAATATAGACATTTTTGTTAACAAACCTATTTAATATTTATACAGAGAAAAGAGGATTAGTCACAAAATGAAAAATGAAGAATGAAAGCTTGGATGAAGATTGTATAAACTATAAAGGTTCAATTCTTAACTAAAACATAATATTTTAAATCTCTTTAGATGTTAGGAAATCAATAATGCACGATTTTTATAGCTCACAAGAAATTATTGTAATAAGTATTGTTATTCAATTTTGGTCTACTGTCAAAAAGTTAATAAGTATTGTTATTCAATTTTGGTCTACTGTCAAAAAGTTGAAGCTGATCCGGACATAACAATTTTTTTACATATAAAAAAATTTATGTTTGAAAATGTTGTACTGAACAATCTATAAAACTCATCTATAAAACATAAATTGTTGTGTAGGAATAAACAAATGTTATGTATGAATCACTATAGTCAAATTTCTGTTAATGTTGCGATTGGTTTGTTGGTTATAATTATTCTTGAACTAAAGAAAATCTAAATGATCATTTATTCATATATTTAACAAAAACAAATTTCATTATACACATAGATATTTTTAATATTAACTAGGGAAGGACCCCCCGCTTTGCGGGGGTTAGAAAGTGTTCGGTTGTAAAATACATAGTTACAGATTAGGTAGATACATGTTACAAAGATAACTTCTTGTTTCCACTACTTTACTAATTTTAAGATAGATTCCTGCCTATCAACTACTATTTCTCTTGGATATGAAAAGTGACTATCAGGAACATTGGAAAGACTGATTCCATTCCTCTTGCCCAAGAAAATAGATCGCAATTGACTGTAAAGAAATTACCAAAATACATATTCTATTACAACAACTAAAATAATGACCTTTAAATGAGATAAAGGTACGGTTGGATTTGTAGTAGATGGATAAATATGTCATGCACCTCCAGAAGCAAGCAAAGTCACCTTTGAAATAACCGTACCACTTTTTGTGTTTTTGTATTTATAGTGTTAACAACATGGGGCTTATCTGTAACAATGGAGAGTTTTTTGCCCACTCATTAGATCCATATTAAGCGCAAAAAAAAAATAATCATGCACAACTATCAAATATAAATGTTTAACCCATTAAGCACATTAAATCATAAAGACAACCTAATTTTTTTTACATTGTTAATAATCAAACATAATCTTCAGCAAAGATTAAGAAAACTAAATACTAATCACATATGCTTTTGCCATCAATAACATATTTAAAGAAAGTGATTCAACATGCAATGAAAAGGTATAGTATATATCAAGGAATCGTCTTTCAATTACTTAAGAACGGCAACATGGAATGAACATGCTTTAATATCCAAAAAAACAAACAACAATCATGGCATAGATGATCAAAGTTGAAAATTTAACCTTCAACCTCGCTGGGTTTTGGGTGGATCCGATATTTGAATCGGAGGCGGTGGAAGATCCGTCTCAGCAGAGACAACACAAATCAATGACAAAATCTGTTGATGAAGTTCATGATGAAATAAGGAAAACTAAACTGCCACTTACATGGTTCATGTAGCAATGAGTTCTCTCTTAAGCATTTCATCGAGCAGGTGGCAGACAAACCTTGAAGTAGAAATTTTGATAAAAGAGCTCACCAACGATGTAATTTGTGTATAAGAGCATCACAAAAAAGTAATCACTGAAGCAAATAAATTAAAAAAGAAGTGAGTATTTTGGTATCTTACGAAGGTAATGCAAAATAATTAGAAAGTACTTTAAATCCCAAAAACACCAATATCACATGAAGTAACGGGAAACAGATGAGAACAAAGATGTGACCTGATTTTGGTAACCCATATAAGAGGATTCCAATTCTTGTAATCGACTTCCGATAGTTTCTATGAAAAAAAATAAGGGCTTCGATTTCTAAACAGAATAGTAGAATAGCATAAACGTATGTTATATCCTGTCGACTTGAATTTTGACCATGGTAATGCAAATAAAACTTTCGACTCCTAAATCAAAGAGCATAAAAGAATAAAAATGAAATAGCATATAAATCTGATATAATTATTTGTTGTAGATAATCAGAGGAAGCAAAGAAAGACTTACATGCCCAACATTGTTGCTTCTCTACAATCGTCATCCTCCATTCTCGTTTGATCTCACGTGTAATCGAGATTTGCAGTGCAATCGATGTCGACCATACCTGCTTGAAATTAGTTTGTGCTTGCAACAACAACATCAAATAGTAACGTTTCCAAAGTCGGTTCGATTTACCAAATAGTCATTATCGCAGTTTACCAAATCGCCTACCACCCGCTGCGCCGATGCTATATAAGTAACATTAAACTCCTTAATCGATTTGAATAGAACGACGGAGGCGCAACCGATTTCCAATGATCATAGCCTAAAGACGACAGCGAAATATGGAAGAAGTGGAGAAGAAAGAGATGAATGACGAAATCGATGTAGAGGTCGTAGGTCTGTAATTCTTTATGGTAAACAATGAAAAAGCATGGAAAAGAAAACGAATTCGGGTGTGAAGCGAACCCAAAAAAATTTGATGGGTCTAAAAAAGGAGTAAACAACATCGGAGGATGAAGTCGTCGATGAGGTAGAATCGGTGGGGCTGGGGTAGATCGAAGGAGCATAGGGTAGAAGAAGGTTGGAGGGAAGGAACTGGAGAAATTAAATAAGAACTGGATAAGGCGGTGGAGTGGTGCGGGTTACACCCAAGAAGGATTAAGGTTGTCGGTTGGGAAGCATCTAGTTAAACTGTATATGAAGATGCAGTGTAGTGTATCTATTGGAGGATGAAGGCGGTGGAGAACGAATGCGGTGGAACAGACAGCCATTACCCGATTAAAAAAAAAGAGCCTGTGTAGACAAAAATACCCCTGAGAATTTGGTCCAATCACAGCCAAGTACTATTAAAAATTTTCACATCTTTAATATATATATATATATATATATATATATATATATATATATATATATATATATATATATATATATATATATATATATATATATATATATATATATATAGTATTAAAGTGAGCGGAGACTGTGAGAATTTTTTTATGGGAACTGATTCGTACACAACAAATTTTTTCCGTACACAACAATTTGTGAATTAAAGTATTGTATTGTACAACTCCATAAAACATGAATTGTTTATATGGATAAAAATGGTTGTGTACGAATCACCTCCCATTTTTTTACAAATAGGTAAAAGTTATTGTCTTAATATATTAAACCATTTTCTTTTTAATTTAACTCATTGAATTAATTTTGTCCATATTAAATGAAAAACTTACTATATTTGATAAGTTTCCTAACCTATTAAGGGCTTAACCTATTAAGTCTATTAAGTTGATAAGTTCCTAACCTATTAAGTCCTTATTATAGTAAACTCTTTCTAAGGTTTAGCTCCGTTAATATCCATATTATACATTTTAAAATAAAAATGATGTCACTATCATGTTTTTAACAGGTAATTTCTATTAAAAACGAATAATTTGTTTTATTTGAAATCTAAATATCAATATAAAGATATTTCTAAAATTAAATATAATTTAATGCTTTTTTTGTGTATACTTGGTTGCTTTATTATGTAATTTTGCCTTTTGTTCTCTTATATCATTATGTGTGTATACTTGGTTGCTTTATTATTTATTTTGCCTTTTGTACTCTATATCATTCTTTTGTATACTTGGTTGCTTTATTATGTATTTTGCCTTTTGTTCTCTATATCATTCTTCTGTATCAAAGCCCAAACCAATTATTTGGGAATTTAACACGAGTCAAAAGCTTTATAATTTGTCAAAAAAAAATTGGTTTTATTTTACAATTATTTTTAGGTGTAATAAAATCGGAATATTGTTAGTTTTTTTTACTATTATATTTATGACCTGTTATCATATGTTTTAAGATTATAATAAAATAAAATTTACAAAAAAATCCTTAAGGTTGCAGTTATATTACATTTTTACTAAAAGTATTTTTTTTATATTATACATATATAAAAATATGTATTTTTCTATTTATACATTAAAAAAAAATTAAGTAAGCATCTTATTTATGTATTTTTTTAAATGCGTTTATAAGTATAAACATATTCATGTAAAAATACATATTTTTTAAATGTGTTTTTAAGTATAAACATATTCATATAAAAATACATATTTTTCTATTTATACATTAAAAATTAATTAAACATCTTATTTATGTATTTTTTTTAAATGCTCTTCTAAGTATAAATATATTTTTAGAAGTATAAATACATACTTTTATGTCTTCAGAAGTATAAATATGTATTTTTATGTTTTTAGAAGTAATTTTCATTAATGTCTTTAGAATTTAAAATATGTTTTTAGACGTAAAAATATGTATTTTTATGCTATATAGAGGCAAAAAAATTATTTTTTTTTAACGCCTTTAGATATGTAAATTCTTTTAGAAGTATAATTTATAAATATGTTTTATACTCCTAAAAACATATGTGTACTTTAAAGTTATAAAATATGTATCTATACATATGAAAACATGCTTATACTTCTAAAAACATAAAAAATATATATATATTTATATTACTAAAAACATAAAAACATACATAAAAAAGTTTTTATACATCTAAACATGTAAAGTGTTAGGTTTTTACCATCATTTTATAAAAACCATAAATACATATTTTTAATTTTTTAGAAGTAAATATAAATAGACAAAAAATATATTATAAAGAAATATCATCTAAAATAACGCAAATAAGATGTTTCATCAAACTATTTTTCAGTATATAATACATAGATTTGTATTAATATTTGTACTATGAAGAAAAAAAAATTTACTTACAGTAAAAACGTAAAAGAATTGTAAACCTAAATGTTTCTTACAATTTTTTTTTATGATAATCTATTAACCTATGATAAAAAAATCACATGTTTAATAATAGAAAAAGTTATAAAAAAATAAGATTTTAACACTCTAATACACATTGGTCTTTTTTGTATATATATTTTTTCAATTTAAAAGATATATATAAAATATATAAATGAATTTTTATAATAAATAAACAAATTTTAAAACTAAAGTGTCTTCGAAATGTTTAATAATAAATGAATCGCTATAATAATATTTTAGCGTAAGTTTAAAATACTTGTTTATTTTTAATTAGATAAGTTATGGTTTTTAATTTTGGAATAGTGTGTGCAAAATTCTCCCTAATAAATAAAGATCTTATTGTCATATGTTTTCTTCTTCTTTGATTTGCTACATGTAATTTTTCTCATAATTTTTGTTTTATTTGTTTTCCAACAGTAATTTGCTTATTTGTTCCATTTTATTTTTAGTGAAAATCATTGATTTAATTAAGTCAATTCATTCTTAAAATAAGTTATAATAAATTTCATCAAATTTACGTCTCAACATATTTGTTTTTCTTTATTATTTTCATTATTTACATAAAAGTAACTTTTTTCAATTTAAACTTATTTTTATATAAATTTGTATTACTTTGTATTAATATATATACTTATTCATCAAAGCTTTATATATATATATATATATATATATATATATATATATATATATATATATATATATATATATATATATATATATATAAATTACCTAAGGTTTATAAGTTTATATTTTTTTTAATAAACTCATGTAATACACGGGTCTCACACCTAATGTTATTAATATAAATACATGTTGAAGTAGTAGGTCAAACATAAAAAGCCAAGTTTATGTTTGACAAGAAAACAATAAACCCAATTCGATAAATGGTCACGACCCTTTTACTCTTAAACTTCTTTAAAGCCTCTAAATATCAAATTTGGGGAAAATCAATGCTAGGCTAGAAAGTACATTGTTATAAACCTAATAACTAAATATCATCAACAAATAGTAATAATGTAATATGAATAAGGCATGATATGGAACAACAGCGAAACCTCTAAGTTATTTCAACTGACATCGTTGATGTCCTTATTCTATAAGGGACTTCTGTAGAATATGAAAGTCAGGGGGTATATAGTGTATATTAAAGGTCACAAAGTTAAGTTATATTTGTATAGGGTCCAGTTATGTATTTATTTCTTTTCTTTTTCTGTGTACGCCTTATATATATATATATATATATATATATATATATATATATATATATATATATATATATATATAAAAGGCGTACACAGAAAAAGAAAAGAAATAAATACATAACTGGAGAGAGAGAGAGAGAGAGAGAGAGAGGTTCACATATAACCTATAAATATTATAAATATTGTGTGAATGTATGACACATTCTCAACCAATCAATTAATTTTAAATGATAATCATATAATTATGGTAATTGAGATTAACAAGGAATTTGATTTCAAAAGCACTAACTATATGATCAACATAATTGTGAGAGTTTTTTTAATAAAATTGAATTCACACATAAAAAGGAAAGGATGAAGAATGCGTGCTCCTGCCTTCAACTTGTCGTCTCCAGAGTTGCACGACACCATTGTCGAACCACCATTGGTATCATCATCATCTCAACCTTTCATCTTCCATCTACACCACTGCAAATCAGGAAAAGATATAAAAGGGGTGTTAGTCCTTGTCTGCGACAGATGGAGAAAGACGCAATGAAGGAGGTAAAAAGAAAGGGGGTGGGTTCCTATTCTAGCTTTTGTTTATCTTCTTATCTCTCTTTCTCTCTTTAAGACATTTTTTTGCTTCTCTTCCTCTTTCTATGTTGATGTTATCATAAATTCTTTTTAAAACATTCTCAACTTGATTCTAAATCTAGTTATCTTATGTTTTCATCGTGTGAAGATTTTTTATTACAACCCATATGATTTTTTAGAATCAAATCTTAATAGATGAATAAGATACTTATTAGAGAATAAAAGATATAAAACAATGTACATAACGACTTAGGTATTGATAAATCTAATAGTTTAGATAAGATTTTTTTATATATTTTGGTTTCAACATGATTACATTTATTTAATATATTTTATATGAGGAGAAATTGATGCAAAATTTTCTCAATTATGAAGTTCCCTTGCATAAATATGTGGCCATGATGGAACTTGAGGTATCATTCAATTATTATTTACCTTTTCCCTTTTCCCTTCATTCTATATAAACATGTAAGTTTCGATTTCATCATTTTTTATATTTTTATTTAAAAACCCCAGATGTTTGTATAATCAAAACCTTGGTTTTTATTAGTTATCTCATTACACAATTGGATTTACGAAATCGACTATTTTGCTTGTTTTTTAGGTGAAAGACGAATAAAACATTTAGAATTTAAGAAATTTGACTTTTTTGTTTAAATTTACACTTTTTATTCTTCACTTTTTTTGCGGGTCATAAACAGGGGATAAAAGTTTGTTATTCTCACATAATGTTATTCTCAAAGAATACAATTTTATGGCATTTATTCTCATAGAATGTTTATGATCAAAGAGATAAATGGTGCATGAAGGGTATCATGATAATCAAGGGAGTGAAGGCTGGATAATGGGTTTTCAAGCAAGGGAACCAGACAATCTTCTCACCTTGTTCCTCTTATTAAGCAATGAAGAACTTCACACCATCTGGTTTCTTATCCACCTTCTAGGAAGTAACAAAGACCTATAGTCATCTTCATTGTTGTAGTTAGCACCTCATACAATAAAAACATCAAGCCATAAGTTTATGTAATTGTATGTTATTTTCATTCTGATGAGAATGTTAGATGTGTAGTTGTAAACTGTCTTAATCCTTATGATAATGTTAGAGTTTTGTATTTGAATTTTAGGTTCTTTTTTTATTTCCCGTCTTATTCATTGACAATGTTATTTTATTATTTCAACAATGTTGAATTATTCTTCAAGAATATTATTTTATTATTTCAATAATGTTGAATTATTCTTCAAGAATATTGGTTATGCACTTGGATTTACTGTCTATTCATAGAGAATTTCAAACTCTTATTCAAGAATGTTAACCAAATCTTTAAGAATGTCAGCTATGACCATGTAATTAATGTCTTATATATTCTATATGAATGTCTTACGTGAATGTCATTCGTAATCATTCTTATCGTCAAACATTATGATTTAACTAAAAAAATTGACTCTTAACCATTTTCATGATATATAAGTAGCTTTATTTAAAAAAATGATTCTTAACGTTTTATCAACCATGCAAATTGTTAAAAGATTGTAATTCATAAGCATAACAATGGCAAAAAATAAGTCACAACAATTAACTCTGAACTGTTCCCATGATGAAGAAAAAAAATCTAATTTTATATATAGTTTAAAAAGAAAACTTAATTCTAACAGAATGAAATATGTTTCATATTTTTTTTACTATTGTGTAAAAATTTATTGCAGTACGTAAATTGAAATTTAAATATAAATTTAAATTGATACCTAATTAAATTCTCACATTCCATATATATTTTTACCATTCTTACAATTTTGACGTTACAGGGAATTAAGTGCAATTATAGAGTAAATGCAAGTACATGTTAACAATGTGTACCCTCATATCTTAACCCTTTAATCTTTTAAATCTAATGGACAAGAATTGGTTATGCATTCATACAATATTTATAGTTCATATTTGATCCTAACCCTATATATATGTTGTACCATTCACTTTTATGTAATAAGAATATTTATTCAATCAAATCTTCATGGTATCAGAGCAGGAAGAAAAACCTTAATCTGTCGTCATCGACCCTAATCGGTTATCATCAACTATTATGTTCTTCAGTCTTTGTTGATCAAATATACTCCTCAACATCTTCTCCTCATTACGTCTACATCTGCTGCTCTGAATGCCCCTGTAGTTCCCCTCAATCCAACCTATGCATGTTATTCAGGTATACCCGTCAGGTTTCGGGTTTTCGGGTAAATATGAAATGAAACTATACCCGATGCCCAAACCGAATTGAATATAAGGTATTCGGGTTTTGGGTATTCAGCTTTCGAGTTGGCTCGGGTAAATTTAAAGATACCCAAATTTTTTTAACTAAAGCATAGATTTCAACAGTTATCTAGTAAAAAAAGCCAACTGTTTTAGATATTCCAGTGGTCGAGTGAATGAAATAGTTTCGTCTTTATCAAGTTACTAAAATAATTCATGTGAGGTCATGAAATGGCACTATCGTTTTGGTCATGATCTAAACTTTGTGTGTCAGGAGAAAACTGCTCATTCTCAGTTTATCAATAAAAGGTCGAATGCTTTTTCTTGTGAAATTCGCCAGTTGTCTAAACACACTCGTAGTTCATTTCCTTCAAGACCATATCGTAAATCTAAACCGTATGCACTTTTTCATAGTGACATTTGGGGACCATCTTGGATTCCCAATGTTACTAGAGCTCGTTGGTTTGTATTATTTGTTAATGACCATACTCGTCTAACTTAGGTCTACCTTATAAAAGACAAGTACGAAATCACTAGGATCTTTCAAAATTTATATGTAATGTTGAAAAATCAATTTAATTCAAGTATTCAAATCATTCGCTCTAACAATGCCCGTAAATTCTTTAATACTATTCTCTGTACATACCTTCACCAACACAATATTATACACACAGAGCTCTTGTGTCATCACACCTTAACAAAATGGGGTTAGCTGAACGTAAAAATTGTCATCTCCTCCAGGTTGCTCGTTCATTACTATTTCAAAGCTACCTATCTCATTAATCATTTACCTTATCATGTTCTTATGTTCAAAGCTCCTATTCGTGTCCTTCTTGATGCCTTTCTAAAATTTTCCCATCTCTTCACTCATATTCCTCTCAAAATATTCGGGTGTGTTGCATTTGTTCATACCCACTCTCAAAATCATGGGAAATTTGACCCGAGAACCACAAAGTGTATTTTTTTTGGGATAATCTTCAAACAAAAAAGGGTATAAGTGTTTTAGTCCTCAAAATCGTAAGTTCTTTCATTCTATGGATGTAAGCTTCTTAAAGGATATATCGTTTTACCCTAATTATGATATTCAAGGCAGAACCAAAGCAAATCTTAAAATTGGGATTGGTCATCTCTTATTGGTCATCTTTAAGGGAAATGCAACCCTAGAGCCACAAAGTGTATTTTTTGGGATACTCTTAAAAAAAGGGTATAAGTGTTTTAGTTCTCAAACTTATAAGTTCTTTCATTCTATAGACATGAGCTTCTTCAAGGTTAAATCATTTTTCCCTAATTATGATATTCAAGGGGGAACCATAACAAATCTCAAAATTAGGATTGGTAATCTCTTATTGGTCCTCTTCAAGAATCCCAAATATATTATGTTATTCATGAGTCTGAGGAGCCACATATTACCACAGTGGAACCTGACGTTGACTCAACCATTCCATTTGTGCAACGACACCACTACCTGTCTACTATACAAAAAAATGACCTCAACTTGAAATATCTGTAATTCCTTAGAGACAATCCGAACAGGTTCAGTAAGGCCGATCTACCAACCAGATCTCAATATCCGAAGAAAACTCTCAAAGTATGGCACCTACCTCGAATACATATTCATCTATGCCATTAGATTTTGATGTACCTATTGCTCTTAGGAAATGGATTAGATCATTCACGGAACATCCAATACAAAACCATATATCTTACACCAGATTATCATCTACATATAGAGCTTTCCTTTTGCCAAATTGATCAAGGTTGGATTCCTACATCGATCTATGAGGCCTTTAGTATACCTGAATGGAAAGAAACCACTTTAGATGAATCCAAGCACTTGAAAAAAATGGTGCATGGGTGGTCACTTCTCTTCCTCCTAGAAAGAAAATAGTAGATTGGAAATGGAATTTCTTTGTGAAACACAAAGCCGATGGAAGTGTTGAGAGATTTAAAGCTCGTTTAGTGAAAGAGGTTTTACTCAATCATATGGTATAGACTACCAAGAGACTTTCGCCCCTGTTGCTAAATTGAATATTGTCAAGGTATTGCTCTCTGTAGCTACCAACAAAGAATGGCCTCTTTACCAATTAGACGTAAAGAATGCATTCCTAAATGGAGATCTAAAAGACAAAGTTATACATGTATTACTCCTAGTTTTGAAAACAAGTATTCTCCAAATTAGGTATGCAAATTAAAGAAATCGCTATATGGCCTAAAACAGTCTCCTCGAGCCTGGTTTGAAAGATTCACAAAATTTCTAAAGGAAAATGGTTATTGTCAGTGTCAAACTGATCGCACATTATTTATGAGACATCTACATAATAATAAATTCACTACCCTTATTATATATGTCAATGATATTGTCCTCACATGTGATGATGAAAGTGAAATGAATCACAAAAACCAACTTTTATTAAAGAAATTCGAAATTAAAGACCTTGGCCATCTTAAATATTTTTTTGGGAATGGAAGTTGCAAAATCAAAGAAGGGCATCTTTGTCACTAAAAAGAAATATGTATTTGATCTTTTGAGAGAAACTGGTATGGCAGGTTATAAGCCAGTTGACACCCCAATGTATTAAAAAACTAGTTAATCAAACAAGTGGCACTCCAGTGGATAAACGGAGGTACCAATGTCTTGTTGGAAAGCTCATATACTTATCACATACCATGCCGATATTGGTTTCTCGGTTAGTTTAGTAAGCCAGTTCATGAATAATCCATGTCAAGAACACATGTGTAGTGGTGTTGATTTTGATGGCATGTGCGGAATTAGAAAGATCTTATAATTCATCATACAAATTCAAGAACACAAGGAGTAAATAAATCTTTTTAAGCTCTTATTAGATCTAGAAAGATTATACAAATGGGTTTGTATACAATTTCTCTCTCTAGTCTAACACTCCAAATGGACTCTTACATAATGGGAGTCACTCACTTCCTATTTATAGGAAAAGAATCAACCCATTTACACATACAAAGAGGAAAGCCTAAAACATTACATCCAAGCATGACTTTGCACCCTAACATTCTCCCCCTCAAAGTTAGGAATGGATGTCCGACTTTAATCTCCAACGAGCTAGCGCGATCAAGACCAAACTCCCCCTCGAAGTAACACCGGTCTTCAAATCCGCAAATGAATATTCGACAAACCCGAGAAGCTTCGAATACCCATCATTTCTCCCCCTTTTTATAATCAAAAAATGATTATAAAACCCACTAAGGATGAGAAGCGCCCGATGAATAATCTTCACAATACTCCCCCTTGATGTGTACCAAAAATGAATCACCAAAAATCTTGCACGGAAAAACAATCACGAAAAAGCCACAAAAATTTCCAATTTATGAAAAATTTTGACTTTTTAAGTGAAAGTTGCAAGATTTTTCAAAATCCGGGTAGAAATTGTCACTTTCTGAAACTTGCAGTGACCCGTTGCGCCAAAAACAGTCAAATATGCGAAACTCTAGCCCATTTGCGAAACCGGGCATAAAGCGTAAATTCGCACAAACTGCAGGGACTAAACTTGTAAATTCTTCAATTTCTTTGCTTTATTAGCACAATTTCGAAGTTGGTATTTTCTTCCAAAATTTCGAAACTGCAGGGGCTAAATGAGCAACTTCATCCCACTTCACAAAAGTAACAAAATCAACCCTTAATGTTGAAACTGGGTAGATATTATAAAGTCGTTAAAACAGCAAGGACCCAAATCGAAAATCTGAACATCTTCTTCCCAAATAGTCCAGATGCAAACACATTCACTGTTCGTCAATTAAATCTTGATAACGAAAATTGAAATCTCAAAAACTTCGTAATCCAATTCTTCGCTATTATCAAAATTCTTCTTCATTCATCCCAAATGCAATTCGAAATACACAATCTCCATTATAAAAAATCAGATCGAAAATCCATGCTTTCTCAATCAATTTTCGTTTTTCGTTTTGACTTCCCAACAACACCAATTTTGACCTCCGTTAGTTTGACTTTTCATTCTTTTGATGACAAACAACAAATCGACAACTTTTCAGAGCAATTTGAGATCAAACACATTATTCCAACTGTTCTTCATGATAACGATATCAAAAAGCGACTACCAACCACCAGACGTTCAATTTTGAAGTCAATCTTTGGAACCTTCTGAGCAGATCCTTGATAATTGATATCGACTCCAATCCTTCAATTAAACTGAAATCAATTTCGATCATCATCAATTTCAGTTGCGAACATCCAAAAACCTTTCGAAATCAGTTACTCCAAAATCAAGAACCAGTGAACGTCAATTCTAAGCAATATACCAACACCGACCCATCGCAATTAATGTTCACATTCATCAAATCCTTCGTTTTCTATCCAGCCACAATCAATCTCATTCGAAACAAACTACCAAAAACAACCAATTTTGATTTCGAAATCAATCGAACCAAAGCTATTTCTGTTTGATGCAAACGATTTTGACTTATGTTCATGTTTGACTTTCTGTTCATTAGACGATAATCTCCAAATCAAATTCGATTTTGACTTCTGATTGACTTTCAATGCTTCAGTCGATTAACAACAAAAAATGCGATTTGATTTTGATTCATATACACATTCAATGGATGCGAACTCAGATCAAAATCGTCAAGAACAATCGATTATCAAGATATATGATGATTCGATGGTACAAGTAAGTAAAGCATGTGTACCATACAAAACATAAACATTGACTTGAATTTCATCACCAAGTAATTGGACTAAAACTAATATAAAGGCTTTATGGATCACGATTATGAATCAAATGATGAATTGGGCTCAAGATTTTGTATGAACATTAAGATCATGTTTTTGTTTTGATTTGGGCTTTTGAATGAGTTAAAATTAATTAAAATGATTTTAGTTCAGTTTTGGGCTTGATCTAAAAAAATTATGTTGGATCAACAATGAGGTTGAAACAGATTAGATCCAATGAAGTAAATCGATCAAAAATGAAAAACATAAAATATGAATCGAAAGCATGGACGTTTTGGAATCCATTTGAGAATTTGAGATACCTTTTTGACGAATCGAGTTCCATTTTCAATGAACGAATCAAATTTAGAAGATCTTGGTTCTTTTGTTGGAATGGGAAAATCTCCAATTTGAACATTGTACCACCCATTATGCGAGATGTATAACTCGTTCTTCGTGTTCTTCAACGATCCAAGAACATCTTCAAAAGAACCACCAACACATTTGAGTTTTGACTTCAAATTCAATGCAACATTTGGAGATTGTTGCTTTGGAACCCAAATTTGCTTCACAGATTTTGGCTTCACAACATATGACGATTTTTGTGAGTAAACCCGCTTATTCTTCCGATTCATCTTCTTCTTCTTTTTCTTTCTATTCTTTTTGCATCTTGAAGACTTGATTTCATGAACAAACCCACTTTCAACAACATGAACATTTTGAGTTTGAATCAAATCTTTTGGAGTTTGATATTTGTGATTTTCTTGGATCACCGGCTTCCGATAAGGAATCATTCCTTCAAACGAATCACAAGAACACAAAATATCATCAGTTTGAACTCCAATTGAGCAAAAAACTTTTTCATCTTGAGAATCAACTTGAACTCCTTTTTCTTGAACATCAAGAACATCACATTGAACTCCATTATCAAGAACTTCAAGAAATTTAAGAGCACGAAGATCATTTGGGTCTTCAATAAGAGAAACATATTTCTTATTGAACAAATCTCTTTCTTCTCCTTCCTTTTGATTTCTACTACGAACTAATATGGACAAGGCAATTTTATTCAACCATGCAATCTTACAAAGTGGTTGAAATACCAAGCTTCCATGATCATCCTTCAAACCTCCATAAGAAACCAAATTACCCCATGAAATCAATTTGCTTAACACCAACCCATAAAATTGATCTTCATTGACTTTGTATTTCACATCTTTAACGATCACAATCCAATAATCATATGGCAAATCCACCATGATCACAAAAACTTGATGAATTCTAGAGAGAGAAAGTGATTTTGAATGAGTTTTCTAGAGAGATAAAGTGATACAAACAAGTATTCTAGAGAGAGAAAGTCGAATTATGGATCAAATAAAAAAAATTCGACTTCTAGAACACAAAAACACTCTCTAAACACGAAGATCAATGAAAAAAAGAATCACCAAATCAAAATAGCCATCAAGGATCAATTCTTGATGAGATTCAAGAACACCCGCTCTGATACCAATTGTAGTGGTGTAGATTATCTAGTAATTCATCATACAAATTCAAGAACACAAGGAGTAAATAAATCTTTTTAAGCTCTTATTAGATCTAGAAAGATTATACAAATGGGTTTGTATACAATTTCTCTCTCTAGTCTAACACTCCAAATGGACTCTTACATAATGGGAGTCACTCACTTCCTATTTATAGGAAAAGACTCAACCCATTTACACATACAAAGAGGAAAGCCTAAAACATTACATCCAAACATGACTTTGCACCCTACCAACATGGATGTTGTGTTTCAAATTCTTAGATATCTCAAATATAACCTTGACAAAAGATTTTTTTTGAAAAACTGTGAATAGAACTTTTGAAGCATTTACAGATGTGGATTGGGAAAATTCTATTATCGATAGGACGTTTACTTCTGGTTACTGTTCATTTGTATGAGAAATTTGGTGACATGGCGAAGCAAAAAGCAACCTCTTGTGGCTAGATGTAGTGCTGAATTGGAATATAGGTCCCTAGAACAAGGAATATGTGAAGGAATGTGGTTAAAAAGATTACTATAGGAATTGAAGCTAAACATGGATGGTCCTATTATCATGAAGAGCAATAGCCAATCAACAATTGCTATTGCTAAGAATCATGTTCATCATGACTGTATCGAGCATACTGAGATAGTCCGCTGATATGAATTTATTTAACTATATATTTTAGGCTGTTATCTTAATAATTTGATTAACATGTTATATTTTTAGATATATGATACTTAATATGCTTGAAAATGTAGGGTAATGGGTGGAATATATGAATGCAAACTTATTGATAAAAATTGAAAAACATGACTAGGATTTTAAAAAATTATTATAAAGATTTAAAATAATAATCTAAAAAATGAATCTAGTTAAAAAAATGTTATGCTGAAATCTAGGTTTCTAGTGTTGTTTGGGACGATCCGATGCGAGTTCCAATGTTTATTTGAACCAATAGATGTTATAGTGTATTTGTGGCTTCCCTATCCTAGTAAAATCATGGAACAAAAACACGACGTTGCTTAGTTTGAGGGCCATAATACGTTTAGCATCATGTACCATAAATATATCTAGAAGATCTTATGTAGTCATTGCACTTAGACTAATACCTTTAACCAATAAGGGTTGAATTTAAGTTCCCTTGCTTAAGCATATGTTTTTATAGGATTTTTAGTTTTGAGTGAAAAAAAAAAGAAAAAGAAAGAAAATATAAAAAGAAAAAAAACCGTTGTAAAATTTGAAAGAATAAGAGTCTACAAAGCTATGAAGATAAACAAATATGAAGCAAAGTTCAAAATTGAAGACTCAAGAATATGCCAAGTTATTATTTTTTATTGTAATTTTTCTTTCTATGTTATTTTCCCATATGTATGCCTGAGGGCTCAACCAAAAATTACCTTTAGGATAAGAAAGATTTCTAAAGATATATTCGGAGGGATGCATCAAATGAATGATGTTTAAAAAGAAGCAGGGGAGTGTTTATGAAGATTGTGAGTATTTAGGATTAAGGAAGTTCTTAGGAAAATGTAGACACAAATACATGCATTGCAGTCTTGATGTAATGGATAGACTCAACATGGATTGTCTTGTGCGATGTTGGTAGCTAGGGTTTTGATGTGATAATAATAAAATCAGTTTTTGCCTGAGGGCAAGCATAAGATAAGTGTGGGGTCTTTTTATATGACCTTATTTAACTATATATTTTAGGTGATTATCTTAATATTTTTCATTAAAATGTTATATTTTTGGTTATATGATACTTAATATGCTTGAAAATGTTCAATTACAGTTAAAATGGGAGCTGAGATGCAAAAGGAGGAGAACAGAGCTGAAAAAGGCATAAAAAGGATATTGTTGGCAGCTTGACCCCTCGTCAGTACTTTGTCCATATCTCATGACTCATAAATCCTATTAAGGCGATTCAAAATGATCTGAAAGCTAGACAAAATTTTGGACGACTTTCGTGTTTGTGCCAAAATGTGAAATCCAACCACCATGACGTGGTAAATGGAAACTTCGCGATCGTTGAGCTGACTTGGAGAATACAGGATATCTATGAAGACCACAACATGGTGCCTCTTAAACATGTCGTGGTTGCCAGAATTTGGAAACTATATCTATTCCAGACATTAGGTTGTTTCCAGGAGGTGAAGGCCTTAGGGCTGTGATTATTCACGAGGAAAAACCCTCCAAAGGTCGATTTTGAAGCTAGAGATTCAACTGGAGCAAAGATTTGAAGATTCAAGTGCTATTTTATCGAGATTTCACTTTGGGTTTTTTTTTATTATCGCGTTTTGGATTCTTTGGGTGATGTTTTTCTGCTTTAGTTTACTGAATATGGTGGGAAACCTTTACTTTCACTAGATATTGATGAACCCTTATTGATATGCTTTGATTTCATTAGTAGGATTAATTGAATTTGGTTTTTACTTATGTTCGATTCATTGCTTTACCTTTCATGTTAATGTTAAGATTTTTATTGTTTATTGTTGAGTATTATTATGATTAGATGATCATTCTATCTTGATGTACTTGAATCATATGAATCCATTAGGTTTGTATGACTAGAACTTTGATCATAAGCCTAGGGTTTGATAATATTAATCGGTGACTTTGATTGTGTAAGAGAGCATCAGTGTAGCACCTGGTTCCTGGTATGTAAAATTTATCTTAGTGTTTTGGCATTTTCAGCCTTGGACTCGGCGAGTTGTAGGCCCGACTCGCCGAGTAGAGACGGGATTTGGAACACGTTTAAGTTGGCGACTCGGCGAGTCCATATTCTGGACTTGGTGAGTCCCCGCTGTCTGATGAAACCCTAAATTTCAAGGGTTTGCACCATATTTAAGTCATCTTATGCGCCCGCAAGCTCGCCCCTTTCATCCTCAGAGCTCCCTATATCGTCTAACCCTTGTTCCTTGTGAGATTGAATTACTTTGGTGTGTTTTCTTGAAGATTTTGAGAGGAAAGGAGAGTAGATCAAGAAGAGAAGAAGGAGGTCAGACATCTTGGTGTTATTTCAGTGATTTCCTTGAGGTATAACTCAGTTTCCCTCTGTTTTCATGCTTATAGTCCCTTGTAGCTCCATTAAAGTCCTTCTTGAGCCATTTCCAAGCTTGATTATGAATTAGGGTTTGTAATAAGTTGATTAACCCTTAGATCTAGGCATGATTGAGCTCCAGGAGCTCGGATCTACTGCCTTTATGGAGCCATATTGCATGAAAGCCCTAGATCTATTCTTTTAGTGCATTTTGAGCCCTAAAACCTTCATTGGTGTTTATTTACACGTAAAGTTGGAAACTTTACGTGTTAATTAAGCCCTAGAAACCCAGATCTATGAATGACATGAGCTGGATTCAAGCAAAATCGAGTATATAGTATTTTCATGTGATAGACTCGGTGAGTCAAGTCGCGAGTCCCTGAGTTTTCCTCCTTTTCGTGTTTGCTGGGTGGATTAGTGAGTCATGGGGTGTGACTCAGTGGGTCGGAAGCCAGACTCACTCATGAAGGAACTCAGCGAGTCAATGCCCTGACTCGGCGAGTTCAGGGCAATCTTCTTGCCTCAAGAACAGACTCGGCAAGTTGTTCATACAACTCGGCGAGTCTCAGCATAGAATTTTCTTCGGATGAAGATGAACATGATGAGTTGTTCATACAACTCGACGAGTAGGATGAAGGACTATTGGACTTTGGTTTAGAAGGAAAACTCGTCGAGTCAATGCCTAACTCGACGAGTAGAGACGGGATTATGGTCAATCGAATGGATAGGGACTCGGCGAGTTGGCAAGCCAACTCGACGAGTCGGGTCAACTGGAAGTTGACTTTGACTTTGACTCTTGGTTTGGTTAAGGGTAAATGGTCATTTTACCCTGAGGTCGGTTAGCAATATTTGACTGAGTGTTTTGTGGGGATTATAGCTGGAGGATTTCCGGGGCAGCAGCAGCAGAAGACAGTCAGTTCCCACACAGATCAGCAGCTACTTTGAGGTGAGTTACCTTCCAGTAGTGGTGGGTCTACGGCCACAATGCCGGCCCACCAGTAGGAGTTGTATGATAGATGATTGTCTCTGTGATATTCATCTAGGGTTGCTACTACCTGTGATATCTTATTGTGCTAGTATGATATGATGCTATGAGCTAGTAACAGTAGGGGGAGATAGTCCCCCAGATTACCGATCGATACGGCCGAAGGGGCGGTCATGCCCAGCCATGCTAGATAGATTATGTGATATATGTGTTATGTGGTAGTAGTAGGGGGTGAAATAGTCCCCAGTACCCGGTCAAGAGGATCGAAGGGGAGACCAGCACCCAGATATGCTAGTCAGTATCCGATCGAGAGGACCGAAGGGGAGGCAAGCTCCGAGATATACTGGTCAGTATCCGGTCGAGAGGACCGAAGGGGAGGCCAGCTCCCAGATATATTGGACAATATCCGATCGAGAGGACCGAAGGGGTAGGTCGGGCACCCAGATATGGCTGACAATATATGTATGTTATGTGATTGTATGGTATGTAGTATGTTGGGGGAAACTCACTAAGCTTCGTGCTTACAGTTTTCAGTTTTGGTTTCAGGTACCTCTTCTTCGAAGGGGAAAGAGCTGGCGCGGTAGCGGCCCATCACACACATGCCTTGTATTCCGCATTATGAGATCCTCCTAGGAATTTGTACGCTGACATTATTATGTTTTATAAAATGTTTTTCAAGACATGCGATAACTTTTATGAAATGATATGATCGATGAACGTTTTATTTCTAATGTTTTGCTAAGTATATGTTTTAAAAATGAAATTTTTGGCTCGTATTTTTAGGACGTTATGGGTTGGTATCAGAGCCTTGGTTTGAGGGATTCGGACACACCTTCGGGGGTTTCTGAACTCAAATCGAGGGATTAATAGATTTTAAAGAAGAAAATATTTTCTAAAAAGCTAAGTAAATAGTTTTAAGAAGGAACAAAGTATGTGATGTGTGTGACCGACCGAGCTCAAGTAAGTATTCCCCAAAGTACCCGTACAAGCTTATGTTATGTTTATCAGTTTCAGTAGAACAACATGCTAGAATAGGACTAAGGATCTAGGAGTGATGCCTTATGTGCTTCAGTGTATGAAAAACTGCATGCTAGAATTGAGTAGACAGCAATAGGATAGCCTGTTTAGGTTATGCTTGATAGTATGAGTTTAGCATTGTATGCTAGTCCAGCTTCTCTCTATGAGGACGGATTGCTTGAGATTGTTCCCTTTTGTCTGAATGTTGTTTGCTTTGTGCTTCGTGGGACTCTGAGTGATGGGAGTTAGACATTAGGTGAATACGTCACGTCACATGTGATCAGGGTTGAATAATCTTAGAGTGCTGGATTTGGCCCTATTGTGCAGCTCTTGTCTGAGTCTAATCGTTGTAGCGCCGAGTATGTTACTCGAAGGACTATCTGAGCCTCACCACATGTGATGGTATTCAGGTAATGACTAATTGGCATTACAAGGAGACCATCAGCAGCTGAGGACCGGGTAGGGTGGAGTTAGAGATTTTCATGGGGCAAGCCTAGGATGAGTATATCAGTGATCAGCAGTAGTGAAAGGGACCTGGTGGAGTCAAGGCAGTCCTTGGAGAAGGTACATATTGATGTGGAAGGTAGTATGGGCTCGTACTACAAAAAGCAGAGGATCCGTACCCGAACCGAGGAAGGCCAAAATAAGACCAAGAAACTTGTAGTAGGTGTGATCCCTCCAGAGGTATCAGTGTCGCTAACGGTTATTATTTATGTATTTCAGACTGGTGGTACTACGCTCGAGGCCAACAGTTGGAAGTATAGGAGAGGGATCGGGTTCGGGATCAGGTTCCGAGCCAGTAGATGAGGGGCTACATTAGTTCATCGCATCAGAGATCACCAGAGGCATCCTTGAGTCGACCCCCATTATCTTCGGGTTGATCAAGGAATGGATATTGGAGTTGATGGAGGATCGCCTCAGGGCATTCAGGAGCGACATGGCATCTGGCCAGTCGGGATGTCACACACTGTCCTTCAAGGACTTCCGGGGCATTGGTGCGCCGGATTTTCACGGGGAGAAGGACCCCATAGCTGCCAGGCGATGGTTTGCAGACATTGAGTTTGTACAGTTGACTAGCTTCTGCCCTGAGGGGTCGAAGGTGAGATATGCAGCAGGATGTTTGAGAGATCGAGCTAGGGATTGGTGGGAGTCCGTTGGTGACTCGTTGGGAGCCTCGGCTGTTGAGGATATGACCTGGTCGGACTTTATGACCAAGTTCAGGGCAGAGTTTGCACCGGATGTCGAGCTTCAGCAGCTGGCCAGGGAGTTCCTAGATATGAGACAGACGATGGAGACTGTGGCGGAGATCACCGCCAAGTTCCGGAAGAGGGCGTTGCTGGTGCCCCAGTACGCAAGTGATGAGGATATGAGGAGGACCCGCTATCATGACATGCTACGATCTGATATTCGGGAGCATGTCAGTTTTTCAGCTTGCGCTACCCTGGACTTTATGATTGCCAGGGCAAGGGAGAGGGAGATAGATCTGGAGCACATCCAGAAGAGGAAGGCAGAGGAGGGGCATGTTATGGGGGCTTCAGGGAAGAAGCCCAAGGGACCGGATGTGGGGCCGAAAGGCCAACAGGGGCGGGGCCGCTGCAGGAAATGCGGCAAGACGCACGAGGGAGCATGAAAGTTGGGATCGTTAGGCTGCTACAAGTGCGGCAAGTTTGGGCACTTCAGCAGGGATTGTACTGCCCCTGCACCTGTGATTCAGACATCGGAGTTGCTGTGTTTCCACTGCAACCAGAGGGGCCACAAGAAGGCCAATTGCCCCCTAGTTGACAGCATCAGCGCCGGTTAAGGCGCCGACTCCAGCTACCCTGCGGATTACAGATGGCCGGCAGGGCAAGGCAGAGGCTCCAGTGGTGAGGAGCCGGGCGTTTCAACTGACTACAGATGAGGCACGCGCCGCACCCGATGTGGTGACGAGTATGATTCTTTCTCTCTATCTTATTTTTATGATGTTATGATATTGATATGTGCTCTGGGTATATGTGTTAGGATCGTTCCACGTGAACGGTATTCCTGTTCAGGTGTTATTTGACTCAGGTGCCACCCGATCATTTGTTTCCCTTGCGCTTAGCAAGAGGTTAACTGAGTCTTCGAGCATGTTGGATTGCCCTTTAGAGGTAGAGATTGCCGATGATCGACCGGTGTGAGCGTCAGCAGTATTTAGGGATTGTGTCCTAAGGTTATTTGAGGAGCGTTATTTGGTGGCTTTGGTTCCCATCCCTTTGCGGGGGAACAAGGTGATTATAGGCATGGATTGGCTGAGCCCTAATAGGGCGGTGATAGATTACGCACAACAGTTAGTGCGGATCAGGACCCCAAGTGGGGGAGAGTTGGTGATCCACGGCGAGAGGCCACAGCGTGGACCTACAGTATGTTCAGCAGCGAGAGCTAGGCGCTACCTTCGGCAAGGTTGCGCGGGATATGTCGCGTATGTTATGGATACCCGGGAGACGGGTAAGGCGATGATGAGCGAGGTTCCAGTGGTGCGAGACTACACTAATGTGTTCCCGGAGGACCTTCCTGGAATACCTCCGGAGCGTCAGGTAGAGTTCGGGATCGACCTAGTTCCTGGTGCGGCTCCGATAGCCAAGGCACCCTATCGGTTAGCTCCTCCCGAGATGCAGGAGTTGTCTACGCAGCTGCAGGAGCTGCTAGACAAGGGATTTATTCGATCGAGCAGTTCACCCTAGGGAGCCCCGCTCCCGTTTGTGAAGAAGAAGGACGGGTCGCATCGGATGTGTATAGATTACCGGGAGCTGAATAAGGTAACGGTGAAGAACCGTTACCTACTCCCGAGGATTGATGACCTCTTTGATCAGTTACAGGGAGCATCTTGGTTCTCCAAGATCGATTTGCGTTCAGGTTATCATTAGATGAGGGTCAGAGAGGAGGATGTATAGAAGACCGCGTTTCGGACCCAATATGGCCATTATGAGTTCGTGGTGATGTCGTTTGGGCTCACCAATGCTCCTGCCGCGTTTATGGACCTCATGAACGGCGTGTGTAGACCGATGCTGGATCGGTCTGTGATAGTTTTCATTGATGACATCTTGGTTTATTCCAAAACGCAGGAGGAGCATTTGAGAGAGGTTTTGGAGACCTTGAGGAGGGAGAGCTTGTACGCCAAGTTCTCCAAATGTGACTTTGGTTGCGCGAGGTGCAGTTTCTTAGGCACCTCGTCAACTAGAATGGGATTTCAGTAGACCCGGCCAAGGTGGAGGCCGTGATGAGATGGGAGGTTCCGAAGTCTCCATCCGAGATTCAGAGTTTCCTAGGATTAGCAGGCTACTATCGGAGATTCATTCAGGATTTCTCCAAGATAGCCGTACTCCTGACACGGTTGACTAGGAAAGCCGTGGTCTTTCGATGGGGGCCTGAGCAGTAGGCCGCGTTCGAGATTCTAACGTAGAGATTGTGCAAGGCACCAATCTTAGCCCTGCCTAAGGGTGCAGAGGATTTTATGGTATACTGTGATGCGTCTATCTCGGGCTTAGGGGCAGTATTGATGCAGAGGGGGCATGTCATTGCTTATGCCTCGAGGCAGCTGAAGCCTCACGAAGCGAACTACCCGACGCATGATTTGGAGTTGGGGGCGGTGGTCTTCGCCCTCAAGATTTGGCAACATTACCTCTACGGGGTTCGATGTACCATTTACACGGACCACAAGAGTTTGAGGTACCTCATGTATCAGCCGAATCTGAACATGAGGCAGTGTCGGTGGTTGGACGTGGTGAAGGATTATGATTGCAAGATCCTTTATCGCCCGGGGAAGGCCAATGTGGTGGCCGATGTGCTTAGCCGTAAGGCGGCACCGATCAGGGATATGTGAATGAGGATGATGGTGGTGACTCCACTGTTAGAGCATATTCGGGAAGCTCAGTAGGAGGCTATGAAGGAGGAACATCGAAAGAGTGAGCGAATAGTGGGTTAACTCACCTCCTTCGATTATGATAGCCGAGGGTTATTGACACTACACTGTAGGGTGTGGGTGCCGTATCACGTAGGCGTGCGCCAGATCTTGATGGAGGAGGCGCACAAATCCGATTCTCTATTCATCCAGGGGTGACGAAGATGTATCGGGATCTTCGTCTAGACTATTGGTGGCCCTGCATGAAGCGGGATGTGGCGTGGTACGTCGAGCGGTGTTTGACTTGCAGGAAGGTCAAGGCCGAGCATCAGAGACCGCACGACAAGATGCAGCCGTTGGATATCCCGTTGTGGAAATGGGAGGATATTACAATGGATTTTATCACAAAGCTTCCCCGGACGGCACAAGGAGTAGATTCGATTTGGGTCATCGTGGATCGGTTGACCAAGAGCGCCCATTTTATTCCGATTCAGGAGAGTATCTCGGCCGAAAAGTTGTCCGATATCTATATCAGGGAGATAGTGGCAGGGCATGGGGTGCCAGTTTCAGTGATATCAGATCGAGATGTGCAGTTCACTTCCAGGTTTTGGAAGAAGTTTCATGATGAGTTGGGCACTCGTCTGCGTTTTAGCACCGCCTTTCACCCGAAGACAGATGGTCAGAGCGAGCAGACCATCCAGACGTTGGAGGATATGTTGCGGGCATGCGTGCTAGACTTCGGTGGTAGTTGGGATACCTATCTTCCCTTAGCTGAGTTCACGTACAATAACAGCTACACGCAAGTATTGACCGTCCCCCATTCGTGATGTTGTATGGACGGAGGTGCAGGACCCCGATATGTTGGGGTGAAGTTGGCCAGAGGGTCATGGGGAGCACCGAGGTGGTGCTCAAGACGACCGAGAGAATCCAGCAGGTTTGAAGCAGGCTTCAGACTGCACAGAGTTGACAAAAAAGTTACGCCGACAAGCGTCGATCAGACCTGGAGTTCTAGGTCGGGGATATGGTTCTCCTGATAGTGTCGCCTTGGAAATGCGTCATTCGATTCAGGAAGCAGGGCAAGTTGGGCCCGAGATACATTGGTCCGTTCAGGGTTGTAGCCCGGGTGGGCAATGTGGCATATAGGCTGGATCTGCCAGCCGAGCTCAGTCAGATCCACAACACCATCCATGTCTCCCAGCTGCGGAAGTGCCTGGTGGATGATTCAGCGGTGGTGTCGCTAGAGGATATTCAGGTTGATGACAGCTTGAATTACACTGAGCGCCCAGTCGCAATCCTCGCCCGGAAGTCGAAGGATCTGAGGAAAAAGAGGGTGGAATTAGTGAAGGTCCAATGGCAACACCGAAAGGGTTCGGAATGGACTTGGGAGCTGGTAGAAGAAATGATGGAGCATTACCCCGAGCTATTTTAGGATCGAGCAGCAGACTTCGAGGACGAAGTCTAAAATAAGTGGGGGAGATTTGTAGCACCTGGTTCCTGGTATGTAAAATTTATCTAAGTGTTTTGGCATTTTCAGCCTTGGACTCGGCGAGTTGTAGGCCCGACTCGCCAAGTAGAGACGGGATTTGGAACACATTTAAGTTGGCAACTCGGCAAGTCCATATTCTGGACTTGGCGAGTCCCCGCTGTCTGATGAAACCCTAAATTTCAAGGGTTTGCACCCTATTTAAGTCATCTTATGCGCCCCCAAGCTCGCCCCCTTCACCCTCAGATCTCCCTATATCATCCAAACCTTGTTCCTTGTGAGATTGAAGTGCTTTGGTGTGTTTTCTTGAAGATTTTGAGAGGAAAGGAGAGTAGATCAAGAAGAGAAGAAGGAGGCCAGACATGTTGGTGTTATTTCAGTGATTTCCTTGAGGTATAACTCAGTTTCCCTCTGTTTTCATGCTTATAGTCCCTTGTAGCTCCATTAAAGTCCTTCTTGAGCCATTTGCAAGCTTGATTATGAATTAGGGTTTGTAATAAGTTGATTAACCCTTAGATCTAGGCATGATTGAGCTCCAGGAGCTCAGATCTACTGCCTTTATGGAGCCATATTGCATGAAAGCCCTAGATCTACTCTTTTAGTGCATTTTGAGCCCTAAAACCTTCATTGGTGTTTATTTATACGTAAAGTTGGAAACTTTACGTGTTAATTAAGCCCTAGAAACCCAGATCTATGAATGGCATGAGCTGGATTCAAGCAAAATCGAGTATATAGTATTTGCATGTGATAGACTCGGCGAGTCGTTCATCGGACTCGGCGAGTCGAGTCGCGAGTCCCCGAGTTTTCCTCCTTTTCGTGTTTGCTGGGTGGAGTAGTGAGTCATGGGGTGTGACTCAGTGGGTCGAAAGCCAGACTCACTCGTGAAGGAACTCGGCGAGTCAATGCCCTGACTCGGCGAGTTCAAGGCAATCTTCTTGCCTCAAGAACAGACTCGGCGAGTTGTTCATACAACTTGGCGAGTCTCAGCATAGAATGTTCTTTGGATGAAGATGAACTCGACGAGTTGTTCATACAACTCGGCGAGTAGGATGAAGGACTATTGGACTTTGGTTTAGAAGGAAAACTCGTCGAGTCAATGCCTAACTCGACGAGTAGAGACGGGATTATGGTCAATCGAATGGATAGGGACTCGGCGAGTTGGCAAGCCAACTCGGCGAGTCGGGTCAACTAGAAGTTGACTTTGACTTTGACTCTTGGTTTGGTTAAGGGTAAATGGTCATTTTACCCTGAGGTCGGTTATGTCACACCCCCAAACCAAGGATGGCGGAAACGTCCGGGGGTGGAGGACTTCATGTGTAGTATCATAACAACAATGACAATAGTGATGAAAGTAAACACAACCAACATATATATAATTGAAAGAGTTACATCATTGTATGAATTACATGTTTCAAAATCAATTACAATATGTTGACAAAATATGATAAGTTTGACGCCTCAACGTCCCATCCTCAAAAGTACTTTGTTACTTGTTTAGCGATTTCCTGAGAATACAAGTAGTTTGAAAAGTGTCAACACAATGGTTGGCGAGTTCATAAATTTTTGTATATAATTATGAAAAAGCTTGTCATGTAATTGTATAGTTGTTCCAGAAAAATCCGATATTTTCCTTAAAATGAATATTGTAGTCTTGTATCCGAAGACTGAAACGTATAAGTAATCTTCCTTATTTACAGAAAATAACGTGAGTTTATTTCAATACAAACGCGTATGATATTAGTGAAATTCTCGTAAATTCTTATGTTTGTTAATACTTTATGTATATGTAGTCCTAAATCTCAGGACCGAGAAAATAACAAGTATTGTCCATACTTAAAGTTATAAATGTGGTTTCAAATGATGTGTAGTCATAAATACCAAAACCGAAAGTGTACAGTAGTATCTGTACTTATTGAGATAAAAAGTGATTTTTAAAATCGACATAAAACCCATTTAGATTTTATAAAAATCCCGTAAACTTTATGTATGGTTATATCCCTATGTGAGTCGCTATAATCATACTATGACTAAATGAACCTGCCACGACGTTTCTCAGGCGTCGTAAAACTGAAATGACATTTGTCACCCGTAGACCTGCAGGTCCCACTGTAGCTAGCAGCAAGGTGTGGGGTGTCAAACCCAATATAGATCTATACACAACTATCACGTTCTCCCTCCAGGAGACTCTGATTATAACTAACAGGAATTTATATCCCGCACTCGGACGTACGGAAAGAGATTATCTCACAATTTAGGTTAACAAGTTTACAAGTTGTGTGCGTGAGTGTAAAACCTTTCTGTATGTATGTACCCTTTTTGTACGTGTGTGTTATGTGATTTATCATAAACTATACCTATTATAGTTTTATCCAAAGTGTTTGTAATATATAAGAACTCTTTTATGAAAAAGCGTTAGTGTTATGAAATCCATTAAACTATGCTTATTATAGCTTATATACGTGTTCTAAATGAATGAATAATCTTATAATGAATGACTTATTTTCAGGTTATGATGATAAAATTTACAAAGGAACACATTCAATATTTAGAATTTATTATTATACACTTTGCTCAACATAATACAAAGTGTTATGAAAATTTTATGATGTTAACTAAATTAGACCTTCCTGCACTGTTTTAGAAAAGCCATAGAAAAATCATACGAAGTCGAAAACTAAATCCGTAAATTCTGAGAGTTCCCAAAATGTGTCTAGTTTACTCATAATTTTTATCATGATTTTTAATGACCTCCATCTTGGGTGAAAAAGTCCATAACCACAGACTGGTCCGGATTGGTGTTTGAAATGATATGCAGTTTTGTAAAAATCACCATAAATTGTAGAAAAATCGTATGGAGATGTGCAAGTAGTCATTTTAAAGCTAAGAACAGGAACTACTTGCACCTAAAACAGTTTTTCAAACAAAAATGTTTAAGTGGTCCAAAACAGTCCGTGAATGGAGTTGAACTTTTTTGATGAAGGCTGTTAGAAAAGTGTAGTTATGTTCTTGGTGTTTTAACTCGTATTCCCCCCCCCCCCCCCCCCCCCTAAAAACTTGAGAAAACATGAAAATATGGGGGTATGAACTCACCTTAAGTGTTTTCAGTAGATGATTGTTGAAGAATGGAGGTGTTTAACTCAAGAACACTTGGAGATGCCTTGAAGATTTTTGAGAATCTAGCATCATAGTTATGGAGTTTGTATAAGCTATCAATGATTTGAGTAGAATTGTTGGGCTGAAGTTCTATTAGATGTTGCGTCTTTTGGGCTCGTTAGATTAGCCTTGTATTCTCCGGTTTGGGCCTGTCCAACCGAGAGCCTTTTGTGTATAGTATTTAAGTTAATGCTTGCATGCATATTAGGTTAAGATTCAAGATTTCAGATTTAACATTCCAGAGTTTTACGATATTGCTTTCTTGTAATCTTCTAATCCTTTACAGTTGATGTTCTTAATCGAGCTCTTCTAAGGATTTTATTTAATCATTCGACACGATTGATTCAAGCTGTTTTGTTCTTAATATTGCGTTCTGCTTTGTTTTAATATTGTGTTCTTGCTGTTTCATATTCATATACTTGTTCAAGATCTAATCGATCTTCATAGATTAAAAGTTGTTTTAATCCCATCAATTGGTATCAGAGCAGGAGGCTGTGTAATCGATACACATCTTTTCTGTGAAAAAGATTTCCATTAGGGTTTTCCGCAATCATCGATATTTATTGAGCCGTCATCTTAATTGACGTATCTTAGTATTTATTGTTTTGCCCTAATCTGCTTTATTATAAGTCTGATCTTTGAACAGGTTATTACGATCATAATGGACGCGACGCAATCAAACCCTATTAATATTTCCAATAGCATCGGTTCGACAACAAAGATTCCAATCTTATACACCCATGACTATGAAGTATGGGTGCATCATTTTGAAGATTACGTGATTGGATCGGAGGACAATGGTTTTCTCATATGGGAAGCTCAATGGACCGTTTTCTCATTCTGCTACATCCAGAATCATTAAGACGCAAAAAGAGTATAACGATCTGCTTAAGGACGTGACGAATATTGCGCAAGATGAAAAAGATAAATTTCAGTGCAATATTAAGGCACTAAGGTTGATCAGATTCGCCCTTCAGTCCGATACATTCAGACTGGTCAGCTCATGCACTACGACGAAGGAAGTGTGGGACAGACTTCGCGAACTGTATTCCACAGACGAAGATCTTGAACATTCTATCCAAACCTTGCTACTATCTGAGTTTGGAGAATTCAGGCAAGGGGCTGAAGAAACAGTGACCCAGACATTTGATCGCTTCAATCATCTTCTCAGCAAGATGATCAAACACGATATTGAAAGGAAGCTCATCGAACAAAAGGTTACTTTCTTGAACGGACTGAGATCTGAATGGAGAGCAGTTGTTTCCACCGTCAAAGCCCATGAACAGTTTAAATCATACTCCTTGGCGAAACTGGTGGGTATTCTAAAGTCACAAGAGAAGATTGTGGTTCAAGAGAAGAACGTTGTGTCTAATCTTGGTTCGTTGGCCCTCTTATCTAAAAGTAAAGCCGTGATGGAGGATGAAGAGCTCAACTTGGAAGAATATGACCTCACAACTGAGGATTATGCCATGATGGTATCCAATCCTAAGAGGTTCATAAAGAAGAGATTCCCCAACAACAAAAACCGAAACTGGCAGGGGAGCTACAGCTCTGAAAAGGCGAAAAATGAACCGAAGGCTGAGGAGCCCAAGAAGGAACCGAAGGCAGATGGCGATTCCGGAGTAAGCTGCTTCTACTGTGGTGGCAAGAACCACTATGCTAAGGACTGTGTTCTTAAGAAGATGGCTGAAAAGAACGATGGAAAGGATGAGGAAGCCGTGCTGCAGAAGAGATTGGATGAGTTGAGAAAGAAAAAGTCTACCGCTAACCCTTCTATTAATGCTCTTATTGTGCAGGGTTCGGTTAATGACGATGAGTTCGGTAGCACCGAAGTTTGGTCTACTGACTCAGAAGACAAAGAAAGTGATTCTGAAGTCAGAGCGAAAGGGTGAAATGTTTCCTCTGAACATGAAACCCATCAAAGGAAACCCAGCCATATGTCTGCTATCAAAAGCTCAATCTGACGAAATCTGGTTGTGGCACAGAAGACTCTCTCATCTCAATTTCAAAGATATCAACCGACTTGTCACTGGAGGTCACGTTAGGGGTCTTCCATTGCTCAAGTTTGACAGAGAGCATTTATGTGCTGCATGCGAAATGGGAAAGCAGAGTCGTCAAAGTCACCCATCCATAATTAACACCAAAGTTGTTGAACCACTCGAATTGCTTCATATCGATTTGTGTGGTCCTTCATCTATTGAAAGCATCGGTGGTAGCAAGTACATTCTTGTTATCGTTGATGACTTCTCTCGATTTACATGGGTGTTCTTTCTAAAGCTCAAATCTGAAGCGACTCAAAAGCTGAAAGTGTTTATCAAGCAAATTGAAGTCCAGCTCAAGAAGGTCGTTCGCAACATCAGGAGCGACAATGGTCTCGAATTCAAGAACAGGGAGTTTGAAGAGTTTCTTGCAGAAAAGGGAATTAGCCATAATTTCTCAGCTCCCTACACACCACAGCAGAACAGGATAGTCGAAAGACGAAACCGATCTCTGTGTGAAGCTGCCCGAACTATGTTAAGTTTCGCTTCCTTACCTCTTTATTTTTGGGCTGACGCTATTTCTGCTGCTTGTTATACACAAAACAGGTCCTATCTCAACAAGCGATTCATGCTCACACCATATGAGATATTAAACAACAGGAAGCCCAATGTGAAATTTTTCCACGTTTTTGGCTCAAGGTGTTTCATCTTTAACTCTAAAGAACACCGCAACAAGTTTGATGTCAAAGCCGACGAGGGAATTTTTCTGGGGTACTCACTCACATCCAAGGCGTACAGGGTCCTAAACAAACGTTCAAGAAGGATTGAAGAGACATACTATGTGACCTTCGATGATAACTATGTCAAGAAACTACAGACCATAGATGACACTGCCAGGGAAATCTTCCCTCAAACTGGCCAAGTCACAGTCTCAATCGCCAATTTGTACGAAAATTTTCTGGAACTATTTGACGAACCGGAAAAAGCTTCTCTCTCCGAAGCAGGTGCAGCTGACAACAAAATAGATCATATGAAGCAGATTGTCGAAGATGCTGCAAGAAGAATGCATGAAGGAGAATCGCCCACTGATGACTCTCCAACCAACAATGCTTCAGTCGAGGGGGAGCCAAGTTCTCATGTCGAGGGGGAGCAAAGCTCTACCACTTCACCCGAAGGTCCTTCACCAACCGAAGGTACCTCTCCAACCGAAGGTGCCCCTCCAAACGAAGGTGCTTCAATGCCTGAAAGTCCAGCACCGCAAGAAACCCCTGAACCTCATGTTTCTCAAGACTCATCAATTGAGGGGGAGCATGATGATATGATGCTTGATTTTGATAGTCAATCTGAGCCAGAAGAGATGATCAACGCTGAACTAGATCCAACCTTCGATCCGAATTACCCTCCTCTTACAAAATGGACCAGAGATCATCCTATCTCTCAAGTAGTTGGTGATGTATCTGAAAAGGTTCTGACCCGATCTCAACTGAAGGCAAAACAGACATCCTTATTCTCAAAGATTGAGTTTTGTATGTTTAACTCATTTGTATCAAAAGTTGAACCGAAGACAGTGAACACTGCCCTCGATCACTCTGATTGGGTTCAAGCAATGCAAGATGAACTGAACTAGTTCGAAAGGAACAAAGTCTGGCGCCTCATTCCAACTCCTCCGGATGCTTCAGTTGTTGGTCTTAAATGGGTTTTTAGAAACAAAATGGACAAGGAAGGTAATGTCATAAGGAACAAAGCTCGTCTGGTTGTCAAGGGATACTGTCAGGAAGAAGGGATAGATTACGAAGAGACGTTCGCTCCAGTAGCTAGGCTAGAATCGGTTAGAATATTTCTGGCCTATGCTGCTCACAAAAACTTTGAGGTCTTCCAAATGGACGTCAAGTGTGCATTTCTCAATGGAGAACTTGAAGAAACTGTGTATGTGGAGCAACCTCCTGGGTTCGTGAACGAAAAGTATCCAAATCATTGCTATATTCTGGATAAAGCTGTGTACGGCCTCAAACAAGCTCCGAGGGCCTGGTATGAAACGCTTACAAAATTTTTAAAGATGTCCAAATTCAAACAAGGTTCGGTTGACCCAACCTTCTTTCGCAAAAAGGAAGGTAACCACCTTATGATAGTTCAAATTTATGTCGATGACATCATCTTTGGCTCTACAAATCCCAGCTTAACAGCTGAATTCAGAAAGTTGATGGAGACTAAGTTTGAAATGAGCTCAATGGGTCCTATTAACTTTTTCCTTGGTTTAAATATAAGACAGGGACCCGAAGGCATCTTTATCAATCAGGAAGCTTACACGAAGACTCTTCTAGCTAAGTTTGGCATGATGGGAGACTCAAAAGTCAAAGTCCCAATGGCATTCGGCACCAAACTTACCCCTTCACTAGATAAACCGGCTGTCGACATCACGCTCTATCGTCAAATGATAGGCTCACTGATGTATCTAACTGCTAGCAGGCCTGATATCATGTTTTCTGTATGTTATTGTGCTCGATTTCAGGCTAACCCACGCGAACCTCACATGCTGGCAGTAAAGAACATCCTACGCTATCTCAAGCGAACCGCCTCCTTAGGTCTATGGTATCCATCCAATTCAGGCTTCTTCGTTCAAGCCTATTCTGATGCTGACCTTGGAGGATGTGGACTCGACCGCAAAAGCACAACTGGTGGCTGTCAATTTCTTGATGGGAAGTTGGTCAGCTGGCAATCCAAGAAACAAACATGTGTGTCGCTGTCTACTGCTGAAGCGGAATACATTGCCGCTGCATCCTGCACATCACAAGTGATTTGGATCCAGAGTCAACTTCGAGACTATGGACTCAATATGAAGAAGATCCCTCTATATTGTGACTCTGAAAGTGCAATTAGGATCTGTCATAACTCGGTGCAACACTCTAAAACCAAACACATAGCATTGAGGTATCACTTCATCAAAGATCATGTGGAAGATGGAAATGTCGAAGTTCACTTCGTAAGAACCACTGATCAACTGGCTGACGTCTTTACCAAAGCTCTTCCAGAAGCATCGTTCCATAAAATATTGCAAGGGCTAGGAATGATGGAATCAGAGTCAGTACCTCACATTACCTCTCAATCTTAAACGTAAGAAGCGAATCCAACCGAACGTTCGGGTTCGGTTCAACCATTTCACTCGCTCATTACTTCAAAGGTAGTTTTTATGAGTTGTATATTTCTTGTGCAAAATTTGTTTTTCTTTATGTAAAAAGTTTTTTCATATTGCATATCTAAACTCCCTGATTTCTTAAAAATTTTCCAAAACCGAAACCTCCAGAAGGTTCGGGTTCGGTTTTTCAAAATTTTCCAGAACCGAAACCAACCGAAGGTTCGGGTTCGGTTTTTCAACTTTTTCCAACCGAAACCAACCGAACGTTCGGGTTCGGTTTTTCAATTTTTCCAAAGTTTTTTTTAAGCGTAATTTTTTTTCTTTTCTTTTTTTCAATCTTTTAAATTTTTTTAAGTCTCATTTTTTTTATCTTCGTTTTATTTTTTTTAAAATATCAAACCTCCAAATTTTTTTTTTGTGCTCATTTGTTTATGGGAATATATTCGATGACTTACTTAAGTGTCCCTAGAAGCATGCTGCTGTATGTGTCCCAAGCCTCATAAGATTTTGAATAATAGCCTTCATGACCTGGTATACACAAACCTTGTCTTCCCAATAAGGCTAACTCATTTATTCTAATCGTGAGCTACCTCACTCTTTTCTCACATGAGTTCAGAGTCTACTGCTTGGTCCTTATGTTCGCAGCAGAGGTACTATGTTTTCTTTCACCATCCCCATTACACTTCTCCATAACATTCGTTTCATCACTATAACCCTTGAGACTCTCAGAAACTACCACTGAGGTTTATGGTTACACAACATCTGTGTTTATGATCTTAGTTTCGTGGCACCACGAGCTGAGTGAAACCCAAAATTCAACACCAACGAATTGACGGTGACCAATTAACTTGATCAAGTTTTCACCAATGAATTGACGAATGTACCTTCACGAAATCTCATTTTTTTTCTTTTTGCGTGATTCCAATGAAATTGTTACACACCATAACATTTCTTCCCATGGGATCCAGTTTTAAATTTTTATCTGCGATTTCATATTAATCCAAGCCACTACAAAATCAACTCAAACCTACTTGTTCAACAGACTACACTGGTCTCACAAGTACTTTGTTCACATTCGTTCTTATATCAAGAATTGAATTGTTGAATCAAAGCAAAACCACCCTTAATTAGTCTTATTAAAAGAAGCCTTTCAACATTTTTTAATAAATGTTTGATCGTCATTCAACGGGATTCCACACTAACACTTTGGGGTCTCTCTTGGCCTTGAAGGAAGAGATTCGTGCCCGGGATCATCAGTTTTGTGTCATCATTGACATCACAGATAATCCTAAAAAGAGTTGCTTTATTTCTTTATTTTTTACACTCTTTGCACGAAAATCCAAGATTTTCAAAAATTCCGTTACTAATTATTCTACAGGCTGGATATTTACTGGATGGTTACAAATGAAGTCGTGGTCAAAAATTAGCCACGTGGATCATTAATTGGAAACAGCCGTTTAAAAGGGGATAAGACAAAAAGTTGCTGACTCGGCGGGAGTTAAAAGGATAGAAATTCAAACGACGGTAAAAAGGAGGGCGCGTGAATTTGAAACGGCCGCGCTTTTTCTGACACTTGAGGACGCGTGTGCAATGTCGAAGCGTCATATCTCTGAAGTTACAGGCGCGTGTGGAAATGGAAACGATTTCTTTCTCTGAACCGGCGCTTATTGGGCGGCGTGATCCTAGGAATTTGACACTCTCTCTCCTACGTGATCATCGCACGTCCCAACTGTCACCAATCAGTCACTCCAAAATAACCCGTTTCGTATTTCCATAAGAGATTTGAAACGATTTTTCTCTCTCCTATCACCTACTATAAAAACCCATCAACACCACCTTTTACCTCTTTACTGCCCCATAATTTCCAAAGCAAAAATACTTCCAAACTCTCTCCCGGTTATCTCCTTCTCCAAACCTGCAACAATGGCTGAATCCTCTTCCGTCCATGCTACTTCTCAGATTCTTCCAATCCGTCCTCAGCAATGCCTCATGATTGATCTCAACCCACTGGCGTATGATTCTTATATGTCGCCGGTCATCGAATGTCTCAAATACTCCCAGCTTGCTCCTGTACTGTCACAGATTGAAACGGTGCCAATGGTGGCCTTATCTCAGGTCTACGCAACGGCTTACTACGACAAGGCCGTCGACAGGGTTTTTTTCGATGTGGCGGAACACAAGACGTCGATTTCTCGTCCCCGCTTCTGCACCATGCTTGGGTTTGCTGCTGACCTATCGCGTGTTCACCCGGAGACGATTCCGGTTGGTATGCTCTACAACATGTTCTACAACATGGGCTACACGGAAGTTCTTACCTCCGTCACAAGATTCAAGAAGTCCTGCCTACCGCCCCAGTGGAATGGGTTATTTACAGTTCTCTTCAAGGGACTGTCAGAAAGGAGCTCAGGATCGGACGGGGCCAGTCGTCTTTTCCTGTCAATTATGTATGGGGTGTACAACGGGATCAATCTGGACTATGGATTTGTCCTTTGGCAACAACTGATTCAGAGCCTCTCTTCCTCTTCCCGACACTCCGAGGTGTCACTGGCCCGGTTCTGGATCTTGATCACCAGATGGGCTATGGACAAGTTCAACGTTCCCACAGCCGACGGTGCACCGATGTCTTCTATTGGTACCTTTCATACCAAGAAGATCATCGTATCCGATGCATCGAAATTCTCCTTCATTGGCTCTATCCCGGAGTCGATGTATGCTGATGTGCCAGCAGATAGCAGATTGATCAGAACGATCAAGGAGTTTCGCCAAACTGGTCCGAGGGAACTGACACCGGACATGCTGCGATCAATTCATGATGCCGACAAACCGGTGGCCAGGGGCAAAAAGGGTGACAAGGGAAAGCAAGTGTCCAAAGCTCCAAAGGGACCTTCTCCAAAGAAGCGTAAACAACAGAAACCTGCTTCATCCCCACAATCGAAAAGGAGGAAGACCCAACCGAAACGAAAGTTCCTCATACCCTCCTCTTCAAGCGAATCCGAAGGTGGGAGTTCGGACTCTGAGGGCTCACAAGGAGACGAATCTCCACAACGAGGCAACACACCTCCTCGGTCCCCAACCCCGGAGATGGAACTTCACCAATCCCCAGTTCCTTCCCCTCCACCCACAATACCTATTTCCATTCCCACCATAAACCCTACTATACCACCAACCTCATTCCCTATACCACCACCCATATTCACCACATCAACCGAAACACCACCTATAACCGAAACCCCTCCCGTAACCGAACCTCCACAAACCGAAACCCATACACCACCACCACCCGAAACTAACCCCCCACCCACTCAACCTGAACCAACCAAACCCACAACACCACCAGCTTCACCACCACCTCAATCTCCAGAAGACGCCTCCGATGGCGATGATCAATACCTTGGTGGTGATCACATGAACTTTCATTCGGTCTACTATAGTCCGTTTCAAGTTCAGAGTGATGAGGAGGATGATGCTCCAGTGACAAAGAAGCATCTCCGCGAGCTTAACGAGAAGATTGATCAACTTCTCGCCTCCTCTTCCAACCAGCAGTCATCCTTATCTGAAGCTGCCCTTCAAAAGATAGTTGATGCCTTCTCCAGGGCTCACCATGACTCCGTGGCCTCAGCAACTGCTGCGATAGACGCCTCCACCCAAGCCTGTGTAGCTGCGACCGAAAAAGTCGATAAACTATTCTCCGACGCTTCTGACCTGCTGAAGTCTCTGCAGGAAAGCGCCAATGCCACAAAGACAACTCTGGAACCGATTGTTCAGCAATTGGCCAAGTTCGTCTCGACGGAGTTGACTTCGTTCGCTACCCTCCGACAAAATCTCAGCGACGACAACTCGGCACTCCGTGCCTCCATCGATGCCCGTCTGGCAAAACTACAAGAGGATCTTGCGGCAGAGAACTCTCTGATGGACGTTCTGGCGAGTAAAACAACTGCCCTAAAGGTCAAGAGCACGCAGCTTTCCAACTCCGAACAACAATTGGAAGCTCTTCGATCCGAGAGGGAAGTCATAAAGACATGTGTTTCGGATGTCCACGCCGCTCTATCCAACATCCTGGAAGCACACGACCCCATCCTTAATCATTCGGTGAGGCGCACCCTCGCTGAAAAGCTCTCCCCGGCCATGGACCTCTTAAGCAAAATTGAAGGTCTGCCGAGTTTCGTGTCCATTCCGAAACAAGGGGGAGATGAGATGAAAGGATCGAAACCACCTCCTTCCTCCAAAGCTACTCACACAACCGAACCACCCCCAACTGGTCATGCCTCGGGTTCGGGTGTGAAGAACAAGGGCAAAAACATAGCAGAGGGAGGAGATGGAGATGGAGATGAAGATGAAGATGAAGATGAAGACAAGGAGACCATTGACGACTTGTTGAAACGGAAAAACAGTCGCAATGCTGAAGGTGATGCCAGTCGTGTGGCGCGTGAGGCTGAAGAAGCCGAACGAAAGCAAAAAGAAGCCCACGATCTCCTTGAGAGCCGAAAGCTGCTCTTCCCTGCCTGGACCAGGGATCGTTTGATAAAAGAGGCCATAGAGACTCCAAGCATACTATGGCTCGAGCCGGTGATATCGTTCGACTTCAACAACACCATCGATTCGCAGTTCGATATGCCACTGACTCGAAAGGCGTTCGTCTTCCACGCCTTCTCCAACATTTTCGAAGTCCCGCATCCGAACGATGAGCTTGACAGGGAGCTCATTGACTTCTATCTGGAGGCCGCTCGCCCTCAATACCTTACATGGAGCGCCCAGAAGATTGTCAATGTTCGGGTGATGAAGCCTTTTGCCGTGGGGAGATTCACAAACGTCAAGTTCAAGCTTATCCGAGGATCTACAAGAACTGCTCACATCATCACCCTGGCGGATCTACCGAATCTGAATCCTCATGACTGGATAGTCTTGTACAATATCCTGCTGACAAACGAAGCCGAATATGGTCCCATCTTAGACCATGTCAAAAGGATGTTGGCTTGCTACATCATGGAGGTTGCCCAAATGGATCAGGAGGTCGCCACTGTTTTCAAGAAGAAATCGAAAGTAGCACCAGTGGGATCGGCCAGTGATCTAAACACAATGCAAATGGGCAAGATAGATCCAAGGCGAAACTCAGTGATGTTCACCAGAGCCGAAGGACAGAAATGTCTATTCGCTTTAGCTGACAAGCACCTTTACACCACTACCTGCTTGGAACACGTCTTATCAATCATCAAGCGGTGTAAGGACAATTCGGCTGATGACATCAAGTACTTCAATGATATGATCAATTGGTACATCCGGTTTAGACAGACCATCCTCTCAATAACCAAGTGTCTGTTTAGCACCGTGAAGAAGAAAGTACCAGCTTCAGCCGCCGGCCCAAGTAAGAAGTGAAGGTCTCGCTCCAAATTGACGCAAAGGGGGAAATTGTTGGGCTGAAGTTCTATTAGATGTTGCGTCTTTTGGGCTCGTTAGATTAGCCTTGTATTCTCCGGTTTGGGCCTGTCCAACCGAGAGCCTTTTGTGTATAGTATTTAAGTTAATGCTTGCATTCATATTAGGTTAAGATTCAAGATTTCAGATTTAACATTCCAGAGTTTTACGATATTGCTTTCTTGTAATCTTATAATCCTTTACAGTTGATGTTCTTAATCGAGCTCTTCTAAGGATTTTATTTAATCATTCGACACGATTGATTCAAGCTGTTTTGTTCTTAATATTGCGTTCTGCTTTGTTTTAATATTGTGTTCTTGCTGTTTCATATTCATATACTTGTTCAAGATCTAATCGATCTTCATAGATTAAAAGTTGTTTTAATCCCATCAAGAATGAAGTGTAAAAATCACAAGGAGGATGAATTACACTTACCAAGAGTGGAAGAACACTTGATGATCAGCCTTGAGATCTTGAATTAGAGAGAAAAGTTGGAGTTGAATCTTTGGTGGAATGAGAGTGATTGAAAGAAAATGAGGAGAGAGGTTGAGTGACCAGCCCTAGAACGTGGGGATGGCTTGTGAGAGGGGTAAAAAGTACAAGGAAGTGACAAGGTATGGTGGGGAGGAGTGTGGGTTAATCATGAAGTGGGTATGGGGTTGCTTGTGTCATAAAATAAGGTAAAGTCAACACTCTACCTTTGTACTTTACCTACTCTCTTTTGGATAAGGTTTTATCCTTAAAATATGATTAAATCATTAATTTAGGGGTCTTATATTTTAAAATAAAGTTTTGGGTGAAAATCCCATGTTAAAACATTTAAAAACGGCTTAAAACGCTAATTTAATCGAAAACCGGGAGAAAAAGGGCTTCCCAGCGAGACCTCTCGGTCCTAGGCCGAGGTTCGGTCCCTAGGCCGAGGTTCGGTCCTTGCTGGTGCTGAGTCGGAAGCGAGAGGCGCGAGCCAGAAACGAGAAGCGAAGGGCGAGGGTTCGGTCCGAAGTCAGAAGCGAAGGTGAGGGTTCGGTCCGAAGAGAAGTCAGAACCGAAGGAACTGTAGTGAACAGTACCTTCGGGTTCGGTTCAGCAGCCTTCCTCATCAGGAGGGTTCGGTTCCTAAGAGGGGTTTCGGTTCCTAAGAGGGGTTTCGGTTCCTTAAGTCTGTTTTTCGCGTAGACTTCCGTTTTTGGGCTATTTTCGCCAAATTCGAGGGTCGGGATGCCCCGAGTGATTATAGAAAGTTGGGAGAGATTTCGAGAGAGATTTGAGAGAGATTCCACTTACTCAGAGAGATTTGGGAGAGATTTGACATTCTTGGAGAGATTTCACATACAAAGAGATATTTGGGAGAGATTTCATATTCTTGGAGAGATTTGGGAGAGATTTGACATACTTGGAGAGATTTCACATACAAAGAGGTATTTGGGAGAGATTTGACATACTTGGAGAGATTTCTCATACAAAGAGATATTTGGGAGAGATTTCACATACTTAGAGAGATTTGGGAGAGATTTGACATTCTTGGAGAGATTTCACATACAAAGAGATATTTGGGAGAGATTTCATATTCTTGGAGAGATTTGGGAGAGATTTGACATACTTGGAGAGATTTCACATACAAAGAGGTATTTAGGAGAGATTTGACATACTTGGAGAGATTTCTCATACAAAGAGATATTTGGGAGAGATTTCACATACTTAGAGAGATTTGGGAGAGATTTGACATACTTGGAGAGATTTCACATACAAAGAGATATTTGGGAGAGATTTCATATTCTTAGAGAGATTTGGGAGAGATTTGACATACTTGGAGAGATTTCTCATACAAAGAGATATTTGGGAGAGATTTCACATACAAAGAGATATTTGGGAGAGATTTGACATACTTGGAGAGATTTCTCATACAAAGAGATATTTGGGATAGATTTCACATACTTAGAGAGATTTGGGAGAGATTTGACATACTTGGAGAGATTTCACATACAAAGAGATATTTGGGAGAGATTTGACATACTTGGAGAGATTTCTCATACAAAGAGATATTTGGGAGAGATTTCACATACTTAGAGAGATTTGAGAGAGATTTTCGATAAGAAAAGATAGAGTGAAAACGATTGAGAGCGGTTTCGTGTGTGACGAATGTGAGTGTCCGGCTTCGAAATGCAAGGTCCGTAGACCCCGTTAAGCCATGTTTTAGGATCTTACACACTACCTATGAGTATGCAACATTGTTTTATTGTTCTTGTTTATTGTTTAGCACTAAAGTTGAAGAAATTTAAACTCACGAACTTTCCCAGTGATGTTTTCTCATTAAGATAGTAAGTTATGCATAAATTACATAATACAAACCCTATTATACAAGGTTTAACTGAGTCGACCGGTTTGACTCGTTGACCTTGTCCGACTTAGACTTGACTCGAATTTGACTATTGTCACAGGTTAGCAATATTTGACTGAGTGTTTTGTGGGGATTATAGTCGGAGGATTTCCGGGGCAGCAGCAGCAGAAGACAGTCAGTTCCCACACATATCAGCAGCTACTTTGAGGTGAGTTACCTTCCAGTAGTGGTGGGTCTACGGCCACAATACCGGCCCACCAGTAGGAGTTGTATGATAGATGATTGTCTCTGTGATATTCATCTAGGGTTGCTACTACCTGTGATATCTTATTGTGCTAGTATGATATGATGCTATGAGCTAGTAACAGTAGGGGGAGATAGTCCCCCAGATTACCAGTCGATAGGGCCGAAGGGGCGGTCATGCCCAGCCATGCTATATAGATTATGTGATATATGTGTTATGTGGTAGTAGTAGGGGGTGAAATAGTCCCCAGTACCCGGTCGAGAGGATCGAAGGGGAGATCAGCACCCATATATGCTAGTTAGTATCCGGTCGAGAGGACCGAAAGGGAGGCAAGCTCTCAGATATACTGATCAGTATCCGGTCGAGAGGACCGAAGGGGATGCCAGCTCCCAGATATATTGGACAATATCCGGTCGAGAGGACCGAAGGGGTAGGTCGGACACCCATATATGCCTGACAATATATGTATGTTATGTGATTGTATGGTATGTGGTATGTTTGGGGAAACTCACTAAGCTTCGTGCTTACAGTTTTCAGTTTTGGTTTCAGGTACCTCTTCTTCGAAGAGGAAAGAGCTGGCGCGGTAGCGGCCCATCACACATATGCCTTGTATTCCGCATTATGAGATCCTCTTGGGAATTTATACTCTGACATTATTATGTTTTATAAAATGTTTTTCAAGACATGCGATAACTTTTATGAAATGATATGATCGGTGAACGTTTTATTTCTAATGTTTTGCTAAGTATATGTTTTAAAAATGAAATTTTTGGCTCGTATTTTTGGGACGTTACAATCAGATATCCGTGCTATGCTTAGATTTATTGTCATGATCATTGACAAAAAATCACTAGATCATATCGCTCATAGTTTGAATATATTTTATTAATTATGTGTTCACTAAGTGCATGATCATTGTGTTAGTTGTTCGTTAATTATTAGTACTAGAAAATTTGATCAAGATAACTAGTCATATTACAATTCGGTAATCAATTCATTAATCCATTGCACTTCTAATAAATCAAACATAAAAACTGGGGGGATTTGTATTCTAGTGGAAGTACTTCTTATTTATTGTTTCCATTTAGTTCTTTAGTTTCATTTGATTAATAGAGAATTAAAACTAGCTTAAATTAGTTTACACAGAAACCCCATCTTTACTTTTCATAGTTATTAATTTAATTAGCATTTGAATCATTGGATCTAAACCATCCATTTCTTGCCAAAACTATATTACTTCACAACTAGGTACACTGCCTATTTGTGTTTAAGATTACTTGAGATTTGATAGGAATTTATAAATAAAACTAGTGAAAATAAAACACATCAACCGCCATTTTATTAGTGAAAAGTGGAAAATCAAACGATTAATTTAGTTTATGTTCATTCACAAGACCAAACTGCAGATATCCTCACGAAACCTCTCTGTGGTCCTAACTTTCATCATTTATGTTCCAAGTTGGGCATTTTAAACATATACTACCCAACTTGATGGGGGGGGGGGGGGGGTAGAATATGAAAGTCAACAGGTATATAATGTATATTATAGTTCATGTCACATAGTTAAGTTATATTTGTATATGGTCTAATTATGTAGTTATTACTTTTCTTTTTCCCCTGTATGCCTTATATATGTTGTGCCCTTCACTTTTATGTAATAAGAATATTTATTCAATCAAATCTTCAACTTCCCAAGATAAATCCAAGGGAAAGTGATGGATAATGAGAAATATATAGTGGTGAGCACAAAACACATCACTAAATAAAGGCATCTACACGTTCTCAACTTTAAACTAGGTTATATATGAATAATGTGAAGGGGTTGTAAAAGAACAATACAGATGAAATCGTTCTAGAATGCCAACAAAACAACTTCACATCATTGCCATATATCTTAGGTAATCTTTAAGTTTTTAGACCACACAAGTCTCATTTACTATCCAATGAATGGATACATATACATATGTTTTAAACTCATCTAAAACTTAAAAAACTCATCCCCACTTCAAAACTAATTATAAAAGTGGTTTAGTATTACTGAATACAACCTCAAGCACTTATAGTATTACAATAAGGTATACATATATTGATCTAATATGCATAGAAATGAAACACAAAGTGCATTCTCATAATATGGAACATGTATTCAATGGTAAATACTCACCTAAAGAATGTAGGAAATCTTTTGTCCAACTTCAATAGGTGTAAGGAATGTCAAAGATAACATATATAAACATAATAAAGTAGGTAAAAATAATTTACCTTAAACTTGCTAATTGGGGCAACTGAACTTAATTAGCTCTTTTTGGACCATTTAATCTTTAATATATATCCTTAGAGAACCAATGAAAGCATCTAAGAGGCGTTAGGACCAAAATTGAAAATTTAGCATCTTCAAACCGAGATAGGATCACACAAGTCATGTGAATTATCAAAGGATATCACATGAGTCGTGTAAATTATTAAGCATGTACATTTTGTGTAGAAATGCAGAAAATAGCATCTTACTTTGTCTAACTTGAAGTCAACACTTTCAATTAAAGTTATAATGACTTAGGATGATTATAATTGATTTAAAACTTAACATAAACATGAAATAACATCTCAATAAAATCATTAAAGTAAGTTAATCATTAAGTAAATAGATTATGAACTTAAATGTTAATTTAAACTTCAAAACTCTAAAAAGGATCATTATAAGGAATCTCTTCAATGATTTGAGTTTATAACACTAGAATAAAACTCCAACTTATAAAAGGATATAAAATCCACATTCAAACATGAGTTTAGTTGGGGGATCTATCATACTAGTGCTCAAAAATCTCATTTATGTTCCATAACTTCATATTTGACTTAAATGATAAATCCATTTCAATGATTTGAATGTAGAAAATTTGAATCTATATTCAAATCACATAATAAAACTAGGAAAATGTCAAATTTTTATGAATAAAAGAGTGAATCACCAAAACTAGGGCTTAAACCACCCATGTAAGCTTTATAAACAAAAATTAGACTAAGTAGATAGTTTATCTAAAATTTAATAAGATAAAATTAAAACACTAAAATATATTACTAATTACATTAGATCATAGAGTTTCATCATCAATTCATGATTAGTGAATATAGGGTGTGAGTTATAGTTTTGACCTCTGATTATTGTCTAGGTGGTTCATGAGACTATTTATTACGAGGTCGTGTGCATAATTGTTATTCTCTAGTTTTCAGTTCAGGTGAGTTATCTCACCATACTATGTGTTACAATATATATCCTTTGTATGATAGAATGTAGATGTATTGTGGTATGTTGATTAGGCAAGTATGTTAGTATAGTCTTTTACTTGTTGATTGTTTGATTATTTGATTATATGATATGTTGAAATATTATGTTCAGGGGTTGATAATGGAACAAAACTAGAGCTCTGAGTCTAGAATACTCAAGGTTGGTGGTGTAACATTGAAGTCATGAGCTTAGAACACCCAGTATTGATGAACTAGATTGGCACAAGCGCCATTAGTCGTCAGGTCGATCGACACTAGAGTTGAGAGCCTTGTTTGTATGGTGGATAGCTACTGGAGCAGAGAGCCTTGTTTGTATGCATTGTATGTGTGTTGTGGTATGCGGTATTTTGGGAAAACTCACTAAACTTTAGCTTGCAGTTGTTGATTTAATGTTTTCAGGTAGTTCATTTGATCGGGAAAAGGATCTAGCTAAACTATACTACACACGCATCACTGGTGATTATCGTCACACCTTCAAACCGGAATGGCGGAAACGTTCGAGGGCGGAGGACGTCATGTTTAGTATCAGAACACATGCATCATAGTAATCAAAGTAACAAACAACCATTGCATTAATATGAAAGTGTTTACAAAGTATGTGGTTCACAAAAGATAGACTCTAAAAGTAAATAACAAAACAAGACATGAAGCTTCTATACTCCATCTTTTGAATCCCAATGCGCGTACCTGTCTACTAGTTTCCTGAGAATACAAGTTATTTTGAAAGAGTAGGTCAGCATTTAAGCTGGTGAGTTCATAAGTATTTAAGTGATGAAAAGTAAGTTGTAAGTTTTTTTAAAAAAGTTCGCCCGTTCCTCCAAAAAATCCTATATTTTCTGATATGATGAATGAAAGTAAAAATGACTCTACAATTCCTTCTATGAGTACTAAATGGATACAAATTATATACCATTTAGAGTAAACAGACAATCGATTATGTGAATCTGCCCTAAGCCCACAACCAAACAAGGAACAGGGAATGAGGTGGAAGTCACACATCCAATTGTTTGTTAGATCTTCACTGTATATAACCCTGGTGCATTCATTTAGTACTTACGGAGTTAACTGTAACATTTCTTTATATTTGATAAAAACATTCTTCAAGAAAATCATATATTTCCTTTAGTATAAATGGTAAACACAATAGTTCCTTCTATAATCCCTTGGTTTATACAAGCTATATATAATCTAATATCGAACAGACAGTTAAATAAGGGAATCTGCCCTAAACCCACAAACAAACAAGGAACATGAAGTAAGGCGGAAATCACACATCCAACTGCCTATCGAATATTAATTACATATAACCCTGATGTATAAACTAAGGTATTATAGAATTAACTACTAAAGGTCCTTTAAGTTATATTGGTTTAATAAAATGGATTAAGCCCTTTTTACTGATAAGTTTCTAGTTTAGCCTACTAAATTTTCTATCTGAAAAGTATGTTTTTGTACTAGAAAACGGTATATTGAATTTTTATACTATGACCTGCCCATACCTGGTACTCCTTATGATTACTTAGTGTATACAGAATATATATATATATATATATATATATATATATATATATATATATATATATATATATATATATATATATATAAGATCGAATAGATAGTAGACTGGGTGAATTTGCTCTAAACCCACAACCAAACAAGGAACATGAAATGAAGCGGAAAGCACATATCCTACTGTCTGCGGACCCGATTAATATATATCCCTGATGTATCTACCGAGGACTCATAAAGTTAGCATTATAGGCCCCCTTTTTACTGAATGTACTAAGACTCGACTGTACTGTTTGTCTTTTGTAAGTTTTCCCAAGTTTAAGACTATCTTTACTAGAAAATAGTTTGCTTTATCTTTTATGTGAGAAGATCACTATATGAATGTAATGGGAAAAATGAAAGTATTCAGTAATGTTGTATAAAGTAACTACTAAAACACTAACTACCTTAAAAACCAGTTTGTTAATTAAGGTTAAAATGTGATGTGGTTATAACCATACTAATCAACAAGTGTTTAACATGACGACCTGCTGGCGTCGAAACTGATGTAACATTTGTCACCCTTTGGCTTGCCGGCAAAACTGTAGCAAACAGTCGGGATGTGAGCTTGTCAGTCCCGTATAGATCTATACACACAATTCCCGCTCTCCCTCCAGGAGACTCTGGTTACAAAACGCGACCTAACAAGTATATTGCTAAGCTGTGAAGTAGTGGTTTCACATTAATGTTATCTTGTTCTTGTAAAAGGATGTATGTTCCTTTCTGTTCTTGTTATTGTATGTTTGAACTGACTCATGTAAACTGACTCTTGTATGTTTCATTATTCTATCAATAGTGAGTAGTAATCCTTTAAACTATACCTATTATAGTTTACTAGTAATGTTGTTTGAATGATTGATCATGTTTGTACACCTTTGCTACCCAAAGGTATTGAAATGATGAAAGAACTTTTATATCTACATACATATACATAATATATATCTAAGATTCCCTAAGTCCACAACCAAACAAGGAACAAGAAATAAAGCGAGTTATCAGTCTTAAGCCCTTTCAACCTTATTTATATAACTATATCTATATAGACATGATTTTGACAATATATAAGTTTAAAAGAGTTTGATAAAGAGTTTAGTATATAAAAGAGTTTTAACCATTTGAATGGTTATTGATGACTTGATGTCAATTTATAAAATGTTTTGAAATAGTTTGTTGATACAGTTTCAAAGTATAAGAAATCCATTTGTTTGATAGTTATTAATCACATGTGATTGATACAATAACTATAATGTTTTTTTACTTGTATTCCCCCCATAAAAGCATTTAAAATCATTTAAAAGATAAGTTTAGGGGTATGAACTCACTTGGTAAGAGTGACGATTTGATGAGAAATTGGGCTTTACGCGGGCAACACTTCGACTGGAAAGAATGTTTTCTCGGGAACTTCGGGACGTCGGGACTTACGTCGTGTATTAGGGGTGTTACCGGGGCTTCGAGGTGGTTTAGAGGGGCTTAAAAGTGAGAAAATATAGGAGAGAGGATGGAATTGAGCAACCAAAGCCGGAGCCCTCGCATCTTATTTATAGGGTGAAAAATCGACTCTCACGTCGTGAGTATGCATGACTCACGTCGTGAGTTTGATCCTGATGAGCTCATGGCATTCGTCATTCGTCCACTTGCTCTGGAAGGTGTCAATCAACCTGTTCATGTCGTGAATTCCTCGCTCACGATGTGAGTTCTGACAGATGTTGAAGTTTGTGCCTCGAACTTCAGAAATTTATATCTTTTGCATACAAGTTCCGTTTTTGACGTTCTTTATATCCAGGCGTACGTGAGATTATGCTCTATAACTTTTGTTTAGACCCCGTCGGCTTGTTTTGACTTTATTATTAATATTATATTTTTAATAGGCCGGGACAGGAAAAGTCCGTTAAAAATTCATAACTTCTTCATCCGACGTCCGTTTTCGTCGGTTTTTTTTATCGTTGTACTACTATTGGCGAGATCTTCAATTCTTGTTTAGGTTGTGTCCGCTAAAAATCATTCGATCTGTATTTCGAGTTTTTAGCTGTCTACTGCTATACCGAAACTTAGAAAAATTATAACTTCCTCATACTAAGTCAGATTTGGACGTTCTTTTTATGTAAACTCTCGGTTTAAAGTATTCTACGACTTTCATTTAGATTGTTAAGGCTAAAAAGTGTTCTTATCAAGAAGTCAGTTTTTATGACACATAAAGTCGTGTCGGTTCCGATGCGGAAACTTTGATAGGTCATAACTTATTCGTTATAATTCAGTATATTTTCGAAAACCTTGTTACGATATCTATCACTTTATACATCCCAATTAAGATTTTTGAACAATTTATTTTTGACGCTATTTTTATTATTTCAAAAAAAATAGGTTACAAATACTTGACTTTAGACTATTATATTGACTTGAAATATCGGGTTGTTACAATTATGTTTTGATTTTCGGTGTTTTTGATACATTATTTTTATGAATGGATTTGTGGCATTAACTCTTGGTATTATATCTTTAAGGACAATAGATTTTATATTTATTTATAAAAAAAATTTGTTTGAGAAATAAGATGTTACATATCAATTTTAGCTTCCAACTACCAACTAATTTTGTAGGATGCATTTGACCAACTTCTACCTTGAGTTTATACTTTATACACATGATACATTGAATTTGCATAGCTATAGATATATTACAAATCGATGATTAGGCGAGGAGTGCTGCTGAGCTTACCGAGCTCTACCTTAGCCCGCCAAGAATGGAGAAAACTTATGCCATGGTTAGGAAGTGAAAAAGAAGAGAGGCAAAAAAAGAGGAAGAAGAAAAAGAATGATGGAGAAGAAACCTTTCTCTCTCATCTTCAGGCAATTGATCAGAACTTAATGCTCTACATTCCGAGCTAAGGTAATGGTGTTTTTGCCGAGCTAATTGTGCTCTGCCAAGATAATGTTGAGCCCACTTGGTATAGTCTTATAACTTGCTCATTAGAATAAAGAAAAAAACCACCTCGATTTCACAAATAATTTAAAACCAATTGTCTAACCGTTCTTCATCTTTACTTACTCATGACTTTATGTATTTTTTTCCTCAGTTTGATCTATTTGTCCCTGATTGATTTGGATTAATTCGAGTCGATTAAATCTAAGAAATCACATAGTCTAACCGAAACAATTTATTTTGTAATCAAACAATAAACTTCAAATCATGGATGATTGATTAAAAAGTAAAAATAACATAGACCAACGAATAAAGGCTTGAATTCCTTTTAGTCCAAAGCAACTTATTCGAGAAGTAATTAACAAACAAAATTATAAAAAAAGGTAGCAACAATCTTTCAAAATAGAACTATTTAACATCCTCTTAGAGACACACTCCCTGTTCCCTTAAAGTTTCTATATTTAGAGAGTATAATTGCAGCTTCCATCGTCACTCCTAGCCGTGGGATCAAAGTTAGCCGCACCCGGGTCGGTGCACCCTTCCGGAACTGGAACCTGCACCTGCTGCGCCGCTTTCCCTGCACCCAACAACACAACATAAACCAAAATCATTAGAATTCAGAAACAACACTTCCATTAAACCTCATCAAATCCATTTTTAACGATTAACTAAGCTCACCATAGAACTCTCCTCTGGCAATGGAATCCCTGTTAGCATCTCCGAGCGCCGCCGAGTCCAAATAAGTCTCCGCCAACTGCACTCTCTTCACATTATCCTGTTCTTGAACCAACATGTTCCCATACTCCAAGAGCTTCTCAACTGTTATCTTCGGTTGTTCAAATGTCGGAGGCCCTTCCCTTGAGTTCACAAGCCTCTTCCCTATGCCTTCCACTCCGATACCTCCGATCCACTCCCTCACTGCATCATCGTACACTCTTGCCCTCAATGCTCCGAAGAAATCTGAACAAGAAATCATTCGTAAGTTATACATATATACATATGTTTTGACATTTTCCGAGGTTAATTTACAGAAGAAAGAATACCTATGGATTGTCCTGGAAAAGTGTCGACAAGCTTCGTAACACCTTCAGGAGAGAGACCATCGGTTTTGAAGATTCCGATGCAGACACCGATTCTGTCTTCTCTCGTCGGAGCCCAGTAGAATTTCTCCATACGTCCGTCACGGATGAGGGGAGCGTAAAGGGTGGAGAAGTCGTTACCGGTGACGATGATCGGAACTCGGGGGTTTTCTTCCTTGTTGTACATTCCGGGGAGTTGAACGTTGGTGGGGTTATCGGCGATGTTCATGAGGGTGGCGTTCACCATTTGGTTGTTGACGGTGTACTGGGTGGTTCCACCCATTCTTCCGGCTCCGGCGTCAAGATCGTTGATGAAGAGGCAGCACATTTTACCCTTCTTGATAATGTCTGCAGCTTCACGGTACCTTTGCCGGATCAACTTCGCCGGTTCTCCGGCGTTCCCACTTTCCAACTCTCCGGCACTCATCATGATTGGGCTGGAATATTACATACATCGAATCAAAATTCAAAAAAAAAAAAAAAAAAAAAAAAAATCTTGCTGGGTTTTTGATAATCAAGACTTACGTGATTCCCATCTTGGCAAACACAAGTTCACATTGGAAAGATTTACCCTGACCTTTTCCTCCCCACACACCCAAAATGAGAGGAACCTACATAATCAAAATAAAAAATTACCGATTCTTTCTGAATTTGAACTAATAGAATTATAGAAACTGCATAGACAAAGAAATATAATCCAAACCTTGATGTTGGGTAAAGTCATGAAGTTCTTGGTGATGTGAACAACCAGTTTGTCCATGAAAGCAGGCGCAATGTAGAACCCATCCATGTTGTTGTCCAAATTGTATCTAAACATCGAATCAAACATTACACATGATAATCACAATTCATTCGATTGAGAGGGTATTTAGATGGATGTATAGAAAGGTACATACGAGCGAAGACCAGTACTGACGTATTCATAAGAACTCATGACAGCAAAATGGGTTCCGGCGTCTTGTGGAGCTTGGAAGAGAGAGTCGACCATACCCTTCCCTCTGGTGATGTCTTGTTGATCATCAGACATGTCATATGCGAGTCCCTTCCATCTGTCTTTGTCAGTCTGTTGGGTTTCCTCGATCTCTTTCTCAGCTGCGAATATTTTGAAGGAGAAAGACTTGTTGTTGTTGATCAGTCTTGAGTTCACTATCTTCTTCAAGTTGCTACCCAAGAAAGAAGAGTTTGGGACTACAGCACTACCACTGCTTCCATTGAAGCTCAACTGTAACAACAATGGCGGATTCAGTAAATCAAAACGAAAATACAAATACCCAGTTAGAGATATCCATCAAATTATTAGTTGTCTTGAGTTAATTGTATAATTTCTAAGGAACAACAAGAAGCATCGGTAGGGATGAAAGAAGAGTACCGGAACACGGTTAACGGCTCCGAAGGTGGAGACGGCGGTTGCCATTGATCGGAGGTGACTGATTCAGACAGAAATCAGTGGAAGTGAAGACGAATTGCACAGTAATCTGAAGGGTAGTAAGAGAAGATGAAGATGACTTATAGTGGTGAAGTTAAGATGGGAGAGGATTAGTTTTAGAGTCGTTAAAGGCCACACAATCAAGATTGCGCGCCATGCCACGTGGCTGTCAGAATATGATTTTTCGTTTGAAGGCATTAAGATTGGGAGATGGGGTTCTGGGGTTAGCATTTAACCCTTGATCCTAACCAGTTGCGCATTATTTGGGCTCATCTTTACCACACATGTCCCTTTTTTGTTATCAAGTTGGTTTTGTAGCGTATTGTGAAAATAATTGAAGTTGGAAGGTCTTGTTGGACACATTGGTGATGCTAAAACCCAATAACACCTTTCAACGTAAAAAAAATTAAACGATAAGTGGATCATATTTGGCCCGTTGCCATGGATGGATAGGATTGGCTCTTGACGTCGGCCCTAAAGGCAAATTAATTGTAGAATGAAATTAAGACCGATGGTATGGGACCATAACACCGTGGAGGAGCCTACGTGACACCTCCACAACGGCGTTACAACTTGAGAAATACCACCACCAAAAATGTTGTGGTACCTCTTATTGTCGTTGTAACATCTTGAAACAGGAGAAATATTGCGACAAACGGTCACATGACCGTTGACAATGGTCGTTTACCTAAAAAACATTAAATATATTTTCATCTATAAATACATACAATTTTGTCCGAATTTTTTCACATCATTTTTTTCAAACGGAAAAATTCATTAAACACTAGCAAAATGTTAGAAAAGATTACATCAAGAAAAATAAGTTTTAGGATGGTAGAATCATCTATTCCAAATTGGTCTAAAGCTTTTTAGACCTATTTGACACAAAAAAGACTATGTTACACTTAGATAAAAAGATTGACTTTTTTTAATCCGTTTGAGTCATTCTTTCTATATTTTATACAATTCAACACCTCATTTGTAACACCTCAAATTTTTTAAAACTTTTTCAAACTTAAAAATGATAAGGTTTAAACAAAATATTTTTGGGAATTAACCCATATTTAACAAAAAATATGGTCCCACAAAAACATTTACAATTAAAAGTTTTTGTGTTACAATTAAGCATCAATACAACCATAACAAACAAATAAGAATTACACCTATACAATTAATAAGGAGCATAACAAGTTTCACTCAAGTTTCATTCATAGATGCACATTTCTTTGGGTGTCACAACGTGAGCCATTATTGATCATGTGGTGAGAACCATCTGATGCCCAAAAATCCTAATTTTTGGGTATTTGCTCATCCTCAGCCTCATTCACTCTCTAACCTAAAGAAATCCTAATCATAACCCTCTTAGAGATTCTTAGCCATTTTGGTACATTGGTTAGCTTAAAGAAGGAGAGAATGATGAAAAGAAGTGTCCTAGTGGTGTAGTTTGAAAAGGAGCATCATTATCATCATCTATTTTTCTTGTTGGACCTTTGCAAGTGTAAAAGACTCAGACTTTATTGCATTATATGGCAAGATCTAGGTTTTTGTCCCATTTATTTATGATTGAGCAAGCTTGAGTGGAGAGGACCCATAAAGTTAGCAACTTTATGGATTCTAAGGGTCCTTTAAGCTTCATAAAGTCCAGATCTAGAAGTTCGTGAAGTATTTGACTCATGCATGAGAGTTTGGTGGAATATTTCTACTTTTGACCTAGAATGAATTGAGGACATGCATTGAGCATGCATGTCCATAAAGTAAACATTTTTATGGACCTTTAGAGTCCCCTTAAGCTTCTGAAAGAGTTGGGGTTTGGATACTTAATGGTTTATGGACTTATTTCAATAAGGAGATGGTTCATAATGAAGTCACAACGTGACACTGGAGGTGTCACGACGTGACGAAGAAATATCCATTTTTGTTGGTATTCTATATTCTCATGACGTGACCATGAATGGCTCACGTCATGACACCTCCAATGATTGCTTAATTTGTTCCTTAGACCAGCCCTAAGACTTTTTAAACGTCTTCACTGAGTTATCCAAACTTGTAGCAATCTTTCCTCCTTTGTCTTTGGATTTGTCACCTTTGGAAGAAATGGAGGAGATGATTTGATGACCAGATTCTATGATGAATATCTCGGATTAAGGAGGAATCAGAGGCTCTTCAGGGATTTCATCAGGTTTCTGGGCGGGAGAACCCTTATCTATTTGAGCGATCCTCGGAGTAGGAATTGGAGGAGGCATTGACTGAGTGGCGTGGAAGGTGTCTATTGTCAGTTTGGTTTTTGTCTTAGCCATTTCAGATCCGTTGAAAGGTTTCGTGTAAAGATGATGGCCAAAAAACTAAGGACCATTTCAGCTTTTTTACTTCCAAAAGGACTTTTATAGGTGGTTCCCTGATAGCTTGTAATCCTAAAATCACATCATCGACCAAATCTTCTTTATCAAGATCTTCAGGATTTTCTACTTCCAGGATCAGTTCATCGAATGATTTCATCTCGGAGCATATAGTTTGAGATTGGTTTCCATAGCACTTGCTTTTGTCTCGTTCGCCCCCTCTTGCACGGGAAATTTGATCAGACTTAAGATCATTTAATCGTTCAAAGACTTTTTGAAAGCTTATTTTGATTTGCTTGGAAAGCGAATCATATTCCTCGGCAGTAGGAGCTTGAGGTTTGAGATGATCGAATGTTTCATCTAGGATGCAAAGCATTTCATCAAACTTGTAGTTCGGAATATCCATGTGATGTTGAGTAGCATGAATCACCTTGATGAGCACTTCCTGTAGAACCATGTTCATCGCGTCTTTGTGAAAAATTTCTTTCTCTAACTGCTGAATTAGTTTTTCATGTCAGACATGAGTTTGCTTGATCAGAGTATTGGTAGAAGAAAACATGTCATCATGAACTCTAAGCATTGTGGTTACAATGGATATGTGATAATTTGTGTTCTCCATGTAGCATGCTTCAGCATCTTCAAGGGTACGACTAAGACAAAGCAAGAAAAGTTGATACAGTTGATTTACTCTGTCAAGTTCCGAGGGAGAAACAACTTGGATATCATAAAGAGACTTAAGGATAAACTCGAGTTTGGAATCAAGACCTGTGATTTTTTGGTCGAGTTTCATGTCAAGGCTTTCTAGCTTCAAATTAACATTATCACCTTTAGAGTTTGCTACGGAAATACTATCTCAGAGTTCCAACAAGGAAAAAGGATCCATAATATTTTCATCAGAGGATCCAGTGTCCGAGGGGGAACTTTCGGATTTCTTATCATCTTCATTTTCATCATTATTTGGCTCAGTGAGCTTAGAATCATCAATTAGATCATCTTTAGCTTTGTCACCTTGATCACCTTCTAATGTAGCTTTAGGAGGAGGATACGAGTGCTTGTTTCCTTAAGGATTCTCTTCTTCTTCAGATTCCTCGGAGGACTAGGGGAGTCTGAAATCAAAACATGGTTTTGATGAAGAAGGTTTTTACATTAGATTGATGGTAGAGAGAACCGGAATAACACCAATAGAAGTGTTGTCATCTTCAAAAATGATCTCATCGGAAGGATCATCATCGGCATAAGGATCAGGAACTTATGCACATGTAATCGTTGGAGGATCATAAGAAACACTTGTGGAATCAAGAACATCTCCTGTTGAAGCAACTTCATTCCGAGAAGGATCATCTCCAGTGTTGTCAGGAGTCAGAACCTTGGTACTCGGAGTCTTATTCAAGGAATTGATGAACGGTTGAAGTTCTTGATCTATTCCTTAATTTGATGGAAAGGTGAAGGTAACACGACTTTAAAAAGCTCGTTGACACATGGAAATGAGCATGTATTAAACTTATTCTCTGGTGAGCTCTGGATTCCTTATACGAGCTCTGTCAACAAAATCTGACCAATCCTTGTCAAAAATACCCTATCGTTCTTTACTTGAACCAAGTATCGGACCTGTTGTGGCTTTTGAAACAGGAGGGACTGATCCTGCTTCAGAAAGCATTGAATCAGTGACAAGGGTCACCGATTGTGCTTGGGTCGAAGAGAAACAAATATTCAAATTGAATCGTAAGTGTATCTCAGGGGGCTTCAAGGGACTTTCTTTAATACCTGCACCATCCTTTTGAGAATATGGGGGTAGATTCTAAGCAGACTCCTCGTGTATGAGTGAATGAGATTTTGAAGCTCCGAAGGGTACTTTGGAAGAGTGGCCGGGTGAGGTAGGCTGAGATTGAGAGTTAGATCGACTGCTGATTTGTGAATCCTTTTGAGAGTATTCACCAACTTTGGCTCTCCTTTTGGCTCATACTTTTGAAAGAGATGCCTTCTGTTTGATGTGTCCTCCAAATGTGGTTGTTTTGTTCTCATCTGAGGTTGTATCATCCGGGACCGGGGAAAGTTGTGTTGGGTCAAAAGCAACCGAGATCTCAAGATGATGTTTGAGATGTGGTGATTCGGATGGAACAGTGGCCAACATGTGTTTAGGAAGATGTCTAACAGGTCTGAAGGGACTTTGACTAGGCAATCTAAAAGTTTTGATAGTGTTGAAAGAACAATATACCTCTCAGATGTTTGAATTTAGTGGAATTGCTTTAAGTCTCTCAGAGTAGAGTTGTTGCAGGGTCAGGGCCTAGAATCTCAGACTTATGATCTCATTCGGTTTCCTCTTTACAACAAACTTCCTGACATCTTGCCACAATATTTCCGGTAGATCAATGGCGTTTGCTTTTCTAGTGAAGATGTTATACACCATGTAAAGATAATCTTTTCTCATATTGCCTATACCACTATGTTTTCCAGATAAACCTCTAAGAATGAAGTTCATCAAGATGGTCCATAAGCCAGGAAGGGCTGATTCCTTGAACTCCTTTGCCTTGAATTCGCCATTTTAACGAATTTGGGACAAGAACGACTGAAACTCTTCAGAATTCGGTTCCTACACTTGAAAACCTTTGAGGTTTTCTAAAATTATAATTTCCTTGAGAAACATACACTTGTGAACCGGTACAATCATGTCATCAGTTATCTTCACTTCAAGAGCATCTTTATCGATCTTCATTATTTCAAAGGCTTTATGAAGAAGTCTGAGAGGGAAGTTAGGGTTAGGGATTTTGGTGAGAGGAACATCGATGGCATAACAGGAGATGAACTCAATCATTATTCTCATAGATTCATTGCAATCCACGGGGTCGAGAGAAAACAACTGGGAGGTTTCTCTGAGAATGATCTCAGAGGATGAAGAGGAAGCGGATCCCTTTGATGATTTCTTTTTTGTTATTGGTTTTAAAGATTTAGATGCCATGTCATATGGTTTTGTCTCCATTGTGTTGAGGTCGAAAGATGTTGTGAGGTGTGGAAGTTTGTCTAGGTCATTTTTAGTGTCGAGGTATGTTTGTATGTTTGTTTATTATAAGGGCATTTAGTTTCGAAGCATAAATGTCTTAGTCCCTTATATTTTTTGTACACTTTTCTTATCCATGTATATATGGGATGAATACTAGAATTAGAGAGCAGCTTTTGCATTCGACTTGTACTCTCTATTTTCTTTGTATTTTCCAAAAAACGTAATCGAGCCAACCAGATTATATTTAGATATTGTGTTCATAATTCTTTCTTAACTCTGATCTCGTATTACATACTCGACTAAATCATAACTACAATTAGTATCAGAGCAGGATTCATTCAGTTTTGATCTAATTTTCTTAAGTTTTCAAAAGGTTTTAAGTCTCGTTCTAGATTCAAAATATTCCACTCTTTTGATTCTGAAAACCATCACAAATCATATGTTTTGATTCGATTCTGCTTACGGTTTGCTTGATCGAGCATTTTGTGTCACTTTTCTGGAAAATTTGTTAATCAAATCTCAATTTCTGAAGCTTTTCACAAATTTCTTTCATAGAACAATGGCGAACTTTAACATGAACACCATGACTTCATACTCTCATCTTCTTGGTTCATCCACTAAAATTCCTATGTTGATTTCGGAATATTATGATCAATGGGATGATCGAATGGAGGACTATCTGAATGGAATCGACGAGGAACTCTGGAAATGTATCACTAAAGATGTTCATGCTCCTACTGTGATGCAAAATGTTGGAACTGTTGCTAACAATCCAAATGTTGTTGAACAAGCTGAGAAACTGCTGAAAAGTGAGAAACGGTGCTTGCGTGAATTACATGGTGCACTTCCACCTATTGTGTACAGCTATGTGCATAGTTGCAAGACATCAAAGGAAATTTGGGAAAATTTGAAGAACAAGTACCAAGGAAGTGAAAAGACAAAGATAAGTTCTGTTAAGCAGTGTCTGTTGGAGTTAGATGAATTCAAGCAAAAAGAAGGTGATTCTATTGAGCTCTATTATGATCGTCTGAATGAACGGATTTACAATTGCACCATATATGGAGTGATAAGTTCAACAATGGATTTCAACTTGAATTTCATCATGGGGCTACGAAAAGAATGGTGTAATCTCAATCTAATGATAAAAACTCGACAAAGTTTCGACTAATTTTCAATGAATGATCTCTATAATGTGTTAAAAGCACATGAATCAGAAGTAAATGAGATTACTGAGGAAATGAGGAACAGTATGGGTTTTCCTCTTGCACTTGTGTCTAAGGTTGCTAGAAGAGAGGTTGAGAAAGAAGTTGCTGAGAAGGAGAATTCGGAAGATGAAGGCTTGATCGTCAACTCTGATGATGAGGCAGTGGCTTTTTACTCGAACAATCAAGTGAAGAAATTTTTCAAAAAGAATTTTAATGTGAAGCCAAGAGAAAGTGAAGTGAAAGGAAATTTCTCAGGAAAGACTATGAGTGAGGAAAAGAAAGTGGAGAAAAAAGAAGTCAAGGCTGAAGATGCGAAGTTGGAGAAGAAGCTTAAAGGTGACTTAGGATTTGGCTGCCATTACTATAATGGAGTGAATAACATGGAAAATGATTGTATGCTTAAGAAGAGGGATGAGCAGAAGAATAGAGTTAAGGATGAAGCCTACTATGTGGAGAGGCTAGAGGAAGTGAGATCGAAGACTAAGGGAATGTCGTTGATTGGAAAAGGAATGGATGAGGAAGGAGGTACTTATCAAATTTGGTCATCAGGGTCCGATGACGAGGAAATGCGAAACCCTACACATGGGGCTATGTTCGCAAAGCATGAGGATGAGGATGAGGAGATTGTAACTGGGAGATGCTTTGTCTCGACAACTTCTTATAACTCACCCATGACTTCGTATGTATGTTCTCTTTTACAATCCTTTAATATTCCTTCACGTGCATATAATTCTATGTTATCTGAGTTTGACAAAGCAATTACTTATGTTAATGATTTGCTTACTTCTGCTAGTAGTGATGCCAAAAAGTTCAATACACAACTACTATAAACTCAGAGGATATTGGAGACCAAAAAAACTATGATAGATCAATTAGATTTACAATTGACTCATGTAATGTGTGACCGAGACAGTCTTAGATCTAATAATAAAGATTTGCATAAACAACGAAACATTTATTGTAATACTGCAAAAAGGTTGTATGGGAAATTAACTGCTTTACATCATTCCTCTGATATTAGCAAAGAACATCATAGGAAACTTTTGCCCTTCTTAGCTTTCAAAAGGGAGAAAATAGATTTGACTTCCTATTACTGTGAAAAGAAAATCGTTGAATATGATAAGGTCCCAATAGATTCTTATGCATATGGTATTGTGAAAATTGATGAATGTTTAGATGCAAATGATATTGTGGATATTGTAAATGAGACCCTAACCAAAAACGAACAAATCAAAATTTTGAAAAGAACTGAAAATTCGATATCTAACTCTCAAAACAATTTTGCTGATATCGAAGATGATTCTGATGATATGAGTGAAATTGAGACAGAGGAAGTTGTTGACTGTTCTCAGTTATCTGTCATTAATTTCACTTATCTAGCGAAGGGTAAAGAAAAATGTAATGATTCTTTGGTTAAAATTGACCCTGACCAACCCTCGACTTCGAAAGTTCATGATCCTGACCATGTAACTGTCGAAGATAGTTAAACAGACAGTGATGATGAAAATGATGATGTTTTGAAAGAAATAACAATACCACGAGTTGATGTTGATCAGGTCTATGAGGAAACTGAGAAGTTCGACAAAATCCTAAAAGAAAAAGGTCCCAATTATCTTGAAAAAAATATCATTGTGTATCCAAACTTCGAATGCTCAAATGAAGTTATCATCCCAAATAAGGTGTTTGTTACCTCAGGAAATGGTAATAAAGTTAAACCTGAAATCAACAAAATTGTTGAAGAAGATAACAAGGAAGCTTCTAAAGAAGGATTTTTCTCAAACCAAAGCACCGTCGAAAATAATCTCAACAAAAACTCATCTACTTTTCAAAAACAAAAACCTCAAAGAAAATGGGTTGTTAAAACTGTCAAACCAAAAGATGAAAAACAATCAAATGAAAAAGATTTTCAAAAGTCAAAACGAAAGGATTAAAATTTCAAAGAACAAATTGAAAAGGTTTCAAAAGAACAGGAAATTTCGATGACCAAAGCACGAAAGAAGGTTTGTTGGCAAAATTTTGAGTCTCAACAGAAACAAAGTGTTTTGACAAAGAAATCGTTTGAAACCATTGAGTCTAAATCAGTTCCAACAAAATCTCAAAACAAGTCTTTTATTAAGAAATCACCTGCTCAATCTCAAAAAGATTTGTCAAAAAGTTTATCACAAAAGATATTTCAAAAAGTCAACAAAAAGCTTCGTCATCCAATTTTAAACCAAATTTTCAAAACTCAAACAAAGAAAAATTTGTGAAAAATCAACAGTCAAAGAATTTCGATCATCACTCTAAAAAAAAGGTTTTCACAAAATAACTTTCAAAGAAATGGTTTTCAACCAAAGGAACAAAGGAATTCTTCTCAATTTTCTAATCAAAAGAAATTTTCAAATGCTCCATAAGCTTTTCAAATATCAGTGTTGGTTATCAAAAACGGTTTCAAAATCGATTTCAATCACAAGTCAAATCTTGTTTTCCAAAAAAACAATTTGAAAAGTTAAATGTCAATGCAAAGAGAAATGTGATGTTTAAACCAACCTACCCTCAATTTCCCAATCCATCTTCGAAGAAGCCAAGTAATGTTTCGTTTTCAAAAGGAACAACCAATGTTTAAAACATCAATCATTGGTTGGAAGGGAAAGGAAAAGTTTATCAAAGAGGGAAGTTTTCACAAGAAGAAATCAAGGTTGCTTATGAAAGTTACTTGAATGAATCAACAAGTGGAAGCTCATCATCTAAGGAGTCAAATCCATCGGTTCGACAGTGGAGAGCTTTTCCAAAAGCGAAAGTCGAGGTGAAACGAACTGAGAAGGTTAAAGGGAAAGTTAGTGTTGATTCTAAACCAATGAATGATTTTATTTCAATACCCTACTCTATTGAAGTGGACGTAATTGATAGTTTGAAATCAAAAGTTCGTAATTGGGTTTTAGGATCTTCGTTTCATCATGCATTTTGCTCTAATAACCACGGACCCAAACAACCTTGGGGACCTAAATTCTTTCACTAATTGAAGGTGTTGTGTGATGAACAATATGATGAAAAATGATACATTGATAGTGGTTGCTATTGTCATATGATTGGAAAGAAGGAAAACCCTAGAGATTTTCGAAGTGTGGAAAATGTTGGAGGGGTGAAGCTTGGAAATAATAGCAAATGTAAAGTCAAAGGATATGGCAAAGTAACAAATGGCAAGTTTACTGTTAACAGAGTAGCATATGTTGAAGGTCTTCGACACAACTTGATAAGTGTTTCGCAACTTGTTGTGGGCACTGACAATCAGGTGGTGTTTAATGAAGAACGAAGTGTGATTTCGAAAATAGACACAAAGGAAGTTTTACTCAAATAAAAAAAATGCGATATGTTTACTCTTGACATCTAACCTATTGTAGGTGTTCCCTCAGTATGCTTACTTTCGAAAGTAATCATCAAACATCACTTAGCTATGGCATCGAAGACTTTCAAGAATTTAAATAAATGGTCATCAATCAACTTGTTCGTGGTTTGCCTGTATTAAAATTTGATAATGATACTTTATGTGCAACTAGCGAACAAGAGAAGCAACATAGACAAGGTCATCCGATTGTCATTGATTCGAAGATTGTTGAACCTTTGGAACTTCTTCATATTGATGTTCGTGGTCCTTCAATTGTTGAAACACTCAAGAAGAAGAGGTACATTTTGGTTATTGTTGATGATTTTGCTAGGTTTACTTGGGTGTATTTTTGTAACGACCCAATTTTCACATCCAAAAATTTCATTTTTGATTAAGTGATTTGCAAAACATTTGTAACAAAATATCATCCGATCATATCATTTAATAAAAACATGTCTCGTATCTAAAAACCGAATAGTAAAAACATAATAATGTCAGAGTACAAATCCCAAAATAACTCATAGTGCGGAAAAAAAAGAGTGTGTGTATGATGTGCCACTACCGTGCCAGCTCCTTCCCCTTCGCTGAAGAGGTACCTGAAACCAAAACTATAAACTATAAGCACGAAGCTTAGTGAGTTCCCCCATCGTACCACATACCATACAATCACATAGCATACATACTGCCGAACAATTCTGGGGTGCCCGAGCTACTCGGTACGACCATTCTAGGGTGCCGACCTACCCGTGTCAAGCCATTCTAGGGTGCTGACCTACCCATGTCATGCCATTCTGGGGTGCTGACCTACCCATGTTGAGCCATTCTGAGGTGCTGAACTACGCGTCGGTCCTAACAACCGACCCTCGGGGACTAATCCACCCCTACTGCTGCTATTACATATATATCATAACATAAACATACTATCAGACATATCTGGGGTGTCCGAACTACCCTTCGGTCCTAACAACCGAACTTGGGGACTATTCCCCTCCTACTACCACTATCACATATAACATATGATGCCAGCATATAAACATATCATCACATACTATCATACATATCTGGGGTGTCTGACCCACCTTTCGGTCCTAACAACCGAACTCTACTACTATCACACATAACATATCATGCCAGCATACAACATATCAGGTAGTAGCAAAACTAGATGATATCACAAAGAAAATCATCTAACATACAACTCCTACTGGTGGGCTGATATTGTGTGCGTAGATCCACCGCTACTGGAAGGTAACTCACCTCGTAGTAGCTGCTGATCTGTGCGGGAATCATCTGACTGCTGCTGCTGCTGCTCCGGAAATCCTCCGACTATAATTCCCACAAAAAACTTAGTCATACACTTCTAACTATTCTTAGGGTAAAATGACCATTTACCCCTGACCAAATCAAAGTCAAAGTCAACTTCTAGTTGACCTGACTCGCCGAGTTTGCTTGCCAACTCGCCGAGTCCCTAACCTTCCGTTTGCCCTTATACCCGTCTCTACTCGTCGAGTTAGGCGATGACTCAACGGGTTTTCCTTCTTAACGAACATCGACTAAATCCTCATCCGACTCGCCGAGTTGTATGAACAACTCGTCGAGTTCACCTTCAACTGATACACAATTCCTATCCATGACTCACCGAGTTGTATGAACAACTCATCGAGTTCATCTTCATCCTTAAGAAGATTGCCTTGGACTCGCTGAGTCTGCTCATGCACTCGCCGAGTCCCATGAATTTCCAGAACAATGGCTTAGTCCAGAACGTTGGGTCACTCCCCGAGACCCCTCCTAAAACCTTTCGACGCTCAACTGGGTCCTTATGACTCTCAACTGATATGGGACAAAAACATTGGACTCGCCGAGTCCAAGAGTGGACTCGTCGAGTTGGTCACATCCTCTCACTAAATCTTCGATTTCTGATGTACAACCCTTGATCAAAAGATAGATCTATGCTTCTACAATCGATCTAGCACATAAAGTTACAACCTTTACGTGCTTGCATTGGACTTTGAGCTCAAAAGGTCCTAAAACAACCTCTTACAATGCATGGGGCCTTCTTTGAGTGCAAGAGCCACTCCTTTCTGCCTTGTAACCCCTCTAAGGGCCTAGATCTGAAACATCAACCCCTAACCATGCTTGCAATCATGGTTGGTGACCAAAATGGCTTAGAAAAGCCCTAAAACTTCCACAAAATGGGATCTATCGAAAGAACAAACAAGGTATAGACTTTATACCTTCTGTAGACTGAAAATGATGCTCAAAATCGGATCCTTCTAGCCTCCTCTTGATCCTTCAAGCTTTTCCTTCCTTCCTTGGGTCACAAAAGCACCAAAATCACTCCGAATGTCTTAGATTGCTTCAATAACAGCTAGGGTTTGCTATGGGGGTCTTATGGGAGCAAATGGGACGAAGGAGGCCGAGTTAAGGTGTTTAAATAGGTTGAAAACCCTCGAGTTAGGGTTTTTGTCTAGACCGGGCTTACTCGCCGAGTCCGGGATCCGACTCGTCGAGTCCACTGCTTAAACCCCACGTCTCATCCCGCTTCTACTCGGCAAGTTGGTCGTTCAAATCGCCGAGTCCAAGGCCAAAATGCAAAACATTTTAAAGAATTAATAAAAAAAATACGTACCAAGAACCAGGTGCTGCAAATCTACCCCACTTATTTTAGACTTCGTCCTCGAAGTCTGCTGCTCGATCCTGAAACAGCTCGGGGTAATGCTCCATCATCTCGTCCGCCGGCTCCCAAGTCCACTCTGACCCCTTCCGGTGCTGCCATTGTACCTTCACGAGTTCCACCCTTTTGTTCCTCAAATCCTTCGACTTCCGGTCGTGGATTGCCACCGGTCGCTCTATGTAGTTCAGGCTGTCATCAACCTGAATGTCCTCCAAGGGTACCTCTGCTGATGCATCCACCAGGCACTTTCGCAGCTGAGACACATGGAAAGTGCTGTGTATCTGACTGAGTTCAGCTGGCAAATACAGCCTATACGCAACCTTGCCCACCCAGGCTATAACCCTGAATGGTCCAATGTACCTGCGGCCCAACTTGCCCCGCTTCCTGAATCGGCTAACGCCTTTCCATGGTGACACCTTCAGGAGAACCATATCCCCGACCTGGAACTCTAGGTCTGATCGGCACTTATCGGCATAACCTTTCTGCCGACTCTGAGCAGTCTGAAATCTGCTCCGGACCTGCTGAATCTTCTCTGTCGTCTTGAGCACTACCTCAGTGCTCCCCATTACCCTCTGGCCAACCTCGCCCCAACATATCGGGGTCCTGCACTTCCTCCCATATAGCATTTCGAAGGGAGGACGATCAATGCTCGCATGATAACTATTGTTATAGGAGAACTCTGCCAATGGAAGATAGGTATCCCAACTACCTCCGAAGTCTAATACGCATGCTCACAGCATATCCTCCAGGGCCTGGATGGTCCGCTCGCTTTGTGTAACGCCCAGATTCTCAGGTATTGTCTAAATATGAGTTATTGGGTTAAGTCCTACTCAACGATTCGGTTGATATACTCGTCGAGTAGCAGCGGGAAGGATCGCAGGTTAAGTAACCTACTAGACGAGTCCATATTGGGACTCGACAAGTAGGAGCTGGTAGCTGAAACCCTAAATCCCAGGGTTGTGCACCCTATTTAAGGGAACATAAACCTCTTTCAGCCTCTTTGCAGTCTCTTAGCAAACCCTAATACGTGTGTGTGTGTGTGCCCATTGTGTGTGTTTGAAGCCTTGGAAGAGGATTTTTGGTGAAAAGAGCTAGGGAAGCAAGTGGTTTAAAGCAAGGAGCTTGGGGAAAATCCGGATCTACTCCAATTGTCATCTCTTGGGAAGGTATCAAGCTGTTATCTTCCTTTCTACTTCGTTCTAGACCTCCTTGGTTGGAGATTAGGGTTTTTGGTTGGGTTATAAAGTCATTTCCTGGAGTATGAGCCAAGATCTGAAGTTGTAACTTCAGATCTGAACTCTCTATAAATTGAAGGACCATAAAGTTCTTAGCTTTGGCAAGTTTGAGCCCCTCCTTAAGTGTAAAACCCCATTTGAAGCATAGTTTGGGCCTTTTGAGTCATTAGAGCCTTGCATGCAAGTAAAGTTTGCAACTTTACATGATGAGCAGGCCTAAGGAAGTTGGATCTACAATTTGGGGCCTTTCCATGGCTTAAAAGTTGTCTGCATGATAAGAGGACTGAATGGACTCGGCGAGTCGCAAGGTTGACTCGGCGAGTCACATGAAGATGGCCGCGAACTCGATGAGTTGGTTGAACAACTCGGCGAGTCCGATGAAGATCGCCATAAGACTCGACGAGTTGAAGAACAACTCGGCGAGTCGGATGAGTTTTCTCTTAGATATGTATGAGTGTGTATCCATCGAGTTGCAAGGAGGGAACTCGACGGGTGGCCTTAAAGTTCGAACGAGAATCAAAGGAACTTGGCGAGTAGCCGATGGTACTCGGCGAGTTGGGGTCAACATGGACTGTTGACATTGACTAAGGGCTTTGACTTTGACCAGGGGTTGACTAGTGGGTTATGGGGTACCTTATAAGGTTAAGGACTTATGAGTATGACATACTATGATGATAGGTGGTGGAGCCTGTGTCAAGTGGTCCGAGAGTTGGAGTTTACCTTTCGTGTCGACATCTGCGAGGTGACTTATCCTCACTATATCGATAGGGTCTACGGCACTAAGGCCGGCCTTTTAGTTGTTATATTATGGTATGCTACATGTGGTTATGATATGTCAGATCGGTATCCAGATAGACAATATGTTGTCATGCTCTTATGATCCGTTAGGATTGATATGTTAGTGACCTGGTTAGGTCGGTGTGTTGGTTATGAGAGATTACTATGGTCGATGATCTGTGAGATAGCTATATCTGATATATGTACATGTACGGGTTGATGTGCTTATTGACCTGATTAGATCGGCGTCCTAGTAATTAGGACATTATTATGTTAGTGACCTGGTTTAGGTCGGTATCCTGGTTAGGATGTTGTTATGCCTTATGGTCTGCTAGATCGATTTGTTTGTCTATGGACTGTTATGTGATTACCTGTTATATGTGCACGTGGTTATTTGCTTGTGGTTGGGTTGAGGCGGTCTTGCTTTGTGCTGAAGGACAATATACCCTATGAGCGGTCCGGGAAGACTGTTGGCCCACGTGGCGGACCAGTCATGCCGAAGGCTCGGGATAGATTTAGATAGACTGTAGGCCCGGCTGGGCGGTCCAGTCAGGCCGATGGCCCAATTTGCATGTTGATTGATTGATTATTACCGATTTGGTATTGTCAGCGTGGAATTGGTATTTTGGGGGTAGCTCACTAAGCCCTCGGGCTTACAGTTTTCAGTTTATTGTTTCAGGTACTTCAGGAGGTTATGGAAAGGTGAAGGCGTGACCATACCGCTCCTCATCCTTATGTTATGATTTTTGGGACACTCTGATGGGAAATGATTTGAAAACATTTTGTAAACAATGCTATTTGGTTTTTATTTATGATTTAAAAAACTTCAAATTTGACGTAAAATATATGGTTGTTACAAGTTGGTATCAGAGCCTTGGTTTGAGTGAATTGGAGGAACACTCGTGTGAATCCAGTCTCAAATCAAGGAGATTTTTGGAAATAAGTTTGAAAATTGTTTTGCAAAATAACGGATGGAGGATGCAGAGGGTACGATCAGCCTGAGCCTGTAAGTAAAGCCCAAAATACCATGCAGTTATTTGATCTTTTGATATGATAGAACAGCATGCTAGTGCTAGGCTAGGGATCTTCAGGAATCACATGATAGATTTTCCTGATTGCATGATGCCTATTAGCCTAGGGTTTCTTGTATGTGGAATGGACATCATAATTGTAGATGTTTAGTGTATGCATCACGGTTATTCATAATAAAGACCTTATAGCCTGAGAATGTTGATTCGGCCTTCGGGTAGGATTCGATATTCGGAAGTCTATTGGCTCCAGCGTCATGTGCAGCTAGCATGCACTAGCGCTACAGGGGATGATGGAAGTTTCATGGATGTGTGAGTCGTGATAAGTGGCGAGACTAGATGCGAGATATTTGGTATTCCCCTAGAATGAAGGTTGAGCGCATTTCCTATGATGATGATATTGTTAGGGCGTAGTGGTGATACTTGAGACAAATATGGGTAGGTGTGGAAGGTAGTATGGGCCCGTACTACTGAAATCACAGTTTCCATACGCACAGCAAGGAAACCACAACCCCTATGGTTCTTGGGTTTTTGTCTCCCGACATTACGTTATTTATCTGATGACTTGTATATATATATATATATATATATATATATATATATATATATATATATATATATATATATATATATATATTTCAGTATGGTGGTGACGAGACGTGTTGCTTCGGGATCCGGATCAGGATCGGGGTCGGGAGATGGAGGATTGGAGGTGCCGGTAGCACCTGAGCCAGTGGTTCAGATAGGGACCGAGGAGTTGGATGCCAGGATCTAGGAGATCATGCACGACGAGATTGCTGCTGCATTCCGAGCGCAGCTGCCATAGATGTTTGGGTCGATTAAGACCGCGATGGTTGAGTACTTTGATGAGCGATATGCAGCTTTAGCAGAGACAACTACTGCTGCAGCCACTTCGGCTGTAACTGCAGCAGGGGTTAAAGGAGGAGCCGACAGGGCTTTCCAGTACTGGGACTTCGATAATACGAAGCCCCCGACATTTTATGGTACACAGGATGTGATCAGGGCTATACGATGGTTGTCTGACGTGGAGGGTTGTTTCTTCACGTGCTCATGTCCTGCTGACCAGAAGGTCAGGTGTGCTCTGAACCTGCTTAGGCTCAGGGCAAAGGACTGGTGGAGATTGATGACAAGTTCATATTCTGATGATCAGCGGGCTGCTATTAGTTGGGAGCAGTTCTGGGATATGTTTCGCACCCCCTACGTTCCGCAAGTGGAACGGGAGCAGTTTGCTCGTGAGTTTTTGACATTGAGACAAGATGGGGAGTCTGTGATGGAGATCACGCGTATGTTCACGGAGAGGGCTATGTTTTTCCCGGAGTTTGTTTCAGAGCAGTTTCAGATGAATCGTTATATGAGTATGCTCAAGACTGATATTCGACAGTTCGTGTCTACACAGCGATGTGGTACCCTCTTGGACCTTCAGGAAGCCGCGAGGCGGCGTGAGTTAGAGATAGAGCTGCAGCTGAAGGAGCAGCGTCAGGCACCGGCATAGTCTCAACCGACACCTAAGCGGTCTAAGACCGCTGATACACGGTCTGGGGGTCAGCAGAGCCACACTTGTGGAAAGTGTGGCAGGGCTCATTCGGGAGTTTGTAGAGCAGGAGGTGGGTGCCAAAAATGTGGCAAGGAGGGGCAATATGCCAGGGACTGCCGTCAATCCACCCCTCCTGCAGATATGAGGATTTGTTACCACTGTCATTAGGTTGGTCATGTGATGACCAACTGTCTGCAGCTCGCCACCAAGCCGGCACAGGGTTTCGCGCCAGCTGCTGCAAGGATTGGAGATGGGAGGCCAGTCAAGGTGGTGCCTCCAAAGGCTCAGGGCCGCGCCTTCCAGCTCACGGCCGAGGAGGTCAAGTCAGCACCAGATGTGGTTGCTGGTACATTTCTATTCTCTGTCTCAGTTATGGTTTTTGTGTTATGCTTATTGATTGTACCTATGATTAGGTACGTTTTAGTGAATTCTTTGCCCGCTTTGGTACTATTTGAATCGGGGGCGAGTCGGTCGTTTGTATCTTAGACCTTCTCTAGAGGGTTCAGTATGCCGATAGATGATCTTGAGTGTCCGTTGCGAGTTTCGATCGCCAACGAGCATGGGGTTTCTGCTTCTTCGGTCTACCGGGTATGCGAGTTGGAGATTTTTGGGGTGTCCTTCCCGATAGATTTGATTCCTATCCCCATGGGGGATGTAGGCGTGATTGTAGGGATGGATTGGCTTAGCCGTTTTGGCGCCATGATCGACTGTGAGGGAAAGCGGGTGGTGGTTCGAACCCCAAGTGGGGGAGACCTTGTAGTATATGGTGAGGGCACCAGGTTGGGATCAGGGTTTTATTTGGCAGCCAGGGGCGACAGTATATTCAGCACGGGTGTGTCGGTTATTTGGCGTATGTGGTAGATACGCGGGTTAGAGAGCAACTCTCAGTTTCTGAAGTCTCGGTGGTGAGGGAATTTGCTGATGTGTTTCCGGAGGAGTTACCCGGACTGCCTCCGGAGAGACAGGTTGAGTTCAGGATCGACTTAGTGCCAGGTGCGGCCCCTATCTCCAAGGCATTGTACGGACTGGCACCACCTGAGATGCAGGAGCTATCATCTCAGTTGTAGGAGCTGCTGGGCAAGCAATTTATTCGTCCGAGTAGTTTACCCTAGGGAGAACCGATCCTTTTCGTCAGGAAGAAGGACGGTTCACACAGGATGTACATTGACTATAGGGAGCTGAACAAGTTAACGGTGAAGAACTGTTATCCACTCCCGAGGATATATGATCTTTTTGATCAGCTACAGGGTGCGTCTTGGTTTTCCAAGATTGATTTGAGATCAGGATATCACCAGGTCAGGATGAGGGAGGAGGACGTGGAAAAGACCGTGTTCCAGACTCGTTATGGTCATTACGAGTTCATGGTGATGCCCTTTGGGCTCACCAACGAGCCAGCAGTGTTCATGAATCTGATGAACAGAGTCTGCAGACCGATGCTCGATCGCTCGGTCATTGTGTTCATAGATGATATCTTGGTGTATTCCAAGACTCGAGAGCAGCATGAGGAGCATCTTAGGGAGCTGCTAGGAGTTCTGAAGTGAGAAGGACTGTATGCCAAGTTCTCTAAATGTGAGTTTTGGTTACGAGAGGTCCAGTTCCTCGGACATCTCGTTAACCAGGAGGGGATTTTGGTCGATCCGGCCAAGGTGGAGGCGGTAATGCAGTGGGAGACTCCGAAATCTCCCTCAGACGTCAAGAGTTTCTTGGGTTTAGCAGGGTATTATCGGAGATTCATTCGTGATTTCTCCAAGATTTCCGTACCCTCACTCGTCTATAGAGGAAGGGGTGGATTTTCGGTGGGGCCCCGAGCAGCAGAGGGCGTTTGAGGCCCTCCGGTAGTGTTTCTGTGAGGCGCCAGTGTTGACACTCCCCGAGGGAGTGGAGGATTTTGTGGTATTTTGTGATGCATCTATCACAGGCTTGGGGGAAGTCCTCATGCAGAGGGGACGAAAGGTAGCCTACGCATCGCGGCAGTTGAAGCTACATGAGACGAGATACCCTACGCACGATCTTGAGTTGGGAGCGATGGTTTTCGCTCTCAAGATTTGGAGGCACTATTTGTACGGGGTCCGTTGTACTATATAGACAGATCACAAGAGTTTGAGACACATCATGGATCAGCCGAACCTAAACATGAGGCAGCGTAGGTGGTTGATGTGGTCAAGGACTATGATTGCGAGATCCTTTACCATCCTGGTAAAGCGAATGTGCTGGCGGATGCTCTGAGCCGCAAGTGAGCTAGGTCCTCGACCCCAGCCAGGTGTATGAGGATAGCAGTGGATTCCCCACTGGCGGGTTTGATCAGAGTTGCTTAGATTGAGGGCATGAGGCCAGAGAACTGGAAGTTGGAGAGGATTAAGGGCAAAAGCACCCAGTTTGTTCAGGATAGCCGCGGGTTGTTGACCCATTACGGTCGGGTTTGGGTTCCGATGTCCGGAGGGGTCCGACAGACAGTGATGGAGGAGGCTCATAAGTCTCGTTTTTCGATCCACCCGGGAGCCACCAAGATGTACCGTGATTTGAGTTCGAGTTATTGGTGGCCTGGTATGAAGTGAGATATCGCTTGGTTTGTTGAGAGGTGCTTGACATGTAGGATGGTCAAGGCCTAGCATCAGAGGCCGCATGGTAAGTTACAGCCACTGGAGATTCCCATATGGAAATGGGAAAGGATCGCAATGGATTTCATCACGAAGTTGCCGAAGACGACAAGGGGGTCCGATACTATATGGGTCATCATGGATCGATTGACCAAGAGTGCCCATTTTCTAGCCATACGGGAGAGTTCGTCAGCAGAGAAGTTGGCCGACCTGTATGTCAGAGAGATTATCTCTCGCCATGGGGTTCCAGTTTCTATCGTTTCTGATCGAGATGTCAGGTTTACTTCCCGTTTTTGGCAGAAGTTCCACGAGGAACTGGGTACAAGACTGCATTTTAGCACGGCGTTCCATCCACAGACTGATGGGCAGAGTGAGCGGACCATTCAGACCCTCGAGGATATGTTGAGGGCGTGCGTTATTGATTTCGGTGGGAGTTGGGATTCCCACCTACCGCTTGCAGAGTTCGCCTACAACAACAACTATCATTCAAGTATTGGCGCCCTGCCTTTCGAGCGATTGTATAGGCGGAAGTATAGGACCCCAGTCTGCTGGGGCAAGGTTGGGCACAGAGTGATGGGTCAGACAGAGATAGTTCTGCAAACTACCGAAATGATACAACAGATTAAACAGCGACTACAGACCGCTTAGAGCCGGCAGAAAAGTTATGTCGACCGACGCCGATCGGAGCTGGAATTTCAGGTGCGTGACATGGTTCTTCTGAAGGTCTCACCCTGGAAGGGTGTGATCTGCTTCAGGAAGAGGGAAAAATTGGGCCCCCATTTCATTGGGCCGTTTAGGATTATTGCCAAGGTTGGTAGGGTGGCTTATAGGCTAGAGCTTTTGGAGGAGCTTAGCCGGATCCATAGCACGTTTCATGTTTCGCAATTGCAAAAATGCATTATGGACCAAGAGGCAGTGGTGTCATTAGATGACATTCAGGTCGATGAGCGCCTGAACTATGTGGAGAGGCCAGTGGCTATTTTGGAAAGGATGAAGAAGATTCTACGGAACAAGGAAATACCTTTAGTAAAGGTACAGTGGGAACATCGGAAGGGATCCGAGTGGACATGGGAGCCGGAGGCGGAGATGCGCGAGCATTACCCGACATTATTTATTCCAGCGGACTTTAAGGGCGAAGTCTAGTTCAAGTGGGGGAGAGTTGTAACGCCTCGATTCTCAAGTATTGTCTAAATATGAGTTATTGGGTTAAGCCCTACTTGACGATTCGGTTGATATACTCGTCGAGTAGCAGCGGGAAGGATCGCGGGTTAAGTAATCTACTCGACGAGTCCATATTGGGACTCGAAGAGTAGGAGCTGGCAGCTAAAACCCTAAATCCCAGGGTTGTGCACCTTATTTAAGGAAACATAAACCTCTTTCAGCCTCTTTTTAGTCTCTTAGCAAACCCTAATATGTGTGTGTGTGCCCATTGTGTGTGTTTGAAGCCTTGGAAGAGGATTTTTGGTGAAAAGAGCTAGGGAAGCAAGTGGTTTGAAGCAAGGAGCTTGGGGATAATTCGGATCTACTCCAGTTGTCATCTCTTGGGAAGGTATCAAGCTGTTATCTTCCTTTCTACTTCGTTCTAGACCTCCTTGGTTGGAGATTAGGGTTTTTGGTTGGGTTATAAAGTCATTTCCTGGAGTATGAGCCAAGATCTGAAGTTGTAACTTCAGATCTGAACTCTCTATAGATTGAAGGACCATAAAGTTCTTAGCTTTGGCAAGTTTGAGCCCCTCCCTAAGTGTAAAACCCCGTTTCAAGCATAGTTTGGGCCTTTTGAGTCATTGGAGCCTTGCATGTATGTAAAGTTTGCAACTTTACGTGATGAGCAGGCCTAAGGAAGTTGGATCTATAATTTGGGGCCTTGCCATGGCTTAAAAGTTGTCTGCATGATAAAAGGACTGAATGGACTCGGCGTGTCGCAAGGTTGACACGGCGAGTCACATGAAGATGGCCACTAACTCGACAAGTTGGATGAACAACTTGACGAGCCCGATGAAGATCGCCATAAGACTCGACGAGTTGAAGAACAACTCAGTGAGTCGGTTGAGTTTTATCTTGGATATGTATGAGTGTGTATCCGTCGAGTTGCAAGGAGGGAACTCGATGGGTGGCCTTAAAGTTCGAACGATAATTAAAGTAACTCGGCGAGTAGCCGATGGTACTCGGCGAGTTGGGGTCAACATGGACTATTGACCTTGACTAAGGGCTTTGACTTTGACCAGGGGTTGACTAGTGGGTTATGGGGTACCTTATAAGGTTAACGACTTATGAGTATAACGTACTATGATGATAGGTGGTGGAGCCTGTGTCAAGTGGTCCGAGAGTTGGAGTTTACGTTTCGTGTCGACATCTGTGAGGTGACTTATCCTCACTATATCGATAGGGTCTACGGCACCAAGGCCGGCCCTTTAGTTGTTATATTATGGTATGCTACATGTGGTTATGATATGTCAGATCGGTATCCAGATAGACAGTATGTTGTCATGCTCTTATGATCCGTTAGGATTGATATGTTAGTGACCTGGTTAGGTCGATGTTTTGGTTATGAGAGATTACTATGATCGATGATCTGTGATATAGTTATATCTGATATTTGTACATGTACGGGTTGATGTGCTTATTGACCTGATTAGCTCGGCGTCCTGGTAATTAAGACATTATTATGTTAGTGACCTGGTTTAGGTCGGTATCCTGGTTAGGATGTTGCTATGCCTTATGGTCTGCTAGATCAATTTGTTTGTCTATGGACTATTATATGATTACCTGTTATATGTGCACGTGGTTATTTGCTTGTGGTTGGGTTGAGGCGGTCTTGCTTTGTGCTGAAGGACAATATACCCTATGAGCGGTCCGGGAAGACTGTTGGCCCACGTGGCGGACCAGTCATGCCGAAGGCTCGGGATACATTTAGATAGACTGTAGGCCCGGCTGGGCGGTCCAGTCAGGCCGATGGCCCAATTTGCATGTTGATTGATTGATTATTACCGATTTGGTATTGTCAGCGTGGAATTGGTATTTTGGGGGTAGCTCACTAAGCCCTCGGGCTTACAGTTTTCAGTTTATTGTTTCAGGTACTTCAGGAGGTTATGGAAAGGTGAAGGCGTGACCATACCGCTCCTCATCCTTATGTTATGATTTTTGGGACACTCTGATGGGAAATGATTTGAAAACATTTTGTAAACAATGCTATTTGGTTTTTATTTATGATTTAAAAAACTTCAAATTTGACGTAAAATATATGGTTGTTACAAGTTGGTATCAGAGCCTTGGTTTGAGTGAATTGGAGGAACACTCGTGTGAATCCAGTCTCAAATCAAGGAGATTTTTGGAAATAAGTTTGAAAATTGTTTTGCAAAATAACGGATGGAGGATGCAGAGGGTACGATCAGCTTGAGCCTGTAAGTAAACCCCAAAATACCATGCAGTTATTTGATCTTCTGATATGATAGAACAGCATGCTAGTGCTAGGCTAGGGATCTTCAGGAATCACATGATAGATTTTCCTGATTGCATGATGCCTATTAGCCTAGGGTTTCTTGTATGTGGAATGGACATCATAATTGTAGATGTTTAGTGTATGCATCACGGTTATTCATAATAAAGACCTTATAGCCTGAGAATGTTGATTCGGCCTTCGGGTAGGATTCGATATTCGGAAGTCTATTGGCTCCAGCGTCATGTGCAGCTAGCATGCACTAGCGCTACAGGGGATGATGGAAGTTTCATGGATGTGTGAGTCGTGATAAGTGGCGAGACTAGATGCGAGATATTTGGTATTCCCCTAGAATGAGGGTTGAGTGCATTTCCTATGATGATGATATTGTTAGGGCGTAGTGGTGATACTTGAGACAAATATGGGTAGGTGTGGAAGGTAGTATGGGCCCGTACTACTGAAAGCATAGGACCCATACGCGCAACAAGGAAACCACAACCCCTATGGTTCTAGGGTTTTTTTCTCTCGACATTACGTTATTTATCTGATGACTTGTATATATATGTATTTCAGTATGGTGGTGACGAGACGTGTTGCTTTGGGATCCAGATCAGGATCGGGTTCGGGAGACGGAGGATTGGAGGTGCCGGTAGCACCTGAGCCCGTGGTTCAGATAGGGACCGTGGAGTTAGATGCCAGGATCAAGGAAATCATGCACGACGAGATTGCTGCTGCATTCCGAGCGCAGCTGCCAGAGATGTTTGGGTCGATTAAGACCCCGATGGTTGAGTACTTTGATGAGCGATATGCAGCTTTAGTAGAGACAGCTGCCGCTGCAGCCACTTCGGCTGTAACTGCAGTAGGGGTTGGAGGAGGAGCCGGCAGGGCTTTCCAGTACTGGGACTTCGATAATACGAAGCCCCCGACATTTGATGGTACACAAGATGCGATCAGGGCTATGCGATGGTTGTCTGACGTGGAGGGCTGTTTTCTTCACGTGCTCATGTCCTGCTGACTAGAAGGTTAGGTGTACTCTGAACCTGCTTAGGCTTAGGGCAAAGGACTGGTGGAGATTGATGACAGGTTCATATTTTGATGATCAGCGGGCTGCTATTAGTTGGGAGCAGTTCCGGGATATGTTTCACACCCACTACGTTCCACGAGTGGAACGGCAGCGACTTGCTCGTGAGTTTTTGACATTGAGACAGGATGGGGTGTCTGTGATGGAGATCACCCGTATGTTCACGGATAGGGCTATGTTTTCCCGGAGTTTGTTTCAGAGCAGTCTCAGATGACTCGTTATATGAGTATGCTCAAGACTGATATTTGACAGTTCGTGTCTACACATCGATGTGATACCTTCCTGGACCTTCAGGAAGCTGTGAGGCGGCGTGAGTTGGAGATAGAGCTGCAGCTGAAGGAGCAGCGTCAGGAACTCCTGCATCTCAGGAAGAGCCAACCAATACGGTGCCTTGGCTATCGGAGTCGCACCAGGGACTAGGTCGATCCTGAACTCCACCTGCCTCTCTGGAGGTTTCCCTGGAAACTCCTCTGGGAATACATCCGTAAACTCTCGCACTACGGGCACATCGCCCACAGTCGCCTTACCCGCCTCCCGGGTGTCCATGACATAAGCGACATATCCTGTGCAACCCTGCTGAAGGTAATGCCTAGCTCTCGCTGCTGAACATATCGCTGGTCCTTGATGTGGCCTCTCGCCCTGAACTACCAACTCTCCCCCACTTGGGGTCCTGATCCGAACTAGTTGTTGCGCACAATCTATCACTGCCCTATTGGGGCTCAACAAATCCATGCCTATAATTACCTTGTTCCCTCTCAATGGAATAGGAACCAGGTCCACCAGATAACGCTCCTCGAATAATCTCAGCACACAGTCTCGGAATACCGTCGATGCTCGCACTGATCGGTCATCTGCAATCTCTACCTCTAAAGGGCAATCCAACATGCCCGAAGACTCAGAAAACTTCTTGCTAAGCTCAAGAGAGACAAATGATTGGGTAGCCCCCGAATCAAATAGTACCTGAACTGGGATACCGTTCACATGGAACGATCCTAAACAGAGCACATACATAACATATCAAAATAACAACAGCGCATCATAAAGCATAAAGATAAGAAATCCTACCTGTCACCACATCTGGAATAGCGCGTGCCTCCTTGGTAGTCAACTGGAATGCCCGGCTCCTCACCACTGGAGCCTCTGCCTTGCCCTGCCGGCCATCAGTGATCCGTAGGGTTGCTGGAGCTGGCGCATTCACTGACGTTGATGCTGCTGTCAACTGGGGGCAGTTGGCCTTCTTGTGGCCCCTTTGGTTGCGGTGGAAACATAGCAACTCAGACGTCTGAATACCCGGTGCAGGGGAAGTACAATCCCTGCTGAAATGCCCCGTCTTGCCGCACTTGTAGCTGTCCGACGATCCCAATCTACACGCCCTCTCATGTGGCCTGCCACATTTCCTGCAGCGGCCCGGTCCTAACCGGCCTTTCGGCCTACCGTCTGATCCCTTAGGCTTCTTCCCCGAAGCCCCAGTCGTCTGACCCTCCTCTATCTTTCTTTTCCTAACATGCTCCAGATCAATCTACCTCTCCCTTGCCCTGGCAATCATGGAATCCAAGGTAGGGCACGCTGAAAAACTAACATGCTCCCGAATGTCGACCCGTAGCATGTCGTGGTAGCGGGTCCTCCTCATATCCTCATCTCCCGCATACTGGGGCACAAGCAATGCCCTCTCCCGGAACTTGGAAGTGATCTCCGCCACAGTCTCCGTAGTCTGTCTCATGTCCAAAAACTCTCTGGCCAGATGCTGAAGCTCTACAGCTGGCGCAAACTCTGCTCGGTACTGGGTCACAAAATCTGACCATGTCATAGCCTCTTCAGCCGAGGCTCCCAGAGAGTCACCAACCGACTCCCACCAATCCCTGTCTCGGTCCCTCAAACACCCTTCTGAAAATCGTACCTTCGACCCCTCGGGATAGAAGTTGGTCAGCTGCGCGGACTCAATGTCCGCAATCCATCGTCAGGCAGCAATAGGGTCCTTCTCCCCGTGGAAATCTGGTGCACCACTGCCCCTAAAGTCCTTCAATGACAGTGTGTAGGATCCTGACTGGCCAGACGCCATGTCACTCTTGAACGCCCTGAGGCGATCCTCCACCATATCGAATATCCCTTCCTTGATCGACCCGAAGATGATGGGGTTCGACTCCGAAAATCCTCCGGCTATAATTACCACAAAACACTTAGTCATACACTGCTAACTGTTCTTAGGGTAAAATGACCATTTTACCCCTGACCAAATCAAAGTCAAAGTCAACTTCTGACCTGACTCGGCGAGTTAGCTCGCCAACTCGCCGAGTCCCTATCCTTCCATTTGCCCTTATACCTGTCTCTACTCGTCGAGTTAGGCAATGACTCGACGAGTTTTCCTTCTTAATGAAATCGACTGAATCCTCATCCGACTCACCGAGTTGTATGAATAACTCGTCAAGTTCACCTTCATCTCGCCGAGTTGTATGAACAACTCGTTGAGTTCATCTTCATCCTTAAGAATATTGCCTTGGACTCGCCGAGTCTGCTCATGCACTCGCCGAGTCCCATGAATTTCCAGAACAATGGCTTAGTCCAGAACGTTGGGTCACTCCCCGGGACCTCTCCTAAAACCTTTCCACGCTCAACTGGGTCCTTATGACTCTCAACTGATATGGGACAGAAACCTTGGACTCGCCGAGTCCAAGAGGGGACTCGTCGAGTCGGTCACATCCTCTCACTAAATCTTCGATTTCTGATGTACAACCCTTGATCAAAATATAGATCTATGCTTCTACAATCGATCTAGCACATAAAGTTACAACCTTTACGTGCTTGCATGGGACTTTGAGCTCAAAAGGTCCTAAAACAACCTCTTACAATGCATGGGGCCTTCTTTTAGTGCAAGAGTCACTCCTTTCTGCCTTGTAACCCCTCTAAGGGCCTAGATCTGAAACATCAACCCCTAACCATGCTTGCAATCATGGTTGGTGACCAAAATGGCTTAGAAAAGCCCTAAAACTTCCACAAAATGGGATCTATCAAAAGAACAAACAAGGTATAGACTTTATACCTTTTGTAGACTGCAAATGATGCTCAAAATCGGATCCTTCTAGCCTCTTCTTGACCCTTCAAGCTTTTCCTTCCTTCCTTGGGTCACAAAAGCATCAAAATCACTCCAAATGCCTTAGATTGCTTCAATAACGGCTAGGGTTTGCTATAGGGGTCTTCTAGGAGCAAATGGAACGAAGGAGGCCGAGTTAAGGTGTTTAAATAGGGTGCAAACCCTCGGGTTAGGGTTTTTGTCCAGACAGGGCCTAGTCGTCGAGTCCTGGACCCGACTCATCGAGTCCATTTCTTAAACCCCGCATCACATGCCGCTTCTACTCGGCGAGTTGGTCCTTCAACTCGCCGAGTCCAAGGCCAAAATGCAAAACATTTTAAAGAATTAATAAAAGAATATGTACCAAGAACCAGGTGCTAGAATTTTCTTCAATTAAAATCAGGAACAACTCAAGCATAGATTGATTTTATCAAGCACATAGAAGTGAGTGTAAAGAAAAAGGTTCAAAAGATCAAGAGTGACAATGGCTCAGAGTTCAAAAACAAGGTTCTTGATTCATTCTTAACTGACAAAGGAATTTTGCATAATTTTTCCTTTCTTTACACACCTCAACAAAATGGTGTTGCTGAAAGGAGGAACAGATCTCTTTGTGAGGCAGCACGAACTATGCTTTCATATGCGAATCTGCCACAATATCTTTGGGTTGAAGCCGTTTCGATAGCGTTTTTTACTCATAATCGATCTTTCATTCATCGTTGTTTTAATATAACCCGTTATGAAATCATTAACAACAGGAAACCAAATGTTAAATTTTTCCATGTTTTAGGTTGTAGATGCTTCATTATGAATCTCAAGGATAACCTTTCAAAGTTTCAGTCAAAAGCTGATGAAGGAATATTCCTGGGATATTTTCATAATTCTGATGCATACAGGGTGTTAAACAAACTAACCAGGAAAATCGAAGAAACTTTTAATCTTACTTTTGATGATCATTATGTTAAGAGAATTGAAAAGTGTTTTGAACAAAAGCCAATTATAAATGAATCGAATGATGACACTTAAAGTTTGAATTCTTTAGATTTAGATTATGATTTCATTTTTGGTGTTCCTGAATAGGCTATTGATGCAGAAGTTCATGCTGATGATTATCAAGGACCTGAAGCATCGAAGCATACCGATGATTCAACTATCACGCACGATGTTGTTGACATGAATTCTTCAAGCACTTCTCCAATGACCAATGAAATTTTACCAGTGATACCTAATGATCAGGTGGAGGAGGAGCATTTAAGTTCAACTAATAGTAAGGGGGATCATACTTTCGAGGGGGAGCAAAGTCAATTGAATGATGATGTCGAGGGGGAGCATCCTATTGTTAATCCAATTGTTGTGGGGGAGCACAATGAATTCTTACCAAATACCTTGCATATTAATATTGTTGTTTTTCATGAGATACCTGATAATATGTCCATTGTAGGTAAAGGATCTGAAACAGATGAAACATTTGAAGATGCACCGTTAGATTTTGATCCTGCATATCTACCGGTGGATAGATGGACATGAAGTCATCCACACGAACAAATTATGGGTGATCCACAAGCTGGAATTTTGATGACGGCTTAGCTACATGAGAAGAATTAGGTACTTAATGCTAATAAAGAGTTTTGTATGTTCAATGTGTTTATTTCTAAAATTAAACCCAAATTAGTCAAGACTACTATGGATGATCCTGATTGGATTGTATCCATGCAATCTGAATTGGCTGAATTTGAACGAAACAAAGTATGGAGACTTGTTCCAAAACCTGAATATGTATCAGTAATTGGTTTAAAATGGATTTTCAAAAATAAAACTAATAAAGAAGGGAGCATTGTTCGAAATAAGGCTAGGCTGGTAGTAAAAGGATATTCGCAACAAGAAGGTATTGATTATGAAGAAACCTTGGCTCCTGTCGTAAGACTCGAGGCTTTTCGAATCTTTTTAGCCTATGCAACACACAAGGATTTTGACATATATCAAATGGATGTAAAGTGTGCTTTTCTTAATGAAGTGCTAGAAGAAACGGTGTATGTCTTGCAACCCCCAGGTTTTGTTAATTCTCAATCTCCTGATCGTTGTTATCTTTTAGATAAAGTTGTTTATGGACTTAAACAAGCTCCTCGAGCCTGGTATACCACTCTTACTAATTTCTTAAAATCATCAAAATTTTAACAAGGATCAGTTGATCCCATTCTCTTTCGAAAGAAAGTTGGAAATCATCTCATGCTTGTTCAGATTTATGTTGATGATATTATTTTTGGCTCTACTGACCCTAATATGTTGAAGGAATTTGAAAACATGATGAAAAGACAGTTTGAGATGAGCATGATGGGAAAAAAAAATTCTAGGGTTAAACATTCATCAAAGTAGAGATGGAATTTTTATCAATCAAGAGAAATACTCTTGAACTCTGCTTGAAAAGTTTGGTATGATGAATAGTTTAATGTTGCGAGTACCGATGACAGTTGGAACGAGATTAGGTCCTTTGTTAGACAAACCAGTTGTTGATCTCACATTATACCGTTGGATGATTGGTTCATTATTATATCTAACCGCTAGTCGACCTGATATAATGTTTGTCGTTTGTAATTGTGCTAGGTACCAATCGAATCCTAGGGAACCACATCTCACTGCTGTCAAGAACATTTTTCTTTATCTCAAAGGCACAATTTTGTTAGGATTGTGGTATCCTTCGAAAACAGGATTTTTTATACAAGCATTTTCAGATGCATACTTAGGAGGTTGTCAACTTGATCGCAAAAGCACAAGTGGAGAATGTGAACTTTTGGATGGGAAGCTTGTTAGCTGGCAATTGAAAAAGCAAACTTGTGTTTCTATTTCCACAGCAGAAGCAGACTATGTTGCTGCTACAGCTTGCATTTATCAAATCATTTGGATTCAAAGTCCACTATGTGATTATGCAATCAACATGAAGAAAATTATGTTGTATTGTTATTCATAAAGTGCCATTTGCATCTACCATAATCTAGTGCAACATTCGAAGACAAAACGCATTGCGCTTCGTTATGACTTTATCAAATATCTTGTTGAGGAAGGCCTTAGTGAGCTAGAAGAGATGAAGTGATAAGGATGAATAATTTTGAAGAAGACCTTAGTGAGATAGAAGAGATGGAAAAGATGATGGAAGAAGAGTTAACACTTTGGGAGAAGCCTCTTGTTGCAAATGTCAAATGTTCTAAACCAAGAGCCTCAATTCCTATGACACTTGAGGTGATCGCGTTCACTACACCCAAGGCTCAAGTGGAAGAAGCAAGTGGTGAAAGAGAAGTTGATTCAAGTGAAGAAGTTGAGATAATTGATGAAGATATGGTTGGGGAATTAGAGAAGCCAATAATGGTCAATATGGAGTTAGATGAGAAGAATAGTACAAGGGTGAAACAGCAAGGAAAAGGGGTGAAGAGTAAACATGAAGAAAGTGATAATCTAAAGAATAAATAAAACTCAAAGAAGGCGTGTATAAGATGGGTTAAAGCATACAAGCGTAAGTGGAAAGAGTAAAAGGTGAAAAGGGAGATCCCACTCCCAACCGAAACAACGTAGACTAGGAAGGAGTCCAGCTCATGACTCTTCAAAAATAAGCGCTTTTCAGGAGGCAACCTAATGTTTAAGAGTTTGTGTTTTATTTTCCTTTTTGACTTATTTTCATTTTTTGTTTTTAGTTTAACCGAATAATCAAGTGTTTCTCTAGTCTTCTGATTTTATTTTGTAGTGTTGAAAGGAATTGAAGAAGTGAATGTGCTTAATTGATGAAGAAGCCGAGAGATACTTAAAAGATTATAATTAAAGAACATGCTTTTGAATAAGTGTAGGGTTCCCACTTGATGATGAGAAGAGTTTTGAAAAAAGATATACATAAATAAATGGTCGGGAATGATCCTAATCCACTAAGATAGAACAATCCATTATTATGGCTTTTTAAGGAATTCTGAGAAGACACCACGATGTGGCCATCATCTCCATGTTGTGACACTTGATATTATCATGAATGCATCCAACATATCACCATGACGTGGCATCACTAGACCACTCTGTGGTGATATTATATTTCATGACCATTATGACTTCAAACTCGACACCACGACGTGACATTTCTTTACTACGTCGTAGCTTATGTTCAACACACTTTTTAAAGAATGGTTCTTTAGTTCATTTCGATTTGGCTCATTTATATTCACAAGAAGAGATCTCAAAAGTACTGTTTCCAACCATAATTCGAGAAGTCCAATCTTTCCACACAAGTTTCAGAATTCGATCTCGCCACTACTACCCCAGGGGAGTCTATTTCAATTTCTCTTCTTTAATTTTATGCTATTTTATTGTTTTAGCATGCAATGGGTACATTGCATCCTTTAAGTGTGGGGTAGGGGTTGAATATAGGAATACAAGCATACTAATAAAAAAAATTGAAAAAATTACTAGGATCTAAAAAATTATTAGATAGATTTGAAAAATAATCTAAAAATTGAATCTAGTTAAAAAAAATTGTTGTATTGTTGTGTTGAGATCTGGGTTGTTAGCGTTGTGTGAGACAAAATGATGCGAGTTTCGATGTTTATTTGAGCCAACATATGTTATATTGTATCTGTGGCTTCTCTATCCTAGTGAAATCATGGAACAAAAACAAGACCTTGCTTAGTTTGAGGGACATAATATGTTTAGCATCGTGTACCGGAAATGTATCTAGGAGAGCTTAAGTAGTCATTAAACTCTAGAGTAATGCCTTTAACCAATAAGGGTTAAGTTAAGTTCTCTTTCTTAAGCATATGTGTGACAACCCGAAATTTCTATCTTGTAAGTCAATCAAATCAATCAAAAGTTCAGACTTGTTTCTGTTATCTTTTTACTATGTTAAGGGTTATTTTATAAGTTTCTAAGCCTTGTACACTTAAGGGTTGGGTGTTAGGAAGTAATAGCTTGAGATCAGTGGACTGCATCCAAGCCAGGAACCCCTTCAAGAGTGGTTCACGACCGCAAACTAGGTTCACGACCGTGAACCCATCCTTGGTCATGAACTCCATGCTATATACAAGAGTTTGGCTCATTTTCTCATCATTTCTTCATCTTCTAGCCATGAGAATCAAGTTTTCTCTCAACTATCATCAACCAAAATCTCTATTCTCTCCTCTAAATGGTAAGTAATTCATCCCTTTCTTGTTGTTTATAAGAAGTTCCTTTCCTTCCATCTTGATTCTTCATCTTTTTATTCAAGGATCTTCAAGAGTTCTGGCCATGAACCCTTCTTATCTTCATCATTGGGCCGTGAACATATCAAGTGTTCTTAGGCCGTGATCAACTCAAGGGCCACGAACCCTTTACTCTTGGCCGTGATCATCTTTCAACCTCCCATTTTTGGTTCTAACACTTCATTGTAAGTTTTCCCTACTTCCTAAGGCTGACTCCTTTACACTTTAGTTGTTATAAACATTAATTGTATACCTATATATGTTATTATATGCTAAATAGGATCCGTTTGTTCTCGAGACTTCACTAGTGATACCAAGCATCCTATATCGATCTTTCATTCGAATCACTCACTTCAGGTGAGTTCATACCCCTACAATTATAGTTTTAAATGATTTTTAAATGCTTTTAGAGGGAAAATACAAGTAGAACACAATAATAATGTGTTAACCATTACATGTGAAAATAGCAAACAAAAGGATTTCTTATACTCAAAGACTTGTAAAAAATCTTTTAAACTATTTTAAACTTCTTTTATATCAAAATCATGTTCATATATTTATTTACGTATAAGTATGCTTTAACGGACTTAGGACTATTGCTAAATACCTTGACTCATGTTCCTTGTTTGGTTGTGGGCTTAGGGTTGGATTACTAGTTCGATTGTCGGCTAAATCATAGTTATACTCATTAAATATATATATGAATATTAAACACATTTTTAAGGATCATACTTAACTCAGTTGCTCCCGTTGAACAATTGAGTCTTTTCTGAAAATCAGTAACAGTTCAAACAAACATACTAGTAAACTATAATAGGTATAGTTTAGACGTTCACTACATACTATTGCTAGAACAGAGAAACATACATGAGTCGGTACATTCATACCATTACTATACATTACAAAACATACTATAACAAGAACAGAAAGGAACATACATACTATAACAAGAACAGAACAACTAAGATGTGAAACACTATTTCATGGCATAGCAATATACTTGTTGTGTCACGTTTTGTAACCACAGTCTCCTAGAGGGAGAGTGTGAGTTTATGTATAGATCTATACGGGATTGACCATCCTACACCTTGCAGCTAGCAACAGTGGGACCTGCAGGTCTACGGGTGACAAATGTCATACCATAGTCGACGTATGATGAACGTCATGTTTTATACTAGTCAATCAAGAATGGTTATAACCTAATCACATTTTTACCTTAATTAAAAATCTCTTTTTAAGGTAGTTAGTGCTTCAGTAGAGTATTTTCACAACATTGCTGTACATCTTCATTTTCCATTACGTTCATACAATAATATTCTCATAATTGAGAACGACAAACTATTTTTCTAGTAAAGATAGTCATAAACTTGGAAAAACATACATTTTTACAAGAGAACAAACATACAAAACAGACGAGTCTTGGTAGAAGACTACTTTTCATTTTAGTAGAAAATATAGGATTTTCTAGGAAGTATAATAACATTTACATCAAAACACTTACAACCATTTTCATGAAAAAAATGTAAACTTTTGACACAAAATACTTATGCACTCACTCAACTTTTATGTTGATACTCTCTTTTCAAAATAACTTGTATTCTCAGGTCACCAATAGTCAGGTACATTTGCACAGGTTTTGAGACGACGGAGCAGGATCAAGACTCGTCTTTTGTTTTTGATATATATACATTTTTGGTGTCATACTACTTTACAAAGAACACACATGTATTTAACTAGATTATTAATGCAATAGATGTTGTTGCTTGTTTTACTATTGTGCATTGTTATGATACTGTACATGACGTCCTCCTCCCCTGAATGTTTCCGCCAATTCGGTTTGGGGGTGTGACAATATGTTTTTATAAGATTTTTAGTTTGAGTGAAAAAGAGAAAAAAAGAGAAAAAAAAATAGAAAAATGAGAAAAAAAGTTGCAAAAGTTTGAGAGAATAAGAGTTTGCAAAGCTATGAAGATCAAGAAATATCATGAAGAAAAGTTCCAAATCGAAGACTCAAGAATAAGACAATTTGCCAAGATATTAGTTATTTTAATTTGTTATTTCTAGTTTATTTTTCCATATGTATGCTTGGGGGCTTAACCAAAAATAACCTTGAGGTTAATAAAAAATTCTGAGGATATATTTAAGGGATGCATAAAATGAGTGTTGTTCAAAATGAGTGGGGAAGTGTTTATGAAGATTTTGAGTATTTAAGATTGGGAAAGTTCTTAGAAAAAATAGACACAAATACATGCATTGTAGTCTTGATGTAATGGAGATGCTCAAAATGGATTATCTTGTGCGATGTTGGTGGCTAGGATTTTGATATAATAATAATAAAATTAGTTTTTCTTGAGGGAAAGAAAAAGCCAATTGTGGGGTATTTTGATGTGCATATTTAGTCATATAATTCATGCATATTTCTTAATACTTTTAGATATAATTATGCCGAATTTGAAATTTGTTTTGTACTAGCAAACACATGCTTGGGACAGAAGCAAACGAGGAGCTAGAAGCAGGAATGGATGAGCTAAAGCATGAATGAAGAAAAATAAGACTTGAAGATAGATGACCATTGTGTGGTGATCGTCCACCACAACGTGGTGAATGAGAGATTCCCGTTCATTAACGTTGGCTTGGAGAATACGGGATTTCGACGATGACCGCGACGTGGTGGCAGTTGACCACGTCGTGGTGACCAGTTTTATGAAAACTATAAGTATCCGATTATTAGGTCAATTGTAAGGACTTCCAACCAGTTTTATGAGGAGAATTGCGATTAAAAACCTTTGGAAACTCAGAAGAAGATCAAGAATCACGTGGAGCTTAAGATTTGAAGAAGATTTATAAGATTTCTACATAGATCTATTCAGTTTACTAGATAAACACATGTCTAGTTTTAATTGTTTAGATTTTGTGTGTTTTTCTACTATCATGAGAGGCTAAAAACCATCTACTTCTGTTTGGTGAAGATGAACCTAATCCCTATGTGTTTTTTTTGTTTATTGGATGCTTTATATTGATTTTACTTGTGTTTGATATTTATAACCTAACATGTTTTAGTTCTAGTTTATAGTGTTTATTAATCAGATTCTGTATGACAGTTGATCATTCTATTTGCATGAATTTGTCCCCTAATTATTTATGATCATTAAATAATTACAAATATAATTAATCACATTTTAGATAAAGTATTTAAAGCTAGTAACGTTAACTGTGTTAGAGAGCATAATTAATCGTAATTTGTGTTTGGTTGCTTAAATTGATCAAAGGAGAGTAACTACTATCATTCGTAGTCCAATTTGTGTTCATTATTGATTAGGTGTTTGTAACAGGCCAAAAATTTAGATAAAAATTTTCATTTAATAATTAGAAGTTTCAACCATATGTCTTTTTCCAAAAGTCCATTACATAAATTAATTGTCCAAAAGATTAGAGTATCCAAACAAAAAGTGCGGAAATACTGGAGAATGCATGTTGCGCCATCAAGCCGAACCCTTTCCCTTAGAACTAGAAGTACCTGAAACACCCAACAAAACTGTAAGCACATGCTTATTAAGTTACCAAAAATAAACAAAACACATAACCACATAATGCAATGCACATATATACATAATTTTGCCATGGACTCCCTCTATGGTCTTCATTTGGAATGCCATGGGCTACCCCTATGGTCTTGCATCCAAGGGCCATAGGCTCCCCCTATGGTCTTCACAAAATTCAACACATACCAGTTAACAAAAACATTGCATACTCAACTATTGAAATCTCATATCAAGTAATGGGTCGACATTGGTGCCTTCGACCCATTGGTATAGTGAGAAGACTCACCTCAGTCTGCTGAAAACAATAGTTGCTCGAATAGCAGTCCAAAATCTCACACTGAACAAATATATAAATAACCCTAATTAGGGTTATAACTCAACCTAGACAAAGAGCCCAGAATCCTAAGTCCAAGTCCCTCCATGATGGCCTAAAAGTTTTTCCTTCCCTAATGGGCCTAGCATCAAAGTCCAATTCTATATTAGGCCACAAGGCTCAATCACTAACATTGGCCCAAATGGTAAATTTAGGCCCATAACACCAGCAAGTCCATGCTCAAAACAATTAGGACCCAAAGTTCGTCGGAGGCCCAAAGCTTTCTGAGAGCGTATGCCTAGCATACCTCTTCAATACGCTTAGCGTACTAGGCTTAGGGGTTGTACGCGTAGTGTACAATCAAAGTACGCCCAACATACACGTTGATTTGCATCCCACTTCATTAAGTCCTTAATGCATGCTGACCTCTCGCTCAAATTTGAGATCTTAAATGTTTTAAGGGTCCTAAGGGATAAAGTTGGCAACTTTATGCCCTTGCATGCCCTATATGCTCCTAACAACCCATTCTAACACATTAAGACCTTTCCATGGTTCTTAACTCATGCATGGAGCAATAGAAGTCATCAAGTTTACATTTTTATGCCATAATCAAACCGAAGTACCTAATATCTAACCTCCCTAACCTCTGGAGTTGCCTGAACTCCAAAAAGAGGATTTATGGACTCAAAAATGGACTTCTAGAAACCCTAACTCAACAAGAAAAAGGATAAGCATGGTGAAAGCTTTTTACCCCCACAAGCTTCCTAAGATGCTCCAAATGCAAGATCCAAATGCTTTTCCCACGTTCAAATTTGGCTTCCACTTTCTTCTCTTTGCTAACACACCAAAAATGTGGTATTTGAGGAACTTACAAGTTCAAGAGTTGCTCACAAAGGATTTAGGGTTTTAGGGACGTTTGAAAGTAATGGACGCTGGCTAGAGTAAGGTCCAAATGACTTAAGGATGTTTAAATAGGGCCCTTGCCCTAAGATTAGGGTTTTTGACTTGAGCCACGTACGCCCCGCATAGTGCTTGGTATGCCCCACGTACGTGGTACATGCCCACGATCAACATTCCCCCAGTACGCTAAGTGTACACCTATGTACGCCCAACATACGTAGAGACCCATTCGCAAAGAAAACTCATTCTAAGGGTGAGAAAGTTAAATACTTGAATTCCAACCGTTACAAATCTCTCCACTTGAATTAGACTTCATTCTCGAAGTCTGCTATGCGAATAGATCTGGATAATGCTTTGTCACTTCATCCTCCGGCTCCTAGGTCCATTCGGCGCCTCTTCGATGCTGCCATTCCACCTTCACTAACCTCACCTCTTTATTTCAAAGAGCTTTAGTTTTTCTATCCAAAACTGCAATGGGCTTCTCAACATAGTTCAAGCTCTCATCCACCTGAATATCATCAATGAAATGACAGTAGCCTCATCTGATACACACTTCCGAAGCTGAGACACATGAAAGGTGTTAGGGATCTGACTCAGCTCATTAGGGAGATCCAATCGATATGCAACCTTGCCAACTCGGCTAACGATCCTGAATGGACCAATAAATCAGGGTCCCAACTTGCCCTTCTTCTGGAAGCGGATGACACCCTTCCAGGGTGACACCTTTAGCAGCACAAAATCCCCCACCTTAAAATCGATATCCGATCGGCATTAGTCAGCATAGCTTTTCTGAAGATTCTACGAAACTCGTAGCATGTCACATACCTACTAAATCAACTCAGTGGTCTAAAGCACCACTTCGGTGCTTCCCATGACTCGATGTCCAACCTCCCCCAACAAAATAGAGTCCTACACCTCCGACCATTCAACATCTCATACAGGGGTCGGTCAATACTAGCATGATAACTCATGTTGTATGAGAACTCTGCTAGTGAAAGGTAAGTATCCGAACTCCCTCCAAAGTCTAACACGCATGATCGAAGCGTATCCTCGAGCTTCTGGATCGTCCGCTCGCTCTGACCATCAGTTTGGGGGTGGTAAGCAGTGTTGAAATGCAACTGAGTACCTAACTCCTCATGAAACTTCCTCCAGAACCTGGAGGTGAATGGAACATCGCGGGCCGAGACCTCATACATCGGCAAAAATACTATCGGAAATCAAAATAAAATGAGCACTCTTAGTCAACCTGTCCACAATAACCCAAATAAAATCAACACCCCATGCCGCCTTGGGTAACTTTGTTATAAAGTCCGTGGTGATTTCCTCGTATTTCCATATGGGGATAGGTAATGGCTAGACCTTGGCGTGAGGCCTCTGGTGCTTGGCTTTGACCCTTCTTCAGGTCAGACACTACTCAACAAACCAAACAACCTCCCGCTTCATATAGGGCCACCGGTAACTTAATCTCAAGTTTCGATAAACCTTTGTGGCCCCTGTATGGATAGAAAAATTGGACTTATGCGCCTCCTCCAAAATTTTTTTCCTCACTCCCCCAAATGTCGGAACCCAAACCTTGCCACACTGAGTCAATAATCCCCGACTGTCTCGAACAAACAATGGAATCTGTCCCCTAATCCGCTCAGTCTTCCAATTCTCCTTTTTCAATGCCTCCACCTATGCCCCTTTGATCATATCCATCAGCGGTGAGGTAACCGTCATCCTCAAACAAACATCTCGGATCAGAGCACTTGCCGCCTTATGGCTCAAAGCATAATCTTTCACCACATCTAACCATCTCCTTTGCCGCATATTTATATTCGGCTGATCCATCAAATATTTCAAACTCTTATGATCGGTTAAAATGGTGCATCAGACACAATATAAGTAATGCCTCAAAATCTTGAGGGAAAATACCACTGCCCCCAGTTCCAAGTCATGAGTGGGGTAATTTGCCTCATGAGGCTTCAGCTGCCTCGAGGCATATGCAATCATATGTCCCCTCTACATCGGGACAACTCCCAAACCCGAACGAGAAGCGTCACAATACACTAAAAAGTCATTTAATCCCTCGGGTAGCCCCAAAATCGGGGCCTCAAATAATTTATGTCTCAAGGTCTCAAATGCCAATTGCTGAGTTGAAACCCACCGAAAGGTCACACTTTTCCTTGTCAAGCGGGTCAAAGGTACTGCAATCTTGGAGAAATCCTGGATAAATCTCTGATAGTACCCCACCAGACCCAAGACACTTTAGATCTCGGATTCGTTCTTTGAAACCTCCTATTGCATCACTGCCTCAATCTTGGTCGGATCCACCAAGATACCCTCGTGGTTGATGATGTTCCCTAAAACTGCACCTCATGCAACCGTCTCCAACACCTCCCTCAAATGTTGTTCGTGTTATTCTTTGGTATTAGAGTAGACCAAGATATCATCAACGAAAACAATCACATAACGATCCAACATCGGCCTGCAAACCCGATTCATGATATCCATGAATGTTGTTGGGGTATTAGTGAGCCCGAATGGCATCACCACAAACTCGTAATGGCCATAACGAGTTCTGAAGGCCATCTTTGGTTATTCCTCATCCCTGATCCTCATCTGATGATACCCACACCAAAGATCAATCTTGAAAAACTAAGATGCACCCAGAAGCTGATAAAATAAATCATCGTTCCTCAGAAGCTGGTAACAGTTCTTCACCGTCAGCTTGTTCAGCCCTCGATAATCAATACACATCTTGTATGACCCATCCTTGTTTTTCACGAACAGGATCGGTGCTCCCCACGGGGAACTGCTCGGACGAATAAATCCCCTGTCTAGCAGCTCTCGCAGCTGCGTAGACAACTTCTGCATCTCAGGCAGAGCTAGACGATACGACGCCTTGGCTATCAGAGCTGCAGCAGGCATCAAATCAATTCGGAACTCTACCTGCCTCTCGGGAGGCACCCCAGGAAATGTGATATCCCCATTTTCATGGCCAGAAAAGACCGATTTTATTTATGCTTTATAAAAATCAGAGTGCCTCTTTTAATAAAAATGTTGCGGAATTTATTCCCAGTAAAACATGATAAATACGCTATCAAAGCATTTCCGAAGAAAAGTATTTTTATTCAATTGAAAACATTTGGGATGTCATCGTCAATGCAGAAACATAAGCATAAACAGAACTTACATTCATTATCACTAGTGATCTATATCTCCTTAATCTCTCAGTGTAATGTCACTTCAGATCGACACCTGTGATATAAATAAACTGAGTGGGTCAGGTTGGGAAACCTGGTGAGTACATAGGGTTTTCAACCCACAATAATATAATTATTATGTTTAAACAATCAAACAATCAACCCAAATACCCATCCCTATTATCTTCTTTAGTCTTAAGGATCTACCCTAAGAATCAGCTATTCCTCGTTTATTCATTCCTAAGGATCATCCTAAGGAATCGGCACGAAGTCCATCGTTGCCACGGTTTACACAATGGGCACTAAGTCTGCATAGTCGCCAGGGCTTAGGCACTAAGTTTGCATAGTCGCAAGGGTTTAGGCACTAAGTCTGCATAGTCTCCAGGGTTTAGGCATCAAGTCTGCATGATTACCAAGGTTTCGGTATCAAGTCTGCATGATCACCAAGGTTTAGGCATCAAGTCTGCATGATCACCATGGTTTAGGCATCAAGTCTGCATGATCACCAAGGTTTAGGCATCAAGTCTGCATGATCACCAAGGTTTAGGCATCAAGTATGCATGATCACCAAGGTTTAGGCACCAAGTCTACATGGACGCCAGGGTTTAGAGTACACCGGGTGAACACATCGTTCACAACACCTACAGGTTGCGAGTCTGCTAGTGTTCCACTGGACTGTCTAGAATAGTCCGTGGTTGTCATCCATACTCTGCTGAATGACGGGGCCATGATTTGGAAAAGGCTTCTCACATCGTCCACCTCTCACCCTCACCTCGTGGTCTATAACCCCTCTTAACTCATCATACAACTCACATTCCATCTATTACATCTACCCTTGTTTTACCCCAACATTATCGTAGATATAAAATACATATACAGTTTAAATCATTTAAAACATGTATAAAGTCGTTCATCTAGCATAGACAGCAAGTACACAGATAATATGCACACATAGCACGTAATTTATATAAATAACTTCATATCTATGTGTAAGATGAAAGTAACTATGCACTCGCTTGCAACGCGGTGACTCAGCACTCAGACAGCGCTTCGATACTCTCAAAACAATTTTCCTTCGATAAAACCTAGTATCAATACCACTAGGGTTTAGTCTAACGATAATCGCGATAAATTAATAGTCTGACTATTATTACTATTATATAAGCATTAAATAACACTCAATATAACTCATAATAATATCCCAGATAATTATTTTAAGGACCTAATAACATTACTATAATTATTTGAATGCTATATTAAAAATTGCATAAGCGTACCTCACTTACAGCGGATTTTAAAGAAAATCGGGCTTTACTCGGAGCAACGTTTCCGAACCGAAAGACCCTTTCTCTCGGGACTCCGGGTGCCTCGGGGCTTCTTCGGGTGCTAGGGGGTTTACCTAGGCTTTTAGGGGGGGTTTGGGGGGTTAGAGAGAGAAAGAAGTGGGGAAAGGTGTGAGAAATGAGGGTGCCCTGGCTCCCTTTTTATACGCTGGAAAAGCCAAAATCTCGTTGAGTTGGCCTCAAACTCGTCGAGTTCCAGGCCAGGTGTCACCATCTGGTGGCTAGCCTTGGGGAGGAAGCAACGACCAGGATTGCGCCACGTCACCCGATTTCGCGCAGCAGCCTCCCGACTTAGAAAAATCATAACTCTCGTATACGAGCTCCGTTTTTGACGTTCTTTATTTCCATGCATAGCTAAAAACAAGATCTACAACTTTCATTTAGACTCCATCGGCTAATTCTCGAGTGATCTTAAATTTAACTGTAGGAGGAGATTAGACTGCTAAATGACCGCGAAGAATTTGTAACTCCTTCATACGGACTCCGTTTTCGTCTGTCTTTTTACCGTTGAGTTCCTATTAATGAGATATTCAACTCTCATTTAGGTCGCATAAGCCAAAAACCGCTCGAAGTAAAATTCGAGTTTCGGGCTGTACACTGCTAGGCCGAAACTTCGAAAAATCATAGCTTCCTCATACGAAGTCAGATTTGGGCGTTCTTTTTATGGATTTTCTCAGTTTAAAATACTCTACAACTTTGGTTTAGATCACTATGACTAAAAGTCTTCTATCATAAATTCACTTTTTACGTCTCTCGGTGCCGTGCCGGTTTAGCCGAAAAACTTCGACGGGCCATTACTTCTTCGTTATAACTCGGATTTCGGCGTTCTTTATATGTATGGAACCTTTGAGACATATTATACAACTTGGTTAAGATTATTTATTCTAAAAAATCTTTTGTTGAAAAGTCGTTTTCGACCCCTGTTATCTCTAAATTGACTAGCCCGGATCTATGGGCATTACAATTATCTCCCCTTAGGATGATTATGTCCCGGAATCATCAACGAAAAATGGCTCACATGATGACTCCATACGTTATCTCTTCATCCTAAGTAATATCCGTAACTTTGATGTTTCTTCGAACGAGTATCTAACTCTAAGATTTCCTAACTACTGGCGGTGCCTGATCTTGGACCCACTCCCTATCTCACGTTGGACTCCCAATTATGACCTTCAAGTCACAATCTCGATCCTTACTGGAGACTACTTCTTCCTCTTAACAATCTTAGGATTACTACCATGGACCGATGTGTCGTATTGTAATGACCTAACATCGTATGTTGCAACGCTTAGACTCAGGTCTTTTAGAGTCTAATTTCTAGAACAGACTATACCTTCCTTCATGTTCTAACCACATCTTAAAAGGTAGCATTTCTAGCTACAAGCAACTTTTCGCGATACCTCTACAAATCATTTTTTTATTTCAATCTTCCGTCTTAAGTCAGATGTTACATCGAACTTGATTCTCTGAACCACATAACATACTCAGCGTAGTCAGACTCAATTTGATATGACCACTAGGTTCGGAATACCAATCATCTTCTTAGTCATTACCGAAACGATGGTAACGACATGCTTGAATAAAATGAAATCAATTATTGGCTTCTTGGTAAACTTGTGACTTTCCCTAATCCAAGCGTGAGTCCTGTGCTTCTGGTAGTATATGCATCTACTACCTTTCACACCTACTCATACTCGTCCCAAGTTTTGTCTCGTAGTTTTCCAAGTTATTATCACATAAACAATTTTAACACATACACATGTGTCCAAACAATCATATAATTTTCCCTAGACTCTACTAGGATTTCTTCCATGCATATCTTTAATCATCAATTCTGCTTCACTCGGTTGGTGATGGAAACGTCAAACGATGGGATACGTTCATGGGTTATACCAAAAATCTTTCTTTCTGCTAATCGAACATGTACTTCTCTCGTACTAGAAGTATTATTTATTAGACGCATTTTAAAGGCATGATATCACTCTTACGATATCTTCCGATAGGTACCATTTAGTATCGTAAGCCTTTTCATTTCCTCTATTTTCTCAGTCTATCATGGTTCGCATCACTTCCTGAACTTCTGCCATTGTGATAGGTTCGGGTGTAGGCGCAACGACCGATGTATTACCCATCACATTCTTAGGCTCGGGTTGTCATCTTCCTCTTGTTTTGTACACCCAAGTAGACGTTCGCTGTACTGAGACGAGAATTTAAGATAGGAAATATCTTATTTACGATAGACGTATAAATCTCCTTATTACTCTGAAATGTTACATGCTAGTTCTAATATCGTTATCATACTCTTAGAATTCTAAACACATAAGGTTTCCAGATCCGGTCGGCAACAGACCATAGATCCGAACAAATAAGAGCATATAAGGCATTTTTATAGCTATAACATAAATCATTTAGCACATAAAACGTTTTAGGCATCTTTCCTAAAATAAACTAGTGCTCGTGTCTAAATTATAGCAGACACTCATCTCACAATCATCGCTTAGCATTCTAAGTTTAAGTCTATAAATTTCCTACAAATTCCTAGTTCGCTTAAACTAATGCTCTGATACCAACTGTGACATCCCCATTTTCACAGCCAGAAAATACCGATTTTGTTTATGCTTTATAAAAATCAGAGTGCCTCTTTTAATGAAAATCTTGCGGAATTTATTCCCAGTAAAACATGATAAATACGCTATCAAAGCATTTCCGAAGAAAAGTATTTTTATTCAATTGAAAACATTTGGGATGTCATCGTCAATACAGAAACATAAGCATAAACAGAACTTACATTCATTATCACTAGTGATCTATATCTCCTTAATCTCTCAGTGTAATGTCACTTCATATCGACACCTGTGATATAAATAAACTGAGTGGGTTAGGTTGGGAAACCTGGTGAGTACATAGGGTTTTCAACCCACAATAATATAATTATTATGTTTAAACAATCAAACAATCAAACCAATTACCCATCCCCATTATCTTCTTTAGTCTTAAGGATTTACCCTAAGAATCAGCTATTCCTCGTTCATTCATTCCTAAGGAATCGGCACGAAGTCCATCATTGCCACGGTTTACACAACGGGAACTAAGTCTGCATAGTCGCCAGGGCTTAGGCACTAAGTGTGCATAGTCGCCAGGGTTTAGGCACTAAGTCTGCATAGTCTCCAAGGTTTAGGCATCAAGTCTGCATGATCACCAACGTTTAGGTATCAAGTCTGCATGATCACCAAGGTTTAGGCATCAAGTCTGCATGATCACCATGGTTTAGGCATCAAGTCTGCATGATCACCAAGGTTTAGGCATCAAGTCTGCATGATCACCAAGGTTTAGGCATCAAGTATGCATGATCGCCAAGGTTTAGGCACCAAGTCTACATGGACGCCAGGGTTTAGAGTACACCGGGTGAACACATCGTTCACAACACCTACAGGTTGCGAGTCTGCTAGTGTTCCACTGGACTGTCTAGAATAGTCCGTGGTTGTCATCCATACTCTGCTGAATGACGGGGCCATGATTTGGAAAAGGCTTCTCACATCGTCCACCTCTCACCCTCACCTCGTGGTCTATAACCCCTCTTAACTCATCATACAACTCACATTCCATCTATTACATCTACCCTTGTTTTACCCCAACATTATCGTAGATATAAAATACATATACAGTTTAAATCATTTAAAACATGTATAAAGTCGTTCATCTAGCATAGACAACAAGTACACAGATAATATGCACACATAGCACGTAATTTATATAAATAACTTCATATCTATGTGTAAGATGAAAGTAACTATGCACTCGCTTGCAACGCGGTGACTCAGCACTCAGACAGCGCTTCGATACTCTCAAAACAATTTTCCTTCGATAAAACCTAGTATCAATACCACTAGGGTTTAGTCTAACGATAATCGCGATAAATTAATAGTCTGACTATTATTACTATTATATAAGCGTTAAATAACACTCAATATAACTCATAATAATATCCCAAATAATTATTTTAAGAACCTAATAACATTACTATAATTATTTGAAAGCTATATTAAAAATTGCATAAGCGTAGCTCACTTACAGCGGATTTTAAAGAAAATCGGGCTTTACTCGGAGCAACGTTTCCGAACCGAAAGACCCTTTCTCTTGGGACTCCGGGTGCCTCGTGGCTTCTTCGGGTGCTAGGGGGTTTACCTAGGCTTTTAGGGGGGGTTTGGGGGGTTAGAGAGAGAGAGAGAGTTTATAGAGAGAAAGAAGTGGGGAAAGGTGTGAGAAATGAGGATGCCCCGACTCCCTTTTTATAGGCTGCAAAAGCCAAAAACTCGTCGAGTTGGCCTCAAACTCGTTGAGTTCCAGGCCAGGTGTCACCATCTGGTGGCTAGCCTTGGGGAGGAAGCAACGGCCAGGATTGCGCCACGTCACCCGAATTCGCACTGCAGCCTCCTAACTTAGAAAAATCATAACTTTCTCATACGAGCTCCGTTTTTTACGTTCTTTTTTTCCACACATAGGTAAAACAAGATCTACAACTTTCATTTAGACTCCGTCGGCTAATTCTTGACCGATCTTAAATTTAACTGTAAGAGGAGATTAGACTGCTAAATGATCGCGAAGAGTTTGTAACTCCTTCATACGGACTCCGTTTTCGTCTGTCTTTTTACCGTTGAGTTCCTATTAATGAGATATTCAACTCTCATTTAGGTCGCATAAGCCAAAAACCGCTCGAAGTAAAATTCGAGTTTCGGGCTGTACACTGCTAGGCCGAAACTTCGAAAAATCATAGCTTCCTCATACGAAGTCAGATTTGGGCGTTCTTTTTATGGATTTTCTCGGTTTAACATACTCTACAACTTTGGTTTAGATCACTAAGACTAAAAGTCTTCTATCATAAATTCACCTTTTACGTCTCCCGGTGTCGTGCCGGTTTTGCCGGAAAACTTCGACGGGCCATAACTTCTTCGTTATGACTCGGATTTCGGCGTTCTTTATATGTATGGAACCCTTTAGACATATTATACAACATGGTTAAGATTATTTATTCTAAAAAATCTTTTGTCGAAAAGTCATTTTCGACCCCTATTATCTCTAAATTGACTAGCCCGGATCTACGGGCGTTACAGGAAACTCCTCTGGAAAAACATCGGAAAAATCTAACACAATAGGCACCCCGCTCAACTCTGTTGTGGTCTCCGCCCTCGAGTCCGAGACATAAGCTAGAAACCCAGAACAACCTTGCTGAAGAAGTCTCCTAGCCTTCACATTCTAACAGAGTGTTGGCCTATGCGAGACTCTCTCTCCATGAATAACCAGTTCTCCCCCACTTGGGGTTTGAACTCTCACCAGCCGCTTCTCGTAATCTATCACGACCCCATTGGGCCCCAACCAATCCATCCTAATGATTACTTTCAATCCTCTCTAAGGAATTAGTACCAAATCAATAGGAAACCTCTCGGCGAACATATTCAGAACATTCCTCTGAAATACCCTTGCAGCGCTCACGGTACGATCATCTGCAATCTCCGCCTCAAGTGGGGAATCCAAATTCCTCAGAGTGTAACGTCGTGATTTTCACCATAATTTTTTTCTTTTAAAACATTCATTTAACAGAATACGTTAGCGGAAGACTTCGTTTTTAATTCAAAGCATTTTCAAAACCACAACATTACTTTAAAAATTCAAACATAATTCCAAACCATTTAAAATGTAAACAAAAGTACTTTAAAGTAAATAATAAAAAACATGTCCAAGAGTTGTATCGTTAATATAAATCTACTACCGATAAGAACCCCTCTCACCAAGGTCAATTTTCTAAACTGCCTGCACCAATCATAAGGCACAAAAGAGAAAAGATACAAGTGTCAGCCCCTAATGAGTGAGTTCATAAAGTTGCACATAAAACATACAAACTCCACATGGGTCAATCATTCATTTTACGATGAAGCATACAAATGATAGACATGTTAAAGATAGCAAACAACCGCATAATATAGTTAACCAGTCATGTATTCCTCCGTATAAATGCATAAATGTTCAACAGCAATTCTACCACATAATATTATGATCAACCAAAATATCATATAAACAACCGAATATCATGTAAACAATCACATTTCATATATAGATAACCTTTACTTGTTCAACCTTTTGTTACATACTCAACCTTTTAATATACGACCAACCTTTGTTATATATTCAACGTTTTATTATATCTATCTAACTAATTGATAGAAAAGTGTTCTTTAGTGCTACCTAACCCAAGATAAACACCTCGTTCACTACTTGTGTAAACGGCCAGCCGAATGCTCTAAGTGGCTCATGACATCCACCATAAACACCAACCTCGTGACTCCAATTTCGCTACTCCGACTTTGCAAAGTACAAGTATCCTGCGGTGTCATTCAGGATCGGTACAAACGGTGTCAATTCTACCGATACACCTCCTGATTCCTACGTGATGTTTGATCCGACCACACCATAAAGCCAACACCACTCCAGTTCCTGTACACCAAGCTGCACACGAACCACATTTCACACGACCATCTAGAAAGTTTGTGGAACTAACAACCAATAAGGCTTAAGCTCTTTCAACCTATTAGACTTGCAAGGTTCTACCCATGTCACCATTACACCAAGGAATGTCATTTATACATTAAGTAAATCATGAAATTCATACCATATAAATGTGTGTTAAACATGCAATGTATTCATAACCAGCACATCAAAACACAACCATACATCATATTTCAAGCAACTTAAGCTAGCATGCTATATACATCAAGTTCATCAAAGTGTAAGCAACATAGCAATTAGGTCATAACATGGCATTAGCACAAAGCATATATCAGCATCACAAATATCATATCATTATCAAGCACAAGTAATGATATGGTCATCCTAAAGTGAATCAAATCACAATCTACGGATTGCAAGTTTCAATCATGCAACCTTAGTGAGTTAAAACTATGAACTCGCCTTTAGCCTTGAAGAAATCCTCCTTCGATTCCAAGTCTTGAACTTACTTAAAATTCTCAAGGCCCCACCTAAACATCATACATAGCATTTAATTAACAAATAAAGTTTATGGTTCAAAAAATACAACTTTATTCAAACTTTTATATTATTTTTTTATAATTTCTCAGCCCGACCCATGGTCAATGTTTTAAACATAAAATATAATTTGTAATTCCGATTAAGCTGATTGTGAACATTCTAGAAACTAGACTCAATTTCCTACAAGTCTTTATCTCACATGCTCTGTCCAATTCTGCTCAGTTTTCCCAACAAAGCTTGCAAGAAAGAGTTAGATTGTTGTCTTCCCGATTTGCATTCTTTAGAACATTTTACACCAACTTCCACTCACTCAATTGTACCCATATTAAATTTTGATTAAACTCAAACCGACATTCACATATTCAGAATTAACAATGGTGGTTAGTTGGTTCCTATACTAGCCAGTTTAGTACTCTTTTTAACACTTCTTCTAGCAAGGGTATTTATGTTCAACCCTTGGTTTATTCTTGGGAGACCTTTAGGTGCATATAAGATGGCAAATAGGTTGTATACTTCAGACCATAACTCACAGTCCATAGAACATAAATGGGAGATAGAAAACCGAACATCCTATGAACTTTGAAACTAGATAATGGAAGTTGTCCTTAAGCAAACACGACATGGTGTGTTGAGGCTGTTTAGAGAACCTAACGAATGGTTCATAGCAGCCCAAGGACAGCAAAAAAAAACCTCACAACTCATGGAAAAGAATGGGATATAAGATGTTCAAACAGCACACATACACACACAAACATGAGAATGCTTCATCTATTTCGTCCATAACCCTTGCAACAGAATCCAAAACTCGTAAGCAAGAAAAAAAATCAAGAATCTCACCAGGTGTGAGGTGTGTGTCTACTTCACAGCCTCTAGGCTCCACCAAATCCGTCAAGCTTTCCTTCAATTTAGTCCCGTCTCTTCCTCTCATCTTATGATCTCCTTCCCTTTATCTCCTTCACGTTCATCTTTTTTATATTTCCTCTCCTCTCGTCGATGCTTCAAGAACCCACAAATAAATTGAAGATACTCTTGTTGATTGTGTAACAGCCCAAGAGAATTGGAGAGGGCTCAAAAAAACGTACATAGGCTTAGGGAAAATGTAAAGATCCTTAAAGAACTGTGGATCGTATTAATGGGGTTTTTATATTTTATATTATATTTATTATTTTGGTCCTTGAGGTTCTATACACAAGTCCTTCCGAGCCCAATATATCATATTTTAATTATATGAAACATGTGTATATAACAATAATTGGTAAATTGGAAGAAAAAAAACATGGAAGAAGGAAAACGTATGTAGTGATTGTTTAAATGTGAACTTACAACATCGGTCCTTAGACTTTTTTTCTTTATTCATTAATTACCTTCCACAATTAGTTGCATTAATTTAAACCTTCAAATCCTTATATATATATACATATATATATATATATATATATATATATATATATATATATATATATATATATATATATATATATATATATATATATATATATACTTATAAAAGAAACATTTTTCCAAGCATCACATTCATTTGAAACCCCCATATCATTTTTTTTCTTTCACCACATTCATTTGAAACCCCCGTATCATTTTTTCTTTCACCACATTCATTTGAAACTCCCATGACTTTTCAATTTCTTTATAATAATAATTATAATTTGGTTAATTAGGTTAAATAAATATCAAACCTAAAGTCTAATCATATATAAACTAAATTTTAATATTAAAATAATATCTTTAGTTCTACTTATAAAGTTATGTTTTTAACTTTTAACATATTATATTTAATTTATTAGTTTTAATATATTGTTGAATGTAAACCATTATCATTTTAAAGATACAATTTTGGAACAATTTGTATAAAAATAAATTATTATTAGTTTAAATATAACATTACTGAATCAACTTAAATATCAGTTTTAGTTTAACTTAAACAACCCAAAGAATATTTTGTACATACTTAAAAGTGATAAATTATAGTGTCTTTCTAATAATGATTATAAGTTGATTAATAAGGTTAAATAAATATCAAATTTAAAGTGTTATCATTAATAAACTAAATTTCAGTTTTAAAATAATATATGTACTTCTACTTATAAACTTATGTCTTTAACTTTTAACATAATATACTTAATTTATTAGATTTAAAATGTTGTTTTATGCAAAACATTATCCGTTTAAAGCTACAACTTTTCAGCATTTTTGACAAATACTTAAATTGTTAATTTAAATATACCATTACAGTGTCAACTTTAATATAAATTTCAGTTCCACTTCAAAAATCAAAGAATATTTTGTAAATAGTTAAAAGTGATAAATTGTAGTGATAAATGCAAAAACTAAATTCTAATCTCAACTTAATTAAAATATTTCCTAAAGATATTTTTATAATCAGTAAGGTTTCAAATAAGTAGCTTAAAATAACTTACAATAACAATAGTTATAAATACCTCCATATAAATGATTATATTGTTACCTTTAAAATCAAAAAATAATGTTTGATGTTTTAAATAATTATAATTAGAAATTAAAACACTAAGCAAATAAATTTTAAAAAATTAATTAACAATAACAACAACTATAAATAACATTAAACCATATATTATATTTAATTTTATTCATGTCTAACCCATGGGTAGAAGTCATTCAAACGATTGAGATTATGAAGTTATAATAGATACATATTATTGTATAATTCAAAATAATCAATATATTATATCAAATTTAACAACGACGTTACTGTTATATTTAAAATATATATATGTAAAGACTTCAACTATATAGGTGTTTCTGCATATTACAATGTGAACTTAAATATAAATTTCAGTTCCAATTAAAAAAATGACAAAATATTTTGTAAAGAGTTAAAAGTGATAAATGGTAGTGATGAATGCAAAAACTAAATTATAATATCAATTTAAGTAAAATATTTCCTAAATATATTTTTATAATCGTTAAAAGTTTCTAAATAAGTAGCTTAAAATAACTTACAGTAACAATAGTTAAAAATAACTCTATATAAATGATTATGTTGTTACCTTTAAAATCAAAAGTAATGTTTGATGTTTTAAATAATCAATAATGATAGATTAAAACATTAAGCTGATAAATTTTAAAAAATTAATTAACAATAACAACAATTATAAATAATATTAAACAATATATTATATTTAATTTTATTCATGTATAACTCGCATGTAGAAATCATCCAAACGATTGAGATTCTGAAGTTATGATAGATGTATATATTATCATATAATTCAAAATAATCAATATATTATATCAATTTAGTATACAAATTATTATATCAAATTTAACAACATCGTTATCGTTATATTTAAAAAAAAAACATATATTTGTAAAGACTTCAACTATATAGGTGTTTTTGCGCAACGCGCGGGCATTCGCCTAGTATATATATATATATATATATATATATATATATATATATATATATATATATATATATATATATATATATATATATATATATATATATATATATATATATATATATATATGGTTAGGATAAATGTGAACTTCAAATATTGGATGAATGTATAACTAATTCTTGTCTATTGGATTATAAGAAATGAAGGGCTGGGATATGATAGTACATATTATTAACATGTGGGAGCATTTACTATATAATTGCATTTATTTAATTGTAATAATGGTTAAAAAGTAAATATGGAAGGTGAATTTTCATGGGATATCAATTTAAATTTAAAATTTTATTTTTATTTATGTACTGTAATTGTTTTTTATACATTACTCAGAAAACATGAAACATATTTCTTTCTTTAAAAATTAGATTTTCTTTTTTCACCACCTGTAATATTTGATTTTTTTTCTTGATCATGAAAATAATTAAGAGTTAATTGTTGTGGCTTATTTTATGTCATTTTTGTGCTTGTGAATTACAGTCTTTTAACAATTCTCATGGTTGATACAACATTAAGAATTATTTTTTTTAAATAAAATTTTTTATATATCATGAAAATCGTTAAGAATCGGTTTATTAATTAAAACTTCATGTTTGATGATAAGAATGATTTTGAATGATTTTTTTTGTTAGAAATTCTTGTAGAATAAGACATTAAATAGATGTCATAGTTGATATTCTAGAAGAATAATTTAACATTCTTAAAGAATAAGACATTAATTCCAAGTGCATAACCAACATTCTTGAAATGGTAAAAAATAGATAATATATTTGAAGATTTACATTTGAAATCAATATTAACATTTCGATCTCTGTTCTTTAAAAACCACTTCAATTCTGCTTTCCATTTTTTAATAATCTGTTTTGTTAAGAGTTTTATTTTTCAAGAACAAATTGTAATTCTACATCACGTTCAAAAGTTAGTTCTCACTCCACACTTCATTCTTTCAGCATTAAAAACAAATTATAAATCAATATTATAGATGTGCAAAAGAAAAAGAAACTAAACATATTCTACAAGAATGTGATTAGATTCTTAAATAATATACAAAAAAATATCACATTGAGAAACAAAATCCCTAAAATTATTATTTTAATTCTTGAATTCTTTTTGTTTTTTTCTTACTTATATAAAGGCAAAATGGTTTAGGCTCATGTAACTTTTATCAATTGACGTTAGTGAAATATAAAAATCTTTTTTTATATAAACAATTAATAAAGGAAAAGAATATATATGAGACATACTTGATAATTACCGTATCAGTTTTAACCATGAGTATCATTTTTCCAATTGAATATTGATTTTCATATAAATAATGAAGGAGGACTTTATTTTGATTGTTAATATCTAACCGATATCCCTCATTTAAGATAAGAGTCGGAAGTATTGGCAGTCGCCTCCTTGTGCCCGTTGTCTTGCAGACCCTCACGCATTCCCGCCACAAATGAGGCGTCGGTCGGTCCTAGAAACGGCGGCAGCGGCGCGAGGAGTTCACGACCGAACGTGCTGCAACCTAGGGATCACCAGGCAGCTCTTTCGCTCTCTAGGGTAATTATTTTCTATAGTTAACTATATCCATATTAATTAATATTTTATTTTTTTCTTAAATTGTGATTGGTCCTTACATTCACACAATATTTGTTAGATGTATATGAACCTAACTCTCTTTCTCTCTCTCTCTCTCTCTCTATATATATATATATATATATATATATATATATATATATATATATATAGTAGGTGTTCAACCCGTATATTACACGGGTTGATTAAAAAAATATTAAATATTAAAGAGTAACATTAAATATTTTTCTAAAAATAAAATTTAGAAATAATAAGGAAAGAAGAAACATATTCATTGGAATTTACTATCACATTTATTATAATAAATACTTAGATATATAAGTATAAGTATTACGTGACTTTTTAATTTTATAATTTAAAAAAAAAAAAGTAGATGTGGACAAGGTTGTAGAACTCGCTACTCGGTACCTGCTCGGCTAACTGGGGAGTAGCGAGTACTCGGGAGTACTCGGATTCGGTAATTCATGTAGAAATATTTTTTAGAAAATTATATATGTCAAAATCATTAGTTAAAATCATAATTTGATTGAAATATATAACCAAAATTAGATACATGTGAACACATAAAAACTGAAATACACATAATTATCTCACTACGTGGATAATTACTGAATATTTAAGATACATATGTCGTAATAATCACATGTTTGTGTTAAATAATAAATCATTAAGTGCATTATACATATTAATCTTGAAATTCTTGATTTTTTTCTCTTTTTATGACAATTTTGACCCTTTGATCGAGTTTGACCGATTTTGACCGAGTTGGCCGAGTTTGACCGAGTAGGCCCGAGTTTGACCGAGTTTGTCCGATTTTTGACCGAGTTTGACCAATTTTTGGCCGATTTTGACTAAATCCGAGTTTTTTGTCCGAGTTGACATTACTCGCCTCGGTGGAGGGTCGATTCCGAGTAATCGGCCGAGTAGGCCGAGTTTTGCAACACTGGATGTGGATATTATTTATTTTAAAAATACTACAAAATGACAAGTGTCAAAACTTATAAGAGATTGACAAGTGGCAAAAGAACATTTACTTATTAGAGAGGATATATATATATATATATATATATATATATATATATACACACACACACACACACTCCACTACTTATTAGTCTTTTCTTTAATTGTTAATTAAATGTTTTAAATATCATTTTACTCTTTTTATTTTTATTTTATGTTATTCTATGTCCTTAAAATTGAAATATCTTTACAACAATTAATTTTCGAGTGACGGAAATCTAATAACATTAACGAAAGAATTTTTGGGTCGTTACACAGAGCATCTCGCAACTTCCTACTGAGTGCAAGAGATACAAATGATCGGATAGCCCCCAAATATTAAAGAGCATGAGCCCACAATCCATTAGCCAAAAAGGTCCCTAAACAAGATCATAACAACATGAGCATAATCAATAAAATAAATAAGGCAGAAATAAATCATATACCAGTAACGACGTCTGGTGCTACTCAAGCCTCCTCTATGGTCAACTGAAATATGCGGCTCTTCACCGCAGGAACCTCTGCGTTGGCCGGGAGGCCATCAGTAATCCTCATTGTGACGGGCATAAGCACTGCTACTGCTCCTCCACTCAACCTTGGACAATCAACATTTTTATGACTGGTATGATTGCAGTGGAAACAAATCAAGCCCTTCTTGGGGCAATCCCTGCTCTTGTGGCCTGGCTGGCCACAAGCATAACATGCCGAGCCTACTACCTGACAGGCTCCATTGTGCAACTTGCCGCACTTGGCATGCGTCCCCGACGCTACTGGACCCTAATGGGAGGATGAGAGGTCTTAGGCTTCTTAGCCTGAACCACTACTGCCTGAACTTGCTCCGGCTTCCGCTTGGTCCAGACCTCCAACTCAGTTTCCTGTTCCCAGGCCTTCTCTACCATGTCATTCAAGTTTTTGCACCCTGAAAAGTTCACGAACTCACGAATATCATCCCTCAGCATGGAGTGATACCTTGTCTTCTTCATCTCCTCATCCGCAGCGTACTGTGGAACCAACGGTGCGCTCTCTCTGAACTTGGTGGTGATCTCCACCACAGTCTTTTTCATCTGATGAAGGTCGTGAAACTCCCTCAACAATCGTTGCACCACAATGGCCGGTGCAAACTCTAGATCAAACCTCCGCACCAACTCCTACCAAGACATCTCATACACATCTGCCGATCCCACCTCGTGGGTAACCTCCTCCTACCAATCTCACACCCGATCCCTCAGCATGTAGGACATGAACCCCACTTCTGGTGTCTCAGGGAAAAATCTTATGCACTGGGCCTTCTCCATGTCTGCAATCCAGCGACAACTTGTGATGGGGTCCCTAACCCCAAAGAACTCAGGCGCACCACACACCTTGAACTCCTGAAATGAAGGAGTTCAAGTGTTAATCTGACCTGTAGCAATATCTACTCGAAAATACCTGAGCCGTTCCTCCATAATCTCCATGATCCTTCCTTGACGGTACCAAATATCATCGGGATAATGTCAAGGATGCCACGAGTAACCTCAGTCGCGATAAGATCACGCAACCTCTCATCAATGGTCTCTACACCAAAGCCTGAACTTGATCCTGATCCTAATCCTAAACCCGAACCTCCTCGCATAATCATCACCATCCTCAACTAAAAAAATACAACATAAATAGCAATAAATAAGGAAGTTCAAAGGGATTCTTCCTCACCAGACTCCTTAGAGATTCCAGGTCTGCCCTTGTTTTAGGTATAGGTCATGTGCTTTCATTAGTACGTGCCCAATACTACCTTCTATACATACATGTACCTTCCACAAGGCCATACCTGATGCCTCTAATTCACCTAAGCACAGATAAAATGACCCACAAAACTTAGCAAAAACTCAGATCCTATACTATTCTAGTATTTCTTAATCCTTACGTAACCAGAAACCTAGATCAATCATAGTTGGTTTCCTTATGCATGCAAGTTATACAAAAATAGAATCACATAGACCATCAAATAAAGCTTCTACCCTAAACGACAACCAAACAAGTAACAGGAATAAGGCATAATTCAACATTCTAGGACTATGAAATCCTATACATATACAAGTTTGAAAGCAAACATTTATCAAATAACCAATTCAACATCGATTTCCTAGAATATATCTCTAGCATGGTTAATACATTGGGAACACTTAATTGAGCTTGGCCGATTACGCGCTTTGCACTCTCCCCCTTTTACCTTAAGAAAACCTTTTTCAAGAAAATTTAACTTCTGTTTCTTTTGGAAAAACGATTTATGATTTCCGCAGTTTGAGTTCTGACACACCCGAGAGTGTGCCTGAATCCCTCAAACCAAGGCTTTGATACCAAATTATAACAACCCAAAAATTCAGATAATTTTTTTCATTTAATAATTAGAAATTTCAACCATATTTGTTTTTCCAAAATTCCATTACATAAATTCATTGTCGACCAAAAGATTAGAGTATCCAAAAAAATGCGGAAATACTGGAGAGTGCTTGTTGCGCCATCAAGCCGGACCCTTACCCTTAGAACCAAAAGTACTTGAAACACCCAACAAAACAGTAAGCACACGCTTAGTGAGTTTCCCAAAATACACAAAAGACATAACCACATAATGTCATGCACATGGGCTTCATCTAGAATGCCATGGGCTACCCCCATGGTCTTGCATCCAAGGGCCATGGCCTGCCTCCATGGCCTTACCAAGTGTCATGGGCTCCCCCATGGTCTTCACATAAGTCAACACATACCAGTTAACAAACAATTGCATAATAAAGTACTAAAATCTCATATCAAATAATGGGCCAACATTGGTGCCTTCGACCCATAGGTATATTGAGAAGACTCACCTCAGTCTGCTGAAAACAATAGCTGCTTGACTAACAGTCCAAAATCTCACACTTAACCAATATACAAATAACCCTAATTAGGATTATAATTCAACCTAGACAAAGAGCCCAGAATCCTAAGTCCAAGTCCCTCCATGATGGCCCAAAAGCCTTTCCTTCCCTAATGGACCAAGCATCAAAGTCCAATTCTATATTGGGCACAACGCCCTATAGGCCCAATCACCACCATTGGCCCAACTCATAAATTCAGGCCCATAGCACCAGCAAGTCCAGGACCAAAACAATTAGTGCCCAAAGGTTCAAAGTCCACCGGAGGCCCAAAGCTTTGTAAGAACGTACGCCTAGCGTACCTCTTTAGTATGCTTAGCGTACTGGACTTAGGGGCTGTATGTGCAATGTATAATCAGAGTATGCCCAGCGTACACGCTGATTTGCATAACAGTTCATTAAGTCCTTAATGCATGCAAACCTTTCGCTCAAACTTCATATCTTAAACATTTTAATGGTCCTAAGGCATAATGTTGGCAACTTTATGCCCTTGCATGTCGTATATGCTCCCAACAACCCATTCTAACACATTAAAACCTTTGCAAGGGTCTTATCTCATGAATGGAGCCGTAGAAGTCATCAAGTTTACATTTTTATGCCATAATCAAACCAAAGGACCTCATATCTAACCTCCATAACCTGTAGAGTTGCCCAAACTCCCAAGAGAGGATTTATGGAATAAAAAATGGACTTCTATAAACCCTAACACAACAAGCAAAAAGGATAAGAAAGTTGAAAGCTTTTTACCTCCATAAGTTGCTCCAACTTCAAGATCCAAAAGCTTTTCCCACGTTTAAAGCTTGCTTCCACTTCCTTCTATTTGCTAACACACCAAAAATGAGGTATTTGATGCACTTAAAAGATCAAGAGTTGCTCACAAAGGATATAGTGTTTTAGGGGCGTTTGAAAGTAATGGAGGCTGGTTAGGGTAAAGTCCAAATGACTTAAGGACGTTTAAATAGGGGCCTTTCCCTAAGATTAGGGTTTTTGACTCGAGCCACGTATGCCCCGCTTACTTTTTGGTATGCCCTGCGTACATGGTACATCCCCACGATGAACTTTCCCCCAGTACACTAAGCGCACACCTATGTACGCCCAACATACGTATGGACCCATTTGCAAAGAAAACTCATTCTACGGGTAAGAAAGGTAAATACCTGAATTCTGACCGTTACAGTGTTTAACCTGTGCTTGATCATTGCATGGTAATTCATAAATTGATAATTCTAGATATTTGATCATAATAGCTAGTTAACAAATTGGTAATCAATATATTTTATCCACTAGAAATCAACCATAGGAGAAGGTGAAATCGAATCTAAGCAGAAGTACTATTTTAATTTTGAAGTAAATTTTTTTATTTGTTAAAGTGTTCAGTTAAATTCTTATGATCTTGCAAAATCAGTAATAACTTCCACTTTAAGTTTTTTAGTTTAATTAGAAGTAGTTAGATTAATTAATTGAATTTCGTTCCCTCTGTTCGACACCCAACTTACCCAAGCTACTCCATAATCCGACTAGGTACACCGTCTATAGGTGCATAATTAGTTAAGTTAGTTAGATTATAAATTTGAAACAATTAGGTACTTTTATGCACATCATTAATATATGCTTTATAACTTTATCATGTTATCTTATGATTTGGGATCTTCCTAGTATTCTAAGTTGGGATCTTCCGATGTTTTCTAAGTTGGGATCTTCCCCAGTATAACTAAAGTTGGGATCCTCTCTAGTGAATTCTTAATATGGGTTTTCCTATGAGGAATCTTCCCCCATAAAAGCCTCAAGATCATGAAAGACTAAAACCTTTCAATACAAAACTTCTCCTAATCCAGAATTCAGAAGGAAAGTTCAAAAATTCAAATGAAAATCAGGGTGAAGTCTAAGGAAGGGAGTTTATCCTCAGGTTCTATCTATCCTTATCTTTTGTGTTTGCTATTCCTGAAGTTTTCCTTAAAGATTTCTCCTTTTAACCAAAACTTTTCTCTTTCAAATCTTATGATCCTAAATATGTCAACATCCTAATCAAGCAACCATCTATCTTAGATTGTTATAATTTTCTGAAACCTAAACTCTTTAGGATCCTAATCACCTAAAGTACCTTAGAAAAATCTACTTTAATCCAATTTATGAAACCAAACCATTCACACAAATAGATAATAAAACCATAGTATGAAAAGTAAAAAAGTTTTTCCTACCAACCCTACAAAAAATAAATTGTTTTAAAGACATAAATAAAAATTGTTATTAGTTCATTGAACCTAAGCCCCTAAGGTTGATCAAAATCACCCTCTTTTTTATCCTTATCCTCCCACCTTCTCCTTCTTCTTATCTGTAGGATCTTGACTGGAATTAACGTGCTTTCCAGTTAACTTGGCTTGCGTATTGCCCAAGAAATTCATGTTCTAGGATCTTGCATTCCCATTCTTCACATCCTACGCCATCTTGATCTTTGCCTCACAAATGTTTTCAGCAGCGCTGCTCTTAAGTTCGATGATCACATCCTCGATCTCCTAGGCATGCTCCTCCTCTTTCTCTACCTTCTCCTTGCTCAGCCTCTCCACCCTCGCCAAAACATGCTTGCTGGTCTCTTTCTGGATGGCTTCATGCTCCATCAAAGTGCCCTCCACCTCCTCGGCCCTTAGCTTCAGATCCTCAGTGGATCGAGAAAAATGATCACAACCTGAGAAAGAATACATTTAGTAAATTAAAAATCAAGTATAAAAGAAAAAAGGATTTAAAAGTGCTTACAACTTGCGAGAAGGATATTAGCTTCTCCATAGCTTCCTCGGCCCCCAAACTCTCCAAATTGAGGTCCGGGATCTCAGAAGTCTTTCTCTTCTTCGATCCATGGGCCTTCATAGATAGATTGATCATGACCCTATTTGGAGGACGGGAGGAAGAAGTCTTTTCCTTCTTAACCACAAGCTGACCACTTAACATGGCCTCCTCAAGGTCAGAGATGGCAAAGCGAGAACTAGAGTGAGTGGCCTTGGATCCTAAGAATCACATATAATCTTCATGAGTACAAGATCCTAACAATAAGGTAAATTAATAGAGGATCCTTACCAATAGACATCGGGAAGGTAGTATTTAAACTCTCTTGGAACTTACGATGCTTATATTTGAAGGTTCTTTCGATTTTGGGCAAGACAAGGATATTCTCGATCTTCTCTTCAGTTTCCTCGTTATCAAGAGAAAGTTCCTCGAGCTTGGTGCCTGCATAAAATCAAAAAAAAAAGAGGCTATGAATTATGAATCCCTAATAAATCAAATCCTACCCTTCTTGACCCAGTTCAATGGCAGGAGGTCGCCGTTGGGGATGGAATCGCGTTTCACAAAGGAAAAGCTTGGGTAAAAAAAGATGTGTTTTGTTGGGTTTGACTTTAAATAGGAAACGAGAAGACCCAAAAGTTGAAAGATCGTACATGTAACATCCCAATATTTGTCATTTATAGTCCTTGGGGATGGAAGGGTGAAGCCATGAAAAGTCTAAGGGCTAAATTGCAATTTTGGGATCTGGAGGAGAACGTTGTGTGTACATAAGGGTACGCTGAGCGTACTAGGCGTGCCCTAGTACGCTGGGCGTACTCATGGCAGAAGGAAACCCTAATATTTAGTGTTTGGGGACTATATCAGCAACATTATGAGCATAAAACCCTCCCTTACCCCAGCCTCCACTACTTAGAGTCATCTTCCCCAAACCCTAGCCATTTCCTTGAGTGTTTGAGCTTATTGAGTGTTTTAAGAAGAAGGTGTTGCATCAAGGAATTGGAGAAGAAGATCAAGATTGTAGATCTGAAGTTGGTTTGTGCCCAAGAAGCTCCAAAAGGTAAAAAGCTTGGAACTTTATATTTGTATGAGATAGATCTATTCATTTTAGCTTTATGGAAGTATTCTTGTCCCCAAAGTCCCAAAATGGTGCATGTTATGTTTTGGAGGAAATGAGTTGTCCTTTTAGACATTTGAAGAGGTCCTAAGTGATAAAATGGTGTCCCAATAGCTAGATTTGTCTCATGCACAAAGTAGGAAGGTCTTAATGGATTAAGACCACGTGTTAAGAACTTTCTGGACGTTCAAAGTGATAAATTTTGAGACTTTATAGTCCTATGGCACATTTGGTCGATGGATCTGGAGTTTGGGCTTAAGTGCTTAAGCCATTAAGCACTTATTAGGGTTTTGGTGAAACCCCGCATACACCCAGCATAAATCCAGTAGACCCAGCGTACTGGGTCAACCACCCCAATGGTGGTCAACATTAGGACCAGTACGCCCCGTGTACGTCCTCTGTTGGGCCTTTGGCAATTGGGCTTCGGGCTTTGGGTTGTTTATGGACTAATTGGATTTGGCCTTTGCTGGGTTTTATGAATATTATGTTTTGGGCTAAGTTTTGATAATGGATCTTGGAATTAGGCCTAATTAGGGAGTTGGGCCCGATTTGGTAAATTGGGCCAATAATGGGCTTGGCATAAGGACTTTCAAGGTTATGGAATTGGCATTGGGCCTTGGTCTAATAAAGAGAATGGACATGATGGATTGTGTGGACCACTTAGTTAAGATTGTTATGTTGTGTAATGACTTGGTATTTATTTTTGGATAGTTCGGGATCTTCAGTGAGGCAGCGATTCGGGAGTTCGATTCTTAAGTTCGGATTGGCTTTGTGAGGTGAGTTTTCCTCACTATAATCAAGGGTCTAAGGTACCAAGGCTGGCCCTTTTGGATTGCTATCCTGATATGTTATATGCTCGAGTATTGTTGTGATCTGTTAGATCAGTATCCTGGTAGATAGGATGTTATGTGTTGTTATGATCCGTTAGATCAATATCCTGGTAGATAGGATGTTATATGCTTGAGTATTGTTATGATCCGTTAGATCAATATCCTGGTAGATAGGATATTATATGTTGTTATGATCCTTTAGATCAGTATCCTAGTAGATAGGATGTTATATGTTGTTATGATCCGTTAGATCAGTATCCTAGTAGATAGGATGTTATATGTTGTTATGATCCGTTAAATCAGTATCCTGGTAGATAGAATGTTATATGTTGTTATGATCTGTGAGATTGGTATCCTGGTATATAGGATGTTATATGTTACCATGATCTGTTAGATCGGTATCCTGGTAGATCGGATGTGGTTATGCTTAGTGACCTATAGTTTGGTCTGACTGTCTGTATGTTGGTAGGAGATTAGCTGTTATATGTGCACATGATTGATTGGTAGTTGAGGGAATTCCATCCTGAGGATGATAGGACCCTATTATGTTGTCTTTTATAGATTGTTATATGATTATCTGATATAGGTGCACACGTTTGATTGGTTATGGGGCGCATTCCAACCCGATGGTTGTGGGCCGAGAGTATTCCACCCCGAGGATGATTGGACTCATAGTAAGTTGGCATTCCAACCTGATGGTTGATTGGACCTATAGTGTGTTGGCATTCCAACTCGATGGTTGAGGGCCTGGGGTATTCCAACCCGATGGTTGATTGGATCCATAGTATGTTGGCATTCCAACCAGATGGTTGAGGGCCTGGGGTAGTCCATCCCCATGGATGATTGGACCCATAGTATATGTTATATATGTGTTGTGTGTGGGCATTCCAACCCGATGGTTGAGGGCCTGGGGTATTCCATCCTGAAGGATGATTGGACCCATAGTATGTTGTTTGTTATTGTATGTGTATTGTTATGTGTATGGGTATTTTGGGGGTAACTCACTAAGCCTTCGAGCTTACGTTTATCGATTATTATTTCAGGTATAGCGGATGACCGCAGGAAGGCGAAGGTGTGATCGTACACTTCCTCGATTTATGATTATGATTTCTGGGAACTCTGATGTTTAAACTATTTTTAAAACAATTTGTAATAGTAAATGGTGTTTTGGATATTTAAAAAGTTTTAAATTGCCTTGATTTATATGGATGTTACAAGTTGGTATCAGAGCCTTGGTTTGAGTGAATTGGAGGAACACTCGTGTGAATCCAGTCTCAAATCAAGGAAAGATTTTCAAAATGATTTTAAATGGTTTTCAAAATATGTTAAAGAGGATACGAAGTGTACGATCAGCCGGAGTCATTAAGTAGACCCCAAAATACCATACGGTTATTTGATATTGTGATATGTTAGAATATCATGCTAGTACTAGGCTATGGATCTTCAGGAGTTGCATGATAGAATTGGATGATTACATGATGCCTGCTAGCCTACGGTTTTCCTTATATGAGATTGACATCATTATTGTAGTTGCTTGTGTATGCATGACGGCTATACATAATTAAGATCTTATAGCCTAAGAATCTTTGGTTTAGCCTTATGTTCTGTTCTTGTTTAATTGGGGGCTTAGGGTAGGATCAGATATTCGAAAGTCTATGGGGTCCAGTGTTATGTATGGCTAGCATACACTAGTGTTGCAGAGTTGGTGAAAGTTTCATGGATGAGTGAGTAGTGTAAGGTCGGTAGGTTAGTTTTAAGATATTTAGCATTCCTCTAGGAGTGAGGATTGAACGCTCGCTATGTTTATGTATATTGTTAGGGTGTTGTGGTGATACTTGAGACAAATATGGGTAGGTGTGGAAGGTAATATGGGTCCGTACAACTGAAAGCACAGGACCCATACGCGTAGCAAGGAAGTCACAACCCATGGGGATTAGTTGTAAGTTGATTCCCTGTTATTGTATGGATTATTCGAGACATCTTGAGACCGGATCCGGGTTAGGATCGGAAACTGGCATCCAAGATAGGCCAATATTGTTAGAGGATCGTGTCAGTGAGACCATCCGGGAGGAGGTGATCAAGATTGTCCGGGGACAGTTGTTGGAGATGTTTGGGTCTATTAAGACCTCCATAGTTGAGTATTTCTACGAGCACTATGCAACCCTTGCTAAGACGGATGTCGCAGCAGCTACAACAGCTGTAACGACGTTAGGGGGAGGAGCTGGTCGAGCTTTCTAGTATCGGGACTTATCGTTAGGACATATTCTGATGAGTAGAGGACTGCAATTACCTGAGATCAGGGAGATATTATGTACTCGTTGCATTCCGTGGGTTGAGTAGGAGAGGCTAGCACATGAGTTTCTAGATTTGAGGCTCGGAGGTTTTGCTCAAGGCCAGAATGTGAGTCGCAGGGACTCCGGAAAGGAGTGATGATTATGTTCAGCTAGGGTTTTGCAGCTGGAAGTGGAATGAAAAATTGATGAATTGGACTATCATTTTATAGGGCAAGGATTGTGCCCTTTCAGTTTTTTCGACCTCGAAGGAGTGAGCAGGCTTGTGACCCCAGGATCATGTTGTATTCCAGCTCAAGGTCAGTTGGTTGCAGGGATTGGCGACATTATTTCAGCATTAGTGAGCGCAGGTGGGTCGATGTAGCAAAAGTATTTTGTGAAGCTCGGTTTGCCTTGGATCTCTTGTATCGGTCGGTAAGGATTGATTGTGCAACCTATTGCACTTTTGGGATTGCGAACTATGTCTGGGGAGTAGTTTGTAGCCCGGTTTAGGGCATAGGTTGCTTCAGCTACTGCAGTTCAGTTGTGGATGTTTGAGCGGGTAAGTGAGTCAGGGTGCGAACCCTGAATAGAATGATTTCTAGAGCCCAAGAGCAGGAAAATTGTTTGGAACACCTTTGGAAAAGGGGTATTACGTGGGATGTCTGCGGATAGGGTCCCACAGAAGGGTTATTCAGCATTGTCAGGATTCAGTAGTTTTAGCAACCGTTAGTGATTGTCGGATGAAAGCGCCAAGGGATGTAGCTCGTCGCCGAGGTATTAGTTGGAGCATCTATCTTTTGGTCTACAGGACTTGAGTGAGGGGTCACTCAAGAACTAGTGACTGTGGGTTTAACTAGGATTCAGGAAGTGTTCATCTGGTTCTTAGAAGTGTGTGATCAATTGGAATTGGCTAGTAATGGAGCGCTAGTTAGAGAGAGTTGGTTGTCATCAGATTGATCGTTGGGAAGTGAAAAGGATTGGGAATCCTCCAATTTTCATGTATTGTGAAGGCTTAGTCGAATCTAAGTGGGGGAGAGTTACCCCGGGATGCAGAAGCGGGAGAGATTTTGAAACGGGGATAAGTTTCACAACCCGACAGGGAGAATGGAGGCCCTAGTGGCTGCTTGGTTTGAGGGTTGTGTTGGTTGGGGCTTCGGTAAAACTCCCCAGCATAAGAAACACGTCTTCTTGGTGCTTGATAGCAGAATTTGAGGAACCAGTTTGGGATTCTAGTCATGAATTGAGTTCAGTTCGAGTGTTCGGGGGTGTGCTCGACTTTGAGGGTTTTTGGATTGATAGATTGAGGGTTTTGTTAGCTGCCAGGGCTTAGCAGTACATTCAGCACGGGTGTGCACATTATTTAGTGTACGTGGTAGACACACGGGTCAGGGATTAGACCACGGTTGGCCGAGAGGGTGGATCATCGACATGAGGCCTAAGGTTAGGTCGGGGTTAGAGTCCACTGAATAGATCAGGAGTTCGGAACCCCAACTGGGTGAGAACAATCTGCATGGGAGAGATCACCTAGAGGGGTGGTCTAGGGAGATGCTCAACAGTTTAGAGCAGTCCGGATAGACTGAAGGCCGGTGGGGGCGTACCAGTCAGGCTGAAGGCTCGGAGAATGGTCCAGACAGACTGAAGGCCTGGTGAGGCGACCTAGTCATACTGAAGACTATGTATGCGTTTGTAGATCTATGCATGGGTATTGAGTATGCTGCTATGCTATAGAAATCAGTAGGTCTGTCCCCAACTATTGAACATGTTGATGGAGTATATTAAAGACTTTGTATGGGTTTTGTTAGTTATATGATCAGGTTCTGAGTATATATATGTTATGGGGTAGCAACTTGTTCTACAAGTGGATAGTGTAGGGTGAGTTTTCAGCACTGTGACACTTGTTGGTGTTGTGAAGGACATTGATTAGGCCTTCTTGGGCTATGGAGGAGGTGAGTACCTCCAAGATGGAGTGTTGGACATCTGAAGTGGCGACAACTATGTCGATAGGTTATCGAGAGCATTCTAGTCATGAGCTAAGGGCTAGAGAGGGCATACCAGACTCATGCTATGGGCTCAGAAGCAATCTAAACCTATGTTGAGGACCATGTATGGGTATTCCAGTCATAGGTTGTGGGCATATAGATTGTGTTGGTTATGTCTCTTGTAGGAGTGCGTTCGGATTTAATGTTTTGTTGAGATTCAGGGGAGTTGTACTCGGTTATGACGAATCAGAGGATTGTGGATGAGATGCAAGGATAGATCCTTGAATCTCAAGTTATAAGTAGACCTGATTTGTGTTCATAGAGGTATTCCATTCTAGGGAATTCCATCCTGAGGATGACTGGACCCTATGATTGATTGGACCTTATATGTTTGGTTTTCCAACCCGAGGGTTGATTGGGCCAAACATGTGTGGGATACGAGGGTATTCCATCCTAGGGATGATTGGACCCCTCGTAGGCATGCCTGGTATTCCACCCCGAGGCTGAATGGGCCAGGCATGAGTGTTCGTGTTTATTAGTGGATTGAGTATGTATGATATTTTGGGAGCTAAAGGACGCTTTATCCTATCAGCACAAAAAGAGTTCACTTCAGGAAGAGAGAAAATTGGGTTTCCAATACTTTGGATCATCAAGATTTTGTCAGGTTGGCAAAATGGCATGTAGGATAGATATTTTTAAAAGGTTCGGTTGGTTTCACATTGCTTTTCACGTCGGGCAGTTGAAAAGGCACATATTGGATGAGTAGGCGGTTGTATCATTGGGTGGTGTTCAGGTCAGAGAGCACTTGAACTATGTAGGGAGACTAGTGGTAGCATCGGAAAGGATTCAAGTAAACTTGGGAGCCAGAGTCCAAGATGCGGGAGCATTATCCTGAATTTTTCGTTGCAGCAGGCTTCAAGGACGAAGCCTAGTTTAGGGGGGGGGGGAGAGAGTTGTAACATCCCAAGATATGTCATTTATAGTCCCTGGGGACGGAAGGGTGAAGCCATGAAAAGTCTAAGGGATAAATTGCAATTTAGGGATCAGGAGGACTACGCTGCGCGTACATAAAGGTACGCTGAGTGTACTAGGCGCACCTTAGTACTCTGGGCGTACACTTGTGTACACTGGACATACTCATGGTAGAAGGAAACCCTAATATTTAGGGTTTGGGGACTATATAAGTGACATTATAAGCACAAAACCCTCCCTTACCCCAACCTCCACTACTTAGATTCGTCTTCCCCAAACCCTAGCCATTTCCTTGAGTGTTTGAGCTTATTAAGTGTTTTAAGAAGAAGGTATTGCATCAAGGAGTTGGAGAAGAAGATCAAGCTTGTAGATTTGAAGTTAGTTTGTGCCCTAGAAGCTCCAGAAGGGAATAAGATTGGAACTTTATACTTGTATGAGATAGATCTAGTCATTTTAGATTTATGGAAGCATTTTTGTCCCAAAAGTCCCAAAATGGTGCATGTTATGTTTTCGACAAAATGAGTTGTCCTTTTAGACCTTAGAAGAGGTCCTAAGTGATAAAAATGGAGTCCCAATAGTTAGATTTATCTCATGCATGAAGTAGGAATGTCTTAATGGATTAAGACCATGTGTTATGAACATTTTGGATCTCCAAAGTGATAAAGTTCGAGACTTAATAGTCCTATGGCACATTTGGTCGATGGATCTAAAGTTTGCGTTTAAGTGCTTTAGCCATTAAGCACTTATTAGGGTTTTGGTGAAACCCCGCATACGCCCATGTAAATCCAGTACGCCCAGCATACTGGGTCAACCACCCCGAGGGTGGTCAACATTAGGACGAGTACGCCCCGCGTACGTCCTCTGTTGGGCCTTTGGCAATTGGGCTTCGGGCTTTAGGTTGTTTATGGACTAATTGGATTTGGGACTTTGCCGGGCTTTATGAATATTATGTTTTGGGCCAAGTTTTGATAATGGATCTTGGAATGAGGCCTAATTAGGGAGTTGGGCCCAATTTGGTAAATTGGGCCAATAATAGGCTTGTCATAAGGACTTTCAAGGTTATGGAATTGGCATTGGGCCTTGACCCAAAAAAGAAAATGGACATGATGGATTGTGTGGATCTTTAGTCAAGATTTTTATGTTTTGTAATGACTTGGTATTTATTTTTGGATAGTTCGGGATCTTTGGTGGGGCAGCGATTCGGGAGTTCGATTCTTCAGTTCAGATCGGCTTTGCGAGGTGAGTTTTCCTCACTATACTCAAGGGTCTAAGGCATCAAGGATGACCCTTTTGGATTGCTATCCTGATATGTTATATGCTCGAGTGTTGTTATGATCTGTTAGATCAGTATCATGGTAGATAGGATGTTATATGCTATTATGACCCGTTAGATTAGTATCCTGGTAGATAGGATATTATATGCTCAAGTATTGTTATGATCCGTTAGATCAGTATCCTGGTAGATAAGATGTTATATGTTGTTATGATCAGCTAGATCAGTATCCTGGTTGATAGGATGTTATATCATGTGATGATCCATTAGATCCGTATCTTGGTAGATAGGATGTTATATGCTATTATGATCTGTTAAATCAATATCCTGGTAGATAGGATGTTATATGTTGTTATGATCCATGAGATCAGTATCCTGGTAGATAGGATGTTATATGTTGCCATGATCTGTTAGATCGGTATCCTGGTAGATCGGATGTGGTTATGCTTAGTGACCTATAGTTTGGTCTGACTATTTGTATGCTAGTAGGAGATTGCTTGTTATATGTGCACATAATTGATTGGTAGTTGAGGGTATTCCGTCCCGAGGATGATAGGACCGTAGTATGTTGTCTTTATAGACTGTTATATGATTATCTAATATAGGTGCACATGTTTGATTGGTTATGGGGGGCATTCCAACCCAATGATTGTGGGCCGAGAGTATTCCATCCCGAGGATGATTGGACTCATAGTATGTTGGCATTCCAACCCGATGGTTGATTGGATCCATAGTATGTTGGCATTCCAACCCGATGGTTGAGGGCCTGGGGTATTCCAAACCGATGGTTGATTGGACCCATAGTATGCTGGCATTCTAACCCGATGGTTGACGGCATGCGGTACTCCTTCCCGATGGATGATTGGACCCATAGTATATGTTATATATATGTTGTGTGTGGGCATTCCAACCCGATGGTTGAGGGCTTGGTGTATTCCATCCCGATGGATGATTGGACCCATAGTATGTTGTTTGTTATTATATGTGTATTGTTGTGTGTATGGGTATTTTGGGGGTAGCTCACTAAGCCTTCGAGCTTACGTTTATTGATTATTGTTTCAGCTACAATGGACGACCACGAAAAGGCGAAGGTGTGACCGTAAACTTCCTCGATTTATGATTATGATTTATGGAAACTCTGATGTTTAAACTATTTTGAAAACACTTTGTAATTATTAATGGTATTTTGGATATTTTAAAGTTTTAACCTGGCTTGATTTTTATGGATGTTATAGTACACATGAGCTAGCTCGGATAGACCAATCTTAAGATTCATAGATTGGCTCAACCTATCAATCCATAGAACAATCCTTTAGACCACAGGCGTTTTCTGGATGTAAGAAATTTTGGTGACTTCAAAGAATACAGAGATTTCACCAGAGAAAGGGTAAGTCGGGCCTAAGGAGAAAGGATACTCTGGGAAACAGAACCAAGTGGGAGAGACAAAATCTGGTTGGACCTTAACATCAAAAACACCTGAAGATGTTACTAGCCGGAAAAGCTCCATTTTCCCTCAAGGAACCACGATCATCATCGCTAGAAGATGTTACTAGCCGGAAAAGCTCCATAGGCAAGGATTTTCGGATAAACAAAATCCTCTCCAAAGGGAGCAAGGACACTTTCTCGAGAACGAAGAATCTTCTTACCCATGATAAACAAGAAACGGGAAAATACGAAAAATTGAATCAAGAAGATTTACCTTGGGATAATTGATAACTCTTGAGAGGTAAGCTAGAAGAAGTAAAGAAGGGTCAAGAACCTCTATGCCCTATTTATCTGGGGTTACATAGGAGAGAGAAGTGATTTGATGAACAATCATGCCTAAGTAAATGGATATAATTCTTTATGTTAGAGTTTTAAATTCAAATTCTGTATTTCAATTTAATTAAAATATATTCTTTAAATATTCGAAATTAATTCCAATATTTTGCAGATATAATTAGCGGGCAGTAGTTAGGGATCAAGATCCTAAGACATTCCCAGGATCCCGAATCTTGAAGTATAACCAGGATCCTAAAGCAAATACACTAAAGATCCTAAATATTATTAACATTACTTCCTAACAGAATTATCGAATATATTTCTTGTTTATTCTTCACATGTGCTAAAATAGTCAACAAACTACTCATCAACCCTGAAGAATCATTTCAATCAAGCTTAAGACCTGGAGATGCCAAGTCAAAGTAACGTGCAAATACTTGTTTAATTGGATCCTCGGAATATCGGATTTCTAGATATCCAACCTAGACTATAAATACACATATGTAAATCACTCTACGACACAATTTAGACTCAATGAATCATTTGTACTCGTACTCTCAATCTTACTTCTGTAATTTTTTTTCCGATAAATTAAATCACACAAGGCAGGTGATCATTATCACCTCCCAAGATTGTATAGTGGAGATCCTAACAAGGATCAATGGCTTTCCGTGTAAATCACTCGAGTCATTTTGATCTCAATTCTATATTCATATTAGTCATAACACCACAGTCTCTCATACAATTTGGTTAATATCTCTTAGATCGATTTTTGACCAAAACAAAAACTATTTTTAACAAAAACTCATTTTTAAATTGATAGGAATAAATCCTTAAAGATCGAATAGATTAAAAAACAGGTAAACAAGAACACAATGTGATCAAACTAGTGCTGAATGATTAACAGTCATGCCTCATAAGAACTCAATGAAGAATTGCTTCTGTAGAGGCGTAAAATAGGGTTACAAAGATAATTGGCAAAGTTAACTAAAATACGTAGCATGCATGCACCTTATATACTATAACCCTAGTAGTAAATACGAGTGAACAGGCCCAACTTGTTTATACAAAATGGACTAAACAAAACAGGCCCAATGACGCAACATTAAATCTTCAACAATCTCCCCATTTGCGTCAGTTGAGACCATAGCTATCTAGTTCTTGATTCGCTTTTGCACTTCATAGAATTTGGGAATGAAGCTCAACAGCAGCTTGCGAACTTGAATATACCATGTAATCACATCCGTGAAACACTTCACGTCATCCTTGTTGTTGCCATTAAACCTCGCTACCAGCTCCAAAATAAACTCCAGACAAGTAATAGTAAATAGATGTTTGCCTTCGAGATGAAAGTATAACTTGCGTCGATTTGCTTCAGGAAGATCTCTAGACGTGTATACCATAAACCATCCTTCCTTGTAAATTTTTCCTGGCTTGAGCTTCTCGAAGTCTTTCGGAGCTTCCTTTGGAACAACACATGGTTTTTGCCTCAGAACAGTGGCAATATCCACATCCATCATTCCAACTTCCTGAATATATGACTTGATAAAAAGTTCAAGATGGGACACCACAGGTTCGTACTTCTCCTTCTGTCTCAACAGAATATTATATATCACCATCCAGTCATGGGGGTTCAAGCAAGGCAGGTCTGCGAGAGTGAATTCGTAGGCTTGACATGTTGATCCTCTCGCAAATTTAAACTTCGCATTAGGGAAGCTTTCTGTTTCGATTGGCCCAGTGATCTTCACAGCAACAACCTTGCTCGCACTCCAAGTCTCATACTGGTGCTTCATTTGCTTCAACTAGAAGGAGAATAGCAATTGATCCGCAGTGCTATCTGTGAAAGGTACATTAGCAACCTTTACAAAGGCACGAAACCTGAACGCCTTTGGTGTGATTGGTAGGTATAACTGTGAATCCTGTGTATTTTGGATTTCAAAAGAAGCAATTGGATCCAACCAATACTGGCTTGGCATATCCACAACTTGGTTTTGAATGCGCTTCAGGGTCCACTTAGGAAATAATAACATTTTGCTTTTAAGAGTGGCCTGAGCTTCCTTTTCGACTCTTTCTTTTTCTTCTGCCTCTTTGACAATGCGAACATGTTTGTCTATCTCTGCCTCGCGAGCCTTTCGCCTTTTGAGCTCATCTTCATCAGGCTCTTCGTCTTTGCTATCATCAATGATGGGTTCTTCATTGAATATATTTTTTTTCTCTTTGGTTCTTGCTTGATGACAGGAGGTTGAATTGGAGCTTTGGGGTTTTCATTCATTTGAACTTTGGAGCTGCCTTCTCCCCCTTGTTTCGAAAAAGACATTGGCTTTGAAACACCCTCCAAATGGTGTAACATAGCAAACACCGGTCTTAGCTTTTCAGCTAAATGCTTCTTTACTGTGATTGAGATCATGGGATTATGAGTCTCAATGATATCAGAGAGTAGTCCAGTCACGTCGGAGATACAACTTCTCATGACTGCCTTCTCTGCTAGCAAATCATCAATCTGCTTTGTAGTGTAGTGAAGCTTGTTTCCCAACACCTTACACTTTTCCTCCTTGATGGCGAGAGCATCCGTAATCTTATTTTCTGCCGCCAGATCCTCCTGAAGCTTTGTGATTTTCACAGCGATAGAAGACTAAATGCATCATGATCAGACTGAAATGCCTTGTGAAGTTCAACAAAGTTCGCCTTTTCCGCTTGGAACATGGTACCAACATTCTTAATAGCCTTGTTTGCAGTCATTGTGTTCGCGTTGTATGTGTTCTTGTAATCCTCCATGAATTCTATTGTGTCAGCAATTAGTTTATCGACTTTTTCGGTCATTGACTTGCTGGCATCAGTAAAATCAGAAACTACCTTGGACAAAGTAGAGACATTAGCAGTATGTTCCTCCGTAACGCGCTCAAGGATTTTCTCAACAGCGGCTTTGGAGTAAGCCTCGGAAGTGGAGACTTTGGATCTGAGAATCAACTGGTCAATCTTCTCATGAAGAGATTTGAGTTCCCCTTTCGTAGTAGAGACTTCATCTTCACTGTCAATTCTTATTTGGAAAGGACTGTATGAGATTTCGTCCAAATCATCATCTTCATCATCTCCGAAAATCATTTACGGGTCATTGGTGCGAATGGGAGAGATGGGTGGTGTAACATGGCTTGAAAAACCGGAAGTGTTCGCCCCCGTATTAGATACATTGACTGAACTTATAGGTGCAGCAGAGGTGTTGGACGAAATGGTGGATTTTGTGAAAAATAGGGATTGAGACTGGAATAGTGGCGGGTGGTTGAGATAATATATGTGGAGGAAGAGGTGCGATGGTGATATGGATAGAAGTAGTTGTTTTTGGTGAGGGAAGTGAAGAAGGAACATGATCATTAAGTGGTGGAGTTACCTCACGATTCGGAGATGGAGCCTCAGTGCGAATAGGTGGTTCGTTGTGAACTTGTTCTACCTCCTCAATGCGAACAAATTCTTGTTCTTCAATGTGAACGGGATCATCTTCTGTATTACGAACAAGGGGATCTTCCTCGATGCGAATCTCCGACTCAGTATCGGATCCAGAATTGTCTCCTTCACTCTGAGATGAAGTAGGAGTCGGAGACTTTCTCCTTTTAGCCGATTGCTTCCTTCGCTTTGGTGCAGCAGTAGAAGCAGCAGGAGCCTTTCGCTTTTTAGAGCGAGGCTTCGCATCCCCAGAAGGTCCTTCATTCGCAGTGTCTTTCTTGGTAGCTTTCTTTGACCCTCTGCCCCCTTTCTTGGTTTTATCCACCTCAGCCAAAATTGCTTGGAATTCATCATTCAATGGACGAGGTCTTGAAGGAGTAAGAGAGCGATAACCCTCTAGAATTTTACTGGAGGGAGGAACACCACGAAACATAGCTTTTGGAATTGAGCCGATGAAAGAAAACTTTGATCTATCAGCCATAATTATACCAATTATATGGAGTGTCACAATAGAAGCCATCAGTGCATCAGACATCAGTAGAATTTTGAGTTGCTTAATTGCCCTGTTAACAACGATGGTCCAAAATCTTGCACATGAGATCTCACTGTGATGAGTAACAGAATGAGTGCTCTGGATAAGTTGATCCCAGAGAATAGAACCATAGTTAACATTTTGACCAGTATAAAGGCCAAACATCAGACCCATGAAGAGCTTGCTCGCACAGTTGTTGCCAGTAACCCTTTCAGAAAAAGCTTTGAACAAGATAGTGAATAAGGCGTTCCATATAGGTGGAAGATTGGGTTTCTTGAACTTGGAAACAGTGGTGAGAGTTTCCTTGTACCCCATTTGATAAAACATTTCCAAGATAGCAGCGTTGGAAATGGTTTCTGGGTTTACCATGTTTTCTGACCGAGGAAACCCTAACAGATTGCAAAAGCGGGTTTTGGAAATCGAGGTTGTATGATTATAGATGTCAAAGTATATATGTTGTTCTTCCTTGACATAGTTGGTTGTTGTGTATGCTTTGGAGAGAATCGATATGGGAACATTCTGAACTTGAGATAAAGTAATGGTGAGAGGGGAGTATTTCAGGCACTCAGTTAGAGGTAGTAGAAAGGGATTATATCTAACTGGATCCAGATCGATGATGATGTCTTGATGTTTCTTAATGGCCAGAAGAGTTGAATGAGCAGTTTGGTCTTGAACAGAAAGATTCTCAGATGAAGCCGCCATTGATGAAGCTTGAGGAAGAAGATGAGCAGTGGAGAGCTTTGTGATCGCCAGAAATTGTTTAGAGATTTTGAAAGTGGTAAAGAGATATGGAACCGTCAAAACCTTTATATAAGATTGGATTTGGTGAGGAAAATCCGGAGAGAGAGTATCTCGAATGATTAACCTTATCCTGAAAAAGCACGATTTGACAGTTGTGATAAGTCAAAAGCTTGCATCACGCGGCGTGTTTGTCCATTCAACTTTGCATTCGCCCCTTGGAATTCTTATCTTTTAAAATTTGTCGCGTCAGCTCATCTCCTTTCGCAGTAAAGAAAACACGTTGAATTCATACACCCCGGACGTTCAGTGTCAGTAATCATGAGTACAACTGCGAACCTAAATATTATTTGTAACCACGAACTAGACTTTTGAAAAATCACTAGGATCTTCGTGCAAGAGTGTCAAAGAAAAAGAAATAAAATGAAGTTTATCTGTGGTATGTGTGATGTCTAACTAGAGACATAAATCTATTGATCCCAGGCAAAGATCTCTTTCTTCATAGTCAAGAGAGACTAAGAAGTGTCTGTGTTGTTTCCTGTTGAATACGATCAAATGTTTGATGAGAAACATTGAAAGTCATCTTTTAATAAGGCTTATAAAGGTGGTTCATCCTTCATCCAAACTACGAACTTGACATAAGCGTGAAAGTTGGAGGAGGTACTCGTGTGACCAGTGTAGTTAGTTGAACGAGTAGGTTTGGAATTTATTTAAGTGACTTGGAAAAAAATATTGAAATCTCAAAAAAAAATGTAGCCTTTGGAAGAAATGTCTTGGGGCGAGAACACTTCATTAGGATCGCTCAAAAGAAAATAGATTTCTTGGTACTGACCACGAATAAGGTATGGAATTTTAGGTGTCACTCAGTTCGTGGTAGAACGAAACTAAGATCATTAACACAGATGTTTGTGTAACCATAAACCTCAGTGGTAGTTGTTGAGAGTCTCAAGGGTTATATGTATGGATGTGAAAATGATGGAGAAGAGAGTAGATGGTTACCAGAAAGTAAAAGTACCCCTGCAATGCGAAAGTGACCATTAGAAAACTCTTAACTCAATATGAGAAGAGTAAGGTAGCTCATGACTAATGTGAATTCGTAGCCTGATTTGGAAGAATTGATTGGTAGTATCAACTCATTAAGGCTTCACAATCGAGTCATTGAGGCTTTGGTCAACATGCAGCAATATACTTCTAGGGACCCATAGCTAATACATAAGTAACGAGATTTATACCTGCCCCATCACACAAGTTGATAAATGTTGTGAACATCTTCTTCTATGATCTTGGTGTAAATCTATAGTTTTTGGGATTTTTAATGTTTTGTAAAAAGAAAAGAAATAAAAACAGACACAAATTAAAAATATTTTTGTTATTTTGATTTTTCTGAAAAACATTAAAAATAAAACAAATAATTTTTTTTTGGTTTTGGAGATTTTCTGAAAATGAAATAAAAATTAGATAAAAAAATAAAGTAAAATAAAGTATACAAATGAAAATAAAGATAAGCAATGATATACAAAATGTACAAAAGGATATACGAAATACCAAAGCTCGAATGAACAATGCTTTGCGAACTACTACGAACATTCGCATTGATTCGCACCGATAAAATAGATTGTGAATGAACAGTTGACTGCAAAAGCCTGCGAACGTTTGCATCGATTTGTAGTGAAGATTTTATGAGTGCGATAGTGGATTTGGTAATGAATCAGCTTCCATCATTCCCAGACCTTGAAGAATTCTATTAAATGTTGTTTTAGGTAGGGCCTTGGTAAACTTGTCAGCCAATTGATCAGCGGATCTTACGAAATGAATCTTTACATTGCCATCTTCCACATGATCCTTGATAACGTGATACCTCAGTGCTATGTGTTTCGTCTTTGAGTGTTGCACTAGGTTGTGACAAATGCGAATGGCACTTTCGAAGTCACAATAGAGAGGAATTCTTTTCATGCTTAATCCATAATCACGAAGTTGGCTTTGAATCCAAATGACTTGAGATGTGCACGAAGCTGCAGCTATGTATTCAGCCTCAGATGTTGACAACGAAACGCATGTTTGTTCCTTTGATTGCCAACCCACCAGATTAACATCAAGAAATTGGCATCCACCAGTTGTGCTTTTTCTATCTAAACCGCAACCGACTAGGCCAGCATCTGAAAATGCTTGTACAAAAAAACCTGAGTTCGCAGGATACCAAATTCCAAGAGATGACGTTTGTTTTAGATACTGGAAGATATTCTTGACAGCCACCATATGAGGTTCGTGTGGGTTGGCTTGGAACCTAGCACAATAACAAACTGAAAATATAATATCTGGTACGCTAGCTGTTAGATACATGAGTGAACCTACAATCTGATGATAAAGGGTCATATCAGCAGCAGGTTTATCCAGCGAAGGAGTCAGTTTTGTTCTGAATGCCATTGGAACCTTCGTTTTTGAGTCTCCCAACATTCCAAACTTAGCAAGTAGGGTCTTCGTGTAAGCTTCCTGATTGATGAAAATTCCTTCCAGTCCCTGTCTAATGTTTAAGCCAAGAAAAAAGCTAATTGGACCCATTGAGCTAATCTCAAATTTAGTTTTCATCAGCTTTCGGAACTCAGCTGTTAGGTAGGGATTAGTAGATCCAAAGATGATGTCATCAACATAAATTTGTACAATCATCAAGTGGTCACCCTCTTTCTTGAGAAAGAAGGTTGGGTCAACTGAACCTTGCTTGAATTTGGACATTTTAAGAAAACGAGTTAGTGTTTCATACCAGGCTCTTGGAGCTTGCTTTAAACCGTAAACTACTTTGTCAAGAATATAAAAGTGGTTGGGATATTTTTCATTTACAAATCCAGGTGGTTGCTCCACATAATAGGTTTCTTCCAGTTTGCCATTTAAGAATGCACACTTCACATCCATTTGAAAATTTTCAAAATTTTTGTGTGCTGCATATGCCAAGAAGATGCGAACGGATTCCAACCTTGCAACGGGTGTGAAGGTCTCTTCGTAGTCAATCCCTTCATCTTGGCAATAACCTTTGACCACCAGTCTAGCTTTGTTCCTGATCACATTTCCTTCTTTATCCATTTTATTCCGAAACACCTATTTTAAACCAACAACCGATGCATCTGGAGGAGGTGGAATTAGCCTCCAAACTTTGTTTTGTTTGAACTCTTTGAGTTCATCTTGCATTGCATTCACCCAGTCAGAGTGATCGAGAGCAGTGTTGATGGTTTTGGGTTCAATCTTGGATACGAACGAATTAAATATACAAAATTCTACTTTGGAGAATAATGCAGTTTGCTTCACTTTCAGTTGAGAACGGGTAAGGACACCTGCAGAGGATTCACCAATAACTTGAGCTTTTGAGTGATCTCTTGTCCATTTGGTCATAGGAGGATAATTTGGATCTAAGGATGGATTTAGTTCAACATTTACTTCCTCGAATTCAGATTGAACAGATTGAGCGTCCGAGTCATCATTCGCTTCTTTATTCTCCCCCTCGAATGATTTGAACTTTTTGACCTCAGGAATTGAATCATCAGCTGCGAATGGAGGTTCGTGGGTCATAGTTGGTAGGGAACAATCACCATCAGAAGGAGGCTCAGTAGAAATGGGTGATGTAAAATCCTCCCCCTGCAGAGAAGCATTCGTGGTTAGAGGTGTAGTATCCTCCCCCTGGAATTGTGTGTTAGACCCAAAATTCTCCCCCTGGAAAATGGTGCGCGTGTCTCGAGGGACATTCGCAGTGGATGGCTGTTGTGGCATGTTTTTCGCAGCATCATCGATAATCTTCTCAAGTTCATCGAATTTATTATCCGTTGCCTTAGCTTTTGATGTGATAGCTTTCTCAGGTTCATCAAAGAGCAACATGAATTCTTCATAAAGATTGGAAATAGGAATAACGGCTGGAGAAGGTTTAGGAAAGATTTCCATGATCTGGCTTTCGTTCGACTGAACTCGCTTTAGATAAATGTCGTCAAACGTGACATAGTAGGTTTCTTCTAACTTCTTAGAGCGTTTGTTGAGAACCATATATGCCTAGGATGTTAGTGAATATCCTAAGAATATACCTTCGTTAGCTTTCACATCGAACTTGTTCCGTTGTTCTTTGGAGTGGAAGATGAAACGCCTGGAGCGAAAAATGTGGAAAAACTTAACATTAGGTTTGCAATTATTTATGATTTCATAAGGAGTTACTGAGAATCGCTTATTTAGGATGGATCGATTTTGGGTAAAGAAAGCGGTAGCAATCGTATCAGCCCAAAAGTAGAGTGGCAGATATGCGAACGTTAGCATAGTTCGTGCAGCTTCATATAAGGAATTGTTTCGTCTTTCACCTACGGCATTCTGTTGTGGAGTCTAGGGAGTAGAGAAGTTCTGTATGACTCCCTTTTCAACAAGAAATTCTTCAAACACTTGGTTTTTGAATTCTAGACCGTTGTCGTTGCGAACCAGCTTTCACAGTTGAAGCTCAATCTTCTTGATGAAATCCTTGAGTTTTAGCATTGCATCAGATTTCTGTCTGAGAAAGAATACCCAAGTGTAGCGGGAAAAATCATTGACAATTACTAGAATATTTACTACCACCAATGCTCTCAATAGCAGAAGGTCCACAAAGGTCGATGTGCAGAAGTTCTAAAGGTTCGATGACCTTCGTGTTTACGATAGTTGGATGACTCTTTCTACTTTGCTTTCCCATCTCATAAGCTGCACACAAATGATCCTTGTCGAATTTCAATAAAGGATGTCCTCGCACATGATCACCAAGAATGATTTTGTTGATGTTTTTGAAGTTTAAGTGCGAAAGTCGCCTGTGCCAGAACCAACTTTCATCTGAATGAGCTTTTGTAAGCAAGCAAATGGCAGGTTTTCCTCGTATAGGGTTTAGATTCAGTGGATACATTTCACCCTTTCGTTGTGATTTCAGAAGAACATTCTTGGATTTCTTTTCAATGATTTCTGATCCTTCGTCATCAAATGATAATTTCAATCTGATTCCTACAACCAACTGTGAGACACTGATTAGGTTGTGCTGCAAGCCTTCAACATAAGTTACTTTACAAATAGAGAATTCCCCATTCGTTATCATGATGTAGCCTTTTATTCTGCCAAAAGAATTATTCCCATATTTTATGTTTTCTCCATCCTTGAGAGCCCTGAACTCTCATAATTCCTCCTTTCTTCCTGTCATGTGACGTAAACAGCCACTGTCGATTTACCATTCAGTGTCGAATTGTTCGTCACGAATAACCTGCAAAATTCATGCAGATTTAGGAACCCAAAGTTTCTTGATTCCTTGTGAGCCTTTCACAGAACTATGAAAAGTAATATTAAGATCAACCATATATGTTTGTTTTATAAGAGTGGTTTTATCTTTTCGTTTGATGGTGAAAACTTTGATTTTACAATATTTTGTGTTAGTTTCTTTAGAATCAAAAGATTTATTCTTGTTATTACCTTGATTCTTGACGGGCTTCTTTTCAGCTTCCTTAGGGTTAGCATTAATTTTCTTAGTTGGAGCTTTCGGCTCCGAAAAACGCCTTCCCTTTCCTTTGATGTTATTAGGTGCAGACTTCGTGGATTGAGAGTGACAAGGCTTTGGTGTCTCCATTGGTTGCTTTGTGAAGAAGGGGTTTGGAGTCCTTTTTTGTTGAGAGTCCCTTGGACTATGAGAACAACAATGCGAACACTGATTGGAGTTTACTTGCGAAGGAGCTTTCGTTTTGTGATTCATTCTTCTTTCGTATCGAACATAATTTGAATTTTGGGATTGCCAAAATTGCTTCCTTTCATTGAGATTTCTTCGAGATCTATCATTCCTTTTTCGTTTTTGATCAACAAGTTGCTTTGATGACTTGTGGATGTTCACCCTAGGATTCACTTTTCTCATTCCGGGTTCGCTCTTCACGGGGTTAGGTTCCCTGCGAACCTCCTTGGTGCCACTAGGTCTACCTTTTGCAAATGCTGAGCGATTATTTAAGGGTTCAACCATGTATATTCCTTTGACTTTCCAGGAGGTTCTTTCAGATAAACCAACGGTTTCATCAGCATTATCTATTGGAGCTGTCTAGAAGAGTTCATCACATCCGTCTTTATTGTCATTGTCGACAATGGTATTTAGCTCGACGATTTGATTTTCGTTTACCCCATTGAGTTTAAAAACTTGATTAGGCGTTGTTTGAACTTTTGGAAAAACAGTTGCCTTTTCTTTCAAAATTTCAGGTTTGTTTTGAACAACTCTTGCAAACTCAACAGAATTTTCAGAAATAAGAGCTTTCGCAGGTTGAGATTCAATTTTAACAAACTTTGAGCAGTCAACCTCATCCTCTACAGAAATCTCACTAATATCACTATCCTCATTGAATTCAGAAGTGCTTTCAACATTTATTTTATTTTCTAAACTCAAATTGGCGTTCAATGAATCAAATTTCTGCATAGTATTAGATTTGATATGCTTTTTATCATTTTCATCCAAAATTTGTTTCAACATGTTTTTGTGTTCCTTGGACTTAATGTAATTTTCAATACGTTCAAGTCCAACTTTGTATGCATTAGAAGTTTCTTCAGACGAAACAATAGATTTGCAATTGTAGTAGTTTGCGTCTAGTTCCTCTTCCTTTAATTTGAGAAATGGCAAAATCATTTTATGGATTTTCTTACCGATTTTACAATCAAGGTGCGGTTGAGTGATATTAAAGTAAAGCCTTTTTGCAATCAAACGAAAAATGTTTCTTTGTTTTAAAAGCATTAAATTATCTCTCTGTAAATAAATAAATTCATCCCTAGACTTAGACAAATCCAACTCAAGCTTCTGGATCCACATACGTCTCTCTTCACTCTTGGATGGTTCCCTGCTCAATTGATCGGTTAGGCTAGAGTTTGATAATCGGGTTCGCTTTAAACTATCGCTTATACTTAAAAAGGTGAATTTTAGATCGTTAAGTTCTATTTCGTATCTAGATATAGGAATATTAAGTGATTCAAGAATGGAATTTACCTTATTGATCAGTTGTTCGCATTCGTTGATCTGTTCTGGAACAGGCCTTGCCGGGAAACAGCTATCTTCGTTCCCTCCACTGCCACTTGCATTCTCCCGCATCTGCGATCCACCATCAGTCACCATCAAGCATCTTCCCGAGTACTGCGAATTATGTTCTTTCACAACAAACGCCCGTCCATGTGTGGGCTTGCGTACTTCTTCATCCTCTGAGTTTGTTGACCAGACTTCCAATCCTCCGAACTCACCTTGAGCCAAGTTTTCCTGTACAACAAAAGCAGGCATAGAATTATCATTAGATTTCTTCTTCTTAATCTCTTCCATCTTTCGCATGTGATAGGCCTCTTCATCCTCTACTTCATTCTTCTCATTCTTCCTTCGCAACATGCACTCCTTTGCAAGATGGTTTTTACCATGAAAATAATTGCAATCGTATCCGGAGTCACCAACAACCTTTTTCTCCTTCTTCTCTTCCTCTTTCTGAGAACCACTTTTGTTCTCTTTCACTTTCACTTTCTCTGAGCTATAGCTTCCCCACCAATTCCTATTTTTGTTTGAGCGAAACTTCTTCCTAGCAAATCGCTTAGGGTTAGACACCATTAAAGCAAAGTCTCTGTCATCAGCAATAGTTTTTCCTTTCGCAACTAAGGCTAAATACCCCATCCCAGACACCACCTTTTCTTCTTTCATTACTACACTCTCTCACGCCTTCAGAATTCCCACAAGCTTCGCAAGAGTATGGTTCTTGAACTGTTTGTGAGCTTTAACCATTAACACTACTACTTTCCTCTCTGATCGTAGTCCGTTCATGAACGTGACCTTTTGCTCAATCAGTTCACGTCCAATTCCATGCTTCATCATCTTGTTGAGAATATGATTATATCGATTGAAAGTGGCACTAATAGTTTCTTCAGGCTTTTGAACGAACTTGCCAAACTCGGATAACAAGAGCATTTGTGTTTTGTGTTCTACGTCTGCGTCTGTGGAATAGAGCTCTCTCAACCTATCCGATATAGCCTTCGCTGTGTCACATGAACTAACAAGATGAAAGGTATCTGCTTGCAAAGCGAATCTGATGATCCTCATTCCTTTAATGTTGTTCATGAGTTTGTCTTTTTTCATCTTGAGTCACGTCCTTCACATCAAGAAGCAGTTGGTTGTATTCTTTCTGGGTATTGATTTTTCTTTTGGTCTCTATGTGAACAAACGGACCTAGAGTGATTAATTCCCAAATCAGATAACCATTCTCTTCTGAACCTAAAACATAATCTTCAAAGTGCAGTGCCAAGACTTCATATTCATGAGGAAAAAGAATCAGGATTCTGGTTGTTGATCCGATGCTGCTTGAGATATTCAAGGGGTTGATGTTTGCATCGTTGTTCTGCATGGTGAATAATCTTTTAATACCTGCAATTAATCAGACTGTAAACACTTATTAGGTTAATATCGAGATCACAGAGTAACTTCAATAAATCAGTGACGGCTCTTAACAGATCCAATATTTACGGAAACCCTAATCATTTCTTCAAATAGAAGAGTTGCATATTAAGTACACAGTCTCCTGCTCTGATACCAATTGATAGGAATAAATCCTTAAAGATCGAATAGATTAAAAAACAGGTAAACAAGAACACAATGTGATCAAACTGGTGCTGAATGATTAACAGTCACGCCTCAAAAGAACTCGATGAAGAATTGCTTATATAGAGGCGTAAAATAGGGTTACAAAGATAATTATCAAAGTTAACTAAAATACGTAGCATGCATGCACCTTATATACTATAACCCTAGCAGTAAATACGAGTGGACATGCCCAACTCGTTTATAGAAAATGGACTAAACAAAACAGGCCCAATGACGCAACATTAAATCTTCAACATAAATGTTTGACAACACTTAAATAAAAACTCATTTATAAACATCTTATGTTATCTTTTAAATATTTATTTTTCAAACTCCAACTAATGTTATTTTATAATAAAATGTTATTTAACATGTAAAAATCATTTTAATACATAAAATATAACATATTACAACAAATAAACAACACAAGCATGCATCCAAAATGTGTATAAACCAAGACATAAACTAATAATAATTGTTTTGAGCCAACACAATAATTATTACGTCGATCCTAAGAACTTAAGGGATAACTTAAAAAGGTATTCAAGCTCCCACTTGTCAAGACAACTCTTGCTTTAAAAGGAACTTTGACGCTCCATGTGTGTGAAGTCACTTAGACCATTAAAACTAAAAGTAAGTCCAAAACCAAGAGTAGAAGCTCAAAGTTGGGATTATAGTCTCAAGTTGTTAAGAGATGGTAAATCTTCAAAGGTGATGGTCATTTCTTTAACTTGTTACATTTGGAAAAAATAATACAGCTAGTCTAACTAACTCATTACATAAAAAATAAACAAATAAAAAAATACATATTTAATTATCTATTACATATTATGATTAAATAAATAATCAATCAACACAACACAATGGTCTTAACACTTGTTTATTCACAAAAACATCATATGAAATATACAAACAAATACTTTGTTTTTGTAAGGCAACTTTATAAAACCAAATGCATAAAAAGATGGGGTGCATAAACAAACAACAATTATAAAAACAACAAGTTTCCATAGAAAATATATTTATTGATTTCTTTGCCAAAAGAAATACCAAACATATTTTCCAAAACCAAAGGTTATCAAATACTTAAATAAATCTTTCCAATTAGATGAACTAGAAAGATAATAACAACACATGGATTTTAAGAAGATACCATCTAAAGCCTTTGATCCCACTTGGAATTGGAGAGTTGATGAAGATAACAAAAGAATAAGAAGCATGAACTTCACAACAAGTATCCACCATCAAGAGTAAGACACTTTAGAATGCTAGTTCCCTTTTATATTTATGAATTCTTAAGCCTTTAAGTGCTTAACACAATTAAGCACTAAATGAGAATCACTTTTACACTACTTTAACTTGCAACTAGCTTCAAAAGAAAAGCAAGGAAGAGGGAAAGAGGAGGCTAAAACTTCTTCACATGAGGAAGGGAAAAACTAGCCAAAAATGAAGACAAACACTCTCTTATATACTAAAATATAGGATCTAAGACCTATGTGTTCCTTTAATGCAAAATTAAGGTGTTTGTAAAAGGTAAGGTGTGTAAGAGAAAGGTTGGCAAGCAACCTCCATTACCTTTGACTAGTTTCGGCCATAAAGAGAAAAATAAGAGATAGAGAAGCAACTAGTTTCAAAAATTAGATGTAATTAAGTAATTAGTAAAGTTACATAGAAACCAAAGTGTCCAAAAAACTTTTACATGAGTTATTAAATCATTGCATATGATATAATAACTAGTCAATACTCACTGGAATTATTATTTTCACAAAATAATATTTATCCCCTAATTAAACACAAGAGTTGATTACATTTATCAATAATCATATTAATAATATTTAATATGTGCTCAGAAATAGTGAAGATCTTAAACAAATAGATTGAAGTGATTCGAGACCATATGAAAGTTTCTCAAGATTGTGAAAGAAGTATACGCATATGAAGAAAGGAATAATTCGAGATGAACGTCGGTGACTTGGTGGTGTTAAAAATATCACCGTGGAAGTGCGTGATGAGATTTGACAAGAAGGGTAAACTAAGTTCAAGGTATATTGGATTGTTTAACATACTGAAAAAGATTAGATCATAAGCATTCAAGGGGATTGACCAAGAGCACCAAGTGAAGAAAAGAAGTCAAAGTAATACTTAGTTTTTACTAACTAGTAATGTGTGGTATATGGAGTTTTTGTAGGGATATATGGCTTAATTGATTAAGAATTATGCTTAAAGACACTCTTTATAAGACTAATAAATGTTTATGATTATGTGAAAATGAAAAAATGATCAGAGTGTGATATAAATTCAAACAAAATATAATTAGGAGTAAATGTTAATTATGAGAATTATTTATACTATGCATGTTGATCTTGCTAGTAATGATTGTGTAACATCCCAAAAACACGGTCCAAAAATTTAATTTTTAATTATTAAATAAAACCATAGTTATTCAACCATTCCATCAAAACATGAGTCAAAGTATTTCAAAGCATTAATATCAGAGTTTCCAAATCAAAACATCAAAGTAAACATCCCATGCTAAACATCATGGTGTGTGCAATGCAATCATCCTGAGCACTTCTCTTTGCAACTGGAAGTACCTAAAACTAAAACTAAAAAATCGTAAGCACAAAACTTAGTGAGTCTCCCCAAACTACCACATACCATACACATAACCACATATACTGGGCCCCCGCCTGGCATCAGATAGTGTCCGGCATCTGGCCCCGCCTGGCATTGAGCCCCACTCGGTATACAGATTTATCTCTCCAAGGCCCTGCCTGTCACTGGCCCCGCCCGCTATACACATACAAACAATAACATATAATCATACTAGCACATAATGAATCATACACAGTACTATATGTTCCAATCCTAAGGCCTCGCCTATCATGGGCCCCATCCCTACTATCACACCCCGGTGGTCGGCGGAAACACCGGGCGGTGCAACGTCATACATTGTATCAAAGTCATATAACATACATTGAACGGTACTAAAGAATTTTATAAAATACATACCTTTATTGATGGTTCAAAGTTACATTATTGTTTTTCTAGTACTTATTACATAATGTCTGACTATTGTATACTTCTTAATGAACAGAAAGGGTGATAGTAAAACCTCTCATGTTCGAATAACATACCAGCCTTATCAAGTTCCTGAAAACACATGCATTTTGAAAATACGTCAACCTAAAGTTGGTGAGTTAACAAGTTTTCACTCCATATAAAAATAATACATTTTCCAAGTTCAAAAGCATAGTTTTGACAGTATTATTTTGACTCTCCAACGTTTAGTAGATATATTAGGTATTATAGTTTATTTATCAACTAAGTGATATATCTAAACATTTCATATACCTAGGGTATAAGTAAGGGGAAACTTATACTTAACATTAATACTTGTATAACGAAAAAGTATAATGTTTCTAAAAATTTGCTACCATGAGTCTGTAACCGCTGCTATGACATACAATGCCTCTGATAGATCCCACTCATGTTTTGCATGAGGACAGCCCACTCATGATTTCCATGAGTATTTCCACAACATATACTCAATACCGAACGCTTCATCAACGCCGGAACAAAAAAATAAAAGGACAGTTCGTCACTCATTTAAGTTGGGTTGTAGCTAGCAACCACGAGTGGGGTTGTCAACCTATATGTTATTCATACACAACTTCCTCGCTCGCATGTGATTAATGGTTATAGGTCAGAGGAGTTTCACTAAGATCCCCAATCTTAGATGATGAACAAAATAACTCATGTAGACTTAGTCGACTTCCTATAGCTCTAACAACAAAAGCATTTTTATGTCTAAAACCCTAAGTTACTAGACTATACTTTTTACATTACTCCTAAATTTATAATACTTTAGGCATGAAAACTACTATAACTTGAGGAAAAACCAGGTTTTATCTTAACATAAAACCAATAATAACAACATATGACATACGAGGTTTTATCTTGACCTAAAACCAATAACAACATCATATAACATACCTAGTTTTATCTTGACATAAAACTAACAATAACAACATACTTATCAATTATCATAGAGCACCTATGAGTATAAATCTGGAACTATATAGCACACAACATATATATAGAATCTTAAGTATAACTCAAGATCTACATTAGTAAACTACTATAACAATACCATACTAACAAGTTTACGATAGTTGTAAAGATACAAAATAATTATATCCTGATTAACAAACATACTATCATATAAATATAGTATTAAATTTTATTCAATATTTAGCATGAGTTTTCCCCCAAACACATTAAAAAGTGTGGCCGTGAAACTCACCTAGTAGCATGATTTTGTGTAATCTAAGCAGAAACGGTCAGCGGTTCGAGATCGTCAGGCTCGGGATGCGAAGTGGCCTCAACAAACGAGAGAGAAAGAAGAGAAATGGTGTAATGAGAGAAGAGGTCGAACTTGCTATTTATAGGATGTCCAAGACAAGTTCACGTTGTGAAATTTAAGTTCACGTCGTGAATCTGAGTTGCATCATCTCGTAGACTTGCCATTTGGGTCCTAGCTTCGGAAGGTATCACGATTCTGGTTTCACATCGTGTCCTTTATGTCCACGTCGTGGAAACTCAACACATCACTCCCATAGACTTAGCACGTGTTTTCTAGCCTCAATTAGTGTCCTGGACAACTTTCATGTCATGAATTCAGAGTTCACATCGTGAATCCAGATAGCTAGGGTTTTCTGCCACGTGTCATGCTCTTAGACACTTACATCTTCGGAAGGTCATAACTTTTGCATACGAGCTCCGTTTTCGACGTTCTTTATATGCACGCGTAAGTAGTTCCGAGTACTACGACTTTATTTTAGACTCCAATAGCTAATTATAAGTCTTTTTTAAATTACTCTTTTTATAAGGATTTATAGCGTTAGAATTTATCATAACTTCTTCACGTGAAGTCAGATTTAGACGTTCTCAATATTTTTGGAATCATATGGACGTATACATTGAATTATACAATAAATTAGGTACGAAAGTTCATACTTGTATTAGAATTTACTATGAAATACACAATGAGTTTACTACATTATTTGTTTGACAAAATCACATTACTTGATTGACCTAATCACATGTGATTGTTGTTGACCTATTTTGACGGGTGTTACACCTACTCTGCTAACGATGAGATATGGAACCTCATCCACACTCATCTAATGATGAGATACGGGACCCCGCCCACACTCACCTCCCTACTAGGCACATACAAGTATCACAAAGACAACAAGTATAACTAAACATTCATTCCTTCATCGGGTACCACTCGACATCAAACCGTAGTTCGAAAACATACATATAAAAATTCCTCGGGCCCCGCCCGGTATCAGACCGTAATCCGGGAAGAATACAAACATTCTTCGGGCATCACCCGACATCGGACCGTAATCCGGAAACATACAATACAGACACATGTAGGAATCATGAAGACATCAAGGATACTAACATTCCTCGGGCACTGCCCGACATCGGATCGTAATCCGGAAACATACAAACATAAATATGGGCCAAAATTGGTGCCTTTGACCCGTTCAAACATGAGGAAACTCACCTCGCAAAGCTGAATCTCATGGATAATCATTTGGCTACTAGCTAGATGATCCCCGAACTGCTAATCTCTCGACTCCCCAAGCTACCATTACCAAAATAATACTTTGTCCAGAAACCAACAATCCTCCTTAGAGTAAAATGACCATTTTACCCCTTATCTAATTTGATCCATGCCTAAGGCCCAAAACCATAATATGAAAGGACCAATACTAGGTAGACTTCCCAAGCCCACTAGTAGCCCACTAATGGCCCAATTTTCTAAATTGGGCCCAACCTCTCTAATGGGCCATATCCATAAAGCCCAACATATTCTTAGCCAAAATTATCTGATTCCTAATGACCCACTAAGGTCTAAGATACCGTCCCATGGAAATCGCCCAAACAACGCAAAGCCAAAATCTGTTGAGTACGCGGGGCATACTCCTCTGTACACTAAGTGTACATGTTGTATGGCTTGTATGCTGCGAGTACATGCATGTACGCCCATCGTACTACTCTGTTAAGCCAGTTCTACCATTATGCACTTATTACTTTATTATAAAGGCTAAAATAACATATCCAAGTCCTCTTCAACGTCTTAATCCATAAAGTCACTGACATGGTGACTTTACATGAGCCACATGAACCCAAACTCAAAGTATAGCAATCTACTTTCATGAAAGTAACCTTAACTCATGCATGAACCCATTAAGACCTTCAAGATGGTAACTTTCTGATTCTAAAATTCAAATAACATTGTGAGTGGCAACTCTAGGTTCCAAAAACGACATAAACACAAGGGACTTCTTCCATGGGACCAAAACAGTCCATAAACCCAATCGTAAAAGAGATCTAAGAGAATAGCCACCAAGTTTAGAACTTTATACCTTGAAATGGTCTAAAATGAAGCAACAACCCCAGATCTACAACTTCTCCTTTACACCAACACCTTTCCTTAACATTTACTTCCTTGGAGAATGGATCCAACACACCAAAATGCTCTCAAAAGGCCTTCTAAGCTCCTAGATCACTCAACTATAGATTAGGGTTTCGTAGTAATTGCCTTAGGGAGAAAGGGAGGCTGGCCATTGAGGCATAATATTCCTTATATAGTGCCAAACCATAAAATTAGGGTTTTGGTCTGAATGGAGTATGCCCCGTGTACCTCTTAGTACGCTCGGCATACTCACAAACCACCCGCGACCAAATAACCTTGTACGCTCAGCGTAATCCAACCGACGTTGGGCGTACCCAGCTAAACACATGCATGCAAGGGACTGCCGTGCCACAAATCTTCATTAGTGGCTTAAACTGTCAATCACTTCAAAGTCTCATAACTTCCACATCCGAGGTCCGTTTCTGATCAACCTTATATCCATGAAAAGGTGGCGAGAAGCCCTACACTTCTAAAAACTCCTCATTACCGATAAACTTTCTGCACAAGAACCCCAAATCCCTAGAAAATTGATATGTCAATTTACAATGATACCCTTTGCCTCCGAACACACGATCAAACACTTGGATCACGTACACCCTAACACCCACACCTGAAATGGGCCAATTCCACACTTGGATCACGTACACCCTAACACCCACACCTGAAATGTACTTGCAGCCCCTAGCAACGAAGCACTTTCAAAACTGGGTGTTACAACTCTCCCCCACTTAAATCAGATTTTGTCCTTGAAATCGCTCCTTACTAGCACCCATATCACAATTAATGATCTGAGGAATGCAACAGATGATTCTAGGCGTAATACAATCTTCTTAAGTCAACTAAAAACCAAACCGAATCTCCATCTCAAAGAAAGAGTTGTTTGAGCTTCCGCAAACCATTTCTGCCTCCCTAGAGCTTGAATCCCATATTGGTCTGTCTCCCTGACAAACTGCCCATGCATAACCATCTGCAGGAAAATTATACTTGACAAAAGGCTCAAATAATCCTTCGAGTAGAAGATTCATCCTTGGAACGGTATGACTCAGACGAGAGCTGCGCAACAGGGTCAAATCAATTACTCTGAGATTATTTAATCCAACAGTAAGTGACTTAGTACCTTCAATCTGCAAGCTAATCCTCTCACAAGAATCCCTGTATCACTATTGTTGCCCGAACACCCTATTGCCTCTTCTCCACTGTCTGAATCAGTCGAGACCTCCCAGGTCCCAAGTTATCTTGTCAACTATTTGGAATACCGGATTCCCACCCAGTTGCTAAGTCAGTGAACACCCTCTTAGTCGCTCCCCACGACTTCCGAAGAAAACTTTGGCTATCGAAACTGCCCTATCCATATTTCCACTCTTGGATCTAAATATCCTAGGATCCCCGATCCCATACCTTGACCCAACAGTCTCTACCAGGTCCCACCTGCATTGCTATAAGCATGTGGGGCTCGCCTACGACTCCCACCCAAAATATATCTTAGAGCAGACTTGCCCATAGGTCCCACCTATCTAGGGCTACACAGGCCCAACTCCACCTCGAATCCCATCAACCTTTCCCTTCCTGATTCTGATCCTGTTGTGGCCTTTCCACGATCCTACGAACTGACCCACCCTGGCCTAACTTATCTAACTGACTTTGGGAATGCTACGGTCCATTCCACAGTCTAACAACACTTTCCCACACTGTCTGACTACATGAAGAATGTTATGGCTGCCGTATAGTCGTACAACGCTTCCATGCTATCTAGCTGCTGGTGAGTGCTACAAATATCATGCAGTCTTACAACACTTTCGACGCTAACTCAACCGCTGACCATGGTCTTACCGCTGATTACCAATCCAAACATATCCAAAGTCGAGCACTCACACGATCTGGCATCCTGACTGAACTCGTGTCCTGATGGGAATTCCCAACCTGATTCCCCCAACACCAGTTATCAAATACCATGATTTGAACCCAACGTTTGGGAAGTTTCCCAAACACCCAACTCGCACACTCTTCGACCCAAACAGCCACGTGGGCCATCTTCCTCCCCAGTGGGAATGCAAACTCATCCTAATTTTTCATCTACTTCTATTCCTGGATATCTAAACGATTCTCCCCCACTTTGATTCAACTAATATCTTACAACACACAAGACTAGAAGGATTCCTAATCCTCCTTACAACCAATGATCAATCTGCTGGAAACCAATGCTTACCACTGTTAGTGTTCCAAAACTAACCCACACTAAAGCAGTACAACTCTTGAAGACTAACGGAACACCTCCCGAGTTCCAATCACACTTGTTACCGCTACCGCATCTTGGGAACCCACTATATAAAGAGACGACCTCATACTACTAATCTAAGATTCAAGGTATGCAGATGGCATATAATCCGACATAATCAGAAAATATAACTCCAAGATACACTTACTCATACTGATGCAAGCCAATAACAATAAAATCATAAATAAAAACTGATAGGAAATTAAAATGATACACACCTGAAACATCGGAAACCGCTCACGCCTCCTCTGTAGTCAACTGGAAAGCCCTGCTCCTCGCCATAGGCACCTCTGCCCGGCCCTGACGGCTGTCGGTGATCGTCAATGTCGCAAGGGAAAGTGTCATCATGTTTCCCACTGTAAGTAAACTCGGACATTGGGCCTTCTTGTGGCCCCGCTGACTGCAATGAAAACAGATCAAATCTGATCCCTGGGTGGTGGTAGCAGTACAATCCCTGCTATAATGGTCGATTTGGCCGCACTTAAAGCAGCCAGAATAACCACCACCACCACTCCTACACGCACCCTCATGTGTCTTGCCGCACTTGCCACAATAGCTACGTTCCTGATGACCCCTCAATCTAGAATCCGATAACTTGGGCCTCTTACCTGATCCCGTGGATGCCTGAACCTCGTCTGGCTTCCTCATCCTCTTTGTATCTAAGTCGATCTACCTTTCCCTAGCTTGAGAGATAATATCTTCCAACGTCCTGCAGCCAGACCGGCTCACAAAGTGCCTGATGTCACTCATGAGTATCTCGTGATATCAGGTATTCGTCATCTCCTTGTCCGCTACATATTGTGGAACAAGGAGTGCCCTCTCCCTAAACTTGGCGGTGATCTTCGCCACCGACTCCGTAGTCAGTTGGAGGTCCTGGAACTCCCATGCTAGCTGTTGCACCCAATCGCTGGTGCAAATTCAGCCTTGAACCTGGCCAAGAAGTCACTCCATGTCATCGCATCAATTGCGACACCGTCTCCAATAGCATGTCCAACCTCTTCCTACCATTCACATGCTCTGTCCTTCAGAAGGCAAGAGGCGAGTCAGGCCTTGTCCCCATTGGGACACCAGCTAGTACGAAAAGCGTTGGAGACATCTGCCTACCACCAACTACTAGCAATGTGGTCCTTAGCATTATGATAGTCTGGAGCACCACAAGCTCTGAACTCCCGGAATATCATCGTGCACGCCCCCATCATGGACGCCATCTCAGTGCGGAATGCACTCAACCTCTCATCAAGAATCTCCAAGATACCCTCCTTGAGCGTATCGAAAGATCACAGGAATTTGTTCAATGATATTGTGCGTAATCTCAGCTAAAATAAACTCTCTCATCTGATCATCAAGCTGCACGGCTCCAGTGCCCGATCCTGATCCCTCGCCAATACCAGAACTTCCAACTGGTCTAGTACGTAGCATCACCATGCTGCAACAGATCATAACAACCATCAAAATATTGATCACTATCGAGAGATCACATACACACTACTAGTTTCTTGGTTTCAGCTCTGCCCTCCTTGAATCGAGTACGGATCATCTGCTTTTAGTAGTATGGGCCCATACTAACTTCCACATCTATCCGTACTTTCCTCAAGAATTTCCTTGAATCTACCAAGTCCTTTTCATTACTACTTCTCCCAGTAGTAATCTCTGATGGGTTTTATGCATAAGAACAATCTTATGTGCTCATACAAACCCTAATGCTTGGATCTAGGTTTCTCTATTGTACATGCATTGAATCCAAGACTTTCAACCCTAGATCTAACATGTATAATTCAAAATTAACATCATAAGAACATATCTAAGTGTTTACCTCTTTCAATTTGCTTGGAATCCTTTGAATCTTCTTGATCTTGAGCTTAGAGTCACAATTGTAACTCCTCTAATGGTTCACAAACACCACAAGCAAGAAGGCTATTAAGAGAGAGGAGGAAGAACACTAGAAATCAGCCCTAGGGTTTTCTTAGAAGAAAGTATCCGAAAATTGCATCCACGGGCCTCTATTTATAGTGTAGGCAACTAAGGTTTCAGTCTAAACCCTAATGGACAACTTAGCCACCAAGCAGCTGAAGGAACCTTCTAGATTATGGCTTTTGGACGAAAATATGATGGATCCCCATCATAATTTCATTCCCCCTTAGTCCATTAGGTTTCCCAGTCCAAAGCTCAACTATCACACTTTTGACAGTTTATGCCCCTTTATTCAATTAATCTCTTTTAGTCACCAAATTAATTCCTAATTAATTTATGACTAATATTAATCAAATAATATGATTTTTCCTTTAATATATTATTCTTATAATATATTAATAAACCATAATATTTTCTCTCTCTCTCTTAAATAACCTTGTCAAGTTGCTTTGGTGAAGGCAACCCAAAAGGACCATGCACAACCGGGTCAAGTACATACCAAATATAGTTACAGACTTAGACACTAGTCCAACAGTCTCCCACTTGGATAAGTCTAGTAACTATATCTCACATATGACTTCAGAACCTAATTAGCAACCGTAGCTCTTACACGTCGCTGTCAACTCTGATCAGTAACTCGTCCTTCAGATAAGGGATCTTATAATCCTCTGTTCTAGATATCATGCTGACAATACTTATTGTCAAGCATTTTTTTTCTTGATCTCTGATTTGTTTGACATAGAATTTAGTTGCACACGTCAACTTCATTCTAACCGGGCCTGACACATAAGTCAAACCAAATCATCGAGTAGCCAGATATCGCTTTTACCCTCTTAGGATAAAAGGAACAGAACAACTTCGACTTATATGCTTTTATCATTCCCTGGATAAGTCACACACAATAATGCATTTTATCACATCAAGTTACTGATGCGTTTTCGCATCATCAATGTATAATCAACCAGCAAATAATAACCATATCTCTAGGCTTAAGGATTATATGATATTATCATCTTGCGATCACTTGAAAACAGTGATACTAGCAAGCGCAGGTTTATTCCAATGCTCAAATCATATTCATGAGCACTCATGAACTTTGTAGCAAACTTTTGCAATACCCAAAACCTTTTAGACAATTTACAAACAAATTCATGACGGTCCTCATTCATACCTACTTCCAAAATATGAACAACTTTGGACTGTTTGAATAATTTTATTATTCAGGAAGTCAAAACATGAAAAATTGAAACAATAGATAAATAACCAACACAAGATAGTAGCTTTACTCATAAATAACACAAATTTATTTATTCATCAAATGTCATGTACAAATTATCTATTACATGTTTCCTATCTATCTAATCCAAACTTATATCATCCTTCAGCCCAATGCTCCTAGCGTGTTGCAAGTGTTTGACCCTACTCAGTCCCTTTGTAAGGGGATCTGCTGGGTTCTCTTCTGACGATACTCTCTTCACAACGAGGAGTCCCTCTTCTACCCGATGTCTAATAAAGTGGTATTTTCTGTCGATATGTCGAGATCTACCATGATCTCTTGGTTCCTTGGTTATGGCAACCGCTCCTTCATTATCACAGAAAATTTCCATTAGCTCCTTTATGGATGACATAACTCCAAGGTCTCCAATGAAGTTCTTCAACCATATAGCCTCCTTTGACGCTTCGCTCGCCGCAATGTACTCTGATTCGCACGTTGAATCAGCCACGGTCTCCTGCTTGGAACTTTTCCAAGACTGCTCCTCCATTTAGGGTAAAGACCCAGCCTGACTATGATCGGTAATTATCCCGATCCATCTGAAAACTAGCGTCATTGTACCCACGCACCCTTAAGTCATCACTCCCACCGAGGACTAGAAACCATTCCTTGGTTGTTCGTAGGTACTTAAGAATATTCTTAACTGCAATCCAATGAGCTCTACCATGATTCCCTTGATATCTTGCTAACCATTCTCAAAGCGAAGGTCACATCAGGGTGAGTACAAGTCATAGCGTACATGATAGAGCCTACTGCGGAAGCGTAAGGTACTCGGCTCATATCAGCTATCTCTGCCTCTGTACTCAGGCTCTGAGTCTTACTCAGTTTGGTACTGCTCTGGGTTGGCAACTCCCCTTTCTTTGAATTTTACATACTAAAACGCTTTACTACCTTATCCAAGTATGTATCTTGACCTATCAGTCTCTTTTCCCTATTTCTTACTATTCTTATCCCCAGAATATAAGCAGCCTCTCCAATGTCCTTCATAGCGAAACACTTCCCAAGCCAAGACTTGACCTCCTGCAAGGTTGGGATGTCATTTCCTATGAGCAGTATGTCATCGACATACAATACGAGGAAGCTTACTATACTCCCACTGGCTTTGACATATACACATGACTCATCTTCGCTTCGCAGAAAACCAAACTCTTTAACCTTCTCATCAAAACAAAGATTCCAGCTGTGAGACGATTGTTTCAATCCATAAATGGATTTCTCAAGCTTGCACGCTCTATTTGGATGCTTCACATCAACAAAACCCTCTGGCTGATTCATATACACATCTTCAACTAACTTCCTATTTAGGAAAGCGGTTTTTACGCCCATCTGCCAAATGTCATAATCATGAAACGCAGCTATTGCAAGCATTACCCTAATAGACTTTATCTTAGCAACTAGTGAGAAAGTCTTATCATAGTCAACTCCAAGAGTTTGAGTAAAGCACTTCACAACCAATCGTGCTTTATAAGTATGCACTTTCCCATCCATGTCTGTCTTCTTCTTGAAGATCCACTTGCACCCGACTGTCTTACGACCCGACACATTGTCAACAAAATTCCAAACTTGGTTTTCGTACATGGACTCAATCTCATTGTCCATTGCCTCTTTCCATTTAGCAGACTCTGGGCCTGCCATGGCTTCCTTGTAGCTGCTAGGTTCGCCCAAATTTATTAGTGTTTCATCACTAATAAACGTATCCCCTTCAGTAGTAATATGAAAACCATAAAACTGGGGTTAAACACTAACCCTACTAGAACGTCTAAGAGGTAAGGACTCGTCAACGGGCTCAACAGGAGTTTCCTCCTCGGGTTGAGTGCCAGTGTTATAGGTTCCTTCATCGCTTTGCTGTTGAATCTCTTCATGATCAATTTGTCTCCCACTGTCCTCTTGGCTCATCAATTCCCTTTCTCAGAAAACTCCTCTTCTAGCAACGAAGACAACATTGTCACTCGGTCTATAGAAAAGATAGCCAAAAGACTTCTATGGATAGCCGATGAAATAACACTTCTCACTACGAGGTTCGAGCTTTTCGTGAGTCTCTCATCTTATGAAAACCTCGCAACCACAAACCTTGATATGTGCCAACGAGGGAGCTTCCCTGTCCACATCTCGTGAGGTGTTTTGGCAACCTTCTTTGTGGGAACTAAGTTAAGGATATGGGCGGCAGTCTCTAAGGCATACCCCCAGAAAGCTATTGGTAATGAAGCCTGACTAATCATAGAACGAACCATGTCTAACAAGGTCCAATTACATCTCTCAGCCACACCATTCAACTATGGCGTTCTCAGAGGCGTCAATTGCGAAACAATTCCACATTCTTTTAGATAGTCGTGAAACTCAAGACTTAGGTACTCTCCTCCTCGATCTGACCGAAGCATATTGATTTTCCTACCCAGCTGATTCTCCACTTCATTCTTAAACTCTTTGAACTTTTCAAAGGTTTCTGAATTTTGCTTGATCAAGTAGATATATCCATATCTGCTATAATCATCCGTAAAAGTCACGTAGAAGCGGCAGGCATCCCTTGTGGTGGATCTAAAGGGCCCACACACATCGGTGTGTATGAGATCCAATAGACCCTCACCCCTATCACAAGTGCCCATGAAGGGTGACTTGGTCATCTTCCTAAGTAAACAAGATTCACACACATCATTGTCCCTAAGGTCGAATGACTCCAACACTCCATCCTTTTGGAGTTGGGCTATGCGTTTCTTGTTGACATGGCCAAGGCGACAATGCCACAAGCATGCTTTATCTAGACTAGTAGACGAATCAATATTCAACACATCATTTCCTAAATTATCAACAACCAACACAGATTCATAAATCCCATTACAAGGTAATGCATTGAAATAAAAGACATCATTCAAATAAACATTAATAGAACCATTAGTATTATCAAATGAGTATCGGAAACCTTGTCTAAACAATCCATGAAATGAAATGATGTTTTTTTCCATATCTAGGGAATAGCAACAATTATTTAAATCCAACCCTAACCCATTACTCAACACTAAAGAATAACTCCGACTCTGGCCACAGGCGGCGATCTTCTGTTTCCCATAATCAAGTTCATCTTTCCATGTTCCACCTCCCTACTTCTTTTTAGGCCCTACAAATCAGAACAAATGTGGTAACCACATCCTGCGTCAAGAACCCATGAAGTAGCAAGTGATGAGTTGATAAATTTAATAGAATACATACCTGCAAAGGTGGGTTTTATCTTCACATCCTTTATGTCTTGCAGATACTTGGGGCAACTTCGTTTCTAGTGGCCCTTCTCGTTGCAGTAGTAGCAGTCTGCTTCTTTGGGCTCAGAAGAGGGTTTGACTGAACCAGCTTTGGTTCCACTAGAGGAGGAACCATCATGGGGCTTACCCTTGTGGTGACTCTTACATGGAGCCTTCCTCTTTTTACCCTTTCCTTGACCTATTTTCGACACGGGAGCAGCCACAGTAGAGGATGATGCAATAGATTTGTCCTTGAGATTGCTCTCAGCAGTCCTAAGGAGCCCTTGGAGTTTGCTCAAGGTGACCTCTTCTTCGTTCATATGGTAGGTCATCCTAAATTGATTGTAGCACGAGGTCAAGGAGTGGAGAATGATGTCGATAGCCAAATCTTCCCCAATGTTAACATTTAACTTGTGAAGAGAATCAACATACCTCTATATTTTCTGCAAATGCGAGGTTAGGGACTCTCCACTCCCCATCTTAGCGGTGATCATGTTGGTGATGATCTCATAGTGCTCTTGCCTTGCACTTTGGTGGTACCTCTCAAGCAAATCTTGATGCATTTCATATGGATACATGTCCTCATAGGACTTTTGGAGTTCAAGATTCATGGTGGCCAGCATAATGCAATGAACTTTCGTTGCATCACGCTCATGGGCCTCAAAGACGGCCATTTCTTCGGGAGTGTCGACTTCTGGATTGATCTTTTCAAGATTCTCGTCGAGGCCATATTCTTTGTCCTCGTAACGAGCAATCATGCGAATGTATCTCATCCATTCGTTGAAATTCGATCCATCAAACGTCCCCTTTTGACATAGGCTTATCAACGAGAATGAACTGGGAGCATTGTTGTTTGCATTTGCGTTAGACATCTGAAAATAGAAAGGAATAAAGTTTGATTAGAAATGAATCCCCAATTAAACACCCGAATGAGAAATTAGGGCTAGGATCCAACAACATTATTTAAAACTTAGAAAGGGATGTCGTACTCTAAAAGTAAATAACTTGAAGGTAAGTGAATGACGATTCACTAATTCTCACCATGAAAAACGAAAAGGAGATTAAGTTTTAAATGTATTTGAAAATTCCTAGATCTGTGAGATTCATTGAACTTTTCAATGGCATGTTTAAATCTTGATATGCACTTCATATTTGCGAATGGGATGTCGAGGATCGCAAACAAGTTGTGAATAACCATGCAAATCAACATGGTACACTCAATGTCTCTATCATCTAATAAATGTGCCGGTTAGCCACACACGCTCCATTGATCTATGACAAACATCGAGTCACCCTTTGCCACCAATGTCAATCCCAAATTAGTGTGTCGATTAACCACACACGCTCCACTAACGTTTGACAAGGGTAAAAAGTATAATTCCATGGAATAGCATCATTTTCACATTTTACCCTAAAGTAACTAAGATTGGGAATTTGTAAAACATGTTAGTTACTTTGTAATATTCATTATACTTATAATGAGGTATTAAGTGCCCTATCCTATCCGTTCGGCTAACGACCCTCCACCAGTCAAGCAAGCGGTGGGTATGAGTGTATACCCATTAAGTGCCATTTTATAGGCAGCAGCCTTATACCCACCTTATAGACCGGCTTCGTGAATGAGGCCTACTAGCGATAAGACTAGCTTTATTCTTGTACATATATATATATATATATATATATATATATATATATATATATATATATATATATATTAATCTTATAATAGATAAAGTATAAGGTTGATTTTTAAACTTGTAAAATTCTAAGGGTTGAAATTTAAAACTTTCAATAATTAAACTTTTAATCAAAGAATTTAAACTTCAAAACTTGAGGGCAAGTTTTGAACTTTTCAAAACACAAAGGATCAAATAACAAATAATATAAATCAAACAATTAATTTAGTGATTATCTATATTTGACCTAATTCACTTTCTTGCAAGATAAGTTACCCAATTAATTCAAATAATCAATTTTAATCATATAAGGAAATTATTATCTATTCAGTTCGTATTTTATCATTTTAAAACATATATGACAATTATCCTTTAGGAAAACATCAAGAAAATCCGAAAATCTTTCTGTCTGACAGCTAAACTCGTCGAGTTCCTCATGGAACTTGTCAAGTTCATAAGGCAGTTAGCAAAAAAACGATTTTAAAGCTTGAACAAATAAACAAGGCATCAATACAATAGAAACCAAACATAGCTCTGATACCACTGATGGGTTTTATGCATAAGAACAATCATATGTGCTCATACAAACCCTAATGCTTGGATCTAGATTTCTCTATTGTACATGCAATGAATCCAAGACTTGCAACCCTAGATCTAACATGTATAATTTGAAATTAACATCATAAGAACAGATCTAAGTGTTTAGCTCTTTCAATTTGCTTGGAATCCTTTGAATCTTCTTGATCTTGAGCTTAGAGCCACAATTGTAACTCCTCTATTGGTTCACAAACACCACAAGCAAGAAGGCTATTAAGAGAGAAGAGGAAGAACACTAGAAATCGACCCTAGGGTTTTCTTAGAAGCAAGTATCCGGAAATTGCATCCAAGGGCCTCTATTTATAGTGTAGGCAGCTAGGGTTTCAGTCTAAAGCCTAATGGACAACTTAGCCACCAAGCAGCCCAAGGAACCTTCTAGATTAGGGCCTTTGGACGAAAATATGATGGATCCCCATCATAATTTCTTTCCCCTTAGTCCATTAGGTTTCCCATTCCAAAGCTAAACTATCATAATTTTGACAGTTTATGCCCCTTTATTAAATTAATCTCGTTTAGTTACCAAATTAATTCCTAATTAATTTATGACTAATATTAATCAAATAATATGATTTTTCCTTTAATATATTATTCTTATAATATATTAATAAACCATAATATTTTTTTCTCTCTCTCTCTCCCTCTCTCTCTCTCTTAAATAACCTTGTCAAGTTGCTTTGGTGAAGGCAACCCAAAAGGATCATCCACAACCGGGTCAAGTACATACCAAATATAGTTACGGACTTAGACACTAATCCAACAATCTAATCCTAGGCTTAACCTAGGGTAATCTCCGACCCACTCTCCATTATCAGCTGCATAAGAAGTCTATGCTACCTTTCCTTACCTATCTCGCGAATATCATTACATATTACTAAGACCAGATAATTATTCGAATGAGAGGTCTCCCGTACAACGGTTAGACTTAAACAAGAGCTGTGAAATAAGGCTAAACCTAACCTTCTGAAATTATTTAGTCCTCGTAATATGTTACTTAAGATATTTGTTTACTAGTTAGTTAAAGATAACTAGAACTCCTAAAATCACAAAGCAAGTAGCATTCGGTCATCGAGTAAACAAAACCAAGCATATCCTAACCAGGCCATCATATCACTAACTAATCAGTACTAGCATGCAGTTCAATAAGCTCATACAGTAGTCACACAAGGCATTCTTCCTAGATCCTTAGCCACTAATCTAGCATACAGTTCTCATAAGCATATCATAACATAAAAAACATGTATGGGTACTTTGGGAGAACTTACTTGAGCTCGGCTAATTACACGCGCCACACCCTTTTCTTTTTTCAAAATCCTTTTTATGAAAATGGTTTTCCTTTTAAAAAATTTATACCAAGTCCTCAGTTTAAGTTCAGAAATACCCGAGACTATGTCCGAATCCCTCAAACCAAGGCTCAGATACCAACTTGTAACATCCCAAAAATGTAATTTTTAATTATTAAATAAAACCATAGTTATTCAACTATTCCATCAAAACATGAGTCAAAGTATTTCAAAGCATTAATATCAGAGTTTCCAAATCAAAACATCAGAGTAAACATCCCAGGCTAAACATCATGGTGTGTGCAATATAGTCATCCCGAGCTCTTCGCTTTGCAACTAGAAGTACCTTAAACAAAAACTGAAAATCGTAAGCATGAAGCTAAGTGAGTCTCCCTAAACTACCACATAGCATACACATAATCACATATACTGGGCCCCCACATCTTCATCGGGCCCCGCCCCGCATCAGACAATGTCTGACATCAGGCCCCGCCTGGCATTGAGCCCCGCTCGGTATACAAATCTGTTTCTCAGAGGCCCCGCCTGTCATTGGGCCCAGCCCGCTATACACATACATACAATGACATATAATCATACTAGCGCATAAAGAATCATACACAAAACTATATGTTCCAATCCTAAGGCCTCGCCTATCATGGGCCCCACCCCTATTCTTCTAACGATGAGATGTGAAACCCTTTCCACACTCAGCTAGTGATGAGATACTAGACCCAGCCCACACTCACCTCCCCACCAGGCACATACAAGTATCACAAAGACAACAAGTATAACTACACATGCATTCCTTCATCGGGTACCACCCAATATCAAACCGTAATTTGGAAACATACATATAAACATTCCTCGGGCCTTGCCCGACATCGGACCGTAATCCAGAAAGCATACAGACATTCCTCGGGCATCGCCCAACATCGGACCGTAATCCGAAAACATACAATACAAACACATGCAAGAATCACGAAGACATCATGCATACTAACATTCCTCGGGCACCGCCCCGGCATCGGATCGTAATCCGGAAACATATAAACATAAATACGGGTCGACATTGGTGCCTTCGACTCATTCACAGGAGGAAACCCACCTCATAAAGCTGAATCTCATGGATAATCCTCTAGCTACTAGCTGGCAGATCCCCGAACTGCTGATCTCTCTACTCCCCGAGCTACCATTAGCAAAATAATACGTAGTCCAGAAACCAATAATCCTCCTTAGGGTAAAATGACCATTTTACCCCTAATCTAATTTGATCCATGCCTAAGGCCCAAAAGCATAATATGAAAGGCCCAATACTAATACTAGGTAGACTTCCCAAGCCCACTAGTGGCCCAATTTTCTAAATTGGGCCCAACCCCACTAATAGGCCTTACCCATAAAGCCCAACATATTCTTAGCCAAAATTATTTGATTCCTGACGGCCCACTAAGGTCCAAGATACCAGCCCATGGAAGTGGCCCAAACCGAGGCACAAACAACACAAAACCCAAATCTGTTGAGTACGCAGGGCGTACTCCTCTGTATGGCTTGTACGCTGCATGTACATGCATGTACATCCATCGTACTACTCTATTAAGCCACTTCTACCATTATGCACTTATTACTTTATTCCAAAGGCTAAAATCATAGAACCAAGTCCTCTTCAACATCTTAATCTATAAAGTCACTAACTTGGTGAGTTTATATGACCCACATGAACCCAAACTCAAAGTATAGTAGTCTACTTACATGAAAGTGACCTTAACTCTTGCATGAACCCATTAAGACCTTCAATATGGTAACTTTCTGATTCTAGAACTCAAATAACATTGAGAGTGGCAACTCTAGGTTCCAAAAATGACATGGACACAAGGGACTTCATCCATGGGACCAAAAGAGTCCATAAACCCAATCCTAAAAGAGATCTAAGAGAATAACCACCATGTTCGGAACTTTATACCTTGAAATGGTCTGAAATGAAACAACAATCCCAGATCTACAACTTCTCTTTTGCACCAACACCTTTCCTTGACCTTTACTTCCTTGGAGAATGGATCCAACACACCAAAATGCTCTCAAAAGGCCTTCTAAGCTCCAAGATCACTCAATTATGGATTAGGGTTTCATAGTAGTTGCCTTAGGGTGAAAGGGAGGTTGGCCATTGGGGCATAATGTTTCTTATAAAGTGTCAGTTAAAGTTTTGGTATGAATGGAGTACGCCCCGCGTACCTCTTAGAACGCCCGACATAATCAAAAAACCACCTGCGACCAAACAACCTTGTATGATGGGCGTAACCCAGCCTACGTTGGGCATACCCAGCTAAACACGCACATGCGTTCCATGTATGCGTGGGACTGCCTTGCCACAAATCTTCATTAGGGACTTAAATTTTCAATAACTACAAAGTGTCATAACTTTATCATACGAGGTCCTACAATTCTAACAACTCCTCATTACCCAAAAACTTTCCGCACAAGAACCCAAAATCCCTAGAAAACCGAGATGTCAAATTACAATGATACCCTTGGCCTCCGAAGACACGATCAAACGCTTGGATCACGTACACCCAAGGTTGTAAAAATCGCTCGACGTTAGCTAGTCGGTGGACTGGGGTCAAGGGATTAATCGGCTAGGCAGAGATTAATCGGGGACCATTAATTGCTAATTTGTTAGATTTTAAAAAATTAAAAATATTACTAATATCATATAAAAGTTCATAAATACCACTAATATCATCACAAAATAGGTTAATATGATAAATACAATACTAAGCACACCTCAAATAGTTTCTATTGAGATATAACTTTTTCAAAGTGTTAAAATTTCATCGGGTTCTACTGTTTCGGACATTTTGTATGCATGGATTAATGCTAGGCCCTCTCTAATCGGTCAAGTAACGCCTAGGGATTAATCGGAGATTAATCGGGACCTAATCGAGATTTTTACAACACTGCGTACACCCTAACACCCACACCTGAAATGGGTCAATTCCTTCCTTTCCCAAGACCCTAACCTTTATGACAACTGATGATTGGGTCGCAGCTCCTAGCAACGAAGCACTTTAAAAACTGGGTGTTACAGATTGTAAAGTGAATGTTATTGTCTGGATGTTAGTCATATCCCCATGTGAATTAGGGACGACTCTGCCAAGATCAAGTATCCATTCGTGAGGTAGATATCGAGGGACACCTTAATTGATTTTTTTGTTATTATTATGGTAAGGTTGATAGGGTGTCACTTCTATGATGATTTCTTAATGTGTTAATCGATACATAACCAAAGGATTATATCTTAACAGGAGTAGGTGATACGGGGCAGGCCCGTAAAGTTTAACCGTGTTAGAATTTGATAATATATTGTGTTTAAATTGTATGACTCATTAAACAATGTTGTCTAACATATATTTTATTTATTGTCATGTACCTAGGAATCAGGTGCAAAGAATTAGCAAGTGAGAGGATTAACTGCAAACATTGATGTGACTCGACATATAATGTCACTTTCATGAATGAAGTCTTCAAAAAAGTTTCAATATTTTGATTCAGTTTATGATATATTCCCATCATTTACTTTTTTGAACAAAAATGTCCCAATTATCTAATTTTATACGATAATCAATCATTTTATGTTAAAATAAAATAATAATTGTGTCGTTAATTTGGATAAAATATAAAATAATCGGGACTTTTCTGTTCAAAAAATTAAAATCATGATTTAACCATAAACTGATCCAAAATATTAAGACTTTATCCGAGACTTCCTTTTTCCTAAATGTAAATGTTGTTTTACTATGATTTGTGTGCTATTAAGTGGTTATAGAAGACTTTGATCATTAGTTCTATAATGATTAATAAGGGTTTTTTTTGTAATTTGAACCAAGAAATATATATTCTTTATAAAAAAGTAAAATGAGCTTTTTTATAAATTATGCAAAAATAAAGTGATTTTTATATAGATAAACGAATAGAAATTGGTTTGATAATATATAAATATTAAAGTATTTCAACCGGTATTTTATACTTTTATGTAAATAAAATTAAGTTTGAAACTCATAAATAAGTTTGAAAAAAATTGTGTACTAGAATATTGAATATTGAGATCTTATTGCATATTTTCATATATCAACTACCATGACTTGAAGTTACCATACTACCCCAACCGTATTGCTACTTTATATATATAGTGACCCTCCATTTCAGCCAACCTCAACTCCACCGCTTCCACCAAATTTCAGAATCAAAATTCAATTCCATCAGTCATTCAATTTCTGGTACACAATGGTTGTTTCTGTCACAACCGTCGACGCGCCACCACCTCCACAACCGCAGTTCACTTGCTCCGACAACAACCAAAAGCTATCCAAAAAAGGAAGCATCTCCAGAAGCCGTTCATCTTCCGCAACTTCCAGCCACCGCCGGTGTACCTTCACCAGAAAATGTGCTCGACTCGTCAAAGAACAAAGAGCCCGATTCTACATCATGCGAAGGTGCGTCAGTATGCTCGTATGTTGGCGTGATTACAGTGATTCCTAAATCACTATCAATAATTTGATCGATCTCTTTCTCTCTCCGAGACTCTCTCTCTCGAACAATTTTCCGATTCCCTCCGAGGAGGAGGTAGAGAAATCATCGATAGATGTAAGATGTACAGTAATTATATACTATAGATTTTTTTTTATTGATGTAAGTTCGAGAATGCTGGTTTTGATTTATGGCATCATTATACAGAAACAGTTAAAGTAATTGCAAATTTTACGAAGCAAATATCATTCGTCGTTTCGTTGTTTATTTTTCTCAAGCTGATGATTGATTTGCAGTGGTTTTTACTGTGATTTTGGATTTTTTGTTTGTTGGTGATTGTAGCAAACGGTTCTCCTCGAGATCTCTCTTTTCCCTCGTGCTTTTAGAGAGAGAAAAAGTGTATGTGTGTGTGAGAGAGATTCCATTAAACTATTGCTGCAGCACAGTATGAATCCAGTAATTTCAGTGTGCTTGGCTGACACATATTTTTTATTGAACTAGTTATGTGTCAAAATTACAACCTCTTTTTGGATTTAATTACAACATATCTTAATTGAAAAGTTATTTAAAAATTATTTGTTTGTATGTTATATGTGGTGCTTTGGATGCTACTTTTAAGTGAATTAGATTTCATTTTTCATTTTATAATCTTTTAATATATTTGATTATGAAATGATAGTATTAAAATATATGTAAAGCCGAAAAATAAAATATATTATTGATTAAACGTTAAGGTCTGCACACAACGTGGGAATAAATATGATTTAGTTATTTATATATCAGTTTCTATAACTAAAAATATAATATATTTAACTGAAAAAAATTTGTATCACAACTAATTATTGTCGTTTATTTGTTTTGGTCATTAAACTATTTTTTTTCATTATATTTCATTAAACTTATAAGTAAGCAGTCAATTAAGTCATTTTCGTTAATTTTAAACGGTTTTTGAGTTACTGAACCTACATGGAAGTGTGATGTGGCGAGGAACCATATGTAGCAGTGGGTCAGATCATAGGTCATCCACCCTTTTTATAAGGAAATGTTATTATATCATAATCAACTATTGATATTTAGTCGATTTGCTACTAAATTATTTTTTTAACAGTATGTCATTAAATCTACAAGTTATCTGTCAATTAAGTCATTTATGTTAATTTTCAGCGGATCCCGAGTTACCAAACCTATATAGTTGGTTGACTTTTAAGGCTATACAGAGTGCATGGGAAGATTGTTACACATAAGAGTACCCGGTATGGGCCTCAACGAGAAGAGACGAGGCTGAGGTGGCAAGGTGCAACGCCGTCTTAACGGGGGGAACACCCCGCCCCCTCCCCAACTCGTTCCATCTCGTCGAGCAAATCTCATGGCCATCGCAACGACTTGAAACAGGAAAAAAATGACCATTGTTGGCTTATGACCGTTTGCAACTTTCAATATTCAAAAAAAAAAAAATTTACTTTTTTACCTATAAATACTACTTTTAAACCATTTTATTAAACCTTTCTTTCATTCTCTTTATATCTTATACACATTTCTTTTTTAAAATTTTTTAAAAATAGAGCAAAACCCACCCCCCCCCCCCCCCCCCCACCCTCATTATCAAACTCAAACACAACCTCGCCTCTCGAATTCGTGGGTTATGAAAATTATTTCAACCTTTTATTGTCACAAGGCTCACCACAAATCTCATACCAAGGCGCCGCTTTCAATCCCGCTTCACCACCACTGCAATTTCACAACTCATCTTACCTTCAACAAAATCAATTTGGTTAAAACCCAAATTTACAACAAAATCTTTTCCCTACACCTAATGCTCTAAGAGATGGCCACATCAGCCAAACATCTTTCCACATGATTTCACCAAGGTTAGGAGATAGTATTCATACATACTCACCAGTGCGAGGAGAGAGATAGGGCGAGAAGAAGAGTGAGATACAGAGAGAGGGAGCAAAGAGAGATATTGTGGCCTCCCGTAGTTGCACTTAAGGACTATCACAATCACAAATATTAAGGGTGGTGTTTGAAGGTAAGTCATGGTGGTGTGGGGTACCAAGTCACCCAACGCGTCAAATAGCCAAGCATTCCTTATAGCATAAGGGACGCTTATTTTGCTCTGTACCACCACCCCTAACTGCACCTACAACCCCATCAATCTAATATTGGTTTCTTTGTTGAAACTATATATTCAATAATCATTTTAGAATGATGTTTGCCAATAAGATATGTCATATGTAATGGAAATTAGTTCTCATAGTCATAACAAACCTGATAATATTACTATAGATAACAATTTCCTTTTGGGTTAGACACAAGAGTAAAATAGAGCAGAACTGAATAGATATTTATATTAATAACTTGCTTTGTTAATTAATTGGTTAAAAAATAAATGATTTTGGAACATTCCAAAATGATTTGAATAAACAAGATAACTACAAATATATTAGTAATTATCTTTAGGGTTTCAAATCACCTCCCTATATAAAGAAGGGTCAAAATCAGGTTTTGGGTGATAAGAAAAATATAATTCCACCTATAAAGTTCGGAACCCTAAGGAAAAACCCTGAATCGTCGAAGCCTAGTTCCCACGACGTGGTCACCTGATTGTTACGATGTGGTCCATAACATATTCGTTTTTCGAGTTGTGTTAATGATGGTGTTAGAGGAAGTTTTAGATCTGTGAAGGTTTTGCGTCTTGGGTGTGATCACAAGAGAGGAACTCTATGTTGGGTTCTTAAGTTCGATCAACTAGATAGACCAAAGAAATCCAAGAAGAGCTCTAAGGTATGATTACTTGTTTTATGTTTATCAAACTTGCATAGATTTATTTGAGTTAGATCTATATATTTCGAGTCTATATGTTAGAAAATATTGTTGCTTCCACTGTCATGATTTAATCTTTGACTAGGCTTGTAACCTATCAACGATATCATATCATCACTTAACTCAATTCTATTTCACTTCGACTTTGTCTTGATCATATGTTAGGGTTTGTATGTGTAGGATTCATGTATTTAATGCTTGAAAAATGACTTTCAGGTCGTTCTGCCTATTTTCCACGTCGTGGCCGATCCTCCACCACATTGTGGTTCCTGTAGATGTCGAATCTAGATCGTGACTTCTTTATCGCCTAGTGGTGGTCCCTACCTAGACACATTGTGGTGAGCTGTTGAAAGCTTAACTAATAATCTTATAATTGTCTTGTGTTTTTCCATTTCCCCACGACATGGTTGCGCATTCCCCATGTCGTGGAATCTGATGTTCCAGAATTATAAAATTTGTTCCTTGTTTTTCGATTGCTTTATTCATGTTTTGATTTTAAAACACATACAAACTATCATTTATACTAAAAGATAAAGTCAATTTGATTAAACTATAAGATTAATTAAAATACAAAGATTGGGACTTTAATAATTTAATAGTTGACTTATAAATGTCTATATAGTCAATAGAATTAAAAGACATATAAATTCCAAATATGTATATATAGTAAAATCATATTTATATGTATCACACTAAAATACAAACATTTTGTCCTCGCATGTTTCTTAAATGTGCATTGTTAATCTTACCACGACTAGGCTCACCTACTTTAAATGTTATAAGGAAGGTTCTAGGAGGTCTATTTGACTCTTAATGAGATTAACTTTTAATTGGAATTTAGTGTTCGCCACCCTTACCGTCTTCTTGTGTTCAAAGTAGAGTTACCGATATGGTTTGATAGGATTATAGTGTTGTTAAAAGTATGAACTTAATAAGTAATGAAACAAAATCCCGCTTTTTAAAAATATGAATCTTATGCTTCCCATGGAAGTTACCCCTTGTGGTATATTATTTTTGATGTAAACGTGTGTGGTTTACAAGCTCTTCAAGAAAACAATATAGTAAAAAAAAGGCATATGGTGATGGATATTATCAAGCATTACTTGATCAGAATCTCATTGTAACTTCGCATGGACGATTCACCATTTGGATTCACGATCCTCGAAAAATCCAGTCATGATTGCTAAATAAGCATAAGAAGAGATTAACATGGTATTGACATCAATCCATAAATATGTTTTCTAGGAATCTCATGGAGAGTGAGACCGACAATAATTTGTCCACCTGAACAACTTCATTGTGTAATTTTCGGCTAATCCACTTTACACTGTGACGCCAAATATGGATCCTAGCCTTTTGAATAACAATATTATGTAATTATATTAAAAGGATTTCTTGATCTAACTAATTTCATTTCTTTTTCTTAATAGATGGCTCCTGGTACGAGTGCAACTTTCCCTCCTGCACCAACCACTTCATCAAAATTCTCACTACTCCAACTCCGCTCACGAGATAAAATCACCAGTCCAAATTACCTTGATTGGATTCATAACCTAAGGATTACTCTGAGGTACTAGAAAAAGGAGTATGTCTTGGACGAGCATCTGGATGAGGAGCTTCTTGACGATGCAACTAAAGAAGAGGCGGCTAAACATAAAAAAACATCATTATCACTCTATCGAGGTCTCATGTTTGATGTTGGTGACCATGTATCTAGAAATCTAAAAGAGTTATGAGAATATTGGGGCGCACTAAATGAACAATTAACCTAACGACGTTTTTCAAGAGCAAGCTCAAACTGAGAGATTCAAATTCATGCAAGAAATTCTAGACTGCAAGCAATGGGTGAATGGTTCTGTGAGTGCCCATGTGCTAAAACTAAAAGGGTACCTTGACAGAATTGAACATCTTGGCTTCCCTTTTACTCAATAATTAGCTATTGATGTCATTCTTAATTCTTTAACTAGTGCATACAAGTAGTCCACCATGAATCAATATATGAATGGTTTGGAGAAGAGTATCATGGAGCTACATGGGATGCTCAAGACAACTGAGGAAAGCTTATTTCCACCTAGGAACTCAAGTTCATCCACTCATGTTCTAGGTATTAGAAAATGTGGTTTCAAGAGAAAAATGTCCTCTCATCCCAATGTTAAAGGGAAAATGGAAAGGGGAAGTTGGTTCTCTTAATTCCAACCCTAAGATGGATGTTTTTGACATAACATCGGTGAATGACCCTAAAGAAGCCATTTGCTACTACTACCAAGAAAAGGGCATTGGGAATGTACATGCCCTAAATATATGATGGATATTAAGAAGAACAATCTAAGGGTGCTGACTCTTTAGGTATGTTTACAACTAAATTACATTCGGCTTCGACTTTTAACAATTGGATACTTTACACAGGATGTGGAACCTACATTTGTTCTGATGTGCAGGGACTAAAACGAAATAGGAAGTGGAGACATAGGGAGTTCGATTTGATCATGGGGAACAATAGAAATGTAGTTGTTACCAAGATTGGAGATTACAAGATTTCAGTGTCACCTAGTGTTTCAATTATTTTATTTGATTGTTGTTATTCTCCTTACATGGCAAGAAACAATATTGCATTTTATGCATTGTTGTGTGACAATTTTACTTTTGGATTTGATAATTATAATTCTAGTATTTTGGTTTACAAGGATAATACTCTTTGTTTTAAAACAAATCCTTGCAATAGCATATATGCATGGTATGATTTCTTTATAAACCAAGATGACTATTTTGTTTTCTAGAAAGCTAGTGGGAGCATAGTAACATTCCTAGTCTTGTATGTGACTGACATACTAATTTTTGGATAAAGATCTACTCAGATAGATCATGACTACTTAAAAGATTATGTAGAATTGAATTAATTATCAAGATCTTAAAAGGTTAAAGATATAAGACTCTAAGAGAGTATATCTTGTCAATACCACATGACATGATATTAAGCATGCCTTAGAATCCTAGTTCAATGGTTGCGCTAGACAATATGATTGTATTCCATATGTTACTGCAATTAGATTCATCATATATGACATGTTATGCATTAAGGCCAGATATGTTGTATGTTAGGAGCATGAAGAATAGATACTAGTATAATCCGAGAATAAGTCATAGGATGATTGATTGAAACATACTAAAGTGCTTACGAAGAACTAGAGAAATATTCCTAATCTATATAGTATTTGAAACAAAGCCAAGTGTAAACTATTACACGGATGCGAACTTCCAAATAGATTGAGATAGTATTCAATTACGATCCGGTAGTGTCCGCATTATGAATAAAGTTTCATGGATAGGAGTTCCATATAGATTTTAATTTGAGGAATCTACTTAACTAAGTTCCTTCATTAGCTAAAGCATGAAAGTCACATTAGAGTTATAAGACCTTGTTCTTCTAAGTGATTGAATTTTATCAAAATTTAGTATTTGAATATTAAAACAGTATAAGTAACATATATTGTAATGTTTGGATATATTGGATATGTTCTTTTCATTAAATGCTTGTTGTGTTCTATATTAGCATGTTTGATCCTTGAATAACCTAGTTATTCTAAATATACATAGTCGTTGGAGCATATATGAAATAAGACAAATATGAATGAATTGGTTGATTCTCATGGATATGAAAATAGCAAAGGGCTGCAACGAAATTCATAGGTACTTGATTGGAGAATAAGTATTTGACATGACTCGTATCAAGATCACTTCATGGGCCGTTTCCATGAGTGATGTTTGATAAACGTAGTATCTTTGTATTCTTCGACCTGAGATACATATTTGAGACTTGAGTGTAGGAATTGTTGTGCTTTGATATGGTTTAACAATGTTCATGTTAAAAGACAATTATAAGGGCCATCAGTGGGTATAACATGGACTACATGATAGGCGTATGTAGTCAAGACGGGATTTGTTCCTCGTATTTGTTGAGAATTAGACATTTAAGGCCATACTAAAAGTTGAACACCACATGAGATTGATTATGATCTATGTCTTATGTTCAACAAGATGTTTGTGATAAAGAAATAACTGATACCACACCTTATTACCAATTGTAGCTTTGAGCTCTTGGAAATTAGTAGTTGCTAGATGGAACCTCTTCATGTGTTGTTGGGGGCATTAGTTTGTTTCTAGATGTCAACCAATGTCTATGTCAATCTATAATGAATCTTGTGCAAGAGAGATTATTAGAACTATATGCACAAGAATCATTTTAGAATGATGTTTTTCAATAATATATGATCCTATATGGTCATACCTTTAGCAATTTGTCACTTATTGATTATTTATAAAGTAATCTGATTACCCAACTCTTATATTTAATTTTAGAGAAGTTATTATTTTGTGAAAATAATATTGGAAAATTATTATTTTATGAAAATAATTGTTTAGAGAGTATAACTAATTATTTAATCATATGGTATGATTTAATATGTTGTGTACAAGTTTTGGGAGTTTTCCAAGACCAAAAGATAAAGTCATGTACATGTTTTAAAAGGAATGAATTATAACACACTTCTTCACCTCACTCTTCCCTATTTCCGGCCGAACCTATATGGGTGAGGTGAGGGTTTCTTGTTTGACTTGTACTTACATGCACCATAACCCTAAGTTGTTATCCCTTCTCATTTAATGGAAGCATGGGTCTTATATCTCAAGTATAAGTATATAAGAGAGTGTAAGGCTTGCATTTTTGGCTAGTCTTTTGACCTCTTTCAATCACATCCACCCTTATCAGAAAAATCATAAACCACCAAAACCGTCGAGAAATCAAAATCTTCTCTCTATCCTCCCTCATATCTCTTCAAAAACAACCTAAATCATCACTACAGTTGACCAACATAACAAAAATCAATTAGTATATTGTAATAATAAAGTTGGCAGAAAGTTGAAACTTTGGATTTCTTTTTTCGGTGAAATTCATCGGTATGTCCAACGAATGAATATTTACTGTAATTTTTTTTTGAAAATACCCATATTTTTAGTATGCCTTGAATTTTGTATCAAGATTTTATATTTTAAACAAAATTTTCAAATTTTATAATATTAATAATTGTTTTGTATTTAGATAGCATTGTTAAAACTAGGTTTTTCAGATAACCGAGTACAAAGAAGTTAAGTAAAGTTTGGTCATGATTACAATTGATTATTATAGAATTTGGTTCTAAAATGATTTTTTTATAGATTTGGTACTCAGGGTGGACGGATTTAGGTGTGTGGCAGGGTACAAGGTTAACAGTACTAGCGGTACCGCTGCCGAAAAATCTAGTGACGAACTCACTCCCGTCAATAAGCAAACAAACAATGACGACCCAAAACCCTCTTAGAAACTGAAAAATATTTAATAAAGCAACAAAAGTCAAAGAAACTGGGCGAAAAATAATAGGCTTCTTTGGCTAAAGTGTATATTGATGTTTCTAAATATAAGGAACGAGACATTTAATGATGGTTGGAGGCATTATGGAAGCAGGTTCTAGAGCATACTAATGCTTCAGAGGGAGGTTCATATTGGACAAGGCACCAAATGAATTCTAACGATTTAATTAGATCTACAACGAAAATATAAAAAGTTTGGCTAACGAGATATCCGAGGTTGATGCTTTAAAATCAACACAAAGCTAGCATCAAGGGCTTAATATAATTAAAGTTTTCCCCATGAAAAAGTGTGGGATATTTTGAAACGCTAAGCGAAATGGTTTTGCGTCAGAAAAGTTAGTGAAGGCTCCTAATCCCCTTCATCCAAAAGAAAAGAAAACGACAATTGTAATACCGCCAAAAATAATTGATGTTGTCAATGAAATCATCATCATCCACACTATAAGCAAAGTGGTGGTGGAAGTGAGGAAAAACTATTAAGATGAAAAATTACGCATCATGTGAGAAAGGAAAAACTATCTAGATGAAAAATTACGCAACATGTGAGAAACTTAACAACGAAAAACTTGAACTATTGAATTGGTAGAGGCATAAGATGTAGAGTTTTTTCCAAATCTATATGAACATTTGAACAAAGGTTTGCTACTAACTCTGATTGAGAAGAAACAACAAGTTACCAAAAAATATGTTGGGGAATTTTAGAATTTCATATTAGGAATTTAGTAATTGTTTTAAGATTTTTAATTATTATGTTTGATTTTTAATTTTTGTTCGATTTTCTATTTTCTATTTGTACTCGCTAGTTTATATTTTAATCAAAAAGATGTTATTTTTAATTTCAATTTTAATTTTGTGGTTTGAAATTAGTAAAAATTTAATTTAAAAAAAATTGACTAGGTTGGAATTGATGAAAAATATAAAATTTTAATACGTTGCTGGATGAAAGATGAAACTAGTAATACGTTTTTTTGGATTTCAAATAGATCTAATAAGAGAAAATTGAAGTGGGTGGATTGGTTGGTTGCAAAAGCATGCTTTCTTGTATTTCGCCATAATGTTTTCTTGCTGGTGTTTTTTCTACGATAACTTTTGCGGTTCAAAAGAAATGAGAAAAAAAAAACGATATAACAATAATATGCCAAATGGATTGAAAAATATGATGAACTCCTTCCATCTTCCATCTTTCAATACGGATGAACTTCTTCCATCCTTATATGAGTCCTTCCATCCTTATATGAGGTTTTGTAACTATTTTGGTTCATATGGAGATGTTACAATCATACTGACTATATTTGGCATCAAAATAGCAAAGATCAATTATATTGAGGCACCAAAACCGGTCATTTAATATTGAAGATGTACTACAATTGTTTCAGACTAAAATTGTAAAAGAAAACATTTTGGACAAAAAATTTGAAAAAAAAAACAGCCATATTCACAGATCAAAAATGTAATTTACTTAAGTACAATATTATAACAAAAAGTTAATAAAAGTATTTTGTTTATTATTGCAATAACCGTAAATATTAGCTGGATAAATCATCACCCATGCATTTTGTTCGGGGTAAAGTAATGTCCACTCAAGAATTAAAATAGAAAAGAAGAAAGAAAAAAGAGGTGGAAACTTGAGCGCAACCAATCGGCATGCATTGGCACATAAACTCCAAAGCATGCTTAGTAAATAGTAATCTTTGATTATGCTTTCTAATCGAATAATTAAAAAGTCAAGATTTGATTACTTTTTGACCACCTTTCTATCATTTTTTATCTCATCGTCGTATCCTCTTTATCGTTTTTAGATTAATAATATATCGGATCTTAAGATGATTTAGACATGATTACATGTAAGTTGATGTTTATTTGTGTTGTAAATTTGTTTATTTATAACAATCACTTCTGTAGTATGTAAAAATTGATTTAATTCTGATATTTTTTTTTCAAGGGCCACAAATCTGATTTAATAAAAATTTAATGAATGATCTCTCACACTTTTATTGCTTAGTTCTTAATCTTAATTATCTTCTATTGTTTCGGAAAAAAGTTAAGAAAAAACTACAAACAATTATCGCACATTTTTGTTGAATTTCAGACTTGATATTGAACAATCCAATAATTAAGATTATAAACTAATCACAAATTATTTAAAATAGACAAGCAAACGAATTTACAGATAATATTTATGATTAAATATCCAAACATTTTCATAAACAACCAACGAGTAATACGGATGATTAAATGTTGATATGTCACGAGATAATAAATCTAGTTGTTATTATTATTATTATTATTATTATTATTATTATTATTATTACCAAGTTTCGTCCAGAAATTAGAATGATCATTTTCGATCAGATCTGATTATAAGAAAGGAACAGAAGCAGACTGTCCTGTTATTGGATGAATATAAATGTGAAACAATAATGTAAAACCGACCTATTGATGACTGAACTTGATCGAAAGAAAAATTACACAAATCAGACTCAAGTCCTTAAAGGTTTTACTCTGCTTCTATCGACTATAAGCAATAGAGTAAAACCCCAGGATGTAATGAAAATTTATCGATTTTCCAACAACAATGGAAAACAATAAACGTAACGTGAATACTCAGAAACCAGGAAGAAATCGCCTAAAGAGAGCTATGAATTTCGAGCAGAGAATACGACTCCCAGAGAGCTATATTTATAGGTTTCGAAACCCTAGAATGCAGCAAAAAACCCTCATAGATCGGCCCCTAGAAACCCTAGGCGTTGACTTGCTCTCTAAGCAAGCCATTTCTGGGCCTTCGAAAATATTTCGAACGAACCGGATTCAGTCCAACTCGACCAATCTCGAACTTGCTAAAAATAAAAGATCCTCAACTCCCAATGGCCGATGTGTCGTGCGAAGTGCCAAGTGTGCCTAATTCGCTCTATTTCTCGCACTTGGGACGTCGGCTAGTGCTAGGCTAGGTTAGGCGTGCATGTGTGGGGTTGGCTCATCCCTTGATCCATTAAAGCCTTTGAAGGCATATCAAGAGATAAGCATTATCAATCCACTAAATGTTTCTTCCCCCACCAATGTGGAATAATAGAAACTAGCCAACTTGCTTATTCCATCAAAATTTCCAACAACCCCCACCAAGTTGGAAAGTTTCCTTTCACTCAGACAAATGATGTCACTTAGGTGTCACGAAGATTAAACCCTAGTTTAATGAGGACAAACAATAAGAGACCAATTTAATGGTATCCTTATAGGTTTAACCATGAACCTTATGACCTATCGGGTTTACCCCCACACATTACATGTCGTCTTTGCGTTACCCCTGAGCGCTAATATGGCCATGTACTATAAATTCTTTTAATGACCCTTTAGAAGATAAACCACTAATTTTTACTTGAGGCGGCAACACGAATAGATCATATATGCAAAGTTTTACATCATCTTCGTTGTGTAGATGTCTCCAAAGCATTGTTAAGAGCATTATTGTAACACCCCGATGACGATGTACTTATAATTTTAACCTTATAATTTATTTATATTGCATTTTGGTCCCTAAGTTGAAGAGAAGTGTACAATTAAGGCCCTAGTGGCATTTTCGTAATTTTGAGGCTGAGGGAGTTCGCCATGCGTACGTGAGTACTCTGGGCATACGTGGCCATATCCTAAACCCTAATTTTTAGGGTTTTGTCTATGTTTAAGCATCATCAAGCCTCATTTCTTTCCCCATTTCCAGCCTCCATCATCATAAATGTGTTCTCTTGCAAACCCTAGCCCCATTAAAGCATTTGGAGGGTTGAGTGTGACTTTTTGTGTGTTCCAAAGGAAGAAGAAGGTGGTGGTGAAGCTTGGAATCTAGAAGCAGGATTGGATTGGGAAGTTTTGCATCTTTCTCCATCAATAGAATGTATAAAGTTCATACCTTGATGGTAGTCTATTAGATCTTGATTATGTGTTGATTTTATGTCTTTTTGGTCCCAAATTGTTAAATCCTGAGCATGACATGTTCTTGACTCATTAAGTTGTATTTTTGGACTTTAGTAGTGGAATTAAGTCATATAAATGAAGTTCTAATGGCTAGTTTTGTCCCATGCTTGTTGAGAGTCTTAAGGCATTAAGACGTTGGGTATTTATAGATTAAGAACTTATTGAGCATGCAAGGTCATAAAGTTGGAAACTTTATGGCTCCTAATGACATTTTGACCTTGGATCTGCATTTGGGCGTATTAAGTCATTGCAATAAGCACTTAATGGAATAGTGAGAATATAGGGTTACGCCTTGCGTACCTGGGAATATGCCCAACGTACGCTGTCAAAGGTCCCGATGCGGTCAAAGAGGAGTACACCTAGTGTACCTCCAAAGTACGCCGTGCGTACTCACTCTGGGTCAACTCGGCCGACTCAGTGGTTTGACCAGGTTTGACCTTAACGGTATTTTGGGTATTGTGGGTGGCAACTTAGAATTTATCCTTTGATTGGATATATGTGACAACCCATTATTTTCAATCTTGTAAAAAGTCAATCAAAGTCAACAAAAGTCAATCAAAGTCAACAAAAAGTCAAATTATCGGTTTGATTTATTTTATTAAGGTTAGATGAATAATTTCTATGTGTATAAACCTTGTATTAAAAGTGTTGTAAGGATTAGAAGTAAAAACACTCCAACCGAGAACCCTCGCACCGAAAATCCTTTTCGGCCGCAAACCTACGAGACTACTCCTTCGGACCACAAATGAATTCTCGGCTGTAAACACTTCGGACTACAAACCACACATGATTCTCGTTTTCGGCCGAAAACATCCAAAGTCTATCCACTTCATACTTCCCAACTGAGGTGTCCCATCACGATTTCAGTCTTTTATATCTATATCTATATATATATATATATATATATATATATATAGGGGGACCGAAATCAACCCCTCATTCCACACCTTCCAGCCGAAAACTCACTCTTTTCTCTCTCAAAGTCACAACCAAAAACTCTCAATTCCCTCTCAACTATCATCTGAAGATCACTTGTATCTTCATAGGATCATACCAAGTTCTTCAAGTGTTCTTCATCCTTTCAAGAAATCATCATCCATCATCTTAAACCTGGCCGAAAATGCCTTGATCTTCTTGGTTTCACCAAGAACACCACTTGAATCATCAAGTGACCGAAAACCCTTGGTGACCGAAAACTCCTGGCAGTTTTCGGTGTTCACTTCTAATCCGCCTTTTTGTAAGTGATTCTTACATCTTAGGCTATTACATATCATATTTATCACTATATTCGCTAATTATATACATATATATTGCGTGAAATGCTATTAGGACTCGGTTTTGTTACAGGATCTTACTTGTAGAATTAAAACTACCTTTTCGGATCTTCACCAGATTACTCACATAAGGTGAGTTCATACCCCTATGTTTTACCATTTTTAAATGCTTTCAGGGGGAGAATGCAAGTAGAACAAAAAATATTTGTGTTAACACTTACATGTGATTACAAACCATTTTTAAGATACTAATGTTTTTATAAACTTATTAAATTATTTTTAAACTATTTCAAACTCTTAAATTGTTCTTTTTATCAAATCATATTCATATATATATATATATATATATATATATATATATATATATCTATATCCTTATATATAATAAGGATTTAACAGACTTAGGACTATTGCTTTTACCTTAACTCATGTTCCTTGTTTTCTTGTGGGCTTAAGGTAGGATCACCAGTCTGACTGTCAATTAAACCTTAATTATACATGCCAAGTATATATATATATATATATATATATATATATATATATATATATATATATATATATATGAGTATTAAAGTTATTTCAATAACATTGTCAATCAGTTCAGTACAAACATAACATTAGGAAACTATAATAGGTATAGTTTTAAGATATATTCACACTATTACTAGTTCAAAATACATTAGATGAATCAATACATAAGTACAAACTACTTTTCATTGCAAGTTCATTATTCATCTACAAGAACAAGAGAACATATACATACTATACGTAAACGAGTTAATACTAACATGTGAGATACTACATCATGGTGCTTAGTAATATCCTTGTTAAGTCATGTTTTTTAACCAAAGTCTCCTGGAGGGAGAGTGTGAATTTGTATATAGATCTATACGAGACTGACAATCCCTCACCTTAGTTGTTAACTACAGTTGGGACCGGCAGGTCTATGAGTGACAAATGTTATAACTTTTCGATGCCTGAAGAACGTCGTGAAGAATGCTAGTAATTAAGTCTGGTTATAATCTCATTCACATTAAGCATTAACAAAAAAAATTCGGTTTACAAACAAACATTACTTCAATAGTTTTATTTTAAGTAATAAGACTACCTATCATTATTTTTCAAGTACTAATACACTGTGGAGTTCATACAAGTGCAGTACTTTATTTTCTATCAAAGAAAAAAAATACATTTGTGGGAAACACTCACACTCACACTATTTCAGAGTACAATAACATACAACCATTTTGGTCTCGAGGTCTAAGACTGCTTTTCATTTAAATAGAGAAAATATAGGATTTTCTGGGGAACATACTATCAATTTTATGGAACAAATACAAACATCAAATACTAAATGCTTATGAACTTACGAACTTATATGTTGATACTCTCTTTTCAAAATAACTTGTATTCTTAGGGAACCAGTGGACAGGTACACTCATGCGGGTTTTTGAGAAGATGGAGCTTACTTAAGGCTCTTCATTTTATTGCTTTACATTTTTGGTGTTATACGTCAACTCAAAGAACACACATGTCTTAACTATATTTTATATACAATGGATGTTGTTGCTTGTTTTACGATTATGCAATTGTTATGATATTGAGCATGATGTCCTCCGCCCCCGAACGTTTCTGCCGTTCCGGTTTGGGGGTGTGACAGATTGGTATAAGAGCATTTTTTATAGTGAATTAAGTATATCAAACCATAAAAGATATACAACTATAAATGCTATGGGGCTGAAGCGCTCTAACTAAAAGTATACTTTTAAAATATAAGTATTTTATGAAGAAGTATACTAACACTCATAAATACAAGAACAATATCATAGTCATAAGTACATAAAAGTATTTGGATGTTGGACACTGCAGTTAAACCTGGACAGTTATGTAATCATATCTGGGATAGATATAGCCTGATCAACTATATTTATTTGAGATACGACCAACATGTGTTTGGGAGTGATGGTAGTGTTGCAACAAGTCTAAAACTTACTAACTCTACTCATACAAAGAACTCTAGAACATAACATAAAGTTAAAATACTATAGGAGTATTTTAGACACTATAATACTAAGAACCAATTATGTGAAAACAAAGGACCCTTGCTGGTAGATCTATAAGTACTAAGTGCATACATTATAGTTATATATAATTATGGTTTTATAGACTTATAATGTGTGGTTTAGCTTTACTTCCTTTTACTTGTTTGGATGTGGATATAGAGTAGGATCATTTATTCAAAGGTCTATTCGACCCGAGTTATATATAATTAGTATACACTATGTGATTACAGAAGGACCCAATATGAGTCATACCATACAGAATACATTAACTGTTAGCTATAAGTTTCTTATATGGAAACTTGAAATTGTTTACGAGCCTTTAATAAGTCTATTAGATGTCTCTTACACCCCTATTCTCGCGTAGATATAATGGCTGGATTTCATCTACTGGGAGACCCGTACTTTCCAAATCAAGGAAACGGTGGTTGGATTGAAGATGAACCAGTAGACGACCCTGTAGCTCCAATAGAAGAATAAGACTTCGAGGAAGAGGATGAGGAGGATGTTCAAGTAGACTCTGACTCGGAGCCAGAAGTCTATAATCCATATCAAGTTGCCCAACACCCCAATCCCCTTTAGAACTTCCAAGGCCCGACACCTCAGTGGGCAGTGAACTTAGAGGGGCGGAGTCGTGAGCAAGATCAACAACTTCCATTTAATGGGGACCGAAGCTTCAACAACATTAATGAGGGAGGCTCAGCAGACAGAGCCCTCCCTTCATTAGTACGTCGAGTTGCTCGTAACGATGAACAAGTAAGAGCAACCATCCACCGAGTTGTGGAGGTTGGTGTTACCACGGTAGTCAACACAGTTCACCTCCGCCACCTGAGTGAAGACCAGGAGTTAACAAGGAATCACACTGATGCCCTACATAGGGAACTGGCTGCCAACCGATCTGAGGTTAGAGAACTTCGGCAACGCTAAGAAGCATTGGAAAGGCGTGTGTGGGAAACAGAACACCAGTTGGCTGAATCTAGGGCTGCAACTAGTACAAACCAGAACCACATTCTTCGCAAGTAGGGCATACTCTACTCACTCTTTTGGATACAGATTAGGTCTACTTATAGACTCTAGTGTTAATTTCCTGTTAATGATTAGACCTCGAAATTTCATTTTCGATAGGTCCATATGCTGTCAAGGTTTTCTCATTTAAGCTGGTATGTTGTTGACCTACTTCAAGGTCAAATTTTCCCAAACTCTATACATCTAATATACCAATGAAATTGACATGAATTTTCTTTTCTTTGGAAAGATCACTATTAAATTCTTGAAGTTACTTTACAGATTACTACTTATGTTAGACTCTATTTCAAACTCCTTGCGAAATACGTATTGAACTAGTGTGAATTTGGTTCATGGTCTCCTGATTTATAATCACTATTAAATTCTTACCATCAGATCATCTTTATAAACATTATATCTAAAAGATGCTGCTATGGAAATCAATTAGGTGCAACAACAACAATCATCCCATACCTCTAACTCTGCCGCCGCCACCTCCATTCGATCTATAGTTTTCCAAGCTGCAGTATCCACGGTTGTGATAGCAGCCCTGACCTAAATCAATGTTAACGGTACTAGTGGGGATGGAACCGGTACCAACTCATATCATGGAGATAGACATGGACACCCTAGGGAGTGTTCATACACAGACTTCACTAACTCCAAACCTAGGACCTTTAATGGGAGTGGAGTAATCATTGATCTATCATAATGGTTCGAGAAAACGGAGTCTATCTTCAAGATCTGCTCCTGTATTGAAGGAGGCAATGTAAAATTTGGTGCCTGCACCTTCTCTGACAGGCCTCACATGGTGGAATAGCCATGTCAACTCGCTTACACTCACATTGGCTAACTCAATGGGCTTGGGGACACTAAAAGATATGATGATGGGGGAGTACTGCTCGAGGGGAGAAGTAAAGAAACTAGAGCAGGAACTTTGGGGCCTTACCATGAAAGGCTCTGACATAGTAGCTTACACTACTAGGTTTAGTGATCTTGCAGCTCTATGTCCAGGGATGGTCCCCACGGAAAGCAAGAAGATTGAGAGGTACATATGGGGACTGTTACCTCCATTTCAGGGGAGTGTATTGTCTTCAAAACACTCTACATTCGATAGTGCCAAACGCTTGGCACAAAGACTCATTGACCATGGAGTCTATCCACAAGTAACAACCCCTGTCCCAGAACAAGCCAAAGCGATCGACAACAAGAGAAAGTTTTGGGACATAAAGAAGAGCCAATCGACAACGAACCCAGCCAAGAAACAACAGATTGTGGCTATTCATGATGCAACGACCCTTTCTGCCCCTGCACCATCAAAGCAGTATGCTAGAAGTCTGCTGAAATGTAGCAAGTGCAACATGCATCACAACGGACCCTACCGCGAGATGCACTGTGCTAACTGCAACAGGAAGGGGCATACTGCCCATTTTTGTAAGACACCAGCTAGACCAATGACCCATGTCCCTGGTATTGGAGTAGGCCAGGCCTACTACGGGTGTGGTGAAGTTGGACATTACAAGAGGAACTGTCCAAAAGCAGGGAATAATGGTGGAGTAGTGAGAGTGTTGGCGATAGGCCATAAGGAAGTTGTGGCAGATCCTATGGTGGTCACGGGTACATTTCTCCTTAATAACTCTTATGCATGCATACTCTTTGATAGTGGAGCGGAGAAGAGTTTCGTAAGCCACAAATTTAAACATTTTCTCAAACAACAACCTCAAACACTAACAGGAACATTTGTCGTGGAAATGGCTGATGACAAGACTGAGAGAACTAACAATATATATATATATATATATATATATATATATATATATATATATATATATGTATATGTATATGTATATGTTGGATAAGATGTCTAAGTCCATAACTATTTTTGGTATGTACTTGACCCGACCTGACATGGTCCATTTGGCTTGCATGGCACCAAGCAATTAGATAGACTAAATGAGAGAAATAACACTTGTGGTTTATTAATATATTATAAGTTCTAATATATTAATAATATTATGTAATTAGTTTGATAAATAATTAATTTAGAATTAATTAAGTGATCAAAAGATAACTAATTAAATATATGGGTTGATTATGTAAATCATCCATAACTTGTATAGTGGGCTAAAAGGCTCCATGGATTATCAAGTTGGGTTCCACCCATAGGATGCTCCATGGGAGTTACAAACACATGGGTCATGGAAATGAAGAGTCATGACACATTAGGGTTTACATGGTGTAACCCTAGATGTGTCAACACTATATAAGAAACCCATTCTCCACCAAAATCGGCTACACATAAGAAACAAGAGGGCTAGGCCGATTTTAGTAGTGTGTATTCTCTGTAAAGTCATTCCAAAAGCATTTGGTGTTGTGTGAAGAATTTGAGGCATCACACTTGGGGTGCTAGGCTCACAAGGTTTCAAGGATCATAAGCAACAACAAGGTAAGTTATTCTATCTTTAATTCAAGTTAATAACTTGTTCCCCATGTATGCTAAATAGGAATATAACCTTGGAATTCAACTTTGCATGATAATTAGACAAACATAGATCCAAGGTTATTAGGGTTGCATGTACACTTAGGAAGTGTTAGAATGCTCAAAACCCATCAGTATATATATATATATATATATATATATATATATATATATATATGTGTGTGTATGTCTATATATATATATATATATATATATATATATAGGATGCACCCTCACTCTAGATAACTATTCTTTCCAAATCGACCTTATGCCGGACTCAATAAAAAGTTTCGACATCATCATCGACATGGATTGGTTGAGTCCTCATTGTGCAAACATCCTATGATATGATAAATTTGTTCGCCTTACCCTGCCGAGTGGTGAAACCTTAGTCATCTATGGTGACAAACGAGGAACGAACCTTCAAATCATATCGTGCATCCAAGCCCAGAAGTACTTACGAAAGGAATATCATGCGTTCTTAGCATATGTGGTTGACAGAACTCAGGAAGTGAGAGACATAAATGGAATTCCTGAGGTCCGCGATTTTCCTGACATTTTTCCCGAAGATCTTCCTGGAGTGCCTCCAGAATGTCAAGTTGAGTACAAAATCGACTTAATTCTTAGAGCTACCCTTGTAGCCAAATCGCTCTATCGTCTAGCACCAGCAGAGATGCAGGAACTATCCAGTCAACTGAACGAACTGCACAACAAAGGATTCATCAGACTGAGCTTCTCACCCTGGGGAGCACCGGTCTTGTTCATGAAGAAGAAGGATGGATCGTTCTGTATGTGTATCGACTATCGCGAGCTAACAAAACTGACCGTTAAGAACCAATACCCTCTACCATGGATAGATGACTTGTTCGAACAACTTCAAGGAGCAAGCTACTTTTCAAAGATTGACTTAAGTTCCAGGTATCACCAGTTATAAGTTTTAGAGGAAGATGTTCCTGAAACAGCATTCCAAACTCGTTATGGTCACTAAAGTTTGTAGTGATGCCTTTTGGATTAACCAATGCACCCGCGATGTTTATGAATTTAATGAATAGGTTGTGTCGTCCTTACTTAGATAAGTTTGTGATAGTATTCACTGACAACATACTTATCTACTCGTGTATTAAGGAGGAACATAGTCAGCACTTACGACAGATCTTGGAAACACTATGAGCAAAAAAACTTTATGCGATGTTCTCGAAGTGTGAATTTTGGATTTGGAGAATCGAATTTCTGGGTCACATGGTCAGCAAAGAGGGAATTCACGTGGACCCTTCCAAAATCAAATCCATCGAGAACTAGTCAGCACTAAGGACGCCTACAGAAATCCATCAATTCTTAGGCCTTGATGGCTACTATCACAGATTCATTCAGAACTTCTCAAAGATAGAGAAGCCACTCACCACCTTGACCCAGAAAGGTGTGATCGTGGATAGGTTAACCAAATCCACACACTTCCTACCAATTAAAGAAACTGACAAGGTGGAGAAACTGACCAGAACATACATTAGAGAGATCATACGACTGCATGGTGTGCCCATATCTATTATCGCTGATAGAGACAATAGATTCACCTCAAGGTTCGGGCAGTCACTACAAAAATCTTTGGGAACTAGGTTGGACATGAGTATAGCTTACCATCCACAAACTGATGGGCATAGTGAGAGAACAATCCAAACATTATAAGACATGCTAAGAGCTTGTGTGATGGACTTTGGTAAAGCATGGGATGACTATTTCCCATTGGTCGAGTTTTCATACAAAAACAACTACCATACCAGTATCAAAGTTGCTCCATTCGAAGCCCTCTATGGCCGGAAGTGCAGATCCCCTCTGTGATGGGTTGAAGTAGGTGACACGCAGCTAGCTAAAGGACAAGTTCCTGACCGCACTTTCACTGGTCCAGAAATCATTAGAGAGACGAATGAATAGATTGTTCAGATTCGTGAACGATTGAAAGCTTCTAGAGACAGACAGAAGAGCTACGCAGACAAAAGACGAAAACCCTAGGCATTCCAGGTTGGTGACAACATTCTATTGAAGGTCTCACACTGGAAGGGCATGATACGCTTCGTAAAGCATGGAAATTTAAATCCAAGGTACATCGATCCTTTCGAGATCATTGCTAGGGTCGACCCAGTAGGTTACAAACTCAAACTACCCCAAAAACTTAGCAATGTACACCCTACCTTCCATGTATCTAACCTAAAGAAGTGTCTTTCTGATGAGACTCCTAGTTATCCCACTCGATGAAATCGAGATCAATGAGAGCCTCAACTTCGTGGAAGAACCAATAGAAATCATGGATAGGGAAGTTAAGCAAACCAAACAAAGTCATATACCTAGGGTGAAGGTTCGATAGAATGCCAAGCAGAGACCTGAATTCACTTGGGAGCGGGAATATCAAATGAAACAAAAGTATACACACCTTTTTCCATAGTCCATGATTATCACTTTAGACTTAATTTCAGGACGAAATTCCCTTTAATGGGGGGATGATGTCACAACCTGTTATTTTCAATCTTGTAAGAAGTCAATCAAAGTCAACAAAAGTCAAACAAGTCAAATAAAAGTCAAAATTTTGTTTTGATTTATTTTATTAAGGTTAGAATAATAATCTCTATGTGTATAAACCTTGTATTAAAAGTGTTGTGAGGATTAGAAGTAAATGCACTCTAATCGAGAACCCTCGCACAAGTCCAAACCCTCGCACAAGTCCAAACTTTTCGGCCGCAAACCTGCGAGACTACTCCTTCGGACCACAAATGCATTCTCAGCCGTAAACACTCCGGACTGCAAACCTCGCATGATTCTCGTTCTTGGACGAAAACATGCCAGGTCTATCCACTTCACACTTCCTAACCAAGGTGCCCCATCATGATTTCGTTCTTATATATATTTAGGGGACTGAAATCAACCCCTCATTCTATACCTTCCAGCCGGAAACTCACTGTTGTCTCTCTCAAAGTCACAACCGAAAACTCTCAATTCCCTCTTAACTATCATCCTAAGATTAGTTGTATCTTGATAGGATCATACCAAGTTCTTCAAGTGTTCTTCATCCTTTCAAGAAATCATCATCCATCATCTTAAACATGACCGAAAATGCCTTGATTTTCTTGGTTTCACCAACAACACCAAGAACACCACTTGAATCATTAAGTGACCGAAAACCCTTGGTGACCGAACACTCTTGGCAGTTTTCGGTGTTCCCTTCTAATCCTTCTTTTTGTAAGTGATTTCTATAGCTTAGGCTATTCCATATCATATTTATCACTATATTCGCTAATTCTATACATATATATTACGTGAAATGCTATTAGGACTCAGTTTTGTTACATAATCTTACTTGTGGAATTAAAACTACCTTTTCAAATCTTCACTAGATTACTCACATAATGTGAGTTCATACCCCTATGTTTTACCATTTTTAAATGCTTCCAGGGGGAGAATACAAGTAGAACACAAAATATTTGTGTTAACACTTACATGTGATTACAAACCATTTTTAAGATACTAATGCTTTTATAAACTTATTAAACTATTTTAACCTGTTTTCAAACTCTTAAATTGTTCTTTTTATCAAATCATATTCATATATATCTTTATGTATAATTAGTATTTAACAGATTTAGGGCTATCGCTTTTACCTTAACTCCTGTTCTTTGTTTGGTTGTGGGCTTAGGGTAGGATCACCAGTCCAACTGTCAATTAAAACTTAATTATACATGCAAAGTATATATATATGAGTATTAAACTTAGTTCAATAACATTGTCAATCATTTTAGTACAAACATAACATTAGGAAACTATAATAGGTACAGTTTTAAGATCCGTTCACACTATTGCTAGTTCAAAATACATTACATGAATCAATACATAAGTATAAACTACTTTTTATTGCATGTACATTATTCATCTACAAGAATAAGAGAACATATACGTACTATACGTAAACCAGTTAATACTAGAATGTGAGATACTACATCATGGTGCTTAGTAATATCTTTGCTAAGTCATGTTTTTATAACCAATGCCTCCTAATGGTAGAGCGTGAATTTGTGTATAGATCTATACGGGACTGACAATCCCGCACCTTGGCTATTAGCTATGTCTACAGGTGACAAATGTCATAACTTTTCGACGCCTGAAGAACGTTGTGTAGATTGCTTGTCAATTAAGTATGGTTATAATCTTATTCACATTAAGCATTAACTAAACATTTTGGTTTACAAAACAAACATTACTTCAGTAGTTTTATTTTAAGTAACAAGACTACCTACCGTTATTTTCCAAGTACTAATACACTGTGGAGTTCATACAAGTGCAGTACAATATTTTCTATAAAAGAAAACTTACATTTATGGAAAAATTCACACTCACACTATTTCAGAGTACAATAACATACAAACATTTCGGTCTCGAGGTCTAAGACTGCTTTTCATCTAAATAGAGAAAATATGGGATTTTCTGGGGAACATACTATCATTTTCATGGAACAAATACAAACATCAAATACTAAATGCTTATGAACTCACCAACTTAAATTTTGATACTCTCTTTTCAAAATAACTTGTATTCTCAGGGAACCAGTAGACAGGTACACTCATGTAGGTTTTTGAGAAGACGGAGCTTACTCAAGGCTCTGATTTTTATTTATTTACATTTTTGGTGCCATACATTCAACTTAAAGAACACACAACAATGGATGTTGTTGCTTGTTTTAGTATTATACAATTGTTATTACTGAGCATGACGTCCTCCGCCCCCAAACGTTTCCGTCGTTCCGGTTTGGGGGTGTGACAATAGGTGTTTATAAGAGTCGTGACTCGGATTTTGGACCTCATCAGCTAACCGGTAGTTTTTGAGGTGAGTTTCTTCACTGTATAAATGGGTCAAAGGCACTAAGGCTGAACCATTGGATTAGATATCCTGATATGTGATAGTATGATGTTATGCTTAGTGATATGTAGATCTATCTGATTGTATGCTGACTGATTATATGTTTATCTGTATATGTGTATATATTTGGTTAATGTTTAAGGTTTTATTGCTTTGTGCATGAGCCAACAGACCGAGGGTATTCCATCCCGAGGATGACTCGACCCAACATTGGTATTCCAACCTAGGGTATTCCATCCCAAGGATGACTTGGTCCTATGGTTGACTGGGCCTAGGGTACTCCAACCCGATGGTTGACCTGAACCGAGTTATGTATATATTGGCATTCCAATCTATGCTATTCCATCCCGAGGATGACTAGACCCTATGATTGAATTGGCCTGGGGTATTCCAACCTGATGGTTGATTGGATCTAACATGTTTGACTGTATATTTGATTTTTTTATTTGGTGGTACTTTGGGGGGACTCACTAAGCATTAGCTTAGGGTTTCAGTTTATTGTTTCAGGTACGTCGGATGATCGAGGGATGGCGAAGGCATGACTGTACACATCTCCTTGTTATTGCTTTTATGATTTTGGGATACTTTGATCTTGGATAAATATTTTGGAAAATATTGAGCTGTAGACATTTTATAACTCTAGTGTGATTTTGAAAAGTTGAAATTTTTTGTGTTTTTGGTAGTGTTACACTTCTCTCAACCCTGCTCTCGGCAACGACGTACTATCCTACCTTACATGGATCTATCATTTAAGATAGTACCTTCTATGGTTTGTGACTTCGTTGTTACCCTTTAAACTTGATAATTAGGAACACTAATGTCAAATTGGGTTTCCATCACTAAGCGATTATGTTGTGGTTTTGACCCATGACTCACGTGGTAGATGTAACCAAATCTATCGTAAGAGGTTTGGTCAGCGGATCTGCCAAGTTTCTACTTCTCTTGACAAAAACAACTTTGATGGTACCACCCTCAATTAGTTGTCTTAAAAAATTGTGTCTTAGACCTACATATCTCGACTTCCCATTATGTAATTTAGACAGTGTGGCCTTACTGTCATAATACATGGGCATAGAAGGCATTGGAATATCCCACAGACGGATATCCATGATTAGATCTCGAATCCACACTACCTCTTTGCCCGTTGTTGCTAAGGCAATTAGCTATGCTTCCATCATTGAATAAGATAGGCATGTCTATTTCTTGCTCGCCCAAGAAATAACACCACTAGCTAGAGTATAAATTGAACCATTTGTGGATTTTGAGTCAATGATGTGTTCTATCCAGCGAGCATTAGAATACCCTTTGGTATTCCATTGAAGTACAAATACGTCAACTCAAAATTACTTGTCGTTTTCAGGTATCCCAAGACTCTATCCACTGCCTTCTAATTCACCATACCTGGATTGACAGTATATTGACTCAGTCTGCTTATAGCAAGTGCGACGTCAGGTCAAGTACAATGTGTTGCATACATCATGCTCCCATTTACACTTGCATATTTTAGTAGAGCCACTGCTGGGCCAAAACTCATGTTTAGTTTCATACTCGAATCAAAAGGAGTATCAAATTCATTAATATTCAAATGTTGAAACTTTGTCAGAATTTTTTCTAAATAATGAGATTGACTTAAAGAAATCTAACTGCATATCCTTTTCACCCTAATACCAAGAATTGTATCAACTTCTACAGCATCTTTCATCTTAAAGCTTGAGGATAAATATTTTTTCGTCTCAAGAATACCTTCTAAGTGAGTGCCAATGATCAACATATCATCAACATAAAGACATATAACAACTACGTATTCAGATGTGCATTTGCAATAAATACACATATCAACACTATTGTGCTGAAATTTGAAAGCAGTCACAGTGATGTCAAATCTCTAGTGCCACTGTTTTTGGGATCTTCCTTCAAAATGTATAAGGATTTAATAAGTCTACACACTTTATTTTCTCGTCTATGTACTATGAAACCTTTAGGTTTCTCCAAGTAAATCTCTTCTTTGAGATAACCAATTAGGAAGGTTATCCTCACATCCATTTGATGAATGTACAATCCTTTCAATGATGATATTAAAGGGTTTTGAGCATTCTAACACCCCTAAGGTGTACATGCAACCCTAGAAACCTTGGATCTATGTTTTACTATGATACATGCAAAATTGATTTTCCAAGATCCTTAACCTATCTAGCATACCATGGGGAACTTTAATCATAAAAGTTAGTAAGAAAGACATATCTTTTAGATGTTTGGATTCCATGAAAACCTTGTGAGCCTAGCATCTCAAGTGTGATGCCTCAAATGTCTCACACAACACCAAATACACTTGGAATACCCTTGAGAGAAGTAGAACACTTCTAAAATCGGCTATGCCCTCTTGTTCTCACTAGTGCCGATTTTGGTTGCTCACATGTTCCTTTTAAAGTGTGTCATAAGTAGGGTTACACCATGTAAACCCTAACTTGACATGGCTCTTCATTTCCATGATCCATGGGTTCAAAAACACCATGGAGCATCCTATGAGTTTTAGCCCAACTTGATAATCCATGGAGCATTAGCTCACTATACAAGTATGGGTGATTTACACAATCAACCCGTATATTTAATTACTCTTCTTTTGATTACTTAATTAATTCCAAATTAATTCTTAATCAATACTAATTAAATAATATTATTAATATATTAGAACTTATAATATATTAATAAACCTTAAGTGTTATTTCTCTCATTTTAGTCTATCTAAATGCATGATGCCATGCAACCCAAATAGACCATGCCAACCGGGTCAAGTACATCCCAAAAATAGTTATGAACTTAGATGCCTAATCCAACAGTCTCCCAGTTGGATACGTCTAATAACTATATCTTCAAGAATAACTTTAGGAACCGATCATCAATCATAACTCTTTCAAGGTCTCGCGGAACTGAGATGATGATGATACACCATTTAAGATAAGTGATCATATAATTCAATGTTCTAGATATGAGCCGGACAAATACATGGAACAATGTCTTACTTATTGTCCAACAGTTTGTTTCTCGATTTCCGATTTGTTTGACATAGAACTTATTTGAACACATCAACTTAATTCTGACCGGGCCCGACACATGGGTCAACACAAAGTCATCGAGGGGCCCGGATATCGCTTCTAATCAAAGAAGGAACAGATAAACTTCGAGTCATATGGTTGTTCTACTACTTGTGGAATCATACACAAAGGCACGTTTTATAACATCGAGTTACCAATGCGTTTACGTACAATGAATGTATAACCAACTCATAGGCAACAAGTCATATCTCTAGGTTTGAAGACTTATACGATGTTACCATCTCACAATCACTCGAGATAAATTCCATGAAGTGATTCTAGTGAGCATGGGTTGAATCCAATACTCATAACTTATGAGCACTCATAAATGTTGCAACAATCCTTGATATGTCCCATACCTTGGACATCTACAATCCAGCTTCATTACAGTCTTGATTCATATCTACTTCCAACATATGACCAATTGTGGATGGTTTGAATAACTTAGTCCTTCGGGAAGAATGACCTAGTTATTCTGGAAGTCAAAACATGCAAAGTGAAACACAAGAATAATCGAATCCAATATGGTCTCAGAACTTATGAATATAAATAAAACATCTTTCATTTATCACCATATTGATTACCCATCATTCATTGCATACTGTTTCAAACTATCAACTTTATACTTAAATTAAAAACAATAGTTGTCCCATGCTCCAAGCATGTACACTATGTTTTTCTAAACACTAGTCATGCCATACACCAATTATGCACACTATGTTTTTCCAAACATTAGTTATGCCATACACCAAGTATGCACACTAAGTTTGTCTATGATCTATACTCTGTGAAATAGATCTATTGAACATAATTCTAGTGATACTCATTTCACAATCCCAAATCCTTACCGTAAATGCAAGAATTCTAGATTCCTGCCATTTACCTAAATCTGTTAGATTCTAAATTTATATGCATTGGTCCTCTTGTAATGATTATGCACAAAGTCACAAAGACTTGTCAACAAACATTACAGAGTATTCCAATGGAGATCAACTCCCTGGAAACGAAGTCTCATATTCAAAGTTCATTGCCTTTGAACATTCTTCTTGCATTAAGTTTCCTAATCTTACACAGATTTAATGAATAACTTCCACCTATGGGAACATTTCCATATTCCCCTTTTGACTATTACTTTTGAACAAGAGTTGCCTCTTTTCAGAATATGTCAATATGGTCCTTCCAAAATTAACACTATACTTCCAACTGTCCCTAAGCAACCAATATTTGGTAAAACTTAGATTTTCCTCAACAATTGCTTAATCAAATTAGTCATATCTAGTTCTAGCACTTTTTCCCTCTTAATGCTCCGGGCATTTGGGAAAATTTAGAACAAACGAATATTATAGCACATGCAATCGACCCTATATCCGAAGCATATGGGACACGATTCATAAAGACATGATACTAGACCAGTATTTTGCTATAATATTTCTATTCTATTTTCCAAGTTCTCATAATTTAGATTATGAAAAGGGATGCCGTAATCATAATCGAATTTTAGAACGCAAATAATGGACCCATATATAGAATTTCCTTATGTCGAGCCATTCCAACATAAAATTCTTATATATATATATATATATATATATATATATATATATATATATATATATATATATATATATATATATATATCCTTGACTAAATATGATTAAAACCTCAATCTACGCTTTTAGAATTGAAGTGAAGTATAATTTCCTCTCCCTTAATTATAGCAAAACAATTTTTTCCCAATTGAAACCTTTTGCATTCTATAATTAACATTGCTAACTTGCAACACTTATTATAATTATCATGCTCCCACTTGCATGATGATTATTAGCATGAAGCTTATGCTCCCACTAGCTTTGACATGTACTCATAAATCTTCTGGACTTCTAGAAATCAATACTTTATTGACCTTCTTACCAAAGTTCATATTTCTGATACGAGATGCTTTGACAAAGCTTTATCTAAATCATACACCTTTCCATAGATAGCACACATGTGTGTCTAAATAATTTCAGAACTATGAAAAGGGATGCCGTAATCATTGTCTCAATTGTTTAGACGTTTGCCATTTCTCACAAGCCCATGTTAGTGTGCCGGTTAACCACACACGCTCCACTAACGACTTTGAGAATGCAAATATCATAATTGCTATCTACTTAAAATCTACTTAGTGAAAGCGTTTCCTCACCATCATTTTCATGAATCGGAGAGAAACCTTATGACACTTTAGATTTTATGGTGTATGTGTTCCTATCCATGTGAATTTGTCCAAACCATAATCACAAGACAAGGTCAGTGACAAATCCATACTCTTATGGATTAAACTTGTGCAGTCTTAATTTCTTGCCATCTGGCAGCACAAGGGCCTGTCATTGCTTCCAAGTTGTTATGCTACCAATTGAGAACTCTCAGAACTCATATGCAAAGCCAAATTTAACTGGAATGGGCACAAAAATAGGAATATGTCAACATGATAGGTTATAAACCTCAAGTCGTGTGCTAGTGATAAACTATAGGTTTTTCTTCTTGATTAGATCTAGAAGCCTTTTCAAGATCTTTAAGACTCCTACTCTCCTCTTGACATATTAGACTCACTTGCCAAATATTCAAGAGATAGTGTGGATTCTTTATCAAGACAAACACTTCACACAATTTGCCTTAGTTGGTCTTTGTTTTATCCAAAACATCACAACTTACCAATTTCAAATGTACAAGAGTAGGACACATTTTACTCTTACATTTGACAAGTGTTATAAACCGTTCTTTAAGATATGTCACTCAAGTTACAATCTTGGAGTATGACTCTAAGAATTGTTTTGGAACGAAGTATGACTCACCTTCTTGATTTAACCATTTCAACAATTCATGATTCCTCTTCTTAGCCATAAGAATGCACTAAGATGTCCTTAGAGAACCAATTGTGATATGGTTTCTTAATCATTATGATGATCACTAAACATGATACTAAAGTACTCTCCCATCTTTTCAGATTTGAGAAACTTTTATCCTTCTGCCTGATTTGATTCTTCTCATTCGTCCTGCAAAACATTGAAAATTTTCTAATGTTTCAGAATTATACTTAAACTGGTAAGTATAACCATATTTACTAAACTTTAGTAAATCATGACGAATAATCTTATTGATTTTTTTGTGGTGTTCTTGACCAGTGCACAAGAATGTGTACTCGCTCCCTTAGTACTTCACTTGACTCACCTATAAATGTAAACAAAGAATTAGTCTTAATTTTCCAAAGCCGAAAGTTCTCATTCATCATACTATACAACTTGCATGATTCCAAGTTTCGGTCCAATTGAAACCTTGGGTGATGAGAATCTTTCATTATTTGATAAATTTAGACACTACCACAAATGAAAGAATCAAATTCACATTTCCATTATTGCTAGAAACATATACACATCAATTTGCCATAAAAGCCATTGTAAGGACATATAAACTAAAATAAGATCAAAATTTTATTTATTCATAAATTGTGGAAAAAAGCTTTTTCCTTACAATGCAGCTTTAAATGAAAACTATGTTGTTACATATTTCCTAGCAATTTATCATAACTCCGAAGTAGTAGCTTAAGAATCCGATCTTCGAACCATGCAATTGAAATCCATCTTTGCGATCAGATTCAACATACTCTTTCTTTAAGTGTCCTTCCCTTTGCTTGATTCTACCAAACAACAAAATGTTACCGAGTCACATTTTGTATTAAGAATCATCAATAAGGAACTTAATAGAGTTAGATAGTGGACTTACCTGAAGTAGAATCAAGCTTTCTGACTAGACCTTCTCTCATATCTTTCAGGTAGTTAGGGAAACTTTGCAGCCAATGCCCTTCCTTTTTGGCAATAGAACCATATGGACCCTTTGGGAATGGTACATATGACTATCTTAGACTTACCCTTTCTCTTTACCATCTGGTCAACCGAGTTGACTATGACCGATCCCTTTCCATTGGGAAGAGAAAGCTTTCAGGATTTCCAATGTCACCAATTTGTCAATGTCCATGGTAGTTTGGGAAGTTGATCTACTATTCAAATGTGCTTCACCAGAGCTCCAAATCATTTCTGATTCAGCAGCACCAAGAAAATATATAAGATCGTTAAGTGTCATGTCATAGTCTTATACATAGTAGTCTCAAAGGACACTCAGTATGTGACTTAGAAAGTGATTGAACAACCAACTTTCTTAAGACTTTGACACCTAACTCTCCTAGCTTTTCAATATGTGACTTAATCTCCAAGATGTGATCACACATAGACCTTGCTTGCCAATAGGGCTTGAGTGACCTTGAACTTGTGGGTTAGGCAGAATGATTGGAGGAGGTGGAGGGAGTGAAGAATGGTTTTCTGGGACATCATCTTCATTAGGAAAGCTTGTTCCAAGAGATTTGGGAAGATCATAGATGTCTGAAGCATACATCTTTTGGGAGATATTCAAGATAGTTGATTTGAAGTCCTTAATATAACATCCAATATGAAATATTAAGGCTAGGACCCAACACAATATTATATAACTTGGAGGAGGGATGCCGTAATCCAAGCTATAAAATATTTAAAGGTAGGTGAATGACGATTCATCAATTTCCACCATGAAAAACGAAATAAATTATTAGGTTTTAATCGGATTTGAAAATCGTAGATCTTTTGAGATTCATTGAACTTTCAATGGCATGTTTCAATCTCGAGTGTGCCCTTCAGGTTTTGTGACTGGGATGCCGAGGATCACAAAACAAGGTGTGAATTAACCATGCAAATTACTTGGTACCCTTAATATTTACCCCTCAATTGATGTGCCGGTTAATCACACACGCTCCATCGATACTATGATAAAAATTAAGTTACCCTTTGCCTACCTTTTAAGTCCAGCTAGTGTGCCCATTAACCACACGCGCTCCACTAATCGACTTAAGCAAAATGCAAAGTGTTATTTTATGGGTTATCACCTTCTTCGTATTTTCCTAAAGTAACTAAGATTGGGAATTTATAAAAACATTTAGTTACTTTATATTCATCCTACTTTTAATGAAGATTTAAAGTCCTTGTCTTACCTGTTCGACTAACGACCCTCCAGCGATCAAGGAAGCGGTGTGTGAGAGTGGACACCCATTAAGCTGCCATTTTATAGGCAGCAACCTTATACCCCTCTTACAGACCGGCTTCGTGAATGAGGCCTACTAACGGTAAAACAACTTATTCTTATACACATATAATTATTATTAAGCTTATAATATTATAAAGTATAAGAGTTGAATTTTAAATTTTAAAATTCTAGGGGTTCGAACTAGAGTTTTTAAAGTGACTTTACATGTTCCAAAACTAGAGGGCAAGTTTTGTAACTTTCAAAACTTTTCATTTTTCATAACTTATGAGTTAATGGTTTATTAAAATGTGAGACTTTTCATTTTATGTAACCTATGTGTTTCATAATGGACTTCAAAAGAGTGACTTTTGGTAATCCATAACTTGAGGACAAATTATGGATTCGATTAAAACACATAATGATTAAGAATTAAATTAACAAGCAAGTTACAAATAATTTCTATGATCTTCTAAACTCATAAGTTCTGAACATTCATATCAATAATTTCAAGAATCATAAATAAACCATAGAAAGCTTGAAATTTTGATAATAACCTTTGAAATTGGATTAGCATAATCAATGCCACATCAAAAACAGGTTTTAAGGTTCAAAAAATAGTTTAGGATAATGATCCTCATCTAATACCAAGCAAAACCCCGAAATTCTGCATACAGGGGCATCACCACATCGTGGTAAATACCGCCACGTCGTGGTGAGCAGTCAGATGCAAAAAATGCAAAATTTCAACTTTTGAAAAACATCTAGCATCAAGTATCAAGCAAACAACCCTAGTCTCAAATACCACTGAAGGGTTTTGAGCATTCTAACACTCCTACGGTGTACATGCAACCCTAGAAATCTTGGATCTATATTTTACTATGATACATGCAAAATTGATTTTCCAAGGTTCTTAACCTATCTAGCATACCATGGGGAACTTTTAATCATAAAAGTTAGTAAGAAAGACATACCTTTTAGATGCTTGGATTCCTTGAAAACCTTGTGAGCCTAGCACCTCAAGTGTGATGCCTCAAATATCTCACAAAACACCAAATATACTTGGAATGACCTTGAGAGAAATAGAACACTTCTAAAATCAGCTATGCCCTCTTGTTCTCACTAGTACCGATTTTGGTTACTCACATATTCCTTTTATAGTTTATCATAAGTAAGGTTACACCATGTAAACCCTAACTTGACATGGTTCTTCATTTCCATGATCCATGGGTTCAAAAACACCATGGAGAATCCTATAGGTTTTAGCCCAATTTGATAATCCATGGAGCATTAGCCCACTATACAAGTATGGGTGATTTATGCAGTCAACTCATATATTTAATTAGTCTTCTTTTGATCACTTAATTAATTCCAAATTAATTCTTGATCAATACTAATTAAATAATATTATTAATATATTAGAACTTATAATATATTAATAAACCCTAAGTGTTATTTCTCTCATTTTAGTCTATCCAAATGCATGATGCCATGCAGCCCAAATGGACCATGCCAACCGGGTCAAGTACATCCCAGAAATAGTTACGAACTTAGACACCTAATCCAACAGATATTGCTATGAGAGCTCTAATAGAACCAATCCTAGAAATTGGGGTATAGGTATCAAAATAATTGATCCCTTCTTGCTGCCTGTAGACTTTAGCAACTAATCTTGCTTTATAAGTAGATATGGCTCCATCAAAATGATATTTTATGTTGAATATCCATTTGGATCATGTGGGTCTCTTCCCCTTGGGTAGATCAGCAACTACCAAGTTCCATTACCCATAATTGAATCCATTTTGTCATTTATGGCTTCCTTCCAGAAAGGAGCATCTCTAGACATCATGGCTTCAGTAAAATTCCTAGGATTATTATCCAAGTTAATGGAAAAATGACCTCTTATCACTTTCTTTTGTGTTCCTTCAACCAAATAAGAATAGAAATTCCCTCCAAAACTCTTCTCTATTCTAGCCCTTATACTTCTCCTTGTTTCCTCCTCAACAGCAGGAGATGGGAGTCTTTCGCATGAACTACTTGTAGGTTTTGTATTATTGGAGTTTTGATAATCTCTAGAAAACTTGTCTTTGAAGAATTCCCCATCTTTGTATTCTATGACAACACCAACTTCTTCATCCAATAATTGTTAAGCCTTGTTGTTCTGAGCATATCCAATGAACACACTCTACATAGCTCGATCTCCCAATTTGGATCTTCTAGGATTATAGGATTAGGCGTCTGATAATAAACCAGATGCCGCACGCTTTCAAATAGTATAGGTTAGGCTTTCTACCTTTCCAAAACTCATAAGGGATTGTAGGAATCACACGAATAGTAATCCTATTATGAACATAACAAGCATTCAATAGTTCTTACCCAATATATTATTTGGTTGACCCGATTGGTTTAACATATAGTTTACCATCTAACAAAGGGTTATGTTCTTTCTTTCAGCTAAACCATTATGTTGGAGAGTATATGGTGTAGTTCTCTCATGTTTGACTCTATTCTCTTCGCATAATGTGTTAAAGTCTTGTTTGAAATATTCTTCGCCTCTGTACGAGCGAAGAATTTTGATGCGTCTTTCAAGTTGATTTTCGACTTCAGTCTTAAACAATTTAAATGCATCCAAATCTTCATCTTTTGATCTCAGTAGATAAACATGTAGATATCGACTAGAGTCATCATATAATGTGATGAAGTACTTTTTTTCTTGTACCCCCCACAAGATAGGGCTAGATGATTAAAGAATAATAGGATAATTATTTGTCACGACAATAAATAGATATTTTCAATAGAAGATTATTTAGGAAAAATAATCTAAATCAAAGTCATAGTAGTCATTAAACCGAGAGCGTACATATAGAGAAAGTCCAAATCTGACTTCATATCAGGAAGTTTTGATTTTACGAAGTTTCAGCGTAACAAGGTGTGGCATAGAAATCAAAATTAAGAACGGTTAATTGTTAGGAAAAAAATCTAAACAAGAGTAGAAGATCTCGTCAATATCTATCCTCTGAAGTATTCAAACTTTTTTCCGATTTCTCATTAGATTCTAGGGTATTTTAGCTATCAGGAGTCTCTAAGAGCCCGACAAATAGAAGCTCTTGGGCCGGAACTCTTCCAGTGTAATATCTGGACCTTTTTTAGGAAAAATCTATGTATATTAAGCTACACTTGTATCGCTTTCTGTGTAGTTTATATTTATGTTCATATTCATTATTATGAACCTATAAATAAAATATATCAGTGATTCCAAGTCATCATACTGATTAATCTACTTATGGGATTCATGTCTAGGTTGGATTTAGTGAGGCGTTTAAAGTGGGTTTTCCAAACAGTATACGCTGTAAACCAAATGGACCCTACCTCCGAGATGATCCTACCTGGTTATTCCTTACTTGATAGATCTTGATGTAGAAATTAGGATTTTTGAGGAGTATAGACTATCATTAGTCATAAGAAATATCATACTAAAACTTAGTAATAATCATACCTAGTAAACTTCAAGGTGCTAAGGCGAAACGCCGCCCAAATTCTGAGGCATCCACTTTAACCGTGAGTGCATAGTTACTTTCTGCTTACACATAGATATAATGTATCTATTAATTCTATTTTTGCTTGCTATCTGTGTAATAGATAATTGTGCTATAATATGAAATGATTTTACTTATATAAATAACCTTATCATATTCGCATTGGGTAATAAATGGTTTTCAAAAAATAAAAAAAAAATGGGCTAGGCAGTAAAGGGTTTTAAGGAAAATAAAATAATGGTGAAAGGTCACACATTGTATTACCTGGACCTGTCATCTAACAGAGTATAGGTGATGACCGCTGACTATTCTAGGTAGTCCGGTGGAAAACTATCAATGTTGGGTTTTATTTCATAAGTAGTTTCATAAACTAGAGAAATTGGCAAACAGAAGACGTCAATTTCGAAAATAACATAAACTAATTATACCCAAAAATGATCATATTGCAAGTTATAGAAAGATTAAATCACAAACCAAATGAGATATGAATAAATAATAACCTTTCTAGTTCTTTGGGTCCTCTTAGGAGGCTTGGAAGTTAATGGAGAAAGATAAACTTTAGCGATACCAACAATAACTCAACTAGATATAGAATGCTACTTCTTTTACGGTTAAGCTTGAAGTTCATAACCAATACGAACTTCAAGAGAGTATAAGATAAGCAAGTGTTCTTCAAGAGATGATCAAATGTGAAAGAAAATACACCCATGCATGATACTTATGATTTTGACTAAGTAGGAAGGAAGGAAGAGTGAAAGCCTCATAAAGTGTAATATCAACACTAAGGGTCTTAAACCTTTAAGATAACCCATGCACCTATAGTCTAATGTTCCCCATCCTTGAAGACATGCATTACTTTTCTTTAAACAAAACAAATGACCATCACTTGTCCCGTACAGAGCAAGCCACTGTTTTTGTTAAAAAAAAGAATACAAGGTTTGTAAATTTTAATAAACTCTTTTATAAAATATAAACCCTAACTTTTCGGTAAGAAACAAAAACTCCTTATGGTCCAAAATATTATACAAGACTTACTAATCATAACAAATGATATATTATGTTACATGCTAATGAAAATAATCCTTCCAGCAAATAAATATTTTTCAATTAATTTTAAGAGTTTACTGAATATTTATTAAAATCAATTTCTAACAAACAATTAATTATATAAATTCGTTGTTAGTGTGACCTATTAGTATCACGTGTTAATTGGCAATATCACTTTAATATTATTCTTGAGCATACAATATCCTTCAGTCTCCCACTTGTGTAAGACTCATATTAGCCCGATATAGACAGTGGTGACTGTCTATCAACATTTCACTGCCCCCATCAACATACGACTTTGTTCCACTCTATCAACGCCCAATTCCCAGAAAGTTTAAAGCTACAATTGGTGTATAAGGTAAGTTTCTCAATGATCCCTTTGTCACAAAAATCATGTTGAACATGAGATACGGATCACGATCAATCTCAACAGGTGTTTAACTTTTGGTAAGGCGCCTTAGATGTTTAACTCTCAACACATAAGACGAACTAATCCCATCTTGACTACATAAGCGTCTTCCATAGTTCACAACATACTTGACCATATAAAAGCACAGTACTCCCTATACTAAAGTCCCACTATGTATCTCAGGTGTTTAGTATAAAAAGATAGTACCTTTTAATCAAGTATCATTCATGATAGCGATCCATGAGATGATCTTATTTGTATGAATTCTATGAATACTATCATCTCCATATTTGACTTTACTCTAGGAATATATAAATATCTTGGAGAATATGATTGTTGTTCTTTTGTGACATAGAGTCTCTTAGCTTGATTAAGTATACTCTCGAAGTCACAATGATTTCTATGTAATTCTTAATTGGCAAAAATCAACATAATTTTACAATGAACGCATTCATCCAATCATATTTGATTTCAACTTCTAAAGTAGTTTATTCTTATTTTGTAGTAAATAGTGTCATTATGTTTTTCTTGGAGCTCATTCCAAGTAAACTTTCTCTTCATCACACAATGAAGTCATAATCCAATTATATTTCACAATTATCTATATTTGTTTAGATATCAAACTCTTATGTAGCTCTTTACATAAAGATCCTTTCTATAGTCATCCGATGATATAAGCATGTATTTAATTTGTCTATTATGTTATGCTCATATCATGATCATATACCAGGTCTTGTGTATAATATGGAATAAATGATTGTCACACACCCAAACCAGAACGACGAAAATATTTGGGGACCGATGACTTCATGTACATTGTCATAACGATTGAATAATAGATATCAAAGCATTACAACCATTACATTGATGAGCAATATGTTTACATTGTACTAAAAAACATTGCTTACATGATATCAAAATGCATGTTACAAAAATGAATAACATGATGTGACGATGTCCTATCCACCCAAAACTCTTGTGGTTACCTGTTTACGGGTTTCCTGAGAATACAGATGATTTTGAAAAGTGTCAACAAATAAGTTAGTGAGTTCATAAGCGTTTTTGTATGCGAAGCAGTTTGTAACTGTTTCGTGTAAATAATATTGTATACTTCCAGGAAATCCAATATTTTCTTATAAATGAATTGTAAGTCTTAATTTAAAGACTAAAAATGTAAGTAATGACGTACTGAAATGATGTGTTATGAAGTTTTATCTTTATATAAACTATTTGAAATGTATGTTATCCTTGTTGTAAGTCTTAACCCAAGACGAAAATGTAAGTGATGTGGTACAAAAAAATAGTTTTAGTAAGATTTATCTTTTTGTGAAACTATTAAAGTGTACTCTAGCCCATAAACCAAAATGTTTTGTTAATACCCTATGTGAGTTATTATAACCATACTAATACGACTATTTGGCTTGAATAACGTTCTTCATGCGTCGGAATTGTTACGACATTTGTCACCCTAGACTGGCCGGTCTAACTGTAGCTAATAGCTAAGGTCTGAGGTTGTCAATCCTATATAGATCTATACACAAGTGTCACGCTCTCTTTTAAAGAGACTCTGGTTATAATGTAAGACTTAATGTGTACTCTGGTAGGTACGGTGAACTGAATGTCTCACAACTAGTATCAACCGGTTTACGTCTATTGTACTGAAAAGTCTTTTTCTTGTAAATGAAATAATTATACCATTAAATAATTATATGTTTCTTATAAAATGAAAGGGTAGTTTTGAGACACCCAAACTATACCAGTTATAGTTTATCATGTTTGTTTGTTAAGAACATTTATGTAATCATTTATATAAATATATGGTAATTATCTTGTCTAGCTTCAAAATGTGTAGTCAAAACATTTATACCTTTGCGTTGTAACCCACAAAATGGTGGAGTAGTTAGAATGTCCTCCATTTTGTTAGAAAAGCTTGGTAAAAAGCTTCCAAAAACCATATAGTTTTACAAATCAAAATTTATTTGATGATTTTTATAACATAGATCATGTTTGTTTTTGTTAGTTTTGCTTTTGAAACTAATATATCACAAATATTTGTACAAAAGCTAGTAATAATCACATCTTAAGCAAATAATGGCTTATGCTTTAACATAAAAATGAAACATGCAAGTATTTGTGTGATAAAAAATTTTGAACTCTATCCCCCCCCCCCCCCCCCCTAAAACATGAAAATCTACAAAATGTGCGAGTATAAACTCACCTTGTGTGGATTTGTGGGTTGTTTGAGGAGATGAGGTGAAGATTCTAAGCTTAACCACTTGAATGGTGTTGATGAACTTCTTGGAAATGTTATTTTCCTAAGGGTTTAAAACATAATAATGTGTGTAAAGATGATGAAACTAACATAAAAATGTATAAAAACACTAGATCGTCAAGAAAGGCTTACCAAAATACTAAGATTAAGCTTGGAGATTTTTGAACTTGGGAGTTTGGACTTGATCTTTCTTGATAGAATAATGAAGTAACCGGAAGTGAAATGGAAAATAATGGAGGTTGTGGGAAAGATCTCGTCGAAAATAAGGTGGCAAAAGGATGGGATGTTTACTTGGTAATCTGTTCGGTATTTTCTTGGTTATATGTTGGATACTAATTGTTATGGGAAACTATTGAAGCATCAATCAAGAAGTCAACTCCCTTATCTTTTTATCCCATCGACATCACCTTAGGAAGGATAAAATGGGTGATTTCGGATATGACATGACCGAAATGACCTTGTACCCTTGGTGATTTCGGTCCTAATCCCTCCACAATGTTTTTTCGGTCTTTGTGGGTTGGATCTTAGGTATTTTCGGCCTAGGATGTTCTAGGTTGGTGATTTCAGCCTCCTTATGGACAGAATCTCAAGGTAGGTGGGGTACTAGGCCAAAAGCTATATAGTAATGTTTTAAATTCAAGATTTATGCTCCAATTATTTGGCTTTGCTTGACCTTTAAGTGTTTACTACAAACATGATTTTCAAAGTATGCATATATACTTACCTATATACTTATACAAATAATGCCCTTTTGGCTTTCAAAATTTTATTGGAACAAGGTTATGTTGTGGTTGTACTTATACATAGCTACATGTTAAGCCTTGCTTAATCCAAAATTTTCAAGATGTCACATCATCACCCCATTAGAGGGAATTTCGTCCCGAAATTAGCATCTTCGACGGGCTCTGACAACTAGGGGAAAAGTTGTGGTTATTTTTGTTTTATCTTATCTTCTCACTCCCAAGTGAAGTCGGGTCCTCGCTTGGCGTTCCAGCGGAACTTTACTATTGGTATTCAACTTTGCTTCATTCTCTTGATCTCCCTATCCATTATTTCCACAGGTTCCTCTACGAAGTGCAGACTCTTGTTTACCTCGATCACTTCGAGTGGGACCATAAGAGTCTCGTGTGACAGACACTTCTGTAGGTTGGACATTTGGAAGACGGGATATATGTTGCTGAGTTCCTATGGTAGTTAAAGCTTGTAGGCCACCAGGCCGATCCTAGTAAGGATCACGAATGGCCTTGTATATCTTGGGTTTAGCTTCCCACGTTTGCCAAAATGTATCATTCCCTTCTAGGGAGAGACCTTCACCAGTATGCGGTCACCGACCTGGAACTCCAATGGTTTTCGTTGCTTATCAGCATAGCTCTTCAGCAGATGCTGGGATGTCTTTAATCGTTCGCGGATCTGAACGATCTTTTTTGTAGTTTGTCGTATGATCTCCGGGCCGGTGAGTGTGCTATTTGGTACTTGCCCCCTGGTTAGCTGTGTGTCGCCCACTTCAGCCCAGCATAGAGGTGATCTGCACTTTCCCCCATAGAGGGCTTCGAATGGAGTGACTTCGATGCTAGGGTGATAGTTGTTATTGTAGGAGAATTCGACGAGTGGTAAGTGGGTATCCCAGTCCTTACCAAAGTCTATCACACAGGCTCTCAACATGTCTTCTAGCATCTGAATGGTCCTCTCACTTTGACCGTCTGTTTGAGGGTGGTAAGCTCTACTCATGTCGAGTTTGGTCCCCAGGACTTTTGGAGTGATTTCAAAATCGTGAGGTGAACCTACTATCTCTATCGGAGATGATATACATTGGCACCCCATGTAGTCACACAATTTCTTTAATGTACGTCCTTATGTGCTTCTCTATTTTGTCGGTCTCCTTTATTGGTAGGAAGTGTGTAGATTTGGTTAACCTGTCAACGATCACCCAGATAGTTTTAAGTCTACCCGTTTTCTTGGGCAACTTGGTTATGAAGTCCATGGTTATCCACTCCCACTTCCACTCAGGTATATACGGTTGCTGAAGCAAACTCGAGGTCTTTTGATATTCTACCTTGACCTTGGTGCAAGTCAGGCACTTGCCCACATAGGTAGCGATCTCTGCCTACATGTTCAACCACCAATAAAGTTTCTTGAGGTCCATATACATCTTGTCTGAACCGGTATGAACAGAGTACCTTGTCTCGTGAGCCTCACTCATGAAAACGTCTTTGTACCTTCCGAATCTCGATGTCCAGATTCGATTCATGAAGTAACTAGTTCCATCATCCCTGACTTCGAAGTTTTTGTCCATTCCCCTCAAAGCTTCACCTACGACGTTATCAAGTTTCAAGGCTTCTTGTTGTGCCTCCTTGATCTGTGCGAATAGGGGTTAATGGATGGTCATGGTTAATGACTTTAATCAGCGACCTGAGTATTCTTTCTGACTCAGGGTGTCTGCTTCTACATTGGCCTTGCCTGGATGATAACCAAGTTCGCATTCGTAGTCATTTAGTAGTTCAACCCATCTTCGTTGTCTCATGTTGAGCTCATTTTGATTATGAATGTGTTGAAGAATCCTATGATATGTGAAGATGGTGCACTTTGTGCTGTAAAGGTAGTGCCTCCATATCTTCAGGGAAAGCACCACTGCTCCAAGTTCAAGGTCGTGCGTGGTGTAATTGACCTCATGAGTCTTGAGTTGTCTTGAGGCATATGCGATGACCTTCCCTCGTTGCATAAGCACACATCCTAGGCCTTTCTTGGATGCATCACAGTAGACCACATATTCTTCAGTCCCTTATGGGAGAGATAAGATTGGAGTGCTGCATAAAGCTTGCTTAAGTGTTTTGAAGGCTGTTTCTTATTTATTCTCCCAGATGAAAGTCACTCCCTTCTGAGTCAAGGTTGTGAGCGTCTTTGCGAGCTTATAGAAGTTTTGTATAAATCTTCAGTAGTAGCCAGCAAGACCTAAAAACTGTCATATCTTTGTCAGTGTTCTTGGTGTTGCCCAATTTTCAATCGCCTTGACTTTGGAAGAGTCAACGTGTATCCCTTCCTTGCTAAGTACGTGCCCCAAGAAGTCTACTTTTCGAATCAAGAACTCGCACTTTGAGAACTTTACGTATAGCTTTTCTACGCTTAACGTCTTCAAGACCTGCCATAGATGCTGACTATGTTCCTCCTTACTTCATGAATAAATTAGTATGTCGTCTATGAATACTATCACAAATTTATCCATGTAAGGTCGGCACACATGATTCATTAAGTCTATGAACACTGCTAGTGCATTAGTCAAACCAAAGGGCATCTCTACAAACTTGTAGTGATCGTAGCAAGTTCTGAATGCTGTCTTAGGAACATCTTCCTCCTGAATTCGCAGTTGATGGTACCCCGACCTTAGATCGATCTTCGAGAAGTAGCTCGATCCTTGCACTTGATCAATAAAGTCAACGATTCGGGGTTGGGGATAACAGGTTTTTATAGTGAGCTTGTTTAGTTCTCGGTAGTCTATGCACATGCGGAAAGATCTGTGCTTCTTTTTCATGAGAAAGACTGGTGCTCCCCAAGGTGAGAAGCTCGGTCTGATGAATCCCTTTCCCAGTAGTTTGTCCAGTTGGCTGGACAGTTCTCGCATCTTAGCCGGTGCTAAGCGGTATGGGGATTTGGCTACAGGGTTGGCTCTGGGTATTAATCGATTCCGAACTCTACTTGGCATACAGGTGGGATTCATGGAAGGTCTTCTGGGAACACATCGGGAAAGTTATAGACCTCGGGAATATCCTTGATGTCTTGTACTTGTTGCTTCTTATCAACAACATGAGCTAAGAAGGCTTGGTATTCTTTGCATAGATATTTATGAGCCATGATGTAGGAGATGATTTGTAGGTTCGCGTCGGGTTTGTTGCCATAAATGATGAGGATTTCATTATTTGGTAAGTTAAGGCGAATGGCCTTTTCATAACACAGAATATCGGCATGGTGAGAACTTAGCCAATCCATGCCAATGATAATGTCGAAGCTACTTATTATGACCGGCATAAGGACGATTCGAAAGGAATGATTGTTTAAAGTTAGTGTGCACCCTACGAATATATCTTTAGTGCTTTCTGTCTTTCCATTGGCCATTTCTAAGGTGAATGTTTCATTTAGTGTTTGGGGTTTCTGTTTGAGTAAGTGTTTAAACTGGTAACTCACGAAGCTTTTCTCCGCACTACTATCAAATAGTATGCATGCATATGAGTTGTTTAGGAGGGACGTACTAGTTACCACGGTAGGATCACTCATGGCCTCCTAGTTCCCTATAGTTACAACTCTCCCCATGCCTCCGACATTACTAGATTTTGGGCAATCCCTCTTGAAATGCCCCGTTTCACTACATCCATAGCAAGCCTGACTCACCCCGACATTAGCAGCTTGGGTGGTTTGTTGGGTTGGATTCCTATAGAAACAAGCGGTATGCCCCTTCTTTTTACATTTGTTGTAGTACATTTCTCGGCAGGCCACAGTGCGATGGAAGTTACACTTGTCACACTTTGGAAGCGTTCCAACGTATTGCTTGGCTGGTGCAGGGGCGGTAGGAGCGGTTATAGCATGAATGGCAACCGTTTGTTGCTTCTTGTCCGGGTCTTGAGTAGATTGACCCTTTTTCTTGTTCCAAAACTTCCATTTGGTATCTCCCCTCTTCGGTGGTCCAGGCGTGGGCGTTATGATGCCTTGAAGAATCCCCTGATCAACCAGAGTTTGTACCAGGCACTTGGCACTATCGATGACCATCCCCTGGATCTGAGGGGATAGCCCCTAGATGTAACGCTCCACTTTCTTGGCCTCTCGATTGACCATTCCCGTACATTGGGTTGCCAGTTCGTTAAATCGGGAAGTGTAGGTGGCAATGTTGGAGCCCTTCATGGGGTGTTCCCACAGTTCCTGTTCAAGCTTTTTCATCTCGCTCCTTGGACAATATTCAGCATGCATCATCACTTTCAAGTCATCCCAACTCATGGAGTTGGCAATAGCTAGAGTGAAAGTTTTAATGTGGCGGTTCCACCATGACAAGGCTGAGTCCACAAATCTACATATGAAATACTTGACCTTGAACTCATTTGGGCAGGTGCAAATCTCAATGATGGACTCAGTTTTCTCGAACCACCTTGTCAGGGTAACAACTTTGTCGTCACCATGGTACGTCTTGGGCTTGCAGTTCATGAATTCTTTGTATGAGCACAGCCGCGGGTGCCCTTGGTTTTCTCCCTGATTGGAATTGTTAGTCCTGGTTCCACTTCAGTTGTTGTTGTTGTTGATTTAGGCCACAACGAGTATTAATGCAACCTATAACACCGCAAAATCCAGTTGTGGAGGTGGTGGGGTTGTTGGTGTGTTCTTCTTGTGCATGTTTGACTTCCTTGGGGGCATACTTCTACAATAAAGTTTATAGGTGGAATGACGATAAGTTTTTGAGAAGGTTATGAATCGGGAATCACCGAAATGAAATGCCTTGTTTCGTACATCAAATCTAGTTGTTATTGAAATTTGAAAGCAATTCATAAGGAATTTTACTATAACAAGTAAACAATTGCATAAAAAATAACAACATCCAATGAAATAAAAATGCATACCCATTTCATTACTAGTACATAGTTTTTGAAAATATGACCTTTGATAAGGTCTACATGAAAGAGTAGCATTAACGCTTACTGAAAAATAAAATCAAGACATGAGTAGTACATGTCCTACTCACGGCATGTAGTCTCCTGTGGGCCAAAATATGAAGTCGAGGCCCCCTGTAACTCTGCTATCCGACGCTCAGCTACAATCACTCTTTCCTCAAGAGCCGTGTTCCTCCCCTGATACTCTCGCACTTCCGCTCGAGCAGTGGTAAGGTCCTCAAAGATACTGTCAATGAGATGGCATGTCTGAGGGTAGTCCCACTTTAGAAATCGAGTCAGTGTGTCAGTGGCCTCAGTAGTGGCTGCTAACTCCATGATCCGGTTGGCCGACGCCCTAGTCTGATCTCCGAGGTGTGAGATTTGTTGTACCATAACTGGGAGAGCCCTTTATGCCGGTCCTCCATGGCTGAGGTTGTAGAAACCTCGCTGCATGCCATACGGTGAGCGCTGATGTTGTTGCCTACTCCACCTCTCCAAGTCTTCCACCTAGAGAGGCATGGTTCCATGGTAGCCTAAGCGGTGTCCGGGAACTCGGGCGACGTAAGGATGATTTATGACTTCGGACTCTGCGTCCGAGTCCTCCTCTTCCTCTTCCTCATCTTCTTCTTCCTCCACCTCTGGATTCTCTTCGGGATCCTCTTCGGGTTCTTCTTCCATTAGTTCCCCAGGATCCTCCTCGGGATCCTTTTTGATCCACCCACCATTTCCCTGGTTAAGGAAATAAGGTCTCCGGGCATGTGAAATCCTACCATGATGTCTCTGCAAGAATAGAGATGTTAGAAATACATGAAGATTTTAAGGTTATGATCTTATAGTATTCTAAAATACACCTATAGTATTTTAATCTTTATGTTAGATTCTAGAGTTTCTTGATGTATAGGGTTGGTAAGTTTTAGATTTGTTACCCACACGACCATTCCTAAATAGATGTGCGTCATATCTTGCATAAATATAGTTGATCAAGCTATACTTATCCCAGACATGACTACATAACTGTCTCGGCTTAACCGTAGTGTTTCACTCCTCTACATAGTATTTATAGGATTCTTATTATGATATTGTTTCTAGTATGTATGCATGTATGTATACTCTTATAAAAATACTTCGATTTTAAAAGTATACTTTCAATCAGAGTGTTTTAGCCCCATTGTATTTATAGTTGTATATCTTACACGGTTTCATATACTTAGTTCACTATAAACAATGCTCTGATACCAATCTATCACACCCCCAAACCAGAACGATAGAAATGCATGGGCGCAGATGACTTCATGTATAGTGTCATAACGATTGAATAATAGAGATCAAAGCATTACAACAATTACATTAATAAATAATATGTTTACATTGTACTAAAAAAACATTGTTTACATGATATCAAATGCGTGTTACAAACGATTTTGAAAAGTTTCAACAATTAAGTAGGTGAGTTCATAAGCGTTTTTGTATGCGAAGGAGTTTGTAACTGTTTCGTGTAAATAATAGTGTATACATCCAGAAAATCCAATATTTTCTTATAAATGAACTATAAGACTTAATTCAAAGACTAAAAATGTAAGTAATGTTGTACTGAAATGCAGTGTTATGAAGTTTTATCTTTATATAAAACTACTTGAAATGTATCTTATCCTTGTTGTAAGTCTTAACCCAAGACTAAAATGTAAGTGATGCGGTACTGGAAAAATAGTTTTGGTAAGATTTATCTTTTTTTGAAACTATTAAAGTGTACTCTAGCCCATAAACCAAAATGTTTTTTAATACCCTGTGTGAGTTATTATAACGACACTAATACGACTAGTTGGCCTGAAAGACGTTATTCAGGAGTCAGAATGGTTACCACATTTGTAACCCTACACTGGCCGGTCTAACTATAGCTAACATCTAAGGTGCGGGGTTGTCAATCCTATATAGATCTATACAAAAGTGTTACACTCTCCATCCAAGAGACTTTGGTTATTATACAGGACTTAATGTGTACTCTGGTAGGTACGGTGAAGCTGAATGTCTGACAACTAGTATCAACCGGTTTACGTCTATTGTATTGAAAAGTATTTTTCTTGTAACTGAAATAATTATATCATTAAATAATTATATGTTTCTTTAGAAATGAAAGGGTAGTTTTGAGACACCCAAACTACACCAATTATAGTTTATCATGTTTTTTTGTTTGTTAAGAACATTTATGTAATCATTTATATAAATATATGGTAATTATCTTGTCTAGCTTCAAAATGTATAGTCAAAACATTTATACCTTTGGGTTGTAACCCACAAGATGTGGAATAACTAGAATGTACTCCTTTTTGTTAGAAAAGCTATATCTTGGTATAAATGAAAGACGCACACTTTCATACTTGTGACATTGTTACTCCAAGTTATTCCAAAACATGCTACATGCATATTCATAAATAATATTTTACATTAATAATTTGATTACAAACGACTGGATACAAACCAACTAAGTTTTAGTATATTACATAACTTCCCAGGATATTAAAGTTTTATACAAATGTAAATCCAAGTACAAAAGTAATAGTATAAACTATTTTAAATCTTCCAACAGTATATGACTATACTGGTTGCTTATTGACTGTAATTTTTAAACATTGAGAGGGGTAAGCGACGACGCTTAGTGAGTTCAATAATAGATATAATATCACGTTATGCCATATATATACTTCAATATGGCAGAAGCAAATAGGAACAAGGAACAACAAAGGCATATGTGAATCATGTGAGAAGCTTTCCATAACAATCGATGATTTGATTCAAAGATATACAATCAATGAGACATAAAAATTTCAATACCTGATATACATCAATAAAGAAGACATACAATTTCTGATTAAACATTTTGGTAGATTTCAGGCTTTTAGCCCTATTTAACCCTCTACCAATGCCATAGGGGTAGAAGTCATTCTCTTACGAAACATGCTCTACATGGCCAGAGGCTACATACCAGTACCACCGTGAATCTAAGTCCTTTCACTGATCACATAGTCAAAGGTACAACTTTGCTACCATAATAGCACACAATAACAACATGAGACAATAACACAGAAAAGCACATAACACATATAACACATAACATAAAATTGTTCCTATATATTGAACTCACTGTGAAATAACCAGGGGTTAAAGTATTAATTTGGGCAACACTTCGACTCTAAAATGACTTTCTATGACGAAACCGGGGATTTTAGTTGAAAACTGGCCTTACGCGGGCAGAGTTTCGACTTGAAAATATGTTTTTCTCGGGAACGTCGGAGCGTCAGGACTTGCTTCGGCTGTTGGGGATGATACCGGGACTTCGGGGGGTTAAAAGTAGGTAAAAAGGAGAGTAGAGAGTGAAAGATGTAAGAATTTGTAACCTAAAACCGGGCAGTCTCGCGTGCCTTTTATAGCTGGCTGAAGCCTCGGAGTACACTGGGCGTACTTCAGTATGTTGGGCGTACGAGGCGTGGCAGCTTCTCGGATCTTGTGCCTCGGATGTGGCATGCAAGCATAATACGTGTCTTCATGCGAAGGAAAGGGCAACATGGTTGGTACCGGGTTGATGACGTGCGAAGTACGCTGGGCGTACAGCTTCAGACCAGCCTCAAAGTTTGTGCCCAAAACTTCAAAAAATCCATATCTTTCGCATACGAGCCCCATTTTTGATGTTCTTTATATTCACGCGTAGGTGAGATTATACTTTACAACTTTCGTTTAGACTTCGTTGGCTAATTGTGACGTTATTTTTAAAGTTATATTTTTAACAGGCCGGGACAAGAAAAGTCCGTTAAAAATTCATAACTTCTTCATCCGACGTCCGTTTTCGTCAGTCTTTTTACCATTGTATTACTATTGAAGAGATCTTTGATTCTCTTTGAGTTTGTGTTGGCTAAAAATCACTCGATCTTTATTTCGAGTTTTTAGCTGTATACTGCTATACTGAAACTTCGAAAAATCATAACTTACTCATACGAAGTCAGATTTGGATGTTCTTTTTACGAAAATTTTTGGTTTAACGAATACTAAGACTTTCATTTAGATCATAAAGGCTAAAAGTAGTTTATCAAAAACTCACTTTTTACGTCATATGGCGTCGTGCCGGTTCTGTCGCGAAATTTCAGTAAGTCATAATTTCTTCGTTATAACTCGGATTTCGATGAGGTTTTCGCCTAAATGTTTCTAACGATATTCTTTACAACTTTCAATAATATATTTTTACTTATTTTCAACTTTATATTTTCGTTAATTTCAATAGTTAACTTTTGATCGAAATCGCATAAGACTTCCCATCACTTTCTGTACGATTCTAAACATGGTTTTAATTCAATTCTCGTAAAAACTATTTGTTAGAACTCAACGCTCAAAATCACAAATATTTTGTATATTATTCATTTTTTAAAAGTTACAAAACACGATAACTAAACGTGTATGTTACAAAAAAGCTTCCAAAAACATTATAGTTTTATAAATCAACATTTCTCTCATGATTTTTATAACATAGATCATGTTTTGTTTTTGTTAATTTTGCATTTTAAACTAATATATCACAAATATTTGTACAAAAGCTAGTAATAATCACATCTTAAGCAAATAATGACTTATACTTTAACATAAAAATGTAACATGCAAGTATATGTGTGATAAATTTTTTTGACTTGTATCCCCCCCCCCCCCCCCCCCCCCCCGGTAAAACATGAAAATCTCGAAAATGTGGGGGGTATGAAGTCAACTTGAATGGATTTGTGGGTTGTTTGAGGAGATGAGGTGAAGATTCCAAGCTTAAACACTTGAATGGTGTTGATGCACTTCTTGGAAATGTTATTATCCTACGGGTTTAACACATAATAATATGTGTAATGATGAAGAAACTAACATAAAAATGTATAAAAACACTAGACGATCAAGAAAGGCTTACATAAATACTAAGATTAAGCTTGGAGATTTTTGAACTTGGGAGTTTGGACTTGATCTTTCTCAAGAGAATAATGAAGTAACAGGAGGTGGAATGGAAAATAATGGGGGTTGTGGGAAAGATCTCGTCCAAGATAACGTGGCAAAAGGATGGGATGTTTACTTGGTAATCTGTTAGATATTTGCTTCTTATATGTTGGATATTAATTCTTATTGGAAGATGTTGAAGCATCAAGTCAAGAAGTCAAATCCCTTATCTTTTTATCCCACCGAAATCACCTTAGGAAGGATCAAATGGATGATTTAGGCCAAGGAATGACCGAAATCACCTTGTACCCTAGGTGATTTCGGCCCTAATCCCTCCACAATTTTTTTTCGGTCTTAGTCGGTTGGATCTTAGGTGTTTTCGGCCTAGGATGTTCTAGGTTGATGATTTCGGCCTCCTTAAGGCCGAAATCTCAAGGTGGGTGGGCTACTAGGCCAAAATCTATACATTAATGTTTTAAATACATGATTTATGTTCCAATTATTTAGCTTTGCTTGACCTTTAAGCGTTTACTACAAACATGATTTTTAAACTATGCATATATACATAACTATATTCTTATACAAATAATGCCCTTTTGGCTTTCAAATTTTTATTGCAACAAGGTTACATTGTGGTCGTACTTATACTTAGCTACATGTTAAACCTTGCTTAATCCAAAATTTTCTAGTTGTCACAATGATGGATTCATTTTCCAAGGAAATCAAATATAAATCAGTTCTGCTAGTTAAAGCCTATGAGCTAGGTTCCTTTTAAGGCTGACTCAAATTTATTGCCATGAGACAATGCCAAGGTTCCTCCAAATGAATCTTCTATCTTGCTCTCTTCAAGATATTGTCAATATATGCATCAAGATATAAAACTTGTAACATTCATTTTATCTGTCCCTGTAAATTTTATATTCCAAGAATGTATCTCGTTCTTCCTAAGTTTTTCATTTTAGAAACACATTATGGGTCAAGGTGAAAAGGCTTGGCATGGTCAGAGTGTAATTTCTTATGATTAAGTATGTCTCACTCATACAAGATTAGGAATGTCACTATGCTCCCACTTGTTGGTAAACACACATGTTCTATACATTTTGATATAAAAGCATACCTTGTGGTTTTATATTAAAATAATGATTACAACCTTTAGATGTTTGCTTTATATCCGCAAGTGGATCTCAAGCTTTTCACATTTTATTAGGATAACATGGATTAGTAAAAACTCTAGGCTAGTCTGTATATATGTCTTCTAGTAGATGTCTTTTAAGTAACCTAATCTTTCTTGAAGTCTATTTTCTATATCTCATATTAAGAATATGAATTTACAGTAAATAATGTGTTGATCTAATCATAGCTACTTGTGAAAAATGTTTGATCATAGTCAATGTCATGAGTATCATGAGGATCATAGTCAATGACATGAGTATGAGAAAAAAACTTTTATAACGAGTCTTGCTTTAAATATGTATAGTTATCCATGTAATGTATTCTTTCTAGAAGAATCAATTACTCCTTCTAGCCTTGATATAGAGCGGATGTTGAATCAAGACCATACTTGATTATCATACATGAATTACATCTCATGTTCGTGACTCTATGTTATTAACCAGATCCGAGATCTACCATAACATCTAGGTATTTAATGAATTTGCTAGAAACCATCAATAAAAGCTCATCAATGAGAGATTCCACATTTCTCAAGTCATAAATGATTTCTACCACTAATGTAAACAATTTTTTTTTGTGAATAGCTATTATTCAGGTTTAACAATCCTTGTTAAAGCTAATGCCAACTATAACTATAATAGGTTATGGTTCTTGAGCTGCCTCAAGTTCCATGTACCTCCCACTCGCTTTGTCATTAAAAGCTTCCTTTTTGCTAACACATCTATCATATGAATAAGAGAATTTATTCTTGGTATGTTTACATATAATAATCTAAGCTACATTTAGAGTATTATACAAATATGTATCTAGTCGATTTTGGGTTTAGAAGATTTACTCCAACATAGGCTTTAAATCCACAAAACATTTAGTAAGATAGGGATGAAGCTTTTCCATGCAAAATCTTATAAATAAGATGTTATATCTCCTTATTAGTTGGTAGTTGCACTTAAGGTACAATTGATAGTGTTCTAGGTGTTACCCCAAGAAAAAAAACAAGGGCATTTCTACCGATAAGAAAGAAATCATACCAAGTAAGATTTAATTCATCATTTACTTAAACAAGATTTCACAATTATGTTTTAACATGTAAAATATAATTATAACTACTATAGTTGTTAATAAAGCTAATTTGGTATCTAGTGTTAAATCTTCGACATTTATTAGAAAGGAAATCATACATCACAATGTAAAATCCCTTAATAATTTATTTTCTCTACTATTTAGTGATTATATCATTAGGAATATTTTTTGTATAAATAATATTTACATTTTTCAAATAAACTACATTATTTGCTTTCAAGTATCCATTTCTTGAAGTTGGAATATATGAATTTCATTTATATAATAAAGATAACAATGTAAAAGATGAGTCTGCTTTAAAACATATTTGAGTCAAAAGTATTTTTCATATAGAACTTGTTATTTATAAAACATGGATATTTACCTTGTGATTCTTATAATGAGATCCAGTCTCATAAAAAGCATTTTAATCATTTCCGAATATGAAGGTGATCACTATGAGAAACGATTTAACTAAATAGTCAATCACTCATAAATTAAACTAAGACATATATTTAGACAAGCTAAATTTAAAACATACATTGTTCCAAAAAAACATTATTTTATATTACAAGTACATTATGCTCCTAGCATAATTCAAAAAATAACTCCGAGAGCAAAGTTCCAACTTGATTGTGCTCAGCTGGTTACTCTTTGATAAATATCTGCAATCCGTTTACAAATATTAGATTAAAATTACTAAGTACTTAAGTTTTACATGAAACATAAGAGTTCTATCTAGTAGATACCTGAAGTACTGGTCTCTTCCAAACTTTCTTTCCAAATAAGAAGAGCAGATCCTCCTCTAGGGTCTAGTTTCTCCACAAAAGAAACAACATCCATCTATGTTGGCCTTACTGGATTTCATGGGCTTAAAGGTTTCTAGTGCATAAAACATAGGCCTCTTAGATCACACAAGGTGACTCTTTTAACATTCCATTATTTCACATGTTTGAACTAGTTTAAAAGAAAGTATCACTATATTTATTGGAATATTGTTTAACCTGTCATATCACCATATATATATATATATATATATATATATATATATATATATATATATATATATATATATATATATATATATATATATATATTATTCAAGACTTCCTGGAAGTCAGGAATAATTGTTCCTAGTTTGATGTTAGAAATATCTTTAGTATCATAGTGATGCATTTACCAGGTTTCATGTTTAGGTCAGTTGCTCAAAGCAAATAGTTTAAGACTAGTACTTTTAAGAGTATACAATTACATATCTCTCACAAGATTGTCTCTTAAGACTTGAACCCATTCATTGAAGTTGTATCTAGTGAATGTTATTGTTTCATTAAGTCATTAAAGAAAATGAAAAATCATGGTAATGAGAATGGATTATTTGTCTATAAAATTTTAAAAAAATTCATTTATTATTTTCAATATTTAAACACTTTAATAATTAATACCCTTTTAGGTGACCTTCAATGTCTAGGATCCAAGTTGCAAAACTAATAAATGGTTAGGTGACCTTTATTCCATTTATTTGAATCCAACCTGATAGATATCCATTATCAGTTATATCTTACTATATAATTCCTAGATTTAGGGGATTGCTAATAACAAATTTAATTAGACATGTTTGATCCCATATATGCCTCGAAAATTTCTTGCTTAAGTGACCTTTATCACAAAAGATTTCCGATCAAATCATCCAATTTGAAAAACATGTCTAATCGGTCTATAACTTGGTTATAGAAATCACGAAGACACCCAGGCCACCAAAATATAACACTAAGTGGTTAGGTAACATTTATCCCACTAGTGCATATAAGAGATGTATGAGTGTTCTTTAATAAGGATTGCATAGATTTGAGGTTTGAAAGGGTCTTTTATATGTTTTATAATTCTAGTTTTAACAACATATGGTATCATGATAATTGCATTCATCCAATTAATCATGGTATCAATTTTCCAAAACATCACATTTAAGGTTCAAATATAAAATTCGGTCTCATATTTTGACACGGTTCAGTTTTAACAATAATATCTAATATTAAGTTTGAGTCTAATCCATATACAACCTTATTTATTACTTAACAAAACTTCCTTTTGTTATTAATATTTTGGAGTTTGAATAAGTTATAAAATCACCTTTTTAGACTTATAGTTTTACAATTTCAAAATTTGTCGTTATAAACATTTTAATAAAACCAGTATTTATTATAAAGTTATAACTTGTTAACTATTATGTTATCATTTCAAAAATTGAAAACCAAACTCTATGTGATGTTTATTTTGTTCAAACAGTAGTTTGAGTTTGTGAAAATCTAATTTTTCAACCACATAAATATTTACATAAAAATAAACAACACAAACATGCATTAACATGTAAAACAAGCCAAGTTCCATTGACACTTTTATGCGCCGACATAAATATGTCAGGGTCTTTCCTAAGGGAACAAATGGACCAATATCTTCAAGTTGTTCTTCATGTTGACTTCAAGCTCCCACTTGTATTGACAATCTAATAAGTTGCATTTTGATAAAACATTTATAAAAGTTATAAACTTTTATAAAAAAAATGTTATAAATGTGTGGGCACCTCCAAGGTATTAAAAAATGGCATCCATCTTCATCTTGTTACATATTTTATAAAATAAATCTAGTCTAAAACTAATCCATGACATTAAATAACAAAGATGAAAAACTAGCTACTTTTTATTACATACTTTATGAATAAAAGAATATTACAAACTGTTATAATAAATCATACAACAACAACACAAAGGTCCATGGCTTGTTTATACACTCTAAAAATACATATAAACATAAAACAACCTTGGTTTTTCTAAAACAACTTTAAGTGACAGAAATGCATAAACTTTTATTACAAAATATAACAATTATAAGGTTGTCAAAGAAAATATGTATGAACTTATTTTTATACAAAAACAAGTTATTTGTATTATCCAAAAACTAATATTTCCAAAAATCAAAAAATCTAACCAAACTTGCAAGGTGGCTATTGATACCAATTTTAGGGTTTTATTTCAAAATAGTTTCATAAACTAGAGAAATTGTCAAACAAAAGACTTGATTTTCGGAAATAACATAAACTACTTATACCCACCGAGGATCATCTTGAAAGTTATAGAAAGATTAAATCATCAACCAAAGAGGAGATGAAGAAATAACAACCTTTGTAGTTCTTTGGGTCCTCTTGGGAGGCTTGGAAGTTGATGGAAAATGATGAACTTCACAAACACCAACAGTGAATCAACTTGATGAAGAATGCTAGTTCTTTTGTATAAAACTCTTAAGACTCTTAAGCTTAAAGTTCATAACCAATATGAACTTGAACATAGTATTATATAAGAAATTTTTCTTCAAGAGATGATAAAAAGTGAGAGAGAATACACCCACACATGCTACATACAGTTTTGACCAAGTAAGAGGGAAGGAAGAGTGCAAGACTCATAAAGCGTAATCTTTACAAAAAGGGTATTAAACCTTTAAGACAACCCATGTACCTATACTCTAATGATCCCCACGATTGCAGACATACATTAGTTTTGTTTAAACAAATCAAATGTCTATCACTTTTCTCGTATGGAGAAAGCCACAGTTTTTGTTAAAAAAAGAATACATGGTTTTGTAAATTTTTATAAACTCTTTTATAAAATATAAACCTTAACTTTTTGGTAAAATTAAAAAGTCCTTATGGTCCAAAATGTTTTACATTACTTAATAAATCATACCATATGATATATTATGTTACTTGCTAATGAAATTAATATTTCCAAGAAATAAATAATTTCCCATTAGTATCATCTGTTAATTATCAATATCAATTTAATATGATTCTTGAGCATACAAGATCCTTCAATCAAGTTTGCCACATATGGGTCTTAACGATCATACTTTGCAGGGAAAAGGAAAGTTGTTCGTCTGGGTATTGTATCCCCCTCAGTGTTGCCTTATTGAAACATATTTCTATGGATTCCCCGAAGTGATATTGCCTAGTCACATAAATACTTTACGGTAGGTATATTAAGACTAGCATTTTAGGGATTAGAGAGTAAGAATAATATGAATGGGTAATTGGGATTATTTGTTTATTATGAAAAATATATAATTACAATATTGTAGGTTGAAAACCATATGTGCTCATCAGTCTCCCAAGCCTGACCTTCTCAGTTTCTTTGTATCATAGGTAGCGATACAATTCATTGAGAGATTCGGGGAGTTTGGGCCATTAGTACAATAAGTTAATGTAATGCGTGTAATGAACACGTTTATGCTTATGTTTTGTATAAAGTTATAAAACCCCAACTGTTAATAATCAATGAACAATATTTTTTCGGAAATACTTTTTATGGTAAAATTTTGCATTTTATAAACATTACTAATTTAAAATAAGCACACACGGTCTTTTCGGACTATGAAAATTGGGGATGTCACAGTTGGTACCAGAGCATTAGTTTAAGTGAACTAGGAATTTTAGTTTTTCTAGACTTAAACTTAGAATGCTAAGAAATGATTGTGACGTGAGTATCTATTTTTTCGTTAGTATACCTAAATTGATAGAAGCACTAGAACACTTTGTGGAATGTGCATTAATTGTTGTTATGTGCTAAATGATTCATATTATAGAATGCCTTAGGTTGCCTAACTGAATTTCTATTATTTGACTAGATTTAAGGGTTGTTGCTGACATGGATTACAAAAATTTTATGTGTTCAAAGTTCTAATGTTTAATTTCGGTATTATTAACAAGTAATTGAATTTGTTTTGTTCATTTCCATTGTTATCATTATTTTGGTAATAACTAAGATATATGTTATTCTGACCCTAGTGGTCATAGTGAATCGAGTCCGACTAAGATAAATGTTATGAATTGAGTTACTCGGTTCAAAGCACCAAGTTCAATGTAGTATCTGAATTTAGTTGAGAGATTAAAGGGAAAGACTGAAACGATCAGCAGGAGTATCATAGTCTTCATTTATGGTGAAGCAGCCGGTAGCTAGAAAAGCTACCTACAATAATGTGGTTGTACCACATTAGAACATGAAGGATAGTATCATTCGTGCTAGAGTTTGACTCAAAGAGACCTTAGTCCAGCTAATGCATCATGCAATGGAAAATCATGTGGGTATGATCATTTGATCTATACGATAGTCAAAGTAAAGACCTCATCTAGGAGTAAGTCTATTCGAGAAGGAGAACAAGTCTCCGATGAAGATCAAGTTTGTAACTCAAAAGTTAGGACTGAAGGTCCAACAAAGAATGAAGATCAGTTTCAAGGTTGAACAACACCAACAATTAATAAGTCAAAGAGTTTGATGGTCGTTTGGAAAAAACAAAGGAATTATGGTTATTAACTATGATGGAAAGGTAACGTGCAAAATCATTATACTACCCTCGTTTTTCTAATGATTTCGGGATATAATCATCCTAAAGGGGAGATGACTGTAATGCCTACAAGATAGGGATACATGATTAAAAAATAATAGCATGATTATTCGTCACAACAATAAGCATATATTCTCAATAGAAGATTAGTTAGGGGAAATGACCTAAACGAAAGTCATAGTAGTCGGTAAACCGAGAGCGTGAACATAGAGAAACTCCTAATCTTACTTCATATGAGGAATTTATGACTTTTTCAAACTTTCAGCGCAGCAGGGTGAGACACAGAAACCAAAATTAAGAACGGCGGATTGTAAGGAAAAACAATCTAAATGAGAGTTGGAAATCTCATCAATACCTATCCATCAATATAAAGACAGTCAAGAGTGGATATCATATGAAAGAGTAATGATTTTTATACGGACTTTAACAGTCTAAGCCTATAAATATATAACATTAAAAATAAAGTTAGAATTAGCCGATGAAGTTTACATGAAACTTGTAGATCTCGTCGATAGCTACGATTACATATAAAGAACGTAGAAACAGAGCTCATATGTGGAAGATACAATTTTAAAGTGCTTTAAACTTCGAGCGCACCTAAACATGAAAGGCATGCGATGCGCACTGAAAAGCGAGTGTGGACCAGAAGAAAGATGACATGTGTCGCAAATTAGGAGGATAGACATGGTTGGAGTGCACGACGCACACCACTAAAGGTGTAGCACGCAAGGTAAAGATTCACATGACTTCATATCCTTCCTCTGACGTATTCAAACTTTGGTCTGGTTTCTCTTGATATTCTAGGGTATTTTAGCTATCAAGAGTCCGGGCGAATAGAAGCTCTCGAGTTGGAACTCAACTAGTGGAATTTCCGGACATTTGTCAGGAAAAATCTCTACAAGTTAAGCTACACTTGTATCACTTTCAGTGTAACTTATATTTATGTTCATAGTCTTTATAATGAACCTATAAATAAGATTTATCAGTGATTCCAAGTCACTATACTGAATGATATACTTACGGGAGTGATGTCTAGGTTGGATTTAGTGAGGTGTTTAAAGTAGGATTTCCAAACAATATACTCTATATACCAAATGGACCCAATCTCCGATATGATCCTACCTGGTTATTTCATACTTGATAAATTTTGATGCTGACATTAGGATTATTAAGGAACCCATACTATCTTTAGTCATAAGGAATATCATACTAAGACTTAGTAATAATCGTACCTACGTTACGTCAAGGAAACATGAAGGTGCTAAGGTGAAACGCAACTCAATTTCTGAGGCATCCACTTTTACAATGAGTGCATAGTTACTTTCATCTTACACATAGATATGAATTATCTATTAAATGCTATATGTATAATTGATAATCATGCTATAATATGATATGATTTTACTTATATAAATTACCTTATCATATTCTGATTGGATAGTGAAGGTTTTTGGAAAAAAATAATGGGTTTGGTAGTAAAGGGTTTTTGAAAAAATAAAATAATGGTGAAAGGTCACAGCTTGTATTACCGGGACCAGTTATGTAACAGAGTATAGGTGACGACTGCTGACTATTATAGGTAGTCTGGTGGAACACTATCAAGTTTTCCACCTGTAGGTCTTAATGATCATACTTTTTAGGGAAAAGGATAGTTTTTCGGTTAGGTACTCTATCCCCCTCAGGGTTTCCTTATTAACAGATATTGGTACGAATTCCCCGAAGCGATATTGTCTAGTCATAGAGATCCTTTTCGGTAGGTCTCTTGACATTAGCATTTTAGGGATCAGAGAATTAGAATAACATGAATAGGTAACCGTGATTATTTGTTTATTATGAAAATATATAATTACAATATTGTAAGTTGAAAACCCTATGTACTCACTAGGCTCCCAGGCCTGACCCACTTAGTTTCTTTGTATCACAGGTAGCGGTACGAAGGTCTAATTCATTGAGAGGTTCGAGAAGATTAGGCCATTAGTAAAATACGTTAATGTTAGGCTTGTAATGAATATTTTTATGCTTATGATTTGTATCAAGTGATGACATCCCAAGTTTAATAATCAATCTAAAACATTTTCTCAGAAATACTTGTTATGGGATAAATTTCACATTTTATAAAAATTACTCTAATTTAAAATAAACATAAATAAAATGGTCTTTTCAGACCATGAAAATTAGGGATGTCACAGCTGGTGTCAGAGGATTAGTTTAAGCGATGTAGGAATTTTAGGATTTGTACACTTAAAATTAGAATGATAAGCAATGATGTGAGGCGAGTGTCTATTTTATTTTAGGTAGTATACCTCAATTAACAAAAGCACCAGAATATTTTAGGGAATCTACATTATTGTTGCTATGTGCTAAATGATTAATATTATAGCATGCTTTATGTTGCCTACATGAATTGCTATTACTTGACTTGATTTATCATATGTTGCTGACATGGATTAGGAAATTTTATGTGTTCAAGGTTCTAACGCTTAATTACTATATTCGAACTAGTAATTGAATTTGTTTTGTTCATGTCTGTCGTTATCATCATTTCGGTAATGACTAAGAAGTTGATGTTATTCCGAACCTAGTGGTCATAGTGAATCAAGTCCGGCTAAGAAAAATCTACGAAGTGAGTTACTCGGTTCAGTGAACGAAGTTCAATGCAGACTTCGACTTTAGTCAAGAGACTGAAGGGAAAGATGATCAAAACGATCGACAGAAGTATTGTAGTCATCATTTAAAGCTAAGCAGCCAGTAGCTAGAAAAGCTACCTACAACAATGTGGATGTACCACATTAGAACATGAAGGAACGTATCATCCGTGCTAGAGTCTGACTCAAAGAGACATAATTCTAGCTAACGAACCATGTAATGGAAAGTAAAGACTCAAAAAGACCTAATTCAATATATACGATAGCCAAAGTAAAGACCTCATCTTGCAGTGAGTTTGTTCGAGAAGGAGCAAGAGTCTCCGATGAAGATCAAGTTTGTAACTCGAAAGTAAGGACTAACGGTCCAACAAGAATGACGAGCAGGTGTAAGGTTGAACACTATCAGCAATTAATATGTCCAAAAGCAGGTGTAAGGTTGAACACCGTCACCTAAGATGGAAAGGTAACATGTTGAATCATTCTACAAGCCTCGTTTTGCTAATGATTCAGGGACATAATAGTCCTAAGGGGAGATAATTGTCATGCCCTCAAGATAGGGCAAGATTATTAAAGAATAACAGGATGATTATTCGTTAAGACAATAAATAGATATTCTCAATAGAAAGATGACATGTGTCACAAATCGGGAGGATCAACATGGTTGGAGTACACGACGTGGTGCGCAAGGTCGAGATTCAGCTTATAAATACTCCTTTCATCTCTCATTCCTGCTCACATCACTTCAGAGCCTACCTATGAAGTATTAGAAATTTGTCCTAATTTCTCTTTAGATTCTAGGATATTTTAGCTATGGGGAGTCTTTGCGAGCCAGGAGAATAGAAGCTCTCGATTTGGAATTTTGCCAATGCAAATTCCATACTTTTGTCAGGAAAAATCTCTATAGGTTAAGCTACACTTGTATCACTTTCAATGTAACTTATATTTATGTTCATAGTTGTTATATGAACATATAAATAAGATTTATTAGTGATTCCAAGTTATTATACTGATTAATTTACTTACAGAAGTGATGTCTAGGATGGATTTAGAGAACTATTTAAAGTGGGATTTGCAAATAGTATACCCTATATACTAAATGGACCATACCTCCGATTTGATCCTACCTGGTTATTACCTACTTGGTAGATTTTGATGTACACATTACGATTGTTGAGGAATATAGACTATCTTTAGTCATAAGCATTATCGGACTAAGACTTAATAATAATCGAACCTAGGCCATGTCAAGGTAAACGTCAACGTGCTAAGGCGAAACGCTGCCCAAATTCTGAGGCATCCCCTTTTACGGTGAGTGTATAGTTACTTTCAACTTACACATAGATATGAAGTATCCATTAAATGTTATATGTTATTTCTATCTGTGTACTTGATGATCATGTGATAATATGATATTATTTTACTTATATAAATTACCTTATCATATTCGTATTGGGTAGAGATGGGTTTTGGGAAAAAGTTAAAATAATAGGTTGGGTAGTAAAGGTTTTTGGGGAAATAAAATAATGATAAGAGGTCACACATTGTATTACTGGGACTAGTCATCTAATAGAGTATAGGTGAGGATTGCTGACTATTCTAGGTATTTTGGTGGAGCACTAGCTGGTTCGCCACATGTTGGTGTTAACAATCATATTGGTCAAGGAAAAGGAAAGTAGTTCGTTTGGGTAGTCTAATCCCCTTAGGTGTAAGACACCATTTTTACCGTTCCGTAGGATTCAATATAAACCATTCCTTATAAAATTCGAAGTAGAAATACATTAATATTTAGCCCATGTAATCCTCATAAACATATAGGAAATGTCGGAATGATTTCCGTAGATATATCAAACGGCTAAATCCTACTTCATATGAAGAAGTTATGATTCTTCGAAATTTCGTAATTAAACTGACACAGCTCAGCGTATCGTAAAAATTAAATTTTAGATTGGTTGATTATTATCCTAAAAAATCTAAATGAAAGTCATAGTAGTCCTTAAACTGAGAGAATGCATATAAAGAACATCTAACTCTGACTTTGTGAGAGGAAGTTATGATTTTTCAAAGTTTTAGCGCAACAGTGCGGGCAGAGAAATTGAATTTTTGAATGGTAGATTATTAAGAAAATAATATAAATAGGAGCTGAAGATCTCATTAATAGGATTTCGTCAATATAGAGATCATCGAGTACGGAGTCCATATGTAGGAGTTATGCCTTTTGTAGCGATCTCTAAACAGTCTAAGCTAATCAAAAATATAAAATTTTGACATATTGAGAATGAGATCTTGGGATCTAAAGGAAAGTTGTAAACCTTGTCGATAGATTTCTGATAATATAAAGAATGGTGAAAACGAAGCTCATTTGAAGAAGTTATGTCATTTGGAAAATCTAGAAAATCATGCACGCGAAGCGCACGATGACATGGCACCACGAGAGGGTGCTACGTGGCACTATGAGATTGCGACACATGGCACCAAAGGAACATGACACATGTCAAATTTCTAGAAGTACCGATGTGGGCAAACCCAGAAGCAACACGTGGCAAAAGAAGTCTGTAGCTAACAACCCATAGTGCACGACGCACCCCTATATGTGTGTGGAGAGCTTCATTTTTCATGGCTATAAATAGATTTCTAAGTATCTCCTCGTCACACATTATCCCTAAACCCCTTATATATGAGATCTCCCTTTTGTAGCCGACTTTTTCCTTCGTTTCTATACTCTGGCGAAGCCCTGTGAGACCTTTGAGTGCTAACTAGTTGTAATCTTTGAGTAGGAGATCCCGAGTCAGATTTATGTTCTCTTAGTTCCCGGTTCACATCTAGGATACTGTGTAGGTGAACTACATACTTTGCCTCTGTGTAATTTATGATTATAATTATAGACATCACATGGAACCTACAAACACTAGATCCGTCAGTAATTCTAGTCATAATAACGAATGATCTACTTACGAAAGAGGTGTCGAGAATGGTCATGTTGGCTTGGTTGTTGGATTTGAGAAAGGCTATACACCAAAATGATCCTGCCTCCCAACTGTCCGGCCTGACTGATCCTTTTTTTGATAAAACTCTCAGTATGTGATAGAACTCTCAGTATTCATTGGGGGAACCCACTAAGCCTGGAGCTTACCCAGTTGTTTATAAATGTTTTCAGGTACTTCGTGAGAAGAGCAAGGTTCGACTATACACACACGCATTCGTAATCATGTTTCTGCGTTGTGTACTAAACACTCTGATATAAATGATTATTTTGAATAAATAAAAATGAAAATTGTGGGTTGAAAAAATCGGGACATTAAAAGTTGGTATCAGAGCCTTGGATTAAGCGAACCGGATGAACACTCGTGTGATTCCAGATTAAAATTGAGGATCTTAATATCTTAAGAAATCTTTTTAAGAAGTAGAACATAATTCTAAAGGAAAGAATGTGATGAATACAGTCAACCAAAGCTCAGAAAGGAAAGTGATTTCCAAAATACCCATATTTTTCATGATTACAGATATGTGAAATGTTAGAAATGCATGCTAGTATGTAGGCTAGAGATTTCTTCAGGAATTGCTAATTAGAATAGCCTGATAATTTAGATTCCTTATAGTCCAAAGATTTCTTGTAGGATTCCATCAGAACTTTCGTGGGAGTTCTTCCATCACAAATTTCATTGTAGTTAATCTCTAGCAAAATCTGTGGTGATAATTCCCTAGCAAATTTTGTGGTGATGAATCTGTAGCAAATTCCGTGATGGTTATTCCCTAGCAAATTCCGTATTGATGAATCCCTATCAAATTCCATGGTTGTGGATCCCTAACAAATTTGGTGATGATGAATCCCTAGCAACTTATGTTTGATGACTTGGTAGCAAATTCCGTGGTGGTGAATCCCTAGCAATTTTCGTGGTGTATATTAGTAGATTCCATGTGGATGGATGGATAATTGATTTATAAATAAAATCCAAATTATTTTGTAGTAACATGTGAAAAACAAAAATAACAAAAAAATCATATAACATTATATCATAACATAATACAATAAATATTTATTAAATGGAAAACGGAAAGTGGTTAATCTAAAATAAATAATTTGCAATAAACATATCAATACTTTATGACCTACTAGTGTTGTTGTTTTGTAATGACATTAATAAGATCCATTGCCGTTTTAAGTTATTTTTCAAGTTACCCGACTCTTGCATTGTTTTGTTCTTCTTGGGCCTTCATTATTTCCTTAAGCTCTTCATTTTGCTCTTCTTGTTTATCAAAAAGCTCCCTCATTTCTTCCATTTCATAATTTTTTTTTCTGGAATGTAAGATACATCTGTTTTACCATTAATATTGGAAACCGCCTTTGCAAAAGAGCCTAATCCATAAAGTCTTCTTTTTTTGTCATGACCACCAAAAACATTATAAAATAGTTTGTCCTCCTCAAATTCATCACCTTTAGCTTCAAACTCTTCCCGATTTTCTGTATAGGCCGCCTACAAAATAAAATAAATGTAAGTTAAAAGATATCAAAGTTATGAATGAAATTATGGACTAGATACAATAAAAAAGTTTAATTGCACTGAAATGAATATTACATGAATTTATCTATCTTTTTCATACATGAACAATTCACTATGGGGTGGATCACGTCCTTATTTCCTCTTCTGCATAAATACCATAAAATGTAAAATATACAGACAAACATAAACATTGATGTACCATAAAAAATAGCAAATCATAATCTATCTTGATATGACTTGCGGATCCAGCGTTGTAGGTAGGTTGTGCTACTCCATCAGCCACACCGTTACACCTATTTTTCTTGTTCTGCTCGGATTTTAGCTTGTATTCATCTATATTCCATTTTAATTTCCAGGAGTTCCAGACTTCATGTGCAATATGACCTGGTTTAAAGGCATGTTGGTTTCTTTGTGTGCTCCGCATGTTGTAGAGATATTGTCCACAACTTTGTGCCGCTTTACTTGCCCAAGCTTGCCTAACCAGCAAGTCAATTGTTTAATCCCAATAACATTTTTTCTACACATTAACAATATAAACATAAGTTCAAATGTAAATGTTTACTAAACAACATTTTATCACATATAGTTAACTACCTGGAACTCCTCCTAATATAATTCGTGCATTTCTTTGCTTACTTTTCCCCAACTGTACCCTTGTGGATATACTCTTTGTAAAAAGGACCGACTAATAATGTGTGCACAAGGGCCTGGTGGCATGAGCCTGCAAATAATCATGCGATCGGTTTAGATTTGAATTGATCATATGTACATGTACACCAAAACGTCATACATAGAAAAAAGTTGTAAGATATGATTGTAACTTATGTTTTTCCAAACATTAACAGTTAAACGTCCATCTGGTCTACAATCTTCAGAGGAATTTTTTTCACCTTCTACATTTTCCACAATAGACCTATTCAGGGTTGGTTGTGTTGGTGATCGGGTAGATTCTAGGATAGGTGTTGTTGATGGGGTAGATTCTCGGACAGGTGTTGGGATAGATGTATAAGTTAAGGATGTGGTAGTTCCTTTAGTTAAGGAGGATGTGGTAGTTACTGTATTTGTTAAGGATGGTAGTGTCGATGAAGGTTTTGAGGTTTTGATAGTAGATGTAGGTGTTGATGATATGGTAGTGGATGTCGGTGTTGAGAATGGTTTCGATAATGTAGGTGTTGAAGTTATGGTTATTGATGTAGGTGTTGAGGGTTGTATTGTTCCAGTTGCTAAAGTTTTAGATGTATTTGCTGAGGATATTGTGGATGTTGTAAGTGATGTCGAGGAAGTAGTAGTCATGATTGGTGTTAATGATTTTGGTTTAGGGTTTTTGGTGCTAGATGTTATAGGTGCATTGAATGTGGTTGCTGATATTGGGAAGTCAATTTCTTCATCTTGTAATTGTATGCTTATGAATTTTGCAGTTGAAGTCCTGTTATGGTTCAAAACCTATGGTGCAATGAATTTAGTTGGCTTCACACATGATTCTCCTTTTGGTTTCAAGTTCAACATCTTTCTTGCTTAAAAATAAACAAAAAACTATAGTCAATACCAATTTATGAAAGATGATAAACTATTGATGAGCATAGAACAATCATACAATAAAAATAAATTATAGATGAAGGCATTACTACACATGCATACTATTGAATGCAATCAGAACCAATGTAGTTGTAATTTAAGATGATAATATACAAGAAGTTGATAAGACAACAAGAAACGATGATTATAGTGTTAATGTGTAGAAAAAATGTTGTTGGGATTAACATGTGTAGGTTAGAGGGAAAGGAATTGCGAAATATTTTGAAGCTCCACTAATGAAAATTTTGAACTGTACAAATTACCGCTAAATATTTAGAATTCAAATTTTATAAAGTAGTTCCAACTTGATTGAAAGGGTATATAACGTCAAGAAAGAACATAGAGTAACGAGGTGTTCATAGCATAATTTAAACTTAAAATTATAAAGAGAATTACACAATAATAAACTATACATCTTTATGATGTTGTGTTTGAACCAAAATTTATATATAAAGATGAATGGGACATAGTTCGATGTGTTAGTTTCTTCTAGTGTCATGGTAACACCCATGGGTCATGGGTCAATGTGATAGTTTCTAGTGTCATGATAACACCCATGGATAACATATGGGTCATGATAATTGAAGGGTTTTGAGCATTCTAACACTCCTAAGGTTTACATGCAACCCTAGAAACCTTGTATATATGTTTTACTAAGATACATGCAAATTTGATTTTTCCAAGGTTTTTAACCTAACTAGAATGACATGGGGAACATGAAAAGTAAAAGCTAGTAAAGCAACATACCTTTCTTGTTGCTTGGATTCCTTGAGAACTTTGTGAGCCTAACACCCCAAATGTGATGCCTCAAATGTCTCACACAACACCACAGCTCTTGGAATGAATTTGAGAGAAGTTCACACACACTCAAAATCGGCTAGCCCTCTTAGTTCTTCACTTCGTGCCGATTTTGCTAGCCATGGGGTCCTTTTATAGTTGTGTCACAAGTTGGGTTACACATGTAAACCCTAATTGACATGGCATTTCATTTCCTCCATGATCCATGGGTTTTAACCTCCATGGACTATCCATGGAGCACCCTACGGGTTTTAGCCCAATTCAATAAACCATGGATCATTATACCATTATAAAAGAATGGATGATTTACACAATCAACCCCCACATATTTAATTAGTCTCCTTTTGATCACAAAATTAATTCTAAATTAATTCTTCATCAACACTAATTAAATAATAGTATTAATATATTAGAACTTATAATATATTAATAAACCATAGGTGTCCTTTCTCTCATTTAGTCTATCCCAGTGTTGCAATGCCATGCAACCCAAATGGACCATGCCAACCGGGTGAAGTACATTCCAGAAATAATTATGAACTTAGACACTTAATCCAACAATAACACCCATGGATGACATATGGGTCATTAGTTAATGTGGTAGTTTCTTATAGTGTCATGGTAATACCCATGGATGACATATGGGTCATGGATCATGTGGTGTGTCATGGTAATACCCATGGTTCATGGTCAATGTGATAGTTTCTAGTGTCATGTTAATACCCATGGATGACATATGGGTCATGGCTCGACATGTGCTAGTTGGTTCTAGCTACTGTCATGGTAACAAACATAGATGACATATGGGTCATTAGTCATTGTGGTAGTTGTAGAGTCTCATGGTAACACCCATGGATGACATATGGGTCATTGGTCAATGTGGTAGTTTCAAAGTCTCATGGTAACACCCATGGATGACATATGGTTCATTGGTCAATGTTTTATTTGCATAGTCTTATGGTAACACCCATGTATAACATATGGGGCATTGGTCAATGTGATAGTTGTATAGTCTCATGGCAACAACCATGGATGACATATAGGTCATTGGTCAATGTGGTAGTTGAATAGTCTGATGGTAACACCCATGGATGAAATATGGGTCATTGGTCAATGTGGTAGTTGCATAGTCTCATGGTAGCACCCATGGATGACATATGGGTCATTGGTCAATGTGTTAGTTTTTGTTGGATTTGGTGTCTAAGCCCATAACCATAACTAGAATGTACTGAACCCGATTGTAGCATGGTCCTTTTGGATCGCCTTCACCAGTGCAATTTGATAGGATGGGCTTTTGAGAATAAAGTTATTTATGATTTATTAATATATTACAAGTATAATATATTAATATGAAATCATATTATTTAATTAGTATTGATCAAGAATTAATTTGGAATTAATTTCATGGTCAAAAGAGACTAATTAAATATATGGGGATTGATTGTGTAAATCAATGATTCTTATAGTGTGGGCTAATGATCCATGGTTATTTAGGATGGGCTAAACCAATGAGATAATCCATGGATAGTCCATGGAGGTTAACCACTGGAGCCTAAGTAATATGAAAGGTCATTAGGGTTTACAAGGTGTAACCCTAGCATTTGCAAAACTATAAAAGCACACCCTCATGACCAAAATCGGTTGCCACAACATTCCAAGAGAGTAAAGTTGATTTTGTTCTAAGTAACATATTCTCTCAAGCCTCCTCTTGCATATTGGTGTTTTTGAACCAGTAGAGGCATCACACTTGAAGTGCTCAAGCTTTCAAAGGTCAAGAACTACAAGTCCTTCTAAAAGGTAAGTCATCTAACTAGTTGTGTTGTTCATTTGACAATTTGTATGCTAGTTAGGACAATGCTTTGGAAAATTAAAAATATGGATGTATAATTAGAGAAAACATAGATCCAAAGAATTTAGGCTTGCATGTGCATAATAGGAGTGTTCTAGTGCTCAAAACCCAACAGTTACATAGTCTCATGGTAACACCCATGGAAGACATATGGGTCATTGGTCAATGCGATATTTGTATAGTCTCATGGTAACACCCACGGATGACATATGGTTCATGGGTCAATGTGCTAGTTGGTTATTGTGTCATGGTAATACCCATGGGTCAAGGTCAATGTCATAATTGGTTATAGTGTCATGATAACACCCATGGACGACATATGGGTCATGATAACACCCATGGATGGCATATGGATCATGGGTCAACATGTTGTAGTTGGTTAAAGCTTGTGTCATGCTAATACCCATGGATTACATATGGGTCATTGGTCAATGTGGTAGTTGCTAGATTAAAAAGGCATATATCAATTGTGTTGATTGTGATTTAAAATAGATTGATTTTTTTTAATTATGATTTTTGACAAAACTACCCTTACTAATCAAATTTTGACATATATGTTAATTTAGTGTATGTTCCTTTAAAATTAAATGGTTGTGTGATAATTATCAAAATTTTAGATATATGTTAATTTAGTAAAATTAAAATCACCATTTTAGTGTGTGGTCAGATTGAAAACACCATTTTAATGTGTAAACATCACCATTTTAATGTTTTGCCATTGGAGTTGGTCTAATAATTTGAGTATAATATGTGAAACGATTTGTAGTAAAAATACCTTTGCTATATTTATATTGTACATATATAATTACTTGAAATACCATGTATTAATTCGAATCTACATTAAAGAAGATAATATTAAAGTTATTCAATTGTAAGAAACATAAAGCACTTTAGTTCAATCGGATGACACATATTTCTTCTTTCCCAAAGTCACAGGTTCAAATCCTACTTCCATCAATATTTTTATTTAACTTCGTCTTTTTCTAACTGTCAAAGTTCCACTTTGACCCATAAAAGTTTATAATGTTTGAATAATTTGTTTCGACACAACTGCCCTTAGTAATCACATATTTGGAATGATTTCAAGCCCACTTTGGTCTTTTTGCACTATGCATCGTTTAGGCACCATGATGGTTCTGATGTCATGTCGTTGTTTTAGTGCTTCAACCATTCTGAACGTCTCAAATCTTCCCAATGGTAAAACTGCAGAAAAACATATAAACCCCCAAATCGTCGACATATAATCGCTCCGAAAATCGATTTTCCCTGATAATATTGACGTCGGTACTTAGTCGACGAATAGGGCATCATAAAGTAAGGGTTTTTTCCTTACCCTGTTACACCTTTTTTCACATTTACGCCCAATTTTAAAAAAAAAATGAAATCAACTAATGCAATGTTTATTTTGTAAGTAGAATGTCGAATCAAGAAGTTGTAGTTCGTTGGATGATCTTCCAATAGAGATTTTCAGTTGGATTATTGTAATATTAGGATCAGAATCTACAAAAGACGCTCTACAAGAATATGGTAATTCTAACTAAACATCAACTAATGAATGTTTATTTGAAGAAATATAACTTGATCTATTACTTATTTACTGAATATTTTAGTTTTTGAAGTTCAAAAAAGATGTATGCAGTGGGGGGTGATCCTCAAGTGTTTAGAACAGCATCCATGCACATGATTGATGGGATGGGTCCCAAACATCTTAATGCTGATTTATTTATACGCACATGTGCAGTGCATAATAACATTGAAGCCATGTTTAGACTATGAGCGGTGTGTGTAATTTCAGTATTTTTATGTAATTTTATTTCATTTTTAAATTTTTAGTGTCATTGATGTTAATGATGTTGTTATTTTGTTAATAGGAGGAATGCTTATGTAATGGCAATTTTGATGTAGGAATGACTTTGTTGAGACAAATAGCAGATGAAGATCATCTTGAGGCAATTTATTAGCTTGGAATGATCTACATTTCAAGAGGGCCTCCTCATTGTGATCAAGGTATGTATGGTTTATATGTACATTAACTTTTGTATGTAGTTAATTAATACATGCTATAGTTTGGGGTTAATATTTAGTGTTGTGTTTTATAATATTTACTGTTATGTTGAAACAACTAAATTGGATTAATTGATAGTATACATGCGGATCATCATTACATTGACTATAACCAATTGGTCCTATACATTATCTCGTCTTGGCAGTTATTGTTGGATTAATGTCTAAGTCCATAACTATAATTGGTGAGACTTGACCCGACCCGGCATGGTCCATTTGGGTTGCATGGCATCATGCATTTGGATAGACTATAATGAGAGAAATAACACTTAAGGTTTGTTAATATATTATAAGTTCTAAAATATTAATAAGGTTGTTTAATTAGTATTGATCAAGAATTAATTTGGAATTAATTAAGTGATCAAAAGGATACTAACTAAATATATGGGTTGATTGTGTAAATCATTCATTATTATATATGTGGGCTTGTGATCCAACATTCCTTATGTTGGACTAAGTCCATGGGGTGACCCATGGATACTCCATGGAGGTTAAAATCCATGGAGCATAAGGAATGGGTAAAGTTATGAGTTACATGGTGTAACCCTAATAGCCACCATATAAAAGAATCCCATGGCTCAAGAAATCGGGCACTAGTATTATTCTAGGAAAGGGCTAGCCAATTTTCATGAATTATGGAATTCTCTCAAGTCTTTCCAAGTGCATATGATGTTGTGTGAACCATTTGAGGTGTCACACTTGGGGCACTAGGCACTCAAGCTTCATGAAGACTTTATACATCAAAGAGGTATGTATTTTATCTTGTTATATTCATTGTTTTGTATGCTAGATTAGGATAATACTTTGGAAGTTCATATTTGCATGTATAATAGAGAAAACATAGATCCAAGGTATTTAGGGTTTCATGTACACTTAGGAGTGTTAGAATGCTCAAAACCCAACAGTGGTATCAGAGCCTAGGCTTGTTTTCTTGTTATACTTGCAAATTGGCTGAAAAATCGAGTTTTTATGCTGTCTGCCCAGCAGACTCGCCGAGTCCACTGATGGACTCGCCGAGTCCAAGCCAAAATGCATCCAACTCGCCGAGTTTGTTCGTGCACTCGACGAGTTGGACCCCCAGACAACATATATTCGACTTTCTTGGTTAGAAATGGACTACGAACATTACCCTAAGCTGTTTTTGAACTTATAAACTTGTTTTTGATGTGGTAATATTCATGCTAATCCAATTTCAAAGATAATTGTCAATAGATTCATGTTTTGTATTAGTTTAAGGTTTAGACTAATTACATTAAACAGTTTGATTTGAATTATCTTGTTTATATGAGTTGCTTAGATTAATAGGAAGTTATGTGAAATTGTTGTTTTCAATCCATTTTAATCTAAGAGTTGATTCTAAAATGTGTTTTTGTAACTTGTCCTCAAGTTATATGAAAAGTCACATTTAAGTTTCATAAAACTCATAAAGGTTGGCAATGGTTACAAAAAACTGAAGAGTCTTATCCTCAAGTTATGGAAGTTCAAGAGTCACTTCATTAAGTAATCAAATATGTAACCTTAATTAATTCTAGAAGTTACAAAATAAAGAAAAAGTTACATTCTTTAATAATTTAAATTCTTCCATAAGTTCTCCTCAAGTTATGGAACTTGAAGAGTTTTTGGATTAAAACTACTTTAAACACATAAGTTACGGAATTAATTAGTTTTGAATAGTTTCAAAACTTGCCCTCAAGTTTTAGAATTTGAAAAGTTTTTTCTTATGAATACTTTAGTTCCAAGTTAGCCCTTAGAATTTTAAAAGTTAAAATTCAACCCTTATACTTTATAATATTATAAGTTAATATTATTTATATATATGTATAAGAGCAAGTCAATCTAACCGTTAGTAGGTCTCATTCACGAAGCCGGTCTATAAGGGGGTATAAGGTTACTGCCTATGAAATGACAGATTAATGGTTATCCACTCTCACCCACCGCTTCCTTGATTGGTGGAGGGTCGTTAGCCGAACGGGTAGGACAAGGACTATAATTCTCCCTTCATTAAAAGTATTAATGATAAATACTAAGTAACTAAACCTTTTATAAATACCCAATCTTAGTTACTTAGGAAAATGTGAATAAGGTGCTAATCCATGAAATTACACTTTGCACTTTGTTTAAGTCGGTTAGTGGAGCGTGTTTGGTTAACCGGCACACTAACTCGTATTTAAAAAGGTAGCCAAAGGGTAACTTAATGTTTATCATAGTATCAATGGAGCATGTGTGGTTAACCGGCACATCGATTGAGGGATAAACACTTAAGGGTACCCCAAGTAATTTGCATGGTTACTTCACACCTTGTTTTGTGATCCTCGACATCCCAGTCACAAAACCTGAAGGGCACACTCGAGATTGAAACATGCCATTGAACAGTTCAATGAATCTCAAAGATCTAGGAGTTTCAAAACCAATTAAAACCTAATAATACATTTCGTTTATCTTGGTGGAAATTGGTGAATCGTCATTCGCCTACCTTCAAATATTTTATAGCTTGGATTACGACATCCCTCTTCTAAGTTATAAAATAGTTTGTTGGGTCCTAGCCTTCATATTTTATATTGGGTGTTATATTAAGGACTTTAGATCAACTATCTTGAATATCTCCCAAAAGATGTCTGGTTTAGACATTTATGATCTTCCCAAATCTCTTGAAACAAGCTTTCCTAAATGAAGATGATGTCCCATGGAAATCATACTTCTTTCACCTCCTCCAATTATTCTCCCTAACCCAAAAGTTCTTGAAAAGTTTAAGGTCACTCAAGCCCTATTGACAAGTAAAGGTCTATGTGTGGTCATATCTTGGAGATGTAGTAACATATTGACAAGCCGGGAGAGTTGGGTGTCAAAGTCTTGAGAAAGTTGGTGGTTCAATCACTTTCTAAGTCACATAGTGAGCTCCTTTGGGACTCCTATGAAACAAACTATGACAAGAACCTTAATGATCTTATCTATTTGCTAAGATCAACTTCCTAAAACTTTATGGACATTGACAATGATGACATTGGATATCTGGTAAAGCTCTCTCTTCCCAGTGGAAAGGGATCGGCCATAGTCAACTTGGTTGACCAAATGGTAAAGATAAAGACTAAGTCTGTGATTGTCCCATGTTCCATTACCAAAGTGTCCATATGTTAAAATTGCCAAAGGAAGGGGCATTGGTTGCGAAGCTGCCAATTTACCTAAGTGTGTTAAAGTCAATAAGGTTTACCCTACTTCAGGTAAAGTCCACTATCTAACACTGATAAGTTTCTATTCTGAGACTCTTGATACATAATGTGACTGGGTGACATGGTGATATTTTAAGAATCAAAGAAAAGTAAAGAAACTTAAAGAAAGAATATGTTGAATCTGATCGCATAGATGGATTTCTATCATATAGTTTGAAGATTGGATTTTTGAGCTACTTCTTAGGAGTTATGAGATATTTCTTAGGTATAGATAACAATAAGTTTTCATGTGTTTTTGCACTGTAAGGATAGTTTTTCCGCAAAAATTTTAAAATAAAAGGAAAAAAAATTTGATTTTATTTATTTTAAAGTATCCTTACAATGGCATTTGTGAAAAATTGTTGCTTATATGATTCCATTAATAGCATGAGTGGAAATATGAAATTGATTCTTTCATTTGTGGTAATGTCTAGATTTACCAAATAAGGAAAGATTCTCATCACCCAAGTCTCAATTGGACCGGAACTTGGAATCATGCAAGTGGTATAGCATGATGAATGAGAACTTTCAAGCATTGGAAAAATTAAGACTAACTACTTGTTCACATGGATGTGTGAGTCAAGTGAAAGACTAAGGGATCGAGTACACATTTTTGTGCATTGGTCAAGTCCACCACAAAAGATTGATAAGATTATTCGTCTTAATTTACTAAAGCTCAGTAAATATGGTTATACTTACAAGCTTAAGTGTAATTCTGAGACATTGGAAAAGGTTACAATGTAAGGTAGAGAGAATAAGAAGAATCAAATTAGGCAGAAGGATAAAAGTTTCTCAAATCTGAAAAGATGGTAGAGTACTTTAGTATAAGTTTTTATGATCATCTTAATGATTTAGAGACCTTATCACAATTCATCCTCTAAGTGCCTTCTTATAGCTAAGAAGAGGAGCTATGAATTGTTGAAGTGGTTAAATCAAGAAGATGATTCATACTTCGTTCCAAAAACAATTCTTAGAGTCATACTCCAAGATTGTAACTTGAGTGACGTGTCTTAATGAAGATTTAAATACTTGTCAAACGTAAGAGTAAAAGTTTTCTACTCTTGTACATTTGAAATTAGTAAGTTGTGATGTTTTGGATAAAACAAAGACCAACTAAGGCCAATTGTGTGAAGTGTTTGTCTTGATTAGAATCCACACTATCTCTTGGATGTTTGACAAGGGAGTCTTATATGTCAAGTGGACAGTGGGAGTCTTAAAGGTCTTCAAAAGAACTAATCAAGAATAAAACCTGAAGTTCTTCACTAGCACACGACTTGAGGTTTACAACCTATCGTGTTGACATAGTTTGTGCCCATTCCAGTTAAAGTTGGCTTTGCATATGAGTTCTTAGAGTTTTCAATTGGTTGCACAACAACTTGGAAGCAATGGCAGACCCTTGAGCTGCCAGGTGGCAAGAAATTAAGATTGAGTTCAATCCATATGAGTTTGGATTTGTCATCATCCTTGTCTTGTGACTATGGTTTTGACAATTCACATGGATAAGAACACATACACCATTAAATCTAAGTGTCATAAGGTTTTTCTCCAGTTCATGAAAATGATGGTGAGGAACCACTTTCACTAAGTAGATTTTAGCTAGATAGCAATTGTGATATTTACATTCTCAAAGTCGTTAGTGGAGTGTGTGTGGTTTACCGGCACACTAACACGGACTTGTGAGAAGTGGCAAAGGTCTAAACAATTGAGACTATGATTACAACATCGCTTTTCAAAATTCTTAAAATTGTTTAGACACACTTGTGATCTATCTAAGATAAGGTGTATGATTTTGATAAAGTTTTATCAAAGCAATCTAGTATCAGAAATCTGAACTTTGGTAAGAAAGTCAATACAATATTGATTTCTAAAAGTCCAGCTGATTTATGAGTACATGTCAAAGCTAGTGGGAGCATAAGTGTTATGCTAATAATCATCATGTTAGTGGGAGCATGATAATTATGATAAAGGTTGCAAGTTAGCAATGTTAATTATAGAAAACAAAAGTTTCAATTGGGAAAGAGTTGTTTTGCTATAATTAAGGGAGAGGAAATTATACTTCATCTCAAATCTAAAAGCTTAGATTGAGGTTTTAATCGTATTTAGTCAAGGATATATATATGAATTTCATGTTGGAATGGCTCAACATACAGAAATTCTATATATGGGTCCATTATTTGCGTTCTAGAATTCGATTATGATTACGGCATCCCTTTTCATAATCTGAATTATGAGAACTTGGCAAATTGAAATGGAAATATTATAGCAAAAGAATGGTTTTGTCTTTATGTGAGACATCATGAATCGTGTCCCATATGCTTCAGATATACGATCGATTACATGTGTTATATTTATCCTTTCTAAAATTTTCCTAATGCATGGGGCATTAAGAAGGGAAAAGGTCTAGAATTGGATATGACTAAAAGGATTAAACAATTGTCGAGGATAATATAAGGTTTACCAAAGATTGGTTGCTCAAGGACAGTTGGAAGTATAATGTTAATTGTTGGAAGGACCATATTGACATAATCTGTAAGGAGGCAACTCTTGTTCAAAAGTGATAGTAAAAATGGAATCTGGAAATGTTTCAAAGTTAGAAATAATTCAATCTGTGTAAGATTAGGAAACTTAATGCAAGAAGGATGTTTCCAAGGAGATGATCTCCTTTGGAATGCTCTGTAATGATTGTTGTCAAGTCTTTCTGACTTTGTGAATAATCATTACAAGAGGATCAATGCATTTAAGTTTAGAATCTAATAGATTTCAGTAAATGGCATGAATTTGGAATTCTTGCATTTGTAGTAAGGATTTGAGACTGTGAAAAGAGTATCATATGAGTTATGTTCAATTGATCTAATTCACAAAGTGAAGATCATAGACAAACATAGTATGCATACTTGTTGTATGGCATGACTAGTGTTTAGAAAACATAATGTACATGCTTGGAGCGTGGGACAACTATTGGTTTAAATTCAAGAATAAAGTTGATAGCTGAAACAGTATACATGAATAATGCGTAATCATATGGTGATAAATAAAAGGTGTTTTATTTATGTTCATAGGTTTTGATACCATGTTGGATTCAATTATTCTTGTGTTTCATTTTTCATGTTTTGACTTCCAGAATAAACTAGGTTATTCTTCCGGAATGACTAAGTTATTCAAACCATCCACATTCGGTCATATGTTGGAAGTAGATATGAATCAACACTGTCATGGGTTAGCTTGTAGAGGTCTAAGATGTTGGACAAAGGGCTACAAAACTCATGAATGCTCATAAGTTTTGAGTATTAGATTCAACCCGCGCTCATTGGAATCACTACATGGATTTTATCACGAGTGATCATGAGACGATAATATCTTATATTCTTCAAACCTAGAGATATGAGTTGTTACTATAAGTTGGTTGTACATTGATTGCACGAAAACGCATTCGGTAACTCGGTGTTATAAAACGTTTCTTTATTTATGATTCAACAAGTAGTAGAACAAGCCATATGAGTCGAAGTTTATCCATTCCTTTTACCTTCGGGATAAAAGTGATATATGTGGGCCCCTCGATGATTTGATGATAACAAATGGAAGTGCTCGGCCGGGCCAGGACTGATTTGATTTGTTCAATTAGTCAGTCGTCATAAATCGGAAATCTGGAAACAACAAATGGACAGAGAGAATGATTATAATCCATGTCTCAGTCCATATGATATCTATAATGGAGGAATATATGATCCCTTATCTAATGGACAAGTCATTGACAAAGGTCAGAGTTCATCTAAAAGGTCAGAGTTCGAAAGAAGCTTTTGAGAGCTATGATTGCCAGTCGGTTCTTGAAGTTATACGCAATAACAGTTTTAGACTTATCCAAGTGGGAGACTGTTGGATTAATGTCTAAGTCCATAACTATAATTGGTGAGACTTGACCCGGCCCGACATGGTCCATTTGGGTTGCATGGCATCATGCATTTGGATAGACTATAATGAGAGAAATAATACTTAAGGTTTGTTAATATATTATAAGTTCTAATATATTAATAAGGTTATTTAATTAGTATTGATCAAGAATTAATTTGGAATTAATTAAGTGATCAAAAGGATACTAATTAAATATATGGGTTGATTGTGTAAATCATTCATTCTTATATATGTGGGCTTGTGATCCAAGATTCCTTATGTTGGACTAAGTCCATGGGGTGACCCATGGATACTCCATGGAGGTTAAAAACCATGGAGCATAAGGAATAGGTAAAGTTGTGAGTTACATGGTGTAACCCTAATAGCCACCATATTAAAGAATCCTATGGCTCAAGAAATCGGGCACTAGTATTATTCTAGGAAAGGGGTAGCCGATTTTCATGAAGTTTGGAATTCTCTCAAGTCTTTCCAAGTGCATATGATGTTGTGTGAACCATTTGAGGTGTCACACTTGGGGCACTAGGCACTCAAGCTTCATGAAGACTTTATACATCAAAGAGGTATGTATTATATCTTGTTATATTCATTGTTTTGTATGCTAGATTAGGATAATACCTTGGAAGTTCATATTTGCATGTATAATAAAGAAAACATAGATCCAAGGTATTTAGGGTTGCATGTACATTAGAATGCTCAAAACCCAACAATTATATCTACAACCCTATTCACCTTCTCTTCCCTTTTCGCATGATCATCATCTACAAGAAAATTCGCTTACAATTCCAAGTACATCTCGTAAATGTGATCATTCTCCATGGAATATAATGCACCATGCATCCACTTGAAGCTTTGGTTTACATTATTTCTCTTTTATGTTCCTTTGTTATGTACGGTTAGTAGTGTGATGTTCCTGCTCACACGAAACAATTATTCTGATGATAGGCCTTTCGTATAACACTAGACATTTCCTTCATCAGTAACCCATGTATTAGCCACCAAACCTATCATGCCCGTGCATCTACTTATCATTCTTATTCAATGCCAATTATTCCTCCAGGTTTCTCCCAGAAGCTCGGACATTCATTCACTCTTGATGTACTTCTCACGTATGACTTATTTCTAATATAATGCTACCAAATAATAGATCTCTTAGGAATTACAAAATTATGGTTCTATACGCATGGTCTTAAATTTCTAATAAATTGTTGGGTTTTCTATCCATCTCTACACACAATCAAGGTAGCAGAAACAAAAACAAAATACATATGTCTACATGCACCCTGCGATCTAGGTTTTACGAATTATATCAACCTACTTTAACCCTTTTTGGACCTTCTTGATCCAACCATGTTGCTTGGATGATAGGACCCAATGGAGAATCCCTCTAATGGAATCAAACCCAAGCCTCTAAAAAGAGAGCCAAAAGGAAATCGTGAAAGGATCAAATTTCTACAAACCCTAGGAAGGGTTAAGAAATTTGTACCATAGAGATAAAGGGAAGAAGTTGGCAAAAATCTCAATCCAAGGTGGAAGGAGTAATGAAACCATTGACACTTGATTTATAGCCTTAAAGCCCCTTCTAGGTTTCATCTCCCATTCCATGTGAGATGAAAATAATTTCGAAATCATCTCCCATCCTATATGGTATGGGGATTTTGAATTTCACTTTTTCCCTAAGGGTTCTGGAATATTCAAATAAGTCAATCATTTAACTAATTAATATTCAACCCATTAAATTAATTAATTCCTAATTAATTCTAAAAAAGCTTTTGATTAATTTCCTATACATAATAAATAAAAAAACTTACTTTCTCCTTAATTATACTTATGTTAGTTTTTTATTTGTGTCATGAGGGCAGCCTAAAAGGACCTTGTTATTATTTAGAAATGTTACTAATAGTTTATGACATTGGAGACTATATCCAACAGTCTCCCACTTAGACAAGTCATCCACTATACGAGGTCCAATACTTTCTCACATAATCAGCAGAGAGTAGTCATCCAATGCAACTACCAAAGTCTGATCATAATCAAAACTCATCCCTTAGATAACTGATGAGTTAGTTATTTGTTCTATATATCCTTATAAACATGAGACACAGATAAGGTTCAATAACAATGTTAAAAATTATGTTTCCCGATAGAGATTTGTGACGACTAGATCTTACTACTAACTTGAACACATCAACTTCATTTAGAACCCAACCATGCACATTAGATGTGAACACGAAATAATCGAGGGGTCGAGGGATATCACTTCTCTTATTAAGGCAAAAGGAACAAATAAACTTTGAATACATATTTTTTAGATTAGACAAATGCATGACATATTTCATAAAGAGAAACAATATGAGTCACTGGTAGACAATAGTCATACATGGACATACCCTTTATGACTACCCATTACAGATAGCATTGGAGTAGACAAATGCACAACATATTTCATAAAAAACCTATATGTATCTCATTTTAAATAATAAAAGATACTATCATCTGCAAATTACTCGTGACTTGATCCATGAAGTAACTTTCTAAGTGCGGGTAGTTTAAATACTTAAATTTATATTTAAAGTACTCATGAGTGTTGGCACAATCTCTATGCTATGTCCAATCTCTATGGACAATCCACCAACCTCATGAAAATATTAATTAATTCCTATACTCACTCCCAAGAGTATGAACGATTGTGGAGTTTTGAGTAAATTAGTACTCACGAATTGGGTTCAAAGCATGCAAAAGGAGAACGCAATTATAAGCTAATGAAATGACTGATCTCTAGCACACATTAAGATATCCACTTAATAATCACAAAAAATATAAAATTCTCATACTGCTTAAGTTCTCAAATATAAAACAAACTATTCCAAGTGTGCTAAATTAAAATCATTTGCAAATCAAATGCCCCATCACTAAGTCTTATTGTTAGACTTGGTCAGTGATATTGACTTAGCGAATGGATCGACAAGATTTTTCTTTCGATATGATTCTATTGACTATGATGTCTTATCATTTGAACAACTATCAAATGTGATGGTACTTAATGAGTATATGTTATGTAAGCTTGCATGACTTTGGCATCCATACACGAGGTAAATTCACATTTACAACCACAAGAGACTTCAAAAGGATTATCAATGATTGAATTACAACAATGATGTCTCTGTTGAATCTTGTTTAGTCATATAGTTTCATTTGTAGTCTCAGTAGCTACAATATACTCTAAGTTTATCCACTATGGTGTATTACTTGGTACTCTTTCATGCTTATACTTCATTATGTTGAGTCTAAGAGGTTGTGTCATTGGGCTTAGCTCTTCGGTCCATTTGTATACTCAGTCTGGGCCTGTCCATCTGTGTTTTGTTTTTAGGGTTTATTATATATAGTGCATGCATGCATTATATTAATTACGCTTCTTGATTATTCGACTCTCATTTGATTCATTGTGGTGTTTATCGTTTTCTATTACTTGTTATTGTCTTATTGATATCTGTTTGAATCTATCGATCTTAGAGAATATTTTTCTCATCAATTGGTATCAGAGCAAGAGACTGTGCAATACATACACATCTCTTTTGTTGGAAGAATACTTTTAGGGTTTTCGCTTTTATCGAGTCTGTAGGAGCCGTCATCTCTTCATTGACGTTGTTTCTTGCTTTTGATAAAACCATAATTCAATCTTTACAAGTCTGATTCTTAGCAGATATCTGAAAAGGTCACCAAGTCTCACGATGATTCACAAACCAATCCGATCAATATCTCTAACAACATTGGATCCACAAACAGAATCCCGATTCTATACACTCAAGATTATGAAGTTTGGACACATCACTTTGAGTACTATGTCGTTGGTTCCAAAGACAATGGTTATCTTATCTGGAAAGCAAGAACATTAGGTCCTTTTGTTCATTTTGGAACAAATAGAACCATTAAGACTCAAAAGGAGTACAACAAAGTCGTAACTGATATGGAGAAGATTCCTCAAGACGAAAAAGATAAGTTGTTGTGTAATGTTAAAGCCATGAGAATGACCGGATTTGCTTTACAGTCCGATACTTTTCGATTGGTAAGCCCATGCACCATGGCAAAAGATATCTGGGATAGACTTAAAGAGTTGTATTCCACTAATGAGGACCTAGAACATTCTATCCAAACTCTATTGCTCTCTGAGTTCGGTGCTTTCCAACAAAAGCCAGATGAAAAACTTATTCAGGCATTCGATCGTTTCAACCATCTTTTGAGCAAGATGATCAAGAACGGTATTGGAAGAGAAGTGATCGAACAGATGGTCACATTTCTGATGGTTTAAGACCTAAATGGATGGTTGGGGAATCAACTATGAAGGCTCACAAGCAGTTTAAAACCTATTCATTGGCGAAGATGGTGGGTATTCTCAAGTCTCATGAAAGTGTTATGAAAAAGGAAGCGAAAGTGGTGTCTAGTATGGGATCCTTGGCCCTTCTGTCTAAGGTGAAGAATGTGGCAGAAGATGAAGAAGAGTTAGAAATGTCAAAATGTGATCTGACAAGTGAAGACTATGCAAACTGGTCGGAGACTTCAGATACGATCTCAACTTCTGCCATGGCAAAAACCACTTTACCAAAGATTGCATGTTAAGAAAGCTATCAGAGAAGAAGGAGAGTGAAGATGATGAAGCATACCATATGCGTAAGCTGTAGGAGATAAAGAAGAAGAAAGCCTCTAAAAATTCTATGAATGCTTTGATTGTGCAGGAGAACGTTGTTGATGATGAGTTCAGTAGTGTGGAGGTTTGGTCTACAGACTCTAAAGATGAAGAAGTACGAAAACCCACGCATGGCGGGGAATTTGTTGCGAAGGAAGATAGTACTGAGTTTACTAGGAGATGCTTGATGGTGATAGCTGGAGTGTCACAAATGAGGGGTTACAAAACCAAAGGCGAGTATGATTAGGCGAATCAGAAGGAAGATAAGTGTTTTGCTGCCAAAACTGTGAGCGAAAGGATCAACGACTGTGGTTGTATATAAAAACTTGCAAACAGTACTGAATCAAGTATATGCCACTACTGGAGTTACCAAGAAGCAAACATTCGAGCTAACTTCTTTGGTAGATGAAGACAACGCTGGTGGGTGCTATATGTTTTTTCTAGTTAGCTCCCATTGACAATGCAGGCAAAATAGTGGGTCTGACGGAGCAAACCTCCTAGAGAGTCAAGGGTCGATATGTGGCTGAACCTCTTAACAAGCCTTCAAGCTTTGATAAGCCAAGTATAAGCGGTACTAAAGAAATTCAAGGCGAACCGGTAAAGGCATCAATAGAATCATCTCCAAGCGAAGCTTGTGAAGATAAACCGAAACCAAAAGCAAACATTCACAATTCTAAAAAACAACTTGCTGAGCGAACACGTAAAAGGAAAAGAAGGTACCAGATGAATCTCAAAGAGAGAAAGCAGTTTTGGAGTTCTCAAAACGCTAATCACATTCACAAGGTATCGAATCCGCAAGTGAAAGTAAGCCCTCAGACAGACAAAGGTCCATGCACTCACTGTCAGTCTTGCAGTCAAACGAACCGAAGAAATAATTTTGGTATCGAATCAAGCAGTGATAAGAACCAAAAGACCAGTTTCGGTCCTAAACTCCATCATACTCATCAACAACCAAAGCCGAACCCAGTCAAGGATATTAAAGCAAAGGGAAAGCTAGTCTCGCACTCTAAAGTTCATGCCAAGAAGACGTCAGCTAACCCTAGGAATCTAAAGACTAGTTTAAATGAGAATCAAAACAAAAATAAACAGTCTGATTCAAATAAACCAAAACAAGAAAACAATAAAATCAAGGTTTTTACCATCAAAAGAACAGATAAAACCACTTTAATAAAAAGAACATATTTGGTTGATCTTTCTTTTGCAATTCCCTATCCTGTAAAACGCTCACGAGGACCCAAGAAACTTTGGGTTCCTAAATCTGCTTAATTTTCGCACGTTATAAGTGATGAGCAGTTCGGCGATGAATGGTACATTGATGGTGGTTGCTCACGTCACATGACAAGAAGGAGGGAAGAACTAAGGGAGTTTCGGGCCCTTAAGGATGGTGGATGTATCAAATATGGGAATAATTCATATGGCACAATCAAAGGCTACGGAATGATCACAAACGGTGAATTCTCAATCCGGAAGGTAGCATATGTAGAGGGATTGCAGCACAATCTCATCAGTGTCTCTCAACTGGTTGTGGGAACTGGCTTGAAAGTTTCGTTTGATGATGAAGGCTCGGAGATTGTTGAAAAGGAGACGAAGACTGTTCTGTTAAAATGAAAGCGAAAAGGAGAAATGTATCATATAAGTCCTAACCCAATTCGAGGAAATCCAATTGTATGCCTTTTAACGAAAGCACACTCTGACGAAAGTTGGCTATGGCACCGAGGGCTCTCACATCTCAACTTTAAGGATATCAACAAGTTTGTTATCGGTCATCATGTACGAGGACCTCCGCTCCTCAAATTTTATAAGAAACACTTGTGCGCTGCATGCGAGATGGGAAAGCAAAGCTGAAAGAGTCATCCCACACGTGTTAACACAAAGATCATCAAACCACATGAACTTCTACACATCGACTTGTGTGGTCCTTCAACAATCGAAAGCATTGGTGGTAGTAAGTACATTTTAGTAATTGCTGATGACTTTTCACGGTTCGCTTGGGTTTTTTTTTTCTTAAACAAAAATCAGAGGCGACTCCAAAGCTCAGAGCATTTATAAAGCAAGTAGAAATTCAACTACGAAAGGTGGTTAGAAATGTCCAAAGTGACAACGGGTTGGAATTCAAAAATTAAGAGTTCAAAGAATTTCTTGTTGATAAGGGAGTGTCTCACAACTTCTCTGCTCCCTACACTCCACAACAGAACGACATAGTTGAAAGGCGAAACCGCTCTTTGTGTGAAGCAGCCCGAACAATGCTCAACTTCGCCTCCTTACCTTTGTACTTATGGGCTGATGCAATAGATGTTGCCTGCTATACCCAGAACCGATCCTTCCTTAACAAGCGATTTTCCATCACTCCATACGAAATCTTGAATAATCGCAAGCCAAATGTCAAGTACTTCCATGTGTTCGGTTCAAGGTGCTTTATTTTCAACTCCAAAGAGAACCGAAACAAGTTTGATGTAAAGGCAGATGAAGGGATTTTTCTTGGTTAGTAGCTAACTTCAAAGGCATATAGGGTTCTGAATAAATGTTCAAATAAAATTATAGAAACCTATTATGTCACCTTTGATGATGATTATGTGAAGAAACTTCAATCAAGCAAAGGACCAATGGAGGAAATCTTTCCAAAATCAGGTCAAGTCTCAGTTCCAATTTTCAATCTATTTGAAGAATATATGTTGCTCTTTGATGAACTAGAGAGAGAAATTCATTTTGAGACAAAGGCAGCTAACAACAAGATTGACAACTTGAAGAAAATTATCGATGAAGCAGCAAAAGAAATGGAAAGCGAACATCAAGGACCAAACGAACAGCCAGGTCCAAGTGAACCTCCAAAAAAGAGTTCTATATTCCAGGGGGAGGGCATCCATATCAGATAACTCTAATTCGTCTTTCCAGGGAAAAACTATCACCGGCAAAGACCCATGAAGTTCCATTCGAGGGGGAGCATTCTGAACCTAATGTTGAAACCGTCTCATCATTCGAGGGGGAGAATCATAATAAGAATGACTATTCGTATACTCAATCATAATTGGAAGAGGAAATATATGCCGAATTGAATCCTGCGTATGATCCAAACTACCCTCCTCTCATAAAATGGAAAAGAGATCATCCAAAAACTCAAGTAATCGTTGAATCATCTGAGGGAGTTCTTACTCGGTCTCAAATAAAAGCGAAGCAAACTGCTCTGTTCTCCCAAGTAGACATTTGCATGTTTAATTCGTTCATCTTGAAAATAAAAACCGAAAACGTTTAATATTGCACTCGATCACTCTGATTGGGTACAAGCAATGCAAGACGAACTCCATGAGTTTGAGCGAAATCGAGTTTGGAGGTTAATTCCCACACCAAATGATGCATCTGTAGTTGGATTAAAATAGGTTTTTAGAAACAAAATGGACAAAGAAGGGAATGTGATTCGTAATAAAGCAAGGTTGGTTTTGAAGGGATATTGTTAGGAAGAAGGTATAGATTATGAAGAAACCTTCACTCCTGTAGCAAGGTTAGAATCAGTGCGAATCTTTCTGGCATATGCTGCACATAAAAACTTTGAAGTATTTCAAATGGATGTCAAGTGTGCCTTCCTGAATGGAGAACTCGAAGAGACTGTATATGTTGAGAAACCACCAAGTTTCGTGAACGAAATATACCCTGATCATTGCTATATTTTGGATAAAGCCATATATGGTTTGACGCAAGCTCCTAGAGCCTGGTATGAAACCCTTATTCAGTTTCTAAAAATGTCCAAGTTTAAACAAGGTTCGCTTGACCCAACCTTCTTTCGCAAGAAAGAGGGTGACCACTTAATGATCGTCCAAATTTACATCGATGACATCATCTTCGGTTCCACGAATCCCAGCCTAATAACTAAATTCAGGAAGTTGATGGAGACTAAGTTTGAGATGAGCTCAATAGGTCCAATTAACTTTTTCCTTGGCTTGAATATTACACAGGGACCCGAAGGCATATTTATCAATTAGGAGGCTTACACAAAGACCCTGCTGGCTAAGTTTGGCATGATAGGAGATTCCAAAGTAATGGTTCCTATGACATTTGGAACGAAGTTAACACCATCTTTGGAGAAACCAGTTGTTGACATGACCCTCTATCGGTAAATGATAGGGTCTCTAATGTATCTAACAGCTAGTAGACCAGATGTTATGTTTTCTGTTTGTTATTGTGCCAGGTTCCAAGCTAATCCATGCGAACCTCACATGGTGGCTGTTAAGAACATCTTCAGGTATTTGAAGCGAACCTCATCCATCGGTTTATGGTATCTTGCTAAATTAGGATTTTTCATTCAAGCATTCTATGATGCTGATCTTGGAGGATGCGGGTAGGACCGAAAGAGCACTACAGGCAGATGTCAATTCCTCGATGGTAAACTCGTCAGCTGGCAGTCCAAGAAACAAACATGTGTTTCACTCTCTACAGCCAAAGTTGAATATATTGCAGCAACCTCTTGCACTTCCCATGTCATTTGGATCCGAAGCCAATTAAGAGATTATGGCCTAAATATGAAGAAGTTTCCTCTTTATTGCGATTCTGAAAGCACCATCAGGATTTGTCATAATCCACTACAGCATTCCAAGACAAAACACATAGCACTAAGATATCACTTCATCAAGGATCACGTAGAAGATGGTAATGTTGAAATTCACTTCGTTCGGTCCTTTAATCAATTGGCCGACATCTTTACTAAGGCTTTACCTAAAGCATCGTTTAATAAAATACTACAAGGCTTAGGAATGATGGAAGCTGATTCAGTTCCAAAAGCACACTCATTTCATTAAGTATAACTTTTTCTTTCACTTTTTTAAAATTCTCTAACAACCAAAATGAACTGAACGCTCGGTCTATTTTGGCTCCTGATTTTTCGGGAACCGAAATGAACCGAAGGCTCAGTCTATTTCGCCTCTTATAATTTTTCAAAGTGAGCGATTGTTTCATCTTATGGTTTGGAACTTACTTATCCTTTGTATACTATGTATATCTTTTGCTTACTCTACTTTATGTCTTCAATTAATTTCCAAAATCCAAAAATATTTTTCTTTTCTGTTTTTCTTTTCAGAATTTCTAAAATCAACAAAATATTTTCTTTTTACTTAGTTTAATTATTTTTCTTTTCTTTACTCGAATAATTTGAAAATTCCAAAATATTATACTTTAGTATCACAGATGCACTTACGTGATGGAGTTGGGGTAGTTATAACACACTTTAATTATGTACTAGCTAAGTGACCCTAGAAGCATGTTGTTGCATGTCGATTGAAGCCTCCAAGTCTTTGAGTGAAGCCTTACTGATTTGATATATACTAATCGTTTCTTCCCGATTAGGCTGATAAGATCACTCAAGTCATGAGCTACCTTACTCTTCTCACATTGAGTTAAGAGTTATCTGCTTGGTCTGTCTTTAATAGCAGAGGTACTTTCGGTTCTTTAACCACCTATTCTTATTTCTCCATCTCATTTCGGTTCATAATCGTAACCCTTGAGACTCTCAACATTTACCACTGAGGTTTACGGTTACACAACATTTGTGTTAATAATCTTAGTTTCGTTTCACCACGTGCTAAGTGAGACCCAAAATCTAATGCCTTCAACGAATTGACGGTGAACACTCCAATGTTCTAGTTTTTCACCTATGAATTAACAAAACCACTTTAATGGTATGTACCTTGAAATCTTTTTATTTTTGTGTGATCTTTATGAATTGGATAACACTAATACTTTTCTTCCCAAAAGATCCATTTTTCATTTTTTTAAGATTTCAACAAAAATATCACCAAGTCACTGAATATATTATCCAATCTACTTGTTTAATAGGCTACACTGGTCTCACAAGTACTTCATCCAACTTTCGTTCTTATGTCAAGTACTGAAGTTCGGTTGAAGCTAAGCCACCCCTTATAGCTTAAATTTGAAAAGATGCCTATCAATGTTTTGTAATAAACATTTGATCGTATTTCAACGGGAAACCACACAGACACTTCTAAGTCTCTCTTGACTTTGAAGGAAGCAATTTGTGCACGGGATCAATTGTTTCGTTTTTAAATAGACATCACTTAAATCCCATAAATACTTTGCTTTATTTCTTTTCTATTGGCATGCTCTTGCACGAAGATCTTTATGAGTTTCCCAATTCTTTTTTGTGGTATTAATGGCAATTTTTCAGATTTGAAGCTTTGGTTGTAAATGCTATGGTGGTACACTATGTTAAGGCGCGAACATTGCCAACCTTATATGAAGCGAAAGGGTTTGTCACAGTTTGAAAAGGAATTTGAAACATTTTCGAAGTTGGAAAGGCGGTAACAACATAAGATTTCAAACCGAGTCATTGGATAATATTTGCAACAGGCATGTGAATTTGAAACGGTTCCTAACATCACGCCTAATGACGTCTTCCTAGGGAAACACAGCTGTCAAATCGCGCTTTTTCAGGCGCCAATTCAGGAGATCGTAGCATCATTACTACGGACTGTTTCTCTCTCCTATGAATGGTATATAAGGTCTTCTCACACTCCTTGTACCACTTTACCACTTCCAAACTCTCTCAAGAACACACTGGCAAATTTCTACTATTCACCTTCTTCTTCATACCAGCAACAATGGCTGATCTTCATCCGTTCATGAACAAACTGCCTCATCCTCTCTATTGACCATCAAACCCAACCAGAACCTGATTATTGATTTGGATCCTTTTCTTTATGATTCCTATATGCTCCAAGTGGTTGAATGCCTCAAATATTCACCACTTGTGATCGCTATGACTCAGGTGGAATCAGTTCCGATGTCTTTGCTCTCTCAAGTCTATACAACGGCTTCTTATGACAAAAGTAAGGAACGCATTTTCTTTAAGATTTTGAATCACAAAACGTCCGTCTCCGGAGTACGATTTTGCTCCTTGTTAAAGCTAGCTTCTGATGATTCCTTGGTTAGTCCTGACTCCATATCCATGACTCAGCTGTTCATAATGTTTTACGATATGGGGTATACTGATCTTCTAACAACGGTGACCAAGTTCAAGAAATCTTGCCTTCCATCATAGTGGAACGGATTATTTACCCTTCTTTTCAAGGCATTTATTGAAAGGGTTGCTGGGTCAGATGGGGCTAGCAAGGCACTCATGACCTTACTCTATGGTCTTTATCACGACATCAACTTGGACTATGGATCCGTTTTATGGTCCCAACTGGTACAAAGCCTCAATTCCTCTTCAAGACACTCTAAAATCTCCTGTGGCAGGTTTTGGACCCTTATCACTCATCTGGCCATTGAGAAGTTTAATGTTCCTATCATGGCTGATGCACTGACATCGTCAATTGGCACCTTCCACACCACCAAGATCATTGTCTCAGATCCAACCAAGTTCTCGTTTGTTGGTTCCATTTCCGAATCGACGTATCGGTGTGTCTCTGCCGAAAGCAAGGTCATCAAGGAATACAAAAAGCTTCCTTCTTTAGGACCGAGACAACTCACTCCCGAGATGTAGAAATCCCTTGATGAAGCTGACAGGTAAACAAAACGTGGGAAGAAGCCTGATCAAAAGAAGCAGGAGAAAGAAGTTCAATCCTCCAAAGCTTCTAAGCCCAAAAAGCATAAGGCCAAACAAGCAGCTTCTTCTGCATCCAAGAAGTGAAAGGTGAAGAAGATGGAAAGGAAACCGAAGGAAGCTTCACCTAGTGATTCAGATTATGTTCCTTCCGATCACGATCAAGAGAAATCAGCTGAAGGTGAAGATGCTCACCATGAAGGATCACCAAGAGGAAATACGCCTCCACATTCTCCATCTCCCGAGGTACCACTTAATGACTCAATTTCAACTCCTCCTCATTCTCCATCTCATACTACAGTACCTATTTCCATTGCACCACTTCCACCAACTGCTTCTTCTCAACCTACCTCCACTGCACCACTCCCTCCACCGATCTTCACTCAAGAAACTTCAAAAACAGCCAACACACCTAAATCTCTGGTTCGTGTCAACGTATCTGATAAGGGGGCACCTACCTCAGAAACCAAAACCCTTATCACTTCCAAACCCATTTCCCCATCTCCTTTCACACACTCTTTCCCAGTTCTTGGTGGAGAAGAACTTAAATTTGAATCTTATTACTACAGTCCTTATAGAGTTCAAAGTGAGGATGATGATGATGCTCCCCTTACAAAACGACACTTAAAGATCTAAATGGAAAACTTGACAAGCTGCTTGCTTCATCTTCATCTTCCTCCACATCCACCTACTCGGATACTACTATTCGAGCCCTAATTGAAACAACCCTCAAACAGCATGATGAGTCTATCCAGAAGGCAACCAAGGCTGTGGATGCCTCCACTTTGTCATGTAAGAAAGCATCAGAAGATGTAGCCACATTAATTTCAGATGCCAAGCTTCTTCTGGCTTTTCTTAAAGGAGCTACAGAGACTAACGCCAACAAGGTTAGCACTGCCATTGAGTCGCTTTCCAAATCTCTTTAGGCTGCGAAATATAAATTTTACTTGGTAAGAACCTGTCTTCAAGCCGATCAAACCACTCTTCTGTCATCTATCTCCACTCGCCTTGACAAACTTCAAGATGATCTGGCCATCGAGAACCAAATTATGGATGAACTTGCTCGAAAAACTACTTTGCTTGAAGTTCAGTCCGTTCAGCTAACACTGGAAAATAAGGAGATTCATTCTCTAAAGTCAGAGCGAGTTGTCATCAAAAGTTGTATCTCTGATGTCTTCGCCATTCTCTCCAATCTGGTCAATGCACATGACTCAGTTCTAACTCTCTCAGTTCGAAATCACTAAACTGAGAAGTTACTTTTTGCTCTTGAAATTTTGAGCCGAATTTAGGGTGTTACGGAGCCAATTGTTACTCCACAACAAGGGGGAGAAGATCTTCTAAACCCAGCCAAACAATCTTCTACAATTCTGAATGTCGCCACTAAACCGAAGGGTAAAGAACCTTCGGGTTCTAGTGTGAAGGACAAAGCGAAGGGTATTGTGGGTCAGAATGCTGAAGAAGAGGAAACTAAAGAAGAAATGGAGAAAAGAGAGAAAGATGCTCATGACACCTTAGGTTGTAGACAAGCTCTCTTTCCACTGTGGTCATTGGTGAAATTGATCAAGGAAGCGATTGAGTCCCCTAGCACTCATTGGCTCGAACCAGTCGTTTCTTTTGATTGTGAGAATACAAGGGATTCTAAATTTTACATGCCTATCACTAGAAGAGCCTTAGTATTTCATTGTTTCAATCCAATTGCCCATGTTCGTTCTCCTGATCCGAAGGTTGATCGAGATCTAATCAATTACTATCTAGAATTCTCTCAACCACAATACCTGACATGGAGCGATCAAAAGATTACATCAGTTAAGGTATTGAAACTGACTCCTATGGGTTTGTTTTTAAATGTCAAATTCAAAGTGACTCGATGATCATACAATTCGGTCCATATGATCTCATTGGCCGATCTACCAAATCTGAATCCACTTAATTGGATCCTTCTCAACAACATTTATCTGATTGATCAATAGCACTATGAACTGATTATTAATCACATTAAGATTATGTTAGCCTTTTACATCATGGAGGTTGCAAAAATGGATCAAGAGATTGCAACCGTTTTAAGGAAGAAGCCAACTATCAAACAAATTGGGAAGACTGGCAATGTGAACAAAATGCGGATGGGAAAAATTGATTCAAAATATAACATCGTCATGTTCACTCGAGGCGAAGGTCAAAAATTTGTGTTCATTCTCGACGATAAAACACCTATTCTCCACTACATGTTTGGAGCACATTATTGACATTATACACAGGTGTAAACAGAACAGTGAGAATGATAAGAAGAACATTACGGATATGCTTCAGTGGAACATTTCTTTTCGCCAAACTCTTCTTTCCATCATACCGATGTTATTCAAGACGGTGAAGAAAAGCACTCTTGCTAAACCAACTTAATCTATCACCCCAATTAACACAAAGGGGGATATTGTTGAGTCTAAGAGGTTGCATCATTGGGCTTAGCTCTTCGGTCCATTTGTATACTTGGTCTGGGCCTGTCCAGCCGTGTTGTGTTTTTAGGGTTTAGTATATATAGTGCATGCATGCATTATATTAATTATGCTTCTTGATTATTATTTTATAGATCTTGTATTGTAACCCTAGCACACCTCTACAATAGCAATTATCATTGAATTCTTATGAGGTGGAGCAGTTTAATCATTCGATTCTCGTTTGATTCATTGTGGTGTTTATCGTTCTCTATTACTTGTTACTTTCTTATTGATATCTGTTTGAATCTATCGATCCTATAGAATATTATTCTCATCACATTATTTAGTAAAAGCATGAATTCTTACTACGAACATAATTGTATTTATTAGTGTGGAACTTAGCGTTAGTGTGAACTGTACATTGATCTCTTCCATACAAAGATCATATACTTTTTCCTCCTATGACACTAATGAATGTACTTGATTTATATTAGTCGATTCTTTCCAAGTTGATCCGATATAAAGTGTCATGCTTAAGGGTTATTAGATATAGTATATGTCATGTCATACATGATTGATCACATAATCACCCAGATCTATCTTCATAGATCCTTATGTTCAATATATTTGTTGTTTCTCTCATATGTCTCAAAGAGAAACAATTCCCATGATAAGTTAAAACATTGTTTTCCTATGAATTATGTATTAACAAAATACATTATAAGGGTGACAACAGTGCTCCCACTAGCATTGAAATATATATGGCCTATCTTTTTTTTCTTGAAATTCAAACTCCTTGAATTTTTTTTATTGAATCGAATATTCTAATTGCTCCCACTAACTTTGACATACTTATGGTCTACCTTCGTTTCTTGAAATTGGAACTCCTTGAATTCTGTTACTAAAGCAAAGATACCATTTTGTAAGATACTTGTTTCAATTCATAAATGAACTTCATAAGCTTACACATTCTTAACAACCTATCTTGGTTTAACTATATGTTAGTTATCATCCAGATTTGTTATCTTCTTGAAGATCCACTAACATTTACAGTTTCAAGGTTAAGTGTTTGATCAACTAAGTTTCAAACTTAAATGGACTGGTTCTCGTTCTCCATGTCATCCTTACATATTGCAGCCTTTTAGTGCCTACCATAGCTTTCGATAACTAACATAATCTGACTAGTTTCTACCAGTGACTCATATTCCTTAGTATTATATAATCTATATAACTAGGTCTATGACGTCCTGTACCAATTCTATTATGATGAATTTGGAGGAATGACATTTTCCCCAATAGCTCTTTCAAACTTGAAGTGAATGCTATGACAATTATAGATTCTTCGTTGGTTGACTCTTAAATCTTATCAAGATCAATATGGCTCCCACTAGCTCCTTTTGATATTAGCTCCCTTTCTTGGAATACTTCCTTTTGAGCAATAGTCATTTTCTTCACAAAAGATTTTCAAAAGGATCACCTAAAAATATTATTGGGGTATCCAATGAGATTACACATCTCTCTTTTAAGTCTAAGATTGTCAAGTGCTTCGGAAAGAGCGTAAGCCTCATAATCATAGACTGTCATATGTGTTATTAAAGCATTAACCCTTCTCCACATCTTAGAGATTGTTTCATAAACCTTTTAGTTTGTGTGAGACCAAGGACTCATAACACTATTTACGGTATGATCCATGTACTGTTGGTAAGCATAGTATGACATATCAAATCAACCAATAATTTATTTCTCTTTCCAACTACATTCCTTGCGGTTGTGTCTTAGGCAAAGACAGCTTACGAAACCTTTTAATAATTTCTTAGATGATCGATAAGGTTTTGACCAAGATGCTCACTATCCCTATTGGATCTGGGTATCTCTTCCATTTTGCCCATTTGATCCTAAACTTCATTTTATGAAAGCAATAAACACCTGAAAGGTTCCAGAATCAATGTTTATTCAGATAAACATCTTCACACGAAGTTGTTCTTACTTTGTATTGTGTTTTATTAAAATGTTCCATTAGTATGAACTAATTCCAATAGATATTCACATTACTAAGTAATGTATTCAGCATCTATCTTGATAAATTGGATTTTCATTTATTAAAGACATGCGGTCAAATGACATCCAAAATCCGATCCAACTTGATATTTGGTAATGCATTTCTCGTTTATAAGAAAATGACTCAAAAAACACATTTTATCTAAACTTTTGGATGTATATGAATTAGTATGCATGGTGGACAATCTAATCGGGCCATTAGTTAAACTTACTTTTGAAGCGTCTTTAACCGTTGTATTTTTCGTTTAGATCATCGGTATTGTCGGGAAATGAATCGGGCATCACTTCATTTACAAAAGGTAGAAAGAAGTCTTGAGATCAAGACGTAATAAATCTTGAAAAACTGGGAAAACGACACCTAAAAGCTACCCAAAACTTTGTCGGAACACCTCGTCAAAGAACCACCTGAACTTGCCGGAAAACCGCTTATGCCAGTGGTCTTTGTGACATCTGTTATTTTCCATAAGCGAAAAAAAAACTTTTCTTTACGCTTTCAAAGCCAAATAAATATTGTATCCCATTTCATCTACGTTTATGGGTTATAAGTCCACACTATCATCGTAATTCACAAGACTGTCTAGAATTACCAAGTTTAGTTATCTTACTTTGGTAGATGACCAGACATACCCTCATGTTGTCTGATACAGACCCACCACTTCTGGTTGTCTAGTAAGAGGAGGACTATTACACTCTGCTTTAATCTCTCATCCTATCCCAGAATGAGACTACCCAATATCCAACTTATTTGATCTAAGCATCCTTACAAGCCTTATTTTATAACTAGAAAAAATTACAGTATATGTAATCAACTTCCAATACAAGTTTTCTTGCCTTATGCAATATCATTACAATACAATGTATACCTAAGCACTTATTCAACTTACTTTAAACTAGGTATCTTTTACAAGACTTAGTGTGTAACACCGCGAAACCGACGGCGGAAATGTTCCAGGGCGGAGGATGTCATGCGTAGTATCACAACCATTGTACATAGTAATCATAGTAAACACAACCATTACATTAAATAAGAATATTTACATTTGTTTGAAAACGAAGATTATACATATATTAAGTACATCAGTATAAACAAAAGTTAAGACGAGACTTCTATATGCTCCGTCTTCTCCAAAAGTAAGCGAGATACCTGTCTAACGTGATCCTGAGAATACAAGCAGTTTTAGAAATATCAGCATAAAGCTGGTGAGTTCATAAGCATGTTTTGTAAGGAAAACCTGGTTATTAAATCTTGTGAAAATACTTCAGTTCCATTGATAAAGAATGCAGTAAATATCAAAAACCGTTAATACTAAGTTATGAAATACATATGCATGTTTTCCAAGAAAAACCCATATTTTCTAATATGTTTGCTAGTTTCTATATGAAAGTACATTCCGATTGGAAAACCCTGGTTACCACCACTAAGTATAGTAGTTTAAGCAGGTAGGTAGTTTTATTACATAAATAAAACTATAGAAGAAAGAAAGTAATCCGTGAACAAAGTTAGTTTATATGTGTTGTGAGTCGTATAACCATACTGATTTGACCCGCGACCTCCTTGACATTGCTCAAGCGTCGTTCGATTTGCAAAATTTGTCACCCCAGGCGTGCCCGCCTAACTGTAGCTAGCAGTTTAGGTGTGGGATTGTCGGTCCCGAATAGATCTATCCACAAATTTCACGCTCTCCTTCCAGGAGACTTTGGTTATACTACCGGAGAGGATTTACTGGTACCCCGAAGGGTATAACGAAGATAAGTCTCACAAGCTAGTATTGACTAATTCACAGGATAATTGACTAATATCGAGTTTCAAAATCGTTTGGAACAAAGTAGAATATAAATAATTAAACACAAGGTAATTATTTAGTATGATACTCCAGATTAATAATGGATAAACTAAATCAGACATAGTTTATATATTGACTTTGCATGAAATTAGAATCTGAAAACAAGTAATGAAGATCCCAAATTATTCCCATAATAATTTGAATGGTTTGATAAGTTCCCACGCAGTTTTGAAAACTATGTAATTATATTTAGAAAGTGTCCCTTATGCTCCGCATATTACAAAAGGGATAAAGGTATCTAAAATTTTGATAGAAAATCGTTATAATTACATCAGTTTATAAAATACGAAATCCTTTATGATTTGCTTGTATTCCCCCTGAAAACATGAAAAACTCAGAAAAGTGTAGGGGTATGAACTCACCTGCTATGAGTGGAATGGACGTGTCGGGTAGGATGCTAGGTGTCAATTGAGGACTTGAACACATGGAAGGATCCTATGTAACATGAAGCGATACATAATTGTATCTAATTAGTTATTTAATCACTAATTAAGTAAGTAAATACACTCTAATGCGTGAAAACACTTTTATTTCAAGTGTTAGGGGTGATACAGGTTGCATCTAAGGAGTGTATGGCCTCATCATGGAGTTTACTCTTCAAGTGGTAGCCCTTAGGGGTATTTTCGGTTTCAAGACCATATCCCCCAAGAGTTTACGGCCATAAACTCATGGAAATAGTGTCATTGGGTGCTCTAAGGTCTTAAACTACTCAAGGAACCATGCTAGACTCGAATCAAGGGCTATGTAAGTGATTGGGGCTTGAAATGGACCTTCCTTGGAGTTTACGGTTTTTGACTAACTCCTTGGGGAGTTTACGGTCATAAACATATGAGTTTACGGCCGTAAACTCATGTTTGCCACTTTCTTGCATGTTTTGGTGCTTCTAGGGTAAGCCTACAAAGTTCTAGCCACTCATTCAAGTCATAGAACGTGTTTAAGGGCACTTTAACACCCTAAAAAGGTGTTTACAGTTTTGGGATATTCCCCAACCGTAAACTCATGTTTACTCCTCTCATTCCATGTTTTGGGGTTCTAAGATCATTAATGCAAGTTTCTAGGTCATTAGCCAAGTATTGGAAAGGTTTTGGGAGGGTTTTGGGGCATCAAAACTCCCTTTTAGGGTGTTTACGGTTTTGGGATGTTCCCAAACCATAAACATATGTTCTTGGGGTTTTTGGATGATTAAACCACGAGTTTGCAAGTATACTAAGCAAAACAACAAACTAGGAGGGTTAACTAACAGTTGTGAAGCTCGAAAGGGGCGTTTTCGATCAAAACCCGATTTGTAGAGAGAGAGTAGCGAGAGAAATTTCCTAGATTGTGAAAAGGGTTCAAATGAAGACCACTCAACCCTTATATAGGGTTGAGTTTACGGTGGGGGTCCACCCAACACCAACCGCAAAAGGGGTTTTCGCGTGATTTATCGTTTCCCGACACGTACGAAATTACGACAATAACCCTAATTGATTTATTTACCTTAAAAGTTAATGGAAAAATTTAATAATAAAAATAAATATTATTAACGGAAGTGGGTTACAGTGACGGAATAAATTTCGGGTTGTCACATCATCCCCCCGTTAGAGGAAATTTCGTCCCGAAATTTAGAATTGAGATACAAATCATGGATTTGGAAAGAGATCCGGATATTTCTGTTTCATTGAATCTTCGCGCTCCCAAGTGAATTCGGGTCCTCGATTGGTATTCCAACAAACCTTCACTAACCGGATGCGGCTATGCTTTGTTCATTTGATCTCTCGATCCATGATTTCGATTGGTTCTTCCACGAAGTTCAGATTTTTGTTGATTTCGATCTCATCAAGAGGGATCACAAGGGTTTCATCGGATACGCACTTCTTAAGATTAGAGACGTAGAATACAGGATGGATATTGCTAAGTTCATGAGGTAATAGGAGTTTGTAGGCTACGGGACCAATCCTAGCAAGGATCTCGAAAGGTCCGATGTACCTTGGGTTTAATTTCCCGCGCTTCCCAAAGCGTATCATGCCTTTCCAAGGCGAGACCTTCAATAGGACACGATCTCCAACCTGAAATTCCAGAGGTTTTCGTCATTTATCGGCATAACTCTTTTGATTCTACGAAGATAGATTGCTACATTCTAAAGCCTAAAGATGTTGTTGCCAGCTTTGACCCCTTTTCAATATTTTTACCTTATCTCTTTACTCGTATCTCCGATTGACAAGATTCAAAATGTTCTGGATACTAGACACAATTTCTGACAACTTTCATGATTGCAAAAAAGAAAATATACTAGCACATTTTTGCCAATCTGCGATCGCATTTGTTGGTCAAGGTTTTGTAAGGTCGAAAAATGATCAAGGGAAGAAAAATCACAAAAAATGTGATTGAATTTCCTCTTTTTGCGATCACATTTCGACTTTGAAGCCTCAAAAATGTTAGAAATGGCATCGGACTTCATTAAATGGTGGTTCGGGAAAATTTGGGAAGAAATGTGATCGCATTTTTCCATTTTTCATATACTTGCTTCAAAAGTTACCAGTATGCATATAAATACGACCCTCCTGATCAGATTTGAAGGGCAGACGAATCCAGACGACGAAAGACCATTTTGAAGGCGATTTTCAATACTTTTCAATGATTCTGAAGATCTAAAGGCTGTGAATCATTTCCTATGTTTAGTTTAGCAAGCTAACCAGTTAGTTTATCTTTTTATTAGTTTTAACTCGTTTTTAGCCATGTCTGGCTAAAAACCTAGTTTTTAGTTCTGCATTAGACTAGTAGTTTTCACGTGATCGATTATCAGATTGGTTTTCATTGTGCGCTTTTATGTAGTTGCTTCAGTTTTGAGCTTAATGAATGTTTGATTTTTAATTCTTGTTATTTTGATCACCTAGCTAGGGTTTAACCAATCTAGTTAATTAGTTACAAGAATCCGTAATTATTCTTGTCAACTAATAATAAGTAACAAGTGTCAGATTGGTTCCGTGTTGGAATTTAACTCTAATACAAACTAAAATTCGTACCTTTATACTTCCGAGCTTGCGAGAAGTATTAGGTGTTGTTGGGAATTTTACACAAATCTTAATGCAACTTTTTTTATCTTAATTAAGAGGCTATTTAAATAGACAATAAAAGTTAGGGTTAACTGAAGAACTTGTTTTGGTTAATTTAATAAGGTAAAATAGATTATACTAGAGTTTGTTAGTTTTTCTTTGTAACAGCTTAGATAGAACACATTTTGAATAACCAGATCTGATTTGATTGCATGATTATGAAAGTTGTACCAAAACTCAATTCATTTTTATTACTGAGTTTTATTTAGTTCATTTTCACCGTTCTTTTAGTTTTAGTTAATAATCAAAAAATCCCCCTTTTTATATTTTATGTCTTGACTTAGTATGTGCCCTACGCAAAGAGACATTGATTATTTGGCTTCGGCCCTGAGGATTCGACTCTGATTCCATGTGCTACCCCTTAGTGCAACCAGTAGTGATATTTTATTTGCTTAAATTGTGCACGACAATGGTTTAACGTGTAGCTATGCGAACGAATTGTTTGAAGATTTGCTAGCGAGAAAGCCTGCGTTATGCTATATTGTTCTTATCCACAATAGTGTTGGACTTTTTCAGGAAAAATGAGATAACTCCAAAATCTAATACTAGATTGACTGGTACTATGGGAAAATTGTTCGGGATCAAAATCCACATTTTAAATGCTTTACTTATATATAATGAATAATTTTTGTTTGTCAACGGTCTATATCCATCGAAGATTTGAGTATTATTCCACATACATTTCTAAGTATAAAAACTTCAATTGCATTAAAATGACTGGAATATATTATACTAGGTCTATTATATAGAGAGTTTGTGGTGGTTTGACCAACGAACATTGACCTAATTTTCATGGTTGTCATATTCTCTCACGTTAAAGAAATTGTGTCCCGAAATTTAGCTTGAGGTTAGGGTATCGTTGAATAGATAGGGGTATTTATGTTTCATTTTATCCTCGCATTCCCAAGTTGATTTTGATCCTCGTATAGATTTTCATCCCATATTCACTATGGGAATGCGACTTTGTTTTAGTATATTGATTTCTCGATCCATGATTTTGTTGGATTGGGTGTCTAAGGCCATAACTATAATTGGTATGTACTTGAATTGATAGCATCACAGTCCTTTTGGGTTGCCCTCAAACCTAGTAACCGGACAAGGAAATTATGAAAGGAGAGATATTGATTTATTATAAGATTAATAAATTAATATAAATAAATTTATCAATATGTTAAAAGATTAATATATTAATTAGAAATCATTATTTTTAATTGATAGTTAGCCAGAAATTAATCAGAATTTATTTAGGGGTTAAAAGTATTAATTATAAAGTGTAGGGACTAGTTTGCAATTATCAGATAGTTGATTGGAAGGATCCAAAACCTCCTTGGAAGGGGGGTGGACGAAATCTATAAGGGAAACCCTAATAATTTCGTCCATGGGGGCTTGGATAAGGCCCTTGGGTTTGCTTAGGCCCTAAGCAAGGAGCATTAGGGTTTTTCCCTAAACCCTAGACCCCTCAGCTATATAAGGAGCCTCCTGGCTCACATTTTGGGCACTCCTTCTTTTGAAGAAACCCTAGGCCAAGAATTGCATACTCCCTCCCTCTCTCTCCTTTTAGTTTCCTTCTTGCTAATTCTTGGGTGTGATTACATTAGAGGCATTACATTTGTGGTGCTAAGCTTCCAAGAAGATTAAGATCAAGATCAAAAGGATTGTCAATTGTTTTCTATAACAATTGAAAGGTATGTAACTCCTAAACCCTAGTTTGTTATTTTCGAAAATAGCCTCTCTCCTCTAGGGTTCTTGTTTTGTAATTCAAAGTTATATGTTCAATAGTTAAAACATAGATCCAAAGTAGGTTGCATGTGAACTTAGGAATTTTTTTTCTAGTTTACTTGTTTTTACCTAAAATCCATTAGTGGTATCAGAGCCATTATTGTTTTAAATTAAATTGCTATAATAGTTGAATTGCAAATTAGGGTTTATAGCTATCAAACCCTAAAAGGCCAAATTTTCGATTTCTAGGGTTTTGGTTCAAAGGGTTTTCGAAAAACCTAGCCTCCATGAACCCTAATCGAAATTAGGGTTAGGGTTTTGAAAAACCCTAACCTCCTCCCTTGAATTTCGAAATATGTTGAGTATTTTTAGGGTTTCTTGTTTTGGATAATTGTTACTTGATTAGATTAATTGGATAATTATCCTTTATCCTAATTTTCAAAATTTAGAGGGATAAGGATTAGGATGAAATTAATTGATTAGATAATCCTTACAAGATTTAATAAATTAATTAAAAGTTAATTAATAGATAAATATTAAATCTAGTTATTTGGTTTATTTAAAATTTAAAATTAATGGCTTAATTTTCGAAATTTATTTCAAAAAGTTTAAAACACACCTTAGATATATATTATAATTAAAAGTTAAATATTATATATGTATAAGACTATGGTCAGTCAAGTCGCTAGTATGCCTTGTAACACCCGTCAAAATTAGGTTAATAAACAATCACATGTGATTATGCCAATCATGTAATGTGATTTTGTAAACTAATGTGATAAGCATACTATGTATTTCATGATAAATTCTAATACAAATATGAACTTTCTTTATGATACAACTCAAAGTATACGTTCATACAATTCAAAAATATAGAGAATGTCTGAATCTGACTTCGCATGAAGAAGTTATGATAAACCGCACTATAAATCTCTATAATAAAAGGAATTTAAAATAGACTTAGAATTAGCTATTTAAGTCTAAAATATAGTTGTAGTACTCGTAAATACCTACGTTTGCATATAAAGAACGTCAAAAACGGATTTCGTATGCAAAAGTTATGGCCTTCCGAAGATTCAGCTTTTAGAAACCCTAATCTAACTAAACTCACGACGTGAGTTTTATGACACTCATGACGTGAGGAGTCATTTATCCATATCTCGGAATCTAGAAGGTGTGACGAGGCTGCAAGGGGATAGGATCCAAACTCACGATGTGAACAAAGAGTTATTCACGACGTGAGGAGTCACATGGCCACCTTCCGAAGCTAGGGACGCAAATGGCAAGTCTACGGGGTGATCATGCAAGTCTCACGATGTGAGCCTTATGACACTCACGACGTGAGAGTCCTAAATTCTTACTATAAATAGCAGGTCCGACTTCAACTATTCCTTACACCATTTCCTTATCTCCTCTCTCCATTGCTGAAGCCATCTTGCATCCCGAGCCCCGACGATCTCGCACGCTGACCGTTTTGCTTAGATAACATAAAATCACGCTACTAGGGTGAGTTTCACGGCCCCACTTTCTAATATTTCGGGGAAAAACACATGCTAGTCATTGTATATATGTTATTATTATGTCTATATGATAGTATATAGTTATGATAATCGAGATATGATTGTTCTAAATATAATATTTTGAATACATACAACTATTATTAACTTATCAGTATGTTAATTTACTAATGTAGATCTTGAGTTATACTTAGGATTCTACATATATGTTGTGTGCGATATAATACCGAAGTAATATTCGAAAGTTCTAAATGTTAAGTTATATAGTATGTTGCAATTAATAGTTTTATGTCAAGATAAAACTAGATATGTTATATGTTGTCAAGTTAAAATTATATATGTTATATGTTGCCATTAATAGTTTTATGTCAAGATAAAACTAGATATGTTATATGTTGTTATTATTAGTTTTATGTCAAGATAAAAATAGATATGTTATATGTTGTTATTATTAGTTTTATGTCAAGATAAAATTGGATATGTTATTATTATTAGTTTTATGTCCAGATAAAACTAGATATGTTATATGTTGTTATTATTAGTTTTATGTCAAGATAAAACCAGAAACGTTATATGTTGTTATTATTGGTTTTAGGTCCAGATAAAACCTGGTTTTTACTTCAAGATATAGTTGTTATACTGCCTAAATATTATGAAGTTAGGAGTAATGTTCAAAAGCATAGTCTAGTAACTTAAGGCTTTAGACATAAAGATGCTTTTGTTGTTAGAGCTATAGGAAGCCGTCAAAGTCTACATGAGTAATTGTATTCATCAACTAAGATTGGGGATCTTAGCAGAAATCTTCTGAACTGTAAGCATTAATCCCGTGTGAGCGAGGAAGTCGTGTATAATTAGTATACGGGCTGACCACCCCACTTGTGACTGTTAGCTACAGTCAACCAAAAACAAGTGATGAACTATCCTTTTTATTTTTTATTATTCCGACATCGATGAAGCGTACGGTGTTGTTTCTCATGTTAAATCATGAGTGTACTTGTTCTCATGGTAAATCATGAGTGCATTGTTCTATCAGAGGTATTATGTCATAGCAGCGGTTACAGGCTCATGGTAGCAAATTGTAGAAACATTATACCTTGTCGTATACAAGTATTAATGTTAAGTACAAGTTTTCCCCTGCTTATACCTTAAGATTAAGAAATGTTTAGGTATAACACTTAAATGATAAGTATACTATTCTACCTAATGTTGGAGAGTCAAAATGATACTTTCAAAACTATACTTTTGAATGTGTAAAAACGTATTATTTTATGGAGTCAAAACCTGTAGACTCACCAACTTTATGTTGACGTATTTTAAAATGCATGTGTTTTCAGGAACTCGAAAAGTTGGTATGTATTCGAACAGGAGAAGTTTTACTAGTATCTTTCTATTCATTAAGAAGTATGTCATAGTCGGATATTATGTAATAAATACTAGGAAACAATAATGTAACTTTCAATCATCAATAAAGTAATGTATTTTCTTTAAGTATTGTTCAATGTATGTTACATAACTATGATACGAAAAATGATGTTACACTACCCGGTGTTTCCGCTGACGGTCGGGGTGTGACATGTCTCATTCACAAAGCTAGTCTATAAGTGGGTATAAGGAAACTGCCTATAAAATGATAGTTGAATGGGTGTCCACTCTCACCCACCGCTTCCTTGATTAGTGGAGGGTCGTTAGAAGAATGGATTTGATAGGACAACTACATCTCATTAAAAGTATAATGTTATTAAAGAAAGTACTAGAACATTATTTTACAAAAATCCCAACTCTAGTTACTTTAGGAAAAATGTGAAAAGTATGCTAATCCATAAAATTGCACATTATACTTTATTGGTCGTTGGTGGAGCGTGTGTGGATAACCGGCACACTAATAGGCACTAATAAAGAGTAGTAATAGGTATCTTATAATTATCATTTTGATGGAGCGTGTGTGGTTTACCGGCACATCAATAGTTAATGATAAAGACAATAAGGTTACCAAGCACATTTGCATGGTTATTCACATCTAGTTTGTGATCCTCGGTATCCCAGTCACAAATAGTAGAGCATAATCCGAGATTAAAACATGCCATTAAATAGTTTTAATGTATCTTAAAAGAATTAGGAATTTCACTTCGTTTATTTTGTCTAATGGTGGAATTGGTGAATCGCCACTCACCTACCTTTATGAGATTTGAACTTGGATCTCGGCATCCCATTTCTAAGTTGTAAATCGTCATAGTTGGGTCCTAAGTCGTTATGGAAACACTTCTGCTTCATCATCCTCCAGCCACAACTTCTCTTTACTCAACATTTGCTCCAAAGTCGTTATGGATGGCTCTAACTATAACCATTGGATGCGTAACATCAAGATGGCGCTTAGATTCGAGGACAAAGAGTATGTCCTTGAAAAGGAGCTCAAAGAACTTGATGAGTCCAAAGCCACTCCCGAAGAGTATGCTGCCTACAAGAAGCACTATGATGATGCTACCAAAGTGGCATGCATCATGGTCGCAACCATGTCCCCAGAACTGCAAAGGTACTATGACGACTACTGGCCTTTTGAGATGAACAACAACCTTATGGAAAAGTACCATAAGCATGATTGTAAAGAAAAGTTTGAAGTAGTCAAGTCACTCATGCCTTGCAAGATGAAAGAGGGGGAGTCGGTTGTATCTCATGTGTAAAGAATGCAACGCTACATAGAGCATTTGGTCAAGCTTAACATTCATTTTGATGAGGAATTGGCCATTGACATGGTCTTGAACTCATTTCCTGATTGTTATGGTCAGTTTATCTTAACTTACCATTTGAACAAAACTGAGAAGACACTGGCCCAATTGCACAACTTGTTGCAGACTGCTGAAGCAGGGAAGAAGGGTAAAAGTATATCCTCCACTCCTACAAGTGCTCCTGTTCTAGCTATTGGACAGGGAAAGGGGAAAAAGAGGAAAGGTCCTCCTAAGCAAAACTGGAAGGCAAAGGTCCAAGTCGGGTCATCTAGCAGTGGCCCGAAAGCTAAGCCCAATGCTTCCATTCACTATGTTTCTGATCCAAAGGAAGTTGTTTGCTTTTATTGAAATCAAAAGGGGCATTGGAAGAGAACCTGCCCACAATATCTGCAGGATATCAAAGATGGCAAAGTGAAGCCATCTTCGGTAAGTATTTACACTATTTCTTCTAATAACTCATTATCTTCTCGTTCATGGGTCCTTGATACAGGATGTGGTTTTTACATCTGTTCTAATTTGTAGGGGCTAAGGGAAAGTGAGGAGATAGAGCAAGGAAGGATAAACTTGATCATGGGAAACAAGAAGTCTTCACCAGTGACCAAGATCGGAGTTTATCAACTTTTGCTTAGTAATGATGTTAGATTAGATTTATTGAATTGTTGCTATTGGTCTGAGATGACGAGAAACATTATTTCATTTCATGCATTGTTCAGACAAGGTTTTAAATATTCTTTTAATGATTTGAATGGTTCAATTTCGGTTTATAAGAATGGTGTTTTCGTGTTTGAAGCTTTACCTTGTGATGGTGTGTATGAAACAGTGACTTGTGTTGATAGCTTAGGAAATAGTGTGTTTAATATTGACTTGACTAATAGTGTAGACAAGGCATGCTTGTGGCATTGTCGTCTTGGGCACATTTACAAGAAACGCATAGTCCAACTCCAAAAGGATGGAGTGTTGGAATCATTTGAACTAAAATCAGATGATCTATGTGAATCTTGTCTTTTGGGAAACATGACAAAATCACCATTCACAAGGTCTTGTGAAAGTGATGAAGGTCTGTTGGATTTGATACACACAGATGTGTGTGTGACACAAGAGATGCTAATCGATTTTATGTGACTTTCACTGATGATTATAGTAGATATGGTTATGTATACTTAATCAAACATAAGTCAGAAACCTTTGAAAAGTTCAAAGAGTTTAAACATGAGGTCGAAAATCAATTAGGCAGGAAAATAAAGGTAATTAGATCCAATAAAGGCGGAAAGTATCTTAGTATTGAGTTCAACGACTATCTAAAGGAATGTGGGATAGTCTCACAATTGACTCCTCCTAGGACACCACAATGAAATGGTGTGGCCGAGAGGCGTAATCGAACCTTGTTAGACATGGTTCGTTCTATGATGAGTCGTGCTCCACTTCCAATTCATTTCTAGGGCTATGCCTTAGAAACAGCCGCCCACATCCTAAATCTTGTCCCAACAAAGAAGGTTGCCAAAACACCTCACGAAATATGGAAAGGGAAAGTTCCCTCGTTAGCACATATTAAAGTCTAGGGTTGTGAGGCTTTCGTAAGACGAGAGACTCACGACAAGCTAGCAGAAAGAAGTGAGAAATGTGTTTTCATTGGTTACCCAAAACAGTCTTTTGGATATTTGTTCTACAGACCTAGTGAGAACGTGGTGTTTGTAGCTCAAAGAGGAGTCTTTCTAGAAAGAGAGCTCATATTCAAAGAGGAAAGTGGGAGTACCATTGACATTGAAGAGATTCAAGAGTCAACTAATGAAGGAACCTTAGATGACACTAGCACTCAACCAGAGGAAACAGTTCATGTTGAACCAATTGATAAATCATTACCTCTTCATAGATCCACTAGGGTGAATGTGCCACCTGATTTGTATGGTTTTCATATTACTTCAGACGGTGACACATTCATTAGTGATAGGACACTGGTGAATTTAGATGAACCAGTCTCTTATAAGGAAGCAGTGGCAGGCCCAGAGGCTTCCAAATGGAAAGAGGCGATGGACAGCAAGATAAAGTCCATGTATGATAACCAAGTTTGGAATTTGGTTGATAATGCACCGGGTCGTAATACAGTTGGGTGCAAATGGATCTTTAAGAAGAAGACAGACACGGATGGGAATGTACACACATTGAAGGCTAGACTGGTTGCGAAAGGTTTCACACAAACCCCAGGGGTTGACTATGATGAAACATTCTCGCAAGTAGCCAAGATTAAATCTATCAGGATATTGCTCGCCATAGCTGCCTTTCATGACTATGAAATCTGGCAGATGGATGGCAACACTGCTTTCCTTAATGGGAAGCTGGCTGAGGATGTTTACATGAATCAGCTAGAGGGTTTTGTTGATGCAAAGTTTCCCAATAAAGTGTGTAAGCTTGAGAAATCCATTTATGGATTGAAACAAGCATCTCGCAGCTGGAATCTTTGCTTCCATGAGAAAGTCAAAGAGTTTGGTTTCTCTAGGAGTGAATATGCGTTTTGTGTGTATATCAAGGCTAGTGGGAGTATAGTAACTTTTCTGGTGTTATATGTCGATGACATATTACTCATTGGTAACGACATTCCAACCTTGAACGAAGTTAAGTCTTGGCTTGGAAAGTGTTTTGCCATGAAAGACCTTGCAGAAGCTGCCTATATTCTTGGGATTAGGATATTGAGAGATAGAAAGAAGAGACTAATTGGACTTAGTCAGAGCACATACTTGGATAAGGTACTAAAGAGGTTTAGTATGGAAAAATCCAAGAAGGAGAGCTACCTATCCAGAGCAACACAAAATTGAGTAAGACTCAATTCCCTAGTACAGACAAGGAAATAGCTGACATGAGTCGTGTACCTTATGCTTCCGTTGTCGGATCGATCATGTACGCTATGACATGTATTCGCCCTAATGTGGCATTTGATTTGAGCATGGTCAGTCGCTATCAGGGAAACCCGGTTAGAGCTCATTAGATAGCAGTAAAGAATATACTCAAGTATTTTCAGAGGACAAAGGACTGGGTCCTTGTACTTGGTGGCAATGATACTTTGAGAGTAGATGGTTATAGTGATGCCAACTTTCAAACGGATAGAGATAACTTCCGTTCTCAATATGGCTAGGTATTTCTACTGAATGGAGGAGCAGTTACTTGGAAAAGTTCCAAGCAAGATATGGTGGCTGATTCTACTTGTGAGTCAGAGTACATAGCAGCGAGTGAAGCGTCTAAAGAAGCAGCTTGGTTGAGGAAATTCATCAGGGATCTCGGGGTTGTTCCAACCATCCAGGAGCCTATGGAACTGTTCTGCGATAATGAGGGAGTGGTTGCCTTAACTAAGGAACCCAGAGACCATGGTAAAACCAGACATATCGACAGAAAGTCCCATTTGATCAGGAATAGTGTAGAAGAAGGCCATCTTGTTGTAAAGAGGGTACAATCTGAAGATAACCCAGCAAACCCCATCACAAAGGGTCTGAGTAGGGCTAAGCATATTCAGCATGCTCGAAGCATAGGGCTGAAAGATGATATTAGTTTTAGTGGTTAGATTAGTCTAGTTCAGAAACTTGTTACAAAGTATATGTAATTGACTTTTGGTGATTAAATAATAAAGTATTATTTATGAGTTTACTACCTTTTGTCAATTGATTATTATTGTGTTTAATATTTTGCACATTTTACTTCCCGAATAATATGATTGTTCAAACTCCACAGTCGCTCGTACTTTTGGAAGTAAGTAGTGAATTAATACTGTCATGAATTGGATTGCAGATTGTCTAAGGATAGACATAGCAATAGAATTGTTGCAATGTTCATGAGTACTCAGAGAGTGAGATTTGAGTATTGGATAAACCCACGCTCATAGTATTACTTCATGGAATTCATCACGAGTAATACTGAGGCGATAATATCTATGATCTTGAAACAGAGATATATGAGTTGTAACTTGCAAGTCGGCTATACATTGGTCATACGAAAACGCATCAGTAACTTGGTGTTATAAAACGTATTCTCATGTATGGTTTGATGAGTAAAAGATACAAGCATATGAGTTAATGTTTATTCATTCCTTTTTCCCTAAAAGGAAAAGCAATGTTTGTGGGCCCCTCGATGATTTATTGTTGACTTTTGTGATGGGCCTAGCCAGGACTAAATTGATGTGTTCGATTAGAAGTCCTATATCATCACAATCAGAAATCAGAAAACATAGATTATGGATAAAAAGATTGATTTTATTCCATGTCTTATGTCTAGGTATATCTAGTATAACAAAGGGTCATGTGATCACTTATCTTAGGACACGTAACTGATTGGGTCAAAGTTCAGCAGCAGCTTTTGGAAGCTACAATTTGCTGGTCAAACTTAGAAGTCATACTAGCAATTATAGTTACAGACTTATCCAAGTGGGAGACAATTGGATTAGGTGTCTAAGCCCATAACTATAATTGGTATGTACTTGAATTGATAGCAGCACAGTCCTTTTGGGTTGCCCTCAAACCTAACAACCGGACAAGGAAATTATGAAATGAGAGATATTGATTTATTATAAGATTAATAAATTAATATAAATGAATTTATTAATATGTTAAAAGATTATTATATTAATTAGAAATCATTATGTTTAATTAATAGTTAGCCAGAAATTAATCAGAATTAATTTTAGGGTTAAAAGTATTAATTATAAAGTGTTGGGACTAGTTTGCAATTATCAGATAGTTGAGTGGAAGGCTCCAAAACCTCCTTGGAAGGGGGGTGGACGAAATCTATAGGGGAAACCCTAATAATTTCGTCCATGGGGGTTTGGATAAGGCCCTTGGGTTTGCTTAGGCCCTAAGCAAGGAGCATTAGGGTTTTTCCCTAAACCCTAGATCCCTCAGCTATATAAGGAACCTCCTGGCTCACATTTTGGGCACTCCTTCTTTTGAAGAAACCCTAGGCTGAGAATTGCATACTCCCTCCCTCTCTCTCCTTCTAGTTTCCTTCTTGCTAGTTCTTGGGTGTGATTCCATTAGAGGCATTACATTTGTGGTGCTAAGCTTCCAAGAAGATCAAGATCAAGATCAAGAGGATTGTCAATTGTTTGTTATAACAGTTGAAAGGTATGTAACTCCTAAACCCTAGTTTGTTATTTTTGAAAATAGCCTCTCTCCTCTAGGGTTCTTGTTTTGCAATTCAAAGTTATATGTTCAATAGTTAAAACATAGATCCAAAGTAGGTTGCATGTGAACTTAGGAATTGTTTCTCTAGTATATTTGTTTTACCTAAAATCCATCAGATTTCCACTATTTCTTCAATGAAATGGAGTTGGGCATTGACTTGGATCTCCATGAGAGGGACTGAAAGACTGTCATCAGGCAGGCACTTCTTAAGGTTAGACACATGGAAAAATCATGAACATTGTTGAGCTCTTGAGGCAATTTGAGCTGATATGCAAAATGACTAATTCTCACAAGAACTTCAAATGTTCCTATGTATTGTGGATTTAAATTGCCTCATTTTCTAAACCACATCATTCCCTTCCAAGGGGAGACTTTCAACATTACTCTGCCTCTAACATGGAATTCCAGAGTCTTACGTATTACACCATCATAACTCTTTTGAAGGTCACGTCTAGCCTATAGTTGGTCCTTGATTTTCACAACTATTTTATGTAGTCTCATGTATTATTATTAGGCCAGTAAACAGTGTATCCCCTACATGCTTCTTGACTAGTTGAGTGTCTCCAACTTCTACCTAGCATATGGGCAAGCGAAATTTGCATTCATAAAGGGCCTCAAAAGGTGCATCATTAATGTTAGTGTGATAATTGTTATTGTAAGAAAACTCAATCAACAGTAGATAAGTATCCCATGCATTTCCAAAGTCTATTACATAGGTGTGGAGCATGTCCTCAAGTGCGTGGATCATTCTTTTGCTTTGAACATCTGTTGGTAGATGGTAAGTTCTGCTCATATCCAAGCGTGTCCCCAAAGAATTATGAACCCCATGCAATTTGACAATTTCCTTGAGTTATTCCATCTTATCGATTTATTTGATTGGCATAGAGTGGGTGGACTTAGTCAAACGATCGAACACTTCTTAAATATTGTCGTAACCACTTGATATGTTGGGTTGTTTTGTGATGAAATCCATTGAAATCTATTCCACTTCCACTCAAGTATTTCTAGATTTTTAGTAGACCTGAGGGCTTTTCATATTCTTCCTTGACTTTAGAACAAGTCAGGCATTTGCCAATGTAAGTGGCAATCTCATCTTTCATGTTTCGCCATAAATACAGTCTCTTCAAATCCATATAGATTTGGTCAGATCCCAGATGGACGGAATACTTTTAGTTTTGAGCTTCATCCAAGACTAATCTTTTGATGTCATCGAACTTTGGAGTCGAAATTTAGTTCATGAAGTATAATGTTACATCATCCCTAACTCAATTTGTGTATACATTCCTCGCAAGGCTTTACTTGCGATATTTTCTTCTTTTAGAGCCTCGATTTAAGCTTCTCAAAACTACATGTTAAGGTTTGAATGGATAGTCATCATTAAGGCTCGTACTTGGTGCGGTTTTATGTGTTCATTTTGGCTCAAGGCACATACCATAACATTTTCCTTGCCAGGATGATAACAAATCTTACATTCATGATCATTCAGCAACTCAACCCATCTTTGTTGTCTCATGTTAAGTTATTTTTTATCAAAGATGTGTTTCGTAGACTCTGGTGATCTGTGGAGGTGGTGCACTTCATACCATACATGTAGTGTCTCCAAATGTTTAATGTAAAGACCTCATCTCTTAGTTTAAGGTAATGGATAGTGTAGGTCTTCTCATGCACTTTGAGTTATTGGGAAGCAACCTTTTCTCTTTGCATCGATATGTAGCGTAACCTTTGTTGTGTTGCATCGCAATATACGATGAAGACACCTATTCCTTCTAGAAAGGATAGGCTTGGTTCAATAACAACATTTATTTTAGTTTCTGGAAGGCAGTCTCATATTTTTCCTCTCATTCAAACTTCGAGTCCTTATAGGTTAATTTCGTGAGGGGTTTGGCTATCTTTGAGAAGTTTTAATGAATCTCCTACAGTAGCCTGTAAGGGTTAAGAATTGGCGCACTTTTGTTGGCGTCATTGGTGCCTCCCAATTCTTAATTGCATCAATCTTGGAAGGGCCAATACGGATCCATTTTTTGCTGACCAGATGACCCATAAAATGTACATGTCTAATCTAGAATTCATACTTAGAGAATTTCGTGTACAACTTTTTTTGTAGCAGTTCCAGGATTACTTGTAAATGTTGATGCTTGTCTTCCTCCTTAGTCTGTAAGTATATCAATATAGCATAAATAACTACGATCCCAAATTTATCTAAGTAGGGTTCGCAAACATAGTTCATGATATCCATGAACACTATTGGACCATTGGTTAATCTAAAAGGCATAACTAGGAACTCTTAATGACCATACTGAGTCCTAAATTCCGTCTTTGGAATATCTCCTTCTTGCACTATGATTTGATGGTACCCTGATCGGACATCTATCTCAGAGTAGTAGTTGGACCCTTGTAGTTGGTTGAATAGGTCATTGATTCCCAGGAGTGGGTAATCGTTCTTTATCGTTAATTTGTTTAGCTCCCAATAATCGATGAACATCCAAAATGATCCATCCTTCTTCTTGAAAAAGATAATTGGTGCTCCCCAAGGTGAGAAGCTTGGGCTAATGAATCCTTTGTCAAGAAGTTCTTAGAGTTGGCTAGATAGCTCTTGTATTTCTGATGGAGCCAACCGGAAAACAGATTTTGCTACTGGTGTTGCTGGTGGGATTAAGTTGATTCGAAACTTGACTTGTTGAACAGGTGGTATCCTAGGTAGATCTTCAGGAAACACAACAGGATAGTCGCACACTTGAGGTATATCTTTGATATATTTTGTTTTGCTCTTTTTATATACAACGTAAGCCAAGAAAGATTTTCACTTCTTTTATAGATACTTTTAAGCCACTATACAATAGACAAGTTTGAGGTTTTTCCCTGGCTTGCTCCATAGACGATTAGGGCTTCTCCGTTGGGTAAGGGTAGTCGTATGGCCTTCTTGTAGAACAAAATTTTGACGTGGTGAAGAGATAATCAATTCATGATGATAATGCCATTGAAGCTTCTTATGGTCATTGTCTTAAGATTAACTTGGATGGCATGATTGTTTAGAGTTAATAAGCAATTCTTTAAAATTTCCCAAGTGCTTTTGGTCTGACCGTTATCCAATTCTAACTCATATGTGTAATGCCCCAAACATTTATGACCAAAAATTTCATTTTTGTGTTAATAAAACCATTAAACAAACATGTTTATAAAAATCATAAGGAAAATCAGAGTATGTCAACAATCATCCAAAAGTACATCACGATTAAAAAAAACCAGAAAATCAAGGTGTTTGCGATGTGATCATCCCGAGCTCCTCCCCTTCGAACTAGAAGTACCTAAAACATAAACTGGAAATTGTAAGCACAAAGCTTAGTGAGTTCCCCAAAATACCACATACCATACATAAATTACAACTCAAGGTTGTACTAGGTCTGTTTCACCCTTGGGTCTATTTCACTCCCCGATACTTTTTCAACTCACATTTCAGCTCAAGGCTGTACCTGGTCTATTTCACCCCCGAGTCTATTTCAACTCACTCGGTATTTTTCAACCGAACGGGACTATTTCACCCCACATACATATATCAAACAAGCATAAATGCATACATCAAGAGTCACAAAGACAACAAGAAAATACAGCCCTAGTATCCAACAGTATAGTGAGCAAACTCACCTCAATCTGCTGATAAACAAATAGATGCTCGGGTTGCTGAACGAGAGAATCCCCTCACTAATAAATCAAATAATACCCTAATTAATAATTAGGTCATAAACCATAACCAAGGACCTAATTCGTTAAACCTAATTCCTAGGGTAAGATACCATTTTACCCTTTCCCTTAATCGACCCAAATAACTGTGACCCAACCCAAAAGCACCCAAATCCCAAAATGGCCCAACCTTCTAAACTCACGGTTGGTAGTACACTAAGCGTATCCAACTTGTATGCTCTAGGCACTCACGCCAACTAGATTACAGGGTTCAAACCCAGTACGCAGAGCATACAAAAAAGTATGTCTGGCATACTAGTCTGTGAACCAATCCTCATATGGATGGCTTAATTCCTTAAGACCCTTTTGTCCAAACTTCAAATTTACTCTAAATCATGATCTTAATACATATGTTGGAAGCTTTAAGCTTTCGTATGGGTTAATAAGACCCAAACCCCATTTTAATCACTCTAACCCCCATGAAATGAACATCAACCATTGCATAGTTAAGTTAAACCTATAAAGCTACCATTTTATGCACAAGGGATCTCTGATACACTAAGATCTACCATCCTAATCTTTTGGAGTAGCTTATACTCACAAGAAACAACTCAAGGGACCAAAATATGCCAAGAACTCCAAACTAGCTAGATCTAAGAGATGAATAAACAAGGTTGCAACTTTGTACCTTCTGAGACTAGCCAAGATGATGAATATTCTAGATCTACAATCTCCCTCCAACCAATGCTTGATCACCAAGCTCCTACTTCTTCACACTGCACAAAAACACCAAAATTTTACTACCAAAGCTCAAAACACGTAAAGAAAGGCTAGGGTTTCTTGGGGAGTCTTCAGAGGGAAGAAGGTTGATGCGGGGGTAGCCTCAAGGTCTACAATGAAATTTAAATAAGGGTCAAACCCTAAAATTTAGAGTTTGTGGTCTACTTACATACACCTGACGTACGTATGGGTACGTCCAGCGTAGGCCACATCCCTCGTGTCCAACTTAAGGGGGTACGCCTAGCGTACACCATGTTACGTCCAACATAACAGGGACCAAAAAAGAAAATTTTAAAAACTAAATCCGAATATTGAAGAGTACCTAAAACCCGATCGTTACAATTCTCCCCCACTTACATCAGACTTCCTCCTCAAAGTTTGTTGCTGGAAATAAATCTAGATAATCCTTCCCCACCTCATCCTCAGGCTCCCACGTCCACTCTCAACCCTTTCATTGTTGCCACTACACCTTTACCAATTCCACCACCTTATTTCGCAAAGTCTTCGTCTTTCTGTCAAGGATTGCCATAGGTCTATGTATATAATTTAGGCAATCATCCACCTACTTGTCCTCCAATGGAACCACTTCAGAATCATTGACCAGACATTTCCGTAGCTGAGAGACGTGGAAAGTGCTATGGATTTGACCGAGCTCCTCTAGTAGATCCAAATGACACACATCCCTTACCACCCAGGCCATACCATGAAAGGACCAATTTATCTAGGGCCCAGCTTACCCCGCTTCTTGAATCGGATGACACCTTTCCAAGGTGACAAATTTAGGAGTACCATGTCCCCAACTTGGAATTCTAACTATGATCGGTGTCTATCTGCGTAGCTTTTTTTTGACTTTGTGTCATCTGAAGTCTGCCATGAATCTGCTGAATCAACTCAGTCGTCCGAAGGACCACCTCTGTAATACCCATAACCCGCTGACCAACCTCCCCCAACATATCAGGCTCCGACACTTCCTCCTACAAACCATATCAAAAGGATGTCGATCAACACTGGCCTAATAATTGTTTTTATATGAAAACATTACCTTGGGAAGATATGTGTCCCAACTCCTGCCAAAATCCAGTACACATACCCGAAGCATCTCCTCCAAGGTTTGGATAGTCAGCTCACTCTGACCATCAATCTGTCGGTGGAAAGTCATGCTGAAATAAAGACGAGTACCCAACTCCTCATGAAATCTATTCTAGAACCTAGAAGTAAAGTGAACATCCCTATCAAAAACCATCGAAACCGGCACCTCATGCCATGCCACAACCTCCCGAATGTAGATGTCAGCCATTTTCTCAACTAAGATACTCTCCTAGGTCGAAATAAAGTGCACGCTCTTGCTCAATCAATCCATGATGACCCATATCAAATCCACTCCACATGCCTTCCATGGTAACTTCGTAATGAAGTCCATCATGATCACTTCCCATTTCCAAACGGGAATACCTAACGGCTCCATTTTGTGGTGAGTTCACTGGTGCTTGGCCTTGACTTTCCTGCACGTTAAGCACCTCTCCAAATACCAGCCTACATCTCGCTTCATGCAACGCCACCAATAATTAGGCCGTAGATCTCTGTACATTTTTGTCGCTTCAGGATGAAATGAAAACCTTGACTTGTGCGCCTCCTCCATCAAAACCTGATGTGTACCACCCCAATATGGAACCGAAACCCTCTGATGCATAGTCAATAAACCCCGACTATCATAATCGAACGAAGATACTTAACCCATTATATGCTCGCTCTTTCGGTGCTCCTCCTTCATAGCCTCAACGTACGCTTCCCGAATTCACTCTAGAAGCGGAGCCTTCCCTGGATGGTAAAGGATTTCACAATCATAACCACCTATGTTGCCTCATGTACAGATTCGCCTGATCCATCAGGTACCTTAAACTCTTGTGATCCATGTAAATGGTACAACGGACTCCATAGAGGTAATGTTGCTAAATATAGAGGGAGAAAACCATAGCCCCCAACTCCAAATCACGTGTAAGGTAGTTCGCCTCATGACGCTTTTGTTGCCTCGATGCATATGGATTCACATGACCCCGTTGCATCAAGACTACACCCAAACTTGTGATCAATGCATCAAGGTAAACCACAACTTCCTTAACACCCTCAGGCGGTGTCAGGATCAGTGCCTTGCACAACATCTATCTCAGAGTGTCAAAATTTTCCTGTTGCTTAAGCCCTTAAGGAAAGACAATGGTCTTTTTCATCAACCGAGTCAAAGGAATCGCTTTTTTGGAGAAATCCTGAATGAATCTCCGATAGTAACCCGCCAACCCAATGAAACTCTAAATCTCTGAAAGGGACCTCGGAACCACCCACCTCATCACTGCCTCAACCTTGGTTGGATCGATCAGGATACCCTTTTGGTTGACAATATGCCCCAGAAACTACACCTCGTGCAACCAAAACTCCTACTTGGAGAAATTCACATACAACTTCTCACACCTCAAAGTCTCCAACACCTCTTCCAGATGCTCCTCATGTTGTTCCTGAGTCTTGGAGTATAACAGGATGTCATAAATAAACAAAATCACAGACTGATCCAACAAAGGCCTACATACACGGTTCTTGAGATCCATGAACTTTGTTGGAGTACTGATGAGCCAGAAGGGCATCATCACGAACTCGTAATGACCTCAATGAGTTCGGAAGATCGTCTTCTGCGTATCCTCCCCTATGATCTTCATCTGATGATAACTTGAACGCATATCAATATTGGAAAACCAAGATGCACCCTGAAGCTGGTCAAATAAATCGTGGATCCTTGGAAGTGGATAAAGGTTCTTCACCATTAGTTTATTCACTTCCTGATAATTGATACACATCCGATACGACCCATCCTTTTTCATCACAAATAAGATTGGTGCTCCCCATGGTGAACCACTCAGCCAAATAAATCCCTTTGTCTAGCAGGTCTTGCAGCTATGTAGATAACTCTTGCATCTCTAAAGGTGCTAACCAATAAGGTTCTTTGGCTATCGGAACTGCACCTGGAAGCAAATCAAACTGAAACTCCACCTGCCTCTCCAGAAGCATTCCATGTAAATTCTTTGGGAAAATGTCTAGGTATTCCAATAGAGGTTGGTACTTGTTGCCGAGCAGAGAGCTAGACCACACTGAGAACCCTCTCCATGAATCACCATATCTCCCCCACTTGGGGTCTGGATACATACCAACTAATGCTTGAAATAAATCATTTCCCTATTAGGTTTGAACAATCCATCCCCATAATAACCATTCTCTCATGTGGGGTAATGGGAGCCAAATCAATCGGTTACTGCTCGTTGAATAACTCCAAAGTGCATCCCCAATGAACCATCGATACTCGCATGGGATGATCGTCAGTAATCTCAACCTCAAATAGATAATGCAGCTCCCCCGGAGCATCGACAAACCTCTTGGTAAGTGTAAGGGATACAAAGGATCAAGTAGCCCACGAATCAAACAAAACCAGAGCAGTGATACCATTTACAAGGAACGAACCTAAAAACAACGCATATATAAGTAGAAAAACAAAATTAATAAAGAGATGAGGAGAAGATACATACCTATCACCACATCTGGTGTTATATGAGGCTCCTTGGCCGACAGCTAAAATTCCATGCTCCTCACCACAAGCGCCTCCACCTTGCCCTGGCGGCCATCTATAACCCTCAAGGTCGCTAGAGAGGGTGTTGCAACTGGTGATGTCATAGCTAGACTAGGGAAATCGGCCTTTTTATGGCCCCTTTGATTGGAATGAAAGCAAATCATGCTCGATCCTTGGGTGGTGACCTTCTAATCCCTGCTAAAGTGCCCAGTGTTGCCGCATTTGTAGCAACCCGAACCACCCACCCTGTAAGCTTTATCATGCATCTTGCCGAACTTCCCATAGTGGCCCCGGACCTGCCGGCCCTTCGATCTCAAATCAAAAACCTTAGGCCTCTTTCCCGAACCCTCTAAACCCTGAACCTAATCTGACTTCCTCTTCTTCTCCATCTCCAGATCAGTCTTCCTCTCTTTGGCTCTTGCCACCAAGTCATCCAGTGTCCTGCAAATGGATATGCTCACAGACTGTCTGATATCGCTCCTCAACATGTCATGATATCTCACTTTGTTCATCTCCTCGTTCGCCACATACTGTGGTACCAACAAATCCCTCTCGTAAAACATGGCGGTGATCTCTTCCACCATCTCAATAATCTGGAAAAGGTCCTAAAAACTCCCTCGCTAGTTGTTGGACATCAATAATAGGTGCGAACTCAACTCAAAACCTCATCACAAAGTCCTCCCAATACATCGACTCAACCGCCTCGCCTCCTATGGCAAGGTCAATCTCCTCCCACTAATCATGAGCTTTGTCTTTTAGATAACATGATGCAAATCTAACCTTCGTGCCCTCAGGGTAGAATCTAGTACGGAAGACGTTCATCATATCTGCTAACCAATGCTTGATTACAATAGGGTCCTTATTCCCGAAGAACTCAGGAGCCCCACATACCCGAAACTTTCAAAAATCAAAGAGTGAGCTCCCACCATCGCCACAATATTATAACAAAATGTGCCCAAGTGCTCATCCACAACCTCCGTGATACCCTCCTTGATCGTATCAAAGATCACAGGAGTCTGTGCAAGAATACTATGGATAATCTCTGACGAACTGAACTACTTCATCTGATCATCCATGTGTCCGGCCCCAGAGCCAAAATCTGAACCACTACCGACATTAAAACCATCTTCGGAACCCGTACCACCACCAGAACCTCCTTGAGTGATCACCATGTTGAAAATAAACCATATAAACCATTACAACACACTCAAAGAACCCCACATTCTACAAGCTCCCCAGTATCATTGTGACTTTCCTTAACTCGAGTACGGATCCTCTGCTTCTAGTAGTATGGGCTTAATACTACCTTCCACATTTATCCATCCTTTCCTCAAAGATCACCTTGAATCCTCCAAGTTACTTATCTATCAGTCCTGGCAATCTCTAGAAAATCAAGGCTCACTACACCAAATCACCTCCTAGGTTCACCTAGGACTAGCATCACACCACTCTCCGCCATCAGCTACAGAAGGAACTCCCTCTAACACGATCTAAATACCTCACGGATGCAACTACATATCATTGACACCAAATAATTCTTTGAATGATAGGTTTCACATTACAACGGTTGGACTCAAACGAGTGCTATGCAATAGGATTAAACTTAACCTTCTAAAATTATCTAATCCCATTAATATGAAACTTAACGTATTCTCTTACCAGTTATCTGATATTAATGATAACAACTAAAAGCACAAAGTAAGCAACATTCGAGCATTAAGTAATCTGAATCAAAGCATAATCCAAACAGGCCATCCTATCAAGTAACTGATCCAATACTATAAGTCTACAAGCTTATATAGTAGGCATATAAAGGCATCTCTCCAATAATTCTATCATAAAATCCTGAGCAGATCCTTAGCCCTAATCTAGCATGCAATTCACAAATTCTCAATTCACAACATATCACACAGAACATGTATGGGTATTTTCGGAAAACTTACTAGAGCTCGGTCGATTGCATGCAACACACCACTTTCTTTTATTAGAAAATCCTTTAGTAAAACATTTCATTTTATAGAAATATCAACCAAACACTCAGTTTGACTTCAGACACACTTGAGAGTTTGCCCGAATCCCTCAAACAAAGGCTTTGATACCAACTTGTAACGCCCCTAAAATTTATGAAAAAAAATCATTTTTGTGTTAATAACACCATTAACCAAACTTGTTTATAAAAACCATAAAGAAAATCAGAGTATTACAACAATCATGCAAATGTACAACAGGATCAAATAAAGCGGAAAATCATGGTGTGTGCAATGTGATCATCCCGAGCTCTTCCCCTTTGAACCGAAAGTACTTGAAACATAAATTGAAAACCCTAAGCACAAAGCTTAGTGAGTTCCCCAAAATATCACATACCAACATAAATAACAGCTTAAGGTTGTACCGGTTCTGTTTCACCCTCGGGTCTGTTTCACCGTCGAGTTTATTTCAACTTATATGTCAGATCAAGGTTGTACCGGGTCTATTTCACCCCTGAGTCTATTTTAGCTCAATCGGTAGTTTTCAACCGTAAGGGTCTATTTCACCCTCGTGTCTATTACACCCCACATACATATAGCAAACAAGAAACATCCATACATCAAGAGTCACAAAGGCAAAAATCACATACAACCCTAGTATCCTACAGTACAGTGAACAAACTCACCTCGATCTGTTGATAAGCAAATAGATGTTCGGCCTGTTCAATCGGAGAATCCCTGCACTAATAAATCAAATAATACCCTAATTATATATTAGTCCATAAACCATAACCTAAAACCTAATTCATTAAACCCGAGTCCTAGGGTAAAAGGTCATTTTACCTTTTCCCTAAACTCACAGTTAGGAGTACGATGATCGTACACAACTTGTATGTCGTACGTACTCACACCGACCAGATAATGGGGTTCAAACTCAATAAGCAGAGCGTACATAGAAGTACGCCTGATATACTAGTCTGTGAACTAAACGTCATATGGATGGCTTAATCCCTTAAGTCCCTTTCATCCAAACATCAGATCTACTCTAAAACTGTCACAACTAGAAATTTTTGGTGACTCGTAAATACAACACTTATGACAACTATGAATCAAAAACATGAAAGCATGCATGGTGCTTACTCTATGACAACAAAATTTCAATCAAACACTTCATACAAGCACTACAAATAGTCAACAAATAATTAGAAACCCTAGAAGTCCTTGTTGAAGTCCATTTTGGACTAGGATTTCCTTATTGGGCCAAATGGACCAATAAGCTTCCAATTGGAATATCTTGGGCTTAGAACTCTTGAATGGGCTCTAATTGGACCCACTTTCATTTATTTTAATATTTTGGGCCAAATTGGGCCTAAAATGAAACAAAATATTTAAATGAACCTCATTGGGCCATAACTAACCTAATTTAGCCCTAATAGGTCATCAAAATCACACTTATATTTATTAGGACCAAAAATCACTCAACATAACCATGAAATTGGGCTTAAGCCTTTAAGGCCCAAAAACTCTCTCTTCCCTCTCCATTCTCGGCCCAAGCCCAAAGAAAAGGAAGAGTTGACCTTTGTGCCACCTCATTTTTATTTGTTGGGTCTCCATGCATGCAACCCATATTTCCAAGAAAATATCTTATCAAGGTCTCTCTCTTCTTCTCCCTCTCTCCCTTTCGGCCGAACCCAAGCACACACACACACTTCACTCAAAAATATCTCAAAGAAACTCTCTTCATTTCTCTCCAAAATTTTTGAGATCTGGGGAGTCTTCAAGGAAATTATCCCACAAATTCTTCATCTAAGGTAAGATCATGCATGGATCTATGATCTAGATTCTTTTTTTTTTAAAATCTCTTCCTAACCCATGCAAAATCATGATCACTCTCTTACAAACCCTCTATGTTCGAAATCAACAAAGGAGGGCTTGCTAGGGCCAAAAGTAACATCAAACTTTTTCCAATCTTCTTCAAAACCGAAATCACAACTCAAGGTGAGTTTCATACCCCTTCCTTTTCGGATTTTATGAGTTTTATGGGGGAGAATACAAGAAAATGAGTAGATCTATGTGTAAATGTATGCTATGTGTGATTGGATGCATGTATGTGTGTGATATCATGTGTTTTGTGATGATTATGTTATCAAAAAGTGTGTAAAAACTAAGATCTAAAGCATGAGAAAGGAAATAAACATAACTTAAGCTATTATACACTAATCAAGCCAAGAAAAATAGTTTATAAGGTTAAGATGAACATGTCCTAACTTAAAACACATTTTAGGGCTTAAATTGTCAAAAATACAAAACTTAGGGTACAAACCGACAAATTTATAGTTTCTGGAGGGTCAAAAGGGTCCAAACAGTTTCTATAATAATCTTTCTAAAAAACAACACTTTAAGGGACTTAAAATGTAAATTTCGCACTTAATGGGCTAGATTTGGGCTTTTCGGCCCAATAAGCCTCAAAATGCGAAATTTACAAGTTTGAGGGGCTGGAAATGTAACTTTCTGTAAAACAGGGGATTTGAAGTGTAATAAAACTACTTCAAAGGTCAAACATGCTTTTCAAATTCAAAAAGGATCAAAAATGTTAACATTTTCCATTTTGGGCCAAAACTGTAAAAGTTGCGAAATTAGGGGTTTTAACCGAGAAAACATCATTCTGGAAGGGCTAAAGTTGTTTACAAAATAAATTTTGGGTTAAAAAAATGTCTTTTCAACAAGTTTATGATACAAAAATGTCAAAAAATGTTTTAAGGACTAAAAATGAAATTCTTTTATATAAAGGACTAAAAGTGTTATTTTTATAAAAGAAAGGTTGTGAAAAGGTAAAAATATTACTTTTAAACAAATTAATGCATTAAGACAAAATACAAGATCCACGACTATCGACGAAACGGAACATTCCCAACAACAAATATCGTTACAGAACGAATTGATTCAGTCTCGAATCAATAACAAAACAAAATTCAATAACCCAAGTAATTCTTTAAACACGCGATAACTATGATGAGTCAACATAGAAACTTAGGGCTTGAAAGTTTCAAATCGTGCTTGTTTGGCCTTGCTAGCCCAATAACATGATCTTTGGGCCCGAAGGGAACGCGCTTACGTGTTAATGGGCCTCCTATGACCCAATTCCATGTAAAAGGACTTTCAATAGCTCTAATGTGCTATTGGGCCCTAGTGGTCCATTAGCACTGCTAGTGAGGTCGAGAAGTCAAATGCGAGTTGGGCCAAGTGTCTTTCGCATTCCCGATAGCCTGGAATAACTCATGGAAGTAAAACGGGGCTTTGTTCCCTCCTTTCTCCTCGGTTGACCAGCTTATGAGAATTCAAGTAAACAGATTTGTGGCGTTAATCAAGATAAGTCAGGGTGGTTGGATTAAGTGAGTAGTACGGACGACGCCTTAAGGATCGTTCGTAACCTGTAGTTATAAACTAGTCATTTTCATTAATGCGTGATTGTAACAACTCACAAACCCTAATTAATCCAATGTCACCTGGGTAATCAAAAACATTCGTCGTATTGGTATAACAATAAACAAGTCATGTAGTTTACATATTGGGAAAACATCGGGTTTTCCGGGGGAGTTCAACATTTTCACTTGTGTGATGTATACAAAGTTCAACAAATATACATGTTTTGAAAATCAACAAGCATATTTACGGATCTTCACACTTTTTTTTAAAACAATTACTCTTTTCAGAAAATATCGGATTTTCTGGGTTTTACAAATTTCACCAAATCATTTTACCATAACAACACTTATGAACTCACCAACATTTCATATGTTGACGTTTTTTCAAAATAACTTATATTCTCAGATAACAGGTAAGCCGAAGAATAAGTATCAAGAAATGTCATGGTGTTTTGCTTAAATTATCTATCAGACAGTTTATGTTATGGAATTGTAATGTCTAAGACAATGTACTGAATGTAAACAATATCAGTTGAAATATTCCAATGCATGGTGTTGAATTATGTTATGATTCATGTATATTCATTGTGATGGTATTCAATTCGAGTCACAAGAACCCTCAGACGTTTCCGCCGTCCGGTTCGGGGGTGTGACAGGTTGGTATCAGAGCTCTGTTTATAGTGAACTAGCATATCTAACCACACATTGATATGCGACTATAAACCAAAATTGGGACTAACACAACTCTGAACAAAACAAGTAAAACATAACAATAAAAACACCCTTGCTTGTATTAGGAAAAAGAACATAATACCGAACCAAACAAGATAATGCTAGTATCTCGGTTTAGCCAGGACTGTTCTTAGTCGTATCAAGGAGTGGATGTAGCCTGATCAACTACATTTCCTCCAAGGTACAACTATCACATGTCCTGAGGAAATCGTGATAGCTAGGGAACCTAAAAACATACCCCTTTATCCCCAAGATGAGAACCTCAACTCAATCTATGCAATAGTTGTAAAGTCATAGGAGTAATGATAGTTTATTCGTATACCTCCTCCCAATCCTCATGGAAGGAGAGCAGCAGGGCATTCAGTTTCATCAAGTCTTAGTAGCTCACGGGATGCTTGAAGATGAACCTGAAGGGAATCAGGGGGAAGCACACGACGTCGGGCCTGATGAGTACACGGACACCGACTACGAGTTCAAGGAGGCCGATGATGACATGGAGGAAGAACAAGACTCGGGCAAAGATCACACCACGTCCTTTGTCAGCGAGGCGCAACAGGACCACCCCGCCCCACCAGTGAATCCCGTAAGGGAGAATCGCTCCCCCGAAGCTGAGATTACCGCCCTGTAGCAACAGTTGGTCGCCATGGAAGCACGTGCAGTGCGAGCTGAGCATGAGAGGGATGAGGTCATTGGAGACATGACTGAGATGGCTCAGTTGTTGGCTCAACACTTCGGCATATGATCTCGCCACTATCTTAGGACACTCAATAGAGTGTTAGGGTAGACTTATCTTACTATGTCATTAGGATCCATGCTATGTACCCCGACTCTATGTTTAAGTGACTACACTACTCATAGAGTTGTTATGCTGTCGAACTTGTATCACTTATGTATGCTCTTTCGAGCAAAATTTTCATGTATCAAATGCGGATAATAATAGTAAAAAATTTATATGTTTTACTTTGATGCTGTAATCTGCTATGTGTTACAAATCCATGATTGTGTGTCAAATTGTGAAAGTACCTAAGTTCGTGCCACACACCTAGCTCATAGGATCACACTCTCACAAAAGGCACAGATACTCAACATCTTTCTGTTCCATGGCGGAAAGATGCCTCGACGACCAACCCGTGGAAACCATGAGCCGAACCCGCCCGAGTTCAACTCTGTTGCTTTTCTAGTAGCGGTGTCGGCTGCGGTCACCGCGGCTATGGCCCAAATTCACCAAGGGAACAATGGAGGAGTCAACGGACCAAGAGCTGGAAGTTCAAACAACAGGGTGAATCAAGGACCTACCAAAACATGCTCCTACAAGGACTTCACCAACGCCAAACCACGAACCTTCAACGACACTGGAGGAATAATTACCCTGAAATGATGGATTGAGAAGGTGGAATCGATGTTCGAGATATGTGAATGCCCTGAGGAGATGAAGGTAAAATTTGTTGCATGCACTCTTGTTGACCAAGCGCTTACTTGGTGGAACGGAAACGTGGAAGCCATGACACTCCCTGTAGCCAATTCCATGCCATGGGCAGAAATGAAAGAAATGCTGATGGCCAAATACTGCCATCGCGGCGAAATTCAGAAAATGGAACAAATGCTGTGGAATCTCACTGTCCGAAACGCGGATATAGATGCATACATATCAAGGTTCATTGAATTGTCTCTGCTATGCCCTGGCATGATCACCTCGGAAGGAAAGAAGATCAAGCGGTTCATCTGGGGACTAACCTCCCCGATCCAAGGAAACGTGATAGCTGCAAATCCCGAAACTTTCGACAGTGCCAAGAGATTGGCCAAGAAGCTGTATGACCACAACAATAAGAAGGGTGAGAAGCCAGTGGAGACTGAAGTAAAGAAGGAAAGTGACAACAAAAAGGGAAAGAACAGTAAGAGGAAAGGACGTCAAAGCTCTGAATCATCCAAGAAACAGCAAATGGTGGCAGTTAATGCTGCAACCACTCAAGTTCCATCCACACCACCTACTCCAGCCTCAGCTGCTCCAAGTGCTCCTAGACCTTATTCCGATAATCTTCCCAAGTGCAACAAGTTCGGTCTACATCATAATGGAGAATGCAGAGAGATGCAGTGCACCAGTTGCAATCGGAAGGGGGCACACGGCAAAGTACTGCAGGACTTACCCTCCTCAGAACCCACAACAGGGAAACAACAACAACAACAACACCGACAATGGAGGCAACAATGCGGGACCAACTCACACCTGCTATGGATGCGGACGGACTGGGCATTTCCGTCGAAATTTCCCCAACAACAACAATCCCGTAAATAGAGGAACAGGAAGAGTGCTAACCATGGGTCAGGGAGAAGCGATTCAGGACCCTGCTGTTGTTACCGGTACGTTCCTCCTAAACCACACTTATGCATGCATCTTATTTGATACCGGAGCAGAACGAAGTTTTTTGGGCAATAAGTTTAAACATTTATTAAAACAACAACCCCAGAAGCTCAATGAAACCTTTACGGTGGAAATGACCAATGGGAAAACCGAATCCACTGGGGAAATTTACATCGGATGTACCCTAACTCTAAATCAACACGTCTTCCAAATAGACTTAATTCCCATTTCCATCAGGAGTTTTGATGTGATTATTGGCATGGACTGGTTAAGCCCCCACCATGCTGAAATTATGTGTCACGAGAAGGCCGTTCGCCTTCACCTCCCAGATCACGAAACCCTAGTTATTTACGGAGACAAACCCAGCACGAACCTTCGTCTCATCTCGTGCGTCCAGGCTCAGAAGCATCTGCGAAAGAACGACTTGACGTTCCTGGCGCATATAGTGGATAAAACCAAGGAAGAGGTTAGCGTCCGAGACATTCCAGTAGCACGTGAATTCCCAGACATATTTCCCGAAGATCTTCCTGGAGTACCCCCAGAAAGACAAGTTGAATTCCGAATTGATCTTGTTCCAAGAGCTACTCTCATCGTTAAATCGCCTTACCGATTAGCTCCTGCTGAGATGTAGGAATTGTCCAGCCAACTCAATGAACTCCTAGGCAAGGGATTCATCCGACCCAGCTTCTCGCCATGGGGAGCTCCAGTCCTCTTTGTCAAGAAGAAGGATGGATCTTTTAGGGTGTGCATTGATTATAGGGAACTAAACAAGCTCACTGTCAAAAATCGCTATCCACTCCCACGAATCTGTTAGCTCCAGAAGGTGTTGTGTCTTGGGCTCGATATTTAGTCCATTTAATCTCCGGTATGGGTCTGTCCATCCGTGAGTTATTTTGTAGGGTTTTATATTTATAGACGCTTGCATGCATCCTAGAACGTAATATTTTGAGAGATAATTTAATAGCGTTCATTGTTCTTATCTTTTGTAACCCTAATATCCTCTACAGCGGAAGTTCTTCATCGAGCTCTGCTGAGGATTGATTTATTTTGAATCATTCGACACATTCAGATTCATTCTTGAGTTTTACATTACTGTTTTTGCTTTTGTGATTTACCTGTTATAAGATTTGAACGATCTAAGAGTTTGATAAACTCAATAAGTGGTATCAGAGCGGGTCTTTGAAGATCTATTGATTTTTGAAGTATCGGTTCTTGGTTTGATCATTTTCTGCACAAGTTATTGAAGATTATTGGTATTTTGGCGTCTTGGAATCAAGATTTTTGTTCGATCTACTGTTCATGGAGACTTATGTATTCTGTTACTGTTCATCATGGTAATTCCAATCCAATTCTCATTTTGTTCATCTTTTTCTATGGATCCGATTTGTTTTATACTCAAAGTCTTTTGATTCAAGTATTATCCATAAATCCATACGTTTTTGCCCAAATCACGAGTTACTGCTCATATCGTTTATTTGATTCAGTGTGGCCCATATTACAATCTGATATTGTTATTGTTCATATCGTTTATTTGAGCCCATCACTTCTAAATCATTTGTTCCAATTCTTCCTTGTTCATATACTTCGTCTGTTTATTCTTGACTTTTGATTGAACTTTCATTAAATTAGTATTCTATTTTGGGTTTCCTGGTCGAATGAGTTGATCGATTATTGTTTTCACCATACAAATCCTCGTGTTAATCGATCATATAATTCAAATCGTGTTCTTGATTTTTCTTGATTATTAGCTTTCTTGTTCGATTGAAGTTGTTGTGCTTCTCCGATTTGATTAATCAATCCTTGTTCTTGAATCAACTTAAGCAATTCATAAGTTTCAGTTTAGTTTTGACTTGGATTGATCTAAAAATCAAATTGGAGAAGATAGTTTTGGTGTTCTTGAGTATCTGGTAACATTGAAGAACTAAGGATGAACAGATGAAGAATTAGAAAATCATTGTTGAATCGGTGTGTTTAATCTAAAATATCGATTGGAATAATGGTTTAGTTGTTTATCGATTGTGGTGAAATTGAAGGCTTGCTTCCGGTTCAAACTCGATGGGTCAAACGAAAAAGTCAAAATCAGAATCGTGACTACAATTGGAACTAATAATATTGAACTTGGAATCGGAATTGTGATTCGGAGCGAACTGTTGATTTGTAAATGGAAGTTTAATTGTTCGATTCGGAACGAACGGGTTCATTGTTGGAATTGAGATCGGGTTCGGAACCGGGTGTGATTCTAGATTCGCAGTTGGTTGATACGCATTTGAAATTGGCATTGGAATGGCTCGGGTTCACATTCGTATTGGTGTGCTCAGTATGAAGGGCTGATCAGAATCGAATTTTTGGGTTTCGTTTACGAACATTTGGAGGTTTCGCATCTCGTTTGGTCGCCGTTGAAAGACTGGAGCATGATGCAGTCGTGTTCCTTTAATCTCGTCTAAATGGGGAAGAAAATATTCAAGTTACATTTTTAGTCCCTGCAACTTCAGCGATTTGGCGGTTCTGATCCCTGTATTTTTCGTGACTTGGCACTTTTGGATTATATTCAGAAATTGTTACATGAAGGGGGAAACTGATGCAGAGTTACATTTTTAGTCCCAAAATTTCAGCAAAGTGACAATTTCAGCCCATCTTTTGAAAAGTTTACAAATTTGAGGGTCGGTGTACAGTTTTGGATTTTTTATCGCACATATTTTTTCGTGAACAGAGAATTAAGGATTCCATCAAGTCTTGGCGGTTCGGAAAGTCGTTTTTCGTGATAACGACAAATTTTCACGATTTTTTCGGATTTTATACTTATTGTGTATATCATTTTGTCGCGGGGGAGCTTAGTAAATTTTTATCCATTCAAGATCATTCTCATGACCATTTGAAGGCTTTATAATCATGTTTTTTATTATAAATCGGGGGAGAATTCGGTATGGTCATTCGAAATTGGATTTGTAACTTTTCAAATTTGAAGATTTTTTATAAAGCTTGTGGTAGAATTATGAAGGTAGCTTTTACAACGGAAGTTCTTCATCGAGCTCTGCTAAAGCTTTTACAAAGAAGTATCCTTTACAGCGGAAGTTCTTTATCGAGCTCTGCTAAGGACTTGTTATATCTCCGACTTCTTGTATTTTCTCGATCAAGTGGTGTTACGAATCTTAAAGTTTGGGTTGTTACATGATATTAAAAAAAATTGATGAGTTTATCCACTCCCACGAATCGACGATCTGTTTGACCAGCTCCAAGGATCCAGATACTTTTCTAAGATAGATCTACGATCTGGGTACCATCAACTCAAGGTCTGGGAAGAGGATATTCCCAAAACCGCTTTCCAAACTCGTTACGTACATTATGAATTTGTCGTAATGCCCTTCGTTCTAACGAATGCCCCTTCCGCATTCATGGACCTAATGAATCGAATCTGTCGACCATTCCTCGACAACTTTGTTATTGTTTTCATTGACGACATTCTAGTCTATTCCCGAAGCGAAGAAAAGCATGGCCAACATCTCCGACAAAATCCTGGAAACCCTGCGAACTGAGAAGCTATACGCAAAACTCTCCAAGTGTGAGTTCTGGCTCCGTAGCGTGAACTTTTTGGGTCATGTTGTTAGTTAGGAAGGAATACATGTGGATCCTTCAAAGGTCAAAGCCATCGAAGGATGGGCAGTCCCGACAACACCCACATTAATTCGCCAATTCTTATGCCTAGCAAGTTACTACAGGAGGTTCATTCAGAACTTCTCTAAGAACACCAAGCCACTTACCTCGCTTACACAAAAGGGCGTACCCTTCAAATGGATGGACAAACAAGAAGTTGCATTCCGAACTCTGAAGCGAGCACTCTGCAGTGCCCCGGTACTATCTCTACCAGAGGGAACGGAAGATTTCGTGGTCTACTGTGACACGTCAAATCAGGTTTTAGGTTGCGTTCTCATGCAGCGTGGAAAAGTGATAGCTTACGCATCCTGCCAACTAAAGACACACGAAGTGAATTATACAACCCACGATTTTGAATTGGGAGCAGTGGTCTTCGCTCTGAAGATTTGGAGGCATTACCTCTATGGTACGAAGTGCACCATCTTCACGGACCACAAGAGTCTCCAACACATCCTAAATCAAAAAGAGCTGAATATGAGGCAAAGAAGATGGGTTGAACTATTAAACGATTATGAGTGTGAAATCAAGTACCACCTAGGCAAGGCTAATGTGGTAGCTGATGCCTTGAGCCGGAAAGAGTACTCTAATCGTCGTGTGAAAACTCTCTCAATAACCATCCAATCTCACCTAACCGCTCATATCAGGGCAGCCCAGTCAGATGCCATGAAGGCGGAAAACAAAACAAGCGAAGCATTATGCGGAATGGAGAAGAATCTCGAGGTGAAAAAGGACGGAGTATACTATTTCATGAACCGTATTTGGGTCCCTAAACTTGGAGGATTTAGGGAGGTAGTCATGAATGAAGCTCACAAGACGTGATACTCCATCCATCCAGGTTCGGACAAAATGTACTTGGATATTAAACAACATTATTGGTGGCCTAACATGAAGGCAGAAATTGCTACCTATGTCAGCAAATGCCTTACTTGCGCCAAAGTAAAGGTGGAATACCAGAAGCCCTCAGGGTTATTACAGCAACCGGTAATTCCTGAGTGGAAATGGGAAGGGATTTCTATGGACTTTGTGACCAAGATACCCAAGACGTCAGATGGATTGGACAGTATATGGGTAATAGTTGACCGACTGACGAAATCCGCTCATTTCCTGCCAATAAAAGAATCCTACAAGATGGAGAGACTGACAAGAATATACATTCGAGAAATTGTGAGGCTTCACGGAGTGCCAGTGTCTATCATCTCAGATAGAGATAGTAGGCTCACTTCACGTTTTTGGCAATCACTTCAGAAAGCACTGGGAACTCATCTCGACATGAGCACTGCTTATCACCCACAAACGGATGGTCAAAGCGAACAAACCATTCAAACGCTTGAAGACATGCTTCGCACTTGTGTGATAGACTTTGGGAAGTCCTGGGATACCTACTTACCCTTAGTTGAATCCTCGTACAACAACAGTTACCATTCAAGCATCAAAGTCACTCCTTTCGAAGCGCTATATGGACGTAAGTGTAGATCACCGTTGTGTTAGGCTAAGGTGGGCGACACCCAGCTAGAAAGGGAAATAGCATTAGACAAGACATTAACGGGACCGGAGATCATATGTGAAACCACGGAAAAGATAGTTCAAATCAGAGCTCGACTACAAGCATCGCGCGACTGACAAAAGAGCTATGCTGATAGACGGCGAAAGCCCTTAGAGTTTCAAGTCCAGGATCGAGTGTTGTTAAAAGTTTCTCCCTGGAAAGGGGTCATTCGCTTTGGAAAAGGGGGAAAACTGAACCCACGATACATTGGACCTTTCGAGATTCTTGCCCGAATTGGTCCAGTGGCATACAGACTGCAGCTACCCGCTGAGCTCAGCAGTGTACACCCCGTGTTCCATGTTTCTAATCTAAAGAAGTGCCTATCCGATGAAACTCTCGTCATTCCCCTTGACGAACTTGAAATCAATGAGAATCTCCTGTTCTTTGAAGAACCAGTCGAAATCATGGACAGGGAAGTGAAGCGTACTAAGCAAAGTCGCATTCCGATCGTGAAAGTTCGGTGGAATGCGAAGCGCGGGCCAGAATTCACGTGCGAACACGAAGATCAAATGAAGCAAAAGTACCCTCATCTATTCTAGCATTCTCAAATCTAGCTTTCAAAAGAATTTCGGGACGAAATTCCCTCTAACGGGGGGATGATGTCACAACTAGAAATTTTTGGTGCCTTGTAAGTACAACACTTATGACAACTATGAATCAAAAACATGAAATCATGCATGATGCTTACTCTATGACAACAGAATTTCAATCAAACACTTCATACAAGAACTACAAATAGTCAACAAATAATTGGAAGCCCTAGAAGTCCTTGTTTAAGTCCATTTTGGACTAGGATTTCCTTATTGGGCCCAATGGACCAATAAGCTTCCAATTGGAATATCTTGGGCTTAGAACTCTTGAATGGGATCTAATTGGACCCACTTTCATTTATTTTAATATTTTGGGCCATATTGGGCCAAGAATGAAACAAAATATTTAAATGAACCTCATTGGGCCATAACTAGCCTAATTTAGCCCTAATAGGTCATAAAAATCACACTTATATTTATTAGGACCAAAAATCACTCAACATAACCATGAAATTGGGCTTAAGCCTTTAAGGCCCAAAAACTCTCTCTTCCCTCTCCATTCTCGGCCCAAGCCCAAGGAAAAGGAAGAGTTGACATTTGTGCCACCTCATTTTTATTTGTTGGGTCTCCATGCATGCAACCCATATTTCCAAGCAAATATCTTATCAAGGTCTCTCTCTTCTTCTCCCTCTATCCCTCTCGGCCGAACCCAAGCAAACACACACACTTCACTTAAAAATATCTCAAAGAAACTCTCTTCATTTTTCTCTAAAATTTTCGAGATCTAGGGAGTCTTCAAGGAAATTATCCCACAAATTCTTCATCTAAGGTAAGATCATGCATGGATCTATGATCTAGATTCTTTGTTTTATTAAAAATCTCTTCCTAACCCATGCAAAATCATGATCACTCTCTTACAAACCCTCTAAGTTCGAAATCAACGAAGGAGGGCTTGCTAGGGCCAAAAGTAACATCAAACTTCTTCCAATCTTCTTCAAAACCGAAATCACAACTCAAGGTGAGTTTCATACCCCTTACTTTTCGGTTTTTATGAGTTTTATGGGGGAGAATACAAGAAAATGTGTAGATCTATGTGTAAATGTATGCTATGTGTGATTGGATGCATGTATGTGTGTGATATCATGTGTTTTGTGATGATTATGTTATCAAAAAGTGTGTAAAAACCGAAATCTAAGGCATGATAAAGGAAATAAACATAACTTAACTTATTATACACTAATCAAGCCAAGAAAAATAGTTTATAAGGTTAAGATGAACATATCCTAACTTAAAACACATTTTGGGGCTTAAACTGTCAAAAATACAAAACTTAGCGTACAAACCGACAAATTTATAATTTCTGGAGGGTCAAAAGGGTCCAAACAGTTTCTATAATAATTTTTCTGAACAACAACATTTTAAGGGACTTAAAATGTAAATTTTACACTTAATGGGCTAGATTTGGGCTTTTCGGCCCAATAAGCCTCAAAATGCGAAATTTACAAGTTTGAGGGGCTGAAAACGTAACTTTCTGTAAAACAGGGGATTTGAAGTGTAATAAAACTACTTCAAAGGTCAAAAATGCTTTTCAAATTCAAAAAGGATCAAAAATGTTAACATTTTCCATTTTGGGCCAAAACTGTAAAAGTTACGAAATTTGGGGTTTTAACCGAGAAAACATCATTCTGGAAGGGCTAAAGCTGTTTACAAAATAAATTTTGGGTTAAAAATGCCTTTTCAACAAGTTTATGATACAAAAGTGTCAAAAAAATGTTTTAAGGACTAAAAATGAAATTCTTTTATATAAAGGACTAAAAGTGTTATTTTTATAAAAGAAAGGTTGTGAAAAGGTAAAAACCTTACTTTTAAACAAATTAATGCATTAAGACAAAATACAAGATCCACGACTACCGACGAAACGAAAAAACAAATACACTCTCAACAACAAATATCGTTACAAAACGAATTGATTCGATCTCGAATCAATAACAAAACAAAAATCAATAACCCAAGTAATTCGTTAAACACGCGATAACTATGATGAGTCAACATACAAACTTTGGGCTTGAAAGTTTTAAATCGTGCTTGTTGGGCCTTGCTAGCCCAATAACATGATCTTTGGGCCCGAAGGGAACGCGCTTACGTGTTAATGGGCCTCCTATGACCCAATTCCATGTAAAAGGACTTTCAATAGCTCTAATGTGCTATTGGGCCCTAGTGGTCCATTAGCACTGCTAGTGAGGTCGAGAAGTCAAATGCGAGTTGGGCCAAGTGTCTTTCGCATTCCCGATAGCCTAGAATAACTCATGGAAGTAAAAGAGGGCTTCGTACCCTCCTTTCTCCTCGGTTGACCGGCTTATGAGAATTCAAGTAAACGGATTCGTGGCGTTAATCAAGAGAAGTTAGGGTGGTTGGATTAAGTGAGTAGTATGGACGACGCCTTAAGGATCGTTCGTAACCTGTAGTTATAAACTAGTCATTTTCATTAATGCATGATTGTAACAACTCACAAACCCTAATTAATCCAATGTCACCTGGGTAATCAAAAACATTCGTCGTATCAGTATAACAATAAACAAGTCATGTAGTTTACGTATTGGGAAAACATCGGGTTTTCCGGGGGAGTTAAACATTTTCACTTATGTGATGTATACAAAGTTCAACAATTATACATGTTTTGAAAATCAACAAGCATATTTACGGATCTTCACACTTTTTTTTAAAACAATTACTCTTTTCAGAAAATATCGGATTTTCTGAGTTATACAAATTTCACCAAATCATTTTACCATAACAACACTTATGAACTCACCAACATTTCATATGTTGACGTTCTTTCAAAATAACTTGTATTCTCAGGTAACAGGTAAGCCGAAGAATAAGTATCAAGAAATGTCATGGTGTTTTGCTTAAATTATCTATCAGACAGTTTATGTTATCGAATTGTAATGTCTAAGACAATGTACTGAATGTAAACAATATCAGTTGTAATATTCCAATGCATGGTGTTGAATTATGTTATGATTCATGTATATTCATTGTGATGGTATTCAATTCGAGTCACAAGAGCCCTCGGACGTTTCCGCCGTCCGGTTCGGGGGTGTGACAAAAACAAAGTCTTAACCCATAAATTCGGAATCTTTAAGCTTATGCATGGCTTAATAATCCCCAAACCCCGATTTTAATCACTCTAACCTCATTAAATGAACATCAACCCTTGCATGGTTGAGTTAAACCCATAAATCTATCATTTTTATGCACAAGGAACCTCAAAAACACTAATATCTACCATCCTAAGATTCTGGAGTAGCTTATACTCACAAGAAACAACTTAAGGGACCAAAATATGCAAAGAACTCCAAACTAGCTAGATCCAAGAGATGAATCAACAAGTTTGCAACTTTATACCTTCTTATACTTGCCAAGATTATGAAGATTCTAAATCTTCAAGCTCTACTCCAACCAATACTTGATCACCAAGCTCTTACTTCTTCACAAGGCACAAAAACACCAAAAGTTCACTACCACTGCTCAAAACACACAAGGAAAGGCTAGGGTTTTGTGGGGAGTCTTTAGAGGGAAGGAGGCTGAGGAGGAGAAACCTCAAGGTCCATAATGACATTTAAATAAAGGCCAAAACCTAACAATTAGGATTTGTGTTCTGCTTACGTATGCCCGACATACGTATGGATATGCCCAGCATACGCCACCAGCCCCCACGTCCAACTTACGGGAGTACACCCAGTATACTCCATGTTACGCCTAACATAACAGGGACCAAAATGAAAACTTTTAAAACTAAATCCAAAGATTGAAGAGTACCTGAAACTTTACAATATGTTTCATTTAGTTTAATAGACTCATGACTTAGAAGTTGTCAAAATTTTGGAGTTATAAAACTTTTATTAGCAATAGAGTCAAAAAGTACGATAGTATATAAGTTGTTAATAAGGAATATACTAGTAACCACGGATGTGTTCTGGATTGCATCTCTTGCTACAATCATGAATGCCCTACCTCGATTATTCCCTCTTTGGTTCATCAACTTTGGGTAGTCTCTCTTAAAGTGCCCACCCTTACAACATTTAAATAAAATTTAGCCTCCACTAGTACCCATTTACGCTTGTTCCATGTTTTACTGTTACATGTGTCGAGCTTCTACAATAGTTGGTATTATGCCCTTTTCTATTGAACTTGCTTCAGGTCATGCATTCACCCAGATGATGGGGGTTACATTTTTCGCACATTAGATGATTCTCGACTTACTGTCTATGTTGTGTAGATGTTGTTGTTATCGTTGTTGTTGTTGTTGTTGTTGTTGTGATAGTTGCATAATATCTCATTATCTCTTGCTTCTTTCCCGAGGATTACCTTGAGTTTCCCCTGTAATCTCCATCAGACTAGCGCTTATTTTTTCCGAACATGGGAGGTTCATCTTTCACAACCATGGTTCCTTGACGGATCCCCACGAGTAGTGTTATAGTCGTCCCATCCTTGTCTTCGTTTCGAGTATGAAATTTCATCCCCACCCCCGCCCCATTACACATTTAGTTGTAGAATACCCACCCTGTTAGGGTCGGATCCCAACAGGTACCCGAATCCGTGGGTCAAACTTGTTTCCCTGCATTGAACCTAGTAGTGTAAGCAAAAGTTTCTGAGCACTTCATGATTAAGTTCCAGAGTTCCATTTCTACATTTTCCATTTCATCCCTTCGAAAATATTCTTCGATCAGCATCGCCTTCAGTTCCTCTCAAGTCATGGTGTTTGTAGAGTTAACACCTATTGTTTTTGCATGGTCATTCCACCATGTTAAGGTTGCATCTAAGAAAGTGAAGGAAGGAAACCTGACTTTGCAATCATTTTCACAAAAGCTTATTTGAAAGAAAGCCTCCATCTTTTCTATCCATCTTGTTAGACCAATTACTCCTTCATTTCCATAAAAGTGTTTGGGTATGCAATTCATGAATTCCCTATAGGTACATGTTCAAGAGTTTCTACTGTCATCTCCATGCGAGCCACTTTCGCCTCCATTACCAGTTCATCCGCCACTTCCACTTCCACTACTACCATTACCTTCTATAGATACTATGTTTCAGATTGTTTCATAGTTAGCCAAAGCATCAGTGACTTGTTGTGCTATTATTTGTTGAGCCTAACGATGGTGTTATCAATCGTGATTGTTTTAGTGGTGGCGTCATTGGTGTCTGTTGTGTTGGTTCTAAATTAACTCTTGTAACTCTTCTTCTAGGAGGCATTGTTTTCGTCCTATTATGATTAGTAAGTAAAGTGTAAGTTGCATGAAGCATTTTCTAAGTCATGAAAATGCAATTGTAAATGACTATTCATTTACAAGAGTCAGCGTAAAAATTTTCTGAAAGTCTCAAGAATTTTTAAGTTGGAAAGGTAATGCCGTAATGTATACAAAATTTTACAATACCCAAAGTAATTTTCTATTTGATAATACTATCAACATATGCTTCATATACACTTGTTTAGTTACATTAGTTTTGAAAGTTAACAAAAGATTTGCATGCGGTCATGGTTGGAAAAAAAGTGCTATATATGGATCTCCTAAAAGACAAAGCTCAAAATTTGCAAGATTTTATATATTTTTGCTTACAAATTCTCCCAACTAACACTAACTGTAACCTGTATACTATCGACCCAAACACATCTACCATAGGCCAAAGTGGGAGCCCAATGCATGGACTAGCATTGTTATCTGATACTAGAGTGAGTCTCCCCTAATTTCCCCTTTGTTGCTCTATTCTCTTTGTTGGTTGCCCTAATGTTTGAAACTTGAGCACAGAACTCCAATCCCGAAAGCCTAGCATCACGTACTAGTATATCTATATGAGCATTATCGATTCGATGGTAGGCTGTTTCGATCGATTCCTAATCCAATTTTCAGTCTTCTTCAAGACTTTGCACATAACCTGCAAGAGACACAACACTGCCCTCTACGATTCCAATCTCATCTTTTTCCATCCTGGTATGTCATCCCAATCAGAGGTTGTGGGCCATTTAGATAGATACTAGGATTTCATCAATGGTTTCAGCAGTAGATGGGGGTCCCTGGATGATTGGCATGTTTCAAAGAGAGCAAGAAATCCTTCTTTAGTGGCCCACCCTTGTATGAAGTTTGGTAACCAGGCAGGGTTCGGTTGGTGCTATTTCAGAGCCACATGAGATACTTGTGGTGTGGTGTCTCTCTTTCTGATGTGATTTGGGATTGATTTGCGAGTAGCATGCATCATGAGTGGTCCTCTTGGAACCGGTCAATAGGTCATGGTTTAGGGAATCAATGGTGCATGTATCAGGGGTTTCATGGGTTCCAACTCCTCCATCGGTTCTTTGTCATCCTCTGAGGGCTCAGATTCCTTAAATTGTTCTTCTTCATACTCATCGATCTCTGATGGTTCAGTAGATCCATCATTAAAGGGTATTAGGTGAAACAAGGAAGGAGTTATGGGGAAGTAAGGGTCTTCTTCCACTCCTGGCGAGTAGGGAACTACTTAGTCATCCTCAGAGTAATTGATGTCGATCCAACCTGGGATCTCAGCCATGTTAGTATCTTGTATAGACATAATAAATATTCTAAGAGTGTTATTGGTTTGTGAATATTTAAAATAAGATATTTATCGATATAAGCAATTAATAGATGTTATCAAGATTCCTGTGAGTTCATAAGTGTTTTTCCTTATGTTTTGAACTATGATCTTTCTTGAATTTCTTAGAATCTCCAAGTTTTTAGTCTATAAAATACTATATCCAAGTTAAATAGTGTATTTTATCTTACCATAATAAAATGTAGGTGCGCAAGCTACCCTTAGTTGTGGTATGAACCATGTACTATAAAACTTAAGCTAAAGTGTTCAATCTAAAAACTTGAGTTCCAAACAATTTTGTAATAGATTATATATATATATATATATATATATATATATATATATATATATATATATATATATACTTTTCCTCATTGAGAGGGTGTGAGTTATATATATATATATATATATATATATATATATATATATATATATATATATATATATATATGGCTAGGTTATAATGTGGATGGACAACTATTGTGTGGATGTGTGGATAATGCTATTTTATGAAAATTACTAAGAGAATATGTTGTTTAGTAATGTGAATACGTTCAATCTCATAGAACTATTGTTATTTTAATGGATTCTAACCAATTCTAATTTATTTTTCTTTGCATGCATCGTTTTTTATTTATTTTAATTATTACAGAATACGACTCAATAAACATCCTGATAACATTCTGACAGAATGAGAATAATTAATGGATAACATTCTGACAGAATAAGAATAATTCTTACAGAATACGACTCAATAAACGACTCTAAAATCCAACAACCTATCACTATGTCCATCCTAGATTCCCCTTCCGTAAGTGGCCAATTATTAATATAATTAATAATACTTTTATACTTCGGTTTAATGAATAAAGAACCCTAATCTATAGTTGTAATCTCCTAAGAATATACTAGTTCTTCATAGCTAATAACTCTAATACCAATCTGTTACACCATCGACCGGTGGTGGAAATGACAGGTTGCGTGACTTATTCATCGATCACATGCATTTGCATACATTGAACAATACATAAATCATAACATAAAATACAAGCTTCTATTAATACGGAAATAGAAATTACCTTGTCTGGTATATCATTACATGATAATTCAAAATACGATGTGTGCCTTAACAAATAGGCATCAGTATAAATACAAAAATGTAAATAAATAAACATAATTCCATGAGTGTTCCGATTGTATGCACTTCCATCTCTTAAGTTCCTGAGAATACATGCATTTTCAAAATACGTCAACATAAAGTTGGTGAGTTCACAAGTTTGACTCAAAGTACTTTTATACCAAAAGTATGTTTATACCGTATATAGTTGTTTTTCCAATGTATATAAAAATGTTCTTCTTATAACCAAAAAGTATATGCATATCGTTTATAAGTGCTTATTTGACTTATGTACTTGTAAACCCTACAAGTACGTGTTTTTCGTGTATAAGTGCTTATCCTACTTATATGAAAATGTAGTTTTATAACCAAAAAGTATGTTTATGGTACATATAAGTATTATTTCAACTTACATGAATGCTTTTAGAGTGTACTCGATGTTACAATGAGTTCCTATAACCAAGCTATATCACTTGTTCCCGTCCCTGCACGATGACGTTGTTATACGTCGTAAAAGGTTCTCCAGACGCTTCATCGACATCTTAACTGTGTGGACAATTATCACATGGTGTGGCTCTTCCGTCAAGGTTGTAGCTAGCAACCACAGGTAGGGCTGTTAACTCATATAGATCTATACATAACTTTCATCGCTCGCATAGGATTAATGGTTATAAGTCAGAGGGATTAGCTAAGCATTACACTTAGGTGATAATATGTCTCATGTAACCCATCGAGTGAACAGATCTAAAAGTGTGTGTGTGCGCGTGCCTCATCTTTAAGTGTCAAAATTACTAGGCAAAAATCTTGATCATGTGTAATTTATGTAACACGTTTGTAACAGAATTTTGGTAGCATAAGGGTTGTAAAATGAGTAAAACTAGCTTTTAACCAATGTAAAACCAACATGCCAGTTATGTACATAAAGTCTTAATAAATGTGTATATCAGTTAAAATAAACATTTGTTTATAAAACGGATAAATAACAATTTATAATTATGTAAATAGTAAATAAATATTTTATGTTTATATAAGTAATAAATAAAAATACTAATGCAAGTATTCTCCTCCGAAAATATTTAAAAAGTTTGAAGCATGATTTAACCGTTGTGTTTTATGTTTAGATCGTCGTGCTTTGTCGGGAAATGAACTGAACATTGCTTCGTTTATGAGAGGTTGAAAGGAGGCTTTGGATTGGGACATAATAGATCTAGAAGAACTAGAAAAACGACACTATAAAATTGCCCAGAACTTTGCCAGAACGCTACTTCCGACGGCAGTTTTTGAGGCAATCGGAGGTGTTTGGAGACGGATCTGGGGTGGTCGGAGGTTGGATCGGGGCTGGATGAGTGGTCAAAGCAGCATGTGGTAGAGTGCAGATCGTCGGTGGTCGACGATGGTGTTTTGGCCGGAAAACTTGAGAGAGAGAGAGAGAGTGTGTGTGTGTGTGTGAGAGTGAGTGAGGTGTGGAGAGAGAGAGAAAGAAAGAAAGAAAGAGAAATAGAGAGAGAAAGAGAGAGAGTAAGAGAGAGAGAGAGAGAGATATATATGACCCGTCTCTATTTATTGGGGGTTTGGGTGATATGGATCACTCAAATCGCAAAAAGTGGCGCCTCTACAATCACGACACACGGTGGCTTCTCGATCCATGGGCAACAGTTTGACAGAAATCGACATCTCACATTTTTTCAAAAATACTAGTTTGATGTCTAGGAAATTACATTTCAGAATATGTAAAAATATTCACTTCACAAATTGCGTAACTATGTCAAATATGTGTCCAAAGTGTTTTGACAGGGGAATTCACAGTTCAGTGATTCGATTGTTATTCGAAAAAGTGGTAAAACTTTGTGATACAAAATTTTCAAAAGTAGAATCAAATACTAGAGTATTGTCTGATTCATAAAATGTTTTCATTTTCACCGAACAAGTAACGTAGTTATGTGGAGGAATCATTTGAAGATTTGCTAGCAGGAAAGCCTGCTTCGTGTTGTTTCATTCTTATCCACAATGGTGTCGGGCCTTTTCAAGCAAAATGTGTTTGATCGAAAATCAAATAAATCAAATACTAGATTGATTGATGTTATGGGAAAATTGTTAGGGATCAAAATAACATTTTAAAATACCATATGCAACGTTTGAATGGTCATTTTCAGGCCGGCCACAGACTGTGGTTTGACTGTTTGTTTTCTTTAAATGGTCATAACTTTTGCATACGAACTTCGTTTTCGAAATTCTTTATATCCAAAAACATCTTCTTTTCATGTTCTATATGTTTAGTGTGTTATCTATACATAATAATACTTAATACACAAATCTTGTTTCAATGTATCAAATCATTACTTATATATAATGAATATGGTTTGTTTGTCAACGATCTATATTAATCGAAGATTTGAGTGGTATTTTGCATGTCTTTCTAAGTATAAAAACATCAGTTGTATTAAAATTAATGGAATATATTATACTAGGTGTATTACATTGAGTGGTGGTGGTGGTTTGACCAACGAACATTGACCTAATTTTCCTAGTTGTCACATTATTTGTTGGAAAAACACATTGATATTAGGTTTGTCGTCCAAACATGCACTCTCTTTGACCAATTTGTATAAATCTAGAAATTTTATATCGATCGGAGTTTCAATACTAATGTTTATAACAAATGGTCTAACATATATCAATTCCTTATTTTTCTGACTGCCATTAATCACCAACATAAACAATAGTAAAATACTCATATAAATCGTTTGAACTCATGTTATATCAATAAGAGCACAAAAGTGTAAGTTGGATAAAATTGATACGAAAATCAAAAGAAAAAAGTAGTGACAAAGATCATACAATAAGTTTGATATTTTTTATAGAACAATCTTTTATAAGGTAACATCCTCTCAGATGTATAGATTTTTGCAGTGTTGATTTTGATTTTTGCAATACAGTCTGTGATTTTAGTAGTTGAGCTCATGCAATACACTTTGACTATGAAATTCATACATTTAATAAGAACTGCACTTCACCGATGATTTTTCATTTCACGAGGGACTTACAGCATCTCCAACCCACTCCCATTTTCCATTTTTTCTCTCATTTCTTCACTCATTTCTCTCCAACCCTACCCCATTTATTCCCCCATTTTAGGGGAAATAAATAGTATAACACCATATTTGGTGTTATACTATTCATTTCCCCCAAAATGGGGGTGAACTTTGAGTTGTTAGTTTTACTCCCCTTTTTATATATTTATACATTATTAGTTTATTTTATCTACTAATTATAATTTAAATGTATTATTTAATACTTATAATATTGTATTATATATTAAATTATATTAATTAATTATAAATATTAAGTTTATGTTTTTGTTCATCAAATTCATATGAAAATTTAAATACATATTGAAATTTTAAAATACGATAACGCATTTTACAAAAACTTATAATTAGGTGTTATAAATATAATCGTATTTATTTAATAGTATTGTAATGAAAAAAATATAGATTATATATTTGTTAAAACCAAATTAGTAGAAGGGTATGATTGACATTCTATATAAGTTGGAAAAATATAATATACTAGGAATATATTTTTTTAGGGGTAAAATGGGATAAAAAATAGAGCAGGGTTAGAGATGAAACACTATTTACCCCATTTTTTACTCCATTTAAAAAAAATATAGAAATGAGTTAGAGATGGTCTTATGATGTCAAATTTGACTACTTTGGACCTAACAAAGTATGTTTTTCGAACCTCTGAATTTGTTGTATGATATGTCAATCTATAGTCTTTGCTACATAGAACACAATGAAAGAAATCATCCCGGATGGATTTGGTACAATAGAGTTATGAATATTCAAATTTTGATATTTTTTCATATTTTTCACTAAGGAGCCCATTTTGGATTTAAAAATATATGTCTACATGTCAACCAAATTTTGAGTGTGATATGTCGATGGATATCTCTTACCAAATAGAACAGAATGAAAAAAAAAATCATTTTATACCGAGTTTGTATGAAAAAATTGTGAAGATTCAAAAGTTGGAAAAAAAAATTAGATTGTCTTTTATGATTAGACAATATATGTTTTCCAAAAAAAAAAAAAGACAATAAATGCTTTTCAAAAATTAAAATAAATAAATAAAAGTCGACGTCCATTTTAGCTGTTAACAGGAACTTTTTAGCGTCCAAATTTTATTTCACAAACTACATTAAATTTTAGCAGATGGTTATTGCGAAAAATGAGACTAAATGGACCATTTTTCATTTGTAGTTATTTCATGATAAAAGTTTTAAAATATGAGGTCATTTTCTCTAATTTTAAACAAATAAAGTATTTTTTTTTTGTTTCTACATCAAAATATTGAACCAAAAATAGATATAGGTTTATTATAACTCTTAACTCTGTAGCGACATACAAATACAAAATATTAATATAACTCCTATTTGAGCACATTTAAAAATTTTGATGGTAACCTTATATGAAACAAATATTGCGAAAATTTAAACAAACGAAAATTTTGTTACTTTTCTAAGTCATTTTCTATATACTTTAACAAAAAAATAATTAAAAAAAAAAAAAATAGTTAGATGAACTTGAACTTATTAAAGTAAGGCTCAATTATTCCAACGCAGTAGAATGGAATCTGAAAAAATGAAAAATCACAGGAGTTGAAGGACGGTCCTTTGGTTATATAAATAAGTGAAGCAATGTCAAATCAGTATAATGGTACTCATATTGTTTTTTTCTTTAGAAAATCCATAAAATTACATATTGAATGTATATTGTATACTCAACGATGACATGACATTGTAGTTTTACTCGTACTGGTTATTCCCAATATATGAACTTGGTACATTTTGTAATAATCTGAATTAAGGGCTACTGTAAACTTGACATTAATAATAAAATGTATTGCCCTGATTATTAGGGGTGTTTGTTTGGATGGATTGGTTTGTTCCGATCCAATCAAGTGAATCCAAATTGATTTCAGTTTTCAAAATATGGATCCGAATAGTTCAAACCAAAATTCAAATCCGATCCGATCCGATTCAATTACAATTCGGTTAGATCGGTTTTTATAATTCGGTTTTCAAAAACCGAAACATATTAAAACGACATATAATTATAATATTTCACAAGCAACAAAAACAAATTATTTAGTTGTCTTTTGAAATTTATAAACAACTAATTAGAAGATATATCATAGTTAAATATTTTATAGGTAGAAAACTTTTGAGAGAAAATGCATATTAATGTTGTTTTTATAGGGTGAAATGTTTTGAACTTATTTGAAAAAATAAATTACAAAATTAATAAATAACTATATATATATATATATATATATATATATATATATATATATATATATATATTATAAATAGATAAATAATAAATATTTATTCGGTTTTTTTGGACTATTCGATTCTTATTTTATAAACCAAAACCAATCCGAAATCTAAAATAATAATTCGGTTTTATTGAAAACCAATCCAAAAATCCGAATATCCGAACCAAATAATCAAATCCAAATTGTCCATTTGGATAATTCTGTTTTATCCGAATAATGAACAGGCCTACTGATTATATAAAAGAAAAAGACAAACTTCATAAATGGTCCATGTGGTTTCACAAAATCTAAAATTTATTCCCTAACTTTAAAACACTCATGGATGATCCATGTGGTTTCAATTTTTTAATGTTTAGTTCTTATGGCTCCCTCCGAGTATTTTGTACATTAAGTAAATGGCATTTTGTCATTTCACTGTCCAGAAACCATTTATGAGGTTTTTTCTTAATTAAAAAAATAAAAAATAAAAAAAATGAAATTTAATATGCAAGGGATCTCTCTCTCTCTCTCTCTCTGTCTCTCTCTCTCTCTCTCCCATTTGAAGAAAAAGAAAATGGGTCTCCCTTTCTTCTTTCTCCTTTCTTTCATTTATGTTTCTTGTTTTCCTTTCTTTGATTTCTCTTTCCTTTCCCCTGTGTATTCATTCTTCACATGTAACCTATAAACAAAATGTGAACTCAATTTGAAATGAAAAACCTAGATAAAAAACTAAAGTCTACCTAACTGTTGTCATCCTCTAGTCGTCATTGGTTTGTTATATGTCCTTTTTGGCAAGTGAGCAGCAATTGTTGACCATCTAAACGTAGAAATGTGAAATTAGAAACTCACCCTTCATTTATAAAGATTTTTCACCTCGATGGTTATAATAATGGTTTAATAGTGACGATGATGCATCATTATGAATCATTCAACTTGTACCTGTTACCAAATAGAGCATGAAGTTTAATGATTGTCCTTTCCTCTTCCCAACCGAACCTTCAAAGCCAATAGGGAAACCAAATCCAAGTCAATCGCGAACTAAATCCATTTATTTTCGATTTCTAGATCTACTAACGGTTTGATGTCGTGTATTTGGTGTTCTTAGATAAAGCAAAAGGGTATAGAGAGAGACAGAGGCGTGTGTAGGAGGTTGTGTGTTCATCTCGATTGCTACACATAATGAATCCAAAATCAATATCATTACTACAAATTATTCATCAAGGTATATATGAGAACGAATCAAATCCAGTTGTTCATGTAAAGAACAAAATCGGAATCAAAAGCATAAATTACGGTGGTGGATTTCATAAAACGGAAAGAAGAGGAGAAAAGTAAGGGGTAACAACCCATTCCAATGCGATTTCCTGACGTGCAAGTAACGTTTGATGATGAGTGTGTAGGTGCGGTGGCGATGCATGGTTGTTCTACAGTTCGCACTGTCAGTGGATGGTGACGTTTATGGCAAGGGAGATTGATGGTGTTACATAAATAGTGGTTTGGTGTTGCCTCTTATTGGAAACCACTACTGCCATTGGACCTATGGCGAAGAGTCCAATCCCTTTTTTCCTTTCCCACTAGATTAGAGCCTCTTTTCTGCCCCTGCAACTATTTTGTACATATTAGGCCCAAGATGGTGGTCGAAGAGCGCTTTTACAAAGATGGGCCATAGGCAGTGATATTAGATCGTATGTGGTGGTGACGATAGCACAAATGAGCGGTTATTAGATTCAAATTAGGATCGTTGAAGAAGATTAATGTGAGGGAGGAGAAACATTGACTTTTTCAGTCAAACATTGTTTGAGAGAGAGAGAGAGAGACCCATTGCATATTAATTTTTTTTTTTTCATTTTCTCTTTTTAAAAAAATAAGAGAAAACCTCATAAATGGTCTCTAGGTAGTGAAATGACGAAAATGTCATTTACTTAACGGAAAAAATACTGATGGAGTGAGCCATGAGGATTAAACATTAAAAGTTTTAAAACCATAAGAACCATCTGTGAGGTTTTTTAAAGTTATGGACAAAACTTCAAATTTTACAAAACCACAAAGACTATTTACGAAGTTTTTGTCAAAAGAAAATGTATTCAGTCATCAAAGCGTAGAACTTAAAACAACATGCTTTTAACACGAGTGTCATGTCATTAATAGACATATGCATGTATTGTCACATACATATGTGCAATACATGATGCATCATTCATTTCATTAAATATAGGTCCTTAAACTATGGTAAAAAAGGCCGATAGTTTTACATACTTTACCACTTTACCCTTTGGGGGTCCATTCTATTTTTCAGTCTCTCATCTCAAACGAAGTGTAAGAAGATCCAAGGTACTATGCTTCTCTTACATAAATGTAATAACTTTTTAGCGTCCTCTATTAAAACATTTTTTAATTAATGGTAATCGTTATGTTGTGCAAATGATCGTTCATTTGAAAAGGGGATGGCAAAAAATAACAACGATATATGTTGTATGTTGTAGGGATGAGTTTTAGAACCGGATCGACTCGGAACCGGAACCGGTTTTCTTATATTATAAGAATCAGGAACCGGACCGTCCGGTTTCGTTCTCTGTTTTTCGGTTATTTTTCAAATTAGAACCGGTTGAAATGTTGTAAATGATATGTTATCTTTCGGAGCCTTTAAATGATTCAATATTTAACCAAATTATAGTTTTTTACATTCTAAATTGAAGTACAAACACTAAATTACATGATGAAAAAAGAATCAAATAATTTCGACTTTATATAAGTAAGTTTGTGCATTTTAAAAGTAGGATAGATTCCAAAAATAAAAACAAAATGTTAAAACAGAAAATACGCAACATTGATATGTTTTTTTCCGAGGTCTATAACTGATTCAATATCTAAGCAAAATATGTATTTTTACAGTGTAAAATGAAGTACAAACACGAAATTACATGCTGGAAAAAAAATTAAGTAATTTCGGCGTCATATGAATGAGTTATGCATATTAAAAAAAAACGGGACAAATTCAAAAAAAAAAAAAGAATAAACAAAAAAAGTGTTGAAATAGAAAAAACGCAACATCGATATTCTTTCTTTCGGGGCATGTGTCTGATTAAATATCTAACTAAAATATATGTTTGTACAGTAAAAAATGAATTACAAACTTTAAATTACATGTTGGAAAAAAATCAAAATTTTCCGACTTCATATGAGTGAGTTATATGTATTTTAAAAAACGAAAAAAATGTCAAACCGGTTCCAATTTTTAGAACCGGGACCGGTTTTTATAAAAATGGAGAATTGGTAACCGGACCTTATTACCAATTTTGGTTCCAGTCCAGTTCTAGTTTCGACGGTTCTAATGTTTATCCCTAGTCTGTCGGTATGTAATTGACAACTCAAAATATAACTTTTGCCACATTACTTAAAAAAACAATAACAATATTCTTTTTAGTATATTTATCTTTTCATATTACATTAAACTTCCTTACATATTTAGAGTCATATTGCTATTTGGTGGGAGTTTAGTATTCCCGATCAGATTTCTATGCAGTCTTTACTCTCTTGGTCTGATGATGTCACGTTGAGGAGGGGTCAACGAAAGGTTTTTGATGCAGTCATTTTGACTACGATTTGGAGTATATGGAATTTCAAAAAAATTGTCATCATTGGAACGGTTATCCCAAAAAAAATCTTTTTTATTTGATGATGTGGTAGATAAGACTTTCTTTTGAATTTCTAATAGATGTAGCAAATCTAAGATAGTTTGGACCGTCTGATTTCATAACCCAGTTTTAGCTTCTATTTTGATGTAATTGCTTCTTCTAGCATCTTGCTAGTTCAATAAATTTCTGTCGTTCCAAAATAATAATAATAATAATAATAATAATAATAATAATAATAATAATAGTGAAAGTTTGAAACCAAATCTAATTGCTAGTTCACTAACACCTCTTAATTTTGCTTATACGTGCATGTGGTGAGAGACAAACTTAGTGTAGAACACGGGATACACAGGCCACCCCTCAATTTTTATGACGTAATTTGAATTTTCTAAATAAATTCGGTGTAGAGCAAATTTTGTTAATGCAATCTTTAGAAAAATTATACAACCCATGAGTTTTTGTTATGGATGAGTGACATGTATGCAATTTTAGGAAGATTCAGCCAATAAGAAATGAGCTAGTTTACTATGACAATGTTATATGCTTGTTGCTTTTATTGGTTGTTCATATTAAATAATAATAAACAATGTAATAATACAATGTGGTAGCAAAAAGTTAGAACGAGGCAAAAATACAATACAATAAGAAATAGAAAAAGATGGGAAACATGAATTAAAATGATAGATGGGTAAATGATAAGATACTCCGATCGACTCAAGTTTCACAATCCTGATTGATAAACGTATGAGCATCCTACGATGATAGAAAGTAAGAATGGTGAGTCTATTAAAATCTATAAGATATAGGTTATCAATATTCAATAACTTTTATTATGAGGCGGATCCCGATTAGAGAAGGACTCTCGGATTGAGGCATGAAGATTGAGTCTATCATTTGCCTTGTTTGTTAGTTACATGTGGAGACGATTGCTCATGTTTTGTTATGTGCTCAGTCTTGAAGGGCATTTGGTCATGTATTGTTGTTTGGTGGGGTTTTGCTATTCTGTTAGAGGAGTCGATCATGGGGTATCTTACTTGGGCGGATATGGTTGCATCCTCGGCTTCAGTTCAAGAAGCATTCGATGTGTTAGTATCGTTTTCTTTTGGATTTCGAATAGATATAAAAAGCTAGGCTAGCTTGGATCTCTTAGTTACAAAAACTCGACTCTATATAGCTCGTATTTCGCTGTAATGCAAATATAGATTCACTAGTTTTTTTTAATGAATTTATACCGTTCCAAAAATGAAATAACTTTTATTATGAATTTAAGTTAATTAATAGACAATTAAACTAATTATAACAAAAAGTTTGAGATGTGGCAAACTAGCGTTACACTTACTAGTTAACTTCATATCTAACCATCCATTATCCTACATACACAACAAGAAAACCGGATCCTTTTCACATGATCAAATTTGTAGGAATTCCATGGATTAAAGGTAAACAACCATAAAATTCTCATGGAACATATTACATGGAAGAAAAAAGCGTAGGTAATACTTTTTCAAGAGTTTCCAACGGAAATAATGACCGAATATCTACGAAATTGTCCGTGCGTATATACCCATGTAATTGTCACGAATAATTTCGTTGATTTGTTTGTGTCTCTTCTCACGGAAAAGTTTTGCAACGGAATTTACATAGAAATATATGCCGACTTTTCTGTTGACATTTCAATGGAAATTTATGGGCGTGTTCACTGGTAGCAGATACCTTATAGTGGGTAGCGACTAACTTGTAGCTTGTAGCGTTTTGTTAAATACTACATGAAGTAGAATTTGAATTTGAACCGTTTTGTTTAAACTAAACGTTAGAAGCTTGTAGTGTCAAACGAGGATTTCTGTTCAAAATTGAGCATTTTGTCAAACGCTAGAAGTTAGAAGCTCTCAAACGCTCCCAAATGCTCTGTGCCGAACATGCCCTATGTCTACTATGTGTCACCAATCCATAGGTAAAAATTGCATGATTAAAAAAAAAGTAAAAAAATATTTAAAATCTAGATTTTTTCTAAAAAAAATGCAGAAAAAATCAAATAAATAACTACGAAATCGAACTTTACAAAATCAACGCGAATATTGTTCAATCCAATATTCCACAAAACATAATACACATAAGATTTCACTATTTGTTTAATCTCGTTTTGTTTATATATATATATATATATATATATATATATATATATATATATATATATATATATATATATATATATATATATATATATATATAGAGAGAGAGAGAGAGAGAGAGACGAAGGATCATTTGAGAACTTAAAGTTCTCGAAAACCGAAAAATAAAAGTGGAACGTTAAATCAATTTTTTGGATGGATTAGATAACTAGTGGCACTCATTGTAAATATGACTAAGTTTAATGGTACATCAGGTTTTTAGCAATATACCACAAAGATAAATTTAGTATACAAAAAATTAAAAAATCGAATTACCAGTTGAAAAATCAATTAGCCTTCTCTCTCTCTCTCTCTCTCTCTCTCTCTCTCTCTCTCAAAGTCTCATGTTCTTCACCACATCATTCCCTCTCCATCGACCGCCTCCCTCCGCCCTCCAACAACCAACCTACCTCTGTCAACAACCAACGCCTTCGACAGCTTACCACTCTTCCCTTGGTCGACCACCACTACGACAACCTAATATCTCCTCTTTCTCTATCTCTCAATCATTGATTTCCTCCCTGATTACCACCACCTAACATTGCTACCGTAGATCCATTGAAGTGTTTTGCGAATCAAATTCCATTTCGTCGATCCATTGTATCAGAAACCGATCTTCATTAAAGCTCTCCGACGACTGATAGATTGAACAGTGTGGTGTATGCATCCTTCTTCCCGCTCGGATTTTTGTGCCCTAATAAATCAATTAGAGCCCTGAACGCTCCAGACCTCCCGATTCGTATCTTTTTATCTTCGATTATGGAGAAACTAAATAGTGCCGCAACAGAATGCTCCTTAGCCTCTGAGCTTCCGGTCTCGAGGACGTGAATCAGTGGTTCAATCGCATATGCGTCCTTCTTCACCTGCGTTTCGAGTTTAGTGAGATCAAGTCTCGCTTTAGTAACAGAAGAAACAACTCTCAGTCCAAGCTATTCAAAAGAAGGAAAAAGTAACCAGTAACCTTGATTTTGAAATCAAATAGAAAAACTTGTATCTCTATACATCCCGCCTATACACCCGATCGATCAACAAATATCACTTTCAATCGCAGATCCAGCTAAATCAATCAATTATTTAAGCTTTATGCATAGAAATGGAGAAGATATGTGTAGCTGTGAGAGTGAGGCCACCCGTGAAATCAGACGAGGATTCCAATTCCAATTCAAATGGTATTCACTGGAAGGTAGATGACAACCGTATTTCTCTGCATAGGTCTCTATGTGGCACTCCTCTTCCCCCTACTCTTTCTTATACTTTCGGTACCTAAACTAACCCTTACCTTTTCGTTTGCTTTCTTTCTTTTACCTATCAATTGGATAATCTTATGTATCTGTGTTTATACTTTATGCTTAGATCATGTTTTCGACCAAGGTTGCTCCAACTCCAGCGTTTATGACCTCCTTACCAAGGACATTATCCATGTTATCGTTTATGGGTTCAATGGTAATCCTTAGTTGATCCTGATTTTTGTATGAAATTCAATGCTTCCTCCTTTTTATTCCACTTCCTTTTAATCTGGATGATACTTAATTATTGTGTTGTGTTATTGCATCTCTCACTCTTAATCTGTTCACCTTCTACGAATTGACTAAGTTTTGTAGTTACTAGTCATGAAAATTAATTTGGAAGCTAATAACTATGCATTTTCAGGCACTGCGTTTGCTTATGGACAAACAAGTAGTGGAAAAACATTTACAATGAATGAGTCTGAGAATGATCCGGAAATTATTCGCAGAGCCGTCAAAGATATTTTTGCCAAGATTGACATGGTATATGACTATATTCTTATAATTTCACTAGTATATATATTTTTGGGAAATTACAATATGATTTTGTTGATTTTGGTTTAGATATATTTTCAATCGTTAAAAATAGATGATGTTATAATGAAAGAGGAAAATAATTCAAAAGGTGAATTTGAGATAAAGAAGATAACAACACACACATTTGAATCATGACCAAGATTACTTGGTTTGTTTAGGAGAAACGAAGGTTTGTATGATCTAAAAATTTAATTGTGATTTACTACAATCTGCTCATATGATAATCTGTTGGAAATAATATGTTGGAAACATTAATTGTGATAATCACAAGTGAATCATATATGAATTACATGTCATTCAGGTGTAAATCACATGTAAATATGTGATTTACATGTGATTCACATAGAAATATGTGATTTACATGTTATTTATATGTGATTTACATGTGATTGATGTGTGAATTACATGTAAATCACGTGTAATTTACATATGAATCACATGTAAATCACATATTTACATATGATTCACATGTAAATCACATGTAAATATGCGATTTACATGTGATTCACATGGAAATATGTGATTTACATGTGAATTAAATGTGATTTACATGTGAATTATATGTGATTTACATGTGAATTACATGATATATACATGTGCATTTTTGTGAGTGTACTTGCATTAATCAATTTTTTTTAATTTTCTTTTAGATTTTGAAGAATTTGTGGAAAATATTGAAGATGTGAAAAGTGGTAAATTGAAGAAAATATGAAAATCTTCATACAAAGAAATGATAACACTGTGAATCTTTGTAGGTTTTTTTTTGTATCGAATAAATTACTTGTAGTATTATGTTTATAGATTGATGGAGTCCCTAAAAGAGCTCTACAAGTCAAGGTTGTGGATAAATGTATCATTTTTACTCATAGTTTGATCGTCTTATATTTTTTTTTCTAGTAGTGACATGCAATTCAAGTTGTGGTTTGTAATTTTCGAAGTTACATGTGAGAACATCAACATTAGTCTGTTCGTTTTTATCTCTTCGTTTTTGTTATGAATATTTCAATATGCTTAGTTTTTTCTTTTATTTTTGTTTCCTTTTATATTTACATTTGTACATATATAAAAGGTTGTTTGAACCACATATTGTAATTGATTAAAGCAATATATGTTTAATATATTGATATGCTCTATAATTTTGTATCATAAAAGCTTAATTTCAAGTCCATCGTTATAGCAAGTTGTACAAATCTTATATGAAGTGGCCTAAAATGAGAAGTTTACAAGCTTAAAAAAGTTTCTTTCATAATTACTTTAATGTTATTAATAATTTTTTATTGTATGTATCATATCATATCATACTATAATATCATATCATATCATACTATATTATAAAGGAATCATTTTTCCTTTCACCACATTCATTTGAAACTCTCATGCATTTTTCCTTTCACCACATTCATTTGAAACTCCCATGACTTTTCAATTTCTTTCTAATAATAATTATAAGTTGGTTAATAAGGTTAAATAAATATCAAACCTAAAGTGTAATTATATATAAACTAAATTTAAGTATTATAACACCCAATATAAAATATCAATTACCATTAATAGTTGCCTTGGGACCCACTATTTCTAGTCATCCCAAGATGGAATACTAATATGTACTCCGGTACGGAGCTACCATACATCGACACCTGAAAGTGTCATGAAAAAGGACTCTACTCTGTGTTCCTAACTTACACACATTCTTAGAATGAGACTACCCATTATCAAACTTAATTGAACTGAGCATCCTTTATAAGTCTTACTTCCCTAATAGGCAAGACTATCGGGCTTATGAACTTTTCTACAAATACCAACTCTATTTTAGGCAATCCTATCCTAATTAATGTAGAGTACTATGTATTAACATTTTTTTTATCTTTATTACTAATCATACTTCGATTATTTATTATCATGTAATCATATTTTCTATATATATACTATAACACATATAGAACCATATCGGGTTTGCACCTTGTATATAAATAGTTGCATTAAATTATGTTCATCAATGGAACTATGCACTCACTTGATACACTGGGTGACTGACGATTTCGGCAGCACTTCGCTTCGCATTTCCAAAGAAACCTAGACGTATAAAGCACTAAGCTTTATTCTAGTTTCATAATCCTGGAATATTTAATGATATTCTAGATTCCTCAATAATCTCAATGTCTACATCAAGGTCTATCAAGTAAGGAATAACTAGGTAGGATCATATCGGAGGTAGGTTCCGTTTGATATACAAAATATATTGTTTGCAAATCCTACTTTAAACACCTCACTAAATCCAGCTTAGACATCACTCCAGAAAGTAGATCAATTAGTATAATGATGTGAAATCACTAGTAAATCTTAATTATAGGTTCATAATAATGACTATGACTATAATTATAAGTTACACATAACTAAAATAAGTGTAGCTTAACTTAAAGAGTAATCTAGTGAAAATCGAAGATTATGCGGGCATAATTCTAATCCGGGAGCTTCTATTCACCTGCTATCTGACACTGCAGAGCTTCACCGAAGGGTTCGGGAACTCGAGAGTAAAAGGGATTAAAAACTAGAAAGAGATTCAAAGAGAATACAAAGGAGAAGTGTGAAGAAAATGAAAGAAATCGCAGCTATATATAGCCAATTTCTGAATGCACGCCACACATATGTCCCCTGCATGCCGCGCACATGGTCGGACAGGGTGACGTGTCACTTTCCATGAGGTGCCACGTGTCACATTCTTATGCAGTGTTAGAAGCGCACTATGCCTCTGGTCTATGCACATGGAATTTCATAAGACTTATCTCAATTTTCTTGATAAATTTGATCATTGTTTGAACGACTTCGGATTTTAACCTGAGAAAATACACTCAAGTAAATCGTGAAAAATCATCAACAATAACCAAAATGTACCATTTCTTGTTAAGTGTTTCAACAGTTGATGGTCCACAAAGATCAATATGAAGAAGTATCAACGGTTCAACAATTTTCGAATCAATGACAATTGGATGGCTTTTACGATGTTGTTTTCCTTGTTTGCAAGCTGCACATAAAGTATCATTATCAAACTTTAACACAGGTATACCTCGAACAAGATCTTCTATAACCAATTTATTTAAATTTCGAAAGTTTAAATGAGATAAACGTCGTTGCCATGACCAAATAACATCTGTGGGAGCTTTCGAAAGTAGACAAACAGATGGTTTTCCAATTATGGGTTTGATGTCGAGGGTAAACATATCTCCATATCTTTTTAATTTCAACAATACTTCGTTTGTCTCAACTTTTGAAATGATTACCAGTGCCCACAACAAGTTGTGAAACACTTATCAAATTATGTTGAAGACCTTCCACATAAGCAACACGATTCACTGTAAATTGACCATTCTTTACTTAGCCATAACCTTTAATTTGACATTTATCATTATTTCCAAACTTCACTATACCAACATTTTCTAACCTTTGAAAATCATGCAAATTTTCCTTCCTTCCAGTCATGTGACGTGAGCAACCACTATCAATATACCATTTCTCATCATATTGCTCATCACATAGCACCTGCAATCATTGAAAGAATTTAGGTACTCAAGGTTGTTTGGGTCCTTCGTTATTAGCTTGAAAGAGAGAATGAATTTTAGAATTTAAAGCCTAGCTTCGAACTTTATTTTTGAAAGAATCAATTAAGTCGACATCATCAGTTAAAGATATCGAAATATAATTTTTCGATAGTTTTCGAATTTCACCAACTTTCTTCTCATCTTTCGTAGATTGTCTTTCTTTTGAGATTGGTTGCCATCTTTGAACTAGATTATTTGAATCTTTCAAAGATGAACTTCCAAATGAAGTATCATTCAAATAATGTTCATAGGCCTTTTTGATTTGATGTTGCAAAAACTTCCCAGATTGATACTTTTTCCCATTGTTTTCAAGCCAATGATTCATGGTTTCCACTTCAGATGTGCCTTTCGTGTATGAAACTTTGGTCTCTTTTATGCAGATGGATTTGGAAAATTTGGTTTTTGTGGAATAAACTTGTGAAATTTTTTTGGAAATTCCTTTACCATATATTTGACTGTTTTCAGATTTTCTAACATTTTCAACTTTTCGAATATTTTCAAACTTTTGATTTGTTCTTTTTGAAGAAAATTTGTTATTCACATTTGTTCATTTTGTGAAAGATGAATGTGAATTTGAAAATTTTTGAGAATTATTTGTTTGAAAAGTCTTTGGTGATGATGATTTTGAAAACTTCGTCAGAAAATCCTTTGAATTTGACTTTTGATATTTATACGAAATTTATGGAGCGGGATTTTTCTTTGTTGGTTCATTTGATTGCTTTTCATTTGTCACAACATGCCAAAACATTCTCTTTCTTGCCTATCTTTTCGAAATTCCTTTTTCTTTCGAAACTTTGTCAACAAGACCTTTAAATTCCTGTGAATTAAGTTTCACATTCTCATTTGTTTTACTTGATTCTTGTTTCAAAATTTCTTTCGCAACTTCTCGTTTTTCAACCCATTTTCGTTGTGGTTTTTGTCTTTGAAAAACATATGAATTCTTTGTTAGATTATTTTCGACAGTGCTTTGATTTGAAAAGAATCCTTCATCTGATGTTTTCTTGTTATCTTCTTCAACCATTTTGTTGAACTCTGGTTTTATGTTTTCAACATTCCCAGTAGTGACAAACACTTGATTCGGAAATACAACATCATCTGTGCACTTGAAATTTGGATAAACCATTGTGTTGGTTTCCAAATAGTGAGCACCTTTGTCAGACAACACTTTGTCGAATTTTCAGTGTCTCCAAACACTTGATCAACAACAATTCGTGGAATTTTTGTTTCGTTAGAAACATTCTTTTCTTTTTCCAAATTGTTTGACACATCATTTTCATTCTCATCTTCACTATCATCAGTTTGACTATCACGTACCTCCACATCATCAAAATCACAAACTTTTGAAGTAGAGGGTCTATCAGTGTCGTCCTCAACCATCGAATCATTATAAATATCTTTACCTTTTGACTTAGATGTAACATTAATGATTGATAGCTGAGAACAATCAACACTTTCCTCCTCCTCAATTTCACTGATTTCGCTAAAACAATCAAAATTGTCTTCGATATCAGCAAAATTAGATTGAGAGTCAAGTTTCAAATTCTCAATTCTTTTCAAAATTTTGAGTTGTTCACTTTTTGTTAAACTTTCATTCACAATCTCAACAAGTTCATCAACATTCATAAATTCATCTATCTTAACAATGCTATAAGCAAATCTATCATCAGACACTTTGTTAAAGTCTGCTATGGTTTGGTCACAATCATAAGACAAAATATCAATCTTCTCTCTCTCAAAAGTAAGAAAAGGTAATAATTTCTTATATTGTTCCTTACTAATATCACATGAATGATGCAGTGCAGTCAATTTAGCATAGAGACATTTAGCTGAATTACAATATATGTTTTTTTGTGCAAGCAACATCCTTACATCTCTATCCAACTTCCCTATATCATTATTGACATTTTTTATTTGCAATTCTAAATACTCTACCCTGCTACATTTCGAATCTAGAAGTTTTTGTGTCTCTAGCAGTTGAGTACTTAATTTCTTGGCTTCATTACTAGCTAAAAACAACAATAGTATCAAAATAAGCAACAATATCATCAACTGCCACTATCTCAGAATCATAAGCTTGTAAAGGAATATTAAAAGATTGAAGAATAGAACGTACCTTTATAGTCATTGGTGATTTATCTCCAGATTTAGTCATGAAACAATGACCAGTCACCTTTTCATTCTCGTCCTCCTCAAACTGTGCGAACATAGCTCCATGAGTTGGATTTCGCATTTCTTCATCATCAGATCCTGAAGACTAGATCTGATAAGTTCCATCCTCCTCACCTTCACCTTGAGCGACCAAAGATAACCCCTTTGCCTTCGCACGAACTTCTTCCATTCTTTCAACATAATAGGCTTCGTCCTTGACCCTATTCTCTTTCTCCTCTTTCTTACGAAGCATACAATCATTTGCTAAATGATTTACTCTGTTACAGTAATGATAAATCAACACCTGAGTCTCCCTTAAGCTTCTTTTCATTCTTCGACTCATATGCCTTCTCATCATTTTTCTCAAATTTCTTCTTCTCCTTTCCCACAGACTTATTCATGAAACTTCCTTTTCCATCACTCTGCTTCCCTTTGGGTTGAAAGGTTTCTTGAAAAAAAATTCACTCGGTTGTTCGAGTAAAATGCTATCGCTTCATCATCAGAGTTTATCAGAAAACCTTCTTCATTAGAATCATCTTTCTCTTCTTCCTCCTTCTAAAACATTTTCGAAACTAGAACTAAAGGACATCCCAAGCTAAGTTTCGACTATTCTGCTCATTAACTTCACTTTCGTGAGTTTTCAGCTGATTATACACACCATTCAATGATGAAGTATCGAAGCTTTGTTGATTCTTCACCATCATGCTTACACTTATCCACTCCTTACGAATTCCCATCACAAAAGTGAGATTGAACTCCATAGATGACCTTGTGATTCCATAATGATTGTATCGATAGATTAACTCATTAAAACGATCATAGTAAACCTCAATCGTTTCATTCTCTTATTGTCTGAACTCCTTCAGTTCCACAAGACACTGCTTAACTGAATTAATCTTCGTTTTCTCGCTTCCCTGATATTTCTCTTTGAGAGTATTCTAGATTTCTTTTTGCAGTTTTACAACCACGGATGTAGTTGTAAACAACAGGTGGCAAAGCACCTCTCAGCTCTCTCATATAACGCTTCTCATTGTTTTTCAGTCTTGTTGCTTGTTCTTCTACTGCAGAACTTGATCCAGATGTTCCTAAATTTTGAGAATTCAATGGTGGTTGAACACTTCCTTTGATGCAATTCCATAACTCTTCATCCAATCCATTGACATAGTCTTCCATACCATCCGCCCATTGATTATAGTAATCTGGAATCAGCATTGGAATTTTTGTTGATGATCCAAGAAGATGAGAATACGATGTCATCGTGTTCATGTTGAAGTTCGCAATTGTTGTATAGATGAAAATTTTCAAAAAACTTGAGAAACTTGAAGATTGAAAGAATCAATTGATCAGAAACTTGAAATTGGTCACTCGATTATACAATTCGGACACAGAATCTAAACAAAACTGTAGATCTAAGACGATTTTCATAATCGAAATGTGCAGAATCTTTTGAGACACACTTTTGACTGTAAAACGAACGATTCAAATGAAAATCAGATTATTGCAGTTTGAATCCTGCTCTGATACCAACTGTAGATGAATTGTAACGAGTAATCGAAAGTAAATTAGAGTAATTCAAGTAATGATCACGAATGAACACACGATGTAAATATGATCTGGTTTCAGTTTCTACTACTTTCACAGCACTTGAGTACAAAAACAGATAACAAAATTCGGAAAAACTCTCTTGCCTAAACTCAAGTTCAAACCCTATTTATAGGATACTGAAAGTACAAAAAATACTAAGGACTAAACATTAAGTTTTGACTGAACAAGTGCCTTAGTAAATACATACGAAATTACAAAACAAACACTTCGACTCTTTACAATATTTCGACCCTAACAAGTTGATCATAAGAGCTTCGTTTTTTATAGGTTTTATATCCACATGTAGCTATCGACGAGATCTACAACTTCCATTTAGACTTTGTCGACTACTTTTGACTTTATTTTTAAAGTTATATTTTTACAGGCTTAGATTGTTAAAGTCTGTGTAAAAATCATTACTCTCTCATATGATATCCATTCTCGACTATCTTTATATCGACAAAATCCTTATCATAAGATCTTCAATTCCCGTTTAGATACTTCGGCTAACGGTCAAGTAATCTAAAATTTGATTTATGCGCTAACACTGTTATGCTAAAATATTATAAAAATCATAACGTCTTCTTATGAAGTCAAAACTGAGTGTTCTCTATATGCACGTTCTCACTACCACGACTTTTGTTTAGATTAGTTAGGCTAATAAGAAAACTATCGCCAATTCACTATTTACGATACACTGTCTGATCATGAAACTTCAAAAGTCAATAACTTCTGTATACGAAGTCGGATTTGAGTGTGCTTTATGTGCACAAGATTCATATCACAACTCCTACATTTTTCTTTAAGATTATTTGTCCTAAATAATCTTTTATCAAGATTTCCATTTTGCCGCCTAACGAAAAATCACTAAAATGGCTTTATAATACGTAGTCTGCAACACATACAACTAATGCTAATCCTAATTGAGGATATATGTTATAATTATTACATATTATATCTTAAATGTATAGCATGAAGTTGCAGGCGTTACATTGGCCCATAAAGAGAGAAAGAGGATAAAAAGTTGACTAGTTACTCAATAAACTAATGTCCCTACTTAAGCCAAGTAGGATCCAAATTCTCCAAGACTTTGTACATGGCTTATTAAATCTTACTATATGATATACTAGCTAGTTTGTTCTTTCTTTAATTATTATTTCTCAAAAACAATAGTTATTCTCTAATTAAATACAAGAGTTGATTATTTATTAATAATCATATTAATAATAAATATTTAATATGTGCCAACTCGATTAAGGTGTGACCCTATAGGATCATGTGTTATTAGAAAATGTCATTCAATAATGACTCTTGACCATATAGATCCAACAATCTCCAACTTTCACAAGATTTATTATGGATTGACATAGAAAGTAGCTAGAGTCTAGCAACGGGCTACTGCCCATAACAACATACGAAGAGGTGTTATCTTATCAACAGTCAATTCCAGGAGCTCAAAGATACAATTGATTCTTTAGGTAAGTTTATCAATATTCCCTTTGTTTAGATATCACGTTGGATACCGATACATGGATCAAATCATTCTTATTTTATATCCAACTTTAATGAAGGCTTCTTAGACGTCTAACTCTCAACACCTAAGAAGAAAAAAAAATCTTTTTGACTGCATATGCCTCTTACATAATTCATATTGTACCCAATTAGGATCTTTATAGTTGAATGGTTATGATCAACGTTGAACCATATAGACATTATTTTTGTATACTTAAGTCCTCAATATGTATCTCGGGTCGAAGAACATAAAGGTATTTACCTTTATCAAACATCACTCATGACTACAGTCCATAAAGTGTTTTTGATATGGGTCATGTCCAATACTTAATCTATAATCAAGTACCCATGAATTTTGGTCGTAACCTTTTGCTATTTTCATCTCCATGAAAATCAACCAATCCAATTCATATTAATTGTATTTCATAGAAACAGCCACGACTATGAAAGACTATGGATATCCAGAATAACCTTGATATTCAAGGACTAAACATGCTAATATAGAACACAATGATTATTTAGTGAAAAGACTATATCCAATATATTAAGTCATTATAAAATCTATTCACTTACAACAAGGTCCTATAGCACCAGTGTGACTTGCATGCTTTAGCTAATGAAGGAACTTTGTTAATTAGGTTCGACAAACTTGATTTGTATAAACTTTTTCAATACAAACATTTTTTTGTTTCATATATATATATATATATATATATATATATATATATATATATATATATATATATTGTTGAGACCCATTTTGAACGATCGTTGGATGCAGAATAATAATATCTCGAGATTTAACGAATATAAAAATGAAAAACATGAAGAACATATGATGAGAAATTCCATTGATTAGAAAATAGAGATAAAATATTACAATACAAGAACATGGGTGGGAGAGAAGACTCTCCCTTGGTGGGAGAGATCCCACCACTTTCTCTCTCTCTCTCTCTCTCTAGAAAAGCTACATTGTGCACTCTTACAAATAAAATGACCAACTCTCTCTTTAGATAGGAGAGAGAAAATACCAATAATACAATAAAGGGAAATAAATAACCTAACTATCACTCATTATTTGTAGAGCATTTTTATGCTCCAACATTCTCTCCCTAAATGTTGGCAAATGATGACAGATACAATAAGTGATAAAAGGCTAAAATATATTAATCTGACTAGCAAGTGTGGTACTAAAATGAAATGTAATGAGAACCAAATGTCGAAATGTCTCTGAAACTCTGAAGTGTCTGTGATGTCTGAAACTGGACATGAATCTCTAAACAGTGCACGTCTTCGGCTTCAAAGCACAACCATTGAAGCAGAAAAATAAGATCCAAATCTTCAAAATAGTCATAAGCACCATGAGCAAGTAGAAGATCCAATAAAAGAAACACTTCGGCTTCAAGAAGTCTGAATGTCTCTAGTTCTCGAATCATAATATACCCAAAATTCTTCAAAGAATAACCTGCTAAAAATGTGAAGCATCCAAAAAATGAAGTCCGACTAATAAATAGTGTGAATCGAAAGACATGGTCTAGCAATGCCAAATTTTTATCAAAAAGATCAAAAACAAGTGCCAAGTCACATCGCCAAAATAATCTTCGTCTTCAAAATATCACAAATCCAAACTCGATAAGTCATAAGATCTAAACGGGATGTAAACACAAAATAATCATCATGCGGTGGAATCTGAATAATAAATAATCTGGAACCGGGAAACATCAAGTAATGCCATAAATTTTATCTGTGAAGACCAAAAATCAGTGCCACATTGCATCACTAAATAAATCATTGTCTTCAGAAGTCTTCAAAAAATCCAAAATCAAACAATCATAAAATCATATTCCGATGATATCATAATATTCTCTCCCTATTTTTGATAACCAAAGACCGGATATCAAAAATAAATATAGCATCGGGATGGAGAGTGTCGGATACCAAGAGCTAAGAAGGCTCTCCCTAAATGTATGAAGGGTCTCGATAAGACATGAGAAAGAGAGTAAAAGAAATACTATGCGGTCATATGTAGTTGGGTGATTCAATCGCTGAAAACTGCTTGAACAAATACCATAGAAACAAGAATAACTTTGCATGAAAAAATAATCTCTGTTGTGCTGAAAAGATAGCAATATACCCAAATTGCAGTGCCGGAACTCTCGAAGTGGTCTTCAATGGAAAATAAAGTCCACATGCTCAAGATACATGATTCGTCAACTGGAGATCAAGAGCGACAAGTCATAAAAATCCCATAAAGAGAAGAATGTGAAACAACTTTGTTGATCAGGTGTTGTTGCGTTGCAAACATCACAAAGAATAAAATGAAGTCCGACTGCAGTATGGAGTAATATTCATGGAAAGAATAAAATTCTTCCAAATTAATCGGTATGAAGTAAACCAATGTGACTATCCAAGATTGGGTTGTGGAAAAAATTGGTGTTAAAAAATAATTGGTTTTAATAAAAATAATTGGCTAAATAAAAAAAATGGATGTTAAAAAAATTAATTGGCTAAATAAAAAAATTAGTGTTAAAAAATAATTGGTGTTAATAAAAAATGGCTAAATAAAAAAATTGGTGTTAAAAAATATTAATTGGCTAAATAAAAAAATTGTTGGAAAAAAAAATTTTGGTGTAAAAAAATTAAATTAAAAAAATAAATTAAATGGTGTTAAAAAAATAAGGCTTTAAAAAAAATTAAGAGGGGGAGGGGCTGATGAGAGGGGAAGGAAAAAAAAAGGAGGAATGGAGGTGGGAGGAGGCTGAAAGAGGAGGAGACTAGAGAAAGGAGGGCTGAATAAGAAGGGAGTTGCAGTGGGAGAAGGAGCTGAAGAGGGAAGGAGAACCGCGGGAGAGAAGGGTCGGAGTCAAGAAGGTTGTTGGTGAGAAGGTGTTGCGGTGTGGGTAGATGGCTTCGGATGTGAAGGTGAGGTAGTTGCGGTAGTCGAAGTGTGTCTGCGGATGGAGCTGAAGTGTATTGCAGTAGGCGAGGACTGACTGCGGTACGAAGGTGCAAGGCAGCTGCGGTCCGAGACTGCAGTGGAGGTTGTGGTTCAAGAAAAGCAGAGCACCTGCGGTCCAAAACTGCTGACTGAAGACTGCGGTCAGAAGGCTAAGAGGGACTTCAGTCAGAATGGAAAGAGAGGTTGTGGTCTTCTCGGTTTGGACTAAGAGGGTTGCGGTACAAGAGGCTGAGAAGGGCTGCTACCAAGGCTGATAGGGGTACCATAGAGGCTTCTTTGGGGGCTCCGGTAGGCAGTTTTTGGCTGCGGTTCTGGGGGCCGAGAAGGGCTGGGCAGATGACGAAAAATGCTATTTTTCATGAAAAAATGGTACCAAAAAGGCCATTTATTCATATTTTAATGAGGGGATCCTTTTTAAAGCATTTTGGGTCAAAAAGAGGTCTTGGGAAGACAAAAAGAGGAGTGTGTTACGTGGTTTTAAGGGGACAAAAGGTGATGAGATTGGTCAAGTCACATGGTTTTTGTCTTTTGAGGGAATAAAAAATGGAGTACTCTTTAACCAAAAGAGTAACAAGGACATGATGCTTTATGAAAACACATAATCACGTCCAAACTCTTCAATTTAAAGATTCATAGCAACAAAAGTTTGAGAAATAAATGCTTCATACCTCTTTGAAGATCAAGAGTTGTTGGGTAAAATCTTCAAACAAAAATTATCCACTTTCTTCAAGAATAAGCCCAAAATTTGTGTCTTCTTTTCAAGGCATAAATAAAATGCCTGGAGCAAATCTTCAACATTTTTAAGACCACAAAATTAATTTCTTCTCCCCTTTTTTTTATTTCTTCAGTAGCAAAATAAGAACATTATGAACATGATTTTTAGCAGAAACTTTGAACGAACATCAGCAACTAATATTTATTCTTCTAAGCACGAATCAACACCAAAAATAGAAAACTCATCACAAAAAATTTCGGTTTGAACCCGAAAATTCATGCAAAATCTCAAAAATCTTCAAGATAATCACCGAACAGGAGTCGTTCTCTTGAACTAGTCGGTTGAACCTTGAAGGTATGGCTCTGATACCAATTTTTGAGACCCATTTTGAACGATCCGTGGATGCAGAATAATAATATCTTGAGATTTAATGAATATAAAAATGAAGAACATGAAGATATATGATGAGAAATTTCATTGATTAGAAAAGAGAGATAAAATATTACAATACAAGAACATGGGTGGGAGAGAAGACTCTCCCTTGGTGGAAGAGATCCCACCACTTTCTCTCTCTCTCTCTCTAGAAAAGCTACATTGTGTACTCTTTCAAATAAAATGACCAACTCTCTCTTTATATAGGAGAGAGAAAATACCAATAATACAATAAAGGGAAATAAATAATCTAACTATCACTCATTATTTGTAGAGCATTTCCATGCTCCAACATATATATATATATATATATATATATATATATATATATATATATATATATATATATATAAGTCGTATTTAAGCATCTAAAACATTCTCAAGAGTTTTCTCTCTCTCTCTCTCTCTCTATATATATATATATATATATATATATATATATATATATAGAGAGAGAGAGAGAGAGAAAAAAAACTCTTGAGAATGTTTTGGATGCTTAAATACGACTTAGATACTAATACTCGCATAATGAGATTACTCATAGTCAAATGAACTAATCATTCAAGCATCTTCATATGTGCTTACCAGAACAACAATGTATTATGACTTTGTAGTGTAATTTGCAACTAAAGTCTACATGGAACTCCTGTCCATGTAACTTTCTTCATTCATAATGAGTACACATCTGATTGTAATCAAGGTTCATCTCAGTCTATTTACAACTTTAGTATATATATATATATATATATATATATATATATATATATATATATATATATATATATATATATATATATGTAACAGTTTAAACATAGATTTCTTTCAAATACTCCACAAAACATGAATATTTCTTTAGTTCTTCGCAAATACTATAGAATGTTTCTTTTAGTTGTCCTATTACTTATTTTTATATTATACTCGTATCTTTTCATCATGCTCCAAGCATACGACATATATGGCCTTTATGCATAACATGGCATATATGATTAATCCAATTTCAGCAGCATATGGAATATTATCATACTATCTAGTTCATCCATTATACTAGGATTCTAAGGTTTAGTCAAAATCATGTTATATGGTATTGACAAGATAAACTCTCTTAGAGTCTTATATCTTGACATTTTCAAGATCTTGATAATTAGTGCAATTTTCTTTAATCTTTTAAGTTTCCATGATCTATCTGGGTAGATCTTTATTCCAATAATTAGTATGTCAATCACATACAATAATAAGAATATTGTTGTGCTCCCACTAGCTTTCTAGCAAACACAAGAGTCATCTTGAATTATAAAGAAATCAAACTACACAATTTTCTTACAAGATAAAAGATTGTTACTTGGTGATGTTGGCTTTAAATCTTAAAAGGTTTTCATTCATCCATGTTTTTCTCCTTTAAAAACTAACTTACTCTTTATAGTTATACTATATCGAGGAAGGTTAATCAAGCACATACTTGATTATCATACATGAATGCATCTCTATGTGTTCTATTGGTTTCTGATCAACTACTGAATAGGTTTAACAAACTTTTGTTGACATGCTACTTCCACACTTTGATGCATTTAGTTTATGATTCTTTAGCCTTTAAAGCTCCATATAACAAACTATGAGTTTGATTTATCCTCTTCAAAAACTTGTATTATTGATATATAACTAGTGTTCAGGTGACCGTATCCCACTAGAAAATACAACAACTACCTCGAACATCATAAGACAAAGTCTATGTGGTTAGGTGACCCATGACCCACAAGAACCATACAAATGACGAGTGAGTGATCTTAATGGAACTCGCACATAATATCAAATATTAGTGTCACACTCAGTATTACATACTCAAGTGTATGGTGAAAAAAATAGTTTCCATTGGTAATGCATTACATAGCATCTCTTGTCCTATTAACGTGTTACATCTCTTGTACTAATACCTATTATGAAAACAGGTGTCACATCAATTGTAACAATTGCTCTTGCACGTAGACCTACCAACAAGACCTTGTTGTCTAACCTAAAGATGTATCACTTCATATTCCATAAGTCATGGAGGTGAATATTAGATGTTACATATTGTGATATAAAACAAATAATTATTTCAAACTATAATATGATTACAAAAAAGTAATTGAACATACAATTCTAAGATAGATATGACATTTTTAAGCAATATATGACATTTTCGCAATCAAGTCAAAAAAAGATTTGTGTAAAACCTGGTATTGAAGGGTTTTGAGCATTCTAACACTCCTATGGTGTACATGCAACCCTAGAAACCTTGGATCTATGTTTTACTAAGATACATGCAAATTTGCTTTTCCAAGGTTCTTAACCTAACTAGCATGGCATGGGAAACTTTGAAACTTAATAAGCTAGTAGAGTTACATACCTTTTAGTAGTGATTGATTGCTTGGAGTTTTAGAGCCTAGCACCAATAATGTGGATGCCTCAAATGGAAGTCATAAATCACCACAAACCTTGAAAACTTGAGAGAATAGTATAACACTTCTAATAATCGCTACCCTTAGTTCTCACACAAAAACTTGTGCCATTTCAAGTGCCAAGGACTCCTTTATATAGTGTGGTGGATTAGGGTTACATCCATGTAAACCCTAATACTCATGGCCTTTCATTTCCATGAGATCCATGGGTTAAAGCTTCATGGACTATCCATGGACTTTCCCTGCAAGCCTAGCCCATTCTAAATAAGCAATAGCCCACACTATATAAATACAAGAGGCCATATTTAATTAGTCACCTTTTCGATCACCAAATTAATTCTAAATTAATTTTAGATCAATACTAATTAAATAATATGATTTCATATTAATATATTAGAACTTATAATATATTAATAAATCATAACTTATACTATTCTCAAAAGATTATCCATATAAATTGTTCGGGTGAAGTGCAACCCAAATGGACCATGTCGGGTCGGGTCAAGTACATCTCAAATATATTTATGGACTTAGACACCTTATCCAACAGTCTCCCACTTGGATAAGTCTAATAACTATAGTTGCAATCATGACTTCAGAAACCGACCGGCAATCGTAGCTCTTAAAACTCTGTTGAACTATGAAGAGTCATTTTAGATAAGCAATCATATAGTCCTCTGTTCTAGATATCAGCCGGACAAATACATGGAACAATGTCTTACTAATTATCCAGCAGTTTGTTTCCCAATTTCCGATTTGTTTGACATAGAACTTAATTGAACACATCAATTTAGTTCTGATCGGGCCCAGTACATAGGTTACAACAAAATCATCGAGGGGCCCACAAAATCATCGACGGGCCCAGATATCGCTTCTAATCCAAGAAGGAACAAGTAACTTCGACTCATATGCTTGTTCTACTACTTGTTGAATCATACACAAAGGCACGTTTTATAACATCGAGTTACCAATGCATTTTCGTACAATAAATGTATAACCAACTCATAGGCAACAACTCATATCTCTAGGTTTGAAGACTTATATGATATTACCATCTCACGATCACTCGAGATAAATTCCATGAAGTGATACACGTGAGCATCGGTTGAATCCAATACTCAAAATGTGACATCCCCAAAATCTCGGCCAGAAAAGACCGATTTTCATTTATGCTTTTAAATATTTTCAGAGTAAATCCTTTTAATTTGAAAGAGTTGCGGAATTTGTTCCCAAAAACAAAACATTGTAAAACAATGTTTACCGAAGCATTTCATAAAAGAAATGTATTTTCATTATAATCAAAACTCGGGGTGTCATGTTCCGATACAGACCAATAAGCATAAACGAATACATTACAAGTCATATAACAAATATAAACATATGCAGACTTGTAAACAAAACAACTTGATGGTTCATCCATCTCATGCCCTTCCGCCACTTCCTGTAATACAATTTAAAACTGAGTGGACCAGGCTTGGGAGCCTGGTGAGCATATAGGGTTTTCAACCCACAATAAATATCATATTTAATTTTCACCAACCAACAATAACCCAATTACCCATTCCCGTTATTCTCACTTTAATGTCCCTAAAACAACTAACATAAGGGACCTAGTCTAAGAATATTTCATCGGGGAGACAACACATGCTTCGGGGGTACCTCAACAATATAAGTCAAATAAGGCAACCATGAGGGGGATGGAGTACAGCGAATGAACACCCAAGTTCATTAACACCTACAGGTGGCGAACCTGCTAATGTTTCCACAAGACTGTCTAGAATAGCCAGTGGTCATCATCTAAACTCCGCTAGATAACTCAATCAAACAACAACGAGGCCTCTCATCTGTTTATTACACACCAACTATCTACCCATGTTCTACCCAACATATTAGTAGATAAAAATATACATTTGTATACATAGTTTAAAGAAAACCTGTATAGCATGCTTTAATCAACACATATATCACATAACAGATGAGGCACACACACACATAACACATATCTCATAAAGAAATAAGCAGATCTATAAGATAGAAGTGAGTGAATACACATTCACACATAACACAACCAAATATATACACATAGCACGTATTTTTATATAAAATACTTCGTATTATTGTATTAGAAAGAAAATAACTACACACTCACTTGATCAGAAGATGATCCGACAGCACTACGGCTTATAGAAGTAGTAATCCACAGCAGATCTGGAAGATCTTCACAAAAATCGAACTTCTCGCGGGCAGAGCTTCGACTCGGGAACCGCACTTCTCGGGATCTTCGGGATCTCGGGACTTGCCTCAGGGCTAGAGTATGATACCGGGGCTTCGGGGTATTTCTGGCACGCAAAACGATGCAAAACGGGAGAGAGAAGAGAAGAAATTGGCAATTGGGTCGGCTGCCTTCGGTTCCTATTTATAGGAGGCTGGAGCCTCGGAGTACGCGGGGCGTACTGCCCAAAACGTCATTGCTTACGTATCCGAAGTGCTCGAGTGCGAGTGTCGACATCCCTCGGAGTATGCGGGGCGTACTCGAGTACGCGGGGCGTACCTCGGATCAGATCGGTGACTCCTTCGGATAATGCTTCCGAATTTTGATTTAAATTTAAATACAAAATGATTAATAAACTTCGGAAATTCATAACTTCTTCATACGAACTCCGTTTTCGACGTTCTTTATATCCACGCGAAGGTGAGACTACGCTCTACAACTTTCGTTTAGACTCCGTCGGCTAATTTTGACTTTATTTTTATTAATTATTTTTAATAGGCCGCGACAGAAACTTTCGTTATAAATTCATAACTTCTTCGTTTGACGTCCGTTCTCGCCTAACTTTTTATCGCTTCGATACCAACAATGAGATCTTCGATTCTCATTTAGATTGCTTCGGCTAACAACCGCTCGATCTCAAATCGAGTAAAACAGGCTGTATACCGCTAAGCCGGAACTTCGATAAATCATAACTTCCTCATACGAAGTCAGATTTGGGCGTTCTATATATATTCGGAAACCTCGTTTCAATTACTACAACATTAATCAAATATATTAAGTTTATTTTACACTTAAATTTTGACGCTTATTTTTATTCTTAATTAATCAAACCACATAATTAAGCAATTAAGCACAAAACACAAAATACTCAAATAATACAATCTTATTACTTCAAAATGGGTTACAAAGGTCAACCTAGACTATTACATTGCTACAAATGGCAAGCCCGAAACACAGGCGTTACACAAAACTTATGAGCACTCATGAGTGTTGTAACAACTCTTGCTATGTCCAACATCTTATACATCTACAAGCCAACTCATGACAGTCTTGATTCATAGTTGCTTCCAACATATGACCGACTGTGGAGAATTTGAATAATATGAACTACCATAGCATAATTATTTTGGAAGTCAAAACATGTAAAATGAAACGATAGTAAATGATTTACAAAAGATAGCAACACTTTACTCATAAATAAACAACAACTTTTATTCATCATCAAATGTCAATTACACTTTACACATTTCAAAAGCTATCTAATTACTAAAACTAACATCATCCTTCAGCCTTATGCGCCTCGCATGCTGGAGATGCTTAACCCTACTCAGTCCCTTCGTGAGGGGATCTGCTGGGTTCTCATCCGATGATACCCTCTTTTCCACGAGGAGTCCTTCTTCTATTCGATGTCTGATGAAATGGTATTTTCTGTCGATGTGTCTAGATCTCCCATGATCCCATGGTTCCTTGGCTAAGGCAACCACACTATTGTTGTCATAGAAAATCTCCATAGGCTCCTTTATAGTTGGTACAACTCCAAGACCTCCATTGAAGTTCTTTAGCCATATAGCCTCCTTTGCTGCCTCGCTTGCTGCTATATACTCTGATTCGCAAGTTGAATCAGCCACTGTCTCCTGCTTGGAACTTTTCCAAGTAATTTCTCCTCCATTTAAGGTAAAGATCCAGCCTGGCTGAGATCGGAAATTATCCTTATCAGTCTGGAAGTTAGCATCACTATACCCTACTACTCTCAAGTCATCACTCCCACCAAGGGTAAGGACCCAGTCCTTAGTCCTCCACAAGTACTTGAGAATGTTCTTTACCACAGTCCAGTGATCCTTGCCAGGATTCCCCTGATATCTTCTGACCATGCTCAATGCAAATGCCACATCAGGATGAGTACAAGTCATAGCATACATGATCGAGCCTACAACAGAAGCATACGAAACTCGAATCATCTCTGCTATCTCAGCCTCTGTACTCGGGCTCTGAGTCTTACTCAGTCTGGCTTTACTCTAGATTCGTAACTCACCTTTGTTGGAGTTCTTAATGTTGAACCTATTCATCACTTTATCCACATAGGTGCTCTGTCTAAGTCCAATTAGTCTTTTACTCCTGTCTCTCAAAATCCTTATCCTTAGGATATAGGCAGCTTCTACAAGGTCCTTCATAGTGAAGCACTTCCCAAGCCAGGACTTCACTTCCTGCAGAGTTGGGATGTCATTTCCTATGAGTAGTATGTCATCCACTAGGGATGTTATTCGGGTCGAAACCGAACCGAACCGAATAAACCGAAAACCGAATAAAGCAAATTGTATAAACCGAAAACCAAACCAAATAAGCAATACGGGTTCGGTTCGGTTCAACTATTATTCGGTTCGGTTCGGTTCTGGCCCGAATAACCCAAATAACATGTGCAAAATGATTAAGGAGTCGAATAACCCGAATAACCCGAATATTTTGTAGTCGAATAACCCGAATAACCCTTGTAGTCGAATAACCCGAATATTTTGTATTACTTTTGAAGCTTATGATTTCATATGTATATAACCCGAATAACATGTACAAAATGATTTTGTAGTCGAATAACCCGAATATTTTGCATTACTTTTGTAGCTTATGATTTCATAACAAATCTTTTAAAGAAACAAATTAAACACTAAATATTAAACATCCAAAACACCCAAAAATCTATCTATAAGTATATAACCCAAATAACATGTACAAGATGATTAAGGAGTCGAATAACCCGAATAAATATTGTATTTTTTATGACTTTTGTAGCTTATGATTTCATAATAAACTTTTTAAAGAAACAAATTAAACACTAAATCGACTCACGCAAGGGCGCAAGGGAAAAAAAGACTCTTCATATTCGTTTCGGTTTTTTGGACCGAATAACCTCTTATTCGGGTAACCCGGACCGAATAACCCGAAAATCGAATAAGCCTTATATAGATATCCGAAAACCGAATCGAAATGCTTATTCGGGTCTAATTCGGTTCGGTTTGGGTTCTCGGCCCAATTTCTCATCCCTATCATCCACATACAGTACCAAGAAGCTAACTATACTCCCACTAGCCTTGACATATACACAAGATTCATCTTCACTCCTCGAAAAGCCAAACTCTTGGACTTTCTCAGCGAAACAAAGATTCCATCTACGAGGTGCTTGTTTCAATCCATAGATGGATTTCTCAAGCTTACACACTCTATTAGGGTACTGTGCGCTGACAAAACCCTCTGGTTGATTCATGTACACATCCTCAGCTAACTTCCCATTAAAGAAATAGTTCATAGTCATGAAATGCAGCAATGGCTAGCATAACCCTAATAGACTTAATCTTTGCTACTTGTGAAAAGGACTCATCATAATCAACTCTCGGAGTTTGAGAAAAGCCCTTTTCAACCAGTCGCGCCTTATAAGTGTGTACATTACCATCCATGTCGGTCTTCTTCTTGAAGATCCATTTGCACCCGACTATCTTACGACCTGGTACATTGTCAACCAAGTTCCAAACTTGATTGTCATATGTGGACTGTATCTTGTTGTCCATAGCCTCTTTCCATTTAGCAGCCTCAGGGCCTACCATGGCTTCCGTGTAGCTGTTAGGTTCATCCAGACTTACCAGTGTGCTATCACTGATAAGTGTATCACCTTTCGCAGTAATATGGAAACCATAGTAATGCTCAGGTGAATTCCTAACTCTCGTGGAACGCCTCAGCGGTACAGACTCATATGTCAGATCAACAGGAGTTTCCTCCTCATGTTGATTGCTAGGGTTTGACGTTCCTTCACCACTTGACTCTTGAATTTCTTCAAGGTCAATTTGCCTCCCACTGTTTCCTTGGTTTATGAACTCTCTCTCTCTCTCTCTCTCCCTCTCAAGACTCCTCTCCTTGCTACAAAGACCACATTGTCACTGGGTCTGTAGAAGAGGTAACCAAAGGATTTCTGCAGGTAGTTGATGAAAATACACCTCTCACTTCGAGGTTCGAGTTTATCGTGAGTCTCGCTCCTCACGAAAGCCTCGCAACCCCAAATCTTGATGTGATCTAGACTAGGAACTTTTCCAATCCACATCTCGTGAGGTATTTTGGCAACCTTTTTGGTAGGGACTAGATTAAGGATATGGAGGGCAGTCTCTAAGGCATACCCCCAAAATAAGATTGGTAGCGAAGCTCGACTCGTCATGGAACAAACCATGTCCAACAAGGTTTGATTGCGCCTCTCAGCCACACCATTAAGTTGTGGTGTCCTGGGAGGTGTCAATTGTGAGATAGTCGCACATTCCTTAACATAGTCAAGGAACTTTGTACTAAGATACTCGCCACCTCGATCGGATCGAAGCATCTTAATGTTCCTGCCCAGCTGATTCTCCACTTCCTGTTTAAACTCCTTGAACTTTTCAAAGGTTTCTGACTTATGCTTGATTAAGTAGACATATCCATATCTACTAAAATCATCAGTAAAAGTCACATAGAAGCGGTTAGCATCTCTTGTGGAGGTTCTGAAGGGTCCACACACATCAGTATGTATGAGGTCCAACAAACCCTCACCCCTAGCACAAGTACCAGTGAAGGGTGACTTTGTCATTTTCCCAAGAAAACAAGATTCACAACTATCACTTGACTTTAGGTCAAATGACTCCAAGACTCCATCCTTTTGGAGTTGGCCTATGTGTTTCTTTCTTACATGTCCAAGACGACAATGCCATAATGATGCTTTATCCAAGCTAGTGGAAGAATCGATACACAATACATTATTTCCTAGGTTATCAACAACCAACAAAGTTTAATATACACCATCACAAGGTAATGCTTTAAAATAAAGAACATTATTAAAGAAAGCATTAATACCACCACATTCATTATCAAATGAAAAGGTAAAACCTTGTTTGTACAAACCATGAAAGGAAATAATATTTCTCGCCATTTCGGACGAGTAACAACACTTATTCGAATCTAACACTAACCCACTACTTAGCAACAAAGAATAAGCTCCAATCTTGGTGACAGGTAAAGCTTTCCTATTCCCCATGATCAAGTTTATCTTCCCATGCTCCACATTCTCACTTCTTCTTAGTCCCTGCAAATCAGCACATATGTTAATGTCAACCTGTATCAAGGACCCAAGAATTAGAATAGCTTGAGTTATTAGACAATATAGTGTAAATACCTACATGGTTGGGTTTTACTTTCCCATCCTTAACATCTTGCAGGTACTTCGGCCAGTTTCGCTTCCAGTGCGAATTTTCATGACAATAAAAGCATTCAGCCTCTTTATGTAACCTATGTGTTTCTTTAATGGACTTTAAAAGAGTGACTTTTGGTAATCCATAACTAGAGGGAAAATTATGGATTCCATTAAAACACATCAAGATCAAGAATTAAACTACCAAGCAAGTTGCAAATAATTCCTATGATCTTCTAAACTCATAAGTGTATGAACATTCATATCAACAATTTCAAGAATCATAAAAACACACATAAGACTTGAAATTTTGATAATGGCTATTGAAAATGGATTAGCATAACCATTACACCAGCTAAAACAAGTTTTACAAGACCAAAATAGTTTAGGGTAATGTTTCTAGTCCATTTCCAGTAGCAAAACTCGAAAATCTGCACTCTGGGCATTCTATTCGTCGAGTGCATGAACCTACTCGACGAGTAGGATGAATTCATGGACTCGTCGAGCCCCCCCCCCCCCCCCATGGACTTAGCGAGTTCACTCAATAGAATGCATATTTTTCGACTTTCTTCAACAATTTGAATCAAGTATCAAGAAAACAAGCCTAGGCTCTGATACCACTGAAGGGTTTTGAGCATTCTAACACTCCTATGGTGTACGTGCAACCCTAGAAACCTTGGATCTATGTTTTACTAAGATACATGCAAATTTGCTTTTTCCAAGGTTCTTAACCTAACTAGCATGGCATAGGGAACTTTTAAACTTAATAAGCTAGTAGAGTTACATACCTTTTAGTAGTGGTTGATTTCTTGGAGTTTGAGAGCCTAGCACCAATAATGTGGATGCCTCAAATGGAAGTCACAAATCACCACAATAACTAGTGTCATTTCAAGTGCCAAGGACTCCTTTATATAGTGTGGTGGATTAGGGTTACATTCATGTAAACCCTGATACCCATGACCTTTCATTTCCATGAGATCCATAGGTTAAAGATCCATGGACTATCCATGGACTTTCCATGCAAGCCTAGCCCATTCTAAATAAGCAATAGCCCACACTATATAAATACAAGATTCCATATTTAATTAGTCACCTTTTTTATCACCAAATTAATTCTAAATTAATTTTATATCCAACCTAATTAAATAATATGATTTCATATTAATATAATATATTAATAAAACATAACTTATATTATTCTCAAAGGATTATCCATATAAATTGTTCGGGTGAAGTGCAACCCAAATGGACCATCCCGGGTCGGGTCAAGTACATCTCAAATATAGTTATGGACTTAGACACCTTACCCAACAAGTTTATGGTATGTGGTTTATCTATTAATCTTTAATTTAAGTTAGATTTGGGGTTTTTGGTGGGCTGTGGCGCGGCTACTTGATGAACGAGGCGCGTACCACGTCATTAAGTAGTGACGCGGCCTTATGTTAGTTGCACTGCAAAGCCGTCACAACCCAAAACCCCAGGTATTGGGCCTTGATTTAAGGAATGATATGTTTAGGGTTTGCTTTATTCTCATCATCCATCTCTAGAGAACATCCATTGCAAACCCTAGCCTTCCTATTTTGTCATTTTGAGCTTTGTATTCTTGTGTGTGCATCTTAAAGGAGAATAGTGAAGCTTGTTGTGCAAAGAAGAGTGATTCAAGAAATATCCAGGCTTCTGAGCATCTCCTAGACCTCTATAAGTCTTCAAGCTTGGAGATTTATGTATTTTCATGCTTAGATATAGGATTGTATGGTTGACCATTTTCATGAGTCTTGTGTGGAGTTTGGCAAACTCCAAGTCCAAAGCTTGGGTCTTGGGGTCTTCTAGACCCATGGGATTGTAAGACTCAAATTATTGTCTTTCTTTTTGTGTCATGCTAGGCCTTGGATGTATTTCGAGCTAATATAGATTTAGGCTTAGTGTTGCATGCAAATGGATAAAGTTGGAGACTTTGTCCATTAAGTCCATATTTGATTGTATTATGGATGTTTTGACCTTTGGTCTTAAAGGATTATGACATCAATGAAAAGTTATTTGAATCACCGAGAAGCGTAACACGACCTTTAGGGTGTTGCGACATGATTGTTTTTTCTGGTAGTATTCGTGGCGCAATCAAGGAGAGGGTCGCGACGCATTGACAGTTGATGTTTTGACTAGTTTGACTTATGGGTAAAACTTGTTGGGTTTGAGCATTAGACTGAGGTTGTATCTCTGTTGGATTATACATGGTTCGTGTTGCTAATTTTTCTTCTAAGATTGTGAGATTGCAACTGTTAGCATCAGATGAGTTTTCTCACTATATTATGTAGGACACCGGGTGTCATGATAAGCAGATTGTCTTTGTGACATTTTGTATGAAAGACTATGAGGGGTCATAGCACTTGTATGAAGTGAGATATCTTTATACCCAAGAGTCATTCTATAACGATATTGCTAGATAATATATGATCCTAAAGGGTCACACTAACAACTTCATGAAAATATATTATGTATCAAAATTTGATTCTTGATATATATATATATATATATATATATATATATATATATATATATATATATATATTAGTGTTACAGAAATCGGTCTTGGCGGTCGATTAATCGGCGACTAATCGTTTGGCGGCCTCGAATCGATTACGATTAGGGTGCTTGGCGGATATTGGTCAAAATCGGTCAAACTCAGGCTTGGCGGTCATTGGCGGCATTGGCGGTCCTCGGCGGTCATAGGCGGGAAATATTTAAAAAATTAAAAAAAAAAATTTCAAATATTACACCAAAATTTTAAATTTTCAAAATTTTAAGCTTTCAAATTTTAAAATATTATACTAAAATTTCAAAATTTTAAAATTTAAAATTTCCATATACTTAATTTTTTAGGAAATATTAATTTTATTAATAATTTAGGGTCCCCGATTAATCCCCGCCGAGTCTGATTAATCGCTTATCGTCAGTCGACCGTCGAGCTACCACAGAGCAATTTTTACAACCTTAATATATATATATATATATATATATATATATAGTAATTAATTGAAAATTATTTATTTCATGGAAATATTAATTTTCAATGTTAAGTATCATAACATATCATAATATATCATAAGGTATGATTTATGAAGTCATGTACATCTTTTTGGACTAGAAAGAGTTTTTTTCTTTTAGCTAAAAAGATAAGGGTTTATATTTTATAAAGACTTCAACTTTTTTATAAAAATCTTGTCCATTTCTTTAGAATAATGTAAGCATGGCTAGAGAATGGAGACATGGTCTTTGGCTTATTTTATTCTAGGGGACATGCTTTAGAAGCATGACATTAAAATAATGTTCAAAGGTATGGCTTCTCTTAAAGTGTTAAGACCTAATGGGTAATGTTTTGGCTTCATGAAGGATTTTATTCTTCTCATTTTTGCTAGCCCAAATTTTGGCCTACTCCTTTCCATATTCTCTCTTGTTTTGTCTCTTAAAGAGTTAAGATCAAAGTAAAAAGAAGTTGATACTTGTATCTCTCTTTAAGAAATTACTTGGGTTTTGACTTAAAGCTTAAGAGTGTTCTTATTATTACAAGAAGAAGACTAGAATCTTAACAACTTGGCTTAATTTTGGTGGATACTTCTAGAGAAATTCTTCCTTGGAGCTCAAAACCGTCTTCGTCAACTTCCTAATTGCTAAAAGAGACCAAAGTGTTAAACGGTTGTTAAGCTTTCCTTCTATGGTTGTTTTTTAATTTTCTAAGTCCTTCAAAATGATCTTTTGGTGGAAATAAAACTAGTTTTATTATTTTCAAAATCAAATTCTTCTGTTACGATGCGATTACTCGTAGGCTTAGGCAGTTCTCCGTCCTGAAGTTCATATTAGAATTCATACATGTTTTCACAATCACAATCTCGTGTATACGAGTCGTATATAATTAAGATTGAGAAGGTAGTCGAATAATTGATTCTTCTTTAAGCTCACCTCCTATCAAGGAAAAAGAAGTTAAAGCGGAATCATCAATTCTAAACCTGTAGAACCTTGATTACATATCGCCTCTATGTATACATTCTTCAGCGATAGATCAACCGTATGGATCTTTGGATTGAACTTAACGTACTGCATGAGTGGTACTTTGGGGATTTCTTCAGAAAAGAAAATAACTAAGAGGTACTCCTGGAATGAGTACTTCGGAGTTCTGATATGACGGCTTCGCTGGAAAAGCGATCTAGAAGAAAGAGATGTACGTATGAAGCTGTTTTCGTGAAGATCAAATTGAATCTAGTTGTATGATAATGTCAGAATCATACATAAACTTAAAGACATTAGATTTGAACATAAAACGTTTACAGACAAAAACAACCGTGCAACCATGAACAGAGTTACAGTACTTTAGATTTGCTACAAGACTATTGCTGCGAATAAGATATACTACAAAAGACAAGTATACGCAGCACGAGCATCCCTACACCGATAGGATTCCGCAAAAGGTAAGACTCTAGTTGCACTAGTTTTAAACATGTTTTTGAACATACAAAATACTGACGATTTGGAGGGAACCTATACTATATTAAGGTCCTTAACTGACTCTTCCCATTCTGAGGTCAAATTCCTCCGGATTCGTCGTTGTCCTTCTCTGCTGGACAGTCCCTCTTGAAGTGTCCCATGACGCCACATAGATGGCATATCTGAGAGGTTTGGACATTGGTGGTTGAAGAAATGTGTTGGATCTGGATCCTGCAGCAACTGGCAGTATGTCCATTCCTGTTGCACTTATAACAGTGTAACGGTCGGCAACTACCCAGATGATGAAAGCTACACTCATAGCATTTCGGTAGGTTTCCGGCATATTGTCTGGCTGGTGTAGGTACAATTGGGACACCAGAAGGAATGGTAGTAGGAGGTGCAAATGTCGTAGCGGTGAAGGTCGTTATCGGTGGTTGTTTCTTATTCGCCCCTCAAAGCGATTTGTCCTTCTTTTTGGCCCAAAACTTCCGTTTGTTACTCTTGGTCTCGGCACTCAGGGTATCGTGGTAGTTTTTTGTTCGTAGAGGTACTGGATTGTCATTGTTGATAACAGTTCCGCTAACATTCGCGTTGTTAGCGTGAAGGTGGTTCAGAATAGCTGACACGGCAGCCGAGACTGCAGCTTGAAAAGTAGCCACATCAATCTGAAGGGTCGGTGCTTGGTTGTTGGGTTGATCGTTTTTCTTTGGCGACATGATTCTGTTTCACGGAAAGAAAATGAATTTGTGAGCGAGCTTGGTTGAACCTAGACTTAGTTCGACTGTTTATGAAAAGAATAAAAGTATGTTCTCGTGAGTTTGACCTACATCCCTATGATGCAGCCCTAGTACTGAGTGAGAGTAAGTTCGTAAAATGGTCTCAAGACGTTTGTCGTTCAAGCCGGGGTATCGATGGTTGTGAATAACATGATCCAACCACTAAAAGAGACTTGGAAATGTCTCCGAAGTTAAATTACTATAGTCCAATGACTTGACTAAAGTATGTTTCTGATAGACTCAAATGAAAGTATGATATGAGTACTTGGATAAAGAATGACACAGAAGTTATCCAACTGTCAATATCTTTGATATTCATGACGTAAAAGTTCGGTAAAATGACCTTGTAAACGGGTCTTACATCATATCCAGAGAGGATAGTCCTTGACAGTATAAAGACCAAACCAAAAGTACTTACAGTACAAGATAGTTTCATAGAAAATGCCACATCGGGCATAGACAGAAAAACGATTCCTTTTAATAAGGAAAATAAAGTAAAGCGTCTACTACTGGCGACGGTCCTCCCTCTGGTGAACTCTCAGTTCAGCCAGTTGACGTTCCACGTCAAGTAGGTGTCTTTCGTACACCCTCTGGCGTACTCGGAGCTCTATGACTTCGGCTCGTGATTCAGCCAGTGCTTGCAGCAGGGTTTCATGGTTTCTCTCTGATCTCTCGCGAGCATCTTCTACACAAATGGTGCGGAGGGTATGCATTCTAGCATCGACGACAACTTCGGTAATCTGATGTAGGGTTGTCTTGCCTTTAATCTCATTTCGGGCCACTCTGCGGACCAAGATTGGCAAGGTTCTGTCTGCTGAGCCCCCATCGCTTAGGTCATAAAAGCTTCGGTCACCATTAAATGGCATGGGCTGATCTTTTCCTTGGCTCCATGTCTCCAAACATTCCACCCACTCAGGCGTCGGGCCATGAAAAGCCGGACGAGGGTTAGGAATTGGAAAGGAAGCTCCTTGGGGTAGGTTCTCAACCTTGGGTTCGGAGTTAGCATCGTCCGAAAGGTCTTCATCATTTTGATCATTCAAAGGGATAGGATGATCATTCTCTAGTTCTTCTCCAAACCAACCATCTATGACTTCGTTCGGAAGATACTAGTTGTCGTGGCGATGGAGTCTAGCCATGTTATCTACGCGAGAATTTGGGGTAAGAAAATAATTATTAGACGAACTATCTAGATAATTATTTAGAAAACCTTCATTAGTTACATCGCTATTTGTGAATTGCATACCAGTTATGTGTAATCTAAACAGGATAGACCTTCGAATAAGTGACCTTAACTCCATATTCACACAGAATAGGGGTGAAGTAAAATTTTCACAGATTCTAAGTCTATAACATCCTAATTACATGTAGCCTTAGTGTATCCACTTAGCAACTATCAAATTCGTAATGAAGATCCCGTTTTAGTTCTCAAGTATAAAGTACTTATAGTAACACCAAATACTCCTATAGTATTTTAAGTTTAATGTTATGTTCTACTATTCTCATTGTGGTAGGGTTGGTAAGATTTTAGACTTGTTGCAACCACACAATTAAACTTAGGCACATGCTAGTCAACCCCCGGATAATATAGGTGATCAGGCTATATCTTCCCGGTTTTGACCATATGTCTCCAAGCCCACTTGTGTTGCCCAACAATCGTAATTCTTTTGTACTGTCCTAGTGACACTGATTTTAGTATGAATGCAGGCACGTATACTTTATTAAATATTTTATTATTTAAAGTATAAACTCTTGGTCAGAGTACTTTTAATCCCTTATGTATTTATAGTTAGTATATCTTTTATGGGTTGATATACTTAATTCACTATAAACAATGCTCTGATACCACTCTGTCACACCCCAAAACCAAGAATGGCGGAAACGTTCTGGGGCGGAGGACGTCATGTACAGTATCACAACAATGAAAAATAGTAAACAAGCAACAACATCATCCATTGCATTAATAATATAATTATTGTACAATTGTGTTCTGTCAAATTCTGATAAACACTAAAGCATAAATCAAAATGAAAGATGCGTCTTGATCGAGCACCATCTTCCTGAACCTTGCATTGGTACCTGTCTATGTTTGACCTGAGGATACAAGTTATTTTGAAAGAGAGTATCAGCTTTAAAGCTAATGAGATCATAAGTATTTTAGTGTCTTAATTTGTATATAAGAATTGGTATGTTTATGAATTGTAAGTATAAAAATGTTTGTAAAACAACTGTAAACGTTTGAAAAACTCTAGAAATCCCTATGATTTCCTACTATTATATAAGGGTGTCTTCTACCAAGACCTAACTGTTCTCAATGTAGTCTTCTACCAAGACTTAACTGTTCTAAATGTTCGTTTCTTGTAAAAGTGTGTAATATTCCCAAGTGTAACTATCATTAACAAAATATAGTTTTTACATTTAAAGTTTAAGTGAAAAGATCACTAAATATATGTACAGGGAAAATTAATGTAGTACTAAAATGTTGCGCTATAAGAACTACTGCTGTACTAACTACCTTAAACCGGATTTATATTAAGGTATCATGTGATTAATTGTACCATACTATCGACTGGTAACAACGGCAAAAGTTAGGTCGTAAAAAGAAATGACGTTTGGCACCCACAGACCTGCAGGTCCGGCTGTAGCTAGAAGCAAGGTGTAGGATAGTCAATCCAGTATAGATCTATACGCAAACTCACGCTCTCCCTTCAAGAGACTCTGGCTACAACTCGGGCCATGACATTGAAGTCATGCTCCGATACAGGATCATAATTTTTGTCAACGTATTTAAGTATATGTAATGTAATGAACTGTTCTGGCTGAAATGTACGTGCTCTCTACCTAGCAAGTATAGTAATGTACTGTAATGTTCTAGCTGTAATGTACGTGCTCTCTACCTAGCAAATATAGTAATGTACTGTAATGTTCTAGCTGTAATGTACGTGCTCTCTACCTAGCAAGTATAGTAATGTACTGTAATGTTCTAGCTGTCATGTACGTGCTCTCTACCTAGCAAGTATAGTAATGTACTGTAATGTTCTAGCTGTAATGTACGTGCTCTCTACCTAGCAAGTATAGTAATGTACTATAATGTTCTAGCTGTCATGTACGTGCTCTCTACCTAGCAAGCATAGACTCATAAATGAACTGACTCATTGTATGATATCGTGTTCTAGTAATAATTCTAGTATCTACCTAAACTACCCATATGGTAGTTTACTAGTAATCTAACTGGTACGTATGGACATGGATGTATACCCTTGCTACCCAAGGGCATGGGATGAACTGGAAGGGCCTTTATGACTATATATGTACATATGTTATATAACTAATATTTAAACGACCTTCGGACGAGTACCCGATATCCCACCAGACCACATCTCAAGCGCGAAAAGGAAATAGGGTGGATAGCCTTCCTAAGTCTTTTAAACATTTCTTATATAATTATACATATAGAGGCATGCAATTTATAATATAAAAGCATAAATAAGTTTTGTAAAACCTTTGAACATAATTATTATCTTAAGAAAAGATCGACTTGATGTCAATCTATAAAACGGTTTGAAGGCATGGGTTTGATAAAACAGTTTAAGTATAAGGAAACATTTGTTTGAAACACAATTGTAAATAAGTTTGAATTGAAACATACAGAATAAAAGGTACAGTGTAATAAGTAGTTTTAAACACATAAATTGTTTATGAAAAACATTTGAAGGAAACTGTTTGGTAAAACAGCTAATGAGTAGCCAATCATTTGAATGCTGTTTATTAATCACAAGTGATTGATATAATAACTAGCATGTTTCTACTTGTATTCCCCCCCCCCCCCCCCCCCATAAAACACTTAAAAACAGTTAAAACATTGATTAAGGGGTATGAACTCACTTGTAGTAAGTGGATCGGAAGGAAGTGTCAGATAAGTGCTTGGTGTCAAGTGAAGACTTAGACACGCACAAAGATCCTAATAACATATAAGGATATATGTATATACACAATTAGTCTCTAAACAACTAATAAACAAAGTTAAGACACTCTAGGACACGCTAAACACTTTATACAAGTGTTATAAGTCTCAAGGATTGCATCTAAGTGTTGTATGGAAAGGCTAGTGTGTTTGGGGTTCAAGGGTAAACTCCCTTGGAGTTTACGGTTTTCATGACCATTACCCAAGGATTTTACGGCAGTAAACTCAAGGGTTTACGGTCGTAAACTCTACACTTTATGACCATTTGTTGGTTTGAAGTGTTCTAAGCTATTCCAAGCATTCCTACTTCATGATTTAACCTTAGGAAGTGTTTTGTGGCATCAAAACACTCCTAAATGGAGTTTACGGTCTAAGGACCATTTCTCCATGAGTTTACTACCTTAAACTCATGAGTTTACTACCTTAAACTCATGAGTTTACTACCTTAAACTCCTAAGTTTGGTATTTGGCGGTTTTCAAGTCCTTAGCTCAAACATGGCACTAGTCTAGGTTAGATTCTAGCCATAAGGAACAACCATGGGCCATTTATGGGACATTTACACAACATTTGAGGTGTTTACGGTTTTGGGAGATCCCCAAACCGTAAACACATAAAAATATATGATTTTGGTGTTTTTTGTGTGATACACTCATCAAGGATGGATCTAGACAAGTCCCTAAGGCATTGTGAAGCCTCTAGACACCCTAAAGCACCCTAAGGAACTATATTTGGTGTTTACGGTTTTGGGAGCCTCCCAAAACAGTGAACACCTTGTTCTTGGTGTTATTGGGACTTTTCCTTGGTATAAACATGTATAGCTAGCTTAAAATGACTCTAGGATAGAAGTACTTACATTGTGGAAGCTTGAAATGAACTTTAAGTCCAAGAACACTAGTGTGTGTTCTTGGTGTTCTTGGTGTTTTGTAAAAACTAGTCAAAACACATAAATGAATGGATTAAAGGGTGTACAATCACTAGATTAAGTGATATACTAACTTGAAAGGGTTAGAACACTTACTAGTTTGAAGATCTAGAATAAAAACTTGGATGATACTTGAGCGGATATTTTGGAGTTTACTCTTTTGACATTTGGGGAGTAAACACAAATGACTAACTTTTTGGGGAGTAAACTCATACATAAGTATGAGTTCACGGTTTTTGGGTGATTTTTCAACCCAAACATAAAAGTTTGGTCGGGAATTTCTAAGACGCGAAGTGTTTGCGGTTTTTAAAATTCAAAACCCGAGACAGCATTATCTTTCACCCGTTCGTTTAAAAATAATATTAAAATAATCAAACGAACTTTATATTTCTTGAAAATAACAAATAATGGCTTTAACTTATGATACGAAGTGGTTGACTTTTAGGGTTTGACCGAATGGAAAATTTCGGGTTGTCATAGAATTCGTGTTCGTGTTAAGTGTAAGAAACACGATGTCGTGTCGTGTCGTGTTCGTGTTTAAAATTCAACACGGAATTGAAACGATTTAACATTTATTTGTCGTGTTTTTCGTGTTTGTCGTGTTTTTGTGTTATGTATGTTAAATATTAATTAAATAAACTAATATTTTTATTATGTTATTTTTATCGTGTCGTGTTTGTCGTTTTTTAATCTGTTCGTTTTCGTGTTAGGTAAAAAAAACACGACATCGTGTCGTGTCGTGTCAAACAAAAACATGACACGATGGCCCGATTTGCCACCCCTACTAATTAACATATGATATTAATGGTTCACACCAACAACAATGTGATACAATTTATTATTTATTAGAAATTGTTTTAATAAATATTCAATAAACTCTTATAACTAATTGTAAGTAATTTATTTCATGGAAATGTTAAGTTTTAATGGCAAGTAACATAATATATCATAAGGTATGATTTTGTTAGGAGCAAAGTCACGCTTGGATGTGGAGTGTTATGGCTTACCCTCTTGTATGTGTAGATAGTTTTAGTTTTAGAGAGAGAAACTAGCAAACCCATTTTGTACTCTTTCTAATTCAACTAACGTGAGCTTAAATGATTTATTTACTCCATGTGTTCATGATTTGTATGACGATTGACTATATCTTTTCTTATCCCGCACATGGCATCATAATCAACACCACTACAATTGGTATCAGAGCGGGTGTTCTTGGTTTTATCAAGAATTGATCCATGATGACATTCTAGATTTGGTGATTCTTCATTTTTTTATCTTTGATCTTCGTGCTATAGAGAGTTTGGATTCTAGAAATCGAATTCATCATTGATTCTACTCATAATTCGATTTTCTTCACTAGAATTCAAGTGATTTTTACTTTCTCTATCTAGAAAACCCCTTCACAATCACTTTCTCTCTCTAGAAAAACTCAAGATCTTATTGATTGATCAAAGATTGTGGATTTGCCGTAGGATAAACTCTATATTACCTAATTTTCCTAATGAACAACTTACACTTATAAAACAAAGTATCACTCAGGATTGCACACTATCAAATAAAAACCCTAATTAGGGTTAGTAACGTACCAACTCGATAACCCAATTATATATATTATTTAGGAATAAATAATATTCGTAACACAAAGGTAGCAGAGCTCATAAAGCTAGCATTATGTGGCAAATTCATGACAAAGACTACAAACACAATTGTTTGGTGAATTCGTCACCAAATACGGCAGAGTCTATACCCGTCTAAACACCAAAGTCTAACGAAACAAACTTGAAAATACGTCCTAACTATTCATGTAGCATATTATTAATTTATCATAATATTCGTTATAATAATTTGAATTTTTTTTCTAATTCAAATTAATTATTTATACATACTTCATACCGTACTTTCTAATAAAAACTGATCATTTTGATAAAAACCCAACACTTTTATCAAAATTGCTAGTTTTTATAAAAGAGTAACTAGCTTTGACATTTAGGGGTTATAAAACCCAAATATGACACGATGGTCCCCTCTTCCCCCAACAAGTTAAATCCCCACCTTTACCCATTACCACCCATCATAACTTCCTTCACCCACCCTCTTTCTCTCCCTCTCTCTTAAAATCATGGCCAAAAGGGCCATTTCCCTTTACCATCTTCATCCATTTCACTTTCTCTCTTATGGATCAAGCTTCAATCTTCATACTCTAAATCCTTCCAAGTGTTCTTGAAGTTTTGGTAAGTCCTTACATCATCTACTAGTGATTCTACACATTTCTATACTAATTTCAATCCATTTACACATTTTCCATGTGTTACCATTCATAGGATTTTCAAATCTTCAAAGTGTTCTTCAAGGTTTTCTTCAAGGTTTTCTTCAAGTGTTCTTGACTTAAATCTTCCATCTACGGCCTTTCGTTCATCAAACAAACACCCATAAGGTAAGTTCATACCCCTCATTTTCGAGTTTTTCCAAGTTTTAGGGGGGGATACAACTAAACAAATCCTAGTTGGATGATTCAAAGGCTTTGCAAACTAAAAATACAAGTTATGTCACTAAAACATATCTAAGCTTAAAAATCAGCTTTTTACAGAAAAGTTATGGTCTATTCACAGACTGTTTTACCCTTCTTAAACTTAATATATTTCAAAATTGTACAATATGAAAATATTTCATGTATATACCTTTCTAAGGACTACTCGCACGCGTCCATACGATTTTTCTAAAATTTATGTTGATTTTTACAAAACTCTCTATCATTTCATAACATTTCCGGACCAGTCTGTGAAAATGAACATTTTTACTCTAGTTAAGAACCACTTAAGATCAGGGTAAAAATTTTGGACAAGGTAGACTCATTTTCTAAACTCTGAGAGTTTACGGATCCAAATTTCGACTTACGATGATTTTTCTATAATTTTTCTTAAACATGGACAGAAAAGTCAAAACTAGAAAAATGGACATTTTCATACTAAAGACTCACTTATTTGTGCTTGATGTAAAATAATTAATATTTATGAATATCTAAGCATGTTAGACTCTCTCTCTCTCTCCGCCTCTCTCTCTCTCTCTCTCTCTATATATATATATATATATATATATATATATATATATATATATATATATATATATATATATATATATGTGTGGGTACAAATGAACTATTATAACAAACTATAATAGGTATAGTTTATGGGACATTAACACTATTGTAACATTTTGAACAAGGTGGATATATAATTATATAAAGACATGTATGATTATTTTCTACTATTTTATTATCATGGTAATTTGATAATTACATATATAAAAGTTTTCATTTCAACAAAACATATATAATAAACTATAATGGGTATAGTTTATGGGCCATTAACACAATTTTAACATTTTTGGGGCGAACAAATAATTATTTAAAGATATAATTATTTTACATTATGCATTTACTATGGAGAGGTAATATTTGTTGGGTTTTGAGCATTCTAACACTTCCTAAGTGTACATGCAACCCTAAATACCTTGGATCTATGTTTTCTCTATTATACATGCAAATAAGAACATCCAAGGTATTATCCTAATCTAGCATACAAAAACTATGAATGTAACAAGATAGAATACATACCTCTTGATGTAGCTTGATGTCTTCAAGCTTTAAGAGCTTAGCCCCAATAGTGTGGAAGCCTCAAGTGGAATCACAAATCACCAAGACACCTTGGAATACTTTAGAGAATATGATTACTTGGTTCTCTCTAGTGAAATTGGCTAGCCCTTCTTTAGTGTATCCACACTAGTGCCAATTTCACCAACCAAGGACATCTTTATATAGTGTGGAGGATTAGGGTTAAACCCTAATACCCATGGCCTTTCATTTCCTAGGATCCATGGGTTAAACACTCCATGGACTATCCATGAAAGCTTAGCCCAACCTAAATGAACTTGGCCCATTCCATATATATATAAGAGTCCATATTTAATTAGTTCCTTTTGATCACTTAATTAATTATAAATTAATTCTTGATCAATACTAATTAAATAATATGATTCCATATTAATATATTAGAACTTATAATATATTAATATTAATCATAAACATACTATTCTCAAAAGATTATCCATATAAATTGTGTCGGTGAAGTGCAACCCAAATGGACCATGCCGGGTCGGGTTAAGTACATACCAAATATAGTTATGGACTTAGACATTAATCCAACAGTCTCCCACTTGGATAAGTCTAAAACTATTATTGCGTATGACTTCAAACCTAACTGGCAATCGTAGCTCTTAAAGCCGTTGTCGAACTCTGATCTTGTCAACGAACTTGTCCATTAGATAAGGGATCATATATTCCTCCATTCTAGATATCATATGGACTGAGACATGGATTATAATCATTCTCTCTGTCCATTTGTTGTTTCCCGATTTCCGATTTATGACGACTGACTAATTGAACGAATCAAATCAGTCCTGGCCCGACCGAGCACTTCCATTTGTCATCATTAAATCATCGAGGGGCCCACAGATATCGCTTTTATCCCGAAGGTAAAAGGAATGGATAAACTTCGACTCATATGGCTTGTTCTACTACTTGTTGAATCATACACAAAGGCACGTTTTATAGCACCGAGTTACCAAATGCGTTTTCGTGCAATCAATGTACAACCAACTCATAGTAACAACTCATATCTCTAGGTTTGAAGACTATAAGATATTATCGTCTCATGATCACTCGTGATAAAATCCATGAAGTGATTCCAATGAGCGCGGGTTGAACCCAATACTCAGAACTTATGAGCACTCATGAGTGTTGTAGCCCTTTGTCCAACACCTTAGACCTCTACAAGCCAACCCATGACAGTCTTAATTCATATCTACTTCCAACATATGACCGACTGTGGATGGTTTGAATAACTTAGTCATTCCGGAAGAATAACCTAGTTTATTCGGGAAGTCAAAACATGCAAAGTGAAACACAATAATAATTGAATCCAATATGGTATCAACTCTTTGAACATAAATAAAACACCTTTTATTTATCACCATATGATTACACATTATTCATTGTATACTGTTTCAGCTATCAACTTTATTCTTGAATTTAAAACAATAGTTGTCCCATGCTCCAAGCATGTACACTATGTTTTCTTAAACACTAGTCATGCCACACACCAAGTATGCATACTATGTTTGTCTATGATCCTTACTTTGTGAACTAGATCAATTGAACATAACTTCAATGATTCTCTTTTCACACTCCCAAATCCTTACCGCAAATGCAAGAATTCCAAATTCATGCCATTTACTGAAATCTGTTAGATTCTAAACTTATATGCATTGATCCTCTCGTAATGATTATGCACAAAGTCATAAAGACTTGGCAACAATCATTACAGAGTATTCCAAAGGAGATCAACTCCTTGGAAATATCCTTCTTGCATTAAGTTTCCTTAATCTTACACAGATTGAAAATTCTAACTTTGAAACATTTCCAGATTCCATTTTGACTATCACTTCTGAACAAGAGTTGCCTCCTTACAGATTATGTCAATATGGTCCTTCCAGAATTATCACTATACTTCCAACTGTCCTTGAGCAACCAATCTTTGGTAAACCTTAGATTGTTCTCGACAATTGTTTAATCCTTTTAGTCATATCCAGTTCTAAACCTTTTTCCCTTCTTAATGCCCCAGGCATTTGGAAAATTTTAGAACGGATGAATATAGCACATGTAATCGATCCTATACCCGAAGCATATGGGACACGATTCATGATGTCTCACATAAAGACTAAACCAGTCTTTTGCTATAATATTTCCATTTCAATTTGCCAAGTTCTCATAATTCAGATTATGAAAAGGGATGCCGTAATCATAATCGAATTTTAGAACGCAAATAATGGACCCGTATACAGAATTTCCTTATGTTGAGCCATTCCAACATGAAATTCATATATATCCTTGACTAAATGATTAAAACCTCACGATCTAAGCTTATAGATTTGAGATGAAGCATAATTTCCTCTCCCTTAATTATAGCAAAACAACTTTTTCCCAATTGAAACTTTTGTTTTCTATAATTAACATTGCTAACTTGCAATACTTATCATAATTATCATGCTCCCACTAACATGATGATTATTAGCATAACACTTATGCTCCCACTAGCTTTGACATGTACTCAGAAATCAGCTGGACAGTCTGAAATTTAGATTCATACACCCTTTCCGTAGATAGCTCACTTGTGTGTCTAAGCAATTTCAAGAACCATGAAAAGGGATACCGTAATCATAGTCTCAATTGCTTAGGCATTTGCCATTTCTCACAAGTCCATGTTAGTGTGCCGGTTAACCACACGTGCTCCACTAACGACTTTTGAAAATGCAAATAACACAATTGATATCTTCGTAAAATCTACTTAGTGAAAGCGTTTCCTCACCATCATTTTCATGAATCGGAGAGAAACCTTATGACACTTAGATTTATATGGTGTATGAGTTCCTACCCATATGAATTTGTCAAACCATAATCACAAGACAAAGATACTGACAAATCCAAAACCATATGGATTGAACTCAATCTTAACTTCTTGCCACCTGGCAGCTCAAGGGCATGCCATTGCTTCCAAGTTGTTATGCAACAAACTGAGAACTCTAAGAACTCATATGCAAAGCCAACTTTAACTGGAATGGGCACAGATATGTCAACACGATAGGTTATAAACCTCAAGTCGTGTGCTAGTGAAGAATTTCAGGTTTTATTCTTGATTATTTCTTGAGACTTTCAAGACCTTTAAGACTCCCACTGTCCTCTTGACATATAAGACTCCCTTGTCAAACATCCAAGAGATAGTGCGGATTCTAATCAAGAAAAACACTTTACCCAATTGGCCTAAGTTGGTCTTTGTTTTATCCAAAACATCACAACTTACCAATTTCAAATGTACAAGAGTAGAAAACTTTTACTCTTACATTTGACAAGTGTTTTAAACCTTCTTTAAGACATGTCACTCAAATGACAATCTTGGAGTATGACTCTAAGACTTGTATTGGAACGAAGTATGACTCATCTTCTTGATTTAACCATTTCAACAATTCAAGTTCCTCTTCTTAGTCATAAGAATGCACTAAGATTTCCTTAGAGAACTAATTTTGATATGGTTTCTTAATCATTAAGATGATCACAAAAACTGATACTAAAGTACTCTCCCATCTTTTCAGATTTGAGAAACTTTTATCCTTCTGCCTAATTTGATTCTTCTTATTCGCCCTACCATACATTGGAACCTTTTCCAATGTCTCAGAGTTACACTTAAGCTTGTAAGTATAATCATATTTACTGAGCTTTAGTAAACTATGACGAATAGTCTTATCAATCTTTTGTGGTGGACTTAATCAGTGCACAAGAATGTGTACTCGATCCCTTAGTCCTTTACTTGACTCACACATCCATGTGGCCGAGTAATTAGTCTTAATTTTCCAAAACTTGAAAGTTCTCATTCATCATGCTATGCAACTTGCATGATTCCAAGTTCCGGTCCAATTGAAACTTGGGTGATGAGAATCTTTCCTTATTTGGTAAATCTAGACATTACCACAAATGAAAGAATCAATTTCATATTTCCACTCTTGCTCTTAATGGAATCATATAAGCAACAATTTTTCCTCAAAAGCCATTGTAAGGATATTTTAAAATAAATAAAATCAAAAAAATTTTCTTTTATTTTAAAACTTTGCGTAAAAACTTATCCTTACAATCCATATGAAAACTTGTTGTTATCTATTCCTAGGCAATATCTCATAACTCCTAAGAAGTAGCTCAGGAATCCGATCTTCAAACTATGCGATAGAAATCCATCTATGCGATCAGATTCAACATATTCTTTCTTTAAGTTTCTTCACTTTTTCTTTGATTCTTAAAACATTACCATGTGACCCAGTCACACATGTATCAAGAATCTCAGAATAGAAACTTAACAGAGTTAGATAGTGGAATTTACCTGAAGTAGAGTCAAACTTATTGACTTTAACATCCTTAGGTAAATTTGGCAGCTTTGCAACCAATGCCCCTTCCTTTGGCAATATAAACATATGGACCCTTTGATAATGGTACACGAGACTATCATAGACTTAGCTTTTCTCTTTACCATTTGGTCAACCGAGTTGACTATGGCCGATCCCTTTCCACTGGGAAGAGAGAGCTTTACTAGATATCCAATGTTATCATTGTAATTGTCCATAAAGTTTTAGGAAGTTGATCTTAGCAAATAGATAAGATCATTAAAGGTCTTGTCATAGTCTGTTTCATAGGTGTCCCAAAGGAACTCACTATGTGACTTAGAAAGTGATTGAACCACCAACTTTCTCAAGACTTTGACACCCAACTCTCCCGGCTTGTCAATATGTGACTACATCTCCAAGATGTGTTCACACCTAGAACTTGCCTTGCCAATAGGGCCTGAGTGACCTTAAACTTTTCAAGAACTTGTGGGTTGGGGAGAATAATTGGAGGAGGTGAAAGAAGTATGATTTCCAAAGGACATCATCTTCATTTAGGAAACCTTGTTTCACTAGATTTGGGAAGATCATAGGTGTCTATTACAGACATCTTTTGGGAGATATTCAAGATAGTTGATTTAAAGTCCTTAATATGACACCCAATATGAAATATTAAGGCTAGGACCCAACAAACTATTTTATAACTTAGAAGAGGTATGCCGTAATCCAAGCTATAAAATATTTGAAGGTAGGTGAATGACGATTCACCAATTTCCACCAAGATAAACGAAATGAATTATTAGGTTTTAATTGGTTTTGAAACTCCTAGATCTTTGAGATTCATTGAACTTTTCAAAGGCATGTTTCAATCTCGAGTGTGCCCTTCAGGTTTTGTGACTGGGATGCCGAGGATCACAAAAGGTGTGAAGTAACCATGCAAATCACTTGGTACCCTTAAAGTATTACCCCTCAATCGATGTGTCGGTTAACCACACACGCTCCATCGATACTATGATAAATATTAAGTCACCCTTTACCTACCTTGTTAAGTCCAAGTTAGTGTGCCGGTTAACCACACACGCTCCACTAACGACTTAGACAAAGTGTAAAGTGTAATTTCATGGGTTAGCACCTTATTCACATTTTTCCTAAGTAACTAAGATTGGGTATTATTAAGAGTTTAGTTACTTAGTATTATCATTAATACTTTTAATGAAGGGAGAATTCTAGTCCTGTCAAACCCGTTCGGCTAACGACCCTCCACCAGTCAAGCAAGCGGTGGGTGAGAGTGGACACCCATTAAGTTGCCATTTTATAGGCAACAACCTTATACCCACCTTATAGACCGGCTTCGTGAATGAGGCGTACTAGCGGTAAGACTGACTTTACTCTTATACATATATATATATATATATATATATATATATATATATATATATTATTAACTTATAATATTATAAAGTATAAGGGTTGAATTTTAACTTTTAAAATTCTAAGGGCTAACTTGGAATTAAAGTATTCATAAGTGAAAACTTTACAAATTCCAAAACTTGAGGGCAAGTTTTGAAACTATTCAAAACTAATTAATTCCATAACTTATGTGTTTAAAGTAGTTTTAATCCAAAAACTCTTCAAGTTCCATAACTTGAGGACAAGTTATGGAAGACTTTAAACTAATAAAAGAATTAACTTTTCTTTATTTTATAACTTATGGAATTAATTAAGGTTACACCTTTTTTTTTTATTTTATTTTATTTTATTAAATGAAGAGACTCTTGGTCCTCCATAACTTGAGGACAAGTTATGGAGTCATAAAACCATTTAATTAGAACTAGACTCTTCATTTTTGTAACCTTTACCAATTTTTATGAGTTTTATGATTCTTAAATGTGACTTTTCATATAACTTGAGGACAAGTTACAAAAACACATTTTAGAATCAATTCTTAGATTAATTTGGATTAAAACCAACTATCACATAATTTTATTCATTAATCTAAATTCACTCATAAAACAAGGTAACACAAAAAACTTTTGGTGATCCATAACTTATTCTTAAGTTATGGAATCCTTTAAAACATTAACACCAAATTTTGTAACTCCAAAAAAAGCTTTGAATCAATTTTTTTTTAAAACCTTTTCATATCCATAACTTATGGAGGTTTCAAAAAATAAAACTCTTTAGATCAAACTTTTAAAACTAATAAAATAATCATATTATTTTATCTTTTATTAAATTTGACCTAATTCAACTCATAAAGCAAATTATTTTATTAGTTTTTATCTTAAAATTTGACGAACTTCATGTTTTTTTTTTTCAACTTTGAAAATAAAATATTTGCATCAATATAACAGAAAACAACCCGTGGCTCTGATACCACTGTTGGGTTTTGAGCATTCTAACACTTCCTAAGTGTACATGCAACCCTAAATACCTTGGATCTATGTTTTCTCTATTATACATGCAAATAAGAACATCCAAGGTATTATCCTAATCTAGCATACAAAAACTATGAATGTAACAAGATAGAATACATACCTCTTGATGTAGCTTGATGTCTTCAAGCTTTAAGAGCTTAGCCCCAATAGTGTGGAAGCCTCAAGTGGAATCACAAATCACCAAGACACCTTGGAATACTTTAGAGAATATGATTACTTGGTTCTCTCTAGTGAAATTGGCTAGCCCTTCTTTAGTGTATCCACACTAGTGCCAATTTCACCAACCAAGGACATCTTTATATAGTGTGGAGGATTAGGGTTAAACCCTAATACCCATGGCCTTTCATTTCCTAGGATCCATGGGTTAAACACTCCATGGACTATCCATGAAAGCTTAGCCCAACCTAAATGAACTTGGCCCATTCCATATATATATAAGAGTCCATATTTAATTAGTTCCTTTTGATCACTTAATTAATTATAAATTAATTCTTGATCAATACTAATTAAATAATATGATTCCATATTAATATATTAGAACTTATAATATATTAATATTAATCATAAACATACTATTCTCAAAAGATTATCCATATAAATTGTGTCGGTGAAGTGCAACCCAAATGGACCATGCCGGGTCGGGTTAAGTACATACCAAATATAGTTATGGACTTAGACATTAATCCAACAATATTTCCACTTACAAAAGGGTTTTCATTATGCTATAAATAAACATGTTAATAAAAATGTATGAGACATTGTCTTCACCGTACCTACCAGAGTACCTACGAAAGTCCTGTTTTATAACCAGAGTCTCCCGTAAGAGAGCGTGATACTTATATATAGATTTATACGGGACTGACGATACCGCACCCTAATTGTTAGCTACAGTTAGATCGGCAGGTCTTGGGTGATAAATTTCATAACATTTCGACGCCTGAAGAACGTCGCGACAAGCCATCTATTTCATTAACATGGTTATAAAAACTCACATGGAGTATTAACAATACATTTGGTTTATGGGACTAACCTACCTTCATATGGTTTTATATAAGAATAAAACTACATATTACTATTTTAAGTATAGAAATACTTATACATATCGGTCTTAGCGTTTCTAAGACTACAACTAATTATCAAGATCAACGATACATTTAGCATGGGGAAACATACATTCAAATGGTTTTATATATATTAAAACTTCATATTACTATTTTAAGTACATAAATACTTATACATTTTGGTCTTAGGGTTTCTAAGACTACAACTCATTTTTAAGAAAAATATTGGATTTTCTAGAAACGAACACTATCATTTTATAAGAAAAGGCTTACAATTCTTCATAGAAACTCTTTCAAACTAACCAACTTAACTGTTGACACTTTTTCAAACTACTTGTATTCTCAAGGAATCGTTAAGCAAGTTAATTACAAAGTTGTGAGGATGGACGTTTCAGCGTCACACTATTCATTTTTTCGTAATGTAAATGGGAATTGAAACAAACAACATTTGGATACATTGTAATTTTCCCAATTATAATTATGATGGTTGTGTTGCTTTGATCACTATTATTCATTATGTTATGATCCAATACATGAAAGTCATCCACCCCCGGATGTTTCCGCCATCCTAGGTTTGGGGGTGTGACAATTCTTGGGTTGTGATCGTTGAAGATGTCAAATACAAAGTCAATGAAAATCAATTTTATGGGTTATTGTTAACAAAGTTGATTTCATGGGTAATATGGTTTCTTATGGAGGTTTGAATGATGATCATGCAAGTTTGATATTTCAACCAATTTGTAAGATTGAATAGTTGAATAAAATTGCCTTGTCCACATTAGTTCGTAGTAGAAATAAAAAGAAAGTAGAAGAAAGAGATTTTTTAATAAGAAATACATTTCTCTAATTGAAAACCCAAGTGATCTTCATGATCTTAAGTTTGTTGAAGTTCAAGACTATGGAGTTCAATGTGATGTTCTTGATGTTCTTGAAGTTCATGAAAAGAAGATTCAAGTTGATTCTCATGAAGATGCAAAAGTTTTTTGCTCGATTGGAGTTCAAACTGATGATATTTTGTATTCTTGTGATTCGTTTGAAGGAATGATTCCTTATCGAAAGCCGGTAATCCAAGAAATTCACAAGTATCAAACTCCAAAAGATTTGATTCAAACTTGTCAAGTTGAGGTTGTCAAGAACGAAGGTTTTGTTGAAATCAAATCTTCAAGATGCAAAAAGATGAGAAAGAAAAAGAAGAAGAAGATTAAACGGAAACACAAGCGGGTTTAATCAAATGTTGTTGTGAAGTCGAAATTCGTGAAGCAAATTTGAGTTCCAAAGCAACAATCTCCAAATGTTGCATTGAATTTGAAGTCAAAACCCAAAAGATGTTGTTGGTTCTTATGCAGATGTTCTTGGATCGTTGAAGAACACGAAGAACGAGTTGTACAACACGCATCGTGGGTGGTACAATGTTCAAATTGGAGATTTTCTCGTTCCAACAAAAGAACCAAGATCTTCTAAATTTGATTTGTTCGTTGAAAATGGAACTTAAATTGTCAAAAAGGTATCACAAAATCTCAAATGGATTCCAAAATGTCCATGATTTCGATTCATACTTTGCGTTTTTCAATTTTTGATAGATTTGGTTCATTAGATCAAATTCGTTTCAAACCCCGTTGATTGATCCAATTATTTTTTTTTATCAAATTTCAAAATAACAATCATTTTCTAAAATTCGATTACTGTTCATCCAATTAAAATTCATGCCCAAATGATAATCGACTGATACTATTCATCAATTCATTATGTTGAGCCCAAATTCCTTTGACTTCATTATAGTTTTAATTCTCAATATTTCATCCGATATTCACAATTGAACATTCCATCTGATTTTGACTTTTGGATTCAATATTAGTTCACAAACCTTCTGATCAAATTTGTTGATTCTTGATAACTGATTCCTTTGATAGTCTTTATTTGATATCGATTTTCATTTGTTCGTTCCTTTTGTTCTTAGTAGATAAAATATATGATTTGTGTAATTCGTTTTGAGTTCTCGATCTTGTTATTTGAGCTTGCTAATCGAAATTGATTTAAATGATAATCTCGGTTCTCCTTGCTTAACGTTGATCGATTGTCGAATAATGATGTTGGGTTTGTATATTTCGACGTCGTTTGTTGATATTGGTCGAGAATTTCTGTAGCAATAGCGAAGGTTGATGACCGATGGTTAGATCGACTTTTGAAAGTCAAAGGATGATTGATAACGAACGGTTGATTGTTGGGAAGACAATACCAATAATGAAAGATAACGAAATTGATATCGACTAAGATGGTTTGGGGACGAACAAGGATCGAACTCGATTTGGAGACGATAGGTGGTGAAATTGGTTGCAGTCGATGTTAATGGTAGATAACGAAATTGAGTCAACTGGTATGTCGATTTTGATGTTTCTATGTTTCGAAGGTGAAACATCCTAAAAATACAGTCTAAAATTTTCGTTTGAAAAACACTAACAAAACATAATCATCCATGATCAATAAAAGAAACCAAGTATCATGTATCTCAAATCTCGTATCAAATATTGTATCAAAACAAAATGAGAAATATCATAGTCAATCAATCCCAGATTGAAGACTGTGGTGTGTGTGAGTCATGCCATCAACTCGAGCCCTTCCTTTTGTTCACTGACGTACCTAAAATCAAAACTGAAACTATAAGCACAAAGCTTAGTGAGCTCCCCCAAACTACGACATACCATACAATAACATATAAAGCAAATATTGGGCCTTGCCCACTGCTACAGACCGAAGTCTGGACTAACTAGGGCCTCACCCACTGCATCGGACCGAATTCCGGAATAACCTGGGCCTTGCCCGCTGCATCGGACCGAAGTCTGGACTAACTAGGGCCTCGCCCACTGCATTGGACCGAAGTCTGGAATAACTTGGGCCTTGCCCGCTGCATCAGACCGAAGTCCGAACTAACTAGGTCCTCGCCCCCTGCATCGGACCGAAGTCCGGAATAACTAGGGTCTTGCCCACTGCATCGGACCAAGGTCCGGAATAAACTGAACATAACATAAACATAATCGTAACATATAACATAATCACATATACATGCATGAATCACAAAGACATCAAGCATACAAACTACTTCTCGGGACTACCCCGACATCGGACCCATGTCCGGAACTACTATCATCTAAACAGGCTGGCATTGTGGCCGTAGACCCGCTCCTACTAGAAGGAAACTCACCTCGCGTAGCTGACTGCTGAAATACTGAGCGGGAAATGTCTGACTGCTGCTCCGGCAACTCCCCGACTATAATTTCCACAATTACACTTAGTCAAAGCACTGATAACTATTGTCAGGGGAAAATGACCATTTTACCCCTGGCTGGAGTCAACATCCTGGTCAAAGTCAACTTCCAGTTGACCTAACTCGCCGAGTTAGCCCGCCAACTCGTCGATTCCCCTAGTCCTTCATTTGTCCTCAACCCGATTCTGCTCACCGAGTTTAGCAAGAACTCAACGAGTTCTCCTTTATTCAAGATATCGGGACAACCTTTAACCGACTCTCCGAGTTGTATGAACAACTCGTCGAGTCCATCTTCATCATATGAACAATTCCAGTCTGTGAATCGCCGAGTTGTATGAACAACTCGTCGAGTCTATCTTCATGGGTTGGGATATTGCCTTGGACTCACCGAGTGTGTTATTCCACTCGTCGAGTCCCGTGGTTTCCAGGCCATGGCTATGTCCTAATACGTTGATTCACTCCTCTGGACTCATCTAATCTCCTGTAAAACTCAACTAGGTTTCTTTGAACCCCGAACTAATTTGGGGAATCAACCCATGACTCACCGAGTCCTAAAACTGACTCGTCGAGTCTACGAATGACCAAGCCCATAAGTCGATTTCTGATGTGCAAAACTTAACCAAAAGGTAGATCTGGGCTCCTAAGGCCGATATAACACGTAAAGTCATAAACTTTATGTGCTTTCATGAAACATTTGAGCTTAAAAGGTCAAAATGGGGGTTATGGCCATAAAGATGGCACATTTATGCCATGAGGACCCTTCAAGGTCCAGATCTGAAGGTGTATCAACTTGGGACGTCTAAATCCCAAGAATCAAGCTTCAAATCCCAAAATAACCATAAGAAGATCTAGGAAATCATAAGTCAAGTGTGAAGCTTTATTACCAGAAAATGAGGAGAAGATGGTGTTGATTCTGGATCTGAAATCTCCTCTTGAATCCCCCCTCTTCCTCTTCTTCACCCAACTTCAATCACAAAAGATAACTTAAGAAATGGCACTCAAATACTCACAAAGCTTAAGGGTGGCGGTTTAGGGCTTTCTGGACGTTGAGGGAGTGATAAGGGAGGCCACAGGGGCGTTATTTTCTTTAAATAGGGAGGCAAACCCTTGCAATTAGGGTTTCCATCAAACATCGCCTACTCGCAGAGTCAGTCTTCCAACTCGTCGAGTAGGCTACTTAGTCCCTGACCTGGATTCATTCTTACTCGACGAGTTAGGCCTTAAATTCATCAATTCCAAGGGTAAAAATTATAAAATTAACTTAACTTAGATGCATACCAGGAACCGGGTGTTACAGAAGGCTTTGGATGCCTAATTGATACTCGGCGTCTTTTGCAAAAGTAAAATTGGAAGTCGATTGGGAAAGCTTGATTTTTGAAAAGCGAAAGCTTGGAGCTGATAGTCGAAGCCTGAGTCGATTTTGAATACAATGGTCAAGTAAAGATGATGGGTGTGTTTGATCAAGTAATGAAGACTTGGATGATTTTGATTTCATTGTATTTGGAATCGATGGATTTATTTTTAAGAAAAAAAGTGTGTTGTTGATGATTGAATAGTAAGGAATCGTCGATGTTGGTTTGTTGATGGGTATCGACAGGGAAGGAAAGTATGTTGATTTGGGTTAGTTACAAAAAGCGATGGGTGATTTGGATTTCAAAAGTTTGAATTCGTGATGTTGATTTTGAGTAGTTAATGATCGAATTGTTGATAGTCATTGTGATGTCGACTTAGATGAATTGGAGTCACGAACGAAAGAGAGAAACGAAAGTGAATCAGTTGTTTAGGATCGAATGGGTTTGATAATGATTGTTTTGATATCGGTGACGAACAGATGGTTATGAAAAGCAAAGAATTAATTCTTGTGTTTCGAAGGCTATGAGATCGAAGATTTGGAAATCGACGGGATGAGTTGATTTTCGTTAGCAAAGAATTGTTCTTCATTGATGAATTCTTCAACCTAAAAGCGAAGCATGTTCTATCCTTCGTTACCTGAATAACGAAGTGAAGAAGAAGAACATGAAATTTTTGATTTTGGTCCCTGAACTTTTGTCGAAGTGGCAGAAAAGGTCCAACTTCGACATTGGCGTAACGAATTGTGAAGAATGGTAGAATTTCTCATTTAGCTCCTGCAATTTCGAAACTTTGGCAAAACGTACCCAACTTCGAAATTGGGGTAATAAAGCTGAGAAATTGAAGATTTTACAAGTTCAATCCCTGTAGTTGGTGCGAATTTACACGTTATGCCCAGTTTCGCAAATGGTGTAGAATTTTGTATCTTAAGCTGATTTGGAACAACGGGTCCCTGCAAAATTCAGAAAGTGATTATTTTTACCCGATTTTTGGAAATTCTTGAAACTCTCGCCCAAAAATCAAAAAAATTTACAAATTGGAAATTTTTTCAAGACTTTTTCGTGATTGTTTTTCCATGCAAGTTTTTCGGTGTTTCATTTTTGGCACACATCAAGGGGGATTTATGTGAAGATTAATCCTCGGGCGCTTCTCACCCTTAATGGGTTTTATAATCATTTTTTTATTATAAAAAGGGGGAGTGTGAAGAGTTTGTATTCGAAGCTTTTGGTATTCATTTGTGGATTTGAAGACCAGTGTTACTTCGAGGGGGAGTTTAGTCTTGATCGTGCGAGCTCGTTGGATATTGAAGTCAAGACATTTGATCCTAAATTTGAGGAGGAGAATGTTAGGATGCAAAGTAACTCTTGGATGTAGAGTGTTATGGCTTACCCTCTTGTATGTGTAAATGGGTTGAGTCTTTCCTATAATTGGGAAGTGAGTGACTCCCATTATGTAATGAACCATTTGAAGAGCATTAGTTTTAGAAAGAGAAAGTAGCAAACCCATTTTGTACTCTTTCTAATTCAACTAATGAGAGCTTAAAATACTTATTTACTCAATGTGTTCATGATTTGTATGATGATTTACTAGATCTTTTCTTATTCCGTACATGTCATCATAATCAACACCACTACATATTTATTAAGTCATATACAACATTTTGGACTATAAGGGCTTTTGTCTTTTACTAAAAGGTTAAAGTTTATATTTTATAAACTTGGTTTATAAAATATAAAACTCGTGTATTCCTTTTTTATACTTATGGCCGAAATTTAGAGAGAAGAAAAGTGATATGGTCTTTTGATCAGTTTAATCAAATGTAAAGGCACTCTTTCAAGCATGGGGGGCATCGTGTCTTAGGAGCATACGTTTTCTAAAAGGTTTAAGACCCTTTGTGTAAAGAACACACTTTATGATTCTTACATTTGGCTTTCTTCTTTTCTAGTCCACAATCGTAACATGCATTGGTGCATGGGTTCTCTCTCACTTTGCTCAAGTTATGAAGATTACTTGTTCTTCTTTTTCTCTCTTCAAGTTCATATTCGTTATGAACTTCAAGCTTAAGAGTTAAGATTTTATGGACTAGCATCTACATCAAGTTGAGTCATTGTTGGTGTCTCAAAAGTTCTACATTCTCCATCAACTTTCAAGCATCCCAAGAGGACCCAAAGAACTACAAAGATTGTTACTTCTCCATCCCTTCTTTGTTTGGTGATTTAATCTTCCTACAACTTGCAAGATGATCCTTGGTGGGTTTAATTTGTTATGTTATTTTCAAAATCTTGAAGTCTTTCGTTTTCCATTTTACTAATATATGAAACTATTTTGAAATAAAACCCAACAATTGGTACCAAGAGCCACCTTACAAGTTTGGTTAGATTATTATTATTATTATTATTATTATTATTATTATTATTATTATTTTGGAAATCGTAGTTTTTGGATAACATGGATAACTTGTTTTTGTATAAAAATAAATCCATACATATTTTCATTGACATTTTTTAATTGTTATTTTTTGTGACAAAAACTTGCATGCATTTTTTGTCACTTAAAATTTGTCTTAGAAAAAAAATGTTGTTTTATGTGTATGTTGATATGTATGATGTGCATAAACTAGCCAATGACCTTTGTGTTGCTATGTTTGTTGTTTTGTTATAAACATGGTTGTAATAAATTATTTATTCATATGGTATGTAATAAATTAAATATATTAGTTTTCTTAGTTTATTTTTGTAAGTAATAGATTAGTTTATAGAAATAATTTATTTGTACAAAAATGTAACAAGAAATGAAGTTAGAGCCAAATTTTGAAGACAAGAAGGCAATTTTCGAGGTTATGAAGTGTGTAGCGACAAAGGAAACCTTTATGTAAACTGTTGCCAAGATGTTGTTGTTAGCAACTTCCCTTGGAGCTGTTGGACCTAATGCAACCTTTTCTATAGCCTTTTCTGAAAAGTGTTGCATGTTGTTGATTTATTGTCTATATGAAGCTTTTTTAATCTTTTGCAAGCAATGAGTGTTTTCTTAAGTGGGATCTTCTACAACAACATTACAATAAGATTTTTTCATCCCTTTAGGAATGAACTTGACATCTTTTCTGTTGGCTCACAAAAATATCATTAGTTGGTTATATTTACGCACATATATTTTATGCATGTTTGTGTTGTTTATCTTAGGCAATTATTATGTGTGGTTGATAAATTATTTTTTCACATGCTAAAATAATTTTGGAAAAAATAAACATCACATAAATTTTTGTTTTCAAAATTCATAATGTGGACATAAGATGTAACAAGTTATGGTTTTAAAATAAAATTTGGTTTTATAAAAACGTTAATAATGGCAATTTTTGAAATACTCAATTATAAGTTTTAAAATGGTGATTTTTGTTACTTATACAAACTCCAAATATATGAATAATAAAAGGAAGTTTTATTATATATATAAAAGGTTCAAATACGCTCAAACTCAAACTTAATATTGGTTATAACTTTAAAATTGAATCGCGTTAAATTATATAAAAACCCAACTTTTTATATAGAACCTTTAAAATGTGATTTTCTTTTGAAAACTGCTACCATGGCTTATTGTCACACCCCAAAACCATGAACGACGGAAACGTTCTGGGGCGGAGGACGTCATGTATAGTATCACAACAATGAAAAGTAGTAAACAAGCAACAACATCATCCATTGCATTAATAATATAATTTTAATACAAGTGTGTTCTGTCAAATTATGATAAATACTAAAGTATAAATAAAAAATGAAAGATGAGTTTTGAACGAGCACCATCTTCTCTAAACCTTGCATCGGTACCTGTCTACTGTTGACCTGAGGATACAAGTTATTTTGAAAGCGAGTATCAACTTTAAAGCTGGTGAGATCATAAGTATTTTAGTGTCTTAATTTGTATGTAAGTATTTGTATATATATGAAATGTAAGTATTTGTATGTATATGAACTGTAAGTATTGGAAAAACGTTTTGAACATCCTAGAAAACCATATGTTTCCTACTAAAAGTATCCTTCTACCAAGGCATCTAGTATTTGTGTGTGTCTCTTGTAAGAGTGTGTATTTTCCCAAATCCGACTATCATTATCCAAAATATAGCTTCTACATTTCCGTGCATCTTGTGAATGTTCACGAAGTGAATGTAATGGGAAAATGAAATAGTACTATGGTGTAGTATCGAAATTACAACCGTACTAACTACCTTTAACCTATTGTAATCTCGTAAGTACTGTAGTTTTTGTAATAAGTGACTACTTTTGTACTAATATTGCCTTATTTGAGGGATAAGGCATAATGTGATGGCTAGATCCCAGGCTAGACGCTCCCCTGTTAAAGAGATTTTGGGACCCAAACACGACCCCTGCATATTTGCAAGCCGTGAACATCCACATTACTATGATCACATATACCCAATATAACTATCACAATGCGTTGTGATTCATTGGTATAGTTAGATCCTGAAATCGTTCCATGCTATAGCACCTAGTGATGTCTGTCCTATTATTGTATATGTAAACGCACTCATGTAAACGTATTTATGTAAACGTACTCATGTAAGCGTAATCATCTAAACGTAATCATGTAATAGTATAGTAGTGACTGTAATGTTCTGTGTGTGCTAGCTGTAACGTGTGTTCTCTCTCTATCTAGCATGTATAGTAATGTATTGTGTGTACTAGCTGTAATGTGTGTTCTCTCTTAAACTAACTCGTGGTATGATTCCACATTCTAGTAAACGTATTAGTATCTTCTTAAACTACCCATATGGTAGCTTACTAGTAATATAATTGGTACGTATGAACATGGAAGTATACCCTTGCTACCCAAGGGTATTGAACTGACTGGAAGAACCTTTATGACTATATATGTACACTGGTACACATGATACACAACTAATATTTAAACGACCTTCGGACGGATACCCGATACCTTACCAGACCACATCCCAACGGGGAAAAGGAACATATAATATTAAATATATGTATCCAATTAGTCTTTAAACAACTAATAAACAAAGTCAAGACACCCTAGGACATGCTAAACACCTTATACAAGTGTTATAAGTCTCAAGGATTGCATCTAAGTGTTGTAGGGAAAGGCTAGTATGTTTGGGGTTCAAGGAAAACTCCATTAGGGAGTTTACGATTTTGTGGTCTTAACCAAAAGGGTTTACGGTCGTAAACCCTTGGTTTTACGATCGTAAGCTCACCCTCTTTGTGACCATTTTTTGTTTGAAGCCTTCTAAGTTAATCCAAGCATTCCTACTTCGTGTTTAAGCCTTAGGAAGTGTTTTGTGGCATCAATACACTCCTAAATGGAGTTTACGGTCCATGGACCATTTCTCCATGATTTTACTACCGTAAACTCTTATGGAACATGGTTTTATGATGTTTTCAAGTCCTAAACACTTCAAGGTAATAGCCTAGGTTAGATTCTAGGCAAAAGGAAGGAGTATGGGACATTTATACACTCTTTGGGGTGTTTACAGTTTTGGGAGATCCCCAAACCGTAAACACATATAAATGAGTGATTCTTGTGCTTTTTGTGTGATAAACTCATCAAGGAAGGATCTAGACAAATCCCTAAGGCATTGTGAAGCATCTAGGCACCCTTTGGCACCTTACTTGGTGTTTACGGTTTTGGGAGCCTCCCAAAACTGTGAACACCTTGTTCTTGGTGTTCTTGGGACATCTCCTTGATGTAATGATGTATAATAAGCCTTACAATACACTAGGATGAGAGTACTTACTAGTTAGAAGCTCGAAAAGGTGCTAAGGGCCCAAGAACACTAGTGTGTGTTCTTGGTGTTTTGAAAATCTAGTCAAAACACATAAATGGATGGATGAAAAGATGTACAATCACTAGATTAAGTGATATACTAACTTGAAAGGGCTAGAAACACTTACTAGATTGAAGATATTGAACAAAAACTTGGATGATATTTGAGAGAGTTTTGGAGTTTACTCTTGAGTTTACAAATGAGAAATGAAGTGTTTTGGGGAGTAAACTCATGCTTAAGCATGAGTTTATGGTTTTTGGGGCAAATTAAGGCCCAAACATAAAAGTTTGGCTGTGAACTTCTAAGCTACATGGTATTCGCGGTTTTGAAATTTCAAGACTCGAGACGGCACATCCTTTCACCCAATCGTTTAAAGATTAATTATTAAAATAATCAAACGAACTTTAAATTTTCTAAAAACAAATAAAAGTGAACTTGACTTATAATTTGAAATTATTGACTTTAGGGTTTTACCGAATGAAGATTTCGGGTTGTCACACTTATCATTTGCATGTAATAACCATGACATCATATATTTTTTTAAAACTAGAATTACCAAACATATAAAAGACCCTCTTAAACCTCAAATGTATGCAATCTATTTTGAAGAATACTCGCACATCTCTTGTATGCACTAGTGGGTTAATGGTCACCTAACCGCTTAGTGTTATCTTTTGATGGTCGGGGTGTATTTGCGATTTCTATAACCAACTTATAGGCCGATTAAACATGTTCTTCAAATTTGATGATTTGATCAAAAATATTTTGTAATAAAGGTTACTTAAGCAAGAGAGTTCTGAGGCATAGATGAGATCAAACATGTCTAATTAAATTTGCTTTTAGTGATCCCATAAATCTAGGAATTATATAGTAAGATATAATTGATAATCAATATCTATTGGGTTGGATTCAAATAAATGAGATAAAAGTCACCTAACCATTTATTTTTTGCAATTTGGATTCTAGACTTTGATAATTAATGTTTTTGGAAACTAAAAGGGTATTAATTATTAAAGATCTTAAATATTAAAAATACTAAATGAATTTTGTTAAAATTTTGTAGACAAATAATTCATTCTCATTACCATTATTTGACATTTTCTTTTTACTGTTGAACTACTATTGACGAGATCTCCGATTCTCGTTTAGGTTGTGTCGGCTAAAAATCGTTCGATCTATAATTCATATTTCGGGCTGCACACTGTTATGTCAAATCTTAGAAAATTCATAACTTCCCCATACGAAGTCAGATTTGGACGTTCTTTTTATGCACTCTCTCGGTTTAACATATGTCTTATGAAGAAGCAACACATTGTTGGCCTCTCAAAAGTTCCACATTCACCATTAACTTCCACGCCTCTCAAGAGGACCCAAAGAACTACAAAGGTTGTTACTTCTTCATCCCTTCTTTGGTTGGTGATTTAATCTTTCTACAACTTGAAATATGATCCTTGGTGGGTATAATTTGTTATGTTATTTTCGAAATCTTGAAGTTTTCATTTTTCCATTTTACTAATTTATGAAACTATTTTTGAAATAAAACCCAACAACTATAGCAGGAAAGACTGCAGGGAGACTACAACAATGAAAATAAGTATAAGACTATGGTAGGATCATATCATTCACATGAGTATGTGGTGTTTTCAAGAAATCACAAAGCTTTGTGCTTACTCGTTTAAGTTTAAATGTTTCAAGTTGTTCTCGCAGCAAAGAGAAAGACATAGTCTGATTGTATTGCATCTATGAACTTGTTTTAGAGACTTCCGCTTGATTTCACTATCTTATTACTCTAGTTTTTTTTATTATGATTTGTTAAACTAAAACATATGGTTGTTTTTTACTCTTTTTTAGGACGAGGTTTGTATAACTTTTATTTAAAAATGAAAATTTTGGTTTAAATTTAGGACGTTAGAATTTGACACTTCCGCAGATGTGATTTATGGAAACCTTAACTCTCATGTACGAAAATGTATATTTTCTGAAACAGATTTAAGATTTACGTCGATGGCACCTGCACCAAACAAAGATTTGTCTGAAAAATGTGTTGGTTATATATATATATATATATATATATATATATATATATATATATATATATATATATATATATATATATATAATAAAAGAGTAGTTTTTTTTACCATATGTCATCCTATTAGGCCTCCTTATCAACCTATTGATTTTTTATTTTAAATTTTAAATTTCCTACTCTAATTATATTAAATTAATAACATTAAAATAAAATTAATATAAATTATAAGGTGATATAATTTCACGTATTTATTTGAATCAACGATTATAATTTATATAACTATTTTAATTAACAATTTATTTAAAATAATTAATTAATAATTCTGAGTTTTTATTATGAAAAATTAATTACTTTTATAACTATGATTTCCACGGCTTATAAACTAATATATATATATATATATATATATATATATATATATATATATATATATATATATATATATATATATATATATATATATATATATATATATATATATACTAAATAGTTTAAATATAAAAAAAAACCTTATAAAAAACATCAAGACTTGTCGTTTCAGGTAGACGACGATGTCTTCTTCCATTTTCTTAAGAGGAAATTCCCCATATATTCAAAAATATATTGTTAAAAATGAAAAAATGATTTTTTTTTTTACCATAAACAGATTACCACATCATGCCTATTTGCAGCGGATTTGAATATTTTTTGACCACAAACGATTTTTTTTCGCAATTGGCCAGTACCCATTTGTGAAAATCATGTTTATTTTGAAAATTTATAAATCTTTATTAAATCCTGAAAAATTAATAAATGTAATTAGTTTGATTTATTTTTTAAACCATCAATACTCAGCATCCATTAGTGATTCCAAAAAGGCAAAAACATTTGCCCTCTTTTTCATGGCATTTATACCGGATCAAGACACTACCGCCGCGAGGTTTGGGTGACCGTGGATCCACTTAGGGATCTTGGCTTCTTCTATTTATGGGTACACTCTCTTATATATTAATCCACAAGTATGCAAGCATATGGGATTCGAGTAAACACAAAGGAAAATTCCCTTTAAAAGCACAAAACACAACCATCACCTCCCTTAATGTGCCCATTTCAATCACCTTATGTTTCTTCTTTCAATCGAAGGGCCACATTCTAAATTGTATTATACACTTGTACTATATAATAACAAAAAAAAAAAAAGTTTAGGAACAAAATATCATCCATGCTATTTTATATGAGAGTAAATTACTGAAATCGTCCCTATGGTTTGATTCAAATTGCACGTTTGGTCCCTAACTTTTATTTTGCACTCGGATCGTCCCTATGGTTTGATTTTGTTGCGTTTTTCGTCCCTATGGTTTGATCAAAATTGCACATTTAGTCCCTAACTTTATGTATGCAAGGGACGAAAAACGCAACAAAATCAAACCATAGGGACGATCCGAGTGCAAAAGAAAAGTTAGGGACCAAACGTGCAATTTTGACCAAACCATAGGGACGATTTCAGTAATTTACTCTTTATATGATTAATGTCATAATAACCCTTAAATTTTCAACATTTTGTCAGTTTTATCCAAAGTTGAAATTTATGTACGTTTATGCTTCAAATTTGTGTTAATTTGTTCGTTTTTAGCCCCTAAGGGGAGATGAATGGGGGCTTGGGAACTAGGTCTCCTACTAAATTAGGATAAACTTTAACCACCAAGTTGTAAGAATTTTTTATATAAATGTGTATCTTAATCTATTTAATGTGTACCTTCCTAGAACTTTTGAATAATATGTATTATTATTTTTATTATTATTATTATTATTATTATTATTATTATTATTATTACACGAATGGTCCCTATGGTTTAGGGTAGTTTGCATGTTTGGTCCCTAACTTATTTTTTTAATTCGGAAGATTCATACTGTTTGTTTTTTTTTTTTTTTGCGTGTTTGGTCCCTATCTTACCTAAAAATACTATATTGTCTTTGATTTTTTAATTTATTTAAATAAACACAGCCCAACCTCATTTCCACCTCACCTTACCTTACCTTATCCATCCTACCTTATTTAAATAAATTAAAAAATCAAGGGCAAAATAGACTTTTTAGGTAAGATAAGGACCAAACGCGCAACAAAAACAAACTATAGGGACCTTCCGAGTTCAAAAAAAATAAGTTATGAATCAACCGTGCAAATTACCCCAAACCATAGGGACCATTCGTGTAATTTACTCTTATTATTATTATTATTATTATTATTATTATTATTATTATTATTATTATTATTATTATTATTATTATTATTTGTTTTGGTCAAAAACTACACAAGTATTAATCAACTAATTTGAATGAGAGATTGTGATGTTCAGATTAGTGTAATGGCAAATGATAAAAGAAAGTGACACAATGGTTTACAAGGAAAGCCTTTGATATTTGCTAGGATCTCCGGCATAAAACCTTGGGAGGTGATAATGATCACCTGCCTTGATGATTTTATTAATATAAAGTGATGATTACAGTGAATTCTTAGTAAGAATATGTGAACAATTTCGTAAAGTAAGCTTAGACTAGAGAACACTGTGTTGTGTGCAGAATACAAGTGTTAATTTATAGTCTATACTGGCCAACAAGATATCTGATATGTTCGGGATGCTCTATGACCAGCTTCATGAACGTTATTTGACCAAGTATTCCGGGCCTTTAGCATAGTTGAGATGATTCTTCGTTGAGAATTAGTCTTCCCTTGACTATTTCTGCACACGTGTTAAATATAGACAAAATATGAGTGTTATAAATATTAATAAAAATAATAACGATAATTAGCCGGGATCCTGAGGTAGATGAGGATCCTGGATATTTGAGGATCCTGAATATTGTAAGGATCATGGCCCTAACAATTGCCCCCAAGTTATTCCTGAAAATGTAATGTTAGTTTCGAAAATGTTGAAGGAATAACTTTTAGTCCTTAATGGATAGGTCTTATCTTTATCGAGATAATTGAGAAATGGTCAAATCATCTTTGTTATCTTTTCCTGGCTATAAATGAGGGCTTCCGATAACTCTTCTTTTTACTCTCCCAAGTCTCCATCATCTCATTGTGAAGGTAATCCCTTTTCTTTTTATTTGTTCTTCCATTGTTTCGATTTTCTATTAAGAATTAAGACAAACAAACCCCCCACCTCATTCTGAAATCTAAACAAAATGATCGCGCTCGGAAAGAAAAATATTTCTTCGTGAGACGCGACTCGATTTCTGAGGGGGATTCCCTGCCAAAAACATGGATTAAAAAGGGTAGGAAATAAATCTAGATATTAAGGATCCTCAAACTTACTTCCCTTATTTTTTATGTTTTGATGCAGCGTTTAGGTTTGAGGAGCTTATTCCTGCCGCTGGTGACTCTGAGGACAAGATTTCCAAATTTCTCACACTTCCTGCAGTTGAGAGGTCGTTCAAGCTTGAATATTCTAGTCTTCAAGAGGGTTCCTCCACTACTGCTTCTATGGCCACTGGTAATATTAATTTTCTCTGATATATCTCTTTAGAGGATCATGGTCTGATAGGGATCTCTGGCAGGTTCTAAGACTCCCGGTCCAAGGCCCGCTTTGGTTTGACAGATCTTAAAGATGATATGACCAGTGGTTCAATTAAAGTCAAGCAGGAAAAAGATGTCATTCTTCCTCTTCCCAAGAGATCTCATATAGATCTTACGGTTAAGGCTTCAGGATCCCGAAAACGAAAGACTTGTGAGGTTGTATACTTCAGCTCAGAACCTCAGCATCAAAGATTCTCTCGGGAAGTTGTTCTCATTTTCTCAAGTTGTATGTATTTTGGGCATAGGCATTATTTATATTAATCTATCATACTTGTTCTTTTTCATGTTGATGTTTATGTTTCTTCCAGGTCTCCGCTCAAGTTTCCCACGTCACCAACGACCTCAGGGTTCGTGTCGATAAAGTCGAGTTTGTTCTAAAAGAGCAGGAGAAGACGTGGAGGGTCACCAATGAGGATCTTCTCCATAGGGTGGTGATAGTTTGTTTTATTTACTTCTTTTTATAGTTTATTTTAGCACATTTAATTCGCATTTTAGTTAATTTCCATGCATATTTTCCTTTTTGTTATTTTTACGACCACTTTCGGGTACTTTAGAGTTTTGTGAGCTTAATTGCAGATTTTAAGGAGACTAGCAGAGTAGGAATGTGCGGGATCTTTTGGAAGCATTTGGACTTGGAGGAAAATGAAGATTTTGGGCTTGATGGCTATGGAGGTGATGCATGGAATGGGCTTGTCAATTATTTGAAGGGTTGGAAGAATTAAACTTTAAATTTGTGAGATGTAGGGGATTTTCAAGTATGCGAGGAACGATGATCGGGAGTTTGTGGAAGCCTCAAGTGATTTAGAGAGACAAATTTGGCTCAATTTGAAGAAATATTGAAGAAAAATGGGCTTGAAGCTGATTAGACTCGAATTGGGCCAATGGAATAGCTATAGGGGCCCAAGACATGAAGAAGCCCAAAACTTCGTCATAGTCACGCGACCCACGTAAGAATCCACGCGGCTCGCGTGGGTTCATGCAGGGGCAATTTCGGGATTTCATTTGGAGCTCTATATTGGGAAGGTTGGTGTGCCTCTTCAGCCTTATCTTTTACATTCGATTTGGAGGCATTCTCTTTGGTTTTTGGTGAGCACTTCGAAGACTAAAAACCTTGAAGAACTTCATATTTTCATCTCTTGATTCTTGTCAAATGTTTGGTACAATCTTAACTAACTTTGTTTTCTTGAGTTTAGTCATGCTTGGCTAAACAAATTTTGGTTGACTTTTGTTGAATCCTTTGAACTTTTGTTGAATATTGAAGAATCCATGAATTTTTGTTTGAATCTTTATGAAAATGTTTTGTGTTTTAACATCTTATCATTGCTTGTATGTTTTTATTCATGAGTTTAAATGTGTTTGTGGTGATTAGTTGGATAATTTCTTGATTAAGTAAAAGATCTTCAAATTAGCAAGCAACAAGTGATTCTTGTGTTAGTTTTACTTCACACAATCATAAAAACATTTTCTCCAACATGGTAGTGGAAGCTTTTGACTCCTCTTGGATTTGGTGACTTTTTGGTGTCACAACCAGAAATTTTGTGTCTTGTAATCACTATAATCAAATAAATGTTGAATCAAAAACTTAATAGCATGTGTGATACCTATTATTATGACATCAAAAACTTCAATCAAATACATCATACAAGTACTACAAATAGTCATCAAGCAATTGGAAACCCTAGAAGTTCTTGGTTAGGTCCATTTTGGACTAGGGCTTCCTTATTGGACTCAATGGACCAATAAGCTTCCAATTTGACTATCATGGGCTTAGAACCCTAGGTGGGCTCTAATTGGACCCACAATCATTTATTTCAACATTTTGGGCCATTTTGGGCCTAGAATGAAATGAATTAAAAGCTTTGATCCATGAATAACCTAAACTAGTCCAACAAAAATGTAAAAATCATACTATATTCTTTTAGGTTAAAACTCACCCAAACTAACTCTAATTTTGGGCTTAGGGGCAAAAAGCCCAAATTTTCCTTTTTCCTTCAAGATTCTCGGCCCAAGGCCCAAGTCCAAGAAGAAATGGAGAAGTGTTGACTATTTGCATGCCACCTCACTTATATCCAACATGTTTCCATGCACCTCTCATACTTCTAGGAACATATCACTTCAAAGATCACTTCTTCTTTCCCTCTCTCACTCTCGGCCGAAACACACACACACACATACACAAATCTCTCACAAATTCTCTCTAGAATACTCAAGAACACATCCCTCCTCTCCATTCAAAAATCTCGAAAATTAAGAGGCTTTCAAGAGGATATTTCCACAAACTCTTCATCTAAGGTAAGGTTATGCTTGGATCTATGATTAGATTCTTTGTTTTATCAAAATCTCTTCCTAATCCATGCAAAAATCGTGATCTTGCATCCTAGAACCACCTCAAACTCGAGATCTTCAAGAAAAGGGTGCTAAGGCCAAAAATCACCAAGCTTTCTTCCATCTTTTCTTCAAAAACCGAAACCACACCCTAAGGTGAGCTTCATACTCCCTATTTTTCTGTTTTATAAGTTTTGTGGGGGGGGGGGGGGGGAATACAAGTGAAAGTGTAGATCTATATGTGTTTTGTATGCCTTGTATGATTTCTACGCTTATACATGTGTTTTATGTGTTTATGATGTTGGATCTAGCCATAAACCCCTAAAAATCGAGATATACTTTATGTTAAATGATACTAGCATCAAATATATTCTACATGCAAAGTATTTCAAGAAAAATAGCTAAGTGGCTTAGTAACATCTTCTTTGGGCTAAAAACTCAATTTTTGGACATAAAATGTTAAAAATATAAAGTTAAAGGGCCCAAAATGACATAACACGAATTCTGATGGATGAGGAGTGTCAAAACAGTTTCAATAAAATATTTTCTGGAAATATACTCATTTGGAGATTAAAAATATAAATTTCAAGCTTAATGGGCTAAAAATGACAATTTCGGCCCAATAGGGCCCATTATGCGAAATTTTCTTTTTTGAAGGGCCAAAACTGTGTTTTTCTGTAAAACAGTGGACTACTAGTGTTACAAGACCTTTTCTAAGGTTTAAAATGCTTTTCAAATTTAAAAAGGATCAAAGTTGCAAAAATTTTCCAATTTGGGCCAAAATTGTAAAAACTGTGAAAAAGAGGGGTTATAACCGAGAAAACTGTATTTTCAGGGACTCAAACTGTTTTCAATTAAAAATATGCTGAAAAATATCAATTTCAATAAGTTTTGGTGTTAAAATGGCAAGAAAATTGGTTTAAGGACCAAACCGGAAATTTATTTAATTAGAGGGTTGAAAAAGTAAATTTTCAAATAAAAGGGTGGGCTGAAAACAGAAAATTTTCAAGGCTAATTCAATACACTCAACGTGATCAAATATTGGCACTGCGACTACCGACGAAATACAATACACAACAATACCAAAAATCGTTGTTAAACGAATTGATTCGGTCTCGAATCAATAACAACCCGAAACTACTAACACGGCGATAACTCGATTCACACAAGTAATATTTGGGAATTTAACACACACGTGAGAGTGCACAGACGTCGACGCACCATCTTTGGTCCCCAAAGTGTAAAATCTTGTTTGTTGGGCCTAGCTAGCCCAATGACCTGATCTTAAGGCCCGAAGACTTCTACCTTACGAGTTGTTGGGTCTTACATGATCTAACACAACGTAAAAGGACTTTGAATGGCTTTTATACTATTGGTCCCCAAGGGTCCTTTGGTACTGCTAGTAAAGTCGGTTATTTAATGCGAGGCGGGTCAAGGGCCCCTCGTACTCTTTTTTTATCCCCAACCGGCTACGGAGTTATCGAGGTCTTCGTGCCCTCTTTCTCTTCGGATGTGGGATTACTCGAAGTCAGGGCGGTTGGATTACGTGAATAGTACGGACGAAGCCTACGGGATCGTTAGTATAGTTGTAAACTGGTCGTTTGCATAACGCGTGTTTATAGCAATTCACCATGCGCAATAATCCGACGTCGCCTGGAATTAATGACTTCACACGCCGCGATGGTTTTATTTTCAACTTCAAGGAATTCAAAGAATTAGGAAAACATCGGGTTTTCCTAGGGTTTTTCAATACATACGGTTTTCCGAAACATAAGCGAAGTTTAATGAACAAATATTTTTTTTTTCAACTATAGAAACAGACAAGCATACTTATGGATCTTCACAAACTTTTTCAGAAACTCTTTTCAGAAAATATCGGATTTTCTGGTGGTTTTCCAAATAATACAAAAACGTTGCTTTTCAAATACCGCTTATGAGCTCACCAACATTTCACATGTTGACGTTTTTCAAAATACTTGTATTCTCAGGTAACAAGTGAACCAAAGGAAAATGTGCTCAGTGATGACTTGCAGTTTGTTTATTTATGAACCGAACAATTTATTTTTGGGAATGTAATGTTAAGACAATTTACTCAATGTAAACTTTATCGGTTGTACTATATTAATGCATGGTGACGAATGATGTTATGTTTCATATATATTCAATGTTATGGTATTCAATTAAGTCACAACAGCCCTCGGACGTTTCCGCCGTCTGGTTCGGGGGTGTTACATTTGGTTCTTAATGCTAGTTGACTTTCACTAATTACATGTTTATTGGAATTAGTGACTTTTGACTAAGGAAATTGTTATGAGCTTCTCTAACCATTTCAACAACTAAGAAAAGTCTATGTAATCTCAAGCTCCTTGGATTAATATAGCCAAATTAAGGATTTAAATCAAGTATTGCACCATTGGATTCTAATGATATGTTCATCAAAAGTCAAAGTGAGGAAACTTTAAGTTAACCATCTCTCCCTTATTGATCTTACATCAAACTCTTTTTTTGTTGAAATTTTCTATTTAAATCATAGTTTAATTCTAGTTTGTTTCAAGTATTTCAAAACACCAAAACCCCCATTTTTAATTTATTGTCATTTTCCAAGTATTTTTACAAAGAGATTTTTCATAGAGTTATTAAATTGAACCAATCTCTGTGGATTCGATCCCTTTACCACTATACACTATTTTAGTGTAAAAGATTTAGGGTTATTAATTTTGTTGGCCTCAGCAACCACCAGGTGGGGTTGTTGAGCAAAGAGAAAGTTGAAAAGGAGGAAGAGCATCTCGCGGATCTCGAGAAGGTGATTGTTGATGCAAAGACAAGCGTTGCGATAACTATTCTTAAGGATAAGATTAAGCTAGCTGAGGATCTGGAAAACGCAAATTTCTGGGACGTGGATGGATGGCGTGAGGCGTTGGCCAAACTGATCGATAAGCTTGTTGTCGCCAATCAGGATCTTGTGTTGTTTTTTACCGGAGGAAGGGAGAAGAAGGACACGACCGATGATGACCAGACTAAGGTCTAGGCCTTCTAAAAATTGGTTTAAATAGTTTTTCTTTTTGTCGGTGATGTAAGACAATTAACCTTTGGGCAGGGTTGATATGCAAGCCTTTCTTCTTTTGAATGACATTGTAGCATTTTCATTTTATATCCCCCTCATGGTTTCTGCACGGCTGTTATGATATTAAAATCCTTAGGATCCTAGAAAGATTGGTTCCTGTGAGTAATCCTGAAAAAGAATTTCTTTAGCATTTTATTCCTAGCATATTTGAAATTTGGTAATTAGATGATTTTAGTTTAGGACCCTGGAAAGTTCATGATCCTTAAACTTTATCTAAAGCTCTTTGAGAATAAGGATAGATGGAACTAGACGATCTCCAAGTTTTTTTCTTAAGCTTTGAAATTTGTTGAGGATAAATCTCAGTTTAGGAAAGAACTTCAGTTCACTGCCAATAACGAGGCGTTTTACCAATGAAGGTCGATGAGGATCCTTAAGGGCAAGGATCCTTACTCTCAGAGATAGGTCACATGTGGAAAATTTCTCCTTAGGATAACCTGTTTAGGTTATGGACTTTGACAAAATTCTTGTGTTACACCATATATTTGATAGATAACATGTTAATATTATATTATGCGGAGGATCTCAACTTATGATATAATTCATGGGAGATATCCTTACTTATACTAACATGAAAATGTTACAATTCGATTGTATTCTCTGGGGAAAATTCCCAATGTGTGATAACATGAAGATGTTATAGATCTTATGTAATTTCTAGGGCAAGATCCCAATCTTTGATAACATGAAAATGTTATAAACCTTAAGTAATTACTGGGGTAGGATCCTAATTTTTGATAACATAAAAATGTTATCAACCTTAAGCATCTCAACTTATGCTCAAAGATAGGAGGGTTGCCAAGCCACCAAATCGTGAAATGATCCCCTTATTTGTTTCCCATAGTTGGATATCGTGCGTCCAAGCGAGGTGTATAAACCTTAGTTTGTGTGAAAGAGGTAATTAGCTCTTTAAACCTTAAAGGGGATTAAGTGCCCTTAAGTGTAGGAGATATGATCAGTATCTAGCTTGTGTATATGATAGTCTAAAGATTACACCATTGGTATAATGGTGCTTCTCAAGTGTTAAGATATTGAGATCTTCGTATGTCATGATCTTCACGTTTCGAGATTTTCATCCTTGAGGATCCTTGTATTATAAGATCCAGGGGATCCTTGGATTTCAGGATCTTCGACCCCGATGGTCCTTCATGTTTCAGGATCATAGCTTACGGAGATCATTAGTTGTGTTTTGTTCTGCATGGAAAACATTAACTAGGGGTGGGCGTTAGTATGGCTAACGCCCCTCCGATGCTTAAGTTAGTAATGTATTCGAGGAGCAAAATAAGTAACAACGAAAATTTTAAGGTAAAGAACATGTGTACCTAGGTTTTGTCGTGGATCGATCGACCCTACTTACATGTAGTATGCTTTGAGGTGTATAGCATTCCAGGATCTTGGCAGAACGTCTCATTCAAGTGTCGCTAGCCAATATGCTCCTTTTCTCGCTTCGACATATATAAGATATGGTCCTTCCCATTTGGGAGCCAATTTACCTACACTGGAATCCTTGGTGTTTTGGAATGTTTTCCTCAATACCAAGTCCCCTATTTGAAACCTTTTAACTTTTACATTTTTATTATAAGCCTTAGTGAGCCTTTGTTGATGGGCAACCATGCGTATTTTGGCAAGATCTCTGAGTTTACCAATACTATCAAGATCCTGTGCTAGGATCCTATCGTTATTCTCTTGACCTTGTAGCAAGTATCTTTCCATCGGGATCACTACTTCGGTAGGGATCACCGCTTGTCCCAAATACCAAAGATTATTGGGTCTGACATGTGGCTACTTTGGAAGTAGTCCTATCTGCCCATAGGACGAAAGGAAGTTCTTCTACCCATCTTCCCTTCTTTTTGTCCAATATTTTCTTTAAGTTGTTTACTATGATTTTATTGCTAAACTCCGCTTGACCACTAGCTTGGGGATGAATGGGAGTTGTTGTTATCATTTTGATTCCCCAACTTGTGCAAAAGTCTGTTGTCCTTTTTCTTATAAATTGGGATCCATTGTCGCATATGATTTCAGCCGGGATCCCAAACGTAGTCAAGATATTACGTTTAGTAAATGAGACTACTTCTTTGTCTCTTGCTTGAACGAAAGCCTCAGCTTCAATCCACCTTAAGAAGTAATCAGTCATTACTAGCATGAAGACTTTTCCTCCTGGGGCCACCGGTAATTTTCCCACTATATTCATTCCCTATTTCATGAATGGCCATGGGGAGATAATTGGATGTAGACGATCCGCCGGTTGATGTAGGATGTTGCCATGTCTTTGGCAAGCATCACACTTTTGGGCATGTAGAAGAGAATCTTTCTTCATGGTTGGCCAGTAGTATCATGTTCTTAGTATCTTGGAGCATAAAGCTCTACCCCCAGTGTGATTGCCATAATCTCTTTCATGTATATCCTTTAAGACTTCTGCAGCTTCAGGATATTCTAAGCATCTAATGTATGGACCTGCCATAGATTTTTTATAAAGTTTACCTTGGATTAACACGAATCTTGAGACTTTCATCCTGAATGCTCTTTCGTTTTTTCTTCTGTCGGGATCGTGTCATTTTGGAGATACTCCATAATGGGTTGGGTCCATGATCGCAGACTTCTTCGAGGATCGTGTCCATTGGGGTCCCCTTGAAGAAGGATCATAGAGTCAGGATCTTCAATAACTGCTACACTTTTCGGATGTTTAGGATCTTCTGATTTATTGGAGAGGGTTTCTATGGTTGGGGTTATTATATGGGCTATAGGAATCTTTGTCTCTGGTGGGATTCTAAGGGAGGATCCTAAATTGGCTAATGCATCTGCTTTTGTGTTTTCTTCTCTGGGAACTTGGGTTAGGCTAAAGTTTTCGAAATCAGAAGCTAATTTTTTAAGGATCTCTATATATAATGCTAATATTTCACCTTTCACTTCATAAGATCCATTGAAGTGATTGGTTAATAATAAAAAATCAACAAATACCTGAAGATCCCTGATTTAAAGATCTATAGCCAATTGTAGTCCCATGATGAGTGCTTCATATTTTGCTTCGTTATTGGTAGTGTTGAATTCACAACTGACTGCCTGGGGTAGGATGTCCCCCTGTGGCGACTTTAGTATGATCCTTAGCCCAGTTCCTTTTTGATTTGAAGCTCCACTTTTAATAGTGTCCATTTCCCTAGGTGTTTGTCTTTTAGGAGTTGTGACTTTATGGCGGATCGTGGTTGATATCTGATGTCAAACATGCTTTACTTTACCAACCATTTCGCCATTCTTCTTAACATTTCTGGTTTCCTCATGACATTCTTAAGAGGATAATTAGTTTTTACATATATAATATGTTTTTCGAAATAATGTCTTAATTTAGTGGAAGCAGTTACTAAGGCAAGAATTAGTTTTTCGATGTGAGAGTATCTGGTATCAGGATCCAGGAGACTTTTACTTACATAGTAGATAGGGTGTTGATCTCCGTTAAGATCCTTGGCCAAAACGACACTTACCACATTTGAGGATACTGAGAGGTAGAGAAGAAGTGGTCCCCTATCTATAGGCTTCACTAGCAGTGGAGCGGAGCTTAGATACTTTTTGAGTTCCTGGAAGGCTTTCTCGTGTTCTCCTGTCCACTCAAATTTTTTGTTCTTTTTCAAGATATCATAGAAGGGATTGCACCTTTCTGAGGATCTTGAAATGAACCTGTTGAGTATTGCTACTCTTTCGGTTAGCCTTTGGATGTATTTTGTTGAAGATGGGGATTTCAGCTGGATGATTGCTTTGATCTGCTGTGGGCTTGTTTCTATTCCTCTCTTGGTTACCATATATCCAAGGAACTTGCCCGACTTCATCCCGAAATGGCATTTGAGCGGATTCAACTTCATATTGTATTCGTCCAAGATGTCAAATGCTTCCTTAAGATCTCTGAGGTGATCTTCAACTTTCATTGATTTTACTACCATGTCGTCAATATAGACTTCCATGGTGTCCCCCAACTTGTCTTTAAACATCCGATTCACCAGTCTTTAATATGTCGCTCCTGCATTTTTAAGATTGAAAGGCATTGTAGGTTAACAATATATACTTGTTGGTGTTATGAATGTTGTATCTTCTTGATCGGATGGCTCCATCTGGATTTGTTGAAATCCTACTGAAGCGTCCATGAAGGTTAAAAGTTCGTGGCCAACCGTTGCATCTATCATAGAGTCAATGTGTGGTAAAGGGAAAGGATCCTTAGGAAAAGCCTTATTAAAATTTGTGTAGTCTACACATACTCGCCATTTTTTGTTTTTCTTTTGGACGAAAACCACATTAGCTAGCCATCTTGGGAACTTTACTTCTTTGATCATCCCTGTTTTGAGGAGCTTCTCTACTTCTTCTTGGATGATCTGATTCCTTTCAGATGCAAACTTCCTTCTCTTTGGTTTTATTGGTCTGAAAGAAGGATCAATATTAAGTTTATGAGTAGTAATACTCTTGTCTATACTTGTCATATCTTCGTGTTTCCATGCGAATGTCTTGCTTCTGGTTCTTAGGAAGTTCAACAAATCTTGCTCGATTTGTTCAGGCATTGAGGATCCTATGAGGAGTTTAGCTTCTTGATCCTCGATGCCCAGGTGAACTTCTTTCACGTCCTGTTCCTTTGTTTCTAGAACATGTCGTTCCCCTATCTTAATTGCTATGTTTGTTGAGGTTTGATTGTGGATTTCATAGAGGTTTTATAACATTCTTTCGATTCTTTTTGATCTCCCATGATCATTACTGTCCCCAATGGAGTAAGTATTTTTACACATTGATGATAGGTTGATGGCACTGCTTTCATCTCGTTGATCCATGGTCTACCTAGTATCACATTATAAGAAGATAGGGTGTAAATAACATATAAATTTTGTACGGAGTTTACCCCTTCAATGTGTATTGGTAGCTTTATCTCCCCAATCGTGTGTTTTGTTTCCCTGCTAAGTCCTATGAGGACTGAGGATCTCGTGATTATCTATGATTAAGGGATATTCATTCTTTTCAGAGCGTCTAGGAGTACGATACTGACTGAGGATCCTCCGTCAACAAGGATCCTTTTGAAGAAATGGTTAGCCATATACGATGTTATTACGAGTCCGTCATGGTGACGATCCTGAATTCCTTCCCTATGCATCTTGTCAAACGTGATCTCCTTCTCACTCCTAACCATGGAATTCTTCCGTGCACTATCTTCCTTTTTTGTTATAGAGACCTTGGCGTGTCTTTTAGCCTGAGAATAAGAGGTACCAAGATGTTAGATCCGATTGAGATAACATTAATTATCTTAGCGTCAGAGGGTGGAGATCCTGGTTTCTCGGCGATCCTGTGACCATCCTGGCTGTTCTCCCTGTGTTTTTCTCTTTTTCTGTCTATGATCTCTTTGAGGTGTCCCTTACTAAGGAGGTGGCTGATTTCTTTTCTTAGGGCTATGCAGTCCTCTGTCACATGGCCAAAGTCTTCATGGTAAGCGCACCATTTGGACTTATCTTTCCAAGTGATGGACTTGTTATCCCTTTTCGGCCATCTTGCTTTGTCTCCAAGATCATGCATAGCATGAATTACACCTGAAATATCCACAGAAAAACAATAGTCAGTAATTTTAGGAATTTTTCCTTTTTCTCCTTCATCTTTGAGGGCATTGACCCTGTGATGATCCAGTTTGGAATAGGGCTTCGACTTGTAGGATCTTGAAGTCGAGGATTCGGCCTTTCTATTGGGATTCTCATATTGATTCACAGGGTTGCTTCTATTTTGGATTTCTCTATCCTCTTTGATTCCTATGAACCTCAATGCTCGGCACCTGACTTCATCCAATCTTTTGCATGCGGTCATTACAAGGTCTTCATAGAATGATGAATCCTTTCTTAGTCCCAGTTTAAATGCCTCTACTGCGGTGGCCATGTCGATGTTGGGGATGCTTAGAGCTTCCCTGACAAACCTGTTAACAAAGTCCCTAAGTTTTTCCTTAGGATCTTGAACCACCTGGTAGAGATCACTAGTGATCTTCTCGAAGGTTCTGCTGCAAGAAAACTGGTTATTAAACATATTGACTAAGTGTGCAAATGAACTAATGAAGTATGGGGGAACGTTTAGCAGCCATTTGAGGGCTGATCCTGTAAGGTTCGAACCAAAGCCTTTGCACAGGCAAGCTTCCTTCAAGTTCCCTGGGATGGGAATGATCTCCATCCTTTCTGTATTGGGCTATATGCTCTTCGGGATCTGTAGTTCCATCGAATAGCTTCATGATGAGAGTTTGAAAGCGCTTAGGAACTTCGGTATCGGCTATCGCGGGAGCAAATCTCAAGATTCTGTGACTTGTTGGAGACGCTTCAGGTATTGGTTGGACCACTCCGAGTACACTGGTGATCATTTGCCTCAGTTGCTGAAGTTCCCTGGCCATGTTTGAATTTATTCTTGCATCAACATTAGTATAGTTGGTATTAATAGTATTTTTGTTTAAGAAGTTACTAGAATCGAGGTTTCTAGGAGTATTGAAAGGATCATTGAGATCATTGATCACGGGTGCTTGGTTGTCCATAGTTGTCCCTAGGGTGACACCACGGTGGCAGGAACTATGTTCTTCTGATGATTCTCTGAGGATCCTGCGTCACCAAAGTTCAGGATCCTTGGTTGTACTGATGGGTTTTGACTTTTGAGCATTACAACATTCCTATGGTGTACATGCAACCCTAATTGCTTTGGATCTAAGTTTTTCTCTATTGAACATGCAAATACAAACTCCAAAGCAATAACCCTATGACTAGCATACAATTTTCGAAATTGACATATAAACTAGGGTTAGATGATTACCTCACTTGTTATATTGTAATAACAAGAACAATCCTTGACTTCTGAAAGCCTAGTGCCCCAAGTGTTGCACCTCTAACGAAGTTACAAACACCCAATGCAAAGAATGACTTGGAGAGGGAAGGATTTTCAGCTAGGGTTCTCTTAGAATCTCAGGGCCGAAAATCGCATGGTAAAGGGTTCTATATATAGTTGTGGTTGCTAGGGTTTTCAGGTGGAAACGCTAATACCTTGCTTAGGCAACAAACAACCCATGAACTCCTTCTTTAGATACCTTGGACGAAATCTGTTGGGCTTCCCAATATGATTTCGTCCACTCCAATTTATGGAATCCATCAACCCAATTCTGCAACTATTAATGATTTGCAGAACAGTCCCTCAATTATTAATCAGTTTCTTTAATCCCAAAATTAATATCAAATTAATTTCTGAATAATTACCAATTAATAATATGATTTCCAAATAATATATTAATCTTGTAATATATTAATAAAATCATTTTGAGTACCAATTTGTTATTCATATAATAAATCCTACTCCCTCTCTCTCTTTCCACTTGTCATCCTATCAAGTTGCATGAGTGAAGGCAACCCAAAAGGACCATGCTACATATCAAATCAAGTATATACCAATAATATTTATGTGCTTAGACACCTAATCCAACAACCTCCTACTTGGATAAGTCTAATAACTATTATTGCAAGTATGACTTCAAAATTTGACTAGGAATCGTAGCTTTCAAAAGCCGTTGTCAAACTCTGATCTTATAAGTAGTGCGTTCTTTAGATAAGTGATCAAATATTCCTCCATTCTACAAGATATCGTATGGACATAAGACATGGATTCATAATCATTCTCTATGCCCATGTGTTGTTTCCCGATTTCCTATTTTTGACGATTGAGAATAGACTACAATTGAACACATCAACTTAGTCCAGGCTTGGCCAAGCTCTTAGGGTGTCATCACTAAATCATCGAGGGGCCCACATATATCGCTTTTATCCCTCTTAGGGTAAAAGGAACGGATAAACTTCAACTCATATGCTTGCTTAATTTACTCATCAAGTCACACACAATAATACATTTTATAACACCAAGTTACTGGCGCGTTTACGTATCATTAATGTGAAACCGACTTGTAAACTGCAACTCATATGTCTTTGTTTCAAGAATATAAGATATTATCGTCTCATAATCACTCATGATATAATCCATGAACTGATTCAAATGAGCATAGATTTAATCCAATACTCAAATCCTATTTCAAGAGTACTCATGAACACTGCAACAAACTTGTGCTATGTCTAAACACTTAGACAATCTACAGTCGGATTCATGACAGTCTTACCTCATCACTTACTTCCAAAGTATGATCGACTGTGGATGTTCGTATAATCCTATTATTCGGTAAGCAAAACATGTGAAGTGAAACACGAGAATTATCTAATTAACTATGGTCTCAAAACTTTTGAATATAAATAAAACACTTATTATTTAATCACCATATTAATCGGACTTTATTCATTGTACACTGTTTCGACTAATCAACCACCTGAATTAAAACAATAGTCATCCCATGCTCCAAGCATGCATACTATGTTTATCTATGGTCATTTCCTTGTGAAATAGATCAAACGAACACATTTCCAATGATGCTCATTTCACAATTCCAAATCTTTATCACAAGTGTAAGAATGCCAAGTTATTGCCACTACTAGAATATGTTAGAGTCTAAACTTACATGTAATGATCGTTTTGTAATGTCTAGGCACAAAAGTCACAAAGACTCGACTAATGATATTACAAAACATTCCATTAGAGATTATTACAAGACAATTCCCCATAAATGAAGTCTCGCATTCAAGGTACATTCCTTGAACATCCTTCTTGCATAAAAGTTTCTAACTTACATAAAGATTCTCAATATCCAACTCCTATTATGGAAACATTTCCATAATTTCCATATGACAATCTATTCTTAATAGAATCCTATCTATTCAGAATTATATCAATATGGTCCATCCATTACTATACTTCCAACTGTCCACAAGCAACCAATCTTCGGTAAATCTTAGATTGACCTTGACAGTTGTTTAACAACTTCAGTCATATCTAGTCCTTTTTCCCTCTTAATGCGCTAGGCATTTGGAAACATCAGAACATGCGAAGATTATAGCATATGAAATCAATCCTATACTCGAAGCATATAGGATACGATTCATAATGTCTTACATAAAGATATGATACTTGACCAGTCTTTTGCTAAAATATTCCCAAATATAGAATTTCCTATGTTGAAACATTTCAACATGATATTCATATATGTCCATGACTTAGTTTGATTAAAATTTCAATCTAAACTTTTAGATTTGAATGAAGTATAATTGCCCTCTCCCTTAAATCTTACTATAGCGAAACAATTTCCAAATTCTACAACTTTGCAAACTTAGAACTTGGTTTCCTATAAATAGCATTGCTAACTTGCAACACTTAACATAATAATCAGGCTCCCACTAGCATAACAATTATGTTCTTACCAACATAACAATTATCCTCCCACTAGCTTTTACATGTACTCAGAAATCAGCTAGACTTCTAGAAATCAATACTTATTGACTTTCTTACCGAAGTTCAGATGTCTGATACGTGGTACTTCGATAATTCTTTGTCAAGACTTCTCAAGCTCAAACACCTTTCATTAGACAACTTATGTGTGTGTCTAACCCCTTTTATAACTTATGGAAATAAGTCCCGAATGTTCAAACTATTTGCCATTTCTCACAATTTGAACTATGAAAAGGGATGTCGTAATCATACTCAAATTTGAGAACGCAATTACCACAACTTCTTACTCTAATCCTTTGAAATCTACTTAGTGAAAGCGTTTCCTCACAATCATTTTCATGAAGTTGAAAGAAACCTCTTGCCACTTAGATTTTATGGTGTATGTGTTTCTATCCATGTGAACTTGTAATTTCAAACCACTATCATAAGACAAGGTTTATGACAAATTCAAACTCATATGGATTGAACCTGCTTAATCTTAATTTCTTGCCATTCGGCAGCACAAGGGCCTACCAGTGCCTCCAAATTATTGAGCAGCTCACCTACACTGATCAATGTACTTTCACTGATCAAGGTATTTTTCCTTATGCAATCAAATGAGAACTCATAGAACTCACACATATGGTCTACTTAACTATAATGGTCATCGAAACAAGATCATGTCAACATGACAGGTTATAAATCTCAAGTCATGTGCTAGTGATAACTAAAAGGTTTATTCTTGATTAGTTCTTAAAACTATTCAAGACCATTAAGACTCCCACTGACCTCTTTACATATAAGATTCTCTGTCAAGCAACATTTCTTGACAAACAAATATTCAAGAGTTGGTATGGATTCTTATCAAGATAACGCTTCATGTAATTGGTCTTAGTTGGTCTTTATTTTAGCCAAAACATCACAACTACCAATTTCAAATGTGCAAGAGTAAGAAACATTTCTACTCCACATTTCATGAGGTGTTATAAACCTACTTAAAACATGTCACTCAAGGTACAACTTGGAGTAACTAGAGTATGACTCTAATACTCAACTTTGGAACGAAGTATGACTCATCTTCTTGATTTAACCATTTCTACATTTCCCGATACCTCTTCTTAGTCATGAAAATGCACTAAGGTGTCCTTAGAGGATTAATTGTGACATGGTTCCATAATCATTAGGATGATCATAAAACATGATACTAAAGTTCTCTCTTTTCCTTTCAGATTGGAGAAATTTATCTTTCTGCCTAATTGGTTCTTCTTATTCGTTCTGCTATACTTTGAAACTTTTCAAGGTACTAGAATTACACTTAATCTTGTAAGCATAACCATATTTACCGACCTATCAGTAAATCATGACGAATAGACTTTAACGTCCTTTGTGGTGGATCTGACCAGTGCACATAAATGTGTACTAGATCCTTTAGCCTTTCACTTGAATCACATACATATATGAACAAGGAATTAGTCTCAATTTACCAAGGATCAAGATTCTCATAGATCACACAATTCAAATGGTATGATTCCAAGTTTCTATCCAATTGAAATTTGGGTGATGAGAATCCTTCCTCACTTAGCAAATTACGATACTACCATAAATGATATAACCAAGAATCAAATCCATTTTAAACATTGCTAATAATAGAAATATATAAACACCAATTTTCCATAAATGCCACTGCAAGGAAATATAATGTAAATAAAAACAATTTTATTAATGTGCGGAAAACTTGTCTTTACAATACAAATACATGCGAAAACTATGTTTCTAAATATTCCTAATCAATCTATCATAACTCCTAAGCAGCAGCTCAAAAAGCCGATCATCGAACCATGTGATTAATATCCATCTCTTCACGATCAGACTCAACTTACTCTTCTTTTAAGCTTCCTTCCTTTTCTTCGATCCTACAAAACGTCAAAATGCATACTTATCAAATCATGTATTGATGTTGGGTTATATTTTTGTGGTTTATGCTGGGCATATAGTGTTTTTGTTCTTGGGCTTGAAATGTTATTTTTTTAAGGCTTTAATGTATTCTCGGTTAGCTGGACCGAAATCATCTAGTGATTTCGGTCATGAATGGGCTTGGGTGTTAATGGGTTGTATACTTGGTTCATATTTAAGCTTAGCCAAATATTGTTTTAGGTTGTTCGTTCATTTTTATTCTTGTTGGTGTATCCGGCTGTGAAGGCTTTCCTTGATGTACCAGACGATTTCTTCAAATACAATCGTGTGCATTAAGTTATTTTGAGTGTTCTTGAATCACTATTTGGTTTACATTGCGCATTCACTAAATAGATTGATTGATATTATGTGAGATATATTGTTTTGGGACTTACAATTGGTATCAGAGCCTCGTGCAGGTATCAATCAATTCAAGAACCTTGGAAACCTGTTTTTAGTAGTTTTGAGAACTCTTTTCTTAATTGGAGATTAACTAGTTTCTATTGAAATTAATCAATTTTTGCCTAATCATCGATTAACTGTTCTTGAAATTCTGGAAGTTCTTTGTGTTCTTCGTAATCTTCATCTGAATTATCGGAATTATCCTGGAACCTTATGATTTAAATCACGAAACTTAAGGAATTTCGGTATAACAAATCACAGTGTTCAGTTTCATTATCTTTAAGGGTGTTCAGTGAAGTGTTTTGGTCAAAGTCCAGGATTTTTGGTCAAAGTTTAGACCGAATTTTGTTTGATTTTTGGTTGAATTTCTAGACCGAATTCTTTAATGTGTTCGGTTAACCATATTAAGGTGTTCGGTCAATAACTCAGTTGACTTTTATTGTCTTCGGTCTGCCCTTGACTTTTGGATACTTTTGGTTTTATTAATTGAAATGGATTCTCAATACAATAGTTAATAAATACACAACATATGTTACATCGTAAACACCTAACAGTCCTGAACACTATTGCATGTTGTCTCTTAATCACTCGACATCCTAATCAAGTTCCAGCAGCTTTAGCTTTGTTACCTGTGATGCATATAGTTTGACTAGGTCAGGTTTGGAGAAACCTGGTGAGAAACATAGTGTTTTCAATCCTACAATATTATTATGATATTAATCCATAAATAATAAACCTGCAAAACCAATTATTACCAACAATATATCATTTATCATAGATATCCATAAGACAATCTACCTCGTCCCATCAATTCTCACATACTGATCCTATAACATTGATCCTTAAGATCTAAACTGATGGATCACTGTAAACAACGAGTAGAGTCATCTGCTTTGGGGATTCCATGGAAGTAGAAGTCAATAAAGGCAACCATTAGAGGATAGATTATAAACACCAACGAGAATGGATATCTGTTATGTTACATAATATGTTTGTGGGTTATAAATCCACATTAACAACGTAATTCACGAGACTTGTCTAGATTAGTCAAGTGTTGTTGTCTTACTCTATGAGATGACCAGACATACCTAACTAGTTGCCTCTTGTCGTCTTACTCTAGGAGATGACCAGACATACCTAACTAGTTGCCTGATACAGACCCGCCATTTACGGCTATCCAAAAAAGAGGAGGAATAATAGTTCAATACTCTGGTATGTAACCCATGCCCTGACATGCAAAACTGTCATAGAACACAACTCTACTCGTTGTTCTAATCTCACATACACCCTTGGTATAAAACTACCCAAAATTCGAGCTTAATTGAACTAAGCATTCCTTTCAAGTATTAGTTTGTAAATAGACATGACTATTAAACCCATAATCCATCTTAAACACAAATTTCATGTTTATAAAATACTACTGCAATATCGGGTATAACTAAGCACTTATTCAATTTACTTTGAACTAAGTATCTTATATGAGTCTTAGTTTATAACTAGACATGACTACTATACCTATAATCAATTTCCAAAACGATTGTTAATTTAGGAAAATACTTATCATAAAATAGGTATACATTTAACACAAAGTTAAACAGTAAGTATTTGGTATACATTTATTATTCTTAAGTAAAGATACTTATTTTAAGATAGTCATGTAGTATTACCAAATATTTCTTATAACATAACCACAATCTTATCCGATTCGTACAGTGTAAGTATTACCAAATATACATTTAACACATATTCCCGATATATAATAAGCAAATAATTCACATATAAACTTTCAACTAATATTTAATACTTTTAATAAATACTTGTATTAAATCATGTTCTTGAAAGTAACTATGTACCCACTTGATTGAGGTGGAAGACTTAAGGGAAAGTCAGCTCCTTGGCTAACATTTCAACTTTTTCCTTTTAAACGACCTAAATGCGAATATTACTAAGTCTTAGTATTCTTTCATATTTATATGGGTTATATTAATCGTTATCGGATTCTTCAGTAATCCAAAAAAAAAATACTTCAAGTTCTACCTGATAAGGAATGACCAGGTAAGATTATATCGAAGTAGGATTTGTTTGATAAAAAGATGTATCGTTTGGAAATTCCACTTTAAACACCTCACAGATCTAGCCTGGACATCACTCCCATAAGTAGATCACTCAGTATTATAACTGGAATTACTGATAAATCTTATTTATAAGTTCATAACAATAATGATGAACACAAATATAAATTACACTTAACAAGAGTAGTAAGTGTAACTCACCTTATGAGATGTCTAGCGAAAACTTAGAACTCCACGGGCAGAACTTCGTCATTAAGTCTTTCTTCTGAAAAGATTCCTCCGACGCTTCAACGCTCAACTTACGGTACTAAAACACCAGAAAAAGATGTCAAATCACGAAGGATTGACATGCTCGAGGGTAAGAAGACAAAGACCCTTGAATCAAGAAAATTGTGCAAGAAATATGAAAGGCTAGAGCCTCTTATTTATAGTAAACAAATTTTCGAAAAGCTCCCTTATAGTTTGTAACGTCCCAAAAATAAGACAAAAAAATTTCAATTTTAATTTAATAAAATGGTAATCCAAACATTGTCATACAACCAAGATAAAACAAAATATATCACTACATCACAAAATATCATATTAAATCACAAAATGCGGAATAAAATGGTGTGTGCTCTGCAATCATCCCCAGCTCTTCCCTTTTGAACAAGAAGTACCTGAAATATAAACTGAAAACCGTAAGCACAAAGCTTAATGAGTTCCCCAAAATACCACATACCACACATAATAAACACATACGGGGCCCCCTCCCTTCATCGGGCCCCGCCTGAGTCTCACCCGACCTCGGGCTCCGATCGTCATCGAGCCCCGCTCGATTTACAAATCTATCAATAACCAAGTCCCACTTGAAATTGGGTTCCACCCGATACACATATAAGCATATAAACATATAATCATACTAACACATGCGATAATCACAAAGATAACAACATACAATACAGTAATCGGGTCTTGCCTGACATCGAGCCTCACTCGGTATACATACCAATACATACACATGCAAGAGTTACGCAGACATCTAGCATCCTACATAATAAACCATGGACCGACATTGGTGCCTTCGACCCGCTAAACAAAGTGAGGAAACTCACCTTAGACTGTTGAATCTCACGTATAAATCTCTGGCTGTTGGTCCGCTAAAACCTCCGCACTATCAACATAAAACAACATCCGGTTAATAATTCAATCCCGACTCACACTAAGAGTCTAAACTAGGGTAAAAGACCATTTTACCCTTTACTTAACTTGTCCCAAGGCCAAGGCCCAAGCCAGCTATCCAAAAGTCCCAAATTCCAAAATGATCACCCAAAGTCCAAATATGGTCCAATCATCCAAATTGGGCCCAAATCCCTTTGTGGTCATTTAACCAAAAGAGTCCAATAAAATGGCATCAGCCCAAAAATAGAATTCTGATGGCCCAACAAAGCCATAGACTCCTAAGGTCCAACATGGGCCTAATAACCAAAATCCAAAAATTCTGAAGCCCACTGTTGAGTATGTGGGGCGTGATGGGTTTTGAGCATTCTAACACTCCTATGGTGTACATGCAACCCTATAAACCTTGGATCTATGTTTTCTCTATTCTGCATGCAAATATTAAATATTCCAAGGTTTCATCCTAACTAGCATATTATGAAGCACCTATACTATAAAGTTCTAGTTAGATGACATACATTTTGATGTAGCTTGATATCTTCAAGCTTTAAGAGCTTAGCCCCAATAGTGTGGAAGCCTCAAGTGGAATCACAAATCACCAAAACACCTTGGAAGAATTTGAGAGAATATGTATGCACACTAAAATCGGCCCACTCTTATGTCCTCACACACTAGTGCCATTTCTTGTGCCAAAGGCCTCTTTATATAGTATGGAGGATTAGGGTTACATTCATGTAAACCCTAATACCCATGACCTTTCATTTCATAGGATCCATGGGTTAAAACTCCATGGACTATCCATGATAGCTTAGCCCAACCTAAATGAACTTGGCCCATTTCATATATATAAGAGTCCATATTTAATTAGTTCATTTTGATCACTTAATTAATTCTAAATTAGTTCTTGATCAATACTAATTAAATAATATGATTCCATATTAATATATTAGAACTTATAATATATTAATATAAATCATAAATATATTATTCTCAAAAGACTATTCATATAAATTGTGTCGGTGAAGTGCAACCCAAATGGACCATGCCGAGTCGGGTCAAGTACATACAAAATATAGTTATGGACTTAGACATTAATCCAACAGGGCGTACTCTGCCCGTACGCTTAGTGTACACGCTTTAGGGCTAGTACGTACCAGCTTGTACGTCCAGCGTACTCCCCAGTTGGCCATCGCATATCATTAAACACTTAATCCGCTTAGCCCTTACTCCATACTCTCAGATCTGACTTCCTTAAGGTGACATATCACGTAAAGTTGGCAATTTTACGTGCATACATGGCTTAATGAGGCTCTAAAGCTCAAAAGATCTTAATAAGGGTCTTAACACATGCATGAGTCCATAAAAAGATACATACCAGAATACAAACGTTACATAGCTACTTAAACGACTAAACAACCCTTTATAATACTATTTTAAATAGGTTTATTAATATTTGTACTAAACTAATATAAAAAATATTCAATATTACTCTTGTATTAACTGCATCGTCGATACCTTTCTAATGACTACCAATATATATATATATATATATATATATATATATATATATATATATATATATATATATATATATATATATATATATATATATGGGTGACAATTTTCGACACGACCCGCGACACGATACAAAATAAATGAGTTTGGGTTGAGTTTTTCAACCCGCTAATCCGCCAACCTGCTTATTAAACGGGTTATATATGGGTTTCTCAAAAAATAAACGGCTTGACTTGCCAACCCGTTTATATTTTTAATAAAAAAATTATTTTATTTTTAAATGTATTTATATATATCAAATATTAATATTTAATAAGTACTATTCATGCACTAGTTACGAGATAATAGGAATGGTCCTTTATTTTTCAAAATTACTGTATTAGTCCCTATCATCGAATTTACAAACATGATCCCATGCTTCACAAAAATTACAAAAATTGACCTTGTATATAAGAGAACATTATAAAAATAATCTAAATAGTATATTATCAATCAAACAATCCGTCACAATGCTTTCCACTTTATAAAAGTAAATAATAAGAACATGGTTATTGTGGTCAAACCAATAAATAATAAACCTTTTTGGGCCTAAGAATATTAAATATAGTGATCCGTGATATTTAGACCTATTGGGCTAAACATGTTAGGTAACCCAAATACTAGGAAAACCCGGTCTAAAACAGTGTTGAATATACTCAGCAAACCGCCCGGTCCACTGTTAGCTTCTTCTGTGAAAGATGAACAGGTGATGTTGAGTTTGGACTTTGGGCGCTTGAAAGTTCAAGTGGAAGAAGCTAGGGCACGCTTTCTCCCTCTGGATCGTCGTCAAGTTTTTTTGTGATAAAAATTGGCCTCAGATAGGGCAAATGCCGTTCATATCGCAAACGCAGAGGCAATCAGATTACAATCTCATACCTGCAAGCTGCCCAATCGTCATCGACAATGGCGCATCTTACTTCAGAATTGGGTAAAATTAAAATTTTCTGATAAAAGTTTGATATTGTTCTTAAAGCTACTCGACACATCATTTGTACTATACATGCGTTCGTGAGTGTGTTGATATTGCTATTATGTTCGTGTGTGCTGGTTGTAGATGGGCAGGAGAGAGTGAACCTCGGATCATCTTTCGCAACATTGTTCAGAGACCTCGCCACAAGATAACCGGTATACTAACTCCTATTTTACAACTTTGTGTTGATTGTTTGATTAATTGCGATGAAACGCTTGTTCTCTTCCTGACCTTCTTATACTCATTCCATTTCGTCATTCTCAGGAAATGCCATGCTTTGATTTTGAAAATTCAAATTCTTTTCTTTCCCCGCTGAAGTTATTTGATTTTTGTGTGAAATATTACATGTTTATTATTATTATTTTTTCTTTACTATGTAGTGACATATTGAAAAGAGATATTGGTAAATTAATAACATAATGTATATCCAATTAAGATTTCATAAGCAGAAAGTTTGTCATAAGTCTAAACACATAGCTTCTTTAAATGATTGATACCTGAAAGATACAAGGCATGTGCTTTTCAGCTATGTCTAGTATTTTTGTGATGTTGTCTAAAGATAAACGAGGGATGATGGATGGAAGATGTCTCATGAGCTACATTGAGGATCTCATTATCTTTAGGGTTTTAACAACACTGCACATAACCGATAGCAATTCTTGTTAAGATTTTTAGAGAATTGATTCAAGAACTATATGGCAATGTGGAAAAACTCCATATGTTAGTAACCATTTTTTTCTTTTTTCTTATGCACTTATGCAGGGGAAACAGTGACAATTGTTGGTGACCATGATCCTGCTTTGCTAAAGTACTTTGATTGCACCCGTTCTGGACCACGTTCAGCATTCGATAATGATGTTGTCTTCCAGTTTGAGATAATGGAATATGTAAGCTTTTCATCTTTAGTGATGCTTGAGTTAACCATGAAAACAATCTTAAAATTGCAGATTTGTATGATTTTGTTTAGTTTTCTTTATCTCTGGTAAATAACCTTGGTTGCTTTTTCCTTGTAGATTCTTGACTTTGCATTTGATAGATTAGGGGCAGATGAATCTCCGGTACATCTGCATACTTATTTTGTTCTTTTCAAGTTGTCATTAGATCATATATAAGTATATAACCATGACATGCATATTTCTAGTTGTATTATATTTGCTAACAATTTGTTATTTTCTTTGTCATTGATGTCAGAACAGATTAATCATCCTATCCTCATTACAGAATGTGCATGCAATCCAGTACAATCACGTAGTAAAATGGCTGAACTTTTATTTGAAACATACGGGGTTCCTTCTATAGGTATGAAACATATGAATTTTAACTTGTAATTTATTCATTATTTGTTTATTTTTCTTATTTTAACCATCTTTATTTCTCAGCTTTTGGTGTGGATGCTGCTTTCAGCTATAAGTACAATCAAAAACTTGGAATTTGTGATAGAGATGGTCTCGCAATTTGCTCAGGGTTTTCCACAAGCCATGTGATCCCTGTATGTGTGTGTATATAATACTTATATATATATATATATATATATATATATATATATGTGTGTGTGTGTGTGTGTGTGTGCTTATGTAATTTTTGGTTATGTAGACAATTTGACAAAGTTTCTATTTACTCCATTGTCTCATTTGAATTCAGTTTATCAATGGAGAGCCTGTTTATGAAGCATGTTGTCGTACAAATGTTGGTGGTTATCATGTCACTGATTACCTAAAGCAACTTCTATCACTTAAATATCCACATCACATGTGAGAATAGAATTTTTATGTTTCCTTGTAATCATGTTTGAGACTTCCATGAGTATCTTTTGACATCTTGGAATGTATAAAACAGGGCAAGGCTTACATGGGAAAAAGTAGAAGATTTGAAAATGGAACATTGTTATATCACCCTCGATTATGCTTCGGAAGTTAGATTGTTTCAGGTTTTATGATATCATCAACTCTATATTTAATAAATTTTCCCTCTACTCTTCTAGACTTAACAAGCTTTCTAGGGTTATTTTCAAATTATTAGAATGGTGTGGACATTATCGTCCTTTGCACAAACGAGAGATTGAAGTCTGTAAAAAAAAATTAATTTTTGTCTCATCCACATCAATCCCACTGCCGGTCTGTAGTACAATCATGACATCTCCTTTATCTTATTGTCTCATAAGTACAACCTGTTCTGTCATGTCATGTGTACTGTCAGTACAACATGATATGCTATTTTGTTGTGTCATGTCATGTTAGTACATGTTTTGTTGTGTTATGTCATGTCACTGCAACTTGTTCTGTTGTGTCTGTACAACTTGTTCTGTCATGTCATGTCATGTCAGTACAACCTTTTGTCATGTCATGTCAGTACAACCTGTTCTGCTATGTCATATCATATCAGTACAACTTGCTCTGCTTTGTCATGATGCCATCTGTTCTGTCCTGCTATGTCGTATCAGTGAATCTTGTTAGTACAACATGTTCTGTCCTGTCTTTTCAGTACAACCTTTTGTGTCATGTCATGTCATGTTATTACACCCTATCTGTTTTGTTGTGTCATGTCATGTCAGTACAACCTACCTGTTCTATTGTGTCATGTCATGTCAGTACAACCCACCTTTCTGTTGTGTCATGTCATGTCAGTCCAACCTGTTCTGTGGTGTCATGATGCCATTTGTTATGTCGTGTCATGTCATGTCATATCAGTGAATCTTGTTATGTCCTGTGCAACAAACGAAGGCTAAAGATTTTAACCTTTTGAATTTTAATATTACAGAAAGGGGGAAAAGAAGCTGAAGAGAAGACCAGGTGTTGGCAACTTCCATGGACACCAACACCAGTGGAAGAGCCACCTTCAGAAGAGGAGATTGCTAGGAAAGCAGCCTTAAGGGAAAAACATGGCCAAAGGTTACGGGAAATGGCTGAGGCAAAAAGATCTTCAAAAATTAATGAATTAGAAAATGAATTAAAGGGGTTGGAGTTTCTTATACAACAACTTAGACATGTAAATGGAAATGATATTCCATCTTTCTTGGCTGAGACTGGTTACATTTCTAAGCAAGAAATTGAATCTGCTATTGTTAAAGTAACACAATCATTAAGGAAAGCTAAAGGAGAGCAAGATGAAATTGAAGAGAAACAAGATCCTTCTGCAACAGAAAAGTATACCCTCATTGATATTCCTGACAATATGTTAACCCCAGAACAGGTATTGTGTATATTGCACTTGTCACTTTTAAATGCAAGAAATAGCAACGTACTTTTATTCATTTGTTTAATCTAGCATCATACTTTCATGTATTTGTATTACAAACAATCAAACTTAATAAAAGGCTATATTTGGGTAGATTTCTCAAAATACAATGCCTAGATAACAAGATTTTGTAAGCATAATGCTGAAATATGAAGAAATGAAAGTTGGATTCTATGCTAAATAAAAAAAAATGAAATTACGTTGCTATCTCTTGCATTTATCCATATTTGAAATTCAATTTCATCATGTGTTTGGTTGCCAAAAGAACAACACATTCCATATCGATGGATGGAATAAATTGAATTCCATTCATGTTCTTTTACTAAAAGACGAAAATACCCTTGTTATATACTATATATATTAAAGGCTTAATTTAAACAAAAACCGTATATTTTGTGTTTTTTCCGGATTAAATCTCAATTTTTTTTAACTGAAAAAAATCTTGTATTTTTTAAAGTTTCCCGATTTGGCCCTTTTAGTCATTTTTTGCCAAAAAAAAATTGTAAAATGTGAGTTTTTTCAAGAAAAACTAAAAAAGTTGAGGGTTTATTTGGAAGCATTTAGAAGGTTGAAGTTTTTTTTTTGGAAAAAATTACAAAGTTGAGGGCTTTTTTCTGGAAAAATGAAAAAATACAAGGTTTTTTTAGGCAATTTTTTTGTTGAGGTTTAATCTGGAAAAAACACAAAATATAAGTTTTTTTTTTTTTAGATTAAACCTATATTAAAATGAATAGATATAAAAAAAATAAATATAAATGAAAATATAAAAAAAATGTTCAATTTTTGTTATTGAATCCCATTCCTATTTCTACAAACCAAACACATGACAGATTCCAACATAAAAACATTAACATAACCAAACTCCACCCTTAGTCATTTAATCTGGTATTCTTTGTAACCTTGTATGGAATTTAGCTAACCTTGGAATATAATATTTATGGTTTAATTAATAGATCAAGGAAAAGAAAAGACAACTATTTCTTAAAACCACATCAGAAGGAAGACAAAGAGCAAAACAAAAGCGTTTTGAAGAAGAATTAGAACGTGAAAGACGTAACAAGGAAGATGAACAAAGACGCCTGTATGTTATCTACCTTTCTTTCACGCCCTTCATCTTTCTAAAAACACATATCATATTCATATGAATGAACGTATAATTTCTATTTTCTGCTAAATGCAAGAAAGAACAATGTACTTTCAACTTTTCCTTATTAACACTTTGTACTATTAAAACAATCTATCCATTGTTTTTCAAACTACATTGCTGTAATATGAATTAATGAAAGTATGATGCTGTATACTATAATCATCAAAAGGCCAAATTACAGAACCATTATAGTTTGGGGAATTTTGTGGTTTAACCACTTATACTTAGTTTTTTTCCAATCAAAATATAAGGAATTTGACATTTTTTTTCCAAGTTAACCATTTTGACCTGATGACCAGTCAAAATGGTTAATTTGAAGGTTTTGTGGTGAAACCTGATATAAGAAAATTATGGGGGGAAACTGATATATCAGGTCAAAGTGGTTAGTTTGAAAAAAAGTCCAAAACTTTTTTATTTTAATTGGAAAAAGTGAAATATTAGTAGTTAAACTGCAAAACTGCTCACAATATAATATCTATCTATTATTAATTTTTTTGTAGTTTGCCTCAAACAAATTATTGAAAGTACATTGCTATTTCTGGCATTAATTTGAATTAAAAAGTCTGAAACTTTCATGGTTTGATTGGAAAAAAAAAAAATAAGTATCGGTAATTAAACCGCAAACGCCCAACATATAATCTTCTGTTTGTTTTTTTTTTTCCCTTAAATGAATCAATGAAAGTACAACCCTTTTATTTTTCCATAATCTGAAAAAAAAAATCTGAAACTTTTATGCATTGATTGGAAAAAGAAATAAAGCATTGGTACAATTTATTTATTTATTTTGTTGTAGAGAGAATCCGGAACTTTACATGGAGCAATTGCGAATAAAATACAACGATTTATCTGAAAAAGTGGAACAGAGAAAAAGACAAAAAACAAATGGAAACAACCATGGAAATGAAAACAATAATGTGTCTGGAGGTGTTGGTCGTGGAGAGAGACTGAATGCTGCCCAAAAGGAGAGAATGCGTCTTTTGACAACCGCTGCTTTTGATAGAGGGAAAGGGGAGGATACTTTTGGAATTAAAGATGAAGATTGGCAATTATATAAAAAAATGAGTAAAGATAATGATGATGAAGATGAGGGCCCCAATGAGGATGAAGCTGAGCTCACACGTGTTGCTTCTAGACTCCGGGTTAGTTTTTTTTTTTTTTTTTAAAATATGATATCTGTTAAAGTAACTTTTAGCTGAATGTGTACAATGACCGTTTTACCCTTCATGGCTTGCAAAGGAGCCTAATTCCCACAAAGAGTCCAACCAAAACGATTAAAATGCCAAATCTTTATCCATAAAAGTAACATTAGCCAAAAAAATGTGTGACTTGACCGACTGTATTACCCTTCATGAATGCAATGAATGAGCCTAGCCAGAATGTTTGAATTGACCGTTTTACCCTTCATGGCTCCCATAAGAGCCCAATGCAAACAAGGGGCCATCCGAAAGTGTAAATGGACCTTTTTACCCTCATTGGATGGCATAAGAGCCCAGTCAAAATGATTAAAATGACCGTTTTACCCTTAATGGTTGGCATAAGAACCCAGTTCCCACAAGGAGCATAGCCACAAATGTGTAGGTTGACCGTATGTAAATTGACCGTTTTACCCTTAATGGCGCTAGAGCCCACAAGGAGCCCAGCCAAAAATGTATAGTTTGACAGTTTTACCCTTAATAGCAGGGTTAGAAGCCTAGTGCCCACATGAAGCTCAACCAAGTTGTGCAAATTTACTGTTTTACCTTTATTAGATGAAAAACCAAATCTTTTTTAACTTAGTAAAAGTAACATTATTAAAAAAACATGTAAAATGACCGTTTTACCCTTGAATGACAGGAAATAGACCCGACATTCTTTCCGAAATCAGAGGCCAGCTCCTCCGGCAGCGAACCACCACGTTTCCGACCTTTAACGCAGGAAGACTTCCAGATTCTGATCGGAGTGGAAAGATTCCGGTGCCCGGAGATTCTTTTCCACCCAAACCTAATTGGAATTGAACAAGCAGGGTTAGACGAGATGGCTGGGGTATCAATGCAAAGGCTCAAATCAAGAGCTCAAAGATTGGATTTGGAAGAAGAGGTGATTGGAATCACCAATTCCGTCCTCATAACCGGTGGGAGTTGTCTTTACCCTGGAATGAGTGAACGTTTAGAAGCCGGAATCAGAATGATGAGGCCATGTGGGACCCCCATAAGGATCCTTAAAGCGTCGGATGCTGTACTTGACACGTGGCGTGGTGCTGCTTCTTTTGCATCCACCATGCATTTCTCACGACAGGTTTTTAATAAGATGGATTATTATGAGAAAGGTGAAGATTGGCTTCGTCAATACCAATTGAAGTATACATTTTAACATTTTAATTTTCGATTATATCATATCTTGTTGTTTATAGATTCAAAGATAACCTATTTAGGTTAGCTGGTTAATACCTAATGGTCATTGCATGGGACTAATTAAACTTTCTTTTAACTATTTCTCCAATTTGCTTTCCTTTTTCCAAATGGATAAATTGGTTATGATGTATGTTTAGATATATGTGTGTGTAACACTAATCGAAATACAAGATACGAAACAAAATTAGGACGAAAATCAAATTTCAAATTTGTGTTTGTGTCATGTATAAGAAACACAATGTTGTGTCATGTTATGCTCATGTTCAACATTCGTCACACTAATAAGACAAAACGTCGTGTTATTCGTATCTAATTGATATTTTTTAAAAGAATGGAAATCCTTTACGAAGGCTATACATTAGTTACATTCATATATGAAAAATCAACATAAGGTGATATAACGTAAGGTCTTCCAAAGTGGAACATGTGTTAGAAGTGCGTTCGATTGATTCAATATCGATGAATCTCGAAAAGAGGATTGTGGTAAGCGCTCAAAAATAATATTTCAAAGCTTTCGTATGTTCTCCGTTACTTGTGTGGATAAGTCCTATGTTATAGAGTATATAACTTCGGTCATAAGGATCAATTGTCATTCAGGTGCTAGTATCTGTAAATCAACTCGAGAGATCTTTTAAGAACAGGAACGAGCGTAGACAGAGGAGAGAGTTAGAGTGACTCGTTCAGAAGCGACTAGTCGCTTCCCGAATGCCCCTTTCCTTCGCTACTAGGAGAGTCGCTAATCTAAATTAGAAATTCAATAATAACTAAAATAAAGAAAAGGGTATCATCTTTTATTCGAAATGTCTAGTCATCTTCAACCAATTATGCGCTTTCCATATGCCATTATGCAAATGGTTATTGTTTGTTATTGTTATTTCGTTTTTTTGTGTTTTTATCAATGTTCTAAAAAGATCGCTATAGCGCACCGTGGTTCCAATGTTTATACTTGCCGGTCAAGCTTTGACAAAATATAGCCTTAAATCATATATATATATATATATATATATATATATATATATATATATATATATATATATATATATATATATATATATATATATATATATATATATATATATATATATATATATATAGACACACACACACACACCGTCTTAAGTCACACTTTACAAACGATGTGGTTCACCGCGGTTTAAAAAAACTTGAGACTTGATATTGTCGCTGAGTCCATATCAAGAAGAATCGTCAATTATGATCAAGCACCAGATGTACATATATTTCTCTGTATTTAAATTACAATCATTCCATGTAGAGTCTCTAACATCTGACTTACCTTTTGTACAAATCCATATTTACGTATCTGTGTAATCAGTGAATAGAATATGAATTACAAGTCTCTATAGTTGCGTCTTATATTATTTAGAACCATTGTTTTTATTGAGCTGTGTTCTTATTAATGGACAAAAACACACTATCGTGTCATGTCGTGTTCGAGTTAAGAAAAAATAATCCGTATCACGTCGTGTTAGACAAAAACACAAAACGACTGTCTGATTTGCCACCCTTATATAATATATAACCAAAATATCATGGTTTTATGCAATTTACCCGATAGTTTATTAACAACTAATAAAATTAATAACAAAAATATGTTTGTTGTGGTGTAACTAGAGGTGCAAAACACGACCGCGTAAAAAAATGGTAACATAATCTGAACCGGATATTTTAAAACCAGTTTAATTATAATCGAACAAAAGGTTTGGTGTGAGCCTAAAAAGAAATTATAAACCGGTTTTTAGATTGTTTTTTCTGTTTTTTTTTTTTTTTTTTTAAGGTGAACCAAACCAGTTTTTCAACCGAAAATAACCGATGTTTTAACTTAATTTCATTTCAAAAAAGTTAAAAATCGAACCAATTTAAATGGAAACCTCTTAGGGCCTAAAAATATTAATATAGTAATCAGTATTCCGTGATATTTGAACCAATAACTATTGGGCTAACATGTTAGGTGGCCCAAAAACTAAAAAAATCCTTCCTCAAACAAAACAATAGTTGATTATACCAATCAAAATGTCTGGTCTATCTACTGTTGGCTACTTCTGTGAAAGATAAACAGGTGCTCAGTTTTGACATGGGTCGCTTGAGAGTTCTAAGTGGAAGAAGTTAGGGCACGCTTTCCCTCTGCATCATCAGTCTAAGTTCTTTTTTGTGATCCAAAGTGTGAGTCAAATAGAGTAAATTCCGTTCATTTCGCAAACGCAGATGCAATCAGGTTACAATCTCAAACCTGTAAGCTGCCCAATCGCGCATCTTGTTTCAGAATTGGGTAAAATTGAAAAATTCTGATACTACCCGTTGAACTTATTTGGAATTTTTTTGAAATATTACATGTTAAGTTTTTTTTTTACTACGTCTTGACAGATTGAAAAAAGAGAATGTGTGTGAAATTAGACTTCATAAGCAGTTTGTCAAGCAGTTGTGTGATGTTTGTTAAGGTTGACAAAGTCGATTTTACTAACTTCCTTAAATTTGGATCCGGAGCTCTTCTCTATGTTTTTTCTTTTTCTAGGTTTGAAGAGTAGACATGATTGATAGTACATTTAATTCAATGCAGGTTAAATACTTCAAATGATAGACAATTTTGTTAAGATACCTAAAAAATTGGTTTAAGAATGTAAGCTTGATCCACCTTCATCTTTAGTTAGTATATGATTAGCAAGAAACAATCTTTAAGTTGCAAATATTATGCTTGTATGATTTTGACGCACGTCCACCTGTTAGTTTACTTATAAATTATAATAGAAGAAATAAGTTAGGGACAGTTTAGTCAATTCATGTTTGAGTCGGTTAGAGGCAGTTAGACATGTGTGAGGGTTTCTTGTGAAATTCATTAATCCAGCGACAATTTATCATCATTTCATCTGTTTTTCCTTTGATTCTCGGTTATTGCTTATCAAATTGGTATAGAGTCTGGTGGTATTTTTCCAATTGTCATTTTCTTTTATAAAAATAGAAAAATTCCAAAACAAAGTTGTGATACTTTGGATTATGTTAATATCATATATCTTCGATAGTTTTATAAGTGTAACTCATCTCGAAGGTAATTTTTTTATGCAGAGCCAGCTGGATTATACGGTTGATGGGACATTCATTTAATGATTCTTCGGCTTTTCCTCTCTTTACTCAAGTGCAATCAATTCAAATTCTTAAATAAACCTGTTATACCGGATCATTTTCACTTTTCCCCATCTATCTCAAGCAATTTACAAACCCTAGTTTAAATTTGTTTGCTACTTCCAAACAATGGCTGTAGTTTCTAATCATGTTTCTTTTGAAGAAGAGTCTTCATTGCCGACTCTTACTTCTCAGTCAAGCAATTGTCAAGCCATTTTGAATCCATCCAAGTATCCTGAACCTCTTCAGATTATGGTGGAATGTATGAAATGTTCTTTTCTAAGTAGAGCTTTGTCAACAGCTAAAGAGGTTCCATTGAGAATCGTCACTCTAGCATTCACTACAGCAATTGTCAACAAAGTGAACGATACAATTTCTTTTGAAATTCAAGGTGGAAAGCGAACAACCATTTCTAAGACAAATTTTGCAAAACTTTTATGTCTTCCAACTCAAGGACCATATATTACTCCAACAAGTGAAGAGCTCATTGATATGTTCAATTCTATGGGTCATGAACCTTATATGAAGAAGGTGTCTGATTTCAAAAAGAGCAAACTTCCTGCTGTTTGGAGTCTGCTATTTGGATTCATTCTTCGTGGCTTAACAAGTCGTACTGGTGGATTGGATGCTGGACCCAAAGAGTTATTGTCTCTTATGTATGGGTTATATAAAGGTGTGAAGGTTGATTTTGCTACTGTGCTTTGGGGTGAATTTGTTGATAGCATCAAACATTCCAAAAGGGCAACTGAACTTTCTTCACATAGATTTTGGGGTTTAATAGTTTCTCAGGCTTATGAATTTCATAAAATTCCAATTGAAGTGTCTGAAGTTCCGAAGATGGTTGTTCATCAAATTAGTATTCCGACCAAAGTTGATCAGTCTCATTTCTCTTTTGTTGGTCAGATTCCTGAAGAAATGTTGAGTTTGATTAAATGTCCAAATAAGATTTTGGATCAATACAGGGCTTCTCTTATCATTCCTTACCCTGTTCGACCAGCACCTAAAGAAGGAGAAGATGTTAAACTTACAAAAATGATTAGGAAGAAAAGAAAAACTCCACTTGTTAGGAGTCAACTTGGTTCGACAAATGATAAAACTGAATTTATGAAAAAGTCAAAGCGGGTCAAGAAACCAAGGATTGTTGAAGAAGAGGACATGCAACAACATCAGGGTGGTTTGAATTTTGAAGAGGATATTTCTATAACCACAGCTCTAACAATTGTCACTTCTTTAGTGGAGACAATTTTGATGTCTACCGTTACAATTCCAGTCGAAACTACATTGATTGAGACAGTACCCATTTCAGAACCCGTTGTCGAAAACTCTATTTCTGAACCAATGTCTATCTTTGAACATTTGACCACGTCTGAAACTCATATTTCTACTTCAGATCATTCGGAAGCTACAATTTCTGAAAGACCTTTAAAGAATACATTAGGGAATGTTTTTATAGATGAAGAAGAAGAAGTGATTGATGGATATGTGTTTAAGGCCGGGGAAGATCCTTTTTTTGATGATGTTGTCGATGATTTTGAGATGGCTGCTCTTGGTGAAGACTTTGTTGCTTCTGATGAAGAGGATGATGAAGATGATAATCAGTTGATGTCTAAAAGAGATTTTAAGAAGTTGAATCGTAAGCTTAATGTTGTATTACGATCTCTTGATTCCAATACTCAGTCTGCCCAACATTCGAATCAAGAAAAAATGCTTGCTGATTGGTCGGTCACGCTTTCCGATCAAAACAAAAAGATTGATTCATTAACAAATGGTTTGAATCTTTTTAAAGATCACATAAATATTGAAACCAAGTCCCAAATGAAGAAGGTACAAGAAGTTATGTTTAATGAGTGCAAAAAGCTTCTTGATGAAATCTCGAAGATGAGAGAAGAGAATGAGAAGTCTTTAAACAAGGCATTTAGTGATCTCAAAAGTGAACATGAAAATTCTCTCAAAAGTCTATATGAATCTCTTACTGAAGCGAAACAGAGAGAAATTACTTTACAAAATGAGTTGACGAAAGCGTTAGCCCATATCGAGTTTCTTCGTTCTTACACGAATGTTGTTAATCCAGAAGAACTTGCAAAGCAGGTTGAGACTCAAATGGTTGCATCTCATCTCAAGTCTCTACAACCTGTTATCGAAACATACCCAAACAGTGTTCCGAAGGTATCTTTGTCACCTTCTAAACAAGGGGGAGGAGAAAGTCAGCAATTCAATATCATGACTCCAGAGATCATTCTTATATCATCCGAAGGTACTTCTTCTGTTCCATCTTCTGAAGCTACGTTTCTTGCAACCTTACCATCTACCATATCAAACACTGTTGCATTTCCTGTTTCTACTCAATTCACAAAGAGTATTCCTTTGCCATTATCAAAACCTCTTTCAATTGGTTCCACTGCTGTTACTACAATGCTTTTATCAAGTTCTGAACCAAATTCTTCAAAAGGAAAAGAAAATATGGAAGTGCTAAGTAAGGAAGAATTGAGACAGAGAAGAGCTGAGGAAAGAAATCGTTCTCAAGAGAAGTTGGATGCAGAGCATGTTAAAGGATTTGCTGAAGAAGAAAATGTGGGAGCTGAGAATAGGGTAAACTTGATAAGAAGTTTGGGATTTTCTGAAAATACTGTGTTTGACCTTGTTCCCAAAGAAAGCTGCTCAGTTATCAATTCTTTGGAAAAGCAATTTGATTTTCCTATATCTCCAAGGGCATATGGCTATCCTATAATGAGTCCAAAGACTAATGAAAAAGTTGGTGATTTGTCATATAACGAAAGACTTGTTCGTTTCTATGCTCTTGTTGGGAAACCTTCAGAATATTCCTGGAGTCCAAAGATTATTAGAAGCGTCGAGTCTGTCATAGAAACAGAAAGTTTTGAAAATGTGTATCAGAATTTCAAGTTTATTGTTCGGAGAGACATTATGGATGATATTACTTTCACGATTGCCGATTTCCCAAATTTGAATCCACATGATTTAATTGTTTTATTGAAGCTCTTAAAAGACCCAAATTCTGTTGCGATGCACTCTATCAAGACTTTTCTCTGTTACTATTACAGAGACGTAGCTCGAACTGATATAGTCTTGGCTGGAGCTATAAATCAGAAAGTAAAGTTACCAAATAAAGAGGCTGAAGGAATTGATAATATTGGTGCTGGAGAAATTGTTACAAAACCAACATGGGGTTCGACTTATTCAGTTAAGGTAGCAGGTGGTAGATCAAAGAAAGTATTCTTCAGGATGAATGAGAAAGAGAGGTTCCCTAATAACGTGTTGGAGGGAATAATTCAAAGGATTATGTTGAATTCTAAAAATTCGGAATCTGTTAGAAAGAAAGCTGTGGATATGCTAAGATGGTGGTTGAAGATCAGAGAAGTTTTGTTGGAATTGGTTCCTGTTTTATTCCCAGATTTGATGAAAGATTAATATCCGAAGTGACTGTCATTGTTGAGTGTCGAATTAGTTGTGGCAGTCATGACTTCCAAAGTTTAGGACCTAACATGATAGGTGGCCCACGAACCCGGTCTCAAATAGTGGTTTAACTTTACTCAGCAAACCGCCCTGTCCACTGTTAGCATCTTCTGTGAAAGATAAAACATAAACAAGCAATGTTCCGTTAAGACTTTGGGTGCTTGAAAGTTGCAGAATTGGGTAAAATTAAAATTTTCTGATAAAAGTTTAATATTGTTCTTCAAGCTACCTGAACCATCATTTGTAATGTATATATATTTGTGGGTTTGTTGATGTTGCTACTATGTTTGTATGTTGGTGAATTAATGTATATCCAGTTAAGATACCAGCCAATTAGGTTTAGCTATGTCTAGCAATTTTTTTATATTCATTAATATTGCCTGATGAGCTACATTGAGGATTTCATAATCTTTAGGGCTTTAACAATAGTACACATAACTGATAGTAATTGCAATTCTTGTTGAGATTAGGGAATTGATTCAAGAACATATATTGAGGATAAAGGTTGCCTGATTAGCTACATTGAGGATTTCATAATCTGTTAATAACCATTTTTTCTGTTTTCTTTATGCAGGGGAAACGGTGACAATTGTTAGTGACCATGATCCTACTTTGATTGCACCTGTTCTAGAGCAATAAAAATAAAATAAAAAAATAAAAATAAAAAATTAACTTTTGTTCCATTAACATCAGCCCCACTCTGAGTCCATAGTACAACCTGATGTGTCTTGTTTGTACAACATGTTATGTACATATGTCCAACATGGGAAATGGTTTGAGGCAAAAAGATCTTCAAAATTTAATGAATTAAAGGGTTCGGAATTTCTTATACAACAACTTAGACATGTAAATGGAAATCATATTCCATTTTTCCTGATTGAGACAGGTTATGTCTCCAAACAAGAAATTGAATCTTCTATTTTTAAAGTAACTCAATTATTAATGAAAACTAAAGGAGAGCAAGATGAAATTGAAGAGATACGTGATCCTTTTGCAACAGAAAAATATACCCTTATTAATATTCTAGACAATTTGCTAACTCTAGACTCCAGAACAAGTATTTTGTACGTTGGATTTTTCACCTCTAAATGCAAAAAAATAACAATTTACTTTCATGGTTTGTTTATTATTAGAATCCTACTTTCATATGTTCTTATTACAAGATTGTAATAAAAGACCTACATGGTTATAGCAATGTCATCCAAATTATAAAGATTTTTTTATAATTTTTGATAGATTTTATAAAAGTATAATGTCATAAAAAGAAAAAGATCGAAACTGCAATGCTATAATTATGTAGATTTTTCAAAGTACTATCCCTTAATAAGACATAATTTGCATTGCAATAACGTAAATTGTATAGAAGAAAATGGATATTAGCCGAAAGCAGTATCAACACCAAAGACTATGAAATAAGGATGGTTAAAATATGGTAAAACCATTATAAAAACAAACAATTATTATATATAATAAAACCCAACCCTCTTATGAATAGTATAGTTTTGTGTTTTCATAATTTGGCCACAAAAGTTTCTTATTTCACACTTTGGCAACAAATATACTTTCTTATTTTATATTTTGGCTACAAAAGTTTCTAATGTTGGCATATTTGGTCCCTAGACTTTCATATATTGCCAATCTTCTTCCCCTTATTTTGTAGAATTACACTTTCCACCCCATTCTTTATAGAATGGCACTTTCCACCAATTTATTTTGTAAAATGTCACTTTTATCCTCTCAAATTTGAACAACGACAACATCCACCCCTTCAACTTTTGTATATTGCCATGTTTAAAAGTTTGGTCTATAGACTTTCATATGCCGACAAGTTCCCCCACCCTCGAAAACCGTGCACACAAAACGATAATAAAAATATCACACTCATGAAAGCATATCCAATAAAAATGATGGTTCAAGCAGTTTGAAGAACAATATCAAACTTTTATCAAAACATGTCTATTTTACTAATTTAAGATGTGCCATTGTCGATGACGATGGGGCAGATTGTAGGTATGAGATTGTAATTTGATTGCTCTGCCTTTGTGATATGAATGGTATTTGCTCTGATCAACAAAAAAAATAATGACAATGCAGAAGGAGAATGCGGGCCCTAACTTCTCCCACTGGGATATTCAAGCGCCCAAACTCCTAACTGATCATTCTTGTTCATCTTTTATTTTTCACAGAAGAAGCTAACTGTGGGCCGCCTAACATATTAGCCACTATTTTAAACCTGGTTCTTTTAGTTTGTGGCCCACCTAACATGTTAGACCAATAGGTTCAAAACTTCGAAAGTCATGATTGTCAACAATCTCACCCATTGTGGCCATACACTTCTAACATTAATCTTAATTTCTGGGAATAAAATAGGAACCAATTCCAACAAAAATTCTTTGATATTCAACCACCACCGTAGCATATCTACAACTTTCTTTCTTATAGATTCGGAATTCTAAGAATTCAACATAATCCTTGGAACCATTCCCTCCAACACATTATTAGGGAATCTCTCTTTCCCATTCATCCCGAAGAATACTTTCCTTGATCTACCACTTGCTACCCTAACTGAATAAGTCGAGCCCCATGTTGGTTCTGTAATCATTTCTCCAGCACCAAAATCATCAATTCCCTCGGCATCTCTATTTGGTTATTTTACTTTTTGATTTATAGCTCCATCCAAGACTATACCAGTTCGAGCTATATCTTTGAAATAGTAACAGAGAAAAGTCTTGATAGACTGTATCACAATAGATTTTTCCTTCAAACCCCAATCTTTTGAAAACTTCAGCAAAACAACTAAATCATGCAGATTCAGATTTGAGAAATCACCAATTGAGAAAGCAATATCATCCATAATGTCTCTCCGAACAACAAACTTGAAATTCTGAAACACATTTTCAAAACTTTTGGTCTTCATGACAGACTCAATCTTTTCGATCATCTTTGGACTCCAGGAACATTTTGACGGTTTCCCAGCAAGAACATAGATACAAATAAGTCTTTTGTTATATGTAAAATCACCAATATTTTCATTAATCCCTAGACCGATTATAAGATAGCCATATGTGCTTTGAGATATAGGAAAATCGAATTGTTTTTCTAAAAAATTGATAATTGAGCAGCTTTCTTTTGGAACAAGGTTAAACACACTATTTTTAGAAAATCCCAGACTTCTTATCAATTTTACCTTATTCTCAGCTTCCACTTTTTCTTATTCAACAACTTTCTTAGTGCACTCTGCATCAAAATTCACTTGAGAACTACTTTCTTTTTTCTGATTTAATTCTTCCTTAGCACTTCAATCGTTTCTTTTCCTTTTAAAGAACTTGGTTCAGAACTTGATAAAGGCATGAAGTAACAATAGTTGAACCAATTGAAAGAGGTTTTGATAATGGCAAAGGAATACTCTTTGTGAATTGGGTAGAAACATGAAATGCAACAATGTTTGATATGGTAGATGGTAAGGTTGCAAGAAAGGTAGATTCATATGTCGAAGATGTTGGTAAAAGTATCAAAGGTTGAAATGAAGAAATACCTTCGGATGATATAAGAACGATTTCTAAAATCTTGAGATTGAAATCCTGATTTTCTCCTTCTCCCCCTTGTTTCAAATGTGAAAATGATACCTTCAGAACACTCCTTGGGTATGTTCTAGTAACAGGTTGTAGAGGCTTGAGATGAGATGCAACCATCTTCAAAGTGAGATTTATGGCATTAGCCATTTGAGCCTCGACCTGCTTTACAAGTTCTTCTGGATTAACAACATTAGAGTAAAAAAGAACAAAACTCAATACATGCTAACATTTTCGTCAACTCATTCTGTAAAGTAATTTCTCTCGCTTTAGTGAGAGATTTATTTAGACTTTTGAGAGAATTTCCATGTTCACTTTTGAGATCACCAAATGCCCTGTTTAAAGATTTTTTATTCTTTTCTCTCATCTTCGATATTGAATCAAGAAGCTTTTTGCATTCATCAAAAATAACTTCTTGTATCTTCGTCATTGGGACTTGGTTTCAATATTTATGTGAGCTTTAAAAAGGTCAAAACCATTCTTTAATAAATCAATATTTTGTTTTGATCAGAAAGCACGACTTACCAAAGAAAAAAACCAAATAGAAGGACTCCAAACAAGCAAGAAGTCTGTTCTTTCTGAAATCAGACACCCTCTTCATGTAACGTCATGATCCATAGTATTGAACATATCAATGAGCTCTTGACTTGTAGGAATAACATACGTTCCTTGAGTTGGAAGACATAAAATCTTTGCGACATTTGCCTTAGCCCTTAGACATGGTTATGTGCTTTCCACCTTGAAGTTCAAATGGAACCCTATCATTCATTTTGTTGACAATTGATGTAGTGAATGCTAGAGTGACGATTCTCATTGGAACCTCTTTAGCTGTTGACAAAGCTCTATTTAGAAAAGAACATTTCATACATTCCACCATAATCTGAAGAGATTTAGGATATTTGGATGGATTCAAAATGGCTTGACAATTGCTTGACTGAGAAGTAAAGGTCCGCATTGAACACTCTTCTTCAAAAGAAACACGATCAGAAACTGCAGTCATTATTTGGAAATAGCAAATGAAAATTTTGAAACCAGGGTTATTGAATTGCTTGAGATAGTAGGCAGAAAAGTAAATTGATCTAATATTTCCAAAAATTCTACATAATTCAAAAGGCTAACAAACTGCATTTGACTTTTTAAAGTCATAGCATATGAGTCTTTGTTAGGGAACCTAACTTGTTAGCCTAGTAGGTCCAAATATTAACATGGGATCACTGTATAAATAAGAAGATACAAAAGCTATTGAAAAAGATGGGATACTAATATGAATCTTTTCTCTACATAAACCTACAATAAGGTACTCTTGTTTGCCATTATTTTTCGTTTTACCATTTTTTTGATTTTATTGAAGATTGATGAGATACACAAGCAAATACATCAAACTCATTTTTCTTTTTACCATTGTTTAATTTTACTGAAGATTGATGAGATACACAAGCAAATACATCAAACTCGAAGGAAAGAAAAAGAAGGAGATACATGCTTGATGTGCAGATGGTAGCGACAGGAAGAACGGAAGAGATGGAGATGCTTTTTTCGGACGGAACAATTAAATGATGGGAAAAAACGCAATTGGAATATCAATGCTTGTTGATTCGAACGAGTGAAGAAAAGGCAAACGGTAAGTAAGAACGAGGAGCATATGCAAGAAAAAAACAAGGAGGAGGTTATGGAAGCAGACAATATGATGGTTTATGTTTACCTATACGGTCAAGAATTATTTTAGAGTATATTCATACCAATAATACTAATAACAAGTAAATACGAATTGAATATTTATTAGAATTTGATTGTTGATAAATATTTATATTTCTTGCAATTAAATAGAAAATAATAATTTGTTAAAATAATAACTTTTTAATATTAAGTTTTGTATCATACGATATGATAAATTCGTGTACATTCTTTGGACTAAAAGAGTTTTGCTCTTTAAATAAATGTACATAAGTTTTATAAAATATAAAAGTTGAAAGATCTTTATAAATCTTGTCTTCTTTCTTCTAAAACTAAGAAGGCGATGAGAGGGGGCAAACAATAGTGGTAGTTGATTATTATAAAAAAGTTAGTTGTATTTTAGAAGCATGACAACGGATAAAGACTAAAAGGAAGGTTCAAGGCTTTCAACCTCTTTTGACCATTTGATGAAAAAGTTAAAGACTATAATTTTAGGATGTGTGTTACTATAAAGAAATAACATGCATCTATAATAACAAGGGTATTTTAGTTAATTAATATGCAGTTATATATGGAAATTTCCAGATTTTAAGGGATAATTAATCCTATTAGTTTATTTTTTTTTAAATAACTAGTTTCTAGATTTTTTTATTCCAAAAAAAAAATCAAACAAAATTAAAATTGTAAATAGACAAAACTGCAAAAATGGTCCTGTGGTATGCATTTTTTTGGGGGTTTTAGTCCAAACCACGACTTTTTGGATTCGTGGTCCTTTTGGCCATGTTTGTACGTAAATTTGGTCCCTCGTAAAATTGAAATAACTATAATGCCCTTTCTGATATATTTTTTATGTTTTTTTATTTAATTTAAATGAAAAAGAAAATAAATAATTAATTTGGGTCCAGATCTCTCTCTCTCTCTCTCTCTTTCTCTCTCTCTCTCTCTCTCTCTCTGATGTTATCCATCCTAGACACATCTTCTTCTTTCTCAAGAACACTCAAGAACAAGTCTAACACCACCACCATTGTTCTACCACCGTCCGCCACCACCACAGCTGCCACCTCCATCTCCACCTAAATCATATCAGATGAATAAAAACACACAAAATAGATCAGATGAACACACATACACAAACGAAATTAGATGAACACACACATGAAATCTGATGAACACACATATCAATACAAACATCTGATGAACACACATGAAATCTGATGAACACACACTGATTAACACAAACATCCATCAATTTTTCAACAGATTTAACACAAACACACACACATATATAGATTAAACACACACACACAAACTCGAACAAGACCAATGATTTGGTGAAGATGGCATAGAATCAGAACGCCACCACCACCATGACCTCGAAAACAAGTTTAGAAAGACGAAGGAAGGCGTAGAAACCCTTCGTCGGAGTTCAGATCTATCTCGTCGCCATCTTCCTCGGCAAACCCTAGCCGCCGCCACCTTGGTTTCTCTCATTCGCCATCAATTTTTGACCACAACCACCACCACCATATTCATATCACCTTCTCATGAGACTAGATCTTAACGACGACAAGGGGAACAAGTCTAAACCCTAGCAGCCACCACCTTCGACCCCCTGCTAGATCTATTCATCAATGACAATGACTTCGCTTGTACCACAAGATATGTTCGTTAATGACGATAAGGCTGGAGGGAGTGGTGCCACACTCCCTCATTTTACCACACCCCCTTACCACACTCAAGGAGTGGTATACCATAGAGAGAGGAAAGAGAAAGAAGAGAGAGATAGAGAGAGATAGAGAGAAGGAGGAAGAGAGAGAGAGAAAGGAGCGCTCCCAAGAATGGCCGCACTCCCCAAACCGCATAGAGGGGGCGGTGTTTCCTATGCCACATAGGCGCCATGTCATCCTTAGCGCACTCCACTCCCTCTAGTCTAAGAGGGTGACGATGTTTGGGTTTGACGATTCGACAACGACCAGCTGATCGTCACCGTTTGTCGTTGAGAGTGACGGTGACATAACTCTATGAACTTGGTGAAGGAAGTTCATGGAAGTAGTTCTGGTAACTGGGATAATGATGAAACTTTATATCAAAATCAGGAGATCAATTAGGGGAATCAACGAATTATTTCTTCAGATTCCACTTAGTCTTCGTCTCTATACGACAATGGGTTCACCGGGGGTTCCAAATGAGCTCTTCTTTACTCATATTTTCCAATTAAAACAAACAAAATCTAGAAAGAAAATAATTAAAAAAAAACAAAACAAAAATATGGTTGTGTTTTACAGATCTGAAGTGACAAGAAACAAAGAAGAAATAGAAAGGGAAGAACAATCAAGAATTTGCTGTGAAAATTAAGGAAGCTAAAAATGGAGATATTTTGGTTTCTTTGATTTGAGAGAGAGAGAGAGATTTGTTATTTTCTTAATTATTAAAATAAATAAATTAGTATTAGATTTAAAAAGAAATGAAAGAAAAATGAAAAATAAATACACCAAGGGTATTACAGTCATTTCACTATTTAGAGGGACCAAAAACGCAATGAAACTAGCTCAAAAGGACCACTAATCCAAAAAAGTCGGGGTTTGGACTAAAACCCCCAAAAAAATGCATACCACAGGGACCTTTTTGCAATTTTGTCTTGCAAATATGTCATTCTCATTCATTTATCATGTTTCATACATAAAATAATGAAAAATATATAGAGTAAATTACTGAAATCGTCCCTATGGTTTGGTCAAAATTGCACGTTTGGTCCCTAACTTTTTTTTTTGCACTCGGATCCTCTATGTGGTTTGATTTTGTTACGTTTTTCGTCCCTATGGTTTGGTCAAAATTGCACGTTTGGTCCCTAACTTTATGTATGTAAGGGACGAAAAACGCAACAAAATCAAACCAGAGGGACGATCCGAGTGCAAAAAACAATTTAGGGACCAAACGTGCAATTTTGACCAAACCATAGGGACGATTTCAGTAATTTACTCAATTATATATATATATATATATATTGCAAATTTATCATTCTCCTTAATGTAACATACAAGTACAAAACTGAAATTGTACATGTGAAGAATATGTTAAATTCTAACTATTATTAAAACATCGATACTAAACCAAAAAGGTTTATATTACATGTACAAAAGTTTACCTATAAAATATATAACTTAGAGCTTCTATCCCCCCCCCCCCCCCCCACACACACACACACACACACGCACACACCACCACCACCACCAGAAAATAATAAAAGAAAATAATAATAAAACAAATTATGAATGATGATAGAGTAAATGACCTGAATATTAGACATTTTAATGAATGGTTTTGGATCTTGAATGCTGAATAAACTCTGAATAATAGTCTTTTTAATGGATGATGAATGAACTCTGCTATTCAGAAATATAAATTTCAACATAGAAGATTTTGAGAGTACTCAAGTTTTACACATCATAACTCTAATTTATTCATTTGGGGCAAAAACCCTTATTTTTACATGATAGAAGACTCTTCTGGAGAGTCCATGTAACGCCCCGGTTTTTCTTGGTACGTTTGGTTATTTTAATTTAATTATCCTTGTAACCTTGGGTTAATTTATTTAACCAATGTCTGATTTCTTATGTTATTGGACTCTTTTTATCATCTTGTAAACTCCTTTTATTGAAGTCCATGGACTGTGGGGCCTATTTGCAAAGTCCATCTAGTAAATAGTACTTAATGTGTTAATTGAGTCATTTGGAACACACACAAGAAAAACACTCTAAACCCTCCCTTTCTCTCTCTAAAATCGTCCTCTATCTCTTTGGGATCAAGAGCAGCCAAGGGGATGTTGTTTGGAGCTTAATTCTTGTTCATTTCCAACCTTGATTCATATTGGTATGAACCTCCTTATCATTTCTTACAACTTGATTCATAACCTTGTTCTAGTTTTATGATTTCATCTTCACTTCTCCTCCTTCTTATTTGATTTGTAATTGTATGTTATACATCATCTCAAGATCCTATCTTCACCCCATATATGGTGGATGATGGATCTAGGGGATTACATGTGGCAAAAGATCATGGAAACCCTAAAAGGGAGAATGGTGATTTTATGTGCTTTATGTTCATTTTCATGCTGATTGTTATTACAATCTTGTGGCAAAATGAAATCCTAATGATACCTAACCCTTTTTAGTACCAACATGATCATGGGGACTAAATTGGGATGATGAACACATCTTAAAATGTGTTTCAAAGGGAGAAGGATGGATAAGCCAAAAAGGAATCACGGGTGGCTACGATTCTGTTTTCCATCAGATCTGTAGTCATTTTGTAAAACTCATATCTTGAGCTCTAGAACTCAAACGGACCCCAAACCAGTTCCAAAAGTTCACAAATTGAGTTGGTTAACTTTCTTAAGCAGGCCAACCTCACTGATAAGGACTTTATCTATGAGAAAGAATGACATCTTTGCTGTTAGGTCTGATCCAGGTCTGTTCTGATATGTCATTTTGTTTTCATCATTTCTAAGGCTTGGAAAAGGATCCAGAGTGATTCCAAGTTTCTATATGTTCCTTATATTATGAATTTAAGATCTGGAGAAGATGGGGTGTTATTTCCAATTATAAGTTGGTTAGAATGGATCCACACTCCAGATCAGTGGGCAGTCACCAGCTTTTGCTAGTGCTGTGATTGTCCACAATGTGAATTTTATATCTGGAGTTTGGGAGATGTTTTTCATTCAATTCCAACTCTTAGACTTTCATTTGTATGTCCTTTAATTCTATTAATTTTGGTTTGGACGAATTCTACTCACAAGTTAGGTAGAATTGGCCAACATCACTTCACTGTATTGTTGGAGACAGAAGTGATACACCATTTTGTAAAATTCATATTTAATTCATCTTTTGGAGTTAGAATGAGTTCTTTATAGTTGTGGAATCCTGAGCAATCATAGTTTCCTATAAAAATTAGTTAAAGCTATGTTTCTGTTTTAGATTTTGGAGTAAATCCGTTTTAAACAGCAGGTCTGTTTTAGAGACCTTGCTGTGATTACTCTTTTCTCAACTCATAGCTTCATTACTTCTCCTTTCTAACCTTTAGTCCTTCTTAGGTGAGGTTTTGAAGTTTGCTCAAGCTTGGTAGCATTATTTGATTCTTAGCTATGCTTACTACTCACTCAAGGTGAGTTCTCTCACACTGTTGTATTGATGATTGTGTTTGCTAGTTAGCTCGTGTGTGATTATTTGAATTTATTATAAAAACATGCTATATAAGTATTGTTTTAATTCGTACATGTGCACTGTATGTAACTAATCATGGATATGGGGACACCACCAAAGGATACGGATTTACCGGTGCGGTGGGTAGGTAAGATCACCAACGTAATACTCATCGTGAGGTGCGGTAATTAGGGCCAAGTGATACGGGATCTTCCCGGTGCGGCTCAAACCTACAAGTCCTTCTTGTATTATTGGCGTTGATTTGTTCTTTGCCCTTATTATACAACTATAATTAGAAAATGGATTAGGGTTAGTAAATATGAATGTTAGTACAATGTATGTGTTTGAATTCACTAAGCTTTGTGCTTACGGTTTCCCTTATAACTTTTCAGGTGTTAAGATTAAAGAGGCTAAGGCTTGACATGGAGCACCGGGACATCGCTACTAGTTATTTTTGTTGGGACCTTATTATTATTATTACTTCCGCACTTATTTTATATGATTATTAAGTTGATGAATTATGTTATGACTATTTCAGTTGTTTTAATTTAATTTATGATGGGTTTTAAAGGTTTAAAAATTTTGCAAAAAAAAAAAAAAAAATTGGGTGTCACACGTTGGAATCAGAGCCACAGTTTGAGGGAACTAGGCATTCTTGTGGATGTTCTAGACTCAAATTTGAGGCTCTATAAGAGTTTATTTTCTTTTTAAAAGAATTTTCAAACTTTCTGAAGACTAGTAGTGGAAGATGTCGCGGTGTGCCAGTCGGCCAGCCAAGTAAGCCTTATTTCTTATTTTAAATGTTTATGTTAAATTGTTGACTATGAATTGAATTCTACTAGTCTTAAAATGTTAGATTACACACTTATTTAATGTTAACATGTGAGAGAGATGTAAAATTAACGGCTAGAGCGAGCTGGAAATTTTGAAACTAGACGCGAATGTGAAATTGGAACTTGTGTGGAAGGTAGTAGAAGGGCCCCTACTATTGGAAACATCGGTGCCGGTTTCGGGTCGGGGAAAGGTTGAGAAATTTTCGGCAAGCTGAGTGTTTCGTCTTCCTAGAAATATCTAGGCTGAATTATTTCTAAATATTTTCCTCCTTCTACGGATATAGATAGCTCCGCCTGCTCGACTTAATCAGCTCCAAATGGAGCAAGTTAGTGATATTGTCGCTGAGGAATTCAATAACGCTTTCAACGAACTAATCCCGGGTGTGACCAATGACATAATCAAGCAGGTCAGTGCTCTTCTGGATGAGCACCTCGCAGCTATTCCCGGGGGAGCGTTACCAGCTCCGCCTGTTCGGGATTCGGCATACTACTTCGAGAAGTTCAGCAAGTGTAGCCCTCCTATTTGGAACGGTGAATCCGAACCAGTTGTTGCTAAGCACTGGGTGTCAGATGTTGAGGGCGCCTTCATGACTGTTGGGTGTCTGGACCAGTACAAAGTTGTGATCGCCATGAATCAGCTGCGAAAAAGGGGAAAGACATGGTGGAACACCATCACCGCTCTATTAAACGAAGAAGAAGAAGTGAGGCCCATGTCTTGGGCCCAATTTGTGGAGAGGTTCGAGGCACAATATGTGCCTAAGGTGGAGCAGCAGCGGATGCGACAAAGAGTTCATGGCCTTACAGCAAAGTACCGAGTCTGTTAGTGACCTGAACGCCAAGTTCTTGGAAATGCTATCTTTTTGTCCCTCGTTTGCTGGGAACGAGACCCGGTTGGTCAGCCGATACACTGCCATTCTACGTACCGAGATTTGGGAATTCGTTAGCATGCAGGAGTTCCCGACTTTATCCGCGATCATGGATGCAGCGAGGAGGAGGGAAATCGAGTTGCAAACCCAGTCCAAGAGGAAGGCCAATGACACCTCCTCCAAGGCATCCGGAGATGCCCAGAAAAAGCAAAAGCAGGGTGGTAAGTCAAGGTATAAGTACAGGCCTTCTTCAGGTCAGGGCGAGAAAAATCCGTTGATATGCTACAACTGCAAAAAGCCAGGGCATCATTGGAAGAATTGTAGGGTTCCCCCTGCGAGTGCAGTTCCCCAGATTACTTCTGCTGCTCCCGTCTGCTATCACTGCAACGAGACGGGACACAAGAAGCCCGAATGCCCGAAGTTGAAGGCTGGTAAAGGTGGCGGGGGTACAAATCCTGCAATTGCATCGTCTTCTAAGGGACCCACTATGGTGACACGAGGTCGTGCTCACCAGATGACTGCGGATGAGCCGGTGATTACCGCGACAGTGGCCGGTAAATTTCTTTTTTTTTTCCCTTCTCTCCTGGCATTATTTAATAAATGGTAGTTAGAATTGTTTACATGATTGTATGTGGTGAATCAGGCACTTATTTGCTAGATTCCGAGCCCGTTGTTGTTATGTTTGATAGCGGTGCTACCCATTCTTTTGTATCTCGCACGTTTATTAATCGTTTGGGGAATAGTATCGGAAAATTGGCTCACCCAATGGTTGTCGAAGTTGCCGACAACCGCATTATTTATGTCACCGATGTTTATCGGGGTTGCACTCTCGAGTTTTCTGGAGTTGAATTCCCTATTGATCTTATCCATATTGCGATGCGAGAGCTCTGCGTTATCGTAGGCATGGATTGGCTTGATGCGTTTGATGCGGAAATCCACTGTCGTAAGAAGCAAGTTCGTGTTCAAAACCCTAGAGGTGGAGAACTTATTATTCAGGGGGACATTCCCCACCTGGCTATGGCTTCTTGCTCTTCTGCTATTACACTAGACGACGTTCCTATCGTTTCCGACTTTAGCGATGTCTTTCCGGAGGAACTCCCTGGCTTGCCACCTATTCGGCAAGTGGAGTTTCGCATTGATTTGGTGCCAGGTGTGACTCCGGTAGCGAAATCTCCTTACCGCTTGGCACCACCTGAAATGAAAGAGCTCCAAAATCAATTTCAAGAACTAAGTGATAAAGGGTTTATACGGCCAAGCTGCTCGCCTTGGGGTGCTCCTATCTTGTTTGTGAAGAAGAAATATTGATCCCAGAGAATGTGTATTGATTATGGGGAGCTAAACAAGCGCACGATAAAGAATAGGTACCCGTTGCCACGTATTGACGATCTTTTCGATCAGCTTTAGGGAGCGCCTTGGTTTTCCAAGATTGATTTACGTTCCGGTTACCATCAGATGCGGGTTCGTGAAGAAGACATTGAGAAAACAGCATTCCGTACTCGATATGGGCACTTTGAGTTCGTGGTGATGCCTTTTGGGCTCACCAATGCACCCGTAGCGTTTATGGATCTCATGAACCGGGTGTGTAGCCTGATGCTTGACCGTTCGGTCATAGTGTTCATAGATGATATCTTGGTCTATTCAAAGAGCAAAGAGGAGCATGAGCAACACCTTCAGGAGATTCTGGAAACTCTGACAAGAGAAAGGCTTTATGCTAAATTCTCAAAATGTGAATTTTGGTTGGAAGAAGTTTAGTTCTTGGGGCATTTGGTAAACAAACACGGTATTAAGGTCGATCAAGCCAAGGTTTATGCGGTTAAACAATGGAAGATTCCAAAAAAACCTTCTGAAATTCGTAGTTTCTTGGGTTTAGCCGGTTATTACTGGAGGTTCATTGAAAATTTCTCTAAAATCGCCTTACCACTCACCCGATTGACCAAGAAATCAGTGAAATTCGTTTGGGGCCCGGAGCAGCAACTGGCGTTTGATGAGTTAAGAAAACGATTGTGTGATGCTCCGATTTTGGCCTTACCTGATGGGGTTGAGGATATGGTGGTTTACTGTGATGCATCGCTTCAGGGTCTTGGTGTCGTGTTAATGCAACGAGATAGGGTGATAGCCTATGCCTCCCGACAGCTGAAACCCCACGAACGAAACTACCCCACTCATGATTTGGAGCTTGGGGTTGTTGTTTTCGCTCTTAAGATTTGGAGACACTATCTCTATGGAGTGAAGTTTATCATATACACTGACCATAAGAGTCTGAAATATTTGTTCGAGCAGCGGGATTTGAACATGAGGCAGATCCGATGGTTGGATATAGTAAAAGATTATGATTGTGAAATTCATTACCACCCCGGTAAAGCTAACGTGGTAGCTGATGCTCTCAGTTGTAAACAATCTGCCGAACCGATTCGAGCTAAGTGTCTCCGGATCACGATGGTGTCGTCTTTGTTAGATCTAATCCGGGACGCCCAAAATATGGCAATACTGGAGGAAAACATCAGGCGTGAGAAGATTGGAAAAGAGTTGCCTAAGATGGAACGAGACGGGCGGGGTTTGCTGACTCGCTACGGTAGGGTTTGGGTTCCATATACCGGGGGAAATCGGAAAACCCTAATGGATGAGTCTCATAAGTCAAAATTTTCTATCTATCCTGGTGCTACTAAAATGTATTGGGACCTTCATGAGGCTTACTGGTGGCATGGAATGAAGAATGATGTGGCTCGATTTGTGGAAGAATGTATGACCTGTCGGAAGGTCAAGGCGGAACACCAGAAACCGCATGGGAAGTTGCAACCATTGGAGATTCCTGAATGGAAATGGGAGCATCTAACCATGGACTTCATTACAAAAATTCCTAGAACTGCCCGAGGATCTGATACGATATGGGTGATTGTTAATCGTTTGACTAAGAGTGCACACTTTCTGGCTATAAAGGAGAGCTCATCGGCGGAGAAATTAGCCGAGATCTTTGTTCGGGAGATTGTCTCATTACATGGGGTGCCTGTTTCTATCGTCTCCGATCGAGACACCCGATTTACCTCTCGGTTCTGGAGGAAGTTTCAAGAGGAATTGGGCACACGATTACATTTTAGTACCGCCTTCCGTCCGTAGACAGACGGACAGAGTGAGCGGATGATTTAGACCTTGGAGGACATGCTTAGGTCATGTGCGATTGATTTCGGGGGTAGTTGGGATGACCATCTACATCTAGCTGAGTTTTCTTATAACAACAACTATCACTCGAGCATTAAAATGCCTCCGTATGAAGCCTTGTACGGGAGGTGTAACAACAGCAAAATTCAGGTCAAAATTTAAACTTTTATAAAACCGTAATTGATTATTCTAAGTGGTAAACATTGTAACAAGGTTTTCATACATATAAAGAACACAAATATCCGAGTTATAACGAGGAAGTTATAACCATTCTAAAATTCCCGACAAAACCGGCAACACCGATTAAACGAAAAACGCGAAGTTTCAATACAATAGTTTTTAGCCTTAAGTATCTAAATAAAACTTATAGATAACATCAAACCGTGAGCGTACATAAAAAGAACGTCCAAATCTGACTTCGTATGAGGAAGTTATGGTTTTTCCAAGGTTCGGGTATAGCAGTAGACAGCTAAAAACTCGAAATAGAGCTCGAGATACTTTTGACCAAAACAAACTAAATGAGAATAGAAGGTCTCAACATTAGTAGCGCAATGGCGAAAAGTCTGACGAAAACGGACATCGGATGAAGAAGTTATGGAATTTTAATGGACTTTTCGTGTCCCGGCCCGTTAAAAATAAATAATTAAAAATAAAGTCAAAATTTGCCGATGAAGTCTAAACGAGAGTTGTAGATCATATTTTTAGCTACGCGTGCATATAAAGAACGTCGAAAACGGAGCTCGTATGCGAAAGTTATGGATTTTACAAGTTCGGGGTCCAAAATTCGAGGCTGTCAGGCCCCACGACGTGGCACAAGCTTGCCGCGACCCGGCAAGTGACTGAGGGCGTCCAATCAATGGAAGAGGATAGGTTTGACTCCCCACGACGTGGCCATCACTTGCCACGACGTGGCACACCCCAAAAATGCCCTATAAGTAGATTTCAAGGGCTCCGAGTTCCATTGTTCAGTCCCTTTCTTTCTCGCGCCGAAACTCTGCGTTTAAGCCCCCGAGACCCTCCCAAAGCCCCGGTTTTCACCTTCAAGTCCCGAAGGAAGGTTTTGTGTTCTCGAGATTCCCGATATTTTCCCGCGTTTCCAACTCTTCCTGTCGAAGTTCTGCTCGATTCTCCTCTCGACTACTTCAAATCAACCACTTCAATCAAGTGAGTTCATACCCCTACAACCACACTTTAAATGCTTTTTAAATGCTTTTGAAACACTTTTAAGGGGGGGAATACAAGTAAACACACAACTAAAATCGTGTGAAACATCGATCTTTTTATATACTTTTCATACTGTTGTTTTAAACTATCTTATGAAGTTATTATCATGCAAAATACCTCACCACACAACTTTACCCTCTTGGGATACAATATGTTTTATAAATAGAAATAGGTTTTATTTATACGTTTGCATACTACATCATGTCAAGAGTAACCATTTCAACTATAACATGATGCTTTTACAAGAAAAATCAACTCATCACGTTTTTGTAACACGGTAGAAAACGAAATCATTTCATACGAACGATTTTCATCATATTACTCGTGAACTTATTGTTAGCAATCATGTGATGGCATATGGATTTGTTTGTACCAAACGAAAGTCCTCACCTATAACCAGAGTCTCCTGGAGGGAGAGCGTGACAAGTGTGTATAGATCTATACGGGGCTGACAACTCCGCACCCTGACTGTTAGCTACAGTCCGTCATTTGGGGTGACAAACGTCAACATTAGGTACTGCGTCTAGTATGGTTATGAGGAACTCACAACACGCGGAAACAATGACTCATGCACGTAGTAATACTTAACTCAATCATGCTCGAGGGGTAATAACTATATTCTAGGGTATTATCGGCATGATCAAAACTCTGGTTATGGTCTTGGTCATTTGAGACTGCATTTCACTTTTAGGAAAATAAGGGATTTTCCTGGTTCAAATACATTCATTTTGTACAATAACGATTTACAACATCATTCTTTTTAGCATGTCATAATTGCTTACAGGTTACGGTCTTGGTCATTTGAGACTGCATTTCACTTTTAGGAAAATAAGGGATTTTCCTGGTTCAAATACATTCATTTTGTACAATAACGATTTACAACATCATTCTTTTGAGCATGTCATAGTTTCTTATAGCTTACAGTCTTGGTCATTTGAGACTGCATTTCACTTTTAGGAAAATAAGGGATTTTCCTGGTTCAAATACATATAGTACATACAACAATCTTTCAAACTCATTTCATACATCTAATAGAAAATAAGGGATTTTCTGGAAAACATACAAGCACTTTCGAATGGCATAAATTTTCTCAAAACACCACTTATGAACTCACCAACTTAAATGTTGACACTTTTTCTTTGAAATAACTTGTATTCTCAGGAAACCGCTAGACCAGGTAGCAACTACTTTTGAAGACTAACGCGCTGGCGTTAGTAACATATTTTGGATCACCATATTGTATTTGATTTCTTTTGCAAACATGTAACATATACAATCATGTAAACTTTTCAAATATATTTATATTATGGTGGTGTGTACTTTCTTTACTATTCAATTGTTATGATATTTGACATGACGTCCTCCGCCCCCGAACGTTTCCGCCGTTCTGGTTTGGGGGTGTGACAGATTGGTATCAGAGCATTGTTTATAGTGAATTAAGTATATCAAAACCATTTTGGTATACAACTATAAACACAACTGGGCAAAAACACTCTGACTAAGAGTCATACTTTTAAAATTAAATTTATTTAGTTTTGTAAAGTAGGCATGCATTCATTTCATATTAATAACATGGTCATTATCATAACTAAAACAATATAGAAGTATTATAAATAAGTTGTGCAGTGCAGGTATGCCTTGGGACATGTAATCGAAACTGGGAAGAATATAGCCTGATCAACTATATTTGTCCAAGAGCCGACTAACGTATGCCAAGGAGTGTTTGCAATGGACAACAAATTTAAAACTTACCAAACTTATAAACTTTAGAATCAAACATAACATTCAGAATACTATAGGAGTATTTTATGAATACGATAATTTAACGTTGATGTCAACCTTGTGTGCCTTAGTTCTAGACAATCCTTATCTCCCTATTCTCGTACAAACACAATGGCTGGATTTCCACCTAGCAGGAGACCCCTACTACCCATACCAGTAGACCCTTTCACTTTAACCATCGACTAACGAAACTCGATCGATTTATCACGACAAACCCGACACTAACCCCAATTGGTTTCAAGTTTCAAAACCCCGAGGTACTCATAAGAGGAGTACTATATCTTTACAACCTTCCCGTAGTATCCCCCAACAGATCATTTAGAAATACCACACATACAACAAGTCAAATCCAAGCTCAGAAACTAGGAGTGAATTTAACCATGAACTTCAGAACGTAGCTGCCCTAATGCATCGAGTGAATATGCTAACATTTAGAAGAACATAAGTAAATAAACCCAAAACCACACGATCCCGATCGGTCGAAGTGATAGGCGGAGTAATGAAGGTCCGCTGAAACACGCACATTAGGATCTAGATTCATAAAGGAAAAAGAGGAACAAATCGACCAGAAGCACTCACGCCTGCCCGCAAGAATTGGAGTCCCAGTCAAAATGCGAATTTCGGGACGAAATTCTCTCTAACGGGGGGATAATGTAACAACAACAAAATTCAGGTCAAAATTTAAACTTTTATAAAACCGTAATTGATTATTCTAAGTGGTAAACATTGTAACAAAGTTTTCATACATATAAAGAACACAAAAATCCGAGTTATAACGAGGAAGTTATAACCATTCTAAAATTCCCGACAAAACCGGCAACACCGATTAAACGAAAAACGCGAAGTTTCAATACAATAGTTTTTAGACTTAAGTATCTAAATAAAACTTATAGATAACATCAAACCGTGAGCGTACATAAAAAGAACGTCCAAATCTGACTTCGTATGAGGAAGTTATGGTTTTTCCAAGGTTCGGGTATAGCAGTAGACAGCTAAAAACTCGAAATAGAGCTCGAGATACTTTTGACCAAAACAAACTAAATGAGAATTGAAGCTCACAACATTAGTAGCGCAATGGCGAAAAGTCTGACGAAAACGGACATCAGATGAAGAAGTTATGGAATTTTAATGGACTTTTCGTGTCCCGGCCCGTTAAAAATAAATAATTAAAAATAAAGTCAAAATTTGCCGATGAAGTCTAAACAAGAGTTGTAGATCATATTTTTAGCTACGCGTGCATATAAAGAACGTCGAAAACGGAGCTCGTATGCGAAAGTTATGGATATTACAAGTTCGGGGTCCAAAATTTGAGGCTGTCAGGCCCCACGACGTGGCACAAGCTTGCCGCGACCCGGCAAGTGACTGAGGGCGTCCAATCAATGGAAGAGGATAGGTTTGACTCCCCACGACGTGGCACACCCCAAAAATGCCCTATAAGTAGATTTCAAGGGCTCCGAGTTCCATTGCTCAGTCCCTTTCTTTCTCGCGCCGAAACTCTGCGTTTAAGCCCCCGAGACCCTCCCAAAGCCCCGGTTTTCACCTTCAAGTCCCGAAGGAAGGTTTTGTGTTCTCGAGATTCCCGAGATTCCTGATATTTTCCCGCGTTTCCAACTCTTCCTGTCGAAGTTCTGCTCGATTCTCCTCTCGACTACTTCAAATCAACCACTTCAATCAAGTGAGTTCATACCTCTACAACCACACTTTAAATGCTTTTTAAATGCTTTTGAAACACTTTTAAGGGGGGGGGGGATTACAAGTAAACACACAACTAAAATCGTGTGAAACATCGATCTTTTTATATACTTTTCATACTGTTGTTTTAAACTATCTTATGAAGTTATTATCATGCAAAATACCTCACCACACAACTTTACCCTCTTGGGATACAATATGTTTTATAAATAGAAATAGGTTTTATTTATACGTTTGCATACTACATCATGTCAAGAGTAACCATTTCAACTATAACATGATGCTTTTACAAGAAAAATCAACTCATCACGTTTTTGTAACACGGTAGAAAACGAAATCATTTCATACGAACGATTTTCATCATATTACTCGTGAACTTATTGTTAGCAATCATGTGATGGCATATGGATTTGTTTGTACCAAACGAAAGTCCTCACCTATAACCAGAGTCTCCTGGAGGGAGAGCGTGACAAGTGTGTATAGATCTATACGGGGCTGACAACTCCGCACCCTGACTGTTAGCTACAGTCCGTCATTTGGGGTGACAAACGTCAACATTAGGTACTGCGTCTAGTATGGTTATGAGGAACTCACAACACGCGGAAACAATGACTCATGCATGTAGTAATACTTAACTCAATCATGCTCGAGGGGTAATAACTATATTCTAGGGTATTATCGGCATGATCAAAACTCAGGTTACGGTCTTGGTCATTTGAGACTGCATTTCACTTTTAGGAAAATAAGGGATTTTCCTGGTTCAAATACATTCATTTTGTACAATAACGATTTACAACATCATTCTTTTTAGCATGTCATAATTGCTTACAGCTTACAGTCTTGGTCATTTGAGACTGCATTTCACTTTTAGGAAAATAAGGGATTTTCCTGGTTCAAATACATTCATTTTGTACAATAACGATTTACAACATCATTCTTTTGAGCATGTCATAGTTTCTTATAGCTTACAGTCTTGGTCATTTGAGACTGCATTTCACTTTTAGGAAAATAAGGGATTTTCCTGGTTCAAATACATATAGTACATACAACAATCTTTCAAACTCATTTCATACATCTAATAGAAAATAAGGGATTTTCTGGAAAAAATACAAGCACTTTCGAATGGCATACATTTTCTCAAAACACCACTTATGAACTCACCAACTTAAATGTTGACACTTTTTCTTTGAAATAACTTGTATTCTCAGGAAACCGCTAGACCAGGTAGCAACTACTTTTGAAGACTAACGCGCTGGCATTAGTAACATATTTTGGATCACCATATTGTATTTGATTTCTTTTGCAAACATGTAACATATACAATCATGTAAACTTTTCTAATATATTTATATTATGGTGGTGTGTACTTTCTTTACTATTCAATTGTTATGATATTTGACATGACGTCCTCCGCCCCCGAACGTTTCCGCCGTTCTGGTTTGGGGGGGGTGACAGATTGGTATCAGAGCATTGTTTATAGTGAATTAAGTATATCAAAACCATTTTGGTATACAACTATAAACACAACTGGGCAAAAACACTCTGACTAAGAGTCATACTTTTAAAATTAAATTTATTTAGTTTTGTAAAGTAGGCATGCATTCATTTCATATTAATAACATGGTCATTATCATAACTAAAACAATATAGAAGTATTATAAATAAGTTGTGCAGTGCAGGTATGCCTTGGGACATGTAATCGGAACTGGGAAGAATATAGCCTGATCAACTATATTTGTCCAAGAGCCGACTAACGTATGCCAAGGAGTGTTTGCAATGGACAACAAATTTAAAACTTACCAAACTTATAAACTTTAGAATCAAACATAACATTCAGAATACTATAGGAGTATTTTATGAATACGATAATTTAACGTTGATGTCAACCTTGTGTGCCTTAGTTCTAGACAATCCTTATCTCCCTATTCTCGTACAAACACAATGGCTGGATTTCCACCTAGCAGGAGACCCCTACTACCCATACCAGTAGACCCTTTCACTTTAACCATCGACTAACGAAACTCGATCGATTTATCACGACAAACCCGACACTAACCCCAATTGGTTTCAAGTTTCAAAACCCCGAGGTACTCATAAGAGGAGTACTATATCTTTACAACCTTCCCGTAGTATCCCCCAACAGATCATTTAGAAATACCACACATACAACAAGTCAAATCCAAGCTCAGAAACTAGGAGTGAATTTAACCATGAACTTCAGAACGTAGCTGCCCTAATGCATCGAGTGAATATGCTAACATTTAGAAGAACATAAGTAAATAAACCCAAAACCACACGATCCCGATCGGTCGAAGTGATAGGCGGAGTAATGAAGGTCCGCTGAAACACACACATTAGGATCTAGATTCATAAAGGAAAAAGAGGAACAAATCGACCAGAAGCACTCACGCCTGCCCGCAAGAATTGTAGTCCCAGTCAAAATGCGAATTTCGGGACGAAATTCTCTCTAACGGGGGGATAATGTAACAACAACAAAATTCAGGTCAAAATTTAAACTTTTATAAAACCGTAATTGATTATTCTAAGTGGTAAACATTGTAACAAAGTTTTCATACATATAAAGAACACAAAAATCCGAGTTATAACGAGGAAGTTATAACCATTCTAAAATTCCCGACAAAACCGGCAACACCGATTAAACGAAAAACGCGAAGTTTCAATACAATAGTTTTTAGCCTTAAGTATCTAAATAAAACTTATAGATAACATCAAACCGTGAGCGTACATAAAAAGAACGTCCAAATCTGACTTCGTATGAGGAAGTTATGGTTTTTCCAAGGTTCGGGTATAGCAGTAGACAGCTAAAAACTCGAAATAGAGCTCGAGATACTTTTGACCAAAACAAACTAAATGAGAATCGAAGGTCTCAACATTAGTAGCGCAATGGCGAAAAGTCTGACGAAAACGGACATCGGATGAAGAAGTTATGGAATTTTAATGGACTTTTCGTGTCCCGGCCCGTTAAAAATAAATAATTAAAAATAAAGTCAAAATTTGCCGATGAAGTCTAAACGAGAGTTGTAGATCATATTTTTAGCTACGCGTGCATATAAAGAACGTCGAAAACGGAGCTCGTATGCGAAAGTTATGGATTTTACAAGTTCGGGGTCCAAAATTCGAGGCTGTCAGGCCCCACGACGTGGCACAAGCTTGCCGCGACCCGACAAGTGACTGAGGGCGTCCAATCAATGGAAGAGGATAGGTTTGACTCCCCACAACGTGGCCATCACTTGCCACGACGTGGCACACCCCAAAAATGCCCTATAAGTAGATTTCAAGGGCTCCGAGTTCCATTGCTCAGTCCCTTTCTTTCTCGCGCCGAAACTCTGCGTTTAAGCCCCCGAGACCCTCCCAAAGCCCCGGTTTTCACCTTCAAGTCCCGAAGGAAGGTTTTGTGTTCTCGAGATTCCCGAGATTCCTGATATTTTCCCGCGTTTCCAACTCTTCCTGTCGAAGTTCTGCTCGATTCTCCTCTCGACTACTTCAAATCAACCACTTCAATCAAGTGAGTTCATACCTCTACAACCACACTTTAAATGCTTTTTAAATGCTTTTGAAACACTTTTAAGGGGGGGGGGGATTACAAGTAAACACACAACTAAAATCGTGTGAAACATCGATCTTTTTATATACTTTTCATACTGTTGTTTTAAACTATCTTATGAAGTTATTATCATGCAAAATACCTCACCACACAACTTTACCCTCTTGGGATACAATATGTTTTATAAATAGAAATAGGTTTTATTTATACGTTTGCATACTACATCATGTCAAGAGTAACCATTTCAACTATAACATGATGCTTTTACAAGAAAACTCAACTCATCACGTTTTTGTAACACGGTAGAAAACGAAATCATTTCATACGAACGATTTTCATCGTATTACTCGTGAACTTGTTGTTAGCAATCATGTGATGGCATATGGCTTTGTTTGTACCAAACGAAAGTCCTCACCTATAACCAGAGTCTCCTGGAGGGAGAGCGTGACAAGTGTGTATAGATCTATACGGGGCTGACAACTCCGCACCCTGACTGTTAGCTACAGTCCGTCATTTGGGGTGACAAACGTCAACATTAGGTACTGCGTCTAGTATGGTTATGAGGAACTCACAACACGCGGAAACAATGACTCATGCATGTAGTAATACTTAACTCAATCATGCTCGAGGGGTAATAACTATATTCTAGGGTATTATCGGCATGATCAAAACTCAGGTTACGGTCTTGGTCATTTGAGACTGCATTTCACTTTTAGGAAAATAAGGGATTTTCCTGGTTCAAATACATTCATTTTGTACAATAACGATTTACAACATCATTCTTTTTAGCATGTCATAATTGCTTACAGGTTACGGTCTTGGTCATTTGAGACTGCCTTTCACTTTTAGGAAAATAAGGGATTTTCCTGGTTCAAATACATTCATTTTGTACAATAACGATTTACAACATCATTCTTTTGAGCATGTCATAGTTTCTTATAGCTTACAGTCTTGGTCATTTGAGACTGCATTTCACTTTTAGGAAAATAAGGGATTTTCCTGGTTCAAATACATATAGTACATACAACAATCTTTCAAACTCATTTCATACATCTAATAGAAAATAAGGGATTTTCTGGAAAACATACAAGCACTTTCGAATGGCATACATTTTCTCAAAACACCACTTATGAACTCACCAACTTAAATGTTGACACTTTTTCTTTGAAATAACTTGTATTCTCAGGAAACCGCTAGACCAGGTAGCAACTACTTTTGAAGACTAACGCGCTGGCGTTAGTAAACTTTCAAATATATTTATATTATGGTGGTGTGTACTTTCTTTACTATTCAATTGTTATGATATTTGACATGACGTCCTCCGCCCCCGAACGTTTCCGCCGTTCTGGTTTGGGGGTGTGACAGGAGGAAGTGCAGGATGCCCGTTTGTTGGGGCGAGGTTGGGCAGAGGGTACTTGGGAGTACTGATATCATGCTACGGACTACGGAGAAAATCCAAGTGATTCGGGATCATTTGGTCACAGTGAGAAGTCGTCAGAAAAGTTATGCCGACAAAAGACGCTCCAATCTTGAGTTCCAGGTGGTTGATTATGTGTTGCTTAAAGTCTCCCCCTGAAAAGGTGTGATTCGATTTCGGAAGCGGGGAAAGCTCGGACCCCGATTCATTGAACCCTACAAGGTCATAGCCCGTGTGGGGAAGGTGGCTTACCGTTTAGAGCTTCCTGGCGAGCTTAGTCTAATTCATAATACGTTCCACGTGTCTCAGTTACAAAAATGCGTTGTTGATGAGACCGCTATGATACCACTAGAGGACATACAGATTGACGAGCATCTCAATTATGTTGAGAAACCAATCGCTATTTTAGAACGAAAGACGAAAGCTCTCCGCAACAAGACTATAAACCTGGTTAAGGTGCAGTGGCAACATAGGAAGGGTTCGGAATGGACTTGGGAACCGGAATGCGAGATGCAGGTTCATTATCCGGATCTGTTTCTAGGTGTTGACTTCGAGGACGAAGTCCATTCTTAGTGGGGGAGAGTTGTAACGCCCCGGTTTTTCTCGGTACGTTTGGTTATTTTAATTTAATTATCCTTGTAACCTTGGGTTAATTTACTTAACCAATGTCTGATTTCTTATGTTATTGGACTCTTTTTATCATCTTGTAAACTCCTTTTATTGAAGTCCATGGACTATGGGCCTATTTGCAAAGTCCATCTAGTAAATAGTACTTAATGTGTTAATTGAGTCATTTGGAACACACACAAGAAAAACACTCTAAACCCTCCCTTTCTCTCTTTAAAATCGTCCTCTATCTCTTTGGGATCAAGATCAGCCAATGGGATGTTGTTTGGAGCTTAATTCTTGTTCATTTCCAACCTTGATTCATATTGGTATGAACCTCCTTATCATTTCTTACAACTTGATTCATAACCTTGTTCTAGTTTTATGATTTCATCTTCACTTCTCCTCCTTCTTATTTGATTTGTAATTGTATGTTATACATCATCTCAAGATCCTATCTTCACCCCATATATGGTGGATGATGGATCTAGGGGATTACATGTGGCAAAAGATCATGGAAACCCTAAAAGGGAGAATGGTGATTTTATGTGCTTTATGTTCATTTTCATGCTGATTGTTATTACAATCTTGTGGCAAAATGAAATCCTAATGATACCTAACCCTTTTTAGTACCAACATGATCATGGGGACTAAATTGGGATGATGAACACATCTTAAAATGTGTTTCAAAGGGAGAAGGATGGATAAGCCAAAAAGGAATCACGGGTGGCTACGATTCTGTTTTCCATCAGATCTGTAGTCATTTTGTAAAACTCATATCTTGAGCTCTAGAACTCAAACGGACCCCAAACCAGTTCCAAAAGTTCACAAATTGAATTGGTTAACTTTCTTAAGCAGGCCAACCTCACTGATAAGGACTTTATCTATGAGAAAGAATGACATCTTTGCTGTTAGGTCTGATCCAGGTCTGTTCTGATATGTCATTTTGTTTTCATCATTTCTAAGGCTTGGAAAAGGATCCAGAGTGATTCCAAGTTTCTATATGTTCCTTATATTATGAATTTAAGATCTGGAGAAGATGGGGTGTTATTTCCAATTATAAATTGGTTAGAATGGATCCACACTCCAGATCAGTGGGCAGTCACCAGCTTTTGCTAGTGCTGTGATTGTCCACAATGTGAATTTTATATCTGGAGTTTGGGAGATGTTTTTCATTCAATTCCAACTCTTAGACTTTCATTTGTATGTCCTTTAATTCTATTAATTTTGGTTTGGACGAATTCTACTCACAAGTTAGGTAGAATTGGCCAACATCACTTCACTGTATTGTTGGAGACAGAAGTGATACACCATTTTGTAAAATTCATATTTAATTCATCTTTTGGAGTTAGAATGAGTTCTTTATAGTTGTGGAATCCTGAGCAATCATAGTTTCCTATAAAAATTAGTTAAAGCTATGTTTCTGTTTTAGATTTTGGAGTAAATCCGTTTTAAACAGCAGGTCTGTTTTAGAGACCTTGCTGTGATTACTCTTTTCTCAACTCATAGCTTCATTACTTCTCCTTTCTAACCTTTAGTCCTTCTTAGGTGAGGTTTTGAAGTTTGCTCAAGCTTGGTAGCATTATTTGATTCTTAGCTATGCTTACTACTCACTCAAGGTGAGTTCTCTCACACTGTTGTATTGATGATTGTGTTTGCTAGTTAGCTCGTGTGTGATTATTTGAATTTATTATAAAAACATGCTATATAAGTATTGTTTTAATTCGTACATGTGCACTGTATGTAACTAATCATGGATATGGGGACACCACCAAAGGATACGGATTTACCGGTGCGGTGGGTAGGTAAGATCACCAACGTAATACTCATCGTGAGGTGCGGTGATTAGGGCCAAGTGATACGGGATCTTCCCGGTGCGGCTCAAACCTACAAGTCCTTCTTGTATTATTGGCGTTGATTCGTTCTTTGCCCTTATTATACAACTATAATTAGAAAATGGATTAGGGTTAGTAAATATGAATGTTAGTACAATGTATGTGTTTGAATTCACTAAGCTTTGTGCTTACGGTTTCCCTTATAACTTTTCAGGTGTTAAGATTAAAGAGGCTAAGGCTTGACGTGGAGCACCGGGACATCGCTACTAGTTATTTTTGTTGGGACCTTATTATTATTATTACTTCCGCACTTATTTTATATGATTATTAAGTTGATGAATTATGTTATGACTATTTCAGTTGTTTTAATTTAATTTATGATGGGTTTTAAAGGTTTAAAAATTTTGCAAAAAAAAAAAAAAAAAATTGGGTGTCACACGTTGGAATCAGAGCCACAGTTTGAGGGAACTAGGCATTCTTGTGGATGTTCTAGACTCAAATTTGAGGCTCTATAAGAGTTTATTTTCTTTTTAAAAGAATTTTCAAACTTTCTGAAGACTAGTAGTGGAAGATGTCGCGGTGTGCCAGTCGGCCAGCCAAGTAAGCCTTATTTCTTATTTTAAATGTTTATGTTAAATTGTTGACTATGAATTGAATTCTACTAGTCTTAAAATGTTAGATTACACACTTATTTAATGTTAACATGTGAGAGAGATGTAAAATTAACGGCTAGAGCGAGCTGGAAATTTTGAAACTAGACGCGAATGCGAAATTGGAACTTGTGTGGAAGGTAGTAGAAGGGCCCCTACTATTGGAAACATCGGTGCCGGTTTCGGGTCGGGGAAAGGTTGAGAAATTTTCGGCAAGCTGAGTGTTTCGTCTTCCTAGAAATATCTAGGCTGAATTATTTCTAAATATTTTCCTCCTTTTACGGATATAGATGGCTCCGCCTGCTCGACTTAATCAGCTCCAAATGGAGCAAGTTAGTGATATTGTCGCTGAGGAATTCAATAACGCTTTCAACGAACTAATCCCGGGTGTAACCAATGACATAATCAAGCAGGTCAGTGCTCTTCTGGATGAGCACCTCGCAGCTATTCCCGGGGGAGCGTTACCAGCTCCGCCTGTTCGGGATTCGGCATACTACTTCGAGAAGTTCAGCAAGTGTAGCCCTCCTATTTGGAACGGTGAATCCGACCCAGTTGTTGCTAAGCACTGGGTGTCAGATGTTGAGGGCGCCTTCATGACTGTTGGGTGTCTGGACCAGTACAAAGTTGTGATCGCCATGAATCAGCTGCGAAAAAGGGGAAAGACATGGTGGAACACCATCATCGCTCTATTAAACGAAGAAGAAGAAGTGAGGGCCATGTCTTGGGCCCAATTTGTGGAGAGGTTCGAGGCACAATATGTGCCTAAGGTGGAGCAGCAGCGGATGCAGCAAAGAGTTCATGGCCTTACAGCAAAGTACCGAGTCTGTTAGTGACCTGAACGCCAAGTTCTTGGAAATGCTATCTTTTTGTCCCTCGTTTGCTGGGAACGAGACCTGGTTGGTCAGCCGATACACTGCCATTCTACGTACCGAGATTTGGGAATTCGTTAGCATGCAGGAGTTCCCGACTTTATCCGCGATCATGGATGCAGCGAGGAGGAGGGAAATCGAGTTGCAAACCCAGTCCAAGAGGAAGGCCAATGACACCTCCTCCAAGGCATCCGGAGATGCCCAGAAAAAGCAAAAGCAGGGTGGTAAGTCAAGGTATGAGTACAGGCCTTCTTCTGGTTCCGGTCCGGTTCCGGCAGTTCTAATGCTCATCCCTATTTGGACCTATTGGGCTAAGTTATCATGGTAGGTAGTCAACAAACTAAAAACTCTGGTCTGAGACATTGGGTTTTATTATGGTCAACAAACCGCTCGGTAAGTGTTGGCTTCTTCGAAAAGTGAACAGGAGTGTTCAGTTTGGCTTTTGTCCGCTTCAAAGTTCCAGTGGAAGAATTAGGGCACGCTTTGCTCACTCAAAGTTTTCAAAATCATACTACAATCTCATACCTGCAAGCTGCCAAGTCGTCATCGACAATTGCAATCTTGTTACAGAATTGGGTAAAATTGAAATTTTCGGGTAAGTTTGATATTCTTCTTCAAGCTAATTGATCCATTATTTGTGAATTATATGCGTTATGTTAATGTGATGATTGTGGATAAGCAGGATAGAGTGAGCCATGGATCATTTTTCGTTGAAGTGCTTGTTCTCTGCACTACATTTTGTCCTTCCGAGAAAGACTCATATGCTTTGACTTTGAAAAGTCAAATGCGCTTTTTCGCCTGTTGAACTTATGGGGATTTTTTTGGAAATATTAGATTATTTTTACCATTCCCAACTCTTTCAAGCAAATCAATAACCCTAGTTCAAGATTTTCATCTGCTATTCCCAAATAATGACTGCAGTTTCTGAACGTGAAGATTCTTCAATGCCGACCCTTACTTCTCAGTCAAGCAATTGTCAAGCCATTTTGAATCCATACAAGTATCCAAAATATCTTCAGATTATGGTGGAATGTATGAAATGTTCTTTTCTAAATAAAGCTTTGTCAACGGCTGAAGAGGTTCCGAGGAGAATCGTCACTTTAGCATTCACTACAGCAATTGTCAACAAAGGGAACGATACAGTTTCTTTTGAACTTCAAGGTGGGAAGCGAACAACAATTTCTAAGACAGATTTTGCAAAACTTTTATGTCTTCCAACTGAAGGACCATATGTTACTCCAACAAGTGAAGAGCTCATTGATGTGTTCAATTCTATGGGTCATGAACCTTATATGAAGAAGGTATCTGACTTCAAAAAGAGCAGGCTTCCTGCTGTTTGGAGTCTGCTATTTGGTTTCATTCTTCGTGGCTTAACAAGTCGTACTGGTGGATTGGATGCTGGACCCAAAGAGTTATTGTCTCTTATGTATGGGTTATATAAAGGTGTGAATGTTGATTTTGCTACTGTGCTTTGGAATGAATTTGTTGATAGTATCAAACATTCAAAAAGGGCAACTGAACTTTCTGCACATAGATTTTGGGCCTTAATAGTTTCTCAGGCTTATGAATTTCACAAAATTCCAATTGATGAGTCTGAAGTTCCGAAGACGCTGATTCATCAAATTAGTATTCCAACCAAAGCTGATCAGTCTCATTTCTCTTTTGTTGGTCAAATTCCTGAAGAAATGTTAAGTTTGATTAAATGTCCAAGTAGGATTTTGGATCAATACAGGGCTTCTCTTATTATTCCTTACCCTGTTCGACCAACACCTCAACCACTACCTCAAGAAGATGTTCAGATTACAAGAGTTACAAGAATGACTGCGCAGAAAAGAAAAACTCCATTTGTTAAAGTTGAAGCTGTAAGAAAGTCAAAGCGAGTGAAGCAACCAAAGATTGTTGAAGAATCTGTTGTCGAAGAAGAGGATGAGCAACAACATCATAGTGATTCGAATTTTGAAGAAGATATTCCTATAACCACAACCCAGACAATTGTCAAAACTTCTTTAGTGGAGACAATTCCGATATCCACTTCTACAACTCCAGCCGAAACTACATTGGTTGAGACAGTTCCCATTTCAGAACCTGTTTTTGAAACACATATTTCCAAACCAATGTCTATCTCTGAACCTCTAACCATTCTTGAAGAAGAAGAAGAAGAAGAGGTTGATGGATTTGTGCTTAAGGCCGGGGAGGATCCTTCTTTTGATGATGTTGTTGATGATTTTGAGATGGCTGCATTTGGTGAAGGTTTAGTTGATTCTGATGAAGAGGATGACGAAGATGATAATCAGTCGATGTCTAAAAGAGATTTTAAGAAGTTGAATCGTAAGCTTAATGTTGTATTACGATCTCTTGATTCCAATACTCAATCTGCCCAATATTCGAATCAAGAAAAAATGCTTGCTGATTGGTCAGTCATGCTTTCTGATCAAAACAAAAAGATTGATTCATTAACGAGTGGTTTTGATCTTTTTAAAGCCCACGTAAATATTGAAATCAATTCCCAAATGACGAAGGTACAAAAAGTTATGTTAAATGAGTGCAAAAAGCTTCTTGATGAAATCTCGAAGATGAGAGAAGAGAATGAGAAGTCTTTAAACAAGGTATTTGGTGATCTCAAAAGTGAACATGAAAATTCTCTCAAAAGTCTAAATGAATCTCTTACGGAAGCGAAACAGAGAGAAATTACTTTACAAAATGAGTTGACGAAAGCGTTAGCCCACATTGAGTTTCTTCGCTCTTACACAAGTGTTGTTAATCCGATGGTATCTTTGTCACCTTTGAAACAAGGGGGTGAAGGAGAAAGTCAGGAATTGAATCTCAAGATTCAAGACATCATTCTTATGTCATCCAAAGGTACTTCTTCATTTCAACCTTCGACATCTGTTCCTCTTCCATCTTTTGAATATACCTTACCATATACCATATCTAACACTGTTGTATTTCCTGTTTCTACCCAATTCATAAAGAGTATTCCTTTCCCATTATCAAAATCTCTTTTAACTGGTTCAACTGCTGTTACTACGATGCCTTTATTAGGTTCTGAACCAACTTCAAAAGGAAAAGAAAAGATAGAAGTGCTAAGTAAGGAAAAATTGAGACAGAGAAAAACTGAGGAAAGAAAGTGTTCCCAATTGAATTTTGATGCAGAGTACGTTAAAGGAGTTGCTGAAGAAGAAAAAATGGAAGCTGAGAATAGGGTAAAATTGATAAGAAGTCTGGGATTTTCTGAAAATACTGTGTTTGACCTTGTTCCCAAAGAAAGCTACTCAGTCATCAATTCTTTGGAAAAGCAAATTGATTTTCCTATATCTCCAAGGGCATATGGCTATCCTATAATGGGTCCAAAAATTAATGAAAATATTGGGGATTCATTGTATAACGAAAGACTTGTTCGTTTCTATGCTCTTGTTGGGAAACCTTTAAAATATTCCTGGAGTCCAAAGATGATCAGAAGCGTTGAGTCTGTCATGAAGACCGAAAGTTTTGAAAATGTGTTTCAGAATTTCAAGTTTGTTGTTCGGAGAGACATTATGGATGATATTACTTTTACGATTGCTGATTTCCCAAATCTGAATCCACATGATTTAGTTGTTTTGCTGAAGCTTTCAAAAGAATGGGGTTTGAAGCCAAATTCTGTTGTGATGCAGTCTATCAAGGCTTTTCTCTGTTACTATTATAGAGACATAGCTCGTACTGATATAGTCTTGGCTGGAGCTATAAATCAGAAAGTAAAGTTACCAAATAAAGATGCCGAAGGAATGGATAATATTGGTGGTGGAGAAATGGTTACAGAACCAACATGGGGTTCAACTTATTCAGTTAGGGTAGCAGGTGGTAGATCAAGGAAAGTATTCTTCAGGATGAATGAGAAAGAGAGGTTCCCTAATAACGTGTTGGAGGGAATGATTCAAAGGATTATGTTGAATTCTAAGAATTCCGAACCTGAGAGAAAGAAAGCTGTGGATATGCTAAGGTGGTGGTTGAAGGTCAGAGAAGTTTTGTTGGAACTGGTTCCTATTTTATTCCCAGAATTGAAGAAAGATTAATATTCAAAGTTACTGGTCACAAAGGGGGAGATTGTTTAGTGTCGAAGTAGTTGTTGCAGTCATAACAGATCCCAAATACTCAGTTTGGATTTTTTGTCGCTTGAAAGTTCCAGTGGAAGTAGTTAGGTGCCCAATCGACATTAAGAATAGCCCATCAGTTGTTCTTAAAAGTTTCTGATAAAAGTTTGATATTGTTCTTAAAGCTAATTGAACTTTCAGTTGTACTTGTGCTGTGTATGCTATGGCTTTGAAAAATCAAATGCGTTTCTTTACCTGTTGAACTTATGTGGAATTTTTGGAAATATTACGCACTGACACATTGAAAACAGAGAATTTGTATGAAATTAGATTTCATAAGCAGTATATGCAGAGCTCTACAACTCATAGTAGGTTAAATGACAGCAGTTCTTATTAAGATACCTACAGAATTGGTTTAAGAATGTAAATGACAATGTGGGAAATTTTCATCATTTAAGAGACATTTTTCTGCTTTCTTATGCAGGAAACTGAAAATTTCAGCTTTTGATAATGGAATATGTAAGCTTGATCCCATTTCTTCTTTAGTCAAATAAGATATATATGATAAACCAGAAACAATCTTTAATTTGCATATTTTATGTTTGTATGATTTTTATGCACGTCCACCTGTCATGTTTACTTACAATAGAAGAAATAAGTGAGGGACAGTTTAGTCAATTAATGTTTGTGTTAATTGTTTGATTGATTGGATGAAGTGTTTGTTCGCTTCCTGACCCTATGGTACTCGTTCTATTTCTTCATTCTGATGAAGAGTCATACTTTGATTTTGAAAAAATAAATGCGTTTCTTTGCTAAATGTCAGATATAATCAGAAAGTTTGTCATAAGTCTACACACATAGCTTCTTTTGTTGGAAGAATGATTGATACGTAAAAGATACCAGGCAATTAGATTTCAGCTATGTCCTTTAAGGCTGTCTGATGAGCTACATTGAGGATTTCATAATCTTTAGGGTTTTAACGACAGTGCACCTAACTGATCGCAGTTTTTATTAAGATATTCAGAGATTGATTCAAGAATGTGTATGGCAATGTGGAGAAATTTCATCTGTTGGTAGCCATTTTTTCTGGTCGAGTTAACTAAGATATACATGATAAACCGTTTTACCTTTAAATGAAGGTCGAATCTTTATCCATATAAGTAGTATCAACTAATAATTGTAAATTGACCGTTTTACCCTTGAATGAGAAGCAAAATTGTTATTCGTATAAGGTGGGATCAATGAAAAAGTGTAAACTGACCGTTGCCAAATCTTTATCCATATAAGTAGCATTAACCAAAATGTAGTTGACCATTTTACCCTTAGTGACCGGCATAAAAGCCTAGAGCCCAACTAACATGTACAAATTGACTGTTTTACCCTTTTAATGAAAAACAAAATGTTTTTTTTTTTTTAATAAAAGGAACATTATCTGACTGTTTTACCCTTGAATGACAGGAAATAGACCCGACATTCTTTCTGAAATCAGAGGCCAGCTCCTCCGGTAGCGATCCACCACGTTCCGGCCCTTTAACACAGGAAGACTTCCAGATACTGATCGAGGTGGAAAGATTCCGGTGCCCGGAGATTCTTTTCCACCCAAACCTAATTGGAATTGAACAAGTAGGATTAGACGAAATGGCTGGGATATCAATACAAAGGCTCAAATCAAGAGCTCAAAGATTGGATTTGGAAGAAGAGGTGATGGGAATCACCAATTCCGTCCTCATAACCGGTGGGAGTTGTCTTTACCCTGAAATGAGTGAACGTTTAGAAGCCGGAATCAAAATGATGAGGACATGTGGGACCCCCATAAGGATTCTTAAAGCAACAGACGTTGTTCTTGACACGTGGCGTGGTGCTGCTTCCTTTGCATCCACCATGCATTTCTCAAGATTAGTTCTTAATAAAATGGATTACTATGAGAAAGGTGAAGATTGGCTTCCTCAGGTTTGTAGATTAAGTCGTGTAATTATCGAACTTTTATTTAACAATTTCTCCAATTTGCTGTTGTAACTATTTCTTATTTCTATTTAGTCATGTGTGGGTAAAATGGATAAATCGGCAATGATGTCTGTTTGGATCTTGAATTTTAGCTCACGGTTCAAAAGGTTAAATCAAGATCAAATTAAAACTTTGGATGATCGATTTGGGGAGGAGATTAGACAGGATATGTGGGCGTGTGATAGTGACAAAGTGTCGGGTCTTGATGACTTACTTTTTCATTTCTTAAAAAATTATTGGGATTTGATGAAGACTGATGTTATAGCTTGTGTTAAACAATTTTTGATCAACCACAGATTTCGAGTGGACGTAACTCATATTTTAATCACTTTAACTCCCAAGGTGGTAAATCCTATGGGAATTAAATATTATCACCCGATAAGTTTGATTAGGATGCAGTACAAGATTGTAGTGAAGTTGTTAACAAACATAATTGCTTGGGTAATTGATTCTTTGGTAAGTGTTGAGCAGTTTGCTTTCATTAAAGGAAGACAAATTTCATATGGTCCTATGTTGGTGAATGAATTGGTTACTTGGTACCGTACAAACAAGAAAAAAAATCATGGTTTTCAAAGTAGATTTTGAAAAAGCTTACGATTCTTTATGTTGGCGATATTTAGAAGAGATCATGGGTATTATGGGTTGCATCTCCAAATGGAGAGGGTGGATTGTGGCTTGTCTCTTTTCGGATTAAACCTTACTTTTTACTGAATTTACTAAACATGCTCTTAGTTAATAAAGAAAAGTAGCATTAGACACAATGTAAAATTTTCAATAAAGTCCAATACTTCTCACAAGCTAAGAAGCGTAAAGATTTGTTAGATCAATTTATATTAGAGTTAATCCTAGCACATAATGAATATAATATTTGTTACTTTAGTAACTGATTAATAAAGACAATTCCAGATCAAGACAATCAGATAACTGAAATGATTTAATAACAATTAAAGTGGCCAACATAAACTGAATCAAAATCAAACGTTCAATTAAGCATAAAACGATCAAACCAAACAGTTAACACAATCAAAAGTCGTGCCTAATGATTACTTGCACGAAAAGTCGAGTATTTTACGAAACTGAAATCTAGGGTTTTTAGCATGACATGGCTAAAACGAATTACAAAAGATGAAATTAAGTTCTAGATGCCTAATCTTACTAAACAGATGGTACAGATCGAATCATGATCTTTAGATCTTCGTTTTGCACTTAGAATCCTTAGAAAACCGCCTTTCTGGACCTTGAAATCGCCTCTGGTTCAAAATTAGGGTTGTAAGAATGTTTTGGGGTGCTTTTTATACGTCCATATAAAACCCGACATATAATACGATCAAATTTTGTAAGGCACGATCAATTTTTTTTTTCTTTACTTCGATCAAATCAGGCTTGTGTTTGGCATTTAACAGATTTTCGAGGGTTTTTCTCACATCGAAGCAAAAAATCGGTTGAAGTTTTAGAGAACGCGATCAGTTTTTTTTCTTTTTCTAGTGAAACTTCAGGTGAAGGCAAAATATCTTCGACTAGGCAAAACATCATTTTTTTTCTTGATTAAATCAACTTCCAATCATTCATTAACATCCTCCATGAGCTTCAAGTTCCAAATTGGCCCTAATGCTCCATCAAACACATCCTCAAAGTGTCATATTCTCAATACGTGCTAATTTGCCATGAAAATCATAACAAAAGTGAGTAGTATGGGCATTCTATGAAAATAATGACAAATACTCCATTCATAATAAAACGGGTTAATGTCATAAAAACCCTCAAGTTTTCAGGGTTTTGTCGGTTTTACCCAAAGTTGAATTTTATGTCCGTTTTTACCCTAACATTTTCGAAAAATGTTCGGTTTTACCCTTTAACCGATGATAATAGGTTTTTCAGGTTACCATTATATAAAATTCGCAAAAAAACCTTTAAGTTTACCCTTTTTTGCGTTTTTAACCTTAAGTTTATAATTTTTTTTACACTTTTACCCTAAGTATTTTTTTCATAATATACGTATTCATGTAGAAAAATCGTATTTATATACGAAAAAATGTTTAATTAAATATTGTATTTATATTTTTTTTAATGTTATATATATATATATATATATATATATATATATATATATATATATATGTTTGTTTGTTTGTGTGTGTGTGTGTGTGTTTGCAAGGTTATACCATTTAAAAAGATAAATAATATTTTTAGAATTATGAATATGAGTTTTATAGATATAGTTTTTAGAAGTATAAATACATATTTTTACATTATTATATATAAATATGTATCTATACTTCTAAAAATATATATTTATACTAAAAAAAACATATATCAAAATACACATTTACACTTCTAAGAATATATGTATATACTTATATAAACATGTTTATAATTCAACAAGTTTTTTTTTATTGATATGTATATTTTTAAATGCATAAAAATATGTACTTGTAGTTCTAAAAAATATTAATTTGTATTTTTTTTACATCTTAAAAGGTTTATCCAAAAAAAAACCCATACACACACACACACACACACACACATATATATATATATATATATATATATATATATGAAGAAATAACATTAAAAAAAATGTAAATACAACACTTAATTAAATTTTTTTCGTATATAAATATAATTTTTCTGCATGAATACATGTAATATGAAAAAAAAAATACAAAGGGTAAAAGTGTAAAAAAATATAAACTTAAGGGTAAAAACGTAAAAAACTATAAACTTAAGGGTTTTTTTTGCGAAGCTAATATAATGGTAACCTGTTATCACCGGTAAAAGGGTAAAACCGAACATTTTTTCGGAAAATGTTAGGGTAAAAACGGACATAAAATTCAACTTTGGGCAAAACCGACAAAACCCTGAAAACTTGAGGGTTTTTATGACATTAGCCCTAATAAAACAAGAGAAATAGTTAGCATTTTATAAGAAGATACTGACAAAACATGCTAATAGATGCATATAAAATGCATCCAACAACAAGCTTCGATAATAATTACATCACACATATTAAATCATAATGTAATCATATTAGTTGCATTTCATGCACCTATTTTGCATATTTATCTCATTTCTAGCATTTTCTTTAGAAGTTCAAATAATGCATTTTTACATATTTTCGGGTATTTCTAGTTTATCAGCGGAACGCTTTATTGGCACATTTTATGGTGGATCTCATGTGTATTTGAAGATTGGGATTCACTTTAGGGATTCATTGGAAGCTTGGGACAAAATTTGGAAGTAAAAAGATTGGAAACAAAGAAGTTAGAAAATTTAAGGAGGATAAACATGAGGTTTCACACAAGGCATGTCAAAATAGGCATAAAAGAGCACATAGGGCATGTTGACTGGAATTTGGGAGTTGACTTTTCTACACACGGGGAATGTGGATTCAATACAAATCTACACGGAGCGTCTGAAATCGAAAATAGGCTAAATTCAACATTCTATTTTAGAAGATTTTCCGATTTTGGCACCCTACTTTCCCTCCCACACAAGGTGTGTGGAATCAGTGTAAATCCACATGGGGAATGTGGATCTCGAAAACTGCCATTTTGCAGTTTTTCCTAATGACACATTTCTATATTTTCAGGGCTATTTCACTCTATCTCACCTCAGACGAATTGGAGGCAATTTTTATCAGATTTTCTTGCTAGAACCCACTTGGAATCATCTTGGAAACATTTTTCTTTTAATTGTAGGTCAAATTAACGTTGTAATTTCCATTTCTAGACTTTGAATTCCATGCTTTAGACATGTCAGGCTAAAGCCCTTTCATTTCCGATTATGTAGTACGATTGTGATTTGATGTTTTGTTCATGATTCTATCTAGAAAATTGTAGTTTTGTTTTAACCTAATGTTTGATTTAATCTTGGTCCATGTTGTCCACTAGAATTAGAGTTAGTTCATTATCGTTATTCAATTTATGGAGTTCGTAATCATTTTATGAATTAAAACTAAAGTACAAGTAGAAAATTGGTTCTATGATGGGATTAAATTTGGTGTAAACTATAATTGCTTGTTTTTACGCTTTCAAGCCTATGAAAAGTATTGAACATTGTTGGAACATTCATATAAATCTTAGTGTATTTTTTCAATCTAATTCTAAGAGCTTGTTTAGATTAGGCTAGTAAGGCTAGTTTAGTTTAAAGAGCTTATTTTTATCAAACACTTTGATGAATGGAAAAATGCTAGAGCTTGTTAGTGTTTTCAAGTACCAATTTAGATAGACTATGACTTAACTTCATTTCATGATTGAATTGCATGGCACAATAGTATACTACGGGATCGAAACTCTTTTTATTATTAAGTTCCAAATATTTACTTGCATGTGTTTGGTATTTATTTTTGCAAATTCAAAACAACCCCTTATTTCGTGACTCAAGTACCTTAGGAAAAAAGGTATAAACATTTGTCACGTGTCTCTGTGGATCGATCTTGATTGCCTTGTATTAATTTTTAGTGCAAAGTAACAATGTTTTTTTTAATTCATTTTGTACCCCTTTATTTTTTTGGTTTTGACATCCTAACAACACATTAACCACATCTTAGCTTTCCATTGAAGTGGGGGTATATATATAAAAAACATTTACAAAATTACCTAATTTCAATAAGGGCTTCATCATTATCATCATTACTAAGTTATTTAGATATGATAATGAACACAAAAGGTTGATATTACATGTAAAAAATGTTACCAAAAAATATATAACTTAAAGCTTCTAAACCTACCCGCACCTTATAACCCACTGCTATAAGATGTTCATGGCCACAAGTATCAATATTACAACAATTACTACCACACTCAAGCATAAAGTCATAACTTGAAACTTCTTTCTATAACCAAGAACTTCAAGCTAATGATAGATGAATTCATCCCTAGAAACGTCATAGTCTAGACCCATAACTTTATTCATATTCTCAATTTCAACACACATGTCTCCATCAGCTTCCTTTATTATTCACAACATATGAATTTAAGATTATCCAGATTCAAGTGTTCTCTAAAGTATCACAACATAAATTTTCAAAACAAAATTTTCATTTAAAACCACGTAATTCTCATAATGCATTTCACAATATCTCATTTATTAAGTTTTACACTTTTCAAAAATTCATAATTGATTGGTTAAAATCCAGGATCCTCGAAAACATTACTCTTCCACTGGTGTGTACAATCGAGCCGGTACCTTCCTGCGATCGTGGGAAAACCTGAGACACATAACACAAAACACGGTAAACATGAAGCTTAGTGAGTTTCCCAAAATACCACGCACATATAACTGGCCACTCGAGGCTATAACTCTATGAGACCTTCCGGTCAATGTGTCTCAGTGGGACCTTCTGGTCCCACAACTCTGGTAGACCTTCCGGTCCCACAACTCTGGTAGACCTTCCGGTCCTACCCATGATGACCTTCCGATCCTAACTCTGTTGACCTTCCGGTCCAAACCATGCAAACTCAGGATATAACATATACATATCACATAGAACATATATCTCATAACACTTATAAGCACATAAGACCTTCCGGTCACAAATAATTACCATTCCAGGTAAGGTATACTGAGAAGACTCACCTCGGATGATGAACAACCCCTCATAATGTTGCAGCTACGCATCGGCTACTAACTCTGTGCCAATCCACAATTATCCCAGTTAAGAACTAAGTCCAACACTCACTTCGAAGGTCCAAGACAGACCACTAATCATCCCATCAATGAACTAAGACCCATTGGGCCCACCAAGGTCCAACGATAAGTGGGTTCTCTAGAGGCCCAAATCTTAATTCTCGAAGGCAAGCCCAACAGTAGACAAACTCCCTACGCCCACTAATGGCCCAATTTGCTAAACTGGGCCCAATCCCTCCAATGGTCCTTACACCAAGCCCAAAAATATCTTTAGCCCATAATATCTGACTTATGATGGCCTAAAAGGCCCAAAGACCCAAGGCATGGCCCAACCATGGCCTAAGGACACAAAGCCCATACTGACAGAGTACGCGGGGCGTACACTTTGCGTACGCTAAGCGTACTGGCTAGTGGCTTGTACGTTGTGCGTACCTCCTTGTACGCCCAACGTACAACCCTGTTAAGCCACTTTCCCATTAAGTGCTTAATACCCCAAGCCAGAGTCTACAATTACAGATCCAGGTCCTTTTTATCCTCTTAATCCATAAAGTCATTAACTTGGTGACTTGTAATCCACCAAATAAGCTCAAACTCAATGAGTAACAACATACTTCCATAACAAGGGCTAAATATCATGCATGAACTCATTATGACCATCAAGATTGAAACTTTACTGCTTATGGGACCCATTTAGCTCTAAGGGTGGCAACCCTAAGCTCAAAGACGATATTTCATCATAAAGGTCCAATCTTGGCACCAAAATAACTCCAAAACGTCACTACACTAGATCTACGCCTTCTTAAATAAAGTTATGAACTTTATACCTCAAAAGAGTTCCAAATGATGATGTTATTCCAGATCCATGAGCTCCAAACTCCCAAGTTCTTCCTGGCCAACTTCTTGTTTTGCAAATTCCAAGCTTACACCACTAAATGAACCTCTTGAAGACCAAATCTCCCTAAGGATGAAGATATGAGGCGTTCTAGGGCTTCTCTGAGGTTGGGGAACAAACATGGAGGCTAGGGTTCGAACCATAATGTTCTATTTATAGTGGCGCACCCTAAATTTAGGGGTTCTGGACTCTGGACGTACGCCAAAAACCATCCACGATCATTTCCCATCATACGCTGGGCGTAACCCAACTTACGTTGGGCGTACCCAGCTGCTCACACGCATGCATTCCATGCATGCATAGGACTCACTTGTCAACCATTTATATTAGGGGCCAATATTGACAAAAAATTTAAAGTACTATCACTTTTTTGTTCTAAGTCCGATTCCGACGAACTTTATATCTGAGAAACTCTACACTTCTATCAACTTTATTCCTCATGAAGCCCACTCGAACTCAGATCCCAAAATTCATGAAAAGCCCGCACTAGTGTGTTTAACAACAAATTTGGGCTCTAAAGCCCAAGCTGAACTCTTTTATCACACAACCTACCTTACCCTTGTCCCAAAAAGGCCTAAACCTTTATCCTTCAAAGCCTCAAAGCCTTCTCATACTCGGATTAAGGCCCATGGGACTTAAAATCACAACACAATCTGGAACACGATGTTACATAAAGTCTCTAGTTCCATTTATAGATTTTGGGGATGGTGGTGGAGCATCCATTTAGTAGGTAGGTTTGTGGTTTCGGAGATTCGGTACTTGGACCCAATTAGGCAAAAGTTTTTTTTTAAGAATTGGGTTGTTTAATCCCCAATATAGGTGTACATTTATACCAAGGGGACCTCCTGTTCGTCTTAGGCTCCTTGTTTTGGTTAGTAGACAGCCACAACGATGTCTACATGGAAACACAGGTGTCATGTCATCAACCTTCTTTTCAAAAAGGAAGAGACTGGGACTGATTTGAAACTGATAGGGACGCAATTTGAAAACATGCCAAAAAACTGACCTAACTTCGCTCCGCTAAGGTTCAATTTTCGCTCTGATAAGATAATGATTTCCTGATCCTGTAAATAGATGATTGTCAACCCTAATTAAGTGTGCAACAATTGGGGGCGAATTTTTATGACTTCCAAAGAAGGTTTTCGTCCAAGAACCCTTTTGGGTTGATTTTTTGGCCCAAATAAGACCTTTTCTTTATGTTTATTTTAAAACAAAGTATTCTTTATAAATGTGGAGTTTGTCTCATAATTAATATGTGAGATAAAAGCATTTCCAAAGAAACTTTTTTCATTGATTATTAAAAACTTGGGATGTCATAAATGATACAAGAAACATAAGCACAAACATATTAATTACATGCGTTACAATATCTTTTTATACTAATGGCCTACATCTCCTCGAATCTCTCATCATATTTAAACGTCACTATCCATGTACATTTGTACCGCTACCTGTGACACAAAGAAACTCAGTGGGTCAGGCTTGAATGTTTGGTGAGTACACAGGGTTTTCAACCTACAATAATATAATTAAGTTGTTTAATTATAAATTTCACATAAATAATTAACCCGATTACACATCCTTGTTTTCTTATATATTCATCTATAAGGACCTGTCCTAAGGATCATCGCAAACATCAAGTAGAGCGTACTGCTTCGGAGATTCCTATGAAATACATGTTAGTAAGGAATATAGTACATCTCATGAACATGTAGCTTATCACCTACATGTTACGAACCTGTCAGTGTTCCACTAGACTGTCTAGAATAGTCTGTGGTCACCATTTATACTCAGTTAGATGACTACATGGCACATCGCTAGTAAAGCCATGGCCTCTCCTCATTATTTTTCATCTCTCATAACCCATCGCTACCTAATATGTTATCAGTATGAAAATACATATACAATTATAAAAATCATCTCATATTAATTCATCTAACACAAACTATCTTAATCACAAATAATAAGCACATATAACATTTAATTATTTAAATACTTCATATCTATGTGTAAGATAAATTAACTATGGACTCACTTGTTAAAGTGAATGACTTGTGATTTGGGCAACGCTTCGCCTAACACCTTAGTTTTTCCTTTTAAAGACTTAGGTATAAGTATCATTAAGCCTTAGTCCTTGTTTCATAATTATTAAGACTATAATGACGGAGTCTAGATTAGTCAATAATCCCAATGAATAATGACCTATAGCTTATAAGGAGAAACCAGATAAGATCATATCGGAGGTAGGGTTCGTTTGGTATACAAAGTATATTGTTTGGAAATCCCACTTTAAACACCTCATTAAATCTAGCCTAGAAATCACCCCCATAAGTAGATCAATCAGTATTATGATATGGAATCACTGATAAATCTTGTTTATAGGTTCATAATAACAATAATGAACTTAAACATAAGTTAAACAAGTGTAGCTTAACTTACAGAGTTTCTAGCGAAAATCGGGAAATTATGCGGGAAGAACTCCGACCCGAAAGCTTCTATTTTTTAGGATCTCTAATGCCACAGGGCCTTGCTAAAGTAGTCGGGAACTAGGGAGTATCGAGGCTAGCATTGCAGGAGGGTTTGTAGAGGATTTGGGCTCAATTGGTGAGAAAATGATCAACAAACGCAACATATTTATAGGATGGAAAAAGGGGCATGTCATTCATATACAAGGAGTGCATCGCATGTTACGACGATGTCGTTTGGAACATCCAAAAAATACGGCCCAAAAATTTCGTTTCTAAAACATAAATAAAACCCTAAGTATCATTCATCATATAAAAATCATAAATTGTGTATCTCAAAAATTTTATAAGCAATTGTCAATATATCAAAATCATGTGTCAAACATCAAAGTAAGTCATCCCAGGCTAAAAGTTATGGTGTGTGCCATGCAGTCATCCCGAGCTATTCCCCTTGCTAGCGGAAGTACCCAAAACCAAAATTGAAAATTGTATGCACGAAGCTTAGTGAGTCTCCCAAAACTACCACATAACATACACATAATCACATAATAGCATACATTGGGCCTTGCCCACTACATCGGCCCCGCCCAGCATTGGACGAATTCGACATCAGGCCCCGCCCGACATCGGACTGAAGTCTGGTATAGGGCCCTACCCGACATCGGACCGAAGTCCGGTATACATATAACATATCAACAAGCATATAACATTGTCACACCCCCAAACCTAAGATGACGGAAACGTCCGGGTGACCAAAGTAAACACAACCATCATAAATATAATCGAGAAAGTTACATGGTTTCATGAGTTACATGTTTCAAAATCGATTACAATATAATGATAAAATGATTTGTCAAACGCCTTAGCGTCTCATCCTCAAAAGTCGGTAGTTACCTATTTATTGATTACCTGAGAATACAAGTAATTTTGAAAGAGTGTCAACAATTAAGTTGGTGAGTGCATAAACTTTTGTATGTAGAGTTGAAATCCTTTCTTTGTAAATGTAGTGCATGTTCAAGAAAAATCCAATATTTTCCTTATAAAATTAGTTGCATTCTTAAGACTCAAAGACCGTAATGTAAAAGTCGGTAGTTACATGTTTATTGATTACTTGAGAATACAAGTAATTTTGAAAGAGTGTCAACAATTAAGTTGGTGAGTGCATAAGCTTTTGTATGTAGAGTTGAAATCCTTTATTTGTAAATGTAGTGCATGTTCAATAAAAATCCAATATTTTCCTTATAAAATGAGTTGCATTCTTAAGACTCAAAGACCGTAATGTACAAGTATTTTCCATACTTATGCTAGTATATGCAGTTTTAAATTAAATAAAACCCCTTTGAATGTAAGAATCCCCGTAAACTATATGTGTCGTTGTTTCCCCATGTGAGTTATTATAACCATGCTAATGACATAGATGACCTGTTACGACGTACTTCACGCATCAGAATGTTATGACATTTATCACCCCAGACCTGTCGGTCTAGCTGTTGCATGAAGCTTAGGTGCGGGATTGTCAGTCCCAATATAGATCTATACACAAGTATCACGCTCTCCCTACAATAGACTCTGGTTATAATACATGACTTTAACCGGTACCCTTGAGAGTACAATGAAGTAATGTCTCACAAATTCGATTCAACGAGTTTACGTGTAATGTGAATGAATACCCTTTTTAAGTGAAAATGAAACCTTCCTTAGTATGTTTGTAGTGTTAATATACCATAAACTATAACTATTATAGTTTATCATATATGTTTGTAGTGATGAAAGACCCTTATGCGAATGATTATTTCATTTTCATGGAATTAAATATTATGAAATACAATCAATATGTAGCTTTATATTGTTATACAATTTGCTCAACATGTTACAAAGTGTTAATGAACTTGTAAACTATTTTTCTAGTTTTAACTTTTATGTCACTATTTTTAGAAAAATCATAGAAAAATCAACGTAAGTCGAAAACTGAATCCGTAAAATTTCTGAGTTCAAAAAATGTGTCTAGTTTCTTCATAATTTTTCTCATGATTTTTGATGGTCTCTAACCAGTGTTAATATGTCCATATTCACAAACTGGTCCGAAATCATTTCTGAAGTGATAGACAATTTTGTAAAAGTCGTCATAAATTGTAAAAAAAATCGTATGAATGTGTGCGGGTAGTCCTTAGAAAGATATAAGCCTTTGACTATTTTCACCTCGTACAATTTTGAAAGATATTATATTTAAGATGGTCAAAACAGTCCATGAATGGACCTTAACTTTTTTGTTGAAAGTTGATGCCTACGTTTAGATTATGTTTTTGGTGTTATAACTTGTATTCCCCCCCCTCTAAAACTTGAAGAAAACATGAAAATGTAGGTGTATAAACTCACCTTGAGTGATTTCTTTTAGAGTGGAAGGTTGAGGATGAAGGATTTTCAAGTCAAGAACACTTGAGGTTTTGACGATACTATGAATAAATATATGAATATTTGTGTAAGTGATCACAATTTGTATAATAATGTGAAGAATGTTCAGGAGTTGAATGAAGATACTTACCAAAATGGAGGAAAACTCAAGAACACTTCTTGTAAAAATCGCGAGAGAGAGGAAGAGAGAAGTTTGCTTTTGGTGATAACAAATGAAGTCTTGTATGAGAAGAATGAAAATTTCTTGGATGACTTTGATTAAAGAAATCTGATGGAGTGTTGAGAGGAGTTGAAAAAGGACAATGATTTGACTAGGTAGAATGTGAATAGTGACATAAAGTAGATGTAATGATAGTTGAAGTCATAAATTTATGGAAATGTCAAAGAGTGCCTTTATGTCCTCTTGATATTATCCTAAACAAAAATAAGATTTATATTAAATAAATCTTCAAGATGTGGATAATTTATGAGTTTAGAGGGTCTAATATGTCAAAAATATGAATTGTGTGAAAATCCCATGTCAAAATCATCAAAAACAGACTCAAAATGTGAAAGTGGTCAAAAAAACCGGACTTGAGAAGCGAGAGGGTTCACTACTGAGAAGGTTCGCTGCTGAGAAGGTTTGCAGCAAGAAGGTTCACATCTAAGAGGTTCGCATCCGAGAAGGTTCGCATTCAAGAGGTTCGTATCCGAGAAGGTTCGCATATGATAAGGTTCGCATCCACGAGGTTCGCATCCGAGAAGGTTCGCATTCAAGAGGTTTGCATTCAAGAGGTTCGCATCCAAGAGGTTCGCATTCAAGAGGTTCGCATCCGAGAAGGTTAGCATTCAAGAGGTTCGCATTCAAGGGGTTCGCATCCGAGAAGGTTCGCATCCAAAGTGCTGTTTTTCATATTATCTTCCCGTTTCGAGTGATTTTCAACTAATTAAAGGGTCGGGATGGCATGAAAGTTTATGAAAAAGTTGAGAGGGATTTGGGAGAGATTTTTGGAGAGAGAGATAGAGTGAGAGAGATTGAGAAAGACTTTGTTTGTAGCCTTTTCTAGTGTTTTGCCCCATAGTGCTAGGTTTGTAAACTCCACTATGCCTTGTTATGAGTGTTATACACCCTCGAAGGGTACATAATAGTGTTTTATCGAGTCGTTACATCACTCACCCTATTTAGGGTTTAGGTTTTCTAAATATCTGAAACTTCCAAATGATACTTTGCATTAAGATAGAGAGTTATACATTAGTAAACATAGAGTAAGCCCTAACATACAAGCACTAGTTGAGTTGACCGGTTTGACTCGTTGACTTTGTTTGACTTTGACTTGACCAGAAATTGACGGTTGTCACATCATCCCCCCGTTAGAAGGAATTGCGTCCCGAAATTAGCAATTCGAATGTGACTTCAAGGATTGGGGAAACGATGTGGGTATTTTTGTTTCATCTGATCTTCGCGTTCCCAGGTGAACTCGAGTCCTCGTTTAGCGTTCCATCAGACCTTCACAATGGGTATGCAACTTTGTTTCGTTCTTTTGATCTCCCAGTCCACCATTTCTACCGGTTCTTCTACGAAGTGGAGACTCTCATTGATTTCGATTTCGTCAAGAGGGATGACGAGAGTTTCGTCGGACAAGCACTTCTTAAAATTGGATATATGAAAGGTAGGATGTACGTTATTTAGTTCTTGTGGTAATCGAAGCTTGTATGCGACCGGGGCAATCCTGGAGAGGATCTCGAACGGCCCGATATACCTTGGATTTAGTTTCCCACGTTTTCCAAAACGTATCAATCCTTTCCAGGGTGAGACCTTTAGCATCACTCGGTCTCCGACCTGGAATTCCAAGGGTTTCTGTCTCTTATCCGCATAACTCTTTTGTCTGTCTCTAGAAATCGTTCTCAGATTTGGACAATCTTCTCGGTCATTTCTCTTATGATCTCCTGGCAAGTGAGAGTGTTGTTAGGGACTTGTCCCTTAGCTAGTTGCGTGTCACCCACTTCATCCCAGCACAACGGTGATCTGCACTTGCAGCCATAGGGGGCTTCGAATGGAGCAACCTTGATGCTAGTGTGATTGTTGTTATTGTATGAGAATTCGATAAGTGGTAAATGGGTATCCCAAGCTTTACCAAAATCTATCACACAGGCCCTTAGCATGTCTTCTAATGTTTAAATAGTTCTCTCACTCTGCCCGTCGGTTTGTGGGTGGTAGGTTGTACTCGTGTCCAACCTAGCTCCCAAGGATTTTTGAAGTGACTGCCAGAACCGTGAAGTGAATCTACTATCTATGTCAGAGATAATGGATGTTGGTACACCATGCAGTCGCACGATCTCCTTATGTATGTTCTGGTTAGTTTTTCCATCTTGTCGTTTTGCTTTATTGGTAGGAAGTGTGCAGATTTGGTCAACCTGTCAACGATCACCCAAATGGTATGGAGACCACCCGTTGTCTTGGGTAACTTGGTTATGAAATACATTGTGATCCGCTCCCACTTCCACTCAGGTATCTCTGGTTGTTGCAACAAACCCGAGGGCTTTTGGTATTCTACCTTGACCTTGGCGTAAGTCAGGCACTTGCCCACAAAGGTAGCAATTTCGGATTTCATGTTCGGCCACCAATAAAGCTTCTTAAGGTCTAGATACATCTTGTACGAACTGGGATGTACAGAATATCGAGTTTTGTGTGCTTCATTCATGAAGACGTCCCTGAATCCACCAAACTTTGGTGTCCAGATCTGATTCATGAGATAACAAATTCCGTCACCCTTGACTTCTAAGTTCTTATCCATTCCTCTTAAAGCCTCTCCTGTCACATTCTCTGGTTTCAAAGCTTCCAGCTGAGACTCTTTGATTTGTGTGGACAGGTGTGAATGGATTGTCATGGTTAATGACTTTACTCGGCTGCCTGAGTATTCCTTTCGGCTGAGGGCGTCAGCTACTACATTGGCTTTGCCTGGGTGATAACGAATTTCGCATTCGTAATCATTCAGTAGTTCTACCCATCGCCTTTGCCTCATGTTGAGCTCTTTTTGATTGAGGATGTGCTGAAGGCTTTTATGATCAGTGAAGATAGTACATTTCATTTCGTAGAGGTAGTGCCTCCAGATCTTTAGGGCGAATACTACTGCCCCCAATTCGAGGTCGTGTGTGGCGTAGTTGACCTCGTGCGTCTTTAGTTGTCTCGAGGCGTAGGAAATAACCTTTCCTTGTTGCATTAACACACATCCAAGACCCTGGTTTGACGCGTCGCGGTAGACCACAAAGTCTTCAGTTCCTTACGGTAGGGATAAAATCGGAGCGCTGCATACGGGCTGCTTTAACATTTGAAACACGGTTTCTTGCTTCTCTTCCCAGTTGAAGTTTACACCCTTATGAGTCAGGGTGGTAAGTGGTTTGGTGATCTTGGAGAAGTTTTGGATGAACCTTGAGTAGTAGCCAGCGAGGACTAAGAATTGACGGAGTTTTGTAGGCGTCCTTGGTGCTGACCAGCTCTTGATCGCCTTGATTTTGGAGGGATCTACGTGTATCCCTTTCTCACTAACCACATGATTGAGGAAGTCCACTTCTCAGATCCAAAATTCGCACTTTGAGAATTTTGCATATAATTTCTCCGCCCTTAATGTCTCTAATACTTATCATAGGTGTTGGTTGTGCTCTTCCTTACTTCTTGAATAGATCAAAATGTCGTCTATGAAGACAATCATGAACTTATCTAAGTATGGCTGACACACCCGGTTCATTATATCCATGAACACCGTGGGCGCGTTTGTTAATCCGAAGGGCATCACTACGAACTCGTAGTGACCATATCGGGTCCTGAACGCCGTTTTAGGAACATCCTCCTCCTGGTCTCGTAGTTGATAGTATCCCGACCTCAGATCGATTTTTGAGAAGTAAGTTGCTCCTTGGAGTTGGTCGAATAGGTCGTCGATTCAGGGTAGAGGGTATTGGCTTTTGATGGTAAGCTTATTCAGTTTGCGGTAGTCGATGCACATGCGGAATGATCCATCCTTCTTTTTTACGAATAGGACCGGTGCTCCCCAAGGCGAGAAGCTCGGTCTAATGAACCATTTGCTTAGCAGTTCGTTCAGTTGGCTGGATAATTCTTGCATCTCGGTTGGCGCTAGGCGGTTTGGCGCTTTGGCTACGGGGGTAGCTCCAAGAATTAGGTCGATTCAGAACTCGACTTGTCGTGCGGGTGGAACTCCGGGAAGGTCTTCTGGAAATACATTAGGGAAATTACAGACCTCTGGAATGTCTTTGATGTCTTTCACCTCTTGCTTCCTATCCACTACATGGGCTAAGAAGGCGTGGTATTCCTTGCAAAGATACTTTTGGGCTTTGACGCAAGAGATGATTTGTAGGTTTGTACTAGGTTTGTTGCCATAAATGATGAGAGTTTCACCACTTGGCAGATTAAGGCAAACAACCCTTTCATAACATAGAATGTCGGAACGGTTAGAACTTAACCAATCCATGCCAACGATGATGTCAAAGCTTTTTATTGTGACAAGCATTAGGTCGATTTTGAATGAATGGTTGTCTAGAGTGAGGGTACACCCTGTGTATATATCGTTAGTGCTCTCTGCCTTTCCATTTTCCATTTCTATGACGTAGGTATCTTTTAGTGATTGGGGATTTTTTTAGTAATTGTTTGAATTGGTGGCTAACGAAACTCTTCTCTGCTCCACTATCGAATAATATGCATGCATATGAGTTATTGAGGAGAAATGTACTAGTAACCACCATGGGATCTTCCAAAGCTTCTCCGTGCCCTAATGCCAAGACCCTCCCAACACCGCCGACATTTGTGTTTCTTGCTTTTTGGCAGTCTCTTTTGTAATGCCCGGTCTCCCCACAGCCGTAGCAGGCTCGGCTGGCCCCGTCGTTGGTGGTCGGGGTGGCTTGTTGGGCTGGCGCCTTGTAGAAACGGTTTGTGTGCACTTTCTTGTTGCAATTATTGTAGTGCATCTCTCGACAAGGACCGATGTGGTAAAAGTTGCACTTGTTACACTTGGGGAGGGTCCCAACATCTACCTCATGGGTGTTGAAGCGGCGGGGGTAGTGGCAGCACGAACCGCCACTACTAGTTGTTTCTTGGCGGAATCTTGGGCCAGCTGGTTCTTCTTGCTGTTCCAAAACTTCCTTTTGTTGTTTCCCCCTTTTGCTTGCTCGGAGGTGGCCGCCACAGTGCCATGGCTGGCCCTATGGTCAATGAGTTATTGTGCCAAATGTTTGGCACTGTCAAAAGTAGTTGGTTTTGAAGCTAAAACGTTCCCTTGAATGTAAGGGGATAGTCCCCAGATGTATTTCTCCACCTTTTTACTCTCCGGGGTGACCATCCCGGGACATAGTATGGCCAGATCGCTGAATATGGCAGTATAAGATGTGATGTCAGAACTGGTCATTTTGAGGCCCCAGAGTTGCTATTCCAATTTCTGAACTTCTCCCCTTAGGAAATGTTCTTCTAGCATTAAGGTCTTCAAGTCCTCCCAGCTCATTGCATTTGCCACTGTGAGAATCAATGACTTTACATGACCGTTCCACCAGGTAAGGGCTCATTCAGAGAAAGTGCAAGCTGCAAATTTGACTTTGCTCGCTTCGAGGCATGCACAAATCTAGAATATTGATTCAGTCTTCTCGAACCATTGCATCAGAGAGATGACGACCCTACTTCCATTAAAGGATTTGGGTTTGCCATTTGTAAAATCTTTGTAGCAACATTCCCTTGAGCGTCCCTGACTGTCTCCTTGGTTAGAGTTTGTAGTATCATTTCCCGTCCCACCAGTACCATTTGTACTGATATGTGACATTGTGGATGCCACAACTGCTGTTACGACAGCTTGGAAAACGGCAGGGTTAAATTATGGAAGTGGTGGCGGAGGTAGTGGTGCGTTGTTGAAACGCCTGGGATTTTTCCGTGGTGGCATAATTCTGCCACAAATTTTTAAAGATGAAATGATGGTAATCCTTTAACAATGGTTATAAGTCGGTTGTTATTGAACTAGATTATCAATATCATGAGTATTATGTCCCGACTTTAAAGTATTTGCAAGGAATTCATAATGGAAGTCCATATAATTAGACTAATGAATTTAATAGTAATGCTTCAATGAAATCTTGTGACTTGATCCATACCAGGTCCTTCTACAATTGCAGGGTATAGGATAGTTGTGTATAACTAAGATTGAATATATCGTTGAATCTAATGGATCTGACCTAAGTCCACAACCAAACAAGGAACATGACCTAAAGCGGAACCGCCATTTCTAAATTGGTGGAATCTTAATTAGATACAACATTACTGTATACCCTAAGTAATCGTAGTTTTACCATAAGTAACGATATACATTGTTATGGTTTAGTACATAGTGTTTGTAAAATTTGACCTTGATGCAGGTCTACATCATATCAATTCAAGGAAAAAATTTGATAGCATTACGATCCTTCAACTAGTGTATTCACTTAATCGCAGGGTCGAACCTACACATTGAGAACAGTAACACCAACGCATACTCATAAACCTAATCTATAATGATTTGTGAGTAGTATGAATCGTACTTACGACAACCAGTCCCCTGCAGTCCTTGAGACGAAGTCGAGGCACCCTATAGTTCTGCTAACCGACGCTCGGATGCAGTCACTCTCTCTTCGAGAGCCGAGTGCCTTTCCTGATACTCCCTTACCTCCACCCGAGCGGTGGTAAGGTCCTCAATGAGTCGGTTCATGGGATAGTAGGCTCTCTCCAGGTCTCGAGTATGCATGTTAGTGGCTTCCGCAAGACCACTCAGCTCTAGAACTCGGTTTGCCGTCGCTTTATTTTGATCCCCGAGGTCTGTGATTCGCTAGATCACGACCGGGAGGGCTCGATCAGCCGGTCCCCCGTGGTTGAGGTTATAGTAACCTCGTTGCTCGCCAAATTGTGAACGTTGTCGCTGGTGACGACTCTACCTCTCGATGTTTTCCGCCCAACAAGGCGTAGGTCCATTGTAGCCGAATCGGTTGGCGGAAACTTTTGCAATATAAGGAGGGTTGATAACATCTGGCTCCTCTTCTGACTCTTGATCCTCTTCAAGTTTATCTTCTTTGGGCTCTTCCTCTTTGATTTCTTCGGGGTCATTATTGGGATCCTCTTCGGGCTCTTCCTTAAACACTTCCTCAGGGTCTTCTTCTAGTTCCTCCTCCACCCATCCCCTGTTTCCTTGATTCGGGAAGTAGCGGTCTCCCGGTAAGTGGAATCCTGCCATGACGTCTGTGCGGGAATGGGGGTGTAAGAGGCACATAATTAATCTAGAAATATTATGCTAAAGCAACATAAAATACTCCTATAGTATTTTAAACGTTATGTTCGGTTCTTAGTGCATTACTTGTATTGGTGATGGTAGGTTGTTAGACTTGTTGCCCACTACGTCTATCCCCCAGTATATGCGAGTCACTTCTCGGACAAATATAGTTGATCAGGCTATATTCATCCCAGACTTGATTACATACCCCAAGGTATACTTGTAGTGTGCAACTCATCCTTTTTACTTTTGCATTTTCCTAGTTAAGACACTATACTGGCATGTATGCATATACTTATACTTTTCGTAAAAATATTATTTCGTTTCTAAAAGTATAGTTGTGTGAAAAATGTTTAGTCAGAGAGTTTTAGTCCCATTGTGTTTATAGTATGTATATCTTATTTGGTTTTATATACTTAGTTCACTATAAACAATGTTCTAATACCAATCTGTCACACCCCCAAACCTAGGATGGTGGAAACGTCCGGGGTGGAGGACTTCATGTATAGTATCATAACAACGAGTATTATAGTGACCAAAGTAAACACAACCATCATAAATATAATCGAGAAAGTTACATGGTTTCATGAATTACATGTTTCAAAATCGATTATAATATAATGATAAAATGATTTGTCTGATGCCTTAGCGTCCCATCCTCAAAAGTCGGTAGTTACCTGTTTATTGATTACCTGAGAATACAAGTAATTTTGAAAGAGTGTCAACAATTAAGTTGGTGAGTACATAAGCTTTTGTATGTAGAGTTGAAATCCTTTCTTTGTAAATGTAGTGCATGTTCAAGAAAAATCAAATATTTTCCTTATAAAATGAGTTGCAGTCTTAAGACTCAAAGACTGTAATGTACAAGTATTTTCCATACTAATGTTAGTATATGCAGTTTTAAATTAAATAAAACCCCTTTAAATGTAAGAATCCCCGTAAACTATATGTGTCGTTGTTTCCCTATGTGAGTTATTATAATCGTGCTAATGACATAGATGGCCTGTTACTACGTACTTCAGGCGTCGGAATGTTATGACATGTGTCACCTCAGACCCGCTGGTCTAGCTGTTGCGTGCAGCTTAGGTGCGGGATTGACAGTCCCAATATAGATCTATACACAAGTATCACACTCTCCCTATAAGAGACTCTGGTTATAATACATGACTTTAACCGGTACCCTAGAGAGTATAATGAAGTAATGTCTCGCAAATTTGATTCAACAAGTTTACGTGTAATTTGAATGAAAACCCTTTTTGTAGTGGGAATGAAACCTTCCTTAGTATGTTCATAGTGTTAATGTACCATAAACTATACTTATTATAGTTTATCATATATGTTTGTAATGATGAAAGACCCTTATGTGAATGATTATTTCATTTTCATGGAATTAAGTAACATGAAATACAATCAATATGTAGCTTTATATTGTTATACACTTTGCTCAACATGTTACAAAGTGTTAATGAACTTGTAAACTATTTTTCTAGTTTTAACTTTTTTGTCAATGTTTTTAGAAAAATCACCATAAGTCAAAAATGGAATCCGTAAACTCTGAGAGTTCATAAGATGTGTCTAGTTTGTTCATAATTTTTCTCATCATTTTTGATGGTCTCTAACCAGTGTGAAAATGTCCATCTTCATAGACCAGTCCGAAATCATTTTTGAAATGATAGATAGTTTTGTAAAAATCATCATAAATTGTAAAAAATCATATAAATGTGTGCTAAAAGTCCTTAGAAAGGTATAAACTAGGACTATTTTCACCTTGTACAGTTTTGAAAGATATTATATTTAAGATGGTCAAAACAGTCCATGAATGGACCTTAACTTTTCTGTTGAAAGTTGATGCCTACGTTTAGATTATGTTTTTGGTGTTATAACTTGTATTCCCCCCCCCCCTAAAACTTGAAGAAAACAAGAAAATGTAGGGGGGGGTATAAACTCACCTTGAGTGATTTCTTGTAGAGTGGAAGGTTGAGGATGAAGGATTTTCAAGTCAAGAACACTTGAGGTTTTGACGATACTATGAATAAATATATGAATATTTGTGTAAGTGATCATGATTTATATAATAATGTGAAGAATGTTCTGGATTTGAATGAAAATAATTACCAAAATGGAAGGAAAACTCAAGAACACTTCTTGTAAAAATCGTAACTAAGAGAGAGAGAGAGAGATAGAGAGAGCGAAAGAGAGAGAGAGAGAGAGAGAGAGTGAGAGAAGTTTTCTTTTTGTGATAACAAATGAAATCTTGTATGAGAAGAATGAAGCTTTCTTGTATGACTTTGATTAAATAAATCTGATGGATTGTTGGGAGGAGTTGAAAAAGGACAATGATTTGACTAGGTAGAGTGTGAATAGTGACATAAAGTAGATGTAAGGATGGCTGGTGTCATAACTTTATGGAAAAGCCAAAGAATGCCTTTATGTCCTCTTGATATTATCCTAAACAAAAATAAGGTTTCTATTTAATAAATCTTCAAGATGTGGATAATTTATGAGTTTAGAAGGTCTAATATGTCAAAAATATGAATTGGGTGAAAATCCCACATCAAAATCATCAAAAACAGACTCAAAATGGGAAACTGGTCAAAAACCGGACTTGAGAAGCGAGAGGGTTCGCTGCTGAGAAGGTTCACAGCGAGAAGGTTCGCATCCGAGAAGGTTTGCATCCAAGAGGTTCGCATCCGAGAAGATGCGCATCTAATAGGTTCCCATCCGAGAAGGTTCGCATTCAAGAGGTTCACATCCAAGAAGATTCGCATCCAAGAGGTTCTCATTTAAGAGGTTCGCATCCGAGAAGGTTCGCATTCAAGAGGTTCGCATCCGAGAAGGTTTGAATCCAAGAGGTTCACATTCAAGAGGTTCGCATCCGAGAAGGTTCGCATTCAAGGGGTTCGCATCCAAGAAGGTTCGCATCCAAAGTGCTTTTTTTCATATTATCTTCTTGTTTCGAGTGATTTTCAACTAGCTGAAGGGTCGGGATGGCACAAAAGTTTATGAAAAAGCTGAAAGAGATTTCGGAGAGAAAGAGAGAGAGAGAGAGAGAGAGAGAGAGAGAGAGAGGGGGAGACTTTGTTTGTAGCCTTTGCTAGTGTTTTTCCCCATAGTGGTAGGTTTGTAAACTCCACTATGCCTTGTTATGAGTGTTATACACCCCCGAAGGGTACGTAATAGTGTTTTATCGAGTCGTTACATCACTCACCCTATTTAGGGTTTTGATTTTCTGAATATTTGAAACTTCCGAGTGATACATTGCATTAAGATAGAGAGTTGTACATTAGTAAACATAGAGTAAGCCCTAACATACAAGCACTAGCTGAGTTAACCAGTTTGACTCGTTAACTTTGTTTGACTTTGACTTGACTAGAAATTGAAGGTTGTCACAAACATAAACACATAACATAACATATAAGCTTAACCTTCCTTGGGCTTGCCCCGACGTCGGACCGAAGCCCGAAACATATAAAACATAACATATAAGCAAAACAATCCTTGGGCTTGCCCCGACATCAGACTGAAGCCCAGAACATATAAACATACACATACAAGAATCACGAAGACATCAAGCATACAAACCTTCCTCGAGCTTTCCCCAGCATCAGACCGAAGTCCGGAAACATATAATCTACATCGGGCTAACCCTGGCATCAGATTGAAGTCAGGCATACGCTAACATATGTAAACAGGCCGACATTGGTGCCTTCGACCCATTCCTACTGGACGAAAACTCACCTCGCACTGCTGAAATCCCGCAAATAAATCTCTGGCTGCTGACTGACAGATTCCCGAACTGTCAACATCAAAACAAAACCCAATTAACCTTTTGGGTTTCAATACATAACCATAAACCCACACATGGGGTAAAAGGACCATTTTACCAGTAACCTAGCTTGGTCCAAGACTAAGGCCCAAACTCATTCTCTAAAGGCCCAAAAGTCAAACAATGAACCAAAGCCCAACATATGGTCTAATTTTCTAAATTGGGCCCAAACCTGTACATGGTCTTAACTTAAGACCCAAACATTTATTCTAGTCCAAACACTTGGCATTTTGATGGTCCAATATCTCATAATCATCAAGACTCAATTATGGCCCATCTATGGCCTAATTTTCCAAATTGGGCCCAAACCGTTCCAATGGTCCTTATCCTTAAGCCCAATCCAAATGTTCTTGTCCATATACTTGTTAATAGTTGGCCCATCAAGAGTCCATACATCTAGGCCCATTAGAAAGGCCCAACTCAAAACCCAACACAATTCGGGTTTTCACATGAAATGATGATTAGAGTTAATTAGAAACACTTAACCCATTAACGACTTAATCCATTATGTCCATCAATCTACTAGGTCAATCATACAATGTGGTCGGGCTTAATTCATAATTCCAATCCAGTCGTCTAAAATGCGGGTCTTGGCAAGTCCAAATTAAAATCTCCAAGATTAGGGTTTCTAAACCCTAATTTGGGTTTCCAACCCAAAACACGCCAATTAGGCCCAAAAGTTAATTCTTTAGATCAATTAGGGTTTCATTAGGTCGGGCACCATGCACTACCACATCGGGTAGTGGTGGTCAACGGCGGCTTACGGCGACAACCACCACCTCGTGGTGGTGGTGGTGGTTGTGATTCTAGATCCAAAACGTGTCCAATCATATCATAAATAGCAATCCATTCACACTCAAATGCACACCGCCACCCAACACAGAAGAAGGCGGGGGCAGAAGACGGTAGCCACCACCACCTCACGGTGATGGTGGTGGCGATTTCCTTGATTATTCCGGCCAAAACTAAAATTATACAACATAATGTTCCAAAATAAACACACACACACACACAAAATAACACACACGCACACTCAGCCACCCTTGCGGCGGCTGACGGTGGTCGGAGGTGATATCCACCTCCTCACGGTGGAGGTAATGGCTCCTCTTATGGTGTCCGGTCAAACAAATGCACACATGGTATGTACAGAATCAATAGAAACATATACACTCGTCTTTTGCTCGTAAATCACACCCAATCACCCACCTGTGGTGGGCGGCGACGACAGCGGGTGGAGTAGCCGGCAAAAGTAGCACCTACAACCGGCGTTGTCGGTGGAAACGACTTATTATTCAACAGGACGACGCATCGGCAGAAGAATGGGGAAGAGATGCGGTGATCGCGAACGACAGCAGTAGTGATAGAGGTACGAAACCCGCCGGTGGTCTTCGTCGTCACCGGCAAAGGAAACAGCGATGACGCAAGATGGTGGCTCACACGACGACATGGTCGTCGGCTGATGATGATGGTTGATTGGAGCTTCGACAGGTCGGAAATGAAGGAATTTGGGTGGTTTCTTGGTGGCCACTAGCTGGACGGAACGAACTAGGTGAATGGTGCCAGCGGTCGGAGTTTGTTGAGTGAGGGTGGCGGCTGGGAACTCATTAGGGTTAGGGTTATGGCATGGGTGACGGGTTTATATGTCCCTTCCAAATCCAAACATTTTCCCATACTAACACTTTCAATCCTTCATTCTCCTTTTTTCTTTCTAATTAAATCCAACATTTACCAATTCAGCCCTCAACATTCCGAACTCATTTCAATTCAAGTCCTAATAATTAGCAAGCAGGCCTTGACTTCAAAAATCTTTACAAAATAAATCCCGAGATTATATTTTAACCCCCGAATAATACAAATTATAATATTTGGCTCCCGAAACCAACACCCCCGCTAAATATTATGAATTTTTGGGCTACTATTCATTCATTAATTTTATCTCTTTATTTATTTAATAATGGGATGTTACATCGTTCCTACCGTTTACTGCCACATTTTGCATTCTACGTGGTCCATGTTGTCCCTTCTAGAAGTGTGCGTTGTGCCTACCTACCTTACGTGTTGCGGTCTTCGAATAATTTCTAAAAATCGAATCTTTCTCATACGAGCTCGGTTTTTGTGTTCTTTATATCCATGCATAACTATCAACGAGTAATACAACTTTCATTCAGTTCCATCGATTAATTCTCAAATTATTTTTCATTTTATACTTTTAAAGGGATTCCAATTCTAAACCCATATAAAAATCATATCCCTTTCATCTGAACTCCATTCTCGACTGTCTTTATATCGACGGAATTGTATTTACGAGATCCTCAACTCTTGTTTATATTGTTTTTCATAACAATCAGTCAATTTTAGTTTCGGTTTCTGTGTTGACACATTTGTGCTGACACTATGTAAAATCATAACTTCCTCATATGAGATCAGATTTGGGCAATCTCTACATGCATGCTCTCGCTTTTATGATTACTGTGACTTTTTTTTATATTAGTTAGGTTAATAAGCAACCTATGTCCGATTCAATTTTTATGACACGCATAGTTGTGTCGGTTTGATCACAGAACTTCGAATAAGCATAACTTCTTCAAACAAAATTGGGTTTAAGTGCTCCTTATATCCATGAAATAGTCATTATGGCTTCTACATCTTTAGCTAATATTATATATTATATCTTAAATGTCTAGCCCGAATCTACGGGAATTATAATTATCTCCCCTTAGTATGATTACATCCCTGAATCATCAATAAATCAGGGATGGATAATGATCCCCCGAGTGAATTTTCCATTCTAAGCAATAGCCATAACTCTTATGTCTTTCCCAACAAGTATGAGACTCTTGGACTTCTTAACTACTGGCTGTGCTCAAACTTGCATTCACTCTCCATTCTCTGTTATAGCCTTAGTCCTAAACTTTGTGTTACAAACTCGATCTTTATTGGAGACTCCTACTCTTTCTTAAGTTTGGGTCATAGACTCAACCCAAGATAAGGTATTTACTTTGGCTATCGTATAGACTGAATGGTCATACTATAATGACCTTCCATCATAGGTTGTAGTGGATAGAATCGGGTCTCTATGATTAAAACTCTAGCACAAAAGACACCTTCCTTCATGTTCTAATGTGATATACTCACATCATAGCAGGTAGTATTTCTAGATACAAGCTGCTAAGTCTTTAACGATGGCTGCAACACTTCTGTTGATCACTTCTATTATATTTTCCTTCAATCTTCCGACTAAAGTCAGATACTACATCGAACATGGTTCTCTAAACCGTGTAACTTACTTTGTAGATTTATCTTAATTGGAACCGATTCGTTATGGCCACTGGGGTCATAATAATATTCTTTTTTTTTCGTAGTCATCACCAAAACGATGGTAATGATGAAACTTAGAAAAAATAAACTATACTACTAGTGTCTTAGTAACCTTGTGACTCTTCCTGATCTAAATGAGAGCCCTGTGCTTCGGGTAGTATAGGTCTCTACTACCTTTCACACATACTCATACTCGTCCCAAGAATTGTCTCGTAGTTTTTCCAAGTTACCATATAACATAATCACATAGCAACTTAACACATCGAATAGTAGAACATAGTTAGGGATTATATAACTTCTTGAAAACGATTACAATGTTATTCAAGTTCATCATACTCCATGCCTCCTACATCAGGCTACATATCATAATATTATCTATATAGGATGACTACTTTATATATTGGAATCCAGATAAGCAGTTTCTTTCTCTTAATCTGCTCCATCTTCTACTGTCTGTAACGACCCAAAAACAATACTAAAAATTTTCATTTGAAAACTATTAATTTCATTCATTGATTATACCAAAAAACATCAATCATTACATTATTCCAAAACATCAGAGTACAAATATATAAACTGTGGAAATCATATGGGGAGGATGCTACGTCATCATTTCGGTCCCTTCCCTTTTGAAATGGAAGTACCTGAAACCGTAAACATAGATTGTTAGCATAAATCTTAGTGAGCTTCCTAAAATACCACATACAAAATACATATAATATAACAGCACGTGGCTATGTCGGGTCCGTATAAACCCCTGGGTCTATATCAACCCAAAATAACAACAAGTAGCTATGTTGGATTTGAGTCAACCCCCAGGTCCATCAAGCCGGATTCCATAATGACTCCGAGCCCAAACTAGCTCATGACATAAATCATACGATAACATACAATTTTTACTCATACAATACAGTGGGTCGGATTTTGTGCCTTCAGCCCACTTAAGGTGGTAAGAAGGCTCACCTCACAGAAAAATGAAAAGCTAAAATGACACGTTGCTCTGAAACCCATGCTACTGGTCACCTTTACGAATAAAAGTAGCCACAACTCAGACTATCATTCAAATACCTAAAACACCCCTAGCTCAAACCCTAGTCAAAATCCAGGTAAAAGTCAACTAAGTCAACTGGGTTGACTCTATCAGTACACGGGGGTACTCTTTGTGTATGCAGGGCGCACCTCGCAGTTGACTAAGGATTGGAGAGCTGACCTCATACACACAACGTACCCCCAGTGCGCCCAGTGTATGCGGCTGGTCACCATCCCTCTTATTAAGTGCTTAATCCTTTAAGCACATATGTCTAAACTTCAAATCTAGACAACAAAAGACGTTCTTAACCATAAAGTTTCTAAATTTATGGTTTAGCATGGCTATTAAGACCTTAAATCCATAAACCCTAGTCTCTTAACCCATTAAGACCATCTAGCACTTGCTTGGAGAGAAACTAGTGACCAAAAACCCAACTTTATGACTTAACATCCCTGAAAACCTCTGAAAGGACAGCTATCATGCCTTAGAGTACCTTCTACTAACAAATAACAAGTTTGGGACCAAAAAGGGAACAAATTTGACCTAAAACTAGATCCATAAGATTTCTACACCAAGGTTGAAGCTTTTTACAAAGGTGCACAAGGGGGACAAGATGTTGGATCTAAAGTCTTGAGTGAAACACTACCACCTCAATGTTCTTCCTTCTACTCCAAAAGCTCCAAATGTCAAAAAAAAAATGGATCAAAAAGCTTCAAAATGCACAAAAACTCTTTAGGGTTTCAAAACAAGGAAGTAGGCTAAACTGACTCTAAAGATAAGAAGGTGCATGTGACCATAAATGTGTTTAAATAAGATCCAAACCCTACAATTTAGGGTTTTCACCCTGACTGCGTACAACGTACTAATATGATCCAAAGTATGCCCTGCGCACGAAGGTGTATGCCCCACGTACTCCAGCTTTCTCCAAAATTATGAAATTTCCACCAGGAACTAAACTTGTAATTAAAGCACAACTCAAGGGTTAAAACGAATACCTGAAAAAAAAATAGATGTTACAAATCTCCCCCACTTGAAATAAACTTCGTCCTTGAAGTCTGCTGGCGCAAATAAATTTCGGTAGTGCTCTCACATATCTACCTCAGGTTCTCACGTCCATTCGGAACCATTCCGATGTTGTCGCTGGACCTTCACCAGTGACACTTCCTTTTTGCACAGATCCTTCGTCTTCCGATCTAAAATCGTCATCGGTCTCTCTATATAATCCAGGGGATCATCAACCTGAATGTCATCCAGAGGAACAACCGTGGACTCATCGGCCACACACTTCCGAAGCTGAGACACATAGAAGGTGTTATGGTTCTAGTTGAGCTCATCGGGCAAATCCAGCCGGTATGCAACCTTGCCCATCCGGGTTGAAATCCTGAAATGTACAATGAATCTGGGGCCTAGCTTTCCCTGCTTCCGAAATCAGATGACACCTTTCCAAGGTGACACCTTCAGAAGCATCAAGTCTCCCACTTGAAACTCAAGATTTTGAACGTCACCAATCTATATAACTCTTATGTCGGCTTTACGCGACCTGCAACCTGTTGCGCACTTGATGAATTAACTAAGTAGTCTTTAGTACAACCATTGTACTACCCATGACTCGATGCCCCCCTCCCCCAACAAATAGGATTCCTGCACCTTTTTCCATACAACATCTCAAATGGTGGTCGATCAATACTGGTATGGTAACTATTGTTGTATGAGAACTCGGCCAATGGGAGGTAAGTATCCTAACTCCCACCAAAATCCAACACGCAAGCTCGGAGCATATCCTCGAGCGTCTGAATCATCCTCTCGCTCTGGCCATCAGTCTGAGGGTGGTATGTTGTACTAAATTTCAACTGAGTAGCCAAATCCTCATGAAACTTCCTCCAAAATTTGAAGGTGAAACGAACTTCCCGGTCTAAAATCATCGATATTGGAACTCTGTCATGAACTACTACCTCTCGATCATAGATGTCTGCTAACTTATCTACATATATACTCTCGGCAGTTAGTACAAAATGCACACTCTTGGTCAATCTATCAACAATGATCTAGATGGAGTCAAAACCACGTTCCTTCCTTGGCAATTTTGTGATGAAATCCATGGTAATCTCTTCCCACTTCCACATGGGAATGGGAATGCATCTTGTCATGGGGTCTCTAATGCTCGAAATTGACTTTCCTGCAAGTCAAGCACCACTCCACAAACCAAGCTATTTCCCTCTACATACAGGGCCACCAATAACTCAACCTTAGATCCCTATACATCTTCGTGGCCTCCGGATGGATAGAAAACTTTGAATTATGCACCTCCTCTAAAACCATCTGTGACAACCCGAAATTTCTATCTTGTGCATCCATTCGATTCAATCCAAGTCAGACTTGCTTTTGGCTATCTTTTAGCCCTGTTAAAGATATGTTTGGGTGTTTTAAGCCTAGTACCTTAAAGGATAAAGTGTTAGGAAGTATCGTATAGAGTTCAGTGTGCAGCATACAAGCCGGGAACTCCAACACATGGAGTTTACGGCTGTAAACACTTCCATGTCCGTGAACTCTTCCCTTCATATGGGTTATTCCTTCATTTTTTCACCTTTTTCACACACGTTCATCTGAAGAACTCGATTTTATCTCAAGTATCATCAAGAACTTCCTTCTTGATCTTCAATCTTGTAAGTAATCTTTCCATTTTCAAGTTGATATTCTTCTATATCTAGTGAAGATTCATGTTTTCATCCATGGAATCATTCTTTTTGGTTAGATCTTCAAGTATTCACACTTTCACCAAGAACACTCACTAGTTCTTGGACCGTGAACCCCCCTCCCAAGCTTCAAAAACATGAGTATATCTTCTATCTCCTAGTTAGACTTGTTAAACTCTTGATTCTAGCCTTAGATCATCATAAAATACATGAACATCAAGGGTTTATGGCCGCAAACCCTTGCATCGCCATAAACTCTTGTGTTATTGGATGTTTTGGCCCTTAAACTCCCTTATATTCGAGACTAGAATCGAAATCACTTGTTGAATGCTTGATAAGACCATAAAACACGTCGTTTGTAAGTCCTCCCATGAGTGTATGGCCGTAAACTCCTTGACCGTACACAATAGGGCCGTATACTCCCTTAGGCCGTAAACACAATGGCGTAAACTCCATTGTGTGGCCATAAACCCCTTAGATACAATCCTTTGAGATTATAACACTTCCATATAAGTGTTTCCTAGTCCCTAAGGCGGTTTCCTTGCATGATTAGTTTCATATACACTAATTATATCCATATATGTATTATTATATGCTTATTAGGATTCGTTTGTGCTCAAGGCCTCACTTGACACTTAGCATCCTAAATCGATCTTTCATTCATATCACTCACTACAGGTGAGTTCATATCCCTTAACTTATATTTTAAATGATTTTAAATGCTTTTATGGGGGGATACAAGTAGAACTATTATAGTTATTATATCAATCACATGTGATTAATAACTATCAAACAATTGGATTTTCTTATACTTTAAACTGTTTTGTCAAACAAACTCTTCAAAACATTTTATAAACTGACATCAAGTCATCTGTTACCATTCAAATGGTTAAAACTCTTTTATATGTTAAAATTTTTATTGAACTCTTTTAAACTTATATATTTTCAAAATCATGTCCATATGGATATAGTTATATAAGTAAGGTTGAAAGGACTTAGGACTGATAACTCACTTTATTTCGTGTTCCTTGTTTGGTTGTGGACTTAGGGTATCCGGTTATTTTTCCGAGTTTCGTTTGAATCTTAGTTATATATTATGTATATGTGCATAGATATAAAAGTTCCTACACCAGTTTAGCACCTTTGGGTAGCAAAGGTGTACAAACATACTCAGTCACTCAAACAACATTACTAGTAAACTATAATAGGTATAGTTTAGAGGATCACTAGTCACTATTTCTAGTACAATGAAACATACAAGAGTCAGTTCATTCATGAGTCACTACAAACTTACTATTATGAGAAACAGAAAGAACATACTATGATGAGAAACTAAGAGAACATACACTACACTATACAAAGAGAACATACACTACACTATACAAAGAGAACATACAATACACTAGAACAGAGAGAACACAATACAAATACAAGAACACTATAAACTTAATGTGAGCCACTACTTCATGGCATGTCAATCTACTGTAGTGTCACGTTTTGTAACCAGACTCTCCTTGAGGGAGAGTGTCAATTTGTGTATAGATCTATACGAGACTGACCGTCCTACACCTTGCTACTAGCTACAGTGGGACCTGCAGGTCTACGGGTGACGAATGTCATACCATTTCGATGTCTTCGAACATCGTGTTTTATCAGTTAATCAAGTATGGTTATAACTATATCACATTTTACCTTAATTAAAACAATTGTTTTAAGGTAGTTAGTACAACGGTAGTTGCTATATACAAATACTACAAGTACATCTTTCTTATTTTCCCATTACATTCAAATTGTGATCTTCTCACATAAACGGTAATGTAAACTATATTTTTGGAAATGATAGTTTGTCTTTGGGAAAATTACACACTTTTACAAACAAACAACATAGAGAACATTTGGGCCTTGGTAGAAGGCTACTTTTTAGTAGAAAATATAGGATTTTCTAGGAGATACAAACATTTACTATAAACACTTACAAACATTTTCTACAAACACTTACAAACATTTACAAACACTTTCATACAGACAATGACACTAAAATACTTATGAACTCACCAGCTTTAATGTTGATCTATGCTTTCAAAATAACTTGTATTCTCAGGTCACCAGTAGATAGATACCGCTGACCAGGTTTTGAGAAGACGGTGCTTTAGAGACTCATCTATATTTTGATTATTCATTTTTGGTGTCTTATAAAATATACATAGAACACACTTGTATTAAATTATACTATTAATGAAATGGATGATGTTGCTGCTTGTTTACTATTATGCATTGTTGTGATATTGTACATGACGTCCTCCGCCCCAGAACGTTTCTGTCGTTCCGGTTTTGGGGTTCGACACCATCTGTTTCACCCCACCTGATGCCAGAAGCCAAACTCTACCACATTGATTCAAAAACTCTCGGTTGTCTCTAGCAAATAAGGGAACATGTCCTTTGATCCGCTCGGTCTTCCAGTTTTCCTTTTTCAACCCCTCTACCTGATCCTTCTAGATCAAATCCATCAAAGGCGAAATGACATTAATCCTCAAGCAGGTATCCCAAATAGATGAACTCACATTCTTTACGGCTCAAAGCATCGGAAACCACATTGGCCTTCCCATTGTGGTACAGGATCTCACAGTCATAATCATTTAACACATCCAACCATCTCCGCTGCCACATATTCAGATTCGGCTGGTCCATCAAATACCTCAATCTTTTATTGTTAGTGTAGATAGTACATCGAACCCCATACAAATAGTGTCTCCAAATCTTGAGGAAGACAACCACAGCCCCAAATCCAAATCATGCGTAGAGTAGTTCGCTTCATGAGGCTTCAGTTGCCTCAAAGTGTAAGCAATAACGTGACCCCTCTGCATAATAACCGCTCCCAAACCCGAAATAGAGGCATCACAATAAACCATGAAATCATCCAATCCATAAAGGAGCGCGAGAATCGGGGCCTCACACTTGTTGTGTTTTGAGCATTCTAACACTCCTATGGTGTACATGCAACCCTATAAACCTTGGATCTATGTTTTCTCTATCATACATGCAAATAAGAACTTTTCCAAGGTTTCATCCTAACTAGCATATTATGAAGCACCTATACTACAAAGTTCTAGTTAGATGACATACCTTTTGATGTAGCTTGATGTCTTCAAGCTTTAAGAGCTTAGCCCCAATAGTGTGGAAGCCTCAAGTGGAATCACAAATCACCAAAACACCTTGGAAGACTTTAGAGAATATGGATACTTGGTTCTCTCTAGTGAACTCGGCTAGCCCTCTTCGTGTACCCACACTAGTGCCAATTTCACCAACCAAGGACATCTTTATATAGTATGGAGACTAGGGTTAAACCCATGACCTTTAATTTCATATGATCCATGGGTTAAACACTCCATGGACTATCCATGAAAGCTTAGCCCAACCTAAATGAACTTGGTCCATTCCATATATATAAAAGTCCATATTTAATTAGTACATTTTTTATCACTTAATTAATTCTAAATTAATTCTTGATCAATACTAATTAAATAATATGATTCCATATATATAAGAGTCCATATTTAATTAGGGCATGCCATTGCTTCCAAGTAGCTATGCAAACAATTGAGAACCTATAGAAATCAAATGTATAGCCAACTTAACTGGAATAGGCACATAAATGTCAACACAAAAGGTTATAAACCTCTAGTTGTGTGCTAGTGATGAAATACAAGTTTTTATTCTTGATTACTTCTTGAAACCCTTTCAGGATCTTTTAGACTCCCACTATCTCCTTGACCTGTAAGACTTTCTTGCCAAATATTCAAGAGATAGTGTGGATTCTAATAAATACAAAAACTTAACACAATTGGCCTTAGTTGGTCTTTGTTTTATCCAAAACATCAAAAACTACCAATTTCAAATGTACAAGAGTAGAAAACTTTTGCTCTTACATTTGACAAGTGTTTTAAACCTTCTTTAAGACATGTCACTCAAGTTACAATATTAAAGTATAACTCTAAGAATTGTTTTGGAACGAAGTATCAATCATCTTCCTGATTTAACCACTTCAACAATTCATAACACCTCTTCTTAACTATCATAATGCACTTAGAGGATGAATTGTGATAAGGTCTCCAAATCATTAAGATACTCTTAAAACATGATACTAAAGTACTCTCCCATCTTTTCAGATTTGAGAAACTTTTATCCTTCTGCCTAATTTGATTCTTCTTATTCGTTCTGTCATACATTGAAACTTGTCTCAGAATTATACTTAAGCTTGTAAGTATAATCATATTTACTAAACCTTAGTAAATCATGACGAATAGTCTTATCCATCTTTTGTGGTGGGCTTTGACAAGTGCACAAGAAAGTGTACTTGATCCCTTAGTCCTTCTCTTGAGTCACATATACATGTGAACCCGGAACTAGTCTTATTTTTCCAAAGTTGAAAATTCTCATACATCACACCAAACACCTTGTATGATCCCAAGTTTCGGTCCAATTGAAACTTGGGTGATGAGAATCTTTCCTTGTTTGGTAAATTTAGACACTACCAAAAATGAAAGAATCAAATTCATATTTCCAAAATTGCTATAAACATACAAACATCAAGTTTTCATGAATGTCATTGTAAGGAGATAAAAATAAAGTAAAACAAACTTTTATTTATTTTAAAATGCAGAAAAAACTTTTCCCTTACAATGTAACTTCAAATGAAAACTATGTTATTACATGTTTCCTAGCAATCTATCATAACTCCTAAGAAGTAGCTCAAGAATCTGATCATCAATCAAACGATAGAAATCCATCTTCGCGGTCAGATTCAACATACTCTTTCTTTAAGTTCCCTTCATTTTCCCTTTGATTCTTAAAGCATCAACATGTGACCCAGTCACTTCATGTAATAAGAATCTCAGAATAGAAACTTAATAGAGTTTGATAGTGGACTTTACCTGAAGTAGAGTCAAACTTATTGACTTTACCAACCTTATGATCTTTCAGGTAAGTTTGGTAGCTTCGCAACCAATGCCCTTTCCTTTTTGGAAATCGAACCATATGGATCCTTTGGGAATGGTACATGGGATAATCTCAAACTTAGCCTTTCTCTTTACCATTTGGTCAATCGAGTTGATTATGGCCAATCCCTTTCAATTGGGAAGAGAATGCTTTTTTTGGATTTCCAGTGTCATAATTTTCAATGTCCATAAAGTTTTGGGAAGTCGATCTTCTAATCAAATTTGCTTTACTAGCCTTCCAAATCATTGTTGATTCAGCAGCACCAAGCAAATAGATATGATCATTAAGGGTCTTGTCATAGTCTATTTCATAGGAGTCCCAAAGGAACTCACCATGTGACTTAGAAAGTGATTAAACCACTAACTTTCTCAAGACTTTGACACCCAACTCTCCCGGCTTATCAATATTTGACTTCATCTCCAAGATGTGATCACACCTAGACCTTGCCTTGCCAATAGGGCTTGAGTGACCTTGAACTTATGGGTTAAGGAGAATAATTGGAGGAGGTGGAGGAAGTGAAGTTCCAAGAGATTTGGGAAGATCATAGATGTCTGAACTAGACATCTACAATGGGAGAAATTCAAGTAAAGTTGATTTAAGTCCTTAATATAACACCCAATATGAAATATTAAGACTAGGACCCAATAAACTATTTTATAACTTGGAAGAGGGATGTCGTAATCCAAGCTATAAAATATTTGAAGGTAGGTGAATGACGATTCACCAATTTCCACCAAGATAAACGAAATGTATTATTAGGTTTTAATTGGTTTTGAAACTCCTAGATTCTTTTGAGATTCATTAAACTTTTCAATGGCATGTTTCAATCTCGAGTGTGCCCTTCAGGTTTTGTGAATGGGATGCCGAGGATCACAAAACAATGTGTGAAGTAACCATGCAAATATACTTGGTACCCTTAATATTTACCCCTCAATCGATGTGTCGGTTAACCACACACGCTCCACTAACTGACTTAAACAAAGTGCAAAGTGTAATTTCACGGATTAGCACCTTATTCACATTTTTCCTAAGTAACTAAGATTGGTTATTTATAAAAGGTTTAGTTACTTAGTATTTATCATTAATACTTTTAATGAAGGGAGGATTCTAGTCCTTGTCCTACCCGTTCGGCTAACGACCCTCCACCGGTCGAGGAAGCGGTGGGTGAGAGTGGACACCCATTAAACTGCCATTTTATAGGCAGTAACCTTATACCCCCTTATAGACCGGCTTCGCGAATGAGGCCTACTAACGGTAATACTGACTTTACTCTTATATATATATATATATATATATATATATATATATATATATATATATATATTATTAACTTATAATATTATAAAGTATAAGGTTTGAATTTTAACTTTTAAAATTCTAAGGGCTAACTTGGAATTAAAGTATTCATAAGTGAAAACTTTTCAAATTCCAAAACTTGAGGGCAAGTTTTGAAACTACTTAAAACTCTTCAATTCCATAACTTATGTGTTTAAAGTAGTTTTGATTAAAAAACTCTTCAAGTTCCATAACTTGAGGACAAGTTATGGAAGACTTTAAACTAATTAAGAAAGTGACTCTTCATAATTCATAACTTATGGAAGCTTTATGAGTTTAACTAAGGTTACACATATTTTATTTAATGAAGAGACTCTTGAACCTCCACAACTTGAGGACAAGTTATGGAGTCATCAAATCATTTAATGAGAACAAGACTCTTCATTTTTGTAACCTATGACAATTTTTATGAGTTTTAAGAAACTTAAATGTGAATTTTCATGTAACTTGAGGACAAGTTACACAAACACATTTTAGAATCAACTTTTAGATTAAAATAGATTGAAAACAACTATTCAATTAACTTTTATATTAACCTAAGCAACTCATATGAACAAAGATAATTCACATCAAACTTTTTCATGTAATTAGCATAACTTTTAAACTAATACAAAACATGAATCTATTGACAATTATATTTGAAATTGGATTAGCATGAACATTACCACATCAAAAACAAGTTTATACGTCCAAAAACATCTTAAGGTAATGTTCCTAGTCCAATTCTAGCCAAAAAAAGTCGAATATAAGCTGTCTGGGGGTCCAACTTGTCGAGTGCACGAACCAAATCGGCGAGTTGGATGCATTTTGTCTTGGACTCAGCGAGTCTATCAGTGGACTCGGCGAGTCTGTTGAGCAGACAACATCAAAATTCGATTTTTAAGCCAATTTTTCAAGTATAACAAGAAAACAAGCGTGGGCTCTGATACCACTCTTGGGTTTTGAGTGTTCTAACACTCCTATGGTGTACATGCAAACCTATAAACCTTGGATCTATGTTTTCTCTATCATACATGCAAATAAGAACTTTTCCAAGGTTTCATCCTAACTAGCATATTATGAAGCACCTATACTACAAAGTTCTAGTTAGATGACATACCTTTTGATGTAGCTTGATGTCTTCAGGCTTTAAAAGCTTAGCCCCAATAGTGTGGAAGCCTCAAGTGGAATAAAAAATCACCAAAACACCTTAGAAGACTTTAGAGAATATGGATACTTGGTTCTCTCTAGTGAAATCGGCTAGCCCTCTTAGTGTACCCACACTAGTGCAAATTTCACCAACCAAGGGCATCTTTATATAGTAACCCATGACCTTTAATTTCATATGATCCATGGGTTAAACACTCCATGGACTATCCATGAAAGCTTAGCCCAACCTAAATGAACTTGGTTCATTCCATATATATAAGAGTCCATATTTAATTAGTTCATTTTCGATCACTTAATTAATTCTAAATTAATTCTTGATCAATACTAATTAAATAATATGATTCCATATTAATATATTAGAACTTATATATATTAATATAAATCATAAATATACTATTCTCAAAAGATTATCCATATAAATTGTGTCGGTGAAGTGCAACCCAAATGGACCATGCCGGGTCGGGTCAAGTACATACCAAATATAGTTATGGACTTAGACATTAATCCAACAACACTATCTCTGCTTCAGAGTCTCAAAAGCTAACTGCTGATCAGGCCCCCACCGAAAGGTCTCGTCAAACGGGTCAAAGGCACTGCAATCTTGGAGAAATCATGGATAAATCTCCGGTAATACCCTATGAGACCTAATAAAATTCGAATCTCAGATGCATTCCTTGAAACCTCCCACCGCATCACGGTCTCGATCTTCTCCGGGTCTACCAATATACTCTTCTAGTTAATGATGTGCCCCAAAAATTGCACCCTGTGCAACCAGAACTCACACTTGGAGACCTTGACATAAAGCCTCTCCCTCTTCAGGGTCTCTAGTACCTCTCACAGATGATCCTCATGCTGCTCCTTGGTCTTGGAGTAGACCATAATATCATCAATGAGTACAATCACAAACTGATCCAACATCGGCCTGCAAACTCGGTTCATGAAGTCCATGAACGTTGTAGGTACACTGGTGAGCCCATATGGCATCACCACGAACAAGTAATGACCATAGAGAGTTTTGAAGGCTGTCTTCTGCACATCATCATCCATGGATAACCAAGAGTTTTGAAGGTTGTCTTCTGCACATCATCATCCTAGCCAACTCGTCGATTTGGCTTGCAAACTTGCCGATTTTGCTCGAGCTTAATACATTCAGCTGATCTTATTATTTCAGGGACTCCAAGGCTCAGATCTAACCTAAAATGCTATTAAAAAGGAGAACCAAGATGCACCCTGCAACTGATCGAAGAGATCAACAATTCGTAGAAGGGGATAATGGTTTTTCATCATTAACTTGTTCAATTCCCGGTAATCAATAGACATTGGTGTGAACCATCCTTCTTTTTTACAGATAAAATCGGCGCTCCCCATGGAGAACTACTCGGCCTGATGAAATGTTTTCCTGTCAGTTACTGCAACTGAGATGAAAACTCTTGCATCTCGGGTGGTGCTAAATGGTACAACGCCAGGGCAATCGGGGTCGTACCTGGCATGAGGTCGATCTTGAACTTGACCTGTCTCTCAGGAGGCACACCGGGTAACTCCTCCGGAAATACATCAACGAAATCCCTGACCACCAGGACCTCTGAGACTGAAACCTGATCCCCAACACACAAATCCACCACATAAGCCAAATAACCTGCACACCTGTGCTGAATATACTGCCGAGCCCTGGCTACCGAACAAAATCATGAACCCATCCTGGTGCCTTCTCCATAAATTACTAATTCTCCCCTACATGGGGTTCGAACTACCACATGGTGGCCCTCGAAATCGATCATAGCACCGAAACGACTTAGCCAATCCATATATACGATCACACAGACATCCGCCACGGTGATAAGGATCAAATCGATCAGAAAGGATACCCTGAAGATCTCCAGAACACAACCCTGATACACCGAAGAAGCCTAACTCCCATGTTCTTTAGCGATAGAAACTCGCAACGGACACTCTAACTCCTCTAAGGGCATAGCAAACCCCCTACTAAAGGACCGAGAAACAAAGGACTAACTCGCACCCGAGTCAAATAACACTAAACCAGGCAAGTAGTTCACTAGGAACATACCTACCAAAGATACAAATTTATGAGCATAAAACAAACATAATCAATAAGATAAGGGATAGAAACATACCAGTCACAACATCTTGTGATGTCCTGACCTCCTCGGTAGTAATCTGGAAAGTGCGACCTCAAGCCCTTGAGGGCTCTGCCCTGCCCTGAATCCCTGACTCCCGCCTGTGCCTAATCCAGAACCTAAACTAGAATCAGAGCCAAAACCTCCTCGAGTAATCATCACCATCCTCCAAACTGAAACACAACATGAAAAAAAATCAACAAGGGACTCGAGGGGACTCCCCTACACAAGCCTCCTTAGAGTTCCTAGATCTTCATTCGTCTTAGGTACATGTCATGTGCTTTTAGTAGTACGGGCCCAATACTACCTTTCACACCTACATGTACCTTCCTCAAGGTTAGTCTCGATTCCTCTAAGTCACCACACTAATATCATAAACTAATCCCATTCCATATGACATACCTTTCACACCTACATGTACCTTCCTCAAGGTTAGTCTCGATTCCTCTAAGTCACCACACTAATATCATAAACTAATCCCATTCCATATGACATACATATCCTAGACTCTCCTAAGAATCATCAACTTCCACTACTCGTAATACCAAGAACCTCAATCAACACCACTGGTTGCCCTATGCATGCAAGTTATACACAAAATAGAATCACATAGACTATCAAATGATGATTCTAACCTAAGTCCACAACCAAAAAAAGGAACATAAAACGAGGCTAAATTGATCATTCTAGGGCTATACACTCCTAATCATATACAACTTTGAAAGCATACACTTGGAAAATGATTGAGCTGATATCAATTCCAAGTAATACATAACATCAAATTCCACTAGGCTATAAGGCATCACGCAAGTCAGACAATTCTATCATATGATTCCTGAAGGTATCCTTAGCCCTAATCTAGCATGCAATTATCATATCAAGCATACAACTCATAAGACATAAGTATGGATAATTTGGGAACCACTTACTTGAGCTCGGTTGATCGCATGCATTGCACCCCTTCTTCTTAAATAAAATTCTTTTTAAAAGTTTAAATTCATTTAAGAAAAACTATCATTTCCTCAGTTTGAGTTTTGAAACACCCGAGAGTATGCCCGAATCCCTCAAACCAAGGCTTTAATACCAACTCGTAACGACCCAAAAATAGTACTAAAATTTTTTCATTTAAAAACTATTAACTTCATTGATTGATTGTACCAAAAACCATCAATCATTACAATATTCCAAAACATCAGAGTACAAATATATCAAGTGCGAAAATCATATGGGGAGGATGTTATGACATCACGCCAAGCCCTTCCCTTTTGAACTGGAAGTACCTCAAACCGTAAACATAAACTGTAAGCATAAAGCTTAGTGAACTTCCTGAAATTCCACATACAACATACATATAATATAACAACATGTGGTTGTGTTAAGTCTGTATCAACCCCCGGGTTCATATCAACCCAAATTGATAACAAATAGTTGTCTCGGGTCAAAATCAACCCCCCGAGGTCCGTATCAACCCCGAATCCGTAATGACTCCGAGCCCAAACTTGCTCAATACATAAATCATACAATCACATCAAACAAAATCATACGATACCATCCAATTTTTACTCAAACAATACAGTGGGTCGGCTTTGGTGCATTCGACCCATTAAGGTGGTAAGAAGACTTACCTCACAGATAGAAGAAAATCTGAAACGACACGCTGCTTTGAAATCCCTGCTATTGGTCACCTTTATGAATAACAATAACAAAAACTTAGACTATCATTCAAATACCTAAAACACCCCTAGCTAAAACCCTAGACAAAATCCAGGTCAAAGTCAACTGAGTCAACCTGGTTGACTCAGTCAATACGCAGGGGGTACTCCTCGTGTATGCAGGGCGTACCTTGGAATTGACCAAGGATTGGGGAGCTGACCTCGTATGCACAGTGTACCCCTCGGTGCGCCCAACGTAAGTGGCTTCTCACCACCCCTCTTATTATGTACTTAATCCTTTAAGCACTTACGTCCAAACTTCAAATCTAGACAACAAAAGTTGTTATTAACCATAAAGTTTCTAACTTGATGGTTTAGCATGGCTATTAAGACCTTAAATCCATAAACCCTAGTCTCTTAAACCATTAAGACCATCTAGCACTTGCTTGGAGAGAAACTAGTGACCAAAAACCCAACTTTATGACTTAACACCCCTTAAAACCTCTAAAAGGACAACTCACATGCCTTGGAGTACCTTCTACAAACAAATACCAAGTTTGGGACCAAAAAGCAAACAACTTTGAGCTAAAACTAGATCCATAATATTTCTACAACAAGGTTGAAGCTTTTTACCTCCACAAGGTGCACAAGGGGGACAAGATGTTGGATCTAAAGTCTTGAGTGAAACACTACCACCTCAATGCTCTTCCTTCTACTCCAAAATCTCCAAAAGGCACAAAAATGGATCAACAAGCTTCACAATGCACAAACACTCTTTAGGGTTTCAAAACAAGGAAGGGGGTTGAAAATAAGAAGGTGCATGTGGCCATAAATGTGTTTAAATAGGGTCCAAACCCTACAGTTTAGGGTTTGCACCCTGACTGCGTACACCCGACATACCTTGTGTCGTATCTACCAAAGTGCTTCGTACACCACCTGGCTTCATTGTTACCCCCGTACTTCTAGTCATTGGGGCCAGACTTAGAGAATTTACTCTTCGTATCGGATTTTGAGAAACCTTCACCCTTCCTCTTCTTTCTAGCTTCAGCTTTGTTGGAGTTTCTTCCCTTGATCATGTATTCAACACATTTGGCAACCCATATGGCTTCCTCAAGAGTAGGTGCTTGACATACTTGCACAGTGTACTCCCATGGTAGTCCTTTCGCATACTTATCGATTTTTGTTAGCTTGTTTGGTACGTGGCTCAAAGTGAACTCCATTTTGTCTGTGAAGGCATTGGTGTACTCATCAATGAACATGTTGCCCTTCTTCAATATCATTAATTAGTTCTCCAGCTCTAGCATGTTTTAGGCTGAGCAAAACTTGCATTTGAAGTAAACCAAAAACTTTGCCCATGTCAGCTGCAATGGCTCGTAAGGGCTTATGATATTTCGTAACATGTTCCACCAACGAACAACCATACCCTTAAATTGCCGTACAACATAAGTGGTCTAAAACTTGACCTTGCACCACAATTTATGAAGGCTAACTCTATCTTAGTGTGACATCCCCATTTTCATGGCCAGAAAAGACCGATTTTGTTTATGCTTTGTTTAAAAATCAGAGTAACATTTTAAATAAAAGTGTTGTGGAATTTGTCCCAAAACAAAATATGATAAAGATTTATCAAAAGCATTTCCAAAGAAATGTATTTCATTAAAAGACTTGGGATGTCATGTTCGATACAGATCAAAAGCATAAATAATACAATATAAGCCTTACTACATTATTTCATATCTACAGGCCTATATCCGTAATCCCTCATCCAAAACATCACATCTATGCTCATGCGCCACTACCTGTAATACAAGAAACTGAGTGGTTCAGGCTTGGGAGTCTGGTGAGCACATAGGGTTTTCAACCCACAATAAATAAGTTTATTAATTTCATCAACCAACAATAACCCACTTACCCGTTCCCGTTATCCTCACATTACGTCCCTAAGCACCTACCATAAGGGACCTATCCTAAGGATCATCATCGGGATGGACACTACTGCTAAGGGGATTCCTCAGCAATAAATGTCCTAAAGTCTTCAACTCCATCGGGCAGAGAAAGTATCGGTGCTTCACATAACTTCTTCTTTAGCTTCTCGAATGCCTCATCGTGTTTCTCACTCCACGTATATGTAGCTCCTTTGTGGGTCAAAGCTGTCAATGGAGCAGCTATCGAAGAAAAGCCTTGGATAAATCGTCGGTAATATCTGGCTAATCCTAGAAAGCTTCAAATCTCCGTGGGACTTTTCGGACGTTCCCACTTCATCACAGCCTCGATATTTGCGGGGTCAACCATTATCCCTTCTTGGTTAACCATGTGACACAAGAACTGGACTTCTCGTATCCAAAAGTCGCATTTGGAGAACTTAGCGTAAAGCTTCTCCTTCTTTAACACTTCCAACACTTCCCGTAGATGCTTTCCATGCTCCTCCTGGATTTTCGAGTAGATGAGAATGTCGTCGATGAACACTATCACGGATTTATCGAGGAATGGTTTACAAACCCTGTTCATCAAATCCATGAATGCTACTGGAGCATTGGTTAGTCCGAATGACATAACCAAGAACTCGTAGTGTCCATATCTCGTTCTAAATGCAGTCTTCTCAATATCCTGCTCTCTTACCTTCAGCTGATGATATCCTGACCTAAGATCAATCTTTGAGAAGTAGCTCGAACCTTGCAGCTGATCGAATAGGTCATCAATCCTCGGCAATGGATACTTGTTCTTCACCGTTGCCTTACTCAGCTCTCGGTAGTCTATGCATATCCTCATGCTTCCGTCCTTCTTCTTCACGAATAACACTGGAGCTCCCTAGGGTGATGAACTAGGTCGAATGAAACCATTGTCCAACAGCTCCTGAAGTTGCGTCATGAGCTCCTTCATCTCGGTCGGTGCTAATCGGTAAGATGCTTTTACTATCGGTGTTGTACCTGGTAACAAGTCTATCCGAAACTCTACTTGCCTATCAGGTGGTAACCTGGGAAGATCTTCGGGAAAGACTTCCGGATAATCACACACAACTGGTATATTCTGCACCTCTTTCTTTTCCTTCTTAGCATCGATTAAAAATGCCAAGTATGATGCACATCCTTTGGACAAACATTTCCCGGCTTTCATCAGGGAGATGATTCCAGAATTCACTCTACGTTTGTCCCCGTACACCATAAATGATTCCTTTCTAGGTGGGTTTACGCTTACTATCTTTTTTCGGCATAATATCTCGGCATCGTTGGCACTAAGCCAATGCATACCCAAAACAATGTCGAATTCGTTTAACTCTATGGGTAATAGCTCATTATGGAATTCGTTTCCGTTTAGGTCGATGACTACGTTCTTAATGCGGTTACTAACAGGTACGAATTTGCCACTGGCAACTTCTACAATTAGGGCATTATCAAGTTTTTCTACAGCCAATGCTAATTTCCCACCAAATTTATGCGACACAAAGGAGTAGTTGGCTCCGGAATCAAATAGTATATTTGCAGGCAAACCATTTACAAGAAAGGTACTTGAAGCGACGTCTGTTGCCTCCTTCGCAGCCTCAAGTGTCATCTGGAAGGCTCTTGCCTTCGGCTTCGGTGGTATGTTGGGTCTTCTTGCCTCCTTCTTCTTCGAGCAGTCCTTCGAAATGTACCCCTCCTCGTTGCACTCATAACATACCTTCTTAGTGAACGTGCATTCGTTGGCATAGTGCCCAGGCTTTCCACATTTGAAACAAGTGACCCCTCCGTCACACTTCCCAGAGTGCTTCTTCTTCCACTTGTCACACCACTTCGCTTCTGATCCTCCTCCTCTCGAACCAGACTTCGAGAATTTACTTTTCTTACCAGACCTCGAGGATCCGTCAAATTTCCTTTTCTCTCCCACCTCGGCTCTCTCCAGACCCTTCTCTCGTATCTGGGTCTCTATATTTTTAGCAGCCCAGATGGCGGCATTCAGAGTGGTATTTTGCTTGACCATTTGACCAAAGTCCGCTGGTAATCCAAGGGCAAACTTGTTAACCTTGGAGAGTTTAGTTGGGACGAGGTGAGGAACAAGCTTTATTTTCTTAGTAAAGCTTGCAGCGTATTCAGTAATGCTCATTCTTCCCTTCTTCGGCTTGTGGAACTCATTGTTGATCTCCAGAAGATCCTGCTCAGAGTAGTATTGCATCTTCAACTGCACCAAAAAATCCTCCCACGACATCTTGCTTGCTTCACCTTTGGGCATTGAATCAGCTAGTAGCTTCCACCAGCTTAGTACTCCAAATTTCAATAGAGGAACCACGAGAGCGGTCTTTTGCCTGTTGCTACACTCGCAACTCTCAAACATCGTCTCCATCTCAAAGATCCAGTTCATGACTTCCACCGGTGTCTGGCTTCTAGATAGACTCGGTGGTTTGGATGCCATGAAATCCTTGTATTTGCATCCACTTCCGTCATTTCCTCCATCCTTGTGGTTTTGCCTAACTATCGGTGGGTTGGCTTGACCAACAGTCCCACTATAGTTTTCCTCCTCAGTCTAACCTTCGTTCAACTCGGGCTGTTCGATCTGTATGGTCGCTTCCTCTCGATTTTGCTGGAGCAAACGTCTGGTTTCTTCCATTTGACGATCCAACATCACCTGGATCATCGCTTGCACTCCGGCCATTGTTATTGGCTCAACAACGGCTTCCACAACCGGTATTTGCTCAATCACTGGGGGTTGGTTTCTGTTCCCATTTGCATTCACGTTTCCGCTACGGGTCCTTGCCATCTTGATCTATACACCGAATAAGGTGAATTTAGATCTTTATTTAGGATAGACGTTTAAATCATTCTTATCACTCCGAAACGTTTACATACTAATTCTAATATTGTGGTCGTACGTTTAGAATCCTAAACACATAAGGTTTCCAGATCCGATCGGCAACAGACCATAGATCCGAACAAATAATAGCATGTCAGGCACAAAGCATTTAGCACATAAAAGCATTTTAGGCATAATTCCTAAAATAAGCTAGTGCTCACACCTCACAATCATCGCTTAGCATTCTAAGTTTAAGTCTAGAAATCTTACAAATTCCTAGTTCGATTAAACTAATGCTCTGATACCAACTGTGACATCCCCATTTTCACGGCCATAAAAGACCGATTTTGTTTATGCTTTGTTTAAAAATCAGAGTAACATTTTAAATAAAAGTGTTGCGGAATTTGTCCCAAAACAAAATATGATAAAGATTTATCAAAAGCATTTCCAAAGAAATGTATTTCATTAAAAGACTTGGGATGTCATGTTTGACATAGATCAATAGCATAAACAGTACAATATAAGCCTTACTACATTATTTCATATCTATAGGCCTATATCCGTACTCCCTCATCCAAAACATCACATCTATGCTCATGCACCACTACCTGTAATACAAGAAACTGAGTGGGTCAGGCTTGGGAGCCTGGTGAGCACATAGGGTTTTCAACCCACAATAAATAAGTTTATTAATTTCATCAACCAACAATAACCCGATTACTTATTCCCGTTATCCTCACATTACGTCCCTAAACACCTATCGTAAGGGACCTATCCTAAGGATCATCATCGGGATGGACACTACTGCTAAGGGGATTCCTCAGCAATAAATGTCCTAAAGGCAACCATGTGGGGGATGGAGTACACCGGTGAACACATCATTCACAAACACCTACAGGTTGCGAGCCTGCTAGTGTTCCACTGGACTGTCTAGAAGAGTCCGTGGTCGTCATCCATACTCCGCTAGATGACAGAATCAATAACATCAACATCAAGGCCTCTCTTCATTTTATCACACATCACCTATTACATCTACCCATGTTTTAACCCAACATTTTTGTAGTTATAAAATACATATACAGTTTAAATCATTGAAAACATGTATAAAAACGTTCATCCAGCATAGATAGCAAGTATTCAGATAATATGCACACATAGCACATAATTTACATAAAATACTTCATATCTATGTGTAAGCTGAAAGTAACTATGCACTCACTTGAAAAAGGTGGTGATTCTGCCTTCGAACAGCGCTTCGTTATCTCAAAACAATTATCCCTCGATAAAACCTAGTATCATTATCACTAGGGTTTAGTCTAACGTTAACTGTGACAAATTAATAGTCTAGCTATTATTATCATATAAGCGTTAAACAACACTCTATATAACTCATAATAATAGCCCAAATACTTATTTTAAGGTCCTAATAATGTTACTATATTAAAACATAAGTTATACTAAAGATAGGTTAGGTACAGTTCACTTAAATCGGGTTTCCTTGGAAACGGGGCTCCACTGGAGCAGAGTTTCTGAGCCTAAAGGCTCTTTTCTTGAGGCTTCGGGAGCCTCGGGGCTTCCTTCAGGTGCTAGGGGGTTTACCTAGACTTTAGGGTGGGGGTGGTTTAGGGCTTTAGAGAGAGAAACTAGAGAGAAAGAAGGGTTTGAAGGTGTGAGGAAGTGAGGGAACCCGACACCTATATTTATAGGGGTACTGACTGATGGACTCGCCGATTTGGGGCATGTGGCAGCCTTCTGGTGGTGCCACGTGTCCAATTCTGGTGGTGCCACGTCACCCCCTATCGTGTATCAGCCTTCAAACTTAGAAAAATCATAACTCTCGCATACGAGCTCCGTTTTCGACGTTCTTTTTTTCAACGCATAGTTAAAATCAAGATCTACAACTTTCATTTAGACTCCGTCGGCTAATTCTCGACCAATCTCAAATTTAACAGTAGGAGGAGTTTAGACTGCTAAATGACCGCGAAAAATTCGTAACTCCTTCATACGGAATCCGTTTTCGTCTATCTTTTTACCGTTGAGTTCCTATTAATGAGATCTTCAACTCTCATTTAGGTCACGTAAGCCAAAAACTGCTCGAACTAAAATTCGAGTTTCAGGCCGTACACTGTTAAGCTGAATCTTAGAAAAATCATAACTTCCTCATACGAAGTCAGATTTGGGCATTCTTTTTGTGGATGTTCTCGGTTTAAAATATACTGCAACTTTGATTTAAATCACTAAGGCTAAAAAGTCCTCCATCCTAAATTCACTATTTACGTCTCCCGGTGTCGTGCCGGTTTTGCCGTAAAACTTCGGCGGGCCATAACTTCTTCGTTATAACTCGGATTTTGGCGTTCTTTATATGTACGGAACCCTTGTTTCGACCACTAGAACTTTATGTAAAGATATCAGACTTATCTCATACTTTAATTTTGACGCTTATTTTTATTCTTTATTAATTATATATTTATAATTAAGTAATAAGCACACCAATACACATAATTCACATAGAATTCAAATATTTCATCTTTATTACTTCAAAAATATTTACAATAGTTGACCTAGACTATTACATTGTCTAAAAATACTTAGCCCCGAAACCCAGGCGTTACACTTAGAAATCCAATCCATAACTTCAATCGAATCTTCTTTCCCATTAAAAATCGACGATTAAAATTCAAAGTAGAAATATGTTATTGTTAGCCAAATTAATCATCATAAACGTCTAGAAAATATCAATATGAATTCCATAGATATATATATAAAGCTTAAATCTGTCTTCGTATGAAGAATATATGATTGTTCAAAGTTTTGCATTCAACCCTATATGACAAAGCATGTCGCAAAAAGTAAATCGGAGATAGGTTGCTTATTAACTTAAGTAATCCAAAAAAAAAAGTTGTATTAGTCATAAAAGCGAGAGTGTGCATATATAGAATGTCCAAATCTAACTTCATATGAGGAAGTTATGATTTTTTTGAAGTTTCGGTACGACAACGCACAACACTGAAATCGAAATTAAGATCGGTTGATTGTTAGCCAAAACAATCTAAACGAGAGTTAAAGATATCGTAAATACAAATCCTTCGATATAAAGATAGTCAAGAACGGAGTCTGAATTGAGAAGATATTAATTTTACACAGTCTTTTGCAGTGTAATCTTCATATACTGTTAAATTTAAAATGGAGCAAGAATTAGCCGATGGAGACTAAATTAAAGTTGTAGTACTCGTCGATAAGCTACGCATGGATATAAAGAAAGTAAAAATGGAGCTCGTATGTGGAAGATAACACTTTTAGAAGATCTATGATTTTACTTCTAAGGGGCGACTCAACACCTCTAGGATCACGACATGTGGCATTGGCCTGGACCACCCACCCTACCTGCCAGGCGTGGCGCCCCCTGTGTTTCTATAAATAGCAGCCATGGAACACTAATTTCCTTGCACCTTCACAACCCTTTCCATTGGATTTCTTCTGAACTCTTTGGTCCAAATTTCCTTAGATTTTAAGAGTGTTTCGCGAAGCCTGAGTTGCTAAAGGGTATGGAAAATAGAAGCTTTTGAGTCGAAGTTCTGACCACGTAATTGATGGGTTTTGGACATAAGAACTTTACCTATGTGCACATACATCCCTATAGCTTGGATCTAGGTTTCACTAATTGAACATGCAATAATTCCAAGACTTTCATGGCTAGATCTAAGAACAAAACATATGAAAAGAGATCTAGAATAATACCTTGAGTTACTTGCTTGAAACCTTCTTCTTCTTGGAGCTAAGAGCCACAAATGTCACTCCTCTAATGGCTTACAAACACCAACTAGCAAGAAGATGACTTGAGAGAGATGAGGAGGAGGGAAGTCGGCTCTAGGGTTTCTCCAAACACAATGGGTGCCGATTTCCTCAACCCTATGGGTCTATTTATACTGTGAGCTCCTAGGGTTTCACCCTTAAACCCTAATTGGATAACTTAGCCTCAAAGCAATCCAAATCCCTTCCTAGATAAATCCTTGGACGATTTCTAGGTAATCCATATCCCTAAAATCGTTCAACCCTATATCCATAAGGATTATCAGCTCAAAATACAACTTTCATACATTTGACAGTTTATACCCCTTTATTCAATTAATCTCTTTAAGTCACTAAATTAATTCCTAATTAATTTATGACTTATAGTAATCAAATATTATTATTATTCTTTTAATATATTATTCTTATAATCTATTAATTATAATATCTCTTCTCTCGAAATCACCCTGTCAAGTTGCTATGGTGAAGGCAACCCAAAAGGACAATGCACAATCGGGTCAAGTACTTACCAAATATAGTTACAGCCTTAGACACTAATCCAACAGTCTCCCACTTGGATAAGTCTAGTAACTATAAACACAAACACAATCCGATTAGCAATCGTAGCTCTCAAAGACGCTGTCAACTCTGATCTTATCAGTAACCTGTCCTTTAGATAAGGGATCGTACAGCCCTCTGTTTTGATATCGTGCAGACGATTTCATGAAACATAGTCATTCTCATCGCCCAACAACTTTTTCTCGATCTCAGATTTATTTGACATAGAACTTAATTGAACACATCAATTCAGTCCTAACCGGGCCCAGCACATAAGTCAAATCAAATCATCAAGAGGCCGTGATATCGCTTTTACCTTCTTAGGATAAAAGTAACAGATAAACTTCGACTTATATGCATTTACTTATCGACTAACCAACTATACACAACAATGCGTTTTATGACATCAATTTACTGATGCGGTTTCGCATTATCAATGTACAACCAATTAGAAAATAATAAACCATATATCTAGGTTTTAAGACCATATGATATTATCGTCTTGCGATCACTCCGAAGTGATTCCAGCAAGCGCGGGTTTATTCCAATGCTCAAAACTTGTTCATAAGCACTCATGAACATTGTAGCAAACCATTGCTATGTCTAACACCATTTAGACAATCTACACACCAATTCATGAAAATCTTCATTCATACCTACTTCCAACATATGAACGATTGTGGACTGTTCGAATAATTCGACTATTCTTAATAAACTCAATTATTCTGGAAGTCAAAACATGCAAAGTGAAACAATAGCTAAACAATTAACATAAGACAGTAACATTACTTATAAATAATACTCATTTATTTAATCATCAAATGTCAATTACATTTATCTATTACACGTTTCTAATACTATCTAATCTAAACTAATATCATCCTTCAGCCCAATACTCCTAGCATGCTGCAAGTGCTTAACCCTGCTCAGTCCCTTCGTAAGCGGATTTGCTGGGTTATCTTCTGATGATATCCTCTTAACCACGAGATGTCCTTCTTCTACTCGATGTCTAATAAAGTGATATTTTATGTCGATATGCCGAGATCTACCATGATCCCTCGGTTCCTTGGTCAAGGCAACCGCTCCTTCATTATCACAGAAAATCTCCATGGGCTCCTTAATGGCAGGCACAACTCCAAGATCTCCAATGAAGTTCTTCAACCATATTGCCTCCTTTGATGCTTCGCTCGCTGCAATGTACTCTGATTCACACGTTGAATCAGCTACTGTTTCCTGTTTGGAACTTTTCCAAGTTACCGCTCCTCCATTAAGGGTAAAGACCCATCCCGACTGCAAACGGTAGTTGTCCCTGTCGGTCTGGAAACTGGCGTCACTATACCCTCGCACCTTCAAGTCATCACTCCCTCCGAGGACTAGAAACCATTCCTTGGTCCTCCGAAGGTACTTAAGGATGTTCTTGACCGCAATCCAATGCGCTCTACCAAGATTCCCTTGATATCTACTGACCATGCTCAAAGCGAAGGCCACATCAGGTCGAGTACAAGTCATAGCATACATGATTGAGCCAACTAGGGAAGCGTAAGGTACTCGGCTCATCTCAGCTATCTCAGCTTCGGTACTCGGACTTTGAGTCTTACTCAATTTGGTATTACTCTGTGTCGGTAGTTCTCCCTTCTTTGAGTTTTCCATACTAAAACGTTTTAGTTCCTTATCTAAATAAGTATTCTGACTAAGTCCTATTAGTCTCTTACTTATTTCTCTCACTATCCTTATTCCCAAACTATAGGAAGCCTCTCCGAGATCCTTCGTAGCGAAACACTTCCCGAGCCAGGACTTGACCTCTAGCAGAGTCGGGATGTCGTTTCCTATGAGCAGTATGTCATCGACATACAAAACGAGAAAGCTAACTATGCTCCCACTGGCTTTGATATATACACATGATTCATCTTCGCTTCGTACAAATCCAAACTCTTTGACTTTCTCATCACAGCAAAGATTCCATCTGCGAGACGCTTGCTTAAGTCCATAAATGGACTTCTCAAGCTTGCATACTCTATTTGGATGCTTCGGATCGACAAAACCATCTGGCTGAGCCATGTAAACATCCTCAGCCAACTTCCCATTAAGGAAAGCAGTCTTGACATCCATTTTCCATATCTCATAATCATGACATCCAGCAATAGCTAGCATCACTCTAATAGACTTTATCTTCGCAAGTGGTGAGCAGGTCTCATCATAGTCAACTCCAGGAGTTTGAGCAAAGCCCTTCACCACCAATCGTGCCTTATATGTGTGCACATTCCCATCCACGTCGGTCTTCTTGAAGATCCATTTGCACCCAACCGTCTTACGTCCAGGCACATTGTCAACCAAATTCCAAACTTGGTTGTCATACATGGACTGAATCTCACTGTCCATCGCCTCTTTCCACTTCGCAGACTCCGGGCCTACCGTGGCTTCCTTATAGCACTTAGGTTCATCTAGATTTATTAGTGTACCGTCACTAATATACGTGTCCCTTTCAGTAGTAATATGAAAACCATAAAATTGGGGTTGAACTCTACCTCTTTTGGAACGTCTAAGAGGTAATGACTCGTCAATGGGTTCAACCGAAGTTTCCTCCTCGGGTTGAACGCCAGCGGTAGAGGTTCCTTCATCACTCGACTCTTGAATATCTTCAAGATCGATTTGCCTCCCACTGTCTCCTTGGCTTATGAGTTCTCTCTCTCAGAAAACCCCTCTCCTCGCAATGAAGACAACATTGTCACTCGGTCTATAGAAGAGATATCCAAAGGATTTCTGCGGGTAGCCGATGAAAATACATCGCTCACTTCGAGGTTCGAGCTTGTCATGAGTTTCTCGTCTTACGAAAACTTCACAACCCCAAACCTTGATATGTGCCAACGAGGGATCTTTCCCTGTCCACATCTCGTGAGGTGTTTTGGCAACCTTCTTTGTAGGGACTCAGTTAAGGATATGGGCGGCAGTCTCTAAGGCATACCCCCAAAATGAGATAGGTAGTGAAGCACGACTCATCATAGAACGAACCATGTCCAACAAGGTTCGATTGCGCCTTTCTGCCACACCATTTAACTGCGGTGTCCTAGGTGGCGTCAATTACGAAACTATTCCACATTCCTTGAGATAGTCGTGGAATTCAAGACTTAGGTACTCTCCTCCTCGATCGGATCGAAGCATCTTGATTTTCCTGCCCAATTGATTCTTCACTTCATTCTTGAACTCTTTGAACTTTTCAAATGTTTCAGACTTGTGTTTGATTAAGTAAATATACCCATATCTACTATAATCATTGGTGAAAGTCACGTAGAAGCGGTTTCCATCCTTTGTGGTGGATCTAAAAGGCCCATATACATCGGTATGTATGAGATCTAATAAACCCTCACCCCTCTCACAAGTGCCAGTGAAGGGTGACTTGGTCATCTTTCCAAGTAAACAAGATACGCACGTGTCATCTTCCCTAAAGTCGAATGACTCCAACACTCCATCCTTTTGGAGTTGGGCTATGCGCTTCTTGTTGACATGTCCAAGACGAAAATGCCACAAAGATGCCTTATCCATACTATTGGAAGAATCTATACACAACACATCATTTCCTAGGTTATCTACAACCATAGCAGTCTCATAAATTCCATTACAAGGCATTGCTTCAAAGTATAAAACACCATTTAGATAAGCATAAATAGAACCATTCATATTATTAAACGAATATCTAAATCCTTGTCTAAACAAACCATGAAATGAAATGATGTTTCTTGCCATATCAGGCGAGTAGCAACAATTATTTAAATCTAGACCTAATCCATTACTAAGCACTAAAGAATACACTCCAATCTTGGTGACAGGAGACGATCTTCTGTTTCCCATGATTAGATTTATTCTTCCTTGCTCCACATCTCTATTTCTTCTTATTCCCTGCAAATCAGAATAAATGTGTGAGATGAATTACTAGATTTAATTGTGTATATACCTGCAAAAGATGGATTGATCTTTCCCTCCTTGATGGCTTGCAGATATTCCGGGAAGCTTCTCTTCCAATGCCCTATCTTATGGAAATGATGGCACTCTGCCTCCTTCGGGTTAGGGTTGGGCTTAGCAGGATCAACTTTGGTCCCACTAGAGGAGGAACCGTCTTGGGACTTTCCCTTGCGGTGGCTCTTTGACAAAGCCTTCCTCTTCTTGCCCCTTTCCTGCCCTATTGCCAGAACAGGAGCAGCGGTTGGTGCAGGAGATGGTGCAACAGACTTGTCCTTTAGGTTGCTCTCAGTAGTCCTAAGGAGTCCTTGGAGCTTGCTTAGGGTGACCTCTTCCTTGTTCATGTGGTAGGTCATCCTAAATTGGTTGTAGCATGAAGGCAAGGAATGAAGAACAATGTCGATGGCCAAATCCTCCCCAAAGTTAACATTTAACTTGCGAAGAAGATCAACATATCATTGCATCTTTTGCAAGTGCACAGTCAACGATTCTCCATTTCCCATCTTAGCGGTGATCATGTTTGTGATGATCTCGTAGCGCTCTTGCCTCGCGCTTTGGTCGTACCTCTCCATCAAGTCTTGATGCATTTCATACGGATACATGTCCTCATAGGACTTTTGGAATTCTTGGTTCATAGTGGCTATCATGATGCAATGTACTTTCGTTGCATCACGTTCGTGTGTCTCAAAGACAGCCATCTCTTCGGGAGTAGCGATTTCCGAGTTGACCTTATCGAGCTTTTCGTCGAGGACATACTCTTTGTCCTCATAGCGTGTAATGGTGCGAATGTATCTTATCCATTCGCTAGAGTTGGTACCATCGAAGGTCACCTTTTGGCAAAGACTCATTAAGGTGAATGAGTTGGCAGCAGCGTTGTTTGCGTTCGACATCTACAAATAGAAAGGACAAAGTTTGATTAGAATTTGGATCCCTAATTAAACACCCAAAACGAAAAAATTAGGGCTAGGACCCAACAACATTATTCGCATATTAGAAAAGGGATGCCGTAATCCAATCATGCAAATAATTTGGAGGTAAGTGAATGACGATTCACTAATTCTTCACCAAGAAAACATAACTTTAAGTTTTATTGAGAATTCCTAGATTTTAGAGATTCATTGAACCTTTCAATGACATGTTTAAATCTCGATATGCCCCTCTAGTTTGTGACTGGGATACCGAGGATCACAAAGCGGGTGTGAATTACCATGCAAATTTACATGGTGCCTTCATTGTTGCAATCATCTATTCGATGTGCCGGTAAACCACACACGCTCCATTGAACTATGATTAACAATGAATCACCCTTTGCCACCTTTGCTTAGAACCAATTAGTGTGCCGGTAAACCACACACGCTCCACTAACTTCTTAGCAAGGGTGCAAAGTGCAATTTCATGGGATTGCATCAATTCACTTTTCCTAAAGTAACTAAGATTGGGAATTTTATAAAATAGTTTAGTTACTTTATAGATTCATTATACTTATTAATGAGGAGAGAGAGTTGCCCTATCCTACCCATTCGGCTAACGACCCTCCACTGATAAAGCAAGCGGTAGGTGTGAGTGTACACCCATTAAGCGCCATTTTATAGGCAGCAACCTTATACCCACCTTATACACCGGCTTCGTGAATGAGCCCTACTAACGGTAAGACTAGCATTTTAATCTTACTTATATATTTATTAAGCTTTTAATAATATAATAGTATATGGTTGAATTTTAAACTTGTAAAACTCTAGGGGTTGAAATTTAAATTCTTCTAAATTAAACTATTAATCACAAAATTCAAATTTCAAAACTTCGGGATAGAAATTGAACTTTTCAAACAATAGGGATCAAGTAACAAATAATTCAAATTAAACAATTAATTTCATAATTATCTATATTTGACCTAATCCAGTTTTAGTCGTTAGATAATTACCAAATAATCTTAAATAGTCCAATATTTATCATATAAATAATCAATATTTAAAAGATTTGAAATTATCTTTATTTATGTCAAGGATAATCATTAAATTAAGTTAAAATTTGGATTTTTACATAATAAAACGATTTAGGTATCAATCCAAGACAAAACAGCAACAAAATCCCGAATTTTCCTCTGTCTGACGCTCGGACTCGCCAAGTCCAGCTTTGGAACTCACCGAGTCCAAAAACTGACTCGTCGAGTTGAGTCGACAGAGGGCAAGAAAAATGATTTTCAGCAAGTAAAACAGTTGAGCATCATATTCAATTGAAACCAATTATGGCTCTGATACCACTGATGGGTTTTAGACATAAGAACTTTACCTATGTGCACATACAACCCTATAGCTTGGATCTAGGTTTCACTAATTGAACATGCAATAGTTCCAAGACTTTCATGGCTAGATCTAAGAACAAAACATATGAAAAGAGATCTAGAATAATACCTTGAGTTACTTGCTTGAAACCTTTTTCTTCTTGGAGCTAAGAGTCACAAATGTCACTCCTCTAATGGCTTACAAACACCAACTAGCAAGAAGATGACTTGAGAGAGATGAGGAGGAGGGAAGTCGGCTCTGGGGTTTCTCCAAACACAATGGGTGCCGATTTCCTCAACCCTATGGGTCTATTTATACTGTGAGCTCCTAGGGTTTCACCCTTAAACCCTAATTGGATAACTTAGCCTCAAAGCAATCCAAATCCCTTCCTAGATAAATCCTTGGACGATTTCTAGGTAATCCATATCCCTAAAATCGTTCAACCCTATATCCATAAGGATTATCAGCTCAAAATACAACTTTCATACATTTGACAGTTTATACCCCTTTATTCAATTAATCTCTTTAAGTCACCAAATTAATTCCTTGTTAATTTATGACTTATATTAATCAAATAATATTATTATTCTTTTAATATATTATTCTTATAATATATTAATTATAATATCTCTTCTCTCTAAATCACCCTGTCAATTTGCTATCGTGAAGGCAACCCAAAAGGACCATGCACAATCGGGTCAAGTACTTACCAAATATAGTTACAGTCTTAGACACTAATCCAACAGTAATTTCCTAATTCTCGCTAGAAACTCTATAATTTAAGCTATGCTTACTAGGATTTTATGGTAACTTATAATTATGTTTATAGCTATTATTAGGGCCCTATGAGTACCAAATTAGTCATTAGTTCCAGTTAAATATTCTGATTTGCCTACTTACATGAGAAGTGTCTAGAGTGGTCATGTAGGCTTGTTTGTTGAATTTCATAAAAGCTATATGTCGAAATGGTCCTGCCTTCCCACTGTCTTGCCTTGTTGGTCCTTATGTGATAGCCATGAAAGTATATTTGGAATTAGTGAAGAATCTAACTTCTACCATATTGCCATAAATATTAATAATTTATAGTATTATAGATTAATACTTGGTAGACGAGTTACCAACTAGTTGGATATAAGAGCTAGTAGAGTAGAGTAACTTCTACCATATTGCCATAGATATTAACAACTTCTACCATATTGCCATCTGAGTAACTTTCCAGGTGAGTTATTTCATTATATTATGTGTTACAATATATATCCATGTATGTTAGGATATAAGAGCTAGTAGAGTAGAGTCGATAGCTCCTATGTGCCTATACTAGAAGAGTCGAAGTATAGCCTCTATGTGATTAAGTGTTATTGTACTTGGATTATTCATTACAGTTAGAATAGGGGTTGACGGCAGAATGGCGACAGGTCGGGAGCTTACAGACACGTGTGTTGACGAAGAAATGGCAGGTATGCTGTAAGTCTAAATACACAAATTTTTGGTGGATTGGAAAAAGGCGTTAGTAGTTGTTTGTATGCATGTATACGTATTGTGATATATGTTACTTTGGGGAACTCACTAAGCCTTGTGCTTACCCAATTGAATATAAATGTCTTTCAGGTACTTAATTGATTCGTAAGAAGGGAAAGGCTTAACTATACACGCGTGCATTCACACCATTTTTCCGTATAGTGTAATTATACTCTGATATATTTGAATAAATAGAAATGAAAAAATATGTTGAAAATCGGGACGTTACATTGTAAGTTGTGAATTCCTTGTACTTACATTTAATCATATCGATCTCTCCCTCTTGGTGGTTCCTCATAACCACTAGTTGTTCAGTTTGATCTACAATCCTATTATAGCTTCTCACTTTGGACTGATCTTCATTCAATATCGGTTCAACAATTGGTGCAGTGACTTCTCTCCAATTCCCTTAGATCAGTTGTCTGGCATTATCTATCTTATCAGCTAGAATATCTCGGATCATGGCTTAAACTCTTGCCATCGTGATCAGTTCAGCTGTTGGCATGACTTCTGGTGCACACTCAATTGCACGTTAAGGTTTAGGCTACTGATTTCCATTACCATTTCCTAGTCTGCTACATGCTCTCACAATGTTGTTATGTACACCAAAGCAGGCACTTAGTGTACCGTGACACAATTATATTATGATACGGAAGGTCTTAGTTATGTTTAGACGCATAATCCTCCTTATCACTCCAAAAAGTTATATTCAAGTTCTAATACATTAGTTATACTTTTTGAATCCTCAACATATAAAGTTTCCAAATCAAGGTCGGCAATAGACCTTAAACCTAGTCAAGTAATAGCAATATAGGTAGGCAACCTAAGGCATGTTATAATATGAATAATTTAACACATAACAACAAATTAGACATCTTATCCTAAAGTAAGCTAGTGCTTATGCTAATTCAAGTATACTACCTAAAATATAATAGACACACATCTCACGATCATTTCTTAGAATTCAAAGTTTAAGTCTAGAAATCCTAAAAATTCCTAGTTCACTTCAACTAATGCTCTGATACCAACAGTGACATCCCCAGTTTTGCGGCCCGAAAAGACCTTTTGTTTATGCTTATTTTAAAATAGAGTATTCTTTATAAATACGAAATTTGTCCCATAATAAATATGTGATATAAAAGCATTTCTGAAGAAACATTTTTCATTGATTATTAAAAACTTGGGATGTCATAACTGATACAAGAGACATAAGCATAAACACAGTCATTACAGACCTTAAAAAATCTTTTTATACTAATGAAATACATATCCTCAAATCTCTCATCAGATGCAAACATCACTATCTATGTACCTTTGTACCGCTACCTGTGATACAAAGAAACTGATTTGGTCGGGTTAGGAAGCCTGATGAGTACATTGGATTTTCAACCCACAATAATATAATTAATTTGTTTAATTATATATTTCACATCAAACTATTAACCTGATTACCCATCCATGTTTTCTTATATATTCATCTCTAAGGAGCTATCCTAGGATCATCACAAACATCGAGTGGACAATATTGCTTTGTGGATTCCTCCACAATACATGTCAGTAAGGAATAAAGTAAATCTCATGGACATGTAGCTCATCACCTACACGTTGTGAACCTGCCCACTAGATTGTCTAGAATAGTTCATGGTTGTTATCTATACTCTGTTAGATATCTACATCACACCTCGCTAGAAAATTCATGACCTCTCCTCATTATCTTTCATCTCTCATCACTCATCGCTACCCAATATATTATCAAAATTAAAATACATATACGGTTATATAAAAATCATCTTGTATTAATTTATCTAACATAAAATATCTTAATCACAAATAATAAGCACATATAACATTTAATTATCTAAATACTTCATATCTATGAGTAAGATTAAAGTAACTATATACTCACTTGTTAGAGTGAATGGCTTGTGATTTGGGCAGCGCTTCACCTAACACCTTAGCTTTTCCTTTTGAAAGATTGGGTATAAATATCACTAAGCCTTAGTCTTTGTTTCATAATTATTAAGACTATAATGACGATAGTCTAGATTCCTCAATAATCCTAATGAATACTTATATGTAGCTGATAAGGAGCAAACATGTAAGATCATATCAGAGGTAGTGTCTGTTTGGTATACAAAATATACTATTTTGAAATCCCACTTTAAAAACCTCTCTAAAGCTAGCCTAGACATCACCCATGTAAGTAGATCAATCAATATTATGAAATGGAATCACGAATAAATCTTGTTTATAGGTTCATAATAGTGATAATGAACTTAAACATAAGTTACATAAGTGTAGCTTAACTTACAGATTGTCTAGCGCTAACCGGGAAATTGCGGGAAAAACTCTAACCCAAAAGATTCTATTTTTCGGGCTCTCTATTGCCTTAGGGCCTCGCTAAAGTAGCCGGGAACTAGGGAGTATATGGGGTAGGGGTGCGGGAGGGTTTCCAAAGTATGTTGGGGCTGAATGAGCGAGAAAATGAGCATCGAACGCAACATATGTATAAGTTTAAAAAAGGGGCATGTCGCGCTTATACAAGGAGCATGTCGCGCCTTACGACGACGCCATTCCTGCGGTTCGCTGCAACATGCCGCATTGTGCCTCGTCCATGCTGCCCCTTCTAGAAGCACGGGCGCACCTACCTACCCTACGCGTTGTGCTCTTCAAAAAACTTCTAAAAACGGTATTTTTCTCGTACAAGCTCTATTTTTGACATTATTGATATCCATGTGTAGCTAGCAATGAGTAATACATTTTTCATTCAGACTTTGTAGGCTAATTCTCAATTTATTTTTAATTTTATATTTTAAAGGGCTTAGACTACTAAAACGTGTATAAAAATCATGACTCTGTTATACGAACTCCGTTCTCCGCTGTCTTTGTATCGACGAAATTGTTTTTACGAGATATTAAACTCCACATTTAGATTGTTTTGGCTAACAATCAATTGATTTTAGTTTCGGTTTATATGTTGACATAGCTGCGTTGAAACTTTGAAAAATCATAAATTCCTTATATGAAGTCAGATTTGGACATTCTCTATATGCACGCTCTCTCTTTTATGATTACTATGGCTTTAATTTAGATTACTTAGGCTAATAAGCAACCTATCTCCAATTCACTTTTTATAACACGCATAGTTGTGACGATTTGATCACGAAACTTCGTGTAACGCCCTGTTCCAAATCGTTTCCTATGTGGGGGTGGTGACCTGAAGACCAAGTATCATCAGGCTTAGGGCCTTTGAGAAAAAGAGATTTAGAACCATTTGGGTGTGGGTAATGTAATTTGGATGATCTGAGAGTTCGGTCTGTGTTTTGGCGCCAAGGGGTATTTTGTTAAAGTGTCAGTTCAGGCTTTTATGAAATTTTTATTTTTTTTCGGAAAGTTTTAAAGCAAGGGTGAATTGATAGAAGTGTAGATCTTCTCATTACCTTTCATGGATATAAAGAACGTCAAAATCCGAGTTAGAACGAAGAAGTTATGCCCGTTTGAAGTTTGGTCGGTTTTGGGTTATGCTAAGTACGATGGGCGTACCAGAAGTATGTAAGGAACCCTATGGCTAGCAAAATCAGCCACTTGATCCCTTGGAAGCTTGGAGCCGACTTTTACCTCTCATCCTCTCTCCTAAACATCATCCTCTTGCTTGTGGTGTTTGTGAGCCATTAGAGGTGTTACGCTTGTGACACTAAGCTTCTTGAAGATCAAAGGATTCTTGCAACCATTGAAAGGTATCATCTAAACTAGTTCATTATAGATTTTGTTTTCAATGTATGCTAGATTAGGGTTTTCAAGTCTTGGATGAATTGCATGTACAATAAAGAAGCCTAGATCCAAGCTTTAGGGTTTTGTATAAGCACATAGGATTGTTCTTTTGTATACAACCCATCAGTGGTATCAGAGACTTGATTGGCTTCTGTTGTATTTGATACTTTGTGTTTCATTCATGCTTGAAAAATCGATTTTTTGGTCTTCTGCCTGATAGAATCGGCAACTCCCAAAGTGGGCTCGACGAGTAGGATGAACTCGACGAGTCCATAAGGGGACTCAGCGAGTCGGGCTGTCAGACAGAGGGATTTTCGGGATTTTATGCCTATTTTGCTGTGGGAGAATTACCAAATCATTTTTAATTGATAAAATACAAATTTTATTTATATTGTGTGATTATCCTTGCCAATATAAAAGATAATTTCAAATTAATTGAATAATTATTTCCTTATATGATAAATATTAACTATTTGAATTTATTTGATCATTATCTTGCATAAAATTGGATTATGTCAAAATTAGATAATCACCATAATTAATTGTTTAATTATTTATTTGAATTTTGATCTTGTTAGGTTTCAAATGTTTCAAAACTTGCTCTCAAGTTTTGGAATTTAATTTTTGAATTAAAAGTTTAATTTTGAAATTATTAAATTCCAAACCCTAGAATTTTACAAGTTTAAAATTTACCCTATACTATTATAATATTATAAGAGTAATTATTATATATGTATAACTTAAATGCTAGTCTTACCGTTAGTAGACCTCATTCACAAAGCCGATATATAAGGGGGGTATAAGGTCGTGGCCTATAAAATGGTCGTTTAATGAGTGTCCACTCTCACCCACCGCTTCCTTGATTGGTGGAGGGTCGTTAGCCGAACGGGTAGGATAGGGCAAACCTTTCCTCATTAAAAGTATAATGAACTTATAAAGTAACTAAATGTTTTTCACAAAATTCCCAATCTTAGTTACTTTAGGCAAAAGTGAATTTGATGCAATTCCATGAAATTACGCTTTGTACCCTTGCTAAGACGTTAGTGGAGCATGTATGGTTAACCGGCACACTAATTTGGCTCTAAGCAAATGTGGCAAAGGGTGACTCGATGTTTGTCATAGATCGATGGAGCGTGTGTGGTTAACCGACACGTCAATTAGGTGACTATAACATTGAGGGCACAATGTACATTTGCATGGTTATTCACACCCGGTTTCTGATCCTCGGCATGCCAGTCACAAACTTGAGGGGCATATCGAGATTTAAACATGCCATTGAAAAGTTCAATGAATCTCAAAAGATCTAGGAGTTTTCAATACATTTAAAAATTAATTTTAATTTGTTTTTCATGGTGGAAATTAGTGAATCGTCATTCACTTACCTTCAAATTATTTGTTATTTAGATTACGACATCCTTTTTCTAAATTTCAAATAATGTTGTCGGATCCTAGCCCTAATTTTTCATTTAGGTGTTTAACTGGGGATTCTTATCTAATCAAACTTTGTCTCCTTTCCTTTTCAGATGTCAAACTTGAACAACAACGCTTCCGGCTCAAACGCCTCCAGCTCATTCTCACTCATGAACTTGTGTGGGAGGGTGATCTTCGATGGAAACAATTTCAATGATTGGATCCGCAACATAAGGATGGTCACCCACTACGAGGACAAAGAATATGTCCTCGACAAGGAGCTGAAAGAGGTGGACATGAACACTGCCACTCCCGAAGAGATCGCTGCCTTCGAGGCCCATGAGTGTGATGCCACGAAAGTCCATTGCATCGTGCTAGCTACAATGATTGTTGAACTCTAAATGTCCTACGAGGACTTCTATTTCAACGAAATGCATCAGGACTTGGTTGATAGGTATCACCAAAGTGCGAGGCAGGAGAGGTACGAGATCATCACTTCAATGATCACGACCAAGATGAGAGATGGAGAGTCTGTTACTGCTCATCTGTAAAAGATGCAAAGGTATGTTGACCGCCTCCTGAAGTTAAATGTTAACTTTGATGAAGAGCTAGCGATTGACATCATCCTTCATTCACTGCCACCCTACTTCAACCAGTTTCGCATGACCTACCACGTGAACAAAGAGGAGGTCACGTTGAGCAAGCTGCAAGGTCTATTGAGGACTGCCGAGAGTAACCTCAAGGAAAAGTCCATTGCACAAACTCCTACTCCTACTGCTGCCCCAGTCTTGGCTATTGGTCAAGGAAAGGGTAAGAAGAGGAAGGCTCCCTCAAAGAGCCACCATAAGGGAAAGTCTCATGATGGCACCTCTTCTAGTGGAACCAAGGCTGGTTCTGCTAGACCCAACTCCAACCCCAAGGATGCAAAGTGTCATCATTTCCACGAAATAGGGCATTGGAAATGAAGTTGCCCAAAATATCTGCAAGATATCAAGGATGGGAAAATCAAGCCTCCTTCGTAGGTATTTACACTATTCAATCTAATGATTTATCACATGCTATTTCTTGGGTTCTTGATACATAATGTGGTTTTCACATTTGTTCTGATTTGCAGGGCCTAAGAAGAAATAGGGATGTGGAGCATGGGAAGATAAACTTGATCATGGGGAACAGAAGATCATCTCCTGTCACCAAGATTGGAGTTTACTCTTTAGTGCTAAGTAATGGATTGGGACTAAATTTGAATAATTGTTGTTATTCGCCAGAAATGGCAAGAATCATCATTTCTTTTCATGGTTAGTATAGACAAGGATTTAGATATTCATTTGATAATGAAAAGGGTTCTATTAATGCTTATCTTAATAGTGTTTTCTATTTTGAAGCATTGCCTTGTAATGGAATATATGAAACTGTAATGGTTGTAGAAAATTTAGGAAATGATGTATTGTATATCGATTCTTCCAATAGTTTGGATAAAGCATGCTTGTGGCATTGTCGTCTTTGACATGTCAACAAGAAACGCATATCCCAACTCCAAAAGGATGGAGTGTTGAGTCATTTGACCTTAGGGACGATGATGTGTGCAAGTCTTGCTTACTTGGAAAGATAACCAAGTCACCCTTCGCTGGTACTTATGAAAGTGGTGAGGGTTTATTGGATCTCATACACACCGATGTGTGAAGGCCCTTTATATCCACCACAAGGGATGTGAGTTGCTTTTATGTGACTTTCACCGATGATTATAGCAGATATGGGTATATTGATGGGTTTTTGAGCATTCTAACACTTCCTAAGTGTACATGCAACCCTAATAACCTTGGATCTATGTTTGTCTAATTATCATGCAAAGTTGATTTCCAAGGCTATGAACCTATCTAGCATACATGGGGAACAATTTTAACTTGAATAATAGATAGAACTACATACCTTGTTGTTGATAGTGTTCCTTGAAATCTTGTGAGCCTAGCACCTCAAGTGTGATGCCTCAAATGCTTCACACAACACCAAATGCAAAGTATAAACTTGAGAGAATACTCTAACACACTCAAAATCGGCCAAGCCCTCTTGTTTCACTTGTGTAGCCGATTTTGGGGAGAGACATGGTCCTTATATAGTGTGTTGCATTAGGCAAAACCCTAATGTAACATGACTCTTCATTTCTCAATCCATGGGTTAACTCCATGGAGCATCCTATGGGGGGAACCCAACTTGATAATCCATGGAGCCTTTTAGCCCACTGTATAAGATATGGAAGATTTACATAATCTACCCATATATTTAATTAGTTATTCTTTTGATCACTTAATTAATTCTAAATTAATTCTTGATCAAAACTAATTAAATAATATTATTAATATATTAGAACTTATTATATATTAATAAACCATATGTGTTATTTCTCTCATTTAGTTTATTCAATTGCATGGTGCCATGCAACCCAAATGGACCATGCCGGGTCGGGTCAAGTATTTACCAGAAATAGTTGTGGACTTAGACACCTTATCCAACAGTCTCCCACTTGGATAAGTCTAATAACTATAACTGCAATACTTCAGGAATCGATCGGCAATCGTAGCTCTTTCAAGGTCTCTCGGAACTGAGAAGATGTTGATACGCCATTTAAGATAAGTGATCATATAATCCTCTGTTCTATATATCAGCCGGACAATTACATGGAACAATGTCTTACTTATTGTCCAGCAGTTTGTTTCCCGATTTCCGATTTGTTTGACAAAGAACTTAATTGAACACATCAACTTAGTTCTGACCGGGCCCGGTACATAGGTCAAAACAAAATCATCGAGGGGCCCAGATATCAGCTTCTAATCCAAGAAGGAACAAATAAACTTCGACTCATATGTTTTTTCTACCACTCATTGAATTATACACAAAAGCACGTTTTATAACATCGAGTTACCAATGCGTTTTCGTACAATCAATGTATAACCAACTCGTAAGTAACAAATGATATCTCTAGGTTTGAAGACTTATATGATATTACCGTCTCACGATCACTCGAGATAAAATTCCATGAAGTGATTCCACTGAGCGTGGGTTGATTCCAATACTCAGAACTTATGAGCACTCATGAAGTGTTGTCTTATATCTTGACACCTACAACCAACTTCATGACAGCCTTACTTCATATCTACTTCCAACATATGACCGACTGTGGAAAATATGTAAAATCACAACATACTATTATGGAAGTCAAAACATGCAAAAGAAATTATAGTAAACGATTGACAAAAGATAGTTACACTTTACTCATAAATAAACACAACTTTTATTCATCATCAAATGTCAATTACACTTTACAAATTTCAAAATTATCTAACTACTAAAACTAATATCATCCTTCAGCCCTATGCTCCGAGCATGTTGGAGATGTTTAACCCTAGTCAGTCCCTTCATGAGGGGATCTGCTGGGTTCTCATCTGATGATACCCTCTTTGCCACGAGGATTCCTTCTTCTATGCGATGTCTGATAAAGTGATATTTTCTGTCGATGTGTCTGGATCTCCCGTGATCCCTTGGTTCCTTGGCTAGGGCAACAGCACTTTCACTATCACAGAAAATTTCCATAGGCTCCTTTATAGCTGGTACTACTCCAAGGTCTCCTATGAAGTTCTTCAGCCATATATCCTCCTTTGCTGCCTCGCTTGCTGCTATATACTCTGATTCACAAGAAGAATCAGCCACCGTCTCCTGCTTGGAACTCTTCCAAGTGATTGCTCCTCCGTTTAGGGTAAAGACCTAGCCCAACTGAGAGCGGAAATTATCCCTATCAGTCTGGAAACCAGTATCACAATACCTTACAACTCTCAAGTCATCACTCCCACCGAGGGTAAGGACCCAGTCCTTAGTCCTCCGTAGGTACTTGAGGATATTTTTTACCGCAGTCCAGTGAGCCTTGCCAGGGCTCCCTTGATACCTGCTAACCATGCTCAAGGCAAAGGCTACATCAGGTCGAGTGCAAGTCATAGCATACGTGATCGAGCCTACTGCCGAAGCATAAGGTACTCGACTCATTTCTGCTATCTCAGCTTCAGTACTAGGGCTTTGTGTCTTACTCAGTCTGGCGTTACTTTGGATGGGTAACTCTCCTTTCTTGGAGTTCTGCATGCTGAATCTCTTCAACACTTTGTCCAAGTATGTACTTTGACTAAGTACAATTAGTCTTTTACTCCGGTTTCTCAAGATCCTTATCCCTAGAATATAGGCAGCTTCTCCTAGGTCCTTCATAGAGAAACACTTCCCAAGCCAGGACTTAACTTCCTGCAGAGTTGGGATGTCATTTCCTATGAGTAGTATGTCATCCACATACAATACCAAATAGCTAACTATACTCCCACTGGCCTTGACATAAACACAAGATTCATCTTCACTCCTAGAAAAGCCAAATTCCTTGACCTTTTCATCAAAGCAAAGATTCCATCTGCAAGGTGCTTGCTTCAATCCATAAATGGATTTCTCAAGCTTACACACTCTATTAGGGTACTCGTTGCTGACAAAACCTTCTGGCTGACTCATGTAAACATCTTCAGTCAGCTTTCCATTAAGGAAAACGGTTTTAACATCCATTTGCCAAATTTCATAATCATGAAATCCAGCTATGGCTAACATAACCCTAATAGACTTAATCTTGGCTACTGGAGAAAAGGTCTCATCATAATCCACTCCAGGAGTTTGAGAGAAACCCTTTGCAACCAGTCGAGCCTTATAAGTGTGTACATTACCATCCATGTCGGTCTTCTTCTTGAAGATCCATTTGCACCCTACAGTCTTACGACCTGGTACATTCTCAACCAAGTTCCAAACTTGATTGTCATACATGGATTGTATCTCGCTATCCATAGCCTCTTTCCATTTTGCAGACTCGGGGCCTACCATGGCTTCCGCGTAAGTGTTAGGTTCATCCAGACCTACTAGTGTCTCATCACTAATAAGTGTCTCACCTTCATCAGTAATATGAAAACCATAGTAATGCTCAGGTGCATTCCTAACTCTTGTGGAACGCCTCAGAGGTACAGACTCGTCAATTGTCTCAACAAGAGTTTCCTCCTCAAGTTGAGGGCTAGGGTTTGAAGTTCCTTCACCACTTGAGTCTTGAAGTTCTTCAAGGTCAATTTACCTCCCACTGTCTCCTTGGCTTATAAATTCTCTCTCACGAAAGACTCCTCTTCTTGCTACAAAGACCACATTATCACTAGGTCTGTAGAAGAGGTAACAAAAGGATCTTTGTGGGTAGCCGATGAAAATACACCTCTCGCTTCGGGGTTCTAGCTTATCATGAGACTTGTGCCTCACAAAAGCCTCGCAGCCCCAAATCTTGATGTGGTCTAGTTTGGGTACTTTACCAGACCACATCTCGTAAGGAGTTTTGGCAACTTTCTTTGTAGGGACTAGGTTAAGGATATGGGCGGCAGTCTCTAAGGCATACCCCCAGAATGAGATTAGTAGTGAAGCTCAACTCATCATGGAACGAACCATATCCAACAAGGTTCGATTACGCCTCTCAGCTACACCATTCAACTGTGGTGTCCTGGGAGGTGTCAATTGTGAGACAATCCCACATTCCCTAAGATAGTCGAGGAACTCTGAACTAAGATACTCACCACCTCGATTGGATCGAAGCATCTTAATGTTCCTGCCCAATTGATTCTCGACTTCTTGTTTAAATTCCTTAAACCTTTCGAAGTCTCTGACTTATGCTTGATTAAGTAGACATATCCATATCTACTATAATCATCAGTAAAAGTCAAATAATAATGATTAGCATCCCTTGTGGCATGTTTGAATGGTCCACACACATCTGTGTGTACAAGGTCCAACAAACCTTCACCCCTCTCACAAGAGCCTGTGAAGGGTGAGTTTGTCATTTTTCCAAGTAAGCATGATTCGCAACTATCATCTGACTTTAGGTCAAATGACTCCAAGACTCCATCCTTTTGGAGTTGGCATATGCGTTTCTTGCTTATATGTCCAAGACGACAATGCAATAATGATGCTTTATCCAAGTTATTATTATTAATAGAATCAATACACATCACATTATTTCCTAAGTTATCTACAACAGACACAACTTCATACACACCATCACAAGGTAATGCTTTAAAATAAAGAACATTATTAAAGAAAGCATCAATAGAACCAACTTCATTATTAAATGAAAAGGTAAAACCTTGTTTATACAATGCATGAAAGGAAATAATATTTCTTGCCATTTCTGGCGAGTAACAACATTTATTCAAATCTAAATTAAACCCACTACTTAGCGATAAATTATAAACTCCAATCTTGGTGACAGGTGTAACTTTCCTATTCCCCATGATTAAATTTATTCTTCCTTGCTCCACATTCTCACTTCTTCTTAGTCCATGCAAGTCACAACAGATATGAATACCACAACCGGTATCAAGGACCCATGAGTTAGAATGGGGTGAGTTATTAGATAAGATAGTGTAAATACCTGCATGGTTGGGTTTAACTTTCCCATCCTTCACATCTTGCTGGTACTTTGGGCAGTTCCGCTTCCAATGTGCCTTTTCATGGCAATAGAAGCATTCAACCTCTTTTGGGTCAGAAGAAGGAGTGATGAAACCTTTCTTGGTTCCACTTGAAGAAGAGCCATCAAGGGTCCTAGCCTTGGTACCCTTCGAAGAACTCTTTCTCTTCTTCCCTCGTCCTTTCCCGATTTCCAAGACAGAGGCGGAGTTGGTAGGAGTAGGAGTAACAATCGCCTTACCCTTAAGACCACTTTCCGCGGTCTTTAAGAGTCCTTGAAGTTTGCTAAGTGTGACCTCTTCCTTGTTCATGTGGTATGTCATGCGGAATTGATCATAACATGAAGGTAAGGAGTGCAAAATGATATCTATTGCAAGCTCCTCGGGGAAGTTCACATTAAGCTTCAGCAAACGGTCCACAAATCTTTGCATTTTCTGCATGTGGCCCGTGATGGGTTCACCATCCTTCATGCGATTTGTTATCATGGAGGAAATGATTCCATACCTCTCTTGACGAGCACTTTGATGGTATCTTTCCATCAAGTCTTGGTACATCTCATAGGGGTAGAAATCTTCATAGGATTTTTGGAGATCCGCGGTCATAGTGGCCATCATGATGCATGCCACCTTGGTGGCATCCCTTTCATGTGCCCTAAACTCAACGATCTCTTAAGGAGTAGCAACTGTCTCATCAATCTCCTTAAGCTCCTTATCGAGGACATATTCCTTGTCCTCGTAGCGAGTAATCATTCTGATGTTTCTGATCCATTCATTAAAGTTGGATCCATCAAAAGTGACTTTCCCACACAAGTTCATAAGAGAAAATGAGCCACTAGGATTAGAGCCAGAAGCAGCGGTGTTTGTAGACATCTGAAAAGAGAAGAAAGAAGGGATTTAGTTTAGATATAGAGATAGTCCTTAATAAAACACCCAAATGTAGTATAAAGGCTAGGATCCAATCACAATATATTATACTTAGAAGAGGTATGTCGTAATCTAAGTAATAACATATTTGAAAGGTAGGTGAATGACGATTCACCAATTTCCACCAAAGACGAAATATTAAAAGATATTTAATTTGGTTTTTAGAAACTCCTAGATTCTTTTGAGATTCAATGAACTTTTCAAAGGCATGTTTCAATCTCGAGTGTGCCCTCCAAGTTTTGTGACTAGGATGCCGAGGATCACAAAACAAGGTGTGAAGTAACCATGCAAATCACTTGGTACCCTTAATGTTTACCCCTCAATCGATGTGCCGGTTAACCACACACGCTCCATCGATACTATGATAATAAGTCACCCTTTACCTACCTTGTTAAGTCCAAGTTAGTGTGCCGGTTAACCACACACGCTCCAATAACGACTTAGACAAAGTGTAAAGTGTAATTTCATGGATTAGCACCTTATTCACATTTGTCCTAAAGTAACTAAGATTGGGAATTTAATAAAACATTTAGTTACTTTATAATATTCATCATACTTTTAATGAGAATTTATAAGTCCTTGTCTTACCCGTTCGGCTAACGACCCTCCACCAGTCAAGAAAACGGTGGGTGAGAGTGGACACCCATTAAGTTGTCATTTTATAGGCAACAACCTTATACCCACCTTATAGACCGGCTTCGTGAATGAGGCGTACTAGTGGTAAGACGACTTTTGATCTTATACACACACACACACACACACACACACATATATATATATATATATATATATATATTATTCACTTATAATATTATAAGTATAAGGGTTGAATTTTAACTTTTAAAATTCTAAGGGTTGGAACTAAAGTTTTAATCAAGACTTTACTTGTTCCAAAACTTGAGGGCAAGTTTTGTAAACTTTCAAAACTTTTCATTTCTTGTAACTTATGAGTTTATTAGGGTATTAAAATGAAGAATCTTCATTTTTATAACCCATGTGTTCTTTTAATGGTTGTAAAGTAAAGTGACTTTTGGTTTTCCATAACTTGAGGACAAGTTATGGACTCCATTAAAACACATAGAGATCATGAATTAATCTACCACATAGGTTACAAATAATTCCTATGATCATCTAAACATCATAAGATCAAGAACATGAACATGAACACTTTCATGAAACAAAAATTACACTTAAAACTTTGTAATTTTGATATCTTGTTGTTGTAAATGGATTAGCATGAACATTACACCATCTAAAATAAGTTTTCAAGTACCAAAATAGTTTAGGGTAATGTTCCTAGTCCATTTCCAGCAACTAAAGTCGAAAAACTGCATTCTAAGCCTCCTACTCGCCGAGTGCATGAACCTACTCGGCGAGTAGGTTGAAGATTCACATGAACTCGGTGAGTCCCCCCATGGACTCGGCGAGTTCATCAGTCAGATTGCACGAAATCGACTTTTTTCAACTATTTAGCACAAATAACAAACAAACAAGCCTAGGCTCTGATACCACTGATGGGTTTTTGAGCATTCTAACACTTCCTAAGTGTACATGCAACCCTAATAACCTTGGATCTATGTTTGCCTATTATCATTCATAGTTGATTTCCAAGGCTATGAACCTATCTAGCATACATGGGGAACAATTTTAACTTGAATAATAGATAGAACTACATACCTTGTTGTTGATAATGTTCCTTGAAACCTTGTGAGCCTAGCACCTCAAGTGTGATGCCTCAAATTCTTCACACAACACCAAATGCAAAGTATAAACTTGAGAGAATACTCTAACACACTCAAAATCGGCCAAGCCCTCTTGTTTCACTTGTGTAGCCGATTTTGGGGAGGGACATGGTCCTTATATAGTGTGTTGCATTAGGCAAAACCCTAATGTAACATGAATCTTCATTTCTCAATCCATGGGTTAACTCCATGGAGCATCCATGGAGCATCCTATGGGTGGAACCCAACTTGATAATCCATGAAGCCTTTTAGACCACTATATAAGATATGGAAGATATACATAATCTACCCATATATTTAATTAGTTATTCTTTTGATCACTTAATTAATTCTAAACTAATTCTTGATCAAAACTAATTAAATAATATTATTAAATATTAGAACTTATAATATATTAATAAACCATATGTGTTATTTCTCTTATTTAGTTTATTCAATTGCATGGTGCCATGCAACCCAAATGGACCATGCCGGGTCGGGTCAAGTATTTACCAGAAATAGTTATGGATTTAGACACCTTATCCAACATATATATACTTAATTAAGCACAAGTCAAAAACCTTTGAAAAGTTTAAAGAGTTTAAACAAGAAGTGGCGAATCAGTTGGGCAGGAAAATCAAGATGCTTCGATCCGATCGAGGAGGAGAGTACCTAAGTCTTGAATTCCACGACTACCTCAAGGAATGCAGAATCATTTCGCAATTGATGCCACCTAGGACACCGTAGTTGAATGGTGTGGTTGAGAGGCGTAATCGAACCTTGATAGACATAGTTCGTTCCATGATGAGTCATGCTTCGCTACCTATCTCATTCTGGGGGTATGCCTTAGAGACTGCCCTCCATATCGTTAACTTAGTCCCTACAAAGAAGGTTGCCAAAACACCTCACGAGATGTGGACAGGGAAAGCTCCCTTGTTGACACATATCAAGGTTTGGGGTTGCGAGGCTTCCGTAAGAAGAGAGACTCACGACAAGCTCAAGCCTTGTAGTGAGCGGTGTATTTTCATCGGTTGCCCGCAAAAGTCCTTTGGATATCTCTTCTATAGACCGAGTGAAAATGTTGTCTTCGTTGCGAGGAGAGGGGTTTTCTAAGAGCAAGAACTCATAAGCCAAGGGAACAGTGGGAGACAAATCGATCTTGAAGAGCTTCAAGAGTCGAGCGATGAAGGAACCTCTAACACTGGTGCTCAACCTGAGGAGGAAACTCCGGTTGAACCGATTGACGAATCCTTACCTCTTAGACGTTCCAGTAGAGTTAGTGTTCTGCCTGTGTTGCATGGTTTTCATATAACAAGTAAGGGTGATACGTTTATTAGTCATAGTACACTAATAAATTTGGATGAACCTAATAGCTACAAGGAAGCCATGATAGGCCTGGAGTCTGCAAAATGGAAAGAGGCTATGGACAATGAGATTCAGTCCATGTATGACAACCAAGTTTGGAATTTGGTTGACAATGTGCCAGGTCGTAAGACGGTCGGGTGAAAGTGGATCTTCGAGAAGAAGACCGACATGGATGGGAAGGTAGACTCCTATAAGGAACGATTGGTTGCGGCAGGCTTTACTCAAACTCCTAGAGTTGACTATGATGAGACCTTATCACCGGTTGCGAAGATAAAATCTATTAGGGTGATGCTAGCCATTGTTGCATTTCATGACTATGAGATATGACAGATGGATGTCGAAACCGCTTTCCTTAACGGAAAGTTGGCTGAGGATGTTTACATGAGTCAGCCAGAGGGTTTTTTCAATGCAAAGCACCCCAATAGAGTGTGTAAGCTTGAGAAATCCATTTATGGATTGAAACAAGCATCTCGCCGATGGAATCTTTGTTTCGATGAGAAAGTCAAAGAGTTTGGTTTTCTGTGAAGCGAGGATGAATCATGTGTATATGTCAAAGCCAGTGGGAGTATAGTTAGCTTCCTCATATTGTATGTTGATGACATACTACTCAAAGGAAACGGCATCCCGACACTGCAGGAAGTCAAGTCCTGGCTTGGGAAGTGTTTCGCTATGAAGGACCTTGAAAAGGCTGCCTATATTCTGGGAATAAGGATAGTGAGAAAAAGGAGTAAAAGGCTAATAGGATTTATTCATAATACTTACTTGGACAAGGTACTAAAACGTTTTAGTATGGAGAATTCCAAGAAGGGGGAGTTACCAATCCAAAGTAATGCTAAGTTGAGTAAGACTCAAACTCCGAGTATCGAAGTTGGGATAGCAGAGATGAGTCGGGTACCATACACTTTTGCAGTTGGCTCGATCATGTATTCGATGACTTGTATTAGCCTTGATGTGGACTTCTCTTTGAGCATGGTCGGCAGATATCAAGGGAACCCTAGCAAAGCACATTGGACCGCAATGAAGAGGGTACCATCGGAGGATAACCCAGTAGATCCCCTTACAAAGGGATTGAGTAAGGTTAAGCACTTGCAGCACGCTAAGAGCATCGGGATGAAGGACGATATTAGTTTAGATTAGATAGCTTCAAAACATGTAATAGATAAATGTAATTGACATCTGATGATTAAATAAAGGAGTATTATTTATAAGTAAAGTTATTGTCATATGTTGATTGTTTACCTATTGTTTCACTTTGCATGTTTTGACTTCCTGAATAATAAGATTATTCGAACGTTCCACAGTCGCTCATACTTTGGGAGTAGGTATGAAAGAATATTGTCATGAATCGGTTTGTAGATTGTCTAAAGTGTATTACACATAGCAAAGGTTTGCTGCAACGTTCATGAATGCTTATGAATATGATTTGAGCATTGGATTAAACCCACGCTTGCTGGTATCACTTCATGGAATTTATCTCGAGTGATCGCAAGACGATAATATCATATGGTCTTCAAACCTAGATATATGGTTTATTATTTGCAAGTTGGTTGTGCATTGATAATGCGTAAACACATCAGTAACTTGATGTTATAAAATGCATTGTTGTGCATTGCGAGTTGGTAAATGTATATAAGTCGAAGTTTTTATGTTCCTTTTATCCTAAGAGGGTAAAAGTGATATTTGGGCCCCTTGATGATTTGGTTTGACTTATGTGTCGGGCCCAGTCAGACGAATCAGAGATCGAGAAACAAACTGTTGGACAATAAGTATGACTATGTTCCATGTAATTGTCCGCACAATATCTAGAATGGAGGACTATACGATCCCTTATCTAAAGGACAGGTTACTAATAAGATCAGAGTTCGACAGCGTCTTTGAGAGATATGATTTCTAATTGGATTGTATTTGCAATATAGTTACTAGACTTATCCAAGTGGGAGACTGTTGGATTAGTGTTGAAGCCTGTAACTATATTTGGTATGTATTTGACCCGGTTGTGCATGGTCCTTTTGGGTTGCCTTCACCAAAGCAATTTGATAGGATGATTTATGGAAAAAGGAGAGGTTATTATGATTTATTAATATATTATATGAATAATATATTAAAAGAGAAATTATATAGTTTAATTAATATTAGTTAACAATTAATTAAGAATTAATTTTGTGGCTAAAAGAGATTAATTAAATAAAGGGGACTAGAACTGTCAGCTGTGTGATAGTTGATATTGGGCTGAGAATCCTTATGGATTAGGGCATGGAAGAAATTAAGGAGGAGTCCATCTTAAATTCGTCCAAGGAGGCCTCATTCCAGAAGGTTCTCAAGTTACTTAGGGCCTAAGTCATCCAATTAGGGTTTTGACTGAAACCCTAGAAGCTCAAGTATATAAGGACCCCTAGGGCTAGCAAAATCGGCTACCCGATCCCTTGGCAGCTTGGAGCCGACTTTTTCCTCTCATCCTCTCTCCTAAACATCATTCTCTTGCTTGTGGTGTTTGTGATCCATTAAAGATGTTATGCTTGTGACACTAAGCTTCTTGAAGTTCAAAGGATTCTTGCAACCATTGAAAGGTATCATCTAAACTAGTTCATTATAGATTTCGTTTTCAATGTATGCTAGATTAGGGTTTTCAAGTCTTGGATGAATTGAATGTACAATAGAGAAGCCAATCCAAGCTTTAGGGTTTTGTATGAGCATATATGATTGTTCTTTTGTATAAAACCCATCAGAAGGAACTTCTTGTAGAAGTGTTGGTTGAATTAGAGCTTGTAGTACTGGACTTTCTTCACCTTGATCTATCTTGTAGAGGTATAAAGTTTGGATCTTGATGATGCATTTGTTAGATCTAACTAGTTTTGGATGTTATGAGCTTTTGGTCATTTTAGTGCATAAAGTTTAGATCTTGAAACTTTGTGACCTTGTTATGGATAAATTTGGAAACTTTATCCATCTAAACATCATTTTGATTCAGATCATAAAGTTGGAGACTTGTACTTAATGGATTAAGGTTAAAAAGATGAACTTGTGGGTCCCTTTGAGACTTAAAGACTAGATCTTGTTTGTTGGGACCATTCTAATGGATAAAGTGTTGGATTAGGTGTCTAAGCCCATAACTATAATTGGTATATACTTGAACCGAGAGTAGCCTGGTCCATTTGGGTTGCATATCACCAGGACAATTTGATAGGATGGACTTTTGAGAAGTGGTTATTTATGATTTGTTAATATATTATAAGTTCTAATATATTAATATGAAATCATATGATTTAATTAGTATTGATCAAAAATTAATTTGGAATTAATTTTTTGATCAAAAGAGATTAATTAAATATATGGGGATTGATTTGGTAAATCAATGATTCATATAGTGTGGGCCAATTGTTATTTAGGATGGGCTAAACCAATATGGTAGTCCATGGAGGTTTAACCCATGGATCCTAGGTAATATGAAAAGTCATGGGCATTAGGGTTTACATGGTGCTAACTGAAACGACCCAAAAATACGACCCAAAAATTTCGTTTTTAATACCATCAAAACTATAATCAGAGTATCATATAGATAAACCATGCGTGATATGTCCCAAAAGATAATAAAGTACTGTGCGGAAAATGTAACATGCTATATCCGAAACAACAACTAAATCAAAACCAACTAAAGCTGAAACGGTGGTGTGTGCGATGCCGTCATCCAGAGCTCTTCCCTTTGCTTGCGGAAGTACCTGAAACCAAAACTGAAACTGTAAGCATGAAGCTTAGTGAGCTCCCCCAACTTACCACATACCATACAACAACATATAAACACATATTGGGCCTTGCCCACTGCATCGGGTCGGAACCCGGAAAACTGCATCGGACCGAAGTCCGGAACTGACTGGGACCTTGTCCCCTGCATCGGACCGAAGTCCGGAACTGACTGCATCGGACCGAAGCCCGGAACTAACTGCATCGGACCGAAGTCCGGAACTAACTGGGACCGTGTCCCCTGCATCGGACCGAGGTCCGGGACTGACTGCACATAGTATAGCATATCATAACAATTTATACTGCATACTGCACCGGGCCGTGGCCCGGAACATAACACATACACATAGCACATAAAACATGTCTGAACCACGAAGGCATCAACATACTAACTACTACATCGGACTGAAGTCTGGAAACTACTATTAACTGGACGGGCCGGCATTGTGGCCTTAGACCCGCCCTTACGGGAAGGAAACTCACCTCGTAAGCTAGCGGATGAGAGTGCGGCTCGGAAAGCTAACGGCTGCTGCTCCTGAATCTCCTCGGCTACAAATCCATAAACACACTCAATCAACCACTAGCACTACACTCAGGGTAAAATGACTCTTTTACCCTTGGTCAAAGTTGACTTACTCAGGGCTGACTCGCCGAGTCGGGATACCCGACTCGCCGAGTCCTAGACTCTCCGCTCAACTCTTACCAGCTGTCACTCGTCGAGTGTGGCATCGACTCGACGAGTATCCTCTGGATCCAAAAACTCAGATGATCTTCATCCGACTCGCCGAGTCAGATGAACAGACTCGACGAGTTGTTCTTAATCCTCAAGGAGATTGCCTTGGACTCGCCGAGTTGTATGAACAACTCGCCGAGTCCCTCCATTACTGAGTCTACTCTTAACTCACTGAGTCCACTCCCTAACTCACCTCGGACACTCGACACCGAAGAAACTGAAGAATTCGGGACTCGCGACCTGACTCGTCGAGTCGTTCCTCCGACTCGCCGAGTCGCCGCCATGCAACATATTTTTACTCGATTTCTCTTGAATCCAACACATGCAAATGATAGATCTAGGTCCATTAAGCTGTTTTACCACGTAAAGTTTCCAACTTTACGTGCACAACCACATGAATGAGGGAAATAAGACTAAAATATGCACAAAAAGGGTAGATCCATGGCTAATAAGCAATGTAACTCCAAAAAGACAGTGGATCTGGACTCTTCAACACCCCAACACTCAGATCCAAAGGTATATCGGCTCAATAACACAATCAAGCAAGCATAAAGCTTGGAACAAGCATCAAATAGCCCTTAAAAGAGCTCTAATGGAAGTTTAAGCATGAAACCAGAAGAGAACTCCGAAAATACCTCAATAAGTTCACACTTGGTCTTGGATCTTGGCACTAGAACTCGTTTCCTTGCTTCCTTCTTCTTCTCCTTCTTCACCCCTTCACAAAATGGAACAAGATCACTTATAAGCTCACAAGAGGAAGGTTTAGGGTTTCTCACAGTGTTCTCAGGGGGAAAGTGACGAGATGGAGGCTATAATGGGGTTTAAATAGTGAGCAAACCCGGGGAGTTAGGGTTTCACCCAGACGGACGGACTCGCCGAGTCCAGGATATGGACTCGCCGAGTCGCCGGCTCCCGCGTGCACAAGATGCGCGTCCTGACTCGGCGAGTCAGGCTAGAACTCGCCGAGTCCCTCTTGAAAACTTAGCCCAAATCAAAATAATTAACATACCGGAAACGGGTCGTTACAATTCTCCCCCACTTGTCTCAGACTTCGTCCTCGAAGTCTGCTACGGCTGGACCTGCGAATAACTCCGGGTAGTGCGTTCTCATTTCTCCTTCAGCCTCCCATGTCCATTCAGACCCCTTCCGATGCTGCCACTGCACCTTTACCAGCTGAATTACCTTGTTCCTCAAGGTCTTGGTCTTCCGTTCCAAAATTGCTATCGGCTTCTCGATATAATTCAAGCCGCTATCGACCTGGATATCCTCCAAGGGAACGACCGCTGTCTCGTCCACTAGACACTTCCTCAACTGCGACACGTGGAAGGTGTTGTGTATCAAACTGAGCTCCGCAGGAAGATCTAACCGGTAAGCAACCCGACCCACCCGGGCCAAAACCCTGAAAGGACCAATAAATCTGGGGCCCAATTTGCCCCTCTTCCGGAACCTGATGACACCTTTCCAAGGTGAGACTTTCAGAAGAACCATGTCTCCTACCTAGAACTCCAAGTTTGAACGCCTCTTGTCGGCGTAGCTCTTCTGCCGACTCTGCGCAGTCTGCAGTCTACTACGGACCTGCTGGATCAGTTCCGTCGTCTTGAGCACCACTTCAGTGCTCCCCATAACCCGCTGACCGACCTCGCCCCAACAAATCGGGGTCCTGCACTTCCTGCCATATAACATCTCAAAAGGAGGTCGATTAATGCTCGCATGATAGCTGTTGTTATACGAGAATTCCGCTAAAGGAAGATACGTATCCCAACAGCCCCCAAAATCCAGGACGCATGCCCTAAGCATGTCCTCGAGAGTCTGAATCGTCCTCTCGCTCTGCCCGTCAGTCTGAGGATGAAAAGCGGTGCTGAAATGGAGACGAGTACCCATCTCGTCGTGAAACCGCTTCCAGAATCTGGACGTGAAGCGAACATCTCGGTCCGACACTACCGATACCGGCACTCCATGACGTGCCACAATCTCTCGCACATAGATATCGGCTAACCTTTCCGCCGATATACTCTCCTGGATCGGAATAAAATGGGCACTCTTCGTCAGCCGATCCACCACTACCCATATCGAATCTACTCCACGTGCGGTCCTGGGAAGTTTGGTGATAAAATCCATGGTGATGTCCTCCCATTTCCACACGGGAATATCCAACGGCTGCATCTTGCCGTGAGGTCTCTGGTGCTCCGCCTTGACCTTCCGGCAGGTCAAGCACCTCTCAACGTACCAAGCGACGTTCCGCTTCATGCAGGGCCACCAATAATCAGGTCGAAGATCTCGATACATCTTCGTCGCCCCTGGATGGATAGAAAATCGAGACTTATGAGCCTCGTCCATCAATACCTGCCGTACCCCACCCCAGTACGGTACCCACACCCTACCATGAAGCGTCATCAAACCCCGACTGTCGTAGTCGAACGAAGCTACTCGACCCACTATCCTCTCGCACTTCTGCCTCTCCTCCTTGAGACCCTCCATCTGAGCCTCCTTGATCCGCTCCAACAAAGGAGTGATTACCGTCATCCTCATACACAAATCCCTGATAGGGGCCGCCGACACCTTGCGGCTCAGGGCATCGGCCACCACGTTGGCCTTCCCTGGATGATACAGGATCTCACAGTCATAGTCCTTCAGCACGTCCAACCATCTCCTCTGTCTCATATTCAAACTCGGCTGATCCATAAGGTATCGTAAACTCTTGTGGTCCGTGTAGATAGTACAGCGGACCCCATACAGGTAATGCCTCCAAATCTTGAGGGCAAATACAACTGCCCCCAGCTCCAAGTCGTGGGTAGGATAATTAGCCTCGTGAGGCTTCAACTGTCTCGAAGCATAAGCCACCACATGGCCTCGCTGCATCAACACTGCTCCCATACCCGTGATCGAAGCATCACAATAGACCACGAAATCCTCAACACCCTCTGGCAAGGTAAGGATCGGAGCCTCGCACAATCTCTGCCTGAGAGTCTCGAACGCCGCCTGCTGCTCAGGCCCCCAACGAAAAACTACCGACTTCTTGGTTAGTCGGGTGAGCGGCACTGCTATCTTGGAGAAATCCTGAATAAACCTCCGGTAATACCCTGCCAATCCTAGGAAGCTCCGAATCTTAGATGGAGACCTCGGGACCTCCCACTGCATCACGGCCTCAATCTTGGCCGGGTCAACCAAAATACCCTTCTGATTAACGAGATGCCCAAGAAACTGCACCTCGCGTAACCAGAACTCGCACTTGGAGAACTTAGCGAACAGTCTCTCCCTCCTCAAAGTCTCCAACACCTCCCGCAGGTGCTCCTCGTGCTGACCCTGCGTCTTGGAATACACCAAGATGTCATCGATGAACACTATCACTGACCGATCCAGCATCGGCCTACACACGCGGTTCATGAGATCCATGAACGCGGCTGGGGCATTGGTGAGCCCAAATGGCATCACCACAAACTCATAATGACCATACCGGGTCCTGAAAGCAGTCTTCTGTACATCCTCATCCCTGACCCTCATCTGGTGGTAACCGGAGCGTAGGTCGATCTTGGAGAACCAAGACGCTCCCTGGAGCTGATCAAACAAGTCATCTATCCTCGGAAGTGGGTAACGGTTCTTCACCGTTACCTTGTTCAACTCCCGGTAATCAATACACATCCGATGCGACCCGTCTTTCTTCCTCACAAATAAGATCGGAGCTCCCCAAGGCGAACTGCTCGGTCGAATGAAACCCCTGTCTAACAGCTCCTGAAGCTGTGTAGACAACTCCTGCATCTCAGGGGGAGCAAGTCGATATGGTGCTTTGGCTATCGGAGCCGCACCAGGAACCAGGTCGATCCTGAACTCAACCTGCCTCTCAGGAGGTATCCCCGGCAAATCCTCGGGAAACACATCCGGGTAATCTCGAACAATAGGAACATCATCGATCGTCGTCTTGCCCTTATCCCGATCATCCAAGACGTAGGCTACGTAACCGGCGCAACCCTGCTGAACGTAGCGTCTCGCCCTAGCGGCAGAGCAGAAGGTCAACCCTCGCTGGGGCCTCTCGCCCTGAACCACTATCTCTCCCCCGCTGGGAGTGCGAACCCTCACTAGCTGAAGCTCACAATCAACCACTGCCCCATTGGGGCTTAGCCAATCCATTCCCACAATAACTTTATTCCCGCGCAGGGGAATCGGAACCAAATCCACTGAAAACTGCTCCTCAAATATCTGAAGGGAACACCCTCTATATACTTTGTCGACCCTCACGGTCCTATCATCTGCTATCTCCACCTCTAACGGACAATCCAGTTCCCCCGGAGCTCTGCTAAATCTCTTGCTAAGCGCAAGCGATACAAATGATCGGGTGGCCCCCGAGTCAAACAATACCAAAGCAGGGATGCCGTTCACCGAGAACGACCCTAAATAAAGCGTACCATCAAATAATATTCAAACGATATATTAATAATTAAGAGATGAAAGAAATATACATACCCGTCACCACATCAGGAGTCGCTCGCGCCTCCTCTGCTGTCATCTGAAATGCCCTGCTCTTCGCCACCGGCGCATCAGCTCGGCCCTGACGGCCATCCGTGATCCTCAAAGTAGCAGGGGCGGGTGCATGCACCTTCCCTGCTGCAGCTAAACTGGGACACTGGGACCTTTTGTGTCCCCTCTGATTGCACTGAAAGCAAATCAGATCCGATGCTGTAACCGTAGTGGCAGGGGCCGTACAATCCCTACTCATATGCCCGATCCGTCCGCACTTGTAGCAGCCGGAACTCCCTGCCTTGCACGCCCCCTCGTGCAACCTCCCACACTTGCCACATCGACCGTGGCTCTGCTGACCCCTGGACCTGTGATCTGAAACCTTGGGCTTTTTGCCCACACTGCCTGCACCCGAAACCGCCTCCGGTTTCCTCTTCCTCTCCATCTCGAGATCAATCTCCCTCTCTCTGGCTCTAGCAATCATGTCGTCCAGTGTTTTGCAACTGGACCGGCTCACAAACATACGAATGTCGCTCCGCAACATCTCGTGATAACGGGCCTTCTTCATCTCCTCGTCTGCTGCATACTGAGGAACAAGAAGGGCCCGCTCCCTGAACTTGGCGGTGATCTCCGCCACTGTCTCGGTAGTCTGGGTAAGATCCTGGAACTCCCTGGCTAACTGTTGCACCTCAATGACCGGTGCGAACTCCGCTCTGAACCTGGTAGAAAAATCAGCCCAGGTCATGGCATCCAATGCCGCATCATCCCCGATGGTATGTCCTACCTCCTCCCACCAGTCACGTGCCCTGTCCTTCAGGAGACAGGACGCCAATCTGACCTTGTCCCCCTCGGGACATCTGCTAGTGCGGAACGCGTTGGCCACATCCGCCAACCACCTGGTACTCGCTATGGGGTCCCGTGCCCCGTGGTAGTCAGGAGCCCCGCACGCCCTGAACTCCCTGAAAGTGAGTGTGCGCGACCCCATCACGGCCGCCATCTCAGTACGGAAGGTACTCAGTCTCTCATCCATCATCTCCAAAATGCCCTCCTTGATCGAACCGAAGATCACAGGAGTCTGCTCAAGTATGATGCGAGTAATCTCAGAAGAAAGGAACTCTCTGGTCTGCTCATCCATCTGTCCGACCTCCGGGTCGGATCCCGATCCTGATCCTCCTCCGGCATCTGAACTGCCGGCTGCTGGCCTCGGACGCAAAACTACCATTCTGAAACATATCATAGCAACATCAGAACATTGAAATATTTCAAGGGATCATAATACGACTACTAGCTTCCTGGTCTAATCTTGGCCTTCCTTGATTCGAGTACGGATCCTCTGTTTCCAGTAGTATGGGCCCCTACTACCTTCCACATCTATCCGTACTTTCCTCAAGAATTGCCTCGACTTCCCCAAGTCACTTCTACCGCTGCTATTTTCTGCTACTCTCACCCTAGGCTTGCCCTAGAGAAAACTCGAGCTCAATACGACTGGTCCTCAGCTGCTGTAGGTCTCCTTGCACTGCCAGTTAGCCATCACCTGAACACCATCACATGTGATGAGGGTCGGATAATCCTTCAAGTAAAAGATCCGTCCCTACAACGGTTGGACTCAAACAAGAGCTGCGCAGTAGGGCCAGTTCCAGCACTCTGGGATTATTCAAACCTGATTACATGTGGTGTGACGTGTCCACCTAATGGCTAACTCCCATTACTCGGAATCCCACTAAGCACAAAGCAAGCAGCATTCGGACAAGGGAAACAGACTCACGCAAGCTATTCTTATAACAAGAAATTGCACTAGCATAGGATGCTAAGCTCACACTATCAGGCATAACCTAAACAGGCTATCCTACTGCTGTCTACTCAATTCTAGCATGCAATATTCATAGAGCTGTAACACATAAGCAGGCACATAAGGCATTCTCCTACACCCTTAGCCCTATTCTAGCATGCTGTTCTACTGAAATTGAACAAATAACTTGTATGGGTAATTTGGGAGTACTTACTTGAGCTCGGTTGACCGCATGCACACACCTCTATCTTAAAACAATTCTTTTCCTTCTAAGTGTCCTCAAAATTCTTTTGTAAAAACATTTTATTAAAAATCTTTTATTTCCCTTTAGTTTGAGTTCAGATACACCCGAGAGTGTATCCGAATCCCTCAAACCAGGGCTCTGATACCAACTTGAAACGACCCAAAAATTTCGTTTTTAATACCATCAAAACTATAATCAGAGTATCATATAGATAAACCATGCGTGATATGTCCCAAAAGATAATAAAGTACTGTGCGGAAAATGTAACATGCTATATCCGAAACAACAACTAAATCAAAACCAACTAAAGCTGAAACGGTGGTGTGTGCGATGCCGTCATCCAGAGCTCTTCCCTTTGCTTGCGGAAGTACCTGAAACCAAAACTGAAACTGTAAGCATGAAGCTTAGTGAGCTCCCCCAACTTACCACATACCATACAACAACATATAAACACATATTAGGCCTTGCCCACTGCATCGGGTCGGAACCCGGAAAACTGCATCGGACCGAAGTCCGGAACTGACTGGGACCTTGTCCCCTGCATCGGACCGAAGTCCGGAACTGACTGCATCGGACCGAAGCCCGGAACTAACTGCATCGGACCGAAGTCCGGAACTAACTGGGACCGTGTCCCCTGCATCGGACCGAGGTCCGGGACTGACTGCACATAGTATAGCATATCATAACAATTTATACTGCATACTGCACCGGGCCGTGGCCCGGAACATAACACATACACATAGCACATAAAACATGTCTGAACCACGAAGGCATCAACATACTAACTACTACATCGGACCGAAGTCTGGAAACTACTATTAACTGGACGGGCCGGCATTGTGGCCTTAGACCCGCCCTTACGGGAAGGAAACTCACCTCGTAAGCTAGCGGATGAGAGTGCGGCTCGGAAAGCTAACGGCTGCTGCTCCTGAATCTCCTCGGCTACAAATCCATAAACACACTCAATCAACCACTAGCACTACACTCAGGGTAAAATGACTCTTTTACCCTTGGTCAAAGTTGACTTACTCAGGGCTGACTCGCCGAGTCGGGATACCCGACTCGCCGAGTCCTAGACTCTCCGCTCAACTCTTACCAGCTGTCACTCGTCGAGTGTGGCATCGACTCGACGAGTATCCTCTGGATCCAAAAACTCAGATGATCTTCATCCGACTCGCCGAGTCAGATGAACAGACTCGACGAGTTGTTCTTAATCCTCAAGGAGATTGCCTTGGACTCGCCGAGTTGTATGAACAACTCGCCGAGTCCCTCCATTACTGAGTCTACTCTTAACTCGCTGAGTCCACTCCCTAACTCACCTCGGACACTCGACACTGAAGAAACTGAAGAATTCGGGACTCGCGACCTGACTCGTCGAGTCGTTCCTCCGACTCGCCGAGTCGCCGCCATGCAACATATTTTTACTCGATTTCTCTTGAATCCAACACATGCAAATGATAGATCTAGGTCCATTAAGCTGTTTTACCACGTAAAGTTTCCAACTTTACGTGCACAACCACATGAATGAGGGAAATAAGACTAAAATATGCACAAAAAGGGTAGATCCATGGCTAATAAGCAATGTAACTCCAAAAAGACAGTGGATCTGGACTCTTCAACACCCCAACACTCAGATCCAAAGGTATATCGGCTCAATAACACAATCAAGCAAGCATAAAGCTTGGAACAAGCATCAAATAGCCCTTAAAAGAGCTCTAATGGAAGTTTAAGCATGAAACCAGAAGAGAACTCCGAAAATACCTCAATAAGTTCACACTTGGTCTTGGATCTTGGCACTAGAACTCGTTTCCTTGCTTCCTTCTTCTTCTCCTTCTTCACCCCTTCACAAAATGGAACAAGATCACTTATAAGCTCACAAGAGGAAGGTTTAGGGTTTCTCACAGTGTTCTCAGGGGGAAAGTGACGAGATGGAGGCTATAATGGGGTTTAAATAGTGAGCAAACCCGGGGAGTTAGGGTTTCACCCAGACGGACGGACTCGCCGAGTCCAGGATATGGACTCGCCGAGTCGCCGGCTCCCGCGTGCACAAGATGCGCGTCCTGACTCGGCGAGTCAGGCTAGAACTCGCCGAGTCCCTCTTGAAAACTTAGCCCAAATCAAAATAATTAACATACCGGAAACGGGTCGTTACACTAACCCTAATCTTGCCACACTATATAAGAAGCCCCTTAGCATCCAAAATCGGGCACTAGATGTTCTAAGAGTTCATGAGCCGATTTGAGTGTAAGAATATTCTCTCAAAAGTCATCCTTTGTCTAAAGGTGTGTTGTGATTCCATTTTACGTGCAACACTCGGGGTACTAAGTTCTTAAGGCTAAATACAACAAGTTCTACAAGCTACATAAAGAGGTAAACTCCTAACTAGTATTTTATGTTGTTTATGTCAATTGCATGCTAGTTGTAGGCTTAATGCTTTGGAAACAATATTACATGTAAAATTAGAGAAAACATAGATCCAAAGCATTTAGGGTTGTATGTGCACCATAGGATGTTGTAGTATACTAAAACCCTTCATAAAGTTGGAAACTTTATCCATTATAAAGCTATTATGAACTATAAAAATATGATTTTGGCCCTCCTATCCTTTTGTGATGTCTTCTTGGGTTAAGAACCTAGGGTTTTGGACATTAAGCACTTTATAGCCATGCAAAGTTGAAAAGTTGAAAACTTTAGGACATCATCTTGGGCTTAGATCTGAGTTTTGGATGTAAGAAATTAATGGAATAAGCTCTTAATGGAGTTTTGGGACTAGGTTGTGTATGCTGGCGTACCTTGTGGTACGTTGCGCACACGCGGTCAGTGCCATGCTTTTGGTCAACATCAGAGTATGTTGGGCATACTCTCTTGGTACGCAGGGCATACTCCGCTGGGAAGAGATATTAACTTTTGGACCTTGACCATTTGACTTTGACTTTCACCAAGTTTGACTAAGTTGGACCTTGAGGGTATTTTGGGGAGTTTGATTGTGTTTGGTCTTTTGGTTGGAGTAGGTGTTGGTTTGAGAGTTAGGATTCAGAGTCGGGACCTCATTAGCTTTTGTCTGGCTTGTGAGGTGAGTTTTCTTCACTATACTTGTAGGTCAAAGGCACTAAGGCTAACCCTTTGGTTTTGATATCCTGTTATGTATGTTATTCTGTTGTAATGATTGTTATATGATTATCTATTACATGTGCACACATTTGGTCGGTGGCTATGGCTTTATGCTTTGTGTGTAAGCCAACAAGCCGGGGGGCATACCAACGCGATGGTTGAATGGGCCCGATGGTATTCCATCCCGAGGATGGTAGGACCCGTTGTAGATTGGCATTCCAACCCGATGGTTAAGGGGCCTAAGATATTCTAACCCGATGGTTGATTGGACCTGTAGTGTGTGGGAATTCCAACCTTGATAGGTTGTGGGTCAGGGGTAATCCAACCTTGATAGGTTGTGGACCCGATATGTATGGGCATTCCAACCTCAATAGGTTGTGGGTCAGGGGTAATCCAACCTCGATAGGTTATGGACCCATTGTATATTGGCATTCTGCCTGGGGTATACCATCCCGAGGATGATCGGACCCAACATGTTGTTTGTTTGTTATGTGTATGTAGGTGGTACTTTGGGGGAACTCACTAAGATTTGTGCTTACAATTTCAGTTTATTGTTTCAGGTGCTTCAGACGGTTGTGGCAAGGCGAAGGCGCGACCGTACACATCCTTGGTTTTACTACTGATTGGATCTTGGGAGACTCTGATTTTAAATCATGTTTTGGGAATAGTGGTTTTGTAAATACTTTTATTAGTAAATGGGCTGTTTTGAAAAGTTTAAATTTGTTGAAATTTTTGTGATGTTACACTTCGAAGAAGCATAACTTCTTCATACAAAGTCGAATTTAAGCGCTCCTTATATCCACGAGATTGTCATTACGACTACTACATATTTAGCTAAGATTATCTCTTATATCTTAAATGTCTAGTCTGAATCTGTGGGCGTTACAATAATCATGTTTAGTAGATTGTTTCTTACGTTTTTCTGTTTTAGTTTATCGATTATGGGGTAAAAACCTAATGTTTTCACTAGATTATATGTAACTTAATGATTTGGTGTGATTCAGTTATATTAATATTAGTTTTGTTTAATATATTATGTGTAACGCTCATTTTTTCAGGTACTTTTCTATATATTATTTAAGCTTATTATATTGGGAATTATGGCTCTACGCGGGGCGTATATGGCCAGCTACGCAGGGCGTAGTTCATTAAGCCCATGCGGGGGTTTTATCCCTTATGCAGGGCCTAACCTAAGTTACATGGGGCGTAACCTCACAGGGTGCAAACCCTAATTTTTGGGGTTTTGAGCCCTATTTAAGGACCTTAACCCCTTGAGACTCTTCTTATCATCAACCTCCACCCCCTTGAGCATTAACTCGAAACCTTAATCCTCTAGAGCAAATATTAAGCCTTTGTTTGTGTTTTTGGTGCATTTTGAAGAAGGATAAGTCCAAGATTGTTGATTGTTGAAGCTCAAGCTTGTTGATCCAGAGCTTACATTGAATTTCTCAAGTCTATAATGTATAAAGCTTGAATCTTGTTGGTCCATGTGTTAGATCTTATTAGATTCTTAATTTCCATGTTCTTTTGTCCCCTAATATCGAGTATTATGAGTATGAGCTACTCCAAACATTGTGGTTTGCAATTCTTGTGGTTTCTGAGGTTGAGGAGTCATAAAAATGGGATCTTGGATGTCCTCATTCACGCATGCAAGGTTTTTTGGTCATTAATGAATGTTATGGGACTAATGTTTGATTTTGAGCTCCATTTATCCATGAAAAGGCATAAAGTCATCAACTTTATCACTTAATACGTTTATTAGGACCAGATCTAAGCAATATATGGCTGGTCTTTATGGATTAAGAGCTAAAATTCGAATTGGCTTAAATGTGTCATACGCAGGGTGTAAATTGGGCTACGCCCAACATATCTTGATTGATCCATGAATTTTCCATCTAAGGCTCTATGCAGCGCGTAGAGCAAGTTGTACGCCATGAGTAAGTCAATAGAAGGTTGACTGTTGACTTTTTAACCAGTTTGACTTTTGGTCAGCTGTAAGGGATTGAGGACTTAGAAGGGCAAATGGTCTTTTGCCCAAAAGGGACTAGTCTTGGTTTTTGGACTTGCTAAGTTGGGATATTACCTTCATTGATAATTAAGGTTACGTTTTTGGGTATGTTCAGTGGGAGAGACTTTAGAACCAGGAGCTCATGTGTGAGGTCTATCCATTTATCGATCGAGGTGGGTCTCTTCATTATACTCGTGGGTTGAAGGCACCAATGTTAGCCCACTGGATTATGTTGTAGGATGATAGTGGTCTTTGTGACACTTGCTGATATGCATGTATATGCGTGTTGTCATTGTGACTCTTGTTGATATGACCGTATGTTGATTGTATGTGGAACAAAATAGACCTAAGGGCGAAATAGACCCGTTCGCTTGAAAAATACCGATAGAGTTGAAATAGTCTCGAGGGTGAATTAGACCTATGTGGTTGGAAAATACCGATTAAGTTGAAATAGACTCGGGGGTGAAATAGACTTGTACAACTTCGAGTTGATATGTATGTATAACATGGGATATTTTAGGGAACTCACTAAGCTTTGTGCTTACAGTTTTATGTTTATGGTTTCGGTTACTTCCGTTTCCAAAGGGGAAGAGCTCGACGTGATTACACCGCATCCGCCAGTGTTTCACATTATTTGACTTGTTTTGTATGGAACACATTATTTGACTTGTTTTGTACTCTAATGACTATATGACATGTTTTGTACTCCGATAGGATTTCGAATTGAATGAATGGTTGTTTTGATTGATTTAAAGAAAAAAATGTTCACTTAGTATTTTTGGGACGTTATATTATGTTTGTTTGATAAACAATCCTTATGTGTTGAAGTTTTGATTTTTATTACTTATTGCTAAAGTTAGTAGAACTTAGACGATCAATCTAGTTTTATTAGCTTGTTTCATAGTCGTTTTATGACCATTAAATAATTATGACTAATGTTTGACAAAACCTAGGTTTAAATGATAAAATCATAAACTTTAATGTGTAAGAGAATCATTTGTTTACTAACTTATTCTTATTATTGACTTTAATAACTATTGAAGTTAATTTCTGGATCAAATCTCTTATAATATGAATTTAATTATAACTGTTTAGATATTTGTCTTAATTATACAATTTCGTTTTCCGACCAAGACAACTAATACTTTAGAAATTGGTAAATAATAACTAAATATTCATTGCACTAAATTTGAATCCACCATATTTGAAGACGAAACTGAAATCTATATGAAAACATCTTTATCTATTTTGGCTCTAAATCCATGCTTTAGTTTTGTTAGTTTAGTTGAACCGAATGAAACCCTATTTTTCTTTTATTATTTATAGTTTAATTAGCATTTGAATGTATCTGAATTGAATTCTTATTATCCATGTGTTTCACACCTGAGCTTACGCTGTTACACGATCATGTCAATTGCTTGTAACGTGTATTAGTTTAGCCGCAATAAATTATGATTTATAAATTTGAAACCTGATAATTTATATTGCTACATGATTATGTCCACTGCGTGTAACATGTATTAGTTTAGCCATGATAGATTAAGATTTATAAATTTAAAACATGATTTTATATATATATATATATATATATATATATATATATATATATATATATATATATATATATATAGGGGCGAAACCAGAAACTTTTTTTAAAGAGGTCCTTATAAATTAATTGGAATATATATATATATATATATATATATATATATATATATATATATATATATATATATATATATATATATATATAAAGGCAGAAAAAAAAGATTTCGTTGAGATTTTTAGGTACCTCCGCCATTTTATATATATATATATATATATATATATATATATATATATATATATATATATATATATATATATATATATATATATATATATATATATATATATATATATATATATATATATATATATATATATATATATATATATATATATATATATATATATCAAGTGTTTAGAGTCGTTGTCAGGGATTTATTTTAAAGTATCCAAAGTTTATAAACCAAATTAAACACATCATTGTACTACTTTTTGACGGCTAAATGAAATCAGATTTTTAACCAAATATATGTTTCTGAAAAACTTATTTAACCAATACGTGTACTTTTAACTTATAAACAAAAATGGATTATTTAACAAGTTAACAAAAAATTAACTCTACTTATTTTCTATTCTTTTGTCCACGTACATATTAATTTTTTTCTTTTTTTTCTTCTTTCAAATTCATTTTAGTTACTGTTTATTTATTTGATTTTTTTTGAGTTTTTGCTATAATCTCTATCAAGTGTTTATTTATTTTTTATTTAATTATTTTGATTTTTTTTTGAGTTTTTGCTATAATCTCTATCAAAAGTTTTTACAAACACCATTATAATTAATAATCTTTTGAATCTAAACCAATAAAGACTTCTTATAACAACCAACAAAGAATTTTTGAATCTAAACAAACAAATACCTCTTAAATTAAAAAAAAAATCATAGGTTCACTAGTTCAAGTACAAAACCAACAATCTTTTCTTTCAAAATACAAAAGAAAATAAAAAACATTCGGAATAACTTGATTCGATTACCACTATCTACAAAAAAATGATAAAAAAAATAAGATATAAAGTCATACCAATGAACACAAAAATATATATTCAATATTTATTTATTTACCTTGGCTTAAATGAACATTTTTTTATTGTGACCATTTTGCTTACAAATTTCACAAATGTTCGATTTTCTTCCTTCTTTAATGTCTATTCCATTTCATAGTCTCGCTAAATGCGGTAATGAATTTTTTTTTGGTTCATTGGTATGATTTTATATCTTATTATTATTATTATTATTTTTATTATATATGTATTTTTTTGCAGATAATGGCTATCGAATATTCTGAATGTTTTTTTTATTTTCTTTTGTATTTTTTAAGAAACGATTGTCGGTTTTGTACTTAAAATATTAAACCTACGGATTTTTTTAATTTAAGATGGTGTTTGTTAATTTAGATTCCAAAAATTATTTGTTGGTTTAGATTCAAAAAGTTATTGATTATAATGATGTTTGTAAAAATTATAGCAAAAACTCAAAAACTGAAAAATCAAATTTTATTAAAAAAAGTAATTTTAATGAATTTGAAAGAAAAAAAATTTGTATCCATGTTTGTGGAGAAAAAAATAGGAAATGAGTACACTTTTATTATTATTTTTTATTTTTATTAAATTACTAAATAAACGCATTGATAAATACGTTTAAAAGTCTATGTATTAAGTAAATAAGTTTTTTAAAAACATCTATTTGGTAAAAAACTCAAGCGAAATCCAATTATCTAAGTCGAATAAATAGATTCAACAGTTTTTTTACCGGTTCCATCATGTCGATTCAACCCGGTTTTTAAAAAAACAGTTTGTTCCAGTCTAAAATTTGACATAAAGTCAGTTATTGTTGAAGTGCTCACATCCCCAATTTTCTGTCCAACTGCTTAGAACCGATTTTTAAAACTAAATATTATGGTTTTGTCTAAATAGTTTATTAAACGTCTATTAAAAATTAAGATTTAATAAATATTATATATATATATATATATATATATATATATATATATATATATATATATATATATATATATATATATATATTAAAGCACAAGAGGTTTAGGGAACATTATAGTTTTTTGGCTTTACAAATTTGTCACGTAAGGTTGCCACATAAGTTTTTTGTCTTTACAAATTTGTCACACAGGTTTTCCAGTTTTGGGAAGAAGATTAAGACTTTCAAAAGTTGTCAGTTTTGGTCTGTTAGGTCTGACATGTTGCCGGTTTTAACCATAAACACAATTTCCTTTGTTAAAACTGATTTTATGAAAATTACAATACAGTCCCTGGACTATATATTTCATAATCTATTATTATTATTATTATTATTATTATTATTATTATTATTATTATTATTATTATTATTATTATTATTATTGACTATTGTCACTACACGCCTCTATGTTCCACACATTCGTCTTTATAGTGTTTTAAAAATTGTTGTTTTATGAGTTTTTTGTCTTTACAAATTTGCCACATAAGTTTTTCCAGTTTTACATGGGGAAGAAGATTAAGACTTTCGAAAGTTGTCACATGTTGCCGGTTTTAACCATAAACACAATTTCATTTATTAAAACTGATTTTATGAAAATTACAACACAGTCCCTGTACTATAGATTTCATAATTTATTATTATTATTATTATTATTATGATTATTATTATTATTATTATTATTGACTATTGTCACTACACGCCTCTGTGTCCCACACATTCGTCTTTATAATGTCTTTAAAATTATCGTTTTATGTTTCTTAAAAGTCATTATAGATATTTAGAACTTTAGTTTAATTATTATTATACCTTTTTATCAAATCTTTTAATTTTCTCCAAAATAATGACATACAAATTATTGACTTATTGTCATGTTTTTATCATATCATATGATATTCATTATAAAAATTTGTTTGGCATTAACAATTTCAAGCTTATCAAAAAAATTATTTAGTTTAAAACTAATCAATCAAGGTTTAAGTAGAATCTTCATCTTTATGTTCTATTTACCTTTATGTTCAAGTGAGTTTCAATTTTATTTAGAATCCCATAATTTTATGAATTATAAGAATCGAAACTATTTAATAGTTCTTATTTTGTTATAGGTTTGCATAACACAAAATTTTAACACTATGTTCTTGTATCCAAGACCACAAACAAAAGCTTCTTGAGGTTCAAACAACAATTGCTTAAGTTGTGAAAGAAATTTATTCGAACCCGTGCCAAAGACGTTGTGACCTTTTACTATTACAAATAAAAAACGCGCCTTTGGCGCGACTGGGCATTTCCTAGTTAATATAACGATCCCTTATTCTCTGATATTTGGACCTATTGGGCTAACTTAGGTGGCTCAAATACTAAAAAACTAGGGATGTCAACGGGGGCAAACGGGACAGGGAGTGCATCCCCCGCCCCCGAAATTTTCAGCCTTCCTACCCCCGCCCCTTTATTACCCTCGCCCCTGCCCCCGATTGATTTCAGGCTGCATTTTTTTGGGCTAAAAGAAGTTATTAGTTAGGCTAAAAGAAATTATTTTTTTAAGTAACAAATAATTATTTATAGCAGAATCTTACATGTTAAAAATAAAAAAGTTATGGCATCTTAAAAACATTATACTAACAACTTAAAAATATGTTTTTTGATGAATTTTGGAAGCTGAAAATCATGTTATTGTTTATTGTATTTATATAATTAATATATGCAAATATATGTGTAATTTATTAACGGGGACCCCATGGGGGTTTTGGGGCGTGATTACCTACCCCCGCCCCCGAAATTAAAACAGATGTTAACCTTTCCTCCCGTCTCCGCCCCCGATTTTTTTAAAAAATTCCCCCAAACGAGACGAAGACCCCACGAGAACGGGGTGTAGACTTTTTGACATCCTTATAAAAAAAAACCGCCCGGTCCACTGTTAGCTTTTTTGTAAAAGATGAACACGTGATGTTCAGTTTGGACTTTGGTCGCTTGAAAGTTCTAAGCGGAAGAAGTTAGGGCACGCTTTCTCCCTCTGCATTGTGTGATGGGAAGAAGTTTTGGACTTTGGTCGCTTGAAAGTTACTGTATATGCGTTATGTTCGTGTGATGGTTGTGGATGGGCAGAGAGAGAGAGAGAGTGCGCCTCGGATAATTTTTCACAACATTGTTCATAGGCCTCGCCACAGTATAACCGGTATCCTAACTCCTAATTTACAAGTTTGTCTTTCTGAGGAAGACAAATTTGTTTCTTTTCGTGTTGAACTTATGTGGACTTTTTGGAAATATTAGATCATTTTTACTTTTCCCCAACTCTCTCAAGCAAAGCAATTCAATAACCCTAGTTCAAAATTTCATCTGCTATTTCCGAACAATGACTGCAGCTTCTGATCATGTTTATTTTGAAGAAGAGTCTTCAATGCCGACCCTTACTTCTCAGTCAAGCAATTGTCAAGCCATTTTGAATCCATCCAAGTATCCTGAACCTCTTCAGATTATGGTGGAATGTATGAAATGTTCTTTTCTAAGTAGAGCTTTGTCAACAGCTAAAGAGGTTCCAATGAGAATCGTCACTTTAGCATTCACTACAGCAATCGTCAACAAAGTTAACGATACAGTTTCTTTTCAACTTCAAGGTGGGAAGCGAACAATCATTTCTAAGAAAAATTTTGCAAAACTTTTATGCCTTCCAACTCAAGGACCGTATGTTACTCCAACAAGTGAAGATCTCATTGATATGTTCAATTCTATGGGTCATGAACCTTATATGAAGAAGCTGTCTGAATTCAAAAAGAGCAAACTTCCTGCTGTTTGGAGTCTGCTATTTGGATTCATTCTTCGTGGCTTAACAAGTCGTGCTTGTGGATTGGATGCTGCACGCAGAGAGGTATTGTCTCTTATGTATGGGTTGTATAAAGGTGTGAATGTTGATTTTGCTACGGTGCTTTGGGGTGACTTTGTTGATAGCATCAAACATTCAAAAAGGGAAACTGAACTTTCTGCACATAGATTTTGGGGTTTAATAGTTTCTCAGGCTTATGAATTTCACAAAATTCCAATTGAAGAGTCTGAAATTCCGAAGATGGTGATTCATCAAATTAGTATTCCGACCAAAGTTAATCAGTCTCATTTCTCTTTTGTTGGTCAGATTCCTGAAGAAATGTTGAGTTTGATTAAATGTCCAAGTAAGATTTTGGATCAATACAGGGCTTCTCTTATCATTCCTTACCCTGTTCGACCAGCACCTAAAGAAGGAGAAGATGTTAAACTTACAAAAATGATTAGGAAGAAAAGAAAAACTCCACTTGTTAGGAGTAAACTTGGTTCGACAAATGTTAAAACTGAATTTAAGAAAAAGTCAAAGCGAGTCAAGAAACCAAGGATTGTTGAAGAACCAGTTGCTGAAGAAGAGGACACGCAACGACATCAGGGTGGTTCGAATTTTGAAGAAGATGTTTCTATAACCACAGCTCTAACAATTGTCACTTCTTTAGCGGAGACAATTCTGATGTCTGCTGCTACAACTCCAGTCGAAACTACATTGGTTGAGACAGTACCCATTTCAGAACCTGTTGTCGAAAACTCTATTTCTGAACCAATGTCTATCTTTGAACATTTGACCACTTCTGAAACTCATATTTCTACTTTAGATCATTCGGAAGCTACAATTTTTGAAAGACCTTTAAAGAATACATTAGGGAACGTTTCTATAGACGAAGAAGAAGAAGTGATTGATGGATTTGTGTTTAAGGCCGTGGAAGATCGTTTTTTTGATGATGTTGTCGATGATTTTGAGATGGCTGCTCTTGGTGAAGACTTTGTTGCTTCTGATGAAGAGGATGACGAAGATGATAATCAATTGATGTCTAAAAGAGATTTTAAGAAGTTGAATCGTAAGCTTAATGTTGTATTACGATCTCTTGATTCCAATACTCAGTCTGCCCAACATTTTAATCAAGAAAAAATGCTTGTTGATTGGTCGGTCATGCTTTCTGATCAAAACAAAAAGATTGATTCATTAACAAATGGTTTTGGTCTTTTTAAAGATCACATAAATATTGAAACCAAGTCCCAAATGACGAAGGTACAAGAAGTTATGTTTAATGAGTGCAAAAAGCTTCTTGATGAAATCTCGAAGACGAGAGAAGAGAATGAGAAGTCTTTAAACAAGGCATTTAGTGATCTCAAAAGTCAACTCAAAAGTCTATATGAATCTCTTACTGAAGCGAAACAAAGAGAAATTACTTTACAAAATGAGTTGACGAAAGCGTTAGCCCATATCGAGTTTCTTCGTTCTTACACGAATGTTGTTAATCCAGAAGAACTTGCAAAGCAGGTTGAGACTCAAATGGTTGCATCTCATCTCAAGTCTCTACAACCTGTTATCGAAACATACCCAAACAGTGTTCCGAAGGTATCTTTGTCACCTTCTAAACAAGGGGGAGGAGAAAGTCAGCAATTCAATATCATGACTCCAGAGATCATTCTTATATCATCCGAAGGTACTTCTTCTGTTCCATCTTCTGAAGCTACGTTTCTTGCAACCTTACCATCTACCATATCAAACACTGTTGCATTTCCTGTTTCTACTCAATTCACAAAGAGTATTCCTTTGCCATTATCAAAACCTCTTTCAATTGGTTCCACTGCTGTTACTACAATGCTTTTATCAAGTTCTGAACCAAATTCTTCAAAAGGAAAAGAAAATATGGAAGTGCTAAGTAAGGAAGAATTGAGACAGAGAAAAACTGAGGAAAGAAACCGTTCCCAATTGAATTTTGATGCAGAGTATGTTAAAGGAGTTGCTGAAGAAGAAAAAATGGAAGCTGAGAATAGGGTAAACTTGATAAGAAGTCTGGGATTTTCTGAAAATACTGTGTTTGACCTTGTTCCCAAAGAAAGCTGCTCAGTTATCAATTCTTTGGAAAAGCAATTTGATTTTCCTATATCTCCAAGGGCATATGGCTATCCTATAATGAGTCCAAAGACTAATGAAAATATTGGTGATTTGTCATATAACGAAAGACTTGTTCGTTTCTATGCTTTTGTTGGGAAACCTTCAAAATATTCCTGGAGTCCAAAGATTATCAGAAGTGTTGAGTCTGTCATAGAAACAGAAAGTTTTGAAAATGTGTTTCAGAATTTCAAGTTTGTTGTTCGGAGAGACATTATGGATGATATTACTTTCACGATTGCCGATTTCCCAAATTTGAATCCACATGATTTAATTGTTTTATTGAAGCTCTTAAAAGACCCAAATTCTGTTGCGATGCACTCTATCAAGACTTTTCTCTGTTACTATTACAGAGACGTAGCTCGAACTGATATAGTCTTGGCTGGAGCTATAAATCAGAAAGTAAAGTTACCAAATAAAGAGGCTGAAGGAATTGATAATATTGGTGCTGGAGAAATTGTTACAAAACCAACATGGGGTTCGACTTATTCAGTTAAGGTAGCAGGTGGTAGATCAAAGAAAGTATTCTTCAGGATGAATGAGAAAGAGAGGTTCCCTAATAACGTGTTGGAGGGAATAATTCAAAGGATTATGTTGAATTCTAAAAATTCGGAATCTGTTAGAAAGAAAGCTGTGGATATGCTAAGATGGTGGTTGAAGATCAGAGAAGTTTTGTTGGAATTGGTTCCTGTTTTATTCCCAGATTTGATGAAAGATTAATATCCGAAGTGACTGTCATTGTTGAGTGTCGAATTAGTTGTGGCAGTCATGACTTCCAAAGTTTAGGACCTAACATGATAGGTGGCCCACGAACCCGGTCTCAAATAGTGGTTTAACTTTACTCAGCAAATCGCCCTGTCCACTGTTAGCATCTTCTGTGAAAGATAAAAAATAAACAAACAATGTTCCGTTAAGACTTTGGGTGCTTGAAAGTTGCAGAATTGGGTAAAATTAAAATTTTCTGATAAAAGTTTAATATTGTTCTTCAAGTTACCTGAACCATCATTTGTAATGTATATGTGTATGTGGGTGTGTTGATCTAGCAATATTTTTATATACATTAATATTGCCTGATGAGCTACATTGAGGATTTCATAATCTTTAGGGCTTTAACAATAGTACACATAACTGATAGTAATTGCAATTCTTGTTAAGATTAGGGAATTCATTCAAGAACGTATATTGAGGATTAAGGTTGCCTGATTAGCTGCATTGAGGATTTCATAATCTGTTAATAACCATTTTTTCTGTTTTCTTTATGCAGGGGAAAAGGTGACAAGTGTTAGTGACCATGATCCTGCTTTGCTAGAGTACTTTGATTGCACCTATTCTAGAGCAATCAAAATAAATAAATAAATAAATAAATTAAAAAATTAACTTTTGTTCCATTAACATCAGCCGCAGTCCAAGTCCATAGTACAACCTGATGTGTCTTGTTTGTACAACATGTTATGTACATATGTCCAACATGGGAAATGGTTGAGGCAAAAAGATCTTCAAAATTAAATGAATTAAAGGGTTTGGAATTTCTTATACAACAACTTGGACATGTAAATGGAAATCATATTCCATATTTCCTGATTGAGACTGGTTATGTCTCTAAACAAGAAATTGAATCTTCTATTTTTAAAGTAACTCAATTATTAATGAAAGCTAAAGGAGAGCAAGATGAAACTGAAGAGATACATGATCCTTTTGCAACAGAAAAATATACCCTTACTGATATTTTAGACGATATGCTAACTCTAGACTCTAGAACAAGTATTTTATATGTTGGATTTTTCACCTCTAAATGCACAAAATAGCAATTTACTTTCATTGGTTTGTTTATTATAGAATCCTACTTTCATATGTTCTTATTACAACATTGTAATAAAAGACCTACATGGTTATAGCAATGTCATCCAAATTATAAAGATTTTTTTTATAATTTTTGGTAGATTTTATAAAAGTATAATGTCATAAAAAGAAAAAGATCGAAACTGCAATGCTATAATTATGTACGATTTTCAAAGTACTATCCCTTAATAAGACATAATTTGGCAGTGCAATAACGTAAATTGTATAGAAGAAAATGGATAGTTGATGCTATAATACACATATAAATGAAAGTATGTTGTTATTTCTTGCATTTAGCCCTATATGGGGATCACATGACGTGTGGAAAATCCTAAGCAAATTGCAAGACCATCTATCACTAATTCAAAGTTTTTGATTGTACTTAATAGCTGAAAGCATCAACATCAAAAGCTATGAAATAAGGATGGTTAAAATATGGTAAAATGATGACAAAAACAAACAATTATTATATATAATAAAAACCATCCCTCTTATGAATAATATAGTTGTGTTTTCATAATTTCGCTACAAAAGTTTCTTATTTCACACTTTGGCAACAAATCTATTTTCTTATTTTATATTTTGGCCACAAAAGTTTATTATGTTGGCATATTTGGTCCCTAGACTTTCATATATTGGCAATATTCTTCCCCTTATTTTGTAGAATGACACTTTCCACCCCATTCTTTATAGAATGGCACTTTCCACCCATTTATTTTGTAAAATGTCAATTTTACCCCCCTCAAATGTGAACAGCGACAACGTCCACCCTACCACTTTTGTATATTGCCATGTTTACAAGTTTGGTCTCTAGACTTTCATATGTTGGCAAGTTTGCCCCCCTCAAAAACCGTGCACACAAAACGATAATAGAAATATCACATTCACAAAAGCATATCCAGTAAAAATGCTGGTTCAAGTAGTTTGAAGAACAATATCAATTTTTTATCAAAACATGTCTATTTTACCAATATAAGATGTGCCATTGTCGATGACGATGGGGCAACTTGTAGGTATAAGATTGTAATCTGATTGCTTTGCGTTTGTGATATGACTGATATTTGCTCTGATCACCAAAAAAAAATTAATGACAATGCAGAAGGAGAATGCGGGCCCTAACTTCTCCCACTGGGATACTCAAGCGCTTAAAGTCCTAAATGGTCATTCTTGTTCATCTTTTATCTTTCACAGAAAAAGCTAACTGTGGGCCACCTAACATATTAGCCACTATTTAAGACCTGGTTCTTTTAGTTTGTGGCCCACCTAACATGTTAGACCAATAGGTTCAAAACTTCGAAAGTCATGATTGTCACCAATCTCACCCATTGTGGCCATACACTTCAAACATTAACCTTTCTTAATTTCTGGGAATAAAATAGGAACAGATTCCAACAAAACTTCTCTGATATTCAACCACCAGCTTAGCACTTCGAACATTAATCTTTCTTAATTTCTGGGAATGAAATAGGAATCGATTCCAAAAAAAACTTATTTGATATTCAACCAGCACCTTAGCACTTCGAACATTAATCTTTCTTAATTTCTGGGAATAAAATAGGAACCGATTCCAACACAACTTCTCTGATATTCAACCACCACCTTAGCATATCTACAACTTTCTTTCTCATAGATTCGAAATTCTTAGAATTCAACATAATCCTTGGAACCATTCCCTCCAACACATTATTAAGGAATCTCTCTTTCTTATTCATCCCGAAGGATACTTTCTTTGGTCTACCACTTGCTACGCTACCTAAATAAGTCGAACCCCATGTTGGTTCTGTAATCATTTCTCCAGCACCAAAACCATCAATTCCCTCAACATCTCTATTTGGTTATTTTACTTTTGGATTTATAACTCCATCCAAGACTATATCAGTTCGAGCTATATCTTTGTAATAGTAACAGAGAAAAGTCTTGATAGACTGCATCACGATAGATTTTGCCTTCAAACCCCAATCTTTTGAAAACTTCAGCAAAACAACTAAATCATGCGGATACAGATTTGGGAAATCACCAATTGAGAAAGCAATATCATCCATAATGTCTCTCTGAACAACAAACTTGAAATTCTGAAACACATTTTCAAAACTTTTGGTCTTCATGACAGACTCAATCTTTTCGATCATCTTTGGACTCCATGAACATTTTTGACGGTTTCCCAGTAAGAGCATAGATACAAACAAGTCTTTTTGTTATATGTAAAATCACCAATATTTTCATTAATCCTTGGAACCATTATATGATAGCCATATGAGCTTCGAGATATAGGAAACTCAAATTGTTTTTCTAAAAAATTGATAATTGAGCAGCTTTCTTTTGGAACAAGGTTAAACACACTATTTTTAGAAAATCCCAGACTTCTTATCCCCGCTTCCACTTTTTCTTATTCAGCAACTTTCTTAGTGTACTCTGCATCAAAATTCACTTGATAACTACTTTCTTTTTTCTGTTTTAATTCTTCCTTAGCACTTCCATCGTTTCTTTTCCTTTTAAAGAACTTGGTTCAGAACTTGATAAAGGCATTGAAGTAACAACAATTGAACTAATTGAAAGAGGTTTTGATAATGGCAAAGGAATACTCTTTGTGAATTGGGTAGAAACAGGAAATGCAACAATGTTTGATATAGTAGATGGTAAGGTTGCAAGAAAGGTAGATTCATATGTCAAAGATGTTGGTAAAAACATCAAAGGTTGAACTGAAGAAATACCTTCGGATGATATAAGAATGATTTCTGGAATCTTGAGATTGAAATCCTTTCTCCTTCTCCCCCTTGTTTCAAATGTGACAAAGATACCTTCAGAACACTCCTTGGGTATGTTTTGATAACAGGTTGTAGAGGCTTGAGATGAGATGCAACCATCTTCAAAGTGAGATTTATGGCATTAGCCATTTGAGCCTCGACCTGCTTTGCAAGTTCTTCTAGATGAACAACATTAGAGTAAAAACGAAGAAACTCAATACAGGCTAAAGTTTTCGTCAACTCATTTTGTAAAGTAATTTCTCTCGATTTAGTAATAGATTTATTTAGACTTTTGAGGGAATTTTCATGTTCACTTTTGAGCTCACCAAATGCCCTGTTTAAAGATTTCTTATTCTTTTCTCTCATCTTCGAGATTTCATCAAGAAGCTTGTTGCATTCATCAAAAATAACTTCTTGTATCTTCGTCATTTGGGACTTGGTTTCAATATTTATGTGAGCTTTAAAAAGGTCAAAACCATTCTTTAATAAATCAATATTTTTGTTTTGATCAGAAAGCATGACTTACCAAAGAAAAAAACCAAATAGAAGACTCCAAACAAGCAAGAAATCTGTTCTTTTTGAAATCAGACACCCTCTTCATGTAAGGTCATGATCCATAGTATTGGACATATCATTGAGCTCTTGACTTGTAGGAATAACATACGTTCCTTGAGTTGGAAGACATAAAATCTTTGCAACATATGTGCTTTCCACCTTGAAGTTCAAATAAAACCCTATCATTCATTTTGTTGACAATTGCTGTAGTGAATGCTAGAGTGACGATTCTCATTGGAACCTCTTTAGTTGTTGACAAAGCTCTATTTAGAAAAGAACATTTCATACATTCCACCATAATCTGAAGAGATTTAGGATATTTGGATGGATTCAAAATGGCTTGACAATTGCTTGACTAAGAAGTAAAGGTCGACATTGAAGACTCTTCTTCAAAAGAAACATGATCAGAAACTGCAGTCATTGTTTGGAAATAGCAAATAAAATTTAGAAACTAGGGTTATTGAATTGCTTAAGATAGTAGGGAGAAAAGTAAAATAATCTAATATTTCCAAAAATTCTACATAATTCAATAGGCTAACAAACTGCATTTGACTTTTCAAAGTCATACCATATGTGTCTTTGTTCATCCTTCTTTCACAGAGGAATTGTGAGCATATTAAACCTACTTTTTGAGACCGGGATTTTTAGTTTGTCGGGCACCTAACATGTTAGCTCAATAGGTCCAAATATTAACATGGGATCACTATATAAATAAGAAGATACAAAAGTTACTGAAAAAGATGAGATACTAATATGAATCTTTTCTCTACAGAAACCTACAACAAGGTACTCTTTTTCACCATTATTTTTCTTTTTACCATTTTTTGATTTTATTGAAGATTGATGATGAGATAAACAAGCAAATACATCAAACTCATTTTTCTTTTTACCATTTTTTAATTTTGTTGAATATTGATGAGTTACACAAGCAAATACATCAAACTCGAAGGAAGGAAAAAGAAGGAGATACATGCTTGATGTGCAGATGGTAGCGATAGGAAGAACGGAAGAGATGTAGATTGCTTTTTCGGATGGAACAATCAAATGATGGGAAAAACGCACATGGAATATCAATGCTTGTAGATTCCAACGGGTGAAGAAAAGGCAAAAGGTAAGTAAGAACAATGAGCATATGCAAGAAAAAACAAGGAGGAGGTTATGGAAGCAGACAATATGATGGTTTATGTTTACCTATATGGTCAAGAATTATTTTAGAATATATTCATACCAATAATACCAATAACAAGTAAATACAAATTGAATATTTATTAGAATTTGATTGTTGATAAATATTTATATTTCTTGCAATCAAATGGAAATTAATAATTTGTTAAAATAATAAATTTTAATATTAAGTATCAAAATTGTATCATAAGATATGATAAATTCGTGTACATCCTTTGGGTTAAAAGGGTTTTGTTCTTTAAATAAATGTACATAAGTTTTTATAAAATATAACAAGTTGAAAGATCTTTATAAATCTTGTCTTCTTTCTTCTAAACCTAAGAAGGCTATGAGAGGGGGCAAAAAATATTGCTAGTTGATTGTTATAAGAAGTTAGTTGTATTTTAGAAGCATGACAACTTACCATCATTAAGGATAGATGGTGTGTTAAACACATTGGATAAAGACTAAAAAGAAGCTTCAAGGCTTTCAACCTCCTCTACCATTTGATGAAAAAGTTAAAGACTATAATTTTAGGATGTATGTAACTATAATGGAATAACATACACCTATAATAACATAAAATTCATTTGAAGGGTATTTTAGTTAATTAATATTAAGTAATATAAGGAAAATTCTGGATTTTAAGGGATAATTAATCCTATTAGTTTAATTTTTTTAAATAACTAGTTTCCAGATTTTTGTTTGTTCCCAAAAAAAAAATGAAACAAAATTAAAATTGCAAATATATTTCATTCTCATTCATTTATCATATATATATATATATATATATATATATATATATATATATATATATATATATATATATATATATATATATATATATTGCAAATTTATCATTCTCGTTAATGTAACATACAAGTACAAAATTGAAATTGTATTGAGAATATAAAAAATACATGTGAAGAATATGTTAAATTCTAACTATTATTAAAACATTGATAATAAACAAAAAAAAGGTTTATATTACATGTACAGAAGTTTACCTATAAAATATATAACTTAGAGCTTCTACCACCACCACCACCACCAAACAATAATATAAGAAAATAATAATAAAACAAATTATGAATGAGGATAGAGTAAATGACCTGAATATTAGACTTTTTAACGGATGGTTTTGGATTTTGGATGCTGAATAAACTCTGAATAATAGTCTTTTTAATGGATGATTTTGGATCTTGGATGATGAATGAACTCTGTTATTCAGAAATATAAATTTCAACACAAAAGATTTTGAGAGTACATAAGTCTTACACATTCTAACTCTAATTTATTCATTCGGGACAAAAGCCTTATTTTTACATGATAGAAGACTCTTATGGATAGTCCATGATTACAAAACGATTACCTAACAATTATTTTACATGACTAGACTATACCAGTAATATTCATTCTATATTATGAGAGAAGATATTACTACAAGACTTTATTTTTCCATTATCTTATATTATTAGAAACGACATAATTATATTATTACATTGGTAATGCTTTATTTGATCATTGCTTATGCAAATGCCTAGTAAATTGAATATTTATTTATTATTTCTTTGTTTGCTCTTCTTTTTAGTGAAAACTTTTTTTTTGCTTGTTTGTTGTTATTCATCCATCACTGTTTACCGTAAGCTCCATGTTTGGGTTAATAGATAGCCACATCAACATCTAATATGGAAACATAAAGTGCCTTGTCAACAATTTTTTTCTCACTTGGGGTCGACAACCGGTTACAATAGGTAGATTATCCAAATTAACCGGTAAAAATCAAGCTTATACTCTTAGATGCAAAAAACACGAGACTTTAAAGAAAGTAATAATTGGTTAAACCATAATAATACTAATCCTACAAGTTATATTTTTTTTTTGTTTTGTGCGTGTTTGTGTTTTTTTTGGTTGGGCCAAGCTAACATGTAGTCAACAAACTAAAAAATCTGGTCTGTGACATTGGGTTTTATTATGGTCAACAAACCGCTCGGTAAGTGTTGGCTTCTTCGAAAAGTGAACAGGAGTGTTCAGTTTGGCTTTTGTCGCTTCAAAGTTACAGTGGAAGAATTAGGGCACGCTTTGCTCAGTCAAGTTTTCAAAATCATACTACAATCTCATACCTGCAAGCTGCCAAGTCTTCATCGACAATTGCAATTTGTAACAGAATTGGGTAAAATTGAAATTTTCGGGTAAGTTTGATATTCTACTTGATCCATTATTTGTGATTTATATGCGATATGCTAATGTGATGATTGTGGATAAGCAGATAGAGTAAGCCATGGAACATTTTTCGTTGAAGTGCTTGTTCTCTTCACTACATTTGACTCATATGCTATGACTTTGAAAAGTCAAATGCGCTTGTTCGCCTGTTGAACTTATGGGGATTTTTTGGAAATATTAGATTATTTTTACCATTCCCAACTCTTTCAAGCAAATCAATAACCCTAGTTCAAGATTTTCATCTGCTATTCCCAAATAATGACTGCAGTTTCTGAACGTGAAGATTCTTCAATGCCGACCCTTACTTCTCAGTCAAGCAATTGTCAAGCCATTTTGAATCCATACAAGTATCCAAAATATCTTCAGATTATGGTGGAATGTATGAAATGTTCTTTTCTAAATAAAGCTTTGTCAACGGCTGAAGAGGTTCCAAGGAGAATCGTCACTTTAGCATTCACTACAGCAATTGTCAACAAAGCGAACGATACAGTTTCTTTTGAACTTCAAGGTGGGAAGCGAACAACAATTTCTAAGACAGATTTTGCAAAACTTTTATGTCTTCCAACTGAAGGACCATATGTTACTCCAACAAGTGAAGAGCTCATTGATGTGTTCAATTCTATGGGTCATGAACCTTATATGAAGAAGGTATCTGACTTCAAAAAGAGCAGGCTTCCTGCTGTTTGGAGTCTGCTATTTGGTTTCATTCTTCGTGGCTTAACAAGTCGTACCGGTGGATTGGATGCTGGACCCAAAGAGTTATTGTCTCTTATGTATGGGTTATATAAAGGTGTGAATGTTGATTTTGCTACTGTGCTTTGGAATGAATTTGTTGATAGTATCAAACATTCAAAAAGGGCAACTGAACTTTCTGCACATAGATTTTGGGCCTTAATAGTTTCTCAGGCTTATGAATTTCACAAAATTCCAATTGATGAGTCTGAAGTTCCGAAGACGCTGATTCATCAAATTAGTATTCCAACCAAAGCTGATCAGTCTCATTCCTCTTTTGTTGGTCAAATTCCTGAAGAAATGTTAAGTTTGATTAAATGTCCAAGTAGGATTTTGGATCAATACAGGGCTTCTCTTATCATTCCTTATCCTGTTCGACCAACACCTCAACCACTACCTCAAGAAGATGTTCAGATTACAAGAGTTACAAGAATGACTGCGCAGAAAAGAAAAACTCCATTTGTTAAAGTTGAAGCTGTAAGAAAGTCAAAGCGAGTGAAGAAACCAAAGATTGTTGAAGAATCTGTTGTCGAAGAAGAGGATGAGCAACAACATCATAGTGATTCGAATTTTGAAGAAGATATTCCTATAACCACAACCCAGACAATTGTCAAAACTTCTTTAGTGGAGACAATTCCGATATCCGTTTCCACAACTCCAGACGAAACTACATTGGTTGAGACAGTTCCCATTTCAGAACCTGTTTTTGAAACTCATATTTCCAAACCAATCTCTATCCCTGAACCTCTAACCATTTTTGAAGAAGAAGAAGAGGTTGATAGAGTTGTGCTTAAGGCCGGGGAAGGTCCTTCTTTTGATGATGTTGTCGATGATTTTGAGATGGCTGCACTTGGTGAAGGTTTAGTTGATTCTGATGAAGAGGATGACGAAGATAATAATCAGTCGATGTCTAAAAGAGATTTTAAGAAGTTGAATCGTAAGCTTAATGTTGTATTACGGTCTCTTGATTCCAATACTCAATCTGCCCAACATTCGAATCAAGAAAAAATGTTTGCTGATTGGTCGGTCATGCTTTCTGATCAAAACAAAAAGATTGATTCATTAACGAGTGGTTTTGATCTTTTTAAAGCCCACGTAAATATTGAAATCAATTCCCAAATGACAAAGGTACAAGAAGTTATGTTTAATGAGTGCAAAAAGCTTCTTGATGAAATCTCGAAGATGAGAGAAGAGAATGAGGAGTCTTTAAACATGGTATTTGGTGATCTCAAAAGTCAACATGAAAATTCTCTCAAAAGTCTAAATGAATCTCTTACGGAAGCGAAACAGAGAGAAATTACTTTACAAAATGAGTTGACAAAAGCGTTAGCCCACATTGAGTTTCTTCGCTCTTACACAAGTGTTGTTAATCCAATTGTATCTTTGTCACCTTTGAAACAAAGGGGTGAAGGAGAAAGTCAGGAATTGAATCTCAAGATTCAAGACATCATTCTTACGTCATCCAAAGGTACTTCTTCATTTCAACCTTTGACATCTGTTCCTGTTCCATCTTCTGAATATGCCTTACCATCTACCATATCAAACACTGTTGTATTTCCTGTTTCTACCCAATTCATAAAGAGTATTCCTTTCCCATTATCAAAATCTCTTTTAATTGGTTCAACTGCTGTTGCTACGATGCCTTTATTAGGTTCTGAACCAACTTCAAAAAGAAAAGAAAAGATGGAAGTGCTAAGTAAGGAAGAATTGAGACAGAGAAAAACTGAGGAAAGAAACCGTTCCCAATTGAATTTTGATGCAGAGTACGTTAAAGGAGTTGCTGAAGAAGAAAAAATGGAAGCTGAGAATAGGGTAAAATTGATAAGAAGTCTGGGATTTTCTGAAAATATTGTGTTTGACCTTGTTCCCAAAGAAAGCTACTCAGTCATCAATTCTTTGGAAAAGCAATTTGATTTTCCTATATCTCCAAGGGCATATGGCTATCCTATAATGGGTCCAAAGACCAATGAAAAAGTTGGTGATTTGTCATATAACGAAAGACTTGTTCGTTTCTATGCTTTTGTTGGGAAACCTTCAAAATATTCCTGGAGTCCAAAGATGATCAGAAGCGTTGAGTCTGTCATGAAGACCGAAAGTTTTGAAAAGGTGTTTCAGAATTTCAAGTTTGTTGTTCGGAGAGACATTATGGATGATATTACTTTCACGATTGCTGATTTCCCAAATCTGAATCCACATGATTTAGTTGTTTTGCTGAAGCTTTCAAAAGAATGGGGTTTGAAGCCAAATTCTGTTGTGATGCAGTCTATCAAGGCTTTTCTCTGTTACTATTATAGAGACATAGCTCGAACTGATATAGTCTTGGCTGGAGCTATAAATCAGAAAGTAAAGTTACCAAATAAAGATGCCGAAGGAATTGATAATATTGGTGGTGGAGAAATGGTTACAGAACCAACATGGGGTTCAACTTATTCAGTTAGGGTAGCAGGTGGTAGATCAAGGAAAGTATTCTTCAGGATGAATGAGAAAGAGAGATTCCCTAATAATGTGTTGGAGGGAATGATTCAAAGGATTATGTTGAATTCTAAGAATTCTGAACCTGAGAGAAAGAAAGCTGTGGATATGCTAAGGTGGTGGTTGAAGGTCAGAGAACTTTTGTTGGAATTGGTTCCTGTTTTATTCCCAGAATTGAAGAAGGATTAATATTCAAAGTGACAGGCCACAAAGGGGGAGATTGTTTAGTGTCGAAGTAGTTGTTGCAGTAATAACAGATCCCAAATACTCAGTTTGGATTTTTCTGATAAGTTTGATATTGTTCTTAAAGCTAATTGAACTATCAGTTGTACTTGTACTGTGTATGCTATGACTTTGAAAAATCAAATGCGTTTCTTTACCTGTTGAACTTATGTGGAATTTTTGGAAATATATGCAGAGCTCTACCAATGATAGCAACTCATAGTAGGTTAAATGATAGCAATTCTTATTAAGATGCCTGCTGAATTGGTTTAAGAATGTAAATGACAATGTGGAAAATTTCATTGTTTAGGAGACATTTTTCTGCTTTCCTATGCAGGGAAACTGAAAATTTCAGCTTTTGATAATGGAATTTGATCCCAGTTCATCTTTAGTTAAACATGATATATATGATAAACCAGAATTCCTCCGGAGACATTTGCATTGTAAAATTGTTTTGTAAGATTTCAAATAAATCAAAAAATCTAAGATTTTAAATGATTTGAAAGACAAAGAAGTTGAAATATCTCATGTGTTTGTTTATAAGACTTAAAATGATATTGAAGGTTTTTTTTTTTTCAAAGATTTTGAAAGATGGTTACCATAAACGATATATGAAAACAGAGTATAAATTATTTTTGATGTTTGATTTTGATCGACTCATATTAAGTATCCAAAAATGCTAATTATTATTATTATTATTATTATTATTATTATTATTATTTGTTTTTTCATTTTGATCAAATCATAACAACAATAAGCTTGTTACCATAGTATACATACCATGCTAGATCTTAAATTAATCATCACAGAAAAGTTGAATCAATTTTTGTAAAATTGAATGCACCTCATAAATTTATAACAGATTAATAATAGTTCCGAAAAATCGTAACTAAAGATAAAAATGTGAAGTCTGTAATCATTTTCTCAGTGGATGAACTATATCATTCATATTATCATCTATCCATAAATATACCACATCTCATAAGTACGAACCCATGTAATTAAATGAAGCTCCAAAGATAAACATGATTGTAAAAAGAAGCATAGAAATAGCTAAATTGATAAAGAAGAAACTTTGCACCTAGTATATTTTATATTGCATGTAACACTATCTATCTCTTTTGACTTCTGAATGTGAGGTTTAGCAATATTAATTAGATGTCCACACTCATCCTGTGACTGTCATAGAAAAGAAAATGAGAAATTGAATATCCTCCTACTTTTTGTTCCTACAAATCATCATATCCAATTAAATAGCGACATATGTAACATTTAATGCTCATTTAATGAAATTTAATGATATTTTAGTATACTAATATTACACAAATCATCATTTAATTGGGTAAGAGGATTTGTAGGAAGAAAAATAGGAGAATATTTAATTTCTCAAAGAAAATAAGTTTCAGTTTGGCGTATGTTCAAGAACTAAAAATATGCCATGGAATTTGTTACAGTAAAATGATTTCATTTCATAACATCAACAATATCACTGTCAATGTTAGTAATTATTTAGGAAATTATTTAACTAACAGTTCCTTGATTTTAGCTAATCATATCAATATTATAATTATACACTATTATTTATGTAAATAGAGATCAATTTATGGATATACATAAGAAATGTCACACCCCGAACCAGACGGCGGAAACGTCCGACGGCGGGTGACTTCATTTTGTAATATCATCACACATGTATATAAATGAATCATAGACAACATCATCACCATACATAAAACATAACAACCATTGTAGTTTACATCATTGTAACTGTATGAAAAATTACATCCAAAAATATCGAGTATGGTGAGAACAAAGAAATACAGTAAAATTCTTCATTCCTTATCAACCAACCTGTTTTATCGAGTTCCCGAGAATACAAGTTATTTTGAAAACGTTAACATATATAATGTTGGTGAGTTCATAAGTAAGTTTGTATGAAAAACCTTGTAGTAGTTTGTAAACACCAGAAAATCCGATATTTTCTATAAAAATAGTTTGTGAGTTTTGTTCCGATCTTGTATTAAAGCATGTGTGTTCTTGTTTGATGATGTATAAAGAGAGTTTCCCAAAAAATCTTATATTTTATGTATAATGAAAAAGTGTGGTCTTAACCCCAAGACCGGAGTAATGAAAATGTATAGTTCGTACTTTGTATCACGAAAGGAGTATATGTATTCCGTAAGTTTATTTGTTTGTTATTCTCTATGTGAGTCGTTATAACCGTGGTTGATGTGACTGTTATGCCTGTCATGACGTTCTTCAGGCGTCACTTGTTTAAGGTAAGACATTTGTCACCCTAGACTGACCCGTTTAGCTGTAGCGAACAACTCAGGTACGGGGGTGTCAACCTCATATAGATCTATACATAAATTATCGCTCTCCCTCTAGGAGACTTTGGTTATAACTACAGAACTTATGATGTACACTAGGTAGGTACGAATGAAGGCGTGTCTCACAAGAGCCTTAACTAAATCTACGCGAATAGTGTGTCTCGTTGTTTAATGCTTTAAGTAATGTTTCAAATATGTATTTTGAATACAAATCATCGGTGATAAAAATATATTTGTTCATATCAAAACATCATATATGTAATGTTATCGACCCGGTTAACATGGAATGTGTCGTATAGGTCCAATAAGCATGTAGATGAGTATACAAGCCCATTAAGCGTATAAATGAGTATTTAAGCCCATTAAGCGTTTAAATGAGTATTTAAGGCCCAACTTGAGTAAAATGTCGTAAAGAGTTCCTTCGTTATCAAAATGATCATTTTGGCTTCAAAAAAAAAATCCAAAATGACTTAGAAGGCCCGCTTTTATTAAAATGACATTTTAGGCCCATTAAAGCCGAAAGTTTGCAAATAAGGCCCATCTTTGTTAGAAATGGCATTTTAGACCCATTAAAACCATGAAAGCCCAAAAGAAGACCATTTTGTAAAAAATAACACTTTTGACCCCTACAAAACCGTGAATTTCATAAAAACCCATTTTTATCCAAAAATGACTCTTTTGGTCCTCTCAAAACCGTGAGTTATCATAAAAGGCTCACTTTTTGTTTATTTGTCAAATATGGGCCTTCATTAGGTTTTCTTTAGTTTTCAAGTATCCTTTAACATGTTTTATCTTTTCAACATCATAATGAGTTACATAAAGTAACTTGTTTTCCTAAGATCTTCAAGACTTGGAGATATATCGAGCTCATGAGTATTAAACATAGTTTCATAACATTTACACAAAATATCATGAAAATACACACAAGCATGCATAAATACTTAGATTTAACACAAAACCAACTTGTATTCTCCCCCAAAAGTTAGTAAATCATGAAAAGGGAGGGGTATAAAGCTCACCTTGGGTGATGGATCGGTTTTGATGAAGAAATGAAAGAGAATGAAGGTGTTTGCGACCTTGGATGTTTCTTTGACATAAGTTTTCGAGCTTAGGGAGTTCTAGGAAGCAAGAATCATGAAATGGAGTGTTTAAGAGTGTGAATCTTAACATGAAATGGAAACAAACCAATTGAGAGTGATAATAACTTAACAAACTTAATGATTCTTGAAGTAGAAGCCTTGAATTTACTTAAGCACCACACGATTTTTAGAGAAAGATGGAAGGGAGTTCTTAGTGTTTTAGAGAGATATGGGAGGATTTTTGTTGTTTGAAGGGGAAAAGAATAATGAAGGCGATGGAGGGGTGGCCCTCGGCCGAGAATAAGAAGAGAAGAGAGAGGAGGTGGTGTGGTTTTTACATGGTGGTCTTAATTTGGTGCATGGAGACATGTTAGATAACGACATTGTTATTTGATGGTTATTAGTGAGGTGTCACCTTACTAATCACCATTTTTTAAAAAACCAAGAATGGGAGGAAAGAAAAGAACATGGGTCTTGGGCTTGATAAAGCATTGGACCATTAGAGAATTTCGATCCATGTGGGCCCACTTATGAGTTTACGGCCCAAATGTGGTGAATGAAATGGGTTTTCGGCCCATGAAAAACAAATGAATGTTTTTCGGCCCAATAAGGCCCATGAAGGGTCTTATGGCCCAAAATACTATTATTTAAGGGATGTGGGTCCAACTAGGGTCCAAATGAGCATTCTTGGCCCAAGGGAACCAAGTTGAGGGTTCACTGGCCCATTAGGACCAATAAGAGAATCCTGGTCTAATAAGAGGTTTGAACCGGGAAGTTAGGGTTTCAAGCTCAAGATTGGGTGAATGCAGCGTATTAAATTAGGTTTAGGGCTTGCACAAGTGAATTTTTTATTCAAATTGTCGTTTTTGAATGAATAACATGTATAACATAATACTTAGGGTTACAAGAATTCAACAAAAAAATTACACATGGACATAATTTCCTAGCCTTAAAATACTAGTTGTGACAAGAAATGACCGAATTTTGAGTTGGCATTATTAATTGGATTATTAATTATTATAATGGTATGTCTTAATTACATTAATCAGGTGTGAGACTCATGTATTATATGGGTTCATTTGAAAGAAAATATAAAGATAAAATTCAAAATAATTAAGAAGTTTGAATTTATAAGAAAAGTAAGAAAAATATTGAATTATAAAAATTAAAGTGTTTATTTTTCTCTTTTCAATTTAAACAAATAATTTAGATAAATAAATAAAGAAAATTAGTGAAACTTTAATTTAGTAATTTTGAAGTTAGAAGGAAAGTCCATTAATGAAATTGATATGCATTTATTATTAGATTTTAATAATATGTGAAATTTAATAAAATAGAAAAAACCTTAAAAAAAACATGTGGAATAAAATTTAATTTAAATAATCATAAAATTACGTGTGACAAAATAAATAAGAATATGACATGTGGCAAAAAGATCTTTATTTATTAGGGTAGATAATGTGGCAATAAAAAGAAAATGAAAATAATAATAACATAACTTGTGGAAATAAAATTACTCTAATATTGAGAAAATTACATTTGTCAAAATCAATGTGAGAATGACATGTGGCAAAAAAAATTTAATTTATTAGGGTACTAGTTGTGAGACTCGTATGTTATATGGGTTGGATAAAAAAGATTAAATATGATGTTTAAACAAAAATTTATTTAAATTTTAAGTTTTAAAATTGAATTTAAAAGGAAACATATTAAATACTATATGAGTTGTAATATTGTAATTTATTGGCTATTTTCAATTAAGGCAATTATTAATTAAGGTGTAAATATTATGTGTTAATTAAGAAAAGATAAAAAAAATGAGAAAATGACAAATGGATAAAACATTTATTCAAAAATACCAAATACTGACATATGTCTAAGTTAATGAGAGAGTGACATGTGACAAAATTATTTCCAAGTTAATTCGGATTAGGAGGAGCACCGTATACCAAGCATTTGCGATAACAAGCATTTCAGTAATCATATACAGAGGAGAGCGGATTGTTATCTGGTCAACAATCACTAGAGGGTGGAACACCAAATCTGCTAAAATCAACCTCATGCCTAATCACATCATAACCATGTTGTAGCTGTGCTAACCTTCAATCGATTACTTAAATCAGAAAAGGAGAAAGCAAAAAACTTGTGTGAAAGAACTGTAGATAATCCATATGCATCGATTTCATGTAAAGAATTCAGACCAAAGGTGTTGTGTCGTCTGTCGTAGAAGATGACTCCATAGCTTGGAGAAGAAAACAGTCAGCGGTTTCACGTTTCGAGCGATTTTAATTCGTAAGAAAGCAGTCAGATTCCCATGCTTCACCGTCGGCATCCCACATTGATGGAGTTGTGAACAAAAAATGAAGGTTACAAGTTTGGCATCCCACATCGCTGGTGGGACAAAAAATAAAGGCACGCATATCTTATAAAAGGACATAGGTTCCTTAAAAAGTTAAACCCAACTACTCGGTGGGCTAACCGGTTCTTTTGAGCCCATGGTTAGCTGGACTGATTTGGCCTTGGATTCCGAGTTAGACTGATTTAGTCCGATTTGGACCGGTTTTGACTGATATTGACCAATGCCGACTATTTTACCCTCTAACCCTTGTTCGTAGGCGGTTGGTGGCCATGAAGCGCCTAGGCGCCGGTTAATCGGCTGCCTAGGCCGATTTTTTACAACCATGATATATATATATATATATATATATATATATATATATATATATATATATATATATATATATATATATATATATAAGTTCCATTGAGATTCCGAAAAAAAAAAGAGATTTTGAGATTCAACCTCAACCATATATTTTTCATTTGCCGCTCCAGTGCTCCAGCGTACCGGAGCGGCGGGAGAGTTATAATTATAAATGATTATACAATGTCGCATGTTCCTTCTTCCTCGCCACCAAATTTGCCACCAACCGACCCCACCACTGTCACCTCTACCACCACCACCTATGCCACCACCATCTTCTCTGCCACCAACCTCCATAATCATATATGATTAATTACTTTGTAAACAAACATATATGTATAATCATTTATGATTTGACATATATGTATAAACATGTATAATCATATATGATTATATTGTAATATCCCAAGCATCATGATAAAAATGTTTATTTTTAAAACCATTTAATAACCTATAAGTCTTACAAAAAAATGTTTCCAAAAAGTTATAACCATAAATCAGATTATCCCAAAAATCATTTATCAATAAAATTTCCAAGGATGATGTGCACAATCATGCATTCACCTAGCCCCGATCATCTGATGTACCTGAAACCATGAAACTAAACAGTAAGCCAAAGCTTAATGAGTTCCCCTAAAATACCAAACGTATCAAGACAGATAAAACATGCAATGGGTCCAATCAGTCATCTGACTAGAATACCATAGCCCAATCAATCATCGGACCGGAATGCCATCATGCAACGAGTCCAATCAGTCATAAGACTAGAATGCCATCATGCAACGAGTCCAATCAATCATCAAATTGAAAGGCCATCATGCAACGGGTCCAATAAGTCATCTGATTGGAATACCCTATCCTATTGGCACACGCACAGAGCAGTAAAGCCTCACCCAAAACTTCACTATGTCAACATATGCAATAGACAAACATATAACCAACAAACATATAATCATGCAGATATAACAGATAACTACATCGTAGCAACGTCCTATATATTGGGATACATAACCTAGTGGGTAAGCATTGGTGCCTTCGACTCAAGAGTATAGTGAGGAAAACTCACGTGAACAATTCAACAGAAGCCTAATAGCTACCACAACAACAAAACATCCAACCCAGGCTTCGTAAAGCCAAACCAAAACCAATCCTTAGCCAAATGCTCAATTCTACTCAAGTTTGACCAAAAGTCAAATTGGTCAAAAAGTCAATGTTCAAAGTCAAAGTGAAAATTTCCAACCACCAACCTTCTACATCGTGGCCTTTCTTGGCTACGTTGTAGGCACAAAATGCAGAAATAGTCGCTGATTCCCCAATCGTCATGCCGTGGCAGCCAAAAGCCACACCGTGGGGACTGGTCTGAACAACCCAAACAAGCTTAATCCATTTTCTTCCAATTTCAAGAGCTCCAAAGCCCAAATATGGTTCTTTCCAAGGTCTTAGTGGATAAAGTTTCTAACTTTATCCATTAGGAAGGTCCAAACCACCAAGATCTAGAATTTAAGTCTCAAAGGGATCCGAAAATGCATCTTTCTCGACTTAATCCATTAAGTCCAAGTCTCCCACTTTCAGATCTGAATCAACAAGATGTATAGAGGGATAAAGTTTCCAACTTTACCCATAATAATGCCACAATCATTCAATATTTAAACTTTAATACACCAAAATGGCCTAAAGGACCAAGATAACTTGCATGGCTAAAAAGGAAGGCAAAAGATCATAACTTTCCTAGTCCACAAGGTCCAAGAAATATTCCAAATTGATCAAATGATGTTGGAGTCCACTCAACTCCATTATCACCCATATAATGTGAAACGTCCCAAAAACATGATCCAAAAATTTCATTTTTAATTTAATAAAATAGTATTCCAAAACATTATCCCTATAACCCAAAAGAAAATAAGTGTATCAAATATCATATCAATCAGAGTAATATCTCAAAAGCGGAATCCATATAGTGTGTGCGACGCAGTCATACTGAGCTCTTCCCTTAGAAACCAGAAGTACCTGAAACATAAACTAAAAACCGTAAGCACAAAGCTTAGTAAGTTCCCCAAACTACCCTATACCATACATAATAAATCACATACTGGGCCCCCGCCCGACATCGAGCCCCGCTCGGTATACATATATGTTAGTCTTAGGCCTCGCCTGTCATTAGGCCTCGTCCACTATACACGTACAATATATATCACATAATCATTCTAACACATATAATGATCATAAAAAAATAGCATATGTTTTAGTCATTAGGCCTCAACCGGTATACATAGCAACACATAACACACGTAAGGATAATGCAGACTCCTAGCATCCTAACATAAACAACAGGGGCCAACATTGGTGCTTTAGACCTGCTAAACCCAGTGAGGAAACTCACCTCAACTGCCGAATCTCACTGCAAAACCCTAGTTGCTGCCCTAACGAATCCCCGGGATGTCAATAAAAAATAGCACCCAATTAATATTTGGGTTCCAATCCATAACCATAAGTCCAACAATCCATACTTGGGGTAAAAATACCATTTTACCCTTCACCTATTTTAGCCCAAGGCTAAGGCCCAAACTCAATATCTAAAAGGCCCAAAACCAAATAATCAACCAAGACCCACTTATGGCCCAATTTTCCAAATTGGGCCCAAACCCATTTATGGGCCTTACCCTAAAGCCCAACAATTTTCCTAGTCTAAACTCTTAGCCTAAAAGCTTGATTCCAGGTGGCCCACTAAGTCCCAAAGCAACAAATTCCAAAGAAATGACTCAATCGAGGTCCAAAAGTCGCAAAACCCAACAGACTGAGTACGTTGGGCGTACTCAGCTGTACTCTAAGCATACATGCAACTTGGGTTGTACGCCGCACTTAATGACTTGTACATCCAACGTACTCAACCATTAAGCCAAAATCAACCTTAAGAACTTAATGCTTACGACTAGAAGCCCAAACCACATATCCAAGTCCTAATAAGCGTTTATTACCATAAAGTCACTAACTTGGTGACTTTGCATGCCCCATAAAGACCCAACTCCAAAATATAACACCCTACTTTCATCAAATGGACATAAACTATTGCATGGATGAATCTAAACCTTAAAGGAGGAAACTTTATGCATCTATAACTTCAGAAACACCAAGAGTGGCAACTCAAAGCTCCCGGAGCGGTATTAAACCACTAGTTCTCATTCTTAGGGCCAAAAGGGACCAAAACACACAAATGATAGATCTAAGCCACTAATGAGAAAGTTCATAGCTTTTTACCTCAAACAATCTGGAAATGAAGTAAATAAACGAGGTCCACAAGCTCCACTACCTTGCACCAACCTTCTACTTCTTGAATATGAACCAAAACCACCAAAATGAATACAATGAGCTCAAAACACAAAGGAGAGGCTTAGGGTTTCATGCTTGATGCTATAGGGACAATGGAGGTTGAGAAATAAGGGTTTCATGGTCCATAATGATGTTTATATATTTCCCAACCTTGAAAATTAGGGTTTCTAAATGACTCACATACGCCCCGCATACATACACATACACTCAACGTACATGTCCAAAGTCTCGATCCCACCTCGCATGAGTATGCTAAGCGTACCATGCGGTACGCCCCACGTACAACTCAAGGACCAAATATGCAACATTAATAACAATGAGGGTGTTGAGAGAAAAACTTGAGACACACTTGAACAAACGTTAGAACAATTATAGTTGCAGAATAGTTAATCTCAAACGATCTAAAAGATCAAAAATAATAAGCTAACGAGTTAGATAGTTAGATAGTTAGTTGCGGAAATGTAAGGAAATATAAATGACAGCAGGTGATATATCAAGTAAACACATAAGTTGATTCATAACATGGAATGCATTCAAACCAAGTTATTGAGAGAGATCAAGTTTAGTGATAAAGTCATGAATGAGTTGCTCCGAAGAGGAATAATATTTAGTTATGATCTAGAGGATTTAGAGAGTAAGAAGAGATATGAGATGCGTAATAGAGAGATGTAATAGATACACTTGAAGATTGTTCAGATAGATATTTTTAAACTGTGAAAGAATGAGCTCTATATATAGAGACTCAAGAATTACATTTGATCAACTCTCTAAGAGTAGCCATGCAAGGCATACTGGACGATAGAGATTATTACAGAAAAGATAGATAAAATTAAACTAAGTAAAGTAAGTATGACTACGGTTGGATAAATGACTTCGGATTAGGCTGCTGATGATAGCTTGACTGTGGATCCTTGAGGGCTGCGGTAGACTAAGTTAAGAGGGTCACTTCATGATTCAACAATTTCCCCCTAAATGATCTCTTTAACTTTTCTTCACCTATCAAGTTTAATGAAATTGATCAGAATCCACCAAAACTTCCTGATATTTTCCAACCAGGTGATCCTTCTTAAAATCTCGAACTTGACTTCGGCAGTCGTGTGTTTTGATTTTTCTACTGCGGTTCGACAGATTTCAAGTTGCTTCCTTGTAAGACGATTCATGGAGGTCATGTGAATGAAGTATTTGACTTGATCAACCTTCCTTTTGAAGATGACCCCAAGTTCAGGGAAGTTTGTTGCACCTAGGGATCTTTCTTGATAACCATCGGTAGGCATTGGTGCAGGATCTAGTGGTGGTAGATCGAACTTCTTGGAAATTGTTGGGTAGATGTCCGCATCAATCTTTGCGAAGTCGCAGACTGTTTCCTTCAGAAAAATGCTTGCCCTTTCAAGCATTATCTTCATTTTTGGATACTTTTCACACTTGTTTTGGAACACCTTTGCTATTAGAAATACTTCTTCTGGGTTCATACATGGGAAGTCAGCTTGGGTGCGGACATAGTCCTGATTACTTCTAGTAAGTGTGTATTGAACGAAGTCATCCTTCATGAATTTCCGGGGTTTGAAGTTCTTGACTGCGGATGGTCTATCGTTAGACCAGATTTTCTCTATGGAAGAGGCATGTTTGGCATGGAAACGATTGAGTCTCTCAAATTCCATAGGCAGTCTTCTGTGATCCGGTAGGCTACTGTCAAATTGCTCAAATACCGTGAAGTATTTAGCATTTGGGGAGATTAGAACATCCCGATATCCATCAGAGGGGGGTTCAGCATAGGTAAGGTAGGGTTTGCAGTCATCGTCCAGTAGTCTGCGGTGGGGATTGATCCAAGAGTTTATCAAGGATTCATCCATGACAGTTTCAAAACCGCATTCTCTCCATACGAGTTCAGCAAACTTAGCTGTTTTCCAGTAATCTTTCTTCTGTTTTGTGACGGGAGAGTCATTGGAGCTTGCTGAAGACATGTCAGGAGCTAGATTCTTGAAGTGAAGGGGAGTCTCAGGTCGTTCAGGAGAGGGAACGATTTTTTGTTGCGGTGGAGGTGACTGATTGCTTGGACTCTTGTGAGGAGATGGTTGCGGTGAAGGAATTTTCTTAGTTGTGTAGGGGGGACTTCTATGATGAGAATCACTGTTGGATTGATGGTCTTCTTCATTATGATCTTCTTCACGATGGTCTTCTTCACTTCCCCCTCTTGAAGAGTTCAGACTCGGAGTCTCCTCAAGCCATTGTTTGAGACCATCGACCTTGGCACACACCTCCTAAAATTGAGCTTTGAGAACGTCAGCCAGTTGCTGATTGTCTGGGATGGTGGTGTTGAAGAGTAGGCGATGAATCTCCTTTGTAAGATGTAGAATTTCAGGACCAAGGAAATTGGACGATAGGGATCGTTGAAGTCTGTTGATGGTTGTATGAAAGACTGAGATAGTGGACTCATAAGCAGTGTGAGTCTCAGCTATCAGTTTCTGTGAAAGAGTGGATTGGTCCGCAATGGCTGTTTGCAGATTTTCTTTGATTGCGGATACCTCAAAGATGAGGTGCTCCGCAACAGCCATGAATTCCTTGTGATATGCTTGTCGATGGACTGAATCCCCATTTCCACTTTGAGAGAAATCCTCTCAGCAGCTAGACGTTCCCTAGTCTCCAATCTTTCAATCCTTTCGATCAAGGACTGCGGTACTGGATGGTCTTCAGATTGCGGTTGAGTGGACTCGACCGCGGCAAGAATTTGATCTACTTTGGATTGTAGATTCAAGAATTCTTTTCTAGACACAACCATCTTCTTCTTTTTCTTTTTCTCCTTGGGCTTAGAGGTTAAGTGTTGAGAACCACTCGATTCCTCTTCTTCATCAAACATCATTAGGTCATCATCCGAAGGGCTAGGCTGATTTACCTTATTTAGATCAACATCATCAAATCCGAAGGTGGGAGCAGAGCTGACTTCTATTGCGGTGCCTTCGTCTTGAGAATCTTTAGCAGTTGGAGTTGGAGGGGGCTTTGAAGGAATTTGATCAGCAGTCGCATCTTGAGCTTTGCGGATTGTATCAGCCACATCGTCCATCAAAGCTTGAACTTTGTAGATAGTAGATCCAGTATTGGCATTATTGATTACGTCTGCCCAATACTTCGCTACAGACTGAATCTCTTGTTGTTTCTGTTGAAGTTGCTTTGTTTGACGTGCCTTTCTTGCTTGAAATTCCCTATGGAAAGCGGAATATTTCTTGGCTTCGGCTTCATTTGTTGGTTGATACTTACTCCATGAATCGTTGAGGTCAATTTCATCAATTCCTTCAAAACGCACCAAGGTGTCCCTTGGGTTCACGGATCCTTGCACATTGGTGCTCACCGTGCCTAGACCACCTGTAACAGATGTAAGCAAAGTAGGATTTCCAGAGCTTCCTCGGTCTCCTTGACCTAGGGTGAAGTCTGGCCTTAGCTCAGTTCTGGCAAAGGCTGAAGAATCGCCTTGCGGTTGGGAAGGTGTTTGAAGGGTTTGGGTAACAAACAAAAGAATGGATTTCAACTCCTCAGGGGAAAAGAAGTGTAGACGGGAAGCCCTGGAGACCTTAGGGCGGGATCCAGTTCCATCCTCTTGGGATTGACCTAGGGGAGAGTCTCCACGTTGCAGTGAAACAGACGCACCATCTGCGTCGGAGTGGTATTGGATGGTTGATTTGAATGGGTGTGCGGCCACCCCAAGGACTACCGGAGCCTTTTGAGAGGCTGCGGTATCAGTACGGTCACACATTTGGCCTTTGGGATTGGTTTTTCTTTTCTTGAGGATTGAGATGGGTTAATCGTCCTCATCAAAATCACTACTAGAGGGAGAGGGAGATTTATGTTTGCCTGGTTCGACATTTGTGGGCACATATTGGATGATTTTTCTTTTCTTTGAAGGATTAGCTTGTTTGGGAGCATCCTTTTTCTTAGGAATGCCTTGTTTCTTGGTGTGGCAGGGGCCTTGATGAGCTGAGGCTAACTGCTTACGTCTTTATGATAAAGACAAGTTGGAAAGAGTGGTGGAAGATGGGACTGCGGTACTACCAGGGACAGTGATTGCGGATGGGGTTTGTAGAGGCGGGGTAGGAAGGTATGGGGCAATACCTTCCGTAGCCTCAATATGGTCTGAGACAGTAGAAGTTTCAAGAACAAGAGTAGAGAGAATGTGGGTTGGTAGTCGTCTGATAGGTCCAAAAGCAGATTGATCAGAAGAGGGATTGTACCTTTTGAGATCTTTGGTGATAAAGAGATTGATGTCGTTACCCATGCTAAGTCCTGCATCCGCATGGAGATCTGATATGCATAGAGACCAGAACCTGGAAAACGTGAGTTCGGTATGGTTCTCTCTTGGACTTTTCTTGGGAATGTATTACAAGAAGTCGTCCCATAGAATCTGACCGTAGTTGACATCATGGCCATTGAAGATGCTCCACACTAATTCCAGGAGCTTGAGACCCATATTATCCATGCCTCCGGTTCTGTCGGACAGGCTGCGGATCACAAAGTGGAAAACAAATTGCCATACTGGAGGCAATTGATTTTTCTTGAATTCTCCTATGCCTTTGATCTTCTTTTGATAACCCATCTAGTAAAGTGCAGAAAGGATGTCCGCCATGCTTGGAGTGAAAACCTTGATTGAAGCATGAACAAGGAGGTTGATGGCAATGAGAGACTTTTCTTTAGTCAGAATGACCAAAGAATCATTTACTAAGTTTAGATGCACTTCTTGAGGATTTTTGAGAGGTCGATACGCTGAGAAAGCACATTTGAAAATGGTTGAAAGTGGAACCACATCTGTGATTGAATCGAAGGGTCCAAACAGTGGGTGATTGGACAAAAACTTGATCATCAACTTTGTTGGAGCATTATAGAAGGATTGCTCTTCGAACACAACCCTAAAATTGATCGAGGCAATCGTTGGCGTTGGGTGTCTTGAAGCAGAGTCAGAACTAGTAGGGTTTACTGATCCAAATGCCTTGGAGTGTTTCTTGGAGATGCCTGATTTCACCATTGTTAGGAGTTGAAGAAGCTTTGCAAGAGAAAAACAGAGTGCAAGAAAAGGTTCGAGGTTCAGAAAGTGTAAACGTTTCTTAGGGAAGAAGGAGGGTTTTATAGTGGCTAATTTGGAGCGGGAAACGATTTTACCCTAAGTGAAATTAGGTAAAACGTTTGGGTGTTTTTCTTGGATTAGGAGAGATAATCTCAGCCACAGATTAAGAAAAAGGTTTAATCTATATTTTTGAGATTTACCAAAAAGGGTTGGCATTTAATGAAATGTCAGGCTTCAACACCACGTCTGAAGAACGTGTGGTGAGGGTGGGATTAATCCGTTGTGTAAAGGGGAAGTTGTAATGGATTAGAAGTTTTGGGGTAATAGGAAGAGACAGTTTAAAAAGGATTTGATTTTGGGAAATCGTTATTTTTGTCATCATACCAAAATAGGTCTGACATGAGGTTTATTCAAAAAGAATGGGACAGTTACACAAAGAATGTTTTTTTAATGTTTTCTCTATTTAATGAAGGATCATTAAATAGCACACCATGATTTAAAAAAAATGAAACAGTTTGAAAATCAATTAAAGTGACTGTGGATTAAAACTTCATTGCGGCTGGATCATTTGCCATCGGATGGATGACTACGGTAGAAGAACTGAGGAGAGCACTTGAATAAAGATTAGTAATAACAAACAGTAAGGACCATTAAAGTATAAGTATGATATATGGTTGCGGTACATCGGATATATCAAAGCCATCTATCATAGATAACTTCAACTAGGACCGCAACAGAGACCAAGGATGGTCTGCGGTACCTATCAATTCAAAAAGAATTATGGGTCCGGATTCATCATTCCTAACATTTGTAAGAAATTGTTGAATTTTGTAGAGTCAAGTTCCTTTGTGAATACATCAGCAATCTCTTCATGAGTATGGACAAAAATTGGTTCAATGTTACCTTTCAGGATGTGGTCTTTGATGAAGTGATACCGTAGTTCAATATGCTTGGTCTTGGAGTGCTGAATTGGATTGTGAGAAATCGCTATAGCACTTTCAGAGTCACAATAGATTGGTATCCGCAACATTCTGTATCCGTAGTCCAATAGTTGTGTTTTCATCCATAAGACTTGTGAGCAACAACTGGCTGCGACCACATATTCAGCTTCTGCGGTAGACAATGACACACAATTTTGTTTTCTTGATGACCAGTTGACGAGTCTTCCACCTAAAAATTGACATCTACCCGAGGTGATTTTACGATCCAGTTTACATCCGACATGATCCGCATCTGTGAATGCTTGTAGGCTGAAGTCGTTCCCTGCGGGGTACCATAAGCCAAGAGTCTTGCTACCCTTTAAGTACCGTAGAATTTGCTTGGCTGCGGTCATGTGTGACATTTTCGGGTCAGCTTGGTACCTTGTGCATACACCCATTGCAAAGACTATATCTGGTCGGCTTGCAGTGAGGTACATCAAAGAGCCAATAATACATCTATAAGTCTTGTGATCAACTGATTCACCCGAGGGATCAGCAGATATCTTATATCTGAAGGCCATGGGGACTTTAGCCGAAGAACAATTATCCATTGAATATTTCTTTAACAGTTCAGAGGTGTATTTATCCTAATGAATGAATATCCCTTGAGGGACTTGTTTCACTTGAAGTCCTAGAAAGAAGTTAATCTCTCTATTCATGCTCATTTGGAACTTGTTGGTCATGAGCTTAGCGAATTCATTTACCATCTTTTGATCAGTTGAGCCAAAAATGATATCATCCACATATATTTGTACAAGCATTAGATGATCACCATTTGCTTTTCTAAATAAAGTGGGATCAATCACTCCTCTTTTGTATCTAGACGAGACAAGAAATTCAGAGAGAGTCTCGTACCATGCTCTTGGGGCTTGTTTTAGACCATAGACTGCTTTTTCAAGCTTGTAGCAGTGGTCTAAGAATTCAAGACTTCCGAAACCCGGAGGTTGCTGAAGATAGACTTCCTCTTTTAATTCGCCGTTGAGAAAAGCACTTTTCACATCCATTTGATGAGTCTTGATGTTCTTGTGTGCTGCGTATGCTAAGAAGATCCGGATGGCTTCCATTCGTGCTACCGGAGCATACGTTTCATCATAGTCAATACCTTCAAGTTAACTATATTCCTTGGCAACTAGTCTTGCCTTGTTTCTTATGACCGCACCAAATTCATCCAACTTATTCTTGTACACCCATCTGGTACCTACAATGGTGTGACCTTGTGGTTTTGGAACGAGCTACCATACTTTGTTTCTTTTGAATTCTTCTAGCTCTTCTTGCATTGCGGAAATCCAGTCTGGTTCTAGTAATGCTTCTTTGATCTTTTGGGGTTCGACCGAGGATAGAAACGTTGCGTAGTGACAGTGATCAGATAAGTCCTTGAATGATTGAGTCTGGATTCTTGCGGATGGGTTGCCGATGATTTGACCTGGCGGGTGGTCTCTCGTCCTAACATGCAGATAGGGTTGCAGATGATCAACAGCTGCGGTGGAGGGAATATCTTCAATATCAGAAGACTCTGCGGTTGGAGAAGGCAGTTCCCCTGGATTTGAGAACATCCAGCTGAATTGTCTTGAACTGGGAAGGAGGGATCAGAGTTTTCTTGGGCAGATGGTGACGGTTCCTCCTGGAGTGCAGACGGGAGTTCCTCTTGAACCTGCGAAGGTTCCCCCTGGATTGCGGATGGGAGTGTGATAATCCTTGAACCTGTTCTTGTGTCAATGTTTTCTATGTTTTCATCATCCGAATCTGAAGAAACGTTTGATGGTTAAAACTCCCTACGGATTGGAGCTGCATCTTCTAGTACTGGAACCTCGATGGTTGTTGCATGGTCCGGAGTTGAGTTTTCCCCCTCAAACGGCGAGGTGGAAGTATTTAGAGATACTTCATCGGACAGTGTTGGACCAGATACGTCAGCATGCTGCTACTGAAGTTCTAGGGATACAAGGACTTCAGATAACTTGGCTGTATCTACCGGATCGAAGAGATCGTCATAGTTTACTTCAACTAGATTTAATGGACCCGAAGAGACAGGAATATCACTTTCTAGAATTGTTGTGGTTTCAGTTGATGGAGCGGTGTTGCGGATGTGATAGTCATCAAATTTCACATCGAAGCTTTCAATTATCAACCTTGTGCATATAATGAGAACTCCATAAACAACCTTGTTAGTGGAGTAGCCAAGGAAGATGCCTTCATCAGACTTTGGTGCGAATTTGTTGAGATAGTCTCTGTTGTTGATTATGAAACATCTACACCCAAATATATGAAAGAATCAGACATTTGGCTTGCGGTTGTTAAGGCCCTCATATGGTGTTTTCTTGAGACGTTTGCACACAATGCTTCGGTTTTGTACAAAATAGGTTGTGGCCACTGCTTCGGCCCAGAAGTAGAGAGGAAGGTGTGCAAAGTTGAGCATAGATCTGGCAGCTTCTACTAGAGTGCGGTTCCTTCGTTCTACTACCACATTTTGTTGCGGTGTGTAAGGAGCTGAGAAGTTGTGAGTAATGCCTTTGGAAACCAAGAAACTATTTAGGAGATGGTTAGTAAACTCGGTTCCATTATCACATCGGATACGTCTAACTGGTAACTTGATCTGAAGTTCAATTTCCTTGATCAAGTTGATCAACACCTGCGGTGTTTCTGACTTGAGTCGAAGAAAGAAGACCCATGTGAAACGTGTGAAGTCATCCACTATGACCAATATGTATTTCTTGTGATGAAGACTGGCTACAGTGGATGGACCGCAGAGATCAATGTGTAAGAGTTCCAATGGTTCAGAAATTGAGGAGTCAATCACTGTGGGGTGACTTGCCTTGAATTGTTTTCCACATTCACATGCAGGACAAAGAGTATCATTGCTAAACTTGAGGATTGGAAGACCTCTGACTAGTTCTCTAGTGACCAAATTGTTAATGTATCTGAAGTTGAGATGGGCGAGCTTGCGGTGTCATAGCCAGCTGACTTCGGTTACTGCTTTGGATAGGAAGCATAACTGCGGTTTGCCTATGATCAAAGATACATCCAGAGGGTACATAGTACCTTTGGATCTGGACTTGATCAGACAAGTGCTCCTATTGCTTGTCATTACATAGCAAAATTGGTCATCAAATTCAACACGATGGTCTGCTTTACATAGTTGACCAACACTGATGGGATTGTGTTTAAGGCCTTTACATAAGCAACCTTTTGAATAGAGAAGTTTCCCGTAGTAAGAACACCATAACCTCGGATTATCCCATTCGCATTGTTCCCGAATGTGACGTTTCCACCGTTGCAAATTGGCCTGAAATCTCGAAGGTATTCTAACCTTCCCGTCATGTGCAAGGAGCAGGCACTGTCGATTAACCATTCTTCTTCTTGTTCCTCCTTGCACAAGGCCTGAGAATTACACGGTCAATTTAGGCATCCAAACTAGTTTGGAGCCTGGGACAAAGGATGAGTTTCTGATTGATGCATAAATCGAGGTTGCAGGGACTGGTTTCGTGTCAACTTTTAATCCTAGTCCTGGGTGTTTGTGAGTTTTTGAGTGTTGTGTTGTTTTGAAAAGTTACGAGGTTTCTAAAAAGGATCAATTTTGACATGAGATAACCTTTTCTGACAACTACATTGACATTGACAAGCTGAAATTTTGTCTTTTGTTTTGACATTTTGTTTGTTCAACGGGCGGAATGATGAGGTAGACTTGTGACTGGTCCGAGGTTGGTAGAATCTAACATTTGAGCTGTTGGAATTTGAAAAAGTTCTTTTCGAATAAGATTTAGCACGTGTAAAGTCTTTAGACCTTTTTCTAGGATTTGGTAAAATGCCCTTCCACTTGTTGAAATTTTGATGGGACTTTAAAAGTGTTGGAGTGGGTAAGATACCTTTCCATTTTGGATCATCTGAGGAATAGATTTGAAAACCATTGCTACGAAAAGACCTTTCTTTCTTTTGGGTTTTGTTAGATGAGTTAGGAATGGATGTTGAAACTGCACATTCCTTTTTTCATGTTTTCTTGATGGGATAGTTTTTTGAAAAATAGTGAACATAAACAAACTTTTCTGGACTCTTAGATTTTGGAAATCTGATATGTCTTTTATTTTTAGACAAGGCTTGTCAATTTGTGCCTCGGGATCGAATATCCTCTTTGAAAGCCTTTTTTGCTAAAGTTTTTGGAAAACCGCAATCATTAGTGTTCAATTGCGGTTTCTTGGAAACCTTTGAAAAGTTTTAACAACGAGGGCTTGACTCATCAGAACTTGAAGATTCAAGGTTTTGAGAGCATTGACCTACTTCAAAGTTTTCTATGGGTAGTTCATGGTGAATAGGTTGAAGAGTCACAGAGCTTTTTATTGTGGCCTGTCGTAAGGAAGACTTAGCTACCGTAGCGTAAGTCTGAGTCGTGACTTCAGTGGGACTTTTCTGAGGATCATGACTGCAGTGAGAGGCACTGCGGTCTGAGGACAAAGGTGGAAAGTCCTGTGAGACTTCAGGACTTTCTATGACAATTTCTTCATTAACCAAATTTTCAATAGCTTCACTTTCATTGAACAATTTTTCTATTAATAGATTTAAGCGTACAATCTCACTTTGAGCTAAATCTCTTTGGTTCAAAGCTATTTCTAGTTGTGTTTCACTCAACATTCTTGCATATTTTTCTAACTCTAAATCCTTTTCTAACATGGCCATTTTGAGTGTTTTGTTGTCCAGTCGTCCTCTTACATGAAACATCTCTTGGGACGCTATGTTCTTCTCATCTAAGGCTTTGTTGTAGTCTGTAAGGACGGCAGCACAAGTGTCATTAAGATTGTCTATGAAGGGTTGACAGTCATGCATGTTATAGTTTAGAGTTTGAATCATGAGTTTTACCTGTTCGACAATGCTTAGAGTTCCATCCTTTGCCATGTAGCAGTAGTTCCTTTCCAGCTTTGTAGACCCATCATCATCAGCAGTTGCTAGCATGCAAATTTTGCCTTTTCCTTTGATATTGCTGATGGTTACTTCTTCATCTCCAGATGACCAAACTTGATTCTCTCTTTTGACATGGGACACGTATGCCCTAGCCTTTTCCTTTTCCTCCAATTCTTGAGCCATTCTAAGGTAGAATGCTCTGTCTTTCACCACATTTGCTTTGCAATCCTTTGCAAAAGGATTCTCTTTGTTGCACTTGTGACATATTACAACATCACTTTTGTCTTTTGAGGGGGTACCGGAGTCAGAGGTTTGAATGGATTGCGGTGCCTCCTTTGGTTGAGTGTTTTTAGATTGCGGTGGTGGATGAGAACTTTTAGGATAATGAGAGTGATTGTTTTGTGAGTTGAAGTTACGGTTGAAAGGAGGTTTGTTGAATTGTTGATTCTTGCGAAAAGAGGGAGGTGGTAGCTGGTTGAACTGTTTACTAACAAGAGCAATAGCCTTTTGAAATTCTTCTTCATCATCATACTCTGAGTCGGCTTCGTACGACTGCGGTGTAGTATCATACGAGGGAGAGTAAGATTGATTATGTGGAGCTTGTGCTACAAAAGCAAGTGGTCCTCCGAAGTCAGCACAGTCTTTGAGTACGGTGGATTCTTGTGCTTGCAGTTCCCCATAGAGCTTGTAGAGAGTCAAAGAATGAATCTTTTTATCCCCTTAGACTATCATCTTAGTAGTAGTCCAATGTCTTCCTAAACCGTTGAGAAATTGAAGGTTTGTTTCATGGTTACTGCGGATGGTGCCAGCATTCGATAACTTGGTGACTATTAGATTGAACCTTTTGAAGGAGTCTTCTAAACTTTCGCCAATATGAGCTTTGAAGTTGTTGAATTCATTGAGTGCAGTTGTGAGCTTCTTATCTTGAGCTTCTGAGCCTTCGTACAAATTCTTGAGAACATCCCAGATCTCTTTTGCTGATTTACAGTTTATGATAATGTCGAAGTTGTCAGGAGCAACTCCACAAGAGATTTCATAAAAAGAAACAGCATCATTTTCCATTTTATCGAGATCATCTTTGGTGGGACAGTTCATGACTGGTTGTCCTCCTCCTAGTCTGGTTGTGGTGCCATCAGTTTGAACTGGTGTAAGAACAAGGACATGTGGTCCTTCTTCAACAGATCGTCATACATCTTTACCAAGTCTCCTTAAGTACCTTTCCATTCTCTGAGACCAGTGATGGTATTCATTTGCCACCAATATTGGAGATCGATTAGAACCACCAACATTGTTGGAAACATTCAGAGATAGTGCTTGTGCCATTTTCCTTGTTTTTTTTGTTTTAAGAAATGAGCTTCGGTGGTATAGAAAGCCCTTTAAAAATCGAGTTTTGTTTTTCAAAAAGCAACCAATATGTCTATGATACCAATTGTTGAGAGAAAAACTTGAGACACACTTGAACAAACGTTAGAACAAGTATAGTTGCGGAATAATTAATCTCAAAAGATCTAAAAGCTCAACAATAATAAGTTAACGAGTTAGATAGTTAGATAGTTAGTTGCGGAAATGTAAGGAAATATAAATGACAGCAGGTGATAGATCATGTAAACACATAAGTTGATTCATAACATGGAATGCATTCAAACAAAGTTAGTGAGTGAGATCAAGCTTAGTGATAAATCACGAATGACTTGCTCCGAAGAGGAATAATATTCAGTTATGTTCTAGAGGATTTTGAAAGTAAGAAGAGATATGAGATGCGTAATAGAGAGATGTAATTGATGGACTTGAAGATTGTTCAGATAGATATTTTAAACTATGAAAGGATAAGCTCTATATATAGAGACTCAAGAATTACATTTGATTAATTCTCTAAGAGTAGCCATGCAAGGCGTACTGGACAATAGAGAGTATTACAGAAAAGATAGATAAATTTAAACTAAGTAAGTAAGACTGCGGTTGGATAGATGACTTCGGATGCAACTGTTGATGAGAGCTTGACTACGGATCCTTGAGGGCTGTGGTAGACTAAGTTAAGAGGGTCACTTCATGATTCAACAAAACCAGAGAATCAAAAATCCACCTGGGGTTGAACATACCTACTTCTGGAGAGGTTCACCGATCGATATCTGCCCAACAAACCTGAAAACAGCAGTCCGGACAGCAACTGATAAAACCTTCAATGCCTGACACTCAACTTGAGAAGTCCCAATTCTCCCCCACTTAGGGTTCTAACCACCACTCAATGGTTAGAAATCAACTCATAACTCAAACCGGCTAAACCAGGTACGTTTTTTTTCCTGACCATGGAATGGATAACGTACGTAAAACGATCCTCCTGCTACAGATCAATCAGAACCCAAGAGAAACCTGAATTTCAGCTGAAGACTTCCAGCGTGCAGAATGACATATAACGACCCCCAATAACCCAAAGAAATAACAGATAGTCAACCCGGAATATAACTTACCCAATCCAACAATATACCAACACAATACAATTCTCGATACAACCCCGAAGAATATAGGGGATCACACACCCTCAAAACATCCAAAGAAGTCCTGACCTCCTCCTCCCGAGTTACCCTAACCAACCTGAGGTCACGCAAGAAACTCCCCTTCGATCCCAGGTGACATGAACTAATCCCTGTTTACAATCCAAATGACAATCCGGCACCCGACCTACCCGAGAATATGGTACCTAACTCTCCTTGCAAGATACTCATGCCAAATCGACCAACCTGCGCTCACCAGTGCTGGAATACTTTCACCAACCCCTGCGACCAACTGACCCTGAGCTGGAAATACAACCTGACCCAGAGGTCACAAGCCTGCTCACTCCTTTGAACTCAGAAAACTGAAAGGGCACAACCCTTGCCCTCGATAACAACATTCCAATCCATCAATCAACCCTTCTACTTCCAGCTACAAAACTCGAGCTGGTCATCATTATCACTCCCTTCCTAATCCCCGCGACTCACACCCTAGCCTCGAGCAAAACCCTCGAAGCCTCAAATCCAGAAACTCCTGTGACAACCTCTCCTGCTCAATCGCCAAATGTAACGAGTACGGAACATCTCCCTAATCCCAAGTAACTGCAGCTCTCTACTCATCAAAATACGTCCCAGTAATAAGTCTCCACCAATCCTTCGCCCCGGACCTCAGCAGGTTCAGAGCGCACCTGACCTCCTGGTCAGCAGAACATGAACATGTGAAGCAATATCCCTCCACATCAGACAGCCACCTAATGGCTACAATCGGGTCTTGAACCCCATCAAAAGTTGGGGCTTCGTGTTATCAAAGTCCCGATACTGGAAAGCTCGAATGGCTCCTCCCCTGCCACCGTTACAGTTGTTGTAGCTGTCGCGACAGCTGTCTCGGCAATGGCGGCATAGCGATCATCAAAATACTTAACCATGGTAGTCTTGATAGACCCAAACATCCTCGACAACTATCCCCGGACAATCTCGATCACCTCCTTCTAGATGATCTCCCTAACACGATCTTTTGACAATACTAGACTATCCTGGCTACCAGCCCCCGATCCATACCCGGATATGGTCTCAAGACGTCTCGTAACCACCATTATGATAATACCCCAGAAAGATCTCTGATAGTCCATATAATAAAAGGGAACCAACTCCCAACCAAACCCTAGGGGTTGTCACTTCCTTGACATGCATATGGATCATGTGCTTCCAGTAGTACGGGCCCATACTACCTTCCACACCTATCCATATTTGTCCCAAGTATCACCACAACACCCTAACAATATACATAAACATAGCGAGCACTCAATCATCACCCCTATAGGAATGCTAAATATCTCATAACTATCCTTTCGGCCTCTCACAACACACCCATGAAACTTCAACCAACCATGCAGCACTAGAGTATGCTAGTCACATATAACGTTGGACCTTATAGACTTTCAAATATCTGATCCTAACCTAATCCCCCAATCAAACAAGAATAGAACATAAGGCCAAACCAAACATTCTCAGGCTATAAGATCTTAATTATGTATAACTATGATGCATACACTAAGCAACTACAGTAATGATGTCAATCTCATATAAGGAAAACCCAAGGCTAGCAGGCATCATATAATCAGACAATTTCTATCATGCAATTCCTGAAGATTCCTAGCCTATCTCTAGCATGTTGTTCTATCACATCATAACATCAAATAACAGTATGGTATTTTGGGGTCTATCCGCGAGCTCCGGCTGATCGTACACTTGCTTCCTCCTTCATTATTTGAAAACCATTTGAAAATCCTTTTTAAAATATTTTTCCTTAATTTGAGATTGGATTCACACAATGTTCCTCCAATTCACTCAAACCAAGGCTATGATACCAACTTGTGACACCCATAAAAATCATGCCAAATTCGAACTTTTTTTTAAAACGTTTCAAAACCATTAATCATTACAAACTTGTTTTCAAAATGTATAATATCAGAGTTTTCCCAGAAACATAAACAAAACATGAGGAGTTGTACGATCATGCCTTTGCCTTGTCGTGATCCTCTGATGTACCTGAAACAACAAACTGAAACTGTAAGCCCGAAAGCTTAGTGAGTTCCCCCAAAATACCAATACCATAAAACATATCAATAACATATAAACAAACAGCATGCAAATGAGCCTTCAGCCTGACTGGACCACCCCGTAGTGCCTATAGCCTATCTGGACCGCACTCCGAGCCTTCAGCACGTCTGGACCGCCTTGCAGGGCCTACAGCATATCCGGACCTCTCTCCGGGTCTTCGTCCTGACTATACCGCCTCGCAGGGCCTATAGCCTATTCGGACCGCCCTGGGTATGTTGGCCTACAGCACGAAGCAGGACTGCCTCAACCCAACCCCAAACAAAACAATCATGTGCACATGGATATCATATAAACAATAGCATGCATACAACAGTCAGACCAATCTAACAGATCACAAAACATAGCAACAATCTTATATACCAGGAACACCGACCTAACCAGATCACTAAGCATAGCATAACACCATCCTAACTACCAGGATGTAAATCAGTAAGCATATCACACAATAATCCGAAAACAATCCATAAAGGGCCGGTCTTGGTGCCTTAGACCCTATTGATGTAGTGAAGATAACTCACCTGGATCAAAGAGTTGAATCCCATCAGTAGCTATCACCAACCACCTGATACCAATCATGGTCAAACCTCAGTCTGAGACTAATATCCATACACTAATAAAATAAAACTTATGCTTCAATGGACCTAAATATGGATCACACTACACATGATCATTTTAATTATCGTGAGAATATTCATTTCAATTCAAAGTGGGATAACACCGAATCTTAGAGTCTAGCAAACTACAATAATTAGATAAACCCCATTTACAAGTTGTGAGCCCATGAAACTTTATTATTATTAATCCATTAAAAATTATATATAACAAGAAATGAAGTCCATAATAGCAACTAGCCCACATTCTATAATATAGAGTTGAGTCCATTTAGATTTCATTAGAATTCTTAAGCCCAACAGATGAATAACCCATCATGACAAGGAGTCCAAAGGTTAATGGCCCATATCAAAATAACCTAATATAGCATGATCAGTCCAAAAGCAAGGAGACCCTTTACCTAAGTGATCTTCCTCCGCCGCCTGAAGGTTCCCTGTCGACGTCACCTCCAGCGATGCAGCTTCACCTGTGCAGCCTCCTTCTCCGGCGACATCTCCCTCTTTCTCTTTATCTTACATCATCCTCTCAAATCTCCCATTACCCGATATCCTTGAAAGCATTAACAATGAATTACTTATTTTGGCGACAGTAAGGCTGAGATTTCAAGGGCAAGACGAAGATTAAGGACTCCGTTAACCACCACCGCCATTGACGGTTTATCACCGATGACATTGCTCACCAAAACCATTGAATCCTTTCTGAACATCACTATCTCAACTCCAGCAAAACCCATTCCCGTTCTCTTTAAAGGCACCAACAAAAGCTTCCATTCCCGGCGACGATTCCTTATACACTGACGCCGGCGGTTCTATCTCATTCCCATTATCAAGTTTTAATCATTGCTCACATCCCGTTCTCTACATGTTGGTCAAGAGGAGCTCACCATGAACCCAAATGGCCCTCCGACATGTACCTCACCACCGAAGGTTGAGCTCATCGCTCAAACCATTATGATGCCTCACCGATGGTATTGCCCTCTCCAACGGTGCCTTCATCTTCGGCGAAGTGAGCTAGACCCGCCTCCTAACATCGACGTCTCATCGCCTTACTGTCTCTCTTTATTTTTCTCAATATCAATCTCTCTCTGCCTCTCTCTTCAGCCGCACACACACACATGCTTACCCTCACTAGTCTAGGGTTTTTGGGTTGATTACATACATGCTAGGATGCGATTACCACCAATGGGATGAAGGATCTCCTGCCTCCCACGATGTCGTGATGCAGGGAACAGGGGAGCAGAAGTTTCCTAAATTGATAGAAACAACACCCATAGTTTAGACTTTTGATAGTTTTAACCCATGCTTGATTTCCTCCAACTTAAGAAGTTTCTGAAATAGCATAAAACCCCCCTAGAACTTTACAATTTAGCTTTATTGTTATTATTCTAATCTAATAAATCCCATTTTAATTAATTTACTCCTTTAAACTATTATAATGCCACACTAAACGATTAAATCCATCCAAATAATTATTTGCGCCCTTTTTGACTATACTCACCATTCCGTAAAGTTTACTTTCTAATCATTCAACCACCCATGCTATTTCTTAAACCTCCCTTTTCTCTCTCTCTCTCTCTCTATATATATATATATATATATATATATATATATATATATATATATATATATATATATATATATATATATATATATATATATATATATATATATATATATATATATATATATATATATGGAAACGGGATGTTAGTTAGTATTCTTGTATAAGTATATAAAGAAGAGATAAGGCCAAAAACTAGCTATTTTTTTCTTGTGAATTCTATCCTCTTTTCTCTTACAAAACGACAAGCATGGAGCTCACTTTCCCTCTCCTTCTTCTTATGATTTGGTGCAAGATTAAAGGTCATATATGTTTCTTCTATTTAAGGTTTATTTGGTATAAATCTTAAAGCTTAAGAACAACATGTATACAAGTAAATACTAACATGTTTTTGTGGATTATCCTTGCCCGATGGATACTTGTAGAGAGCTTGTCCTTTAAAGCTTCTTGTCACACTTCATCAACTTTCAATCTTTCATGAGAATCAAAGTCTTCCAAGGCTATATAATTTTTCCTTCTATGCTTGTTTTAATCTTTCCTAAGTTTTGTAAAATGATCATTGGTGGGTAAATGATTTTAGTTTATACAAGCATAAAATTGCTTCTGTTGCTAAACTCATAGTTTTGACTATCTATTTTAGACTATTTTTGAATAAAACCCAGCAGTACATTGGTAAATAAAAGAAATATCAATGTATTTTTATTTAATTCTATCACAACATTGTACTTTCGTTTGTACTAATTAAAGCATTGTACTTTCAGTGAATAATATGTCTAGCTATAGTAGTGCAATGCTAAATAAATGTGAGTAAAAATATATTGCTCTAACCTACTACTAAAACTATACACAAGTGCTTTGTTATTGCTATTACCACCGTCGATTTAGGCATAGGGAAGGAAAGTCCCATGACCCACCTAATTTTATAATTAAATCAAAAATTATACCAAGAAAATAATTTAGGACCTACCTTGAATTTTTAAGGATCTACTTATAGTGTTAGACGGAAAAGGAAGGAAAATAGAGGTATTGACTGTAGACAATAAAAGGCAAAACATATTTGGTGGCAGAAGGAGTCCCACATCGACTCTAAGAAGAAATTGGTAGGGGGTTTTCCATTATAAATAAATGTTGTCTCTTTAACACTTCCACACCTTGAAGATTATTAACAATTGGTTCAGACCAAATTTACTCAAAATTTATGTTGGTTTTAGTAAAAAAATAAAGGACCGGTTTGGGCTTGGTCATCTCACCTCAAGTTTCTATATATGTTGAACCAATTATTTTTTTTGGTTGAACCAAATTTTTTCTTGAACCAACATAGTTCAACCCAAATAGGGAACAACGTGAGTGTGTTGATATTGTTATTATGTTTGTGTGATGCTTGTAGATGGGTAAAAGAGAGTGAGCCTCGAATCATATTTCCTTGAAGTTCTTATTCTCTTCAAGCTACTTGAACCATCAGTTGTACTAAATATGCATTCGTGAGTGTGTTTATATTGTTATTATGTGTATGTGATGGTTGTAGATAGGCATGAGAGAGTGAGCCTTAGATCATTTTTGGTTGAAGTGCTTGTTCTCTTCCTGACCCTTTGATAGTCATTGCATTTCATTTTGTTCTTCCGAGGAAGATTAATGCATTTCTTTGTCGGTTGATCTTATGTGGAATTTTTGGAAATATTAGATCATTTTTACTTTTACTCAACCCTCTCAAATAATTCAAGCATCCTAGTTTAATTTTTTCATCTGCTATTTCAAAACAATGACTGCAATTTCTACTAGTGTTTTTTTTGAAGAAGAGTCTTTAATGTCGACCTTTACTTCTCAGTCAATCAATTATCAAGAAATTTTAAATCCATCCAAGTATCCTAAGCAAAAGAGGTTCTAATAAGAATTGTCACTCTCGCATTCACTACAATAGGGGTCAACAAAATGAATGACATGGTTTCATTTGAACTTCGATGTGGGAAGCACATAACCTTTTCTAAGCCAAAATTTTCAAAACTTTTGTATCTTCTAACTGAAGGACCATATGTTATTCCTACAAGTCAAGACCTCATTGATGTGTTTAACTCTATGTTTCAGGAACCTTATATGATGAGGGTGTCTGAATTCAAAAAGAACAAACTTCCTGGTGTTTGGAATCTTCTATTTGGTTTCATTCTTCATGGCTTAACATGTCGTACTTGTGTATTGGATGCAATAGAAAAAGAATTATTGGCTCTTTTTAATAACATGGGTTGTATATAGGTGTGAATGTTGATTTTGCTATGGTGATTTGGAGTGAATTTTTTGATAACATGAAATTTTCAGAAAGGGAAAATTAACTTTTTACATATGGATTTTGGGATTTAATAGTTTCTCAAGCTTACGAATTTCACAAAATTCCAATTGAAGATTTTGATGTTTCGAAGATGGTAGTATATAAAATTAGTATTCCAACCAACGTTGATACGTCTTATTTTTCTTTTGTTGGTCAGATTCCTAAAAAAAGTTGAGTTTTATTATATCTACAAATAAGATTTTGGATCAATATCTTGTTCAACCAACACCTCAAGAAGCATACGTTCAGATTACAAGAATGACAACCACTTGGGTTGTGGTGAATTTGTAAGGCACGTGGAAGATATGGTGGATAACCTATTGACCCAAGTTCAAATCGTGGCACTAGTGAACCTTTTGGCCATGGAGGTTCGTCTGTAGTGACTTGAGGGCATCAGACATAACCTCATGTTTGCAGCAGGGGATTAGTCAGTTCACAAAAGTTGGCCCGAAAACCTTCAATTGGGAAATTTCACTTTCCAAAAAAAAAAAAGATTCATAAGAATGAATGTGAAGAAACCAAAATCTCCATTTGTTAATCCTAAACCTAAAGTTTTGAAAAAATCAAAGTGACTCAAGAAGCCCAAAATTATTGAAGAACCAATTATCTAAGAATATGACGAGGATCGACATCAAGGTGGTTCAAATTTTGAAGAATGTATATTTATAACCACAACTTGGACAACTGTCAAAAAAAATTATTGGAGAAAATTCGGATATTTGTTGCTACAACTCCATCAAAACTGCATTGGTTTAGACAATTCTCATTTCAGATTCCAATGTCGAGAATCCTATTTTTGAACCTTATATTTATTGATCCAATGTCTATCTCTGAATCTCTGACCACTTCTGAAGAAGAAGAAGAAGAAGAAGAAGAGGTTGATGGAATTGTGTTTACGGGCAAGAAAGATCCTTCTTTTTATGATATTATCAATTATTTTGAGATGGCTTCTCTTGGTGAAGGTTTAGTTGATTCTGGTCAAGATGATGACAAAGATGATAATCAATTGATGTTTAGAAGAGATTTTAAGAAATTTAATCGTGAGATTAATGTTGTATTACGATCTCTTGATTCCAATACTCAGTCTGCCCCATTTGAATCAAGAAAAAAGGTTTGTTGATTGGTTAGTCATTCTTTCTGAGCAAAACAAAAAGATTGATTCATTAACGATTGGTTTTAATCTTTTCAAAGCTCACATAAATAATAAAACATAGTCCCATATGACGAAGGTACAAGAAGTTATGTTTAATGAGTGCAAAAAGCTTTTTGATGAAATCTCAAAGATGAGAAATGAGAATCAGAAGTCTTTAAATAAGGCATTTGGTGATCTCAAAACTGAACATGAAGATTCTCTCAAAAGTCTAACTAAATCTCTTACTGAAGAGTCCAACTAGTTAACCCCTTCCTAATTAACAATTATCCATCCATATCGCTTAATGAGACTTTCCAACTCATTCACCATACGTTTCTTTATGACGACCCTATATTTTTTCATATTAGATCAAACAATCTCCTTTATACTTTATCTATCATAAACCCTTATTATTTTCTCTTAATCGATTATAAACAATTAGTTTGTTGACATTGGCAATGTACATGAAGGTTGATTTGTACTTCCAAAGTATTTTTATCAGGTATCATATTATGTGTTACTCTGATTGAATACATCACATGTTTGAGGATGTCGATTTTTCTGGAATAGGCAAGGACGAATTCATGGCTTTTCTTGAAAGATTCACTCACGAGAAATGTGGGAATGTGTACTATTGTTTATCGGATCTTTACTTTCCTGAAGGATTAAGGATAATAACTAAAAAATTGATTATTGCGACTTCACATGGTTTTGGTTGTGTACTCCTTATGTAAATAGATCACATTGGTACGAATATACATGAGTGGCTTGATGATGACAAAGAAGTGGTTTTCAATCCTTAATACAACCACTCGGGTGTAGGGGATTTGCCTATAGATTTTCCAGGAGATATGAATGTTGACATTGAAGTAGATGATTACATTCCTATTAACAAGACCTTCAGTGATGATTTCCTGAGTAAGATTTTCTCATAGGTGAATGCAATCCTTGAAAATCCACCTCATGAGGATCCATATCTTTAGATGGATGAGATTGAGCCATAACTTGATATGTAGACAACCTTTAATGAACATGTTAACCATAAAAAGCAGAACCATATGCTAGTTATGAGATTTGAAAGTCCAAAACAATTAAACCATATGCTTTTTTATTCTTTTATTGATGGGTATCAGTTATGCTACAAAAAATACTTTTGGTGAAATATTGTTCTGGATAGTGCAAGTTTAGGATTTAGGCTTTATTGAGGAGTGAAGAGAACTCTTTCCATATTAAGTTATTCATGAGCATGCTTGAAATTTCAAGATGGGGTTAACTGTTAGTTATTCTTGGATTAGCAGCCACTACATTATTTCAGCAAGTTTTACATTTGTTTTAAAGGATTCGGGAAAGGTTGGAGAGGGGGATGGAGAAGAGTCATCAATCTGGATGGATGTTTTTAAAGTGTTTCTATAATGGAGAGTTAATATATTTTGTAGGAAGGGATGTTAATATTCAAATTTTCCTCATTGCATGGGAAATTGTATGTGTAGAAAACAAAGAGAATTGGAAAAGGTTTTTTGATAACCATATAGATGATTTGGAATGCATGCAAGGTTTTGCTTATGAAAATACAAAGACTGGTTTTGAAGAAAAAAACTTCACGGGGACATTTTCTATAAATTACAAAATTACAAGGAATAAATCTACTAATATCCAAAAAAAATGTGGCAAAACTTCAATATAAAAACTCTAGTGGCGAAAGTCCAAAAATCCAATAAACTATTGGTCAATAATAATTGTACATATAGTCCCCTATTTACATTTCATTTTCCAAATGTAAAAAATCCTTTTCCAAACAAATGTCTTTTTTAAACATGATGTACAAGCCCCATATGCCCTCGGGACTCTCATATTGAAAAAAAATGAAGGCAAAACCCATTTGTGGCAAAGAAGAGGCCACATCAAGTGTATTGGATTTCCTTTTGCTTTACTTGCTCCAATCACATACTCTTTATACCCAAGCAAATTTATTTCCCTTTAAGCATCATGTACAAGCGTCATATGCTCATTAGTTTCTTCTTCAATAAATTGGACTTTTAATAAAAGAACCATAAGAACTTAATGGTCACATGAAGCTCCCAATTTAGCATTCACGTAACATATACAACTGACACACCAATTTATCTCTAGAAAAGCATAATGTACAAGCTTGATATACACATACAATCTCCACTTCAATTAAATTGGAATTTTAATGATGGGACCAAATGTACACTGAACACTGTTCATTAAAAATTGAAGGGGTGTAATTGAAAATCATGGAAAACTACAATGGCGAAACTGAGAAAGACAATGCTATATTATTTATAAGAACTTTTGGTTTAATATATAATATAATAAATTGCATGTATATTAACAAAATGTGATATTTGTATAAGGTATACTGATGTGCACAAAGTGACTACTAGTCTTAAATTTATAACCTAACAAACTCTTACTAACTATGCACCTATAGGTAGTGTACCAAGTCAGATTATAGTATAGCTCAGGTAAGTCGGGTGTCAATCATAAAGAACGAAATTCAATTAAATAATCAATTACTTCTAGTTAAAATATGAAACAAAGTATGATTAGGGGGGGGGGGGGGGGGTTACTGATTTTTCAAGATCAGAATAACTTAATATCACCTAACAAGTAAGCAAGCAACTAAAACAAAGTAACTTCAAAAATTAAAAGAATACTTCTGCCTAGATCCTATTTTTCCTTCTCCTATGGTTGATTTCTAATGGATAAATTATATTGATTACCAATTTGCTAGCTATTATGATCAAATATCTAAGCCTACCAATTTATGAATGACAAAGCAATGATCATGCACAAGTTAAACACCAAATTGATAATAGCACAATTAGGATATGAATTATATTAGTTACTCTTTTAGGATCAAGTTAAGAAACCAAGCACTAATTAAGACTATATATGCTCTGTAACATAGTTAAGTTAATATATTTAATTACTTAATCTAAGATGTGATTAATCCTATCTCTATTTATCTAATGATCATAAACAGTTATGAGATAGATTCACGCGCTTAATGTGATCAATTAACACACAAAATCTAATTCATAAGCAATATAAACTAGAACTAAAATATGCTAGGGTTTATAAATATCAAACACAAGTAAAATAAAATATAATCATCCAATATTGAAATCAACACATATGGATCGAGTTCATTTTTACCAAATAGAAGTAAAAGGTGTTTAGCCTCTCATTGTAGCAAAAACACAATACATCTAAGTAAAATAAGCTAGACATGAGTATAATAAGCAAACCAACTACATCAAAGTTGAATTCTTATAAGTCTTCTTCAATTCTTGAGCTTCAATTGAATTTAGATCTTCTTCTGGGTTTCTAAGGGTTCTTAGTCACAATAAACCTCAGAAAACCGAATGCCTCCCTCTAATTTAGACCTAATGTCTGGGATTTTATAATTATCTAAATCTGACCACCAGATTGTGGTTTACCGCCACCACGACGTGGTCTTCGAGTAAATCCCATGTATGCCAAGTCAGCCTGATGGGTTGCGAATATTCCATTCAACACGCCGTGTTGGAGAACACCACGACCTGGTCATCCGTCATCTTTTCTTTTTCTTTTGTTTTAGCTCTTGTTTCCTGCTTCCATCTCCTTGTATGCTTCCGTTTTGTCTTGAGCAAGTCTTTGCTGCTACAAAATATATTTTAATTATAATAAGTATCTTTTGTTCCATATTAAGCATAATTGTAGCTAAAAGTATTAGAAATATGCATTAAATATGTAGTTAATTATGCACATATCAAAATACCCCACATAAGCAAAACTGATTTTATTATCATCATATCAAGACTTTAGCTACCAACATCGCACAAGACAATCCATTTTGAGCCTCTCCATTACTTCAAGACCGCAATGCATGTATTTTTGTCCAAATTTTCCTAAGAACTTATCCAATCCTAAATACTCACAATCTTCATAAACACTTTCCCACTTATTTTGAACAAAACTCATTTTATGCATCCCTCCGAATCCATCCCTATAAAACTTTCTTAACCTCAAGGTATTTTTGGTTAAACCCCAAGCATACATATGGAAAAATAACCTAGAAAATAAAAATACAATAGGTAATAACTTGGTAAATTTCACCTTATTCTTGAGTCTTCGATTTATTTGAAATTTTCTCTAACTTTTGCAACTTTTTTTCTTTTTCTATTTTTTTCTTTTTGCTCTTTTTCTTACTTTTTTCACTCAAAACTAAAAAAACATATGCTTAAGCAAGGGAACTTAACTTTAACCCTTATTGGTTAGATGTATTAGTCTAAGTGCAATGACTACATAAGCTCTCCTGGATACATTTCTGGTACATGATGCTAAACATTTGTGGCCCTCAAACTAAGCAAGGTCGTATTTTTGTTCCATGATTTGGAAGGCAAACAATACCTCTATTGAACCTCTTTTTAATGTAGCAATAAAGTGAATCCAAATGCTAAATCTTATAGAATTTACATACCTTATGGAGAAGAACCCCTCACATGGTCCAAAAAATTCTATCAAAAATATAGGATGCGTCATGTTTTTGAAAATGGATTATTTTAGAGCTTCAACAATGTTATTAGGGATGCAAGGAAAAATCCAACCATCAAAATCTCATAGGTAACCATGGTGTATGTCATAGAGATGATCTTCAATATAAACGTAAATGGTAGTACATGGCCTGAGTTGAAGCTATGTCTATCTATAGCACTACTACTCAATGGGTTACCAATTGGAAAAGGATATATGTTAATTTCTAATCCTTATCTTTAAATGTTTAGGGTAACTTTATAATATGGTCTTATATGCACTCGTAAGTATTACCAAATGGTCTTAAATAATTTGAAACAAGGAACTTAGTAGAGACATAGGTTGTGGACTTAGATAAAAAAACATGCACTTGTAGAATTTGGCAACTCAATGGTTATGGATGTGTGCTTTAAATAGCAACAATCTCTTTTCTAAATAGAGATATTAATGCTTATATGGACCTAATGTACCTTATAACCTTTTACATGAACACTTACAAGTATTCGTTGCATAAGATGAATGGTAGCAATATGTGGCTAAGTAATAATCATACCACTTTTTCCACCATTAAAGAGAAGAATGACATGTAAACCTACAATCAATAGGAGAAGGAATGATTCTGAAATAACTAAAAAAATCCTATGTCAAGGGTAGGAAAAAAAAATTATGTAGCGTTTATAAACAACTTAGCCATAAAAAGGCATTTTTGCCCTCAATCTAAATAGGCTACCAAACTTACAGTGAAGAAAGGGAAAAAGGTAAGTGAAAATGAGGAGCATATGCAAGAAGAAAACAGGGAGGATGGTACGGAAGAAGATAACAGGGAAGGTGATGATCCCCAATAAGAACAATCAATAGATATGATGAATACATAAGAGAGTGAAAATAAACTATGGGTTGAGGGGGGGGGGGGGGGTAATGGAATAAGTGACAGGACTAGAATTAGGATCACGAAAAGACCAAAAAGGATTATGAATAAGAAACTAGCTAAGAGGGTTGAGGGTAAGAATGGACAAGGAAACAATGCTGAAAAACCGATGTATTTAGATTGGGATTTACGATTGTTTCCATTGGCAAACATTTTTAATTAACTTTATGTTTTAATGTGTTGTTATTGTGAAACATGTAATAGTGGAATATTGAATTTTTTAAACTCTGAAATTGGTTATTTTGGTACTTTATTCTAACGGACCAAATACTTCAATTTGTAACATGTTGGTAGTATATTTTACTTAAACCACACACATAGGTACCATAGCACCGTGATCAAACGGTCTAATGGAAAATGGCACATGAAGAATATATTATAACAATCTTCGATAATAATTACATCACACACATATTAAATCATAATGTAAGCATAATAAATGCACCTATTTTGCATATTTATCTCATTTCTAGCATTTTCTTTAGAAGTTCAAATAATATACTTTTACATATTTTTGGTTATTTCTAGTCTATCGGTGGAACGGTTTTATTAGAACATTTTATGGTGGCTTTCATGTGTATCTGAAGATTGTGATTCAATTTATGGATGTTAAGGAAGCTTGGGACAAAATTTGGAACTAAATGGATCGGAAACGAAGAATTTATTAAATTTATGGAGGATCCAAATAGGAGGTTTCATACAATGCGTGTCAAAATAGGCATAAAAGAACACATAAGGCGTGTTGAATGGAATTTGGGAGTTAACTTTGCTACACACGGGGCATGTGGATTTAGTACAAATCTACAGAGATCGTGTGAAATCCAAAATAGGCTAAATTCAACATGCTACTTTAAAAGACTTTCCGATTATGGCACCCTACTTTCCCTCCCACTCGGGGCGTGTGGAATTAGTGTAAATCCATACATGGAATGTGGATCCCAAAAATTGCCTTTTGGCAGTTTTCGTAATGACACATTTCTAGATTTTTAGGGCTATTTCACTCTCTTTTGCCTAAGATGAATTGGAGGCAATTTTATCATATGTTCTTGCTAGATTTGAGTCATCTTGTAAACATTTCTCTTTTAATTGCAAGTTGAATTAATATTGTAATTTCCATTTCTAGACATTGAATTTCATGATTTAGCCATGTCCGACTACAACCCTTTCATTTCTGATTTTGTAGTACGATTGTGATTTGGTGTTTTGTTCATGATTCTATCTAGAACATTGTAGTTTCGTTTTACCCTAATGTTTGATTTAAACTTGGTTCATGTTGGCCACTACAATTAGGGTTAATTCATTTTCGTTATTCAATTTATGGAATCTGTAATCATTTTATGAACTGAAACGAAAGTACAAGCATCAATTGGTTCTATGATGGGATTAATTTGGTGTAAACTAAAATTTCTTGTTTTTATGCTTTCAAGCCTATGAAAGTGTCAAACATTGTTAGGAACATTTATATAAATCTTAGTGCAATTTTTCCAATCTAATTTTGAACGCTTGTTTAGATAAGGCTAGTAAGGCTAGGTTTAGTTTAAAGAGCTTATGTTTATCAAACACTATGATGAATGGAAAATGCTAGAGCGTATTAGTGTTTTCAAGTACCAACTTAGATAGATCGTGACTTAAGTTTATTTCATGATTGAATTTCATGGCACATGAGTATACTACAGGATCGAAACTCTTTTTACTATTAAGTTACAAATATTTACTTGCATGTGCTTAGTATTTATTTTTGCAAGTTCAAAACAACTCCCTATTTCGTGACTCGCGTACCTTAGGAAAAATGGCATAAACATTGGTCACGTGTCTCTGTGGATCGACCCAGTTTGCCTTGTACTAATTTTTAGTGCAAAGTAACAGTGTTTTTTGGGATCATTTTGTACCCATTTATTTTTTGGTTTTGACATCCTAAATAAACATTAACCACATATTAGCTTTCCGTTGAAGTGGGGGTATATCCAAAAAAACATTTACAAAATTACCTGATTTCAATAAGGGCTTCATCATCATCACTACTAGGTTATTTAGATGTTGATAATGAACACAAAAGGTTGATATTACATGTAAAAAAGGTTACCCAAAAATATATACTTAAAGCTTCTAAACCTACCCCCACCTTATAATCCATTGCTATCAGTTGTTCATGAACACAAATATCAATAATAAAACAATGACTACGACAATCAAGCATAAAGTCATAGCTAGAAACTTCTTTCTATAACCACGAACTTCATGCTAATGAAACATGAATTCAACCTTACAATTAGGTTGGTTTATGGTTTCGAAGATTTGGTGCTTGGACGCAATTAGGAAAAATGTTTTTTTAGAATTGGGTTGTTTAATCCCCAATATAGATGTACATTTATACCAAGGGGACCTCCTGTTCACCTTAGGCTCCGTGTTTGGGTTAGTAGACAGCCTCAATGATATCTAAATGGAAACACAAGTTCCATGTAATCCACCTTATTTTCAAAAAGAAAAGATTAGGATTGATTTGGAACTAATGGGGATGAAATTCGAAAACCTGCCAAAAAAACTGACCTAACTTCACTCCGCTAAGGTTTAATTTTTGCTTTCAGAAGACAACGTTTTCCTTATCTTGTAAATAGAAGATTGTCAACTCTAATTCAGTGTACAACCATTGGGGGTGACATTTTGTGGCTTCCAAAGAAGGTTTTTGTCCAAAAACCCTTTTGTGCCGATTTTGAAGGTGAATAATTTGGAGCAAAGTTTTGAGGAATCGAAATGAAATCGTTAGAATATCGAATCGGTTTGCTTACTAATTGTGACATCCCCATTTTTCAACCCAAAAGACCTTTTCTTTATGCTTATTTTAAAATAGAGTATTCTTTACAAATATAGAATTTGTCCCATAATAAATATGTGAGATAAAAGTATTTCCGAAGAAACACTTTTCATTTATTATTAAAAACTTGGGATGCCATAAATGATACAAGAAACATAAGCATAAACATAGTCATCACAGGCCTTACAACATCTTCTTATACTAATGGCATACATCTCCTCAAACCTCTCATCAGATCCAAACATCACTATCCATGTACCTTTCTACCGTTACTAGTGATACAAAGAAACTGAGTGGGTCAGGCTGGAAAGTCTGGTGAGTACATAGGGTTTTCAACCCACAATAATATAATTGTTTTGTTTAATTATATATTTCACATCAAACAATTAAACCATTTACCAATCCTTTTTTTCTTATATATATTCTTCTCGAACAACTTGTCTCAAGTATCATCGCAAACATCGAGTAGACAGTACTGGTTCAGGGATTCCTCTGCGTACATGTCAGTAAGGAATAGAGTACATCACATGAACATGTCACTCATAACCTACAAGTTGCGAACCTACCTATTAGATTGTCTTGAATAGCTCGTGGTCATCATATATACCCTATTAGATGACTACATTGCACATCTCCAGTAAATTCATGGCCTCTCTTCATTATTTTTCATCTCTCATCACCCATCACTACCCAATATAGTATCAATATGAAAATACATATACTGTTATATAAAAATCATCTTGTATTACTTCATCTAACATAAAATATCTTAATCACAGATAATAAGCACATATAACATTTAATTATCTTAATACTTTAGATCTATGTGTAAGATGAAAGTAACTACTCACTCACTTGTTAAAGTGGATGACTTGTGATTTGGGCAACACTTCACCTAATGCCTTAGCTTTTCCTTTTGAAAGACCTAGGTATATATATCACTAAGCCTTAGTCTTTGTTTCATAATTATTATGACTATAATGACGATTGTCTAGATTCCTCAATAATCGCAATGAATATTGATCCGTAGCTGATAAGGAGCAACCAGGTAAGATCATATTAGATATTGTTTGGAAATCTCACTTTAAACGCCTCACTAAATCTAGCCTAGACATCACCCCTGTAAGTAGATCAACGATTATTATGACATGAAAGTACTGATAGATCTTGTTTATAGGTTCATAATAATGGTAATGAACTTAAACATCAGTTACACAAGTGTAGCTTAATTTATAAAGTTTCTAGCGAAAATCGGGAAATTACGCGGACTTAAATCCGACCCGCAAGTTTCTATTTGTTAGGATCTCTAATGAAACAGTCCCTCGATAAAGTAGCTGAGAACTAGGGAGTACTGGGGCTAGGGGTGCAGGAGGGTTTCCAGAGGATTTGGGGATGAATGCGTGAGAAAATGAGCAAAAACGAAACATATTTGTCAGCTGGAAAAAGGGGCATGTCGCACCTTTACAAGGAGCGCACCATGCCTTACGGTGACATCGTTCATGTAGTTCGCTGCCACGTGTCACATTCTACTTGGTCCATGCTGCCCCTTCTAGATGTGTAAACCATGCCAACCTACCCTACGCGTCGCGCTCTTCGAAAAACTTCTAAAAATCGTATCTTTCTTATACGAGCTCTGTTTTTGACGTTCTTTATATCCATGTGTAGCTATCGACGAGCAATACAACTTTCATTCAAACTCCATTAGTCAATTATCAATTTATTATTAATTTTATATTTTTAAAACACTTACACTGCTAAAAACTGTATAAAAATCATAACTCTTTCATACGAACTCTGTTCTCGACTGTGTTTATATCAATGAAATTCTATTTATGAGATCTTCAACTCTTGCTTAGATTGTTTTCCTACAATCAACCAATTTTAATTTCAGTTTCGTGTTGACACAACTGTGCTAACACTTTGAAAAATCATAACTTCCTCATACGAAGTCAGTGGACGTCTCTATATGCATGCTCTTGCTTTTATGATTACCATGAATTTTGTTTAGATTACTTAGGTTGATAAGCGACCTATCTATAATTCACTTTTTATGACACACATAGTTATGTCGGTTTAATCGCAGAACTCCAAAGAAGCATAACGTCTTCATACGAAGTCGGATTTAAGCGCTCCTTATATCCACAACATAGTCATTACGACTATTACATCTTTAGCTAATATTGTCTATTATATCTTAAATGTCTAGTATGAATCTGCAAGCATTACAATTTTCTCCCCTTAGGATGATTACGTTCCAAAATCATCAACAAAATAGGGCTGGATAATGATCCTATGAATGAATTTTCCATCTTAAGCAATAACCATAAATCATATGTCTTTCCCAACGAGTATCAGACTCTTGGACTTCTTAGCTGCTGGCTATGCTCAAACATGCATTTGCTCTTTATTCTCTATTGGACCTTCAGTCCTAAACTTCAAGTTACAAACTTGATCTTAATCAGAGACTCGTTCTCTTTCTTAATTTTGGGTTGTAGACTCATACCAAGATAAGTTCTTTACTTTGGCTATCATATAGACAGAATGTTCATACTATAATGACCTTCCATCACAGGTAGCAAAGGCTAGACTCAGGTCTCTATGAGTCAAACTCTAGCATGGAAGACACCTTCGTTCATGTTCTAATGTGATATAATCACATAATAACATGTAGTATTTCTAGCTACAGGCTGCTTAGTATTTAACGACGGCTGCAACACTTCTGCCGATCACTTCGACTATCTTTTCCTTCAATCTTCTGACTAAAGTTGGATACTACAACGAACATGATTCTCTAAACCGAGTAACTTACTTTCAGATTTATCTTAATTGGAATTGATTCGTTATGACCACTAGGGTCGACATATTATTCTTTTTTTTTCATAATCACCACTAAAACGATGATAACGATGAAATTTAGAAAACTAAACTCAACTACTAGTGTATTAGTAACCTTGCGACTCTTCCTGATTCAAGTAGGAGTCCTATGCTTCGAGTAATATAGTCCTCTACTACCTTTCACACCTACTCATACTCGTCCCAATAAGTTTCTCGCAGTTTTTCCAAGTCACCATACAAGATAATCACATAGCAACTAAACACATTAAATAGTATAACATAAATAACGATTGTATAACTTCTTAAAAGCGATTACAATGTTATTCAAGTTCACCATACTCCATGCCTCCTACATTAGGCTACATATCATAATACTATCTATATGGGATGGCTACTTCATATCTTGTACTCCGGATAAGTAGTTTCCTACTCTTAATCTACTTCATCTTCTACTGCCTCCACAGTCATCTAAAATGCCCTAGCCTTTGGATTTGGCAGTACATTTGCCTTTGTAGCTTCCTTTTTCTTTGGACAGTCCTTTGAAATATGCCCGCTACCTCCATATACGTAACATTTCTTGTCATCGTACGTACAATCTTTGGAATAGTGAACAATCCTTCAACATTTGTATCAAGTCACTTCTTTGTCGCATCTCCTAAAGTGCTTCTTCTTACACTTCTCACATAAACTGGCTTCATTGTTACCCCTATACTTCTTATCGTTGGGGCCAGAATTTGAGAATTTACTATTCTTATTAGATTTTGAGAATCCTTCACCCTTCCTCTTCTCGGCAACTCCAGCCTTGTCAGTGGTTCTTACCTTGATCATGTCTTCGACAGATTTGGAAACCCAGATGGCTTCCTTAAGAGTAGGTGCCTAACATATTGGCACATTGTACTCCCATGGTAGTCCCTTCGCATACTTATCGACTTTTGTTAGCTTGTTGGGTACAAGGCGCAAAGCGAATTCCATTTTTATGTGAAGGCATTGGTGTCCTCATTAGCGAACATGTTGGTCTTCTTCAATGTCAGAAATTGGTTCTCTATCTCTAGCATGTTTTGGGCTAAGTAGAACTTGTGTTTGAAGTGAACCAAGAACTTGTCCCATGTTAGATGCAATGGAACGTTAGGGATTATGATCTTTCCTAATGTGTTCCACCAACGAACAACCCCACCCCTAAATTGTCGCACAACATAAGTGGTATTGAACCTTGCCATTGCAACCACAAGTTATGAAGGCTAACTCTATCTCAAAGATCCAATCCATAACTGCAATCGGATCTTCTTTCACATTAAAAGTCAAGGTTTGCATGTAACACCCCGTTTTCACTCTTGAGTAACATTTAATATAAATCGGTTGTTTATAAATTTGAAAGTAGAAATATATTACTTTTAACCAAAGTAATCATAAAAAAATGTAGAAAACGCCAATACGAATTCTATAGATATATAGAACGCTTAAATCTGACTTCGTATGAAGAAGAAATGATTATTCGAAATTTTGCATTCAACCCTATATGACAAAAAAGTGAACCAAAGATAGGTTGCTTATTAACTTAAGTAACTCAAACAAAATTCATAGTAGTCATAAAAGCGAGAGCGTTCATATGTAGAACGTCAAAATCTGACTTTGTTTGAGGATTTTATGATTTTTCAAAGTTTCGCTACGACAGTGCGCACCACTAAAATCAAAATTAAGATCGGTTGATTAATAGCCAAAACAATCTAAACGAGAGTTGGTGATCTCGTAAATACCAATCCATCGGTATAAAGATAGTCAAGAATGGAGTTCGTATGGAGAAGATATTAATTTTACATAGGCTTTTGTAGTGTATTCTTCATAGACCGTTAAATCTAAAATGGAGCAATAACTAGCCGATGGAGTCTAAATGACAGTTATAATACTCTTCGATAGTTACGCGTGGATATAAAGAAATTCAAAAACGGAGCTCATATGCGGAAGATACAATTTTTAGAAGATCCACGATTTTACTTCTAAGGGGTAACGCAACACCTTTAGGATTGCCACACATGGCACTGGCCTGGACCACCCACCCTACATACCAAGCTCGACGCCCAATGGATTGGCGCGACCGCCCCTTGTGTTTCTATAAATAGCAGCCATGGAACACTCATTTCCTCGCACCTTCGCAATCCTTTCCTCTAGATTTCTTCTAAACTCTTTGGTCTTAATTTCCTTAGATTTTAAGAGTGTTTACTGATGCCTTGACTTGCTAGCAGGCATGGAAAATACAAGCTTTCGGGTCGAAGTTCTGCCCGATCAATTTCCCCGTTCTCGCAAGAAACTTTGCAAGTTAAGCTACGCTTACTAGGATTTTAGGGTAACTTATATTTAAGTTAATAGTTGTTATTAGGAATCTATAAGTACCAAATTAGTCATTAGTTCTAGTTAAATATTATGATTGGCCTACTTACATAAAAAGTGTATAGAATGGTCATGTTCGCTTGGTTGTTAACTATTCCAATTAGCCGTTACCATTATCCTTACTTTCTATCCCTAAAGCATCTAATTTAAGGGACATAGCCTAAGTATTATCATCAGGATGGATAATACTGCTTAGGGGATTCCTCATAAATATATGTCAATAAGGCAACCATGAGGGGGATGGAGTACACTTGGTGAACACATAGTTCAAAAACACCTACAGGTTGCGAGCCTGCTAGCGTTCCACTAGACCGTCTAGAAAAGTCTGTGGTCGTCATATATACTCAGCTAGATGGCTAAATCAACTTAAACATTGAGGCCTCTCATCATTTATTTCATCATCTATATCATCTACCCCTCTTTACACATCATAATTATAGGTATAAAATACATATACTGTTTAAATCAAATAAAACATGTATATTTTGCTCATCCAACATAGATATGAAGAATACATATAATATGCACACATAGTGTAGAGACCCATTTTTATAACGAACGGTGAATGCAGAAGTAAGATATCTTGAGATTAATCGTGCTTTTGGAAATATGAACATGAAGAACATATTATGAGTTCATAAAAAAGACTAAGAACAAAGAGAGAATAATATTGATATTCATGAAGAACATGGTGGGAGAGAAACTCTCCTTGGATGGGAGAACCCACCACTTTTTCTCTCTCTAGATTACATTGTGAGAAGTAAAGTAATCTCTATCTAAGAAAAAAGTGAGCTAGCTTTTTGGAATAAATGGCCATAAATACAATAAAGGGAAAATACAACCTAATAAACACTCATTATTTGTGGAGCATTTACACGCACCAACATTCTCTCCCTAAATGCTTACAAATGATGAGAGATACAATAAGTGATACAAGGCGATAATACAGTAATCCGACTAGCAAGTGTGGTAATAAAATGAAATCAAGTGCTGGAATGTCTTTGAAACTCAGAAGTGTCTGTGAAGTCTGAAACTGGCCATGAATCTCTGAAATGAAGGTCTTCGGCTTCAAAGCACAACCAATGAAGCAGAAAAAATAAGATCCAAAACTTCAAACCAATCATAATCACCCAAAGAAGGAGGTCACCATGATCAAGTAGAATATCCAATAAAAGAAACACTTCGGCTTCAAAAAGTCTGAAAAACATCCCGAGTTCTCAAATCATAATACACCGAAATTCTTCAAAGAATAACTTGCTAAAAATGTGAAGCATCCATAAAATGTAGTCCGGATAAAGATAATATGAGTCCAAAAACATGGTCCAACAATGCCAAAATTTTGATCCAAGGACCAAAAAATAAGTGCCACATCACATTGCCAAAATAATCTTCGTCTTCAACATATCACAAATCCAAACTCGTGAAACCATAAGATCTGAACCAGATGCGAACACAAAATCATCCTGTGGTAGAGTCCGAATAATAAATAATCTGAATCGAAAAACATCGAGTAATGCAAAAAATTCGATTCGTGAAGACCAAAAATAAGTGTCACATCGCATAACTAAATAAATAATCGTCTTCAGAAGTCTTCAAAAATCCAAACTCAAACAATAATAACCAAATCCGAATGATATTCTCTCCCTATTTTTGATAACCAATGACCGGATATCAAAAATCAACAAATCATCGGATGGAGAGTGTCGGATACCAAGAGCTAAGAGAAGCTCTCCCTAGATGTATGAAGGGTCTCGATAAGAAACGAGAAAGAGTAAAATAAATACTCTTGCGGTCATGAGAAGGAGGGTGACATAGTTGCTGAAGCTGTGTTGAGAATAATCTATTGTGCCAAAAATATATCCAAATATCCAAACTGCGGTGCCGAAACACTTGAAGTGGCTTCAAAGAAAATAAATTCCACTTGCTTAAAATAAGCAACCAAGTCATAAAAATTCCATAATGTGAAGAATGCGAAACAACTTTGTTGATCAATCGTCGTTGCGGTGTAAGCATCACAAAAAAGATAATATGAAGTCCGACTGCGGTAAGAGTATTCTTCCAATAATAAACACCGGCATGGAGTAAACCAATGTGACAATCCAAGGTTCGGTTGTGGCAAAAATTAGTGTTAAAAAAATTGGTTTTAATAAAAAAAATTGGTTATAATAAAAAATGGCTAAATAAAAAAATGGTGTTAAAAAAAATAAGTGGCTAAGTAAAAAAAATTGGTTGAAAAAAAAAAGAAAAGAAAAAAATAATAATTAATTAAAAAATAATGCAGAAAAAGGAAAAAAAATATGAATTAAAAAAATAAAGTCCTAAAAAAGAGGGTTTTTAGAAAAAAAAAAGGAAGGGGAAAAGGAAGGGAGGGGAAGGCAAAAGAAGGAGGGAAGGAGGGGGAGGAGGAGGAAGGAGGGGCTGAAGAAAGAAGAGAGGAGGGGGAGGTCTGGGCGAAGAAGGAGGAGGGGAGGGAGGAAATCCGAAGGCAGGAGGGTTGCGGTTCTAGGGAAGTTGCTGATGAGAAAGGGTGGCGTGTCAGGGGAGATGGCTTCGGATGGAGTGGGTGCGGTGAGGGTCTTGGGTGCGAACGAGTTGGTTGCGGATGGAGGCTAGGCTGCAGTATGCGAAGAAGGCGTGACTGCGGTAGGCGAGGAGGCAAGCTGCTACGGTGCGAGACTGCAGTGGAGCGCCTGCGGTCCGAACCAATATAGAAGACTGTGGTGCGAGTACCTCGGTCCGAGGCTGCGGTCCAAGCTATCAGAGATCCGAAGTTGCGGTTCAGTATAAGAGGGAAGGTTGCAGTCTCTTGGGCTGCTGACCGAGGCTGCGGATGAGACCTGAGAGGACCTCGGATCAAGGCTAAGAAGGGGTTGCGGGTAGGCTTCTAAGTGGACTCCGGTAGGCAGTTTTTGGCTGCGGTCCGGGGGGCTGAGAGGGGCTGAACAGATGACGAAAAATGCTATTTTTTTCATGAAAAATTGTACCGCAAAGGCCATTTATTCATATTTTAATGAGAGAATCTTTTTATAAAGCATTCTAAGTCAAAAGTGGGTATTGGGAAGGCAAAAAAAGAGTGTGCAGGTGGTTTTTTTGGGGACAAAAGGTGATGGGATTGGACTATGTCACATGGTTTTTGCTTGGGAAGGCAAATATGAGTGAATTGCTCTTTACTCAAAAAAGTAACAAGAACAAGGTGCTTTATACAAAAACATATTACGTCCATATTTCTTCAAATTAAGATTCACAGCAAGAATAAAGAGGAATAAAAGCTTCATACCTCAAGAAGATTTTCAAGCTACTGGGTAAAAAAAGAGCACCACTTCAAAGAAAATAAGCTCATTAAATTTGTGTCGTCTCATCCAAGAATAAAAGAACTCCTGGAGAAAATTCTTCAACAATTTGGAGAATACAAAATTAATTTCTTCTCCCATTTTTACACTTCTTCAACAACAAAAATAGTAAGAACTTTAAGAACATCTTTTTCCAGCAGAAAATAGAACGAGTAGCAACAGCAACATTTTATTTTTACTAAGATAGAATCACCCCAGAAAAATAGAGCTAAGAAAGAACTTCATAAAAAAAATTCCGGTTTGAAACCCGAAAATTTTTTCTTGCAGAAACAAGGAAAAATCACAAGATAATCACCGAACGGGAGTCGTTCCCTTAAACTAATTGTGAGATCTTCAAGGTACGGCTCTGATACCAATTGTAGAGACCCATTTTTATAGTGAACGGTGAATGTGGAAGTAAGATATCTCGAGATTAATCGTGTTTTTGGAAGTATGAACAGGAAGAACATATTATGAGTTCATAAAAAAGACTAAGAACAAAGAGAGAATAATATTGATATTCGTGAAGAACATGGTGGGAGAGAAACTCTCCCTGGATGGGAGAACCCACCAATTTTTCTCTCTCTAGATTACATTATGAGAAGTAAAGTAATCTCTATCTAAGAAAAAAGTGAGCTAGCTTTTTGGAATAAATGACCAACTCTCCCTTTATATAGGAGGGAGAGTATTTACACCATAAATACAGCAAAGGGAAAATACAACCTAACAAACACTCATTATTTGTGGAGCATTTACATGAACCAACACATAACACATAATTTATATTAAATACTTCATATCTATGTGTAAGATGAAAGTAACTATGCATTCACTTGTTAAAATGATGACTCAAAATTCGGGCAGTGCTTCGCTTCCAACAATTTTCTTTTCCTCCGTGGAAACCTAGTATTATCACTACTAGATTTTAGACTAATATTTATTGCGACTAATTATTAGTTTGATTTATCATTAACTCAAAATATACTTTCATGATCTATCAAGTAAGGAACAACCAGGTAGGATCATATCAGAGGTAGGGTCCGTTTGGTATATATAGTATAGTGTTTGGAAAGCCCACATTAAACACTTCACTAAATCACAACCTAGACATCATCCATGTAAGTAGACCAGTCAGTATAACGGCTTTGAATCACTAATAAATCTTGTTTATAAGTTCATAATAATGATAATGAACTTAAACATAAGTTATACTTAAAGTAGGGTAAGCATAACTCACTTACAAGGGGGTTTAGCAAGGAACCGGGCTCTACGTAGGCAGAACTGCTAAGCCGAAAGCTCTTCTTCTCGGGGCCTTCTGGCGCTCCGGGACACACCTCTAACACTTAGGAAGTGCTAGGTAATAGAAGAGAGGGTTTGTGGGTATTGGGAGAGAGTGGGATAAGAATGGTGTGAAGAAATGAGGAAGAAATGGGTTCTATTTATAGGTTGGCAGAGGGTCGAATATGGGGGGTATATGATTGGTATGTTGGGCGTATTGCAGTACGCTGGGCATACTATGTGTTATGTTGGGAGTACACAGACACGTGTTAGCATCGTATGCGAAGCCCTGGGGAAGAAGGTGGGGATGAGATCTCGCCACATGTCAGCTTCGGAACTTAACCCATAAATTGATTATCTTCTAAATTGTGTAACTTTTGCATAAAAGCTCAGTTTTTGACACACTTTATATCCACTTGTAGGCAGTGACGTGATTTACAACTTTCGTTTAGACTATGTTGGCTAATTTTGACTTTATTTTAAAAGGTATACTTTAACAGGCTTAGACAGTTAAAGTCCATTAAAAATTCATAACTTTACCATCCGACGTACAATTTCGACTGTCTTTATATCGTTTAGCCCCGATTAACGAGATCTTCAATTCTCGTATAGGTTGTGTCAGCTAAAAATCGATCAATCTAAAATTCAATTTCCGGGTAGCATATTGCTATGTCAAATCTTAGAAAAATCACAACTTCTTCTAACAAAGTTAGATTTGGACGTTCTCTAGATGCACGCTCTTGGTTTGACGTATACTATGAATTTCGTTTACATCGCTAAGACTAAAAAGTATTTTATCGCAAACTCACTTTTTATGATACACCGTGTCGTGTCGGTTTTGGTCGCAAAACTTCGACGAGTCATAACTTCTTCGTTATAAATCAGATTTTAGCATTTTTTATATCTCCGGAATCTTTGTCACGACCACTTCAACTTTTTCATAGATATTTGGTCTATCTCTTATTTTATTTTTGACGCGTATTTTTATTATTATTTTATTACATCGTTATAAGCACATATGTAGCACATAAATCACAAATTACTCAAAAAAAATTCTTCTTCATTACTTCATAATAGGTTACAATTGTCGAACCTAACTATTACGTCATAATATTAATGCTCTGCCAGAAATGCAGGCGTTACAACTCTTTCCTCCTTAGGATGATTCCGTCCTGGAATCATGCATCAACAAACAGATGTGAATAGCGACTCATCATGTCACTCTCTGTTTCCCAGGTGAGGTTTGGCCCATTTGTATGTTTCCATCGGACAAGCACTAATTCGACCATCTTACGTCGGAACTTCTTTGTCTTACGGTCAACAATTACTTCAGGCTCTTCGATTAACCTTTTATTTCATCCATCCTTAACTCCGAAAGTGGAATTATATTGGGAAATTCTCTTGTGAACTTCCTCAAATAACACACATGGAAAGTATTATAAATACCATCTAGTTCTTCTGGCAATTCCAGCTTGTAAGATCCCAATCCTCTGAAGAACCTTGAATGGCCCAATAAATCTTGGACTCAGCTTTCCTCTCTTTCCAAATCATATAAGTCCCTTCCACGGTGAGACTTTGAGCAATACCGAATCTCCAACTTTGAATGTCATTGTTCGTCGCTTTTTGTCGACATAGCTCTTTTGGTGATCCTGAGCTGCTAACATCCTTTCTTTAATCAATTTTAGCTTTTCAGCAGTTTGATGGACTATTTCGGGGCCCATAAACTGCTTTTCTCCGACCTCAAGCCAACAAGACGGTGTATGACACTTCTATCCGTACAATGCTTAATAAGGTGTCATCTTAATGCTTGAATGGTAATTATTGTTGTAGGAAAACTCTACCATGGGTAAATGCTCATCCCAGTTACCTTGAAATTCTAGGGTACATGCTCTTAAGATATCTTCCAGTGTTTGAATTGTTCTTTCGCTATGACCATCAGTCTACGGATGGTAGGTTATACTTAAACACAACTTTGTACCCATTTCCTCTTGTATACTTTTCCAAAATCTTGATGTGAAAAGACTATCACGATCTGATACAATCGTTAATGGGACACCGTGAAGTCTTACTATCTCCTTCACGTAAGCATCTGCAAGCTTATCCATAGACCACCTCTCATTGGCTGCTATGAAGTGTGCACTCCTTGTGAAACGATCCACGACTATCCAAATCATGTTATGACCATTCTTCGTCTTGGGTAGTTTAGTCACAAAATCAATGGTGATGTCTTCCCATTTACCCATGGGTACAAGTAAAGGTTCTAAACTCCCATACTGTTTCTGATGTTGTGCTTTAAATCTCGCACATGTTACACACTCTGCCACATACTTTGCAACATCAAGCTTCATCTTCGGCTACCAGTAGTAAGGTTTCAGATCCCTATACATCTTAGTGCTGTCGGGAATCCTATCTTGGAATACCTTCAATCTTTGAGTAATTATACTGAATACCAACATTTTGCCTAAACATTCTTCTTTTCGGTCATTTTTCTCCAAAGCTTCTTCCTAAGCTTTTTTAATGCTTTCCACATTTGTTGAGACAACTTCTATTCTTAACGCTCTTGGCCTTTTTCTTTCTAGGTATACTTTTCGACTTAGAGCATCATCTACGAAATTTTCTTTACCGGGGTGGTAAAGTATCTTGCAGTTGTAATCCTTGAGTAACTCTAGCCAGCGCCGTTGTCTAATATTCAATTCCTTTTGATCCAAGAGATACTGGAGACTTTTATGATTAATGAAGAGTTTGCACTTTGTTTCTCGTAATCTTCGACTCCTTCACGTAAAGAAAGACTCGGTGCTTCACACAACTTCTTCTTTAGTTTCTCGAATGTTTCTTCATGTTTCTCACTCCATGTATATGTAGCTCCCTTATGGCTCAAAGCTGTCAATGGAGCAACTATCGAAGAAAAGCCTTGGATAAACCTTCGGTAATATCCAGCTAATCCCAAAAAGCTTTGAATCTCAATGGGACTTTTTGTTCGTTCCCATTTCATCACAACTTGAATCTTTGTTGGGTCAACCATTATTCATTCATGGTTAACCACATGACCCAAGAATTGGACTTCTCAAATAAAAAAAATCACATTTGGAGAACTTTGCATACAACTTCTCATTCTTCAAAATTTCTAATATTTCTCGTAGGTGCTTGCCATGCTCCTGGTGGCTCTTTGAGTAAATCAGAATGTCGTCTATGAACACTATTACTGATTTATCGAGGAATGGTTTACAAACCATGTTCATCAAATCCATAAATGACTCTTTTCCGGGTGGGTTTACTCTCACCGTCTTCTTCATGTATAGTATTCTGGTATCGTGTGCACTAAGCCAATCCATTCCTAGTACGATGTCAAAACCATTCAACTCAATGGGTAATAGCTCCTCGTGGAATTCATTTTTGTTTAATTTAATGATGACGTTTTTAATGCAATCTCTAATAGGTATGAATTTTCCACTGACAAATTCTACAACTAGAGCACTATCAAGTTTATCTACAGGCAATGCTAGTTTTCCACCAAATTTATGCGATATAAAGGAGTAATTAGCTCCAGAATCAAACAATATATTGATGGGCAATCCATTTACAAGAAAGGTACCTGAAGCGACATATGCTGCATCCTTTGTTGCTTCCAGGGTCATCTGGAATGCTCTTGCCTTTGGCCTCGGTGAAACATTAGGCCTTGCAGCATCATTCTTCTTCAGGCAGTCCTTAGAAATGTGCCGTTCTTCGTTACATTCATAACACACCCTCTTGCTGGATGTATACTCATTGGCGTAATGCCTAATTTTTCCACACTTGAAACAAGTCACCTCCTCGCCACATTTCCCAAAGTGCTTCTTTTTGCACTTCTCACACCATTTTGCTTCTCCTCCTCCTCAAAACTTCTTAGAACCAGACTTCGAGAATTTGCTTTTCTTGTTGGACCTTGAAGACCCTTCAAATTTCTCCTTCTCGCCAACTTCAACCTTGTTGGCGGCTCTACCCTTGATCATCTCTTCGACAGACTTAGCAGCCTGTATGGTCGCCTCAAGAGTAGGTGCTTGGCGTACTGGCATAGTGTACTTCCAGGGTAGTCCCTTCGCATACTTATCGATTTTTGTTAGCTCGTCAGGGACGATGCACAAAGCAAACTACATCCGTTCCTTTCAATCTCTTCATCCTGGTTAATTTTTCTAGCCACTCAGGGTTCAATTCGACTTACAGTACGACTGTAATTTCCCTCCTCTGACTGCTCAATATTCAGTTCAGGCTGCTCAACAGGCATAGAAGGTTCATCCCTATTATGTTGAAATAGATGCCTTGTTTCTTCCATCTGACAATCCAACATCATTTGGATCATTGCTTGTACCCCTGCCATCGTGATTGGCTCGGGTGCAACTGCTACTTCCGGTGCACGCTCAATCACTTGTGGCTAAGGCTACTGATTTCCATTATCATTTCCATTAGAATTTCCAGATCTGTTTCGGGTTCTTGCCATGTTGATCTATACACCAAAGTAGGCGAATTTAGATCTTTATTTTCGATAGACGTTTAAATCCTCCTTGTTACTCACATACGTTACATGCCAGTTCTAATATCATAGTCGAACGTTTAGAAATCTGAACACATATAGTTTCCAGACCCGGTCGGCAACAGACCATAGATCTGATCAAGTAAATACACATAATGCATAACATAAATCATTTAGCACATAAAAGCAATTTAGGCATTGTTCCTAAAATAAGCTAGTGCTCGTGTCTATATATTTTTTAAATATAACAGACACTCATCTCACAATCATCTCTTAGCATTCTAAGTTTAAGTATGGAAATCCTACAAACTCCTAGTTCGCTTAAACTAATGCTTTGATACCAACTGTGACATCCCCAATTTCACGGTCAGAAAAGACTGCTTTGTTTATGCTTTATTTAAAATCAGAGTATTCTTTTAAAGAATAATATTGCGGAATTTGTTTCCAAAATATGATAAAAGTATTATCAAAGCATTTCTGAAGAAATGTGTTTTAATTTTATTAAAAACATTGGGATGTCATTGTCAATACAATACATAAGCATAAAAAAAATAGTACGGGCCTTACGACATCTATCATTCTAATGGCCTATAATCCATTGATCTCTCATCATATCATCACTCTTATACTTTATTGTCACTACCTGTAATACAAGAAATTGAGTGGGTCGGACTTGGAAGCCTGGTGAGCACATAGGGTTTTTAACCCACAATAAATAAGTTCATTAATTTCATCAAATCATTCAACCCGATTACCCGTTCCCGTTATCCTCGATTTCTATCCCTAAATCATATAATTTAAGGGACCTAACCTAAGTATTATTATTAGGATGGACAAAACTACTTAGGGGATTCCTCAGCAATGTATGTCAATCAGGCAACCATGAGGGGGATGGAGTACACCTAATGAACATGTAGTTCAAAAACACCTACATGTTGTGAGTCTGCTAGCATTCCACTAGACCATCTAGAATAGTCCGTGGTCGTCATCTATACTCTGCTAGATGAATATATTAGCTTAAACATCGAGACCTCTCATCATTTATTTCATCATCTATATCATCTACCCCTCTTTACCCATCATAATTATAGGTATAAAATACATATACAATTTAAATCAAATAAAACATGTATATTTTGTTCATCCAACATAGATATAAAGAACATAGATAATATGCACACATAACACGTAATTAAATTAAATACTTCATATCTATGTGTAAGATGAAATTAACTATGCACTCACTTGTTAAAGTGATGACTCGAAATTCGAGCAGCGCTTCGCTTCCAACAATTTTCTTTTACTCCGACGAAACCTAGTATTATCATTACTAGATTTTAGTCTAATACTTATTGAAACTAATTATTAGTCTAGATTTATCATTAACTCAAAGTCTACTTACATGATCTATCAAGTAAGGAACAACCAAGTAGGATCATATCAGAGGTAGGGTCTGTTTGGTATACGTAGTATAATGTTTGGAAAGTCCACTTTAAACACCTCACTAAATCACAGCCTAGACATCATCCCCGTAAGTAGATCAATCAATATAATGGCTTTTAATCACTGATAAATCTTATTTATAGGTTCATAATAACGATAATGAAATTAACCATAAGTTATACTTAAATTAGGGTAAGCATAACTCACTTACAAGGGGGTTTAACGAGGAACCGGGCTTTGCGTGGGCAGAACTGCTGAGCCGAAAGCTCTTCTTCTCGGGGCCTTTTGGCCCTTTGGGACTCGCCTCTAACATTTAGGAATTGCTAGGGAATGGAAGATAGGGTTTAGGGGTATTGGGAGAGAGTGGGATAAGAATGGTGTGAAGAAATGAGGAAGAAATGGGTTCTATTTATAGGCTGGCGGAGGGTCGAACGCGGGGCATGGAGGATTGGTACGTTGGCGTACTGTGTGTTACGTTGTGCATACATGGACATGTGTCAACATCGTATGTGAATCCGTGGGGAAGAAGGTGGGGCTGAGATCTCGCCACGTGTCAGCTTCGGAACTTAACCCATAAATTAACTATTAACTTCCGCATACAAGCTCCATTTTTGATGTTCTTTATATCCACACGTAGGTAGCGACGTGATCTAAAACTATTTTTAGACTCCGTCGGCTAATTTTGACTTTATTTTTAAAGTTATATTTTAAAAGACTTAGATAGTTAAAGTTCGTTAAAAATTCATAACTTTGTCATCCGTCGTTCGATTTTGAATGTCTCTATATCGTTGAGCCCCTATTAACGAGATCTTCAATTCCCGTTTAGGTTGTGTCGGCTAAAAATCGATTGATCTAAAATTTGATTTTCGGGCTGCATACTGCTATGCTAAATCTGTTGGGTCAAAAATATGGTTTATACTTTACTTTTCTAGGAAATTGGGGTTTCAGTTATGTACTATGTATTTGCGGTTGTGTTTATGACCCAGGTGAGTGTTTAGGGCCGTGAATAGGTTCATGGCCATGAACCTGTTCACGGACCATGTTAATATAAATATAGTGTCAGTGGTGAGGAGTGTAAGAGAGGACGTGCGGATATAGTGGTACACGGCTAGAGGAGCTTAAGTGTGTAAACTCAAGGTGTGTTTTAGAGAGAGAAAGTGAATCTTGTGTAAGGAACTTCATTCTAATCAAATCATTCAAGATTCATCTTATTCTTCTTCTCCTTCTCCTCTATTTTGATCTTGCATCATCCAAATGATTGGGATTCCGCACCATCAATTGGATCTGATTGATACGTATTAGAAAAATCATAACTTCTTCTAATGAAGTTAGATTTAGACGTTCTCTATATGCATGCTATCGGTTTGACGTATACTGTGACTTTCATTTTGATCACTATGGCTAAAAAGTATTTTATCGCAAACTCACTTATTATGATACATCGCATCGTGTCGGTTTTGGTCGCAAAACTTCGACGGGTCATAACTTTTTCGTTATAAGTCGGATTTCAGCGTTCTTTATATCTTCGGAATTGTTGCCATGACCACTTCAACTTTCTTCATAGATGTTGTGGTTCCTCCTAACCATTGGTCGTTCAGTTTGATATATAGTCCTAATATAGCTTCCCTCTTTGGACTGACCTTCATTCAATACCGGTTCAACAATCAGTGCAATGACTTCTCTCCTATTCCCTTGGATCAGTCGTATAGTCTCCTCCATCTGCTCAGCTAGCATTGCCCGAATCATGGCTTCAACTCATGTATACTAAATCAGGCACTTAGTGTATCGTGACACGATTATATTATGATAGGGAAGGTCTTAGTTATGTTTAGAAGCATAATCCACCTTATCACTCCGAAAAGTTATATGTCAATTCTAATACATTAATTATACATTTTGAATCTTGAACACATAAAGTTTCCAAATCAAGGTTGACAATAAACCTTAGGTCTAGTCAAGTAATAGCAATATAGGTAGGCAAACTAAGGCATGCTATAATATAAATCATTTAACACATAACAACAAATTAGGCATCTTATCCTAAAGTAAGCTAGTATTTGTGTCAATTCAGGTATACTATTTAAAATATAATAGACACACATCTCACAATTAAGTCTAGAAATCCTCAAAATTGTTAGTTCACTTAAACTAATGCTTTGATACCAACTGTGACATCCCCATTTTTCGACCCGAAAAGACCTTTTCTTTATGCTTATTTTAACAGAGTATTCTTTACAAATACGAAATTTGTCCCATAATAAATATATGAGATAAAAGAATTTCCAAAGAAACATTTTTCATTAATTATTAAAAGCTTGGGATGTCATAAATGATACAAGAAACATAAGAATAAACATAGTCATTACATGCCATACAACATCTTTTTATACTAATGGCATATATTTACTTGAATCTCTCATCAGATCCTAACATCACTATCCATGTATCTTTATACCGCTACCAGTGATACAAAGAAACTGATTGGGTCAGGTTGGAAAGTCTGATGAGTACTTAGGGTTTTCAACCCACAATAATATAATTAGTTTGTTTAATTATATATATATATATATTTCACATCAAACAATTAACTCGATTATCCATCCCTATTTTCTTTATATATATATATATATATATATATATATATATATATATATATATATATATATATATATTATTCATCCTAAGGATCATCACAAACGTCTAGTAGACAGTAATGCTTCGGGGATTCCTCCGCGATACATGTCAGTAAGGAATAGAGTACATCGCATGAACATGTAGCTCATCACCTACATGTTGCGAACCTTCCCACTAGACTGTCTTGAATAGTTCGTGGTTGTCATCTATACTCTATTAGATGAATACATCACACATCGGTAGTAAAGTCATGGCCTTTCCTCATTATTTTTCATCTCTCATCATCCATCGCTACCTAATATAGTATCCATATGAAAATACATATACTGTTATATAAAAATCATCTAATATTAAATCATCACAAAATATATTAATGACAAATAGTAAGCACATATAAAATTTAATTATCTAAATACTTCAGATCTATGTGTAATATGAAAATAACCATGTACTCACTTGTTAAAGTGGATGACTTGTGATTTGGGCAGCGCTTCGCCTAATACCTTAGCTTTTCCTTTTAAAAGACAGAGGTGTGTGTGTGTGTGTGTATATATATATATATATATCACTAAACCTTAGTATTTGTTTCATAATTATTATGACTATAATGAAGATAATCTAGATTCCACAATAATCCCAATTAATATTGATCTGTAGCTGATAAGGAGCAACCATGTAAGATCATATCGGAGGTAGGGTCCGTTTGGTATACAGAGTATACTGTTTGAAAATCCCACTTTAAACACCTCAATAAATCTAGCCTAGACATGCCACGTGTTACATTCTGCCTTGTCCATGCCGCCCCTTCTAGAAGCGTGCACCACGCTTACCTATCATACATGATGTTGTCTTCGAAAAACTTCTAAAAATCGTATATTGCTTGTTCGAGCTCCGTTTTTGATGTTTTTTATATCCACGTGTATCTATCGACTATTACTACAACTTTCATTTTGACTCTGTAGGCTAATTCTCACTTTATTTTTAATTTTTTATTTTAAAAGGCTTAGACTGCTAAAACTTGTATAAAAATCATAATGTATAAAAATCATAACTCTTTTATGTGAACTCCATTCTTGACTGTCATTATATCGATGGAATTATATTTACGAGATATTAAACTCTTGTTTAGATTGTTTTTCCTAACAATCAACTCATTTTAATTTCGGTTTATGTGTTGACGTAGCTGCGCTGAAACTTCAAAAAATCATAACTTCCTCATATGAAGTCAGATTTGGGCGTTATCTATATGCATGGTCTCATTTTTACGATTACTGCGACTTTCATTTAGATTACGTAGGCTAATAAGCAACCTATATCCAATTCACTTTTTATGGCACGCATAGTAGTGTCGATTTGATCACGAAACTTCGAAGAAGCATAATTTCTTAATACGAAGTTGAATTTAAGCGCTCCTTATATCCACGAGATTGTCATTATGACTACTACATCTTTATCTAAGATTATCTAATATATCTTAAATGTCTAGCCAAAATCTGCGGGTTTTACAACAATCATATTTAATAGATCGTTTCTTATGTTTTTTTTGTTTTAGTTTATCGATTATAGTGTAATAACATAATGTTTTCACTATATTAGATGTAGCCTAAGGATTTGGTTTGATTTAATTGTACAAATATTGTTTTTGTTTAATATATTATGATTGTTTTATAAAAAATCCCTACATGTTGAAGTTTTGGTTTTTATTACTTATTGCTAAAGTTAGTAGAACTTTAGACTATCAATCGAGTTTGATTATCTTGTTTCATAGTCGTTTTATGACCATTAAATTATTATGAATAGTGTTTGACGTTACCTATGTTTAGATGATAAAATCATAAACTTTAATGTGTAAGCGAAGCGCTTTAGTTACTAACTTATGCTTATTATTAACTTTAATAACTATTGAAGTTAATTCCTGGATCAAATATCTGATAATATGAATTTAATTATAATTGTTTAGATATTTGTCTTAATTGTATAATTTATTTTTCTGACCAAGATAACTAATACTTTAGAAATCGGAAAATAACTAAATATTCATTTCACTAAATTTGAATCCACCATACTTAAAAGAGAAAATCGAAATCTATGTGAAAACATTTTTATCTCTTTTGTCTTTAAATCCATTCTTTATTTTTGTTAGTTTAGTTGAATTGAATCAAACCCTCCTTTTTCTTTTATTGTGTATAGTTTAATTAACATTTGAATATATCTAAACTAAATTCTCATTATCACTGTGCTCGACACCTGAGCTTACCAAAATTATATTGTTACTGTGTAACACGATCATGTCGACTGCCTGTAACGTGTATTAGTTTAGCCACAATAAATTAGATTTATAAATTTAAAACCTGATAATATATATATATATATATATATATATATATATATATATATATATATATATATATATATATATATATATATATATATACACACACACATCAAGTTTTTGGGAGTCGTTTTCAGAGAATTGTTTTAAAGTATTTAAAGTTTATAAACTAAATTAAACACATCAATGTACTATTTTTTGATGGGCTAAGGGAAATCAAGTTATTAATCAAATAAGCGTTTCACAAAAACTTATTTACCTAATATGTATACTTTTAAACGTATTTACCAAAATAAATTATTTATCAATTTAATAGAAAGTTAAGGAAAAAAATGTCTACTCATTTCCTATTCTTTTCTCCACAGGTCTATTAACTTTTTTTTTTTCCTTTTAGATTCATTATAGGTACTATTTATTTTTATTTTTTAAATTTAATTATTTTGATTTTTTTTGAATTTTTGCTATAATCTCTATCAAAAGTTTTTACAAACACCATTATAATTAATAATCTTTTGAATCTAAACCAATAAAGGCTTCTTACAAAAACCAACAAACAATTTTTTGAATCTAAACCAACAAATATCATCTTAAATTAAAAAAAAAATCATAGGTTCAATATTTTAAGTACAAAACCAATAATCGTTTCTTTCAAAATACAAAAGAAAATAAGAACATTTGGAATAACTAGATTCCATTACCAATATCTCCAAAAAATGATAAAAAAAAAATAAGATATAAAATCATACCAATAAACCCAAAAAAATATATTGAATATTTCCTTATTTACCTTGGCTTTATATATATATATATATATATATATATATATATATATATATATATATATATATATATATATATATATATACACACACACACACACTAGCCGTTTACCTGCGCAAAGCGGCGGACGATAAATAGTTTGTTTCGACAATTAATTTATTTTCGATGGAGAATGATTATTTTCAATTCAATCATTAGTTTGTTTTAGGAAACATGTCATATTAAAAATAAAGAAAATTCATGAAATGACCAAATTATAGGGTGTTGAGTATTTATTTGGATGAAAAAAGATTTGATCAAAACCTTGGAATAGAAGATTTATAGGAGTTTGTTTAAATTTTAATATTAATTTATTAGTGATTAGTTGTATAATTAGCTTAATGATTTGGACGTCTTAAAATAATATTATTATTTTATTCAATCTATTTTTAGAAATAGTGAGATTTGTTTTATAAGATAGTAAATATATATATATATATATATATATATATATATATATATATATATATATATATATATATATATATATATATATTCTGATTATGATCATTTTGCTTACAAATTTAAAAAATGTTCACTTTTCTTCCTTCTTTAATATCCATTCCATTCCATTGAAGATATATTATTCTTTTGAGTTCATTTGCATGATTTTATATCTTATTAATTTATTTATTTTGCAGATAGTGGTTATCGAATATTTTGAATGTTTTTTATTTTTTTTTGTATTTTTTTAAAAACGATTATCGGTTTTGTACTTAAAATGCTAACATAAAATTAAAATGCTAACATAAAGACGGTGTCCCAAATTCCCGCTCCTAGCTGCTTAGAACCGATTTTTAAAACAAAACATTATGGTTTTGTATACTACTAAAAATTGAGGTAATAAATATTTTAATATAATGATCCCTTATTGGCTTATTCTTTGATATTTGGATCTATTGGGCCCAATTACTAAAAAAAACCGGTCTCACAGTGGCTAAAAAAACTCACCAAAGTGCCCGGTCCACTGTTATTTTCTTTGTGAAAGATGACCAGGTGATGTTCAGTTTGGACTTTGGTCGCTTGAAATAAAAATTGAGATAATAAATATTTTAATATAATGATCCCTTATTGGCTTATTCTTTGATATTTGGATCTATTGGGCCCAATTACTAAAAAAAAACCGGTCTCACAGTGGCTAAAAAAACTCACCAAACCGCCCGGTCCACTGTTATTTTCTTTGTGAAAGATGACCAGGTGATGTTCAATTTGGACTTTGGTCGCTTGACATAAAAATTGAGATAATAAATATTTTAATATAATGATCCCTTATACGATATTTGGATCTATTGGCCCAATTACTAAAAAAACCGGGTCACACAGTGGCTGAAAAAACTCACCAAACCGCCCGGTCCACTGTTAGCTTCTTTGTGAAAGATGACAGTTTGGACTTTGGTCGCTTGAAAGTTCCAGTGTAGAAGTTAGGGCACGCTTTCTCCCTCTGCATTGTCGGTCTAAGTTGTTTTTTTGATCAAAATCATATTACAATTTCATACCTGCAAGCTGCCCCATCATCATCATCTCGACAATGGCACATCTTATTTCAGAATTGGGTAAATTTGAAATATTCTGATAAAAGTTTAATATTGTTCTTGAAGCTATTTTGAACCATCAGTTGTACTGTATATGCCTTATGTTCGTGTGATTGTTGTGGATGGGCAGAGAGAGTGCGCCTCGGATAATCTTTCACAACATTGTTCATAGGCCTCGCCACAGTATAATCGGTATACTAACTCCTAATTTACAAGTTTGTCTGTCTGAGGAAGACAAATGCTGTTCTTTTCCTGTTGAACTTATGTGGACTTTTTGGAAATATTAGATCATTTTTACTTTTCCCCAACTCTCTCAAGCAATTCAATAACCCTAGTTCAAAATTTAATCTGCTACTTCCAAACAATGACTGCAGCTTCTAATCATGTTTATTTTGAAGAAGAGTCTTCAATGCCGACCCTTACTTCTCAATCAAGCAATTGTCAAGCCATTTTGAATCCATCCAAGTATCCTGAACCTCTTCAGATTTTGGTGGAATGTATGAAATGTTCTTTTTTAAGTAGAGCTTTGTCAACAGCTAAAGAGGTTCCAATGAGAATCGTTACTCTAGCATTCACTACAGCAATTGTCAACAAAGTGAACGATACAGTTTCTTTTGTAATTCATGGTGGAAAGCGAACAACCATTTCTAAGACAAATTTTGCAAAACTTTTATGTCTTCCAACTCAAGGGCCGTATGTTACTCCAACAAGTGAAGAGCTCATTGATATGTTCAATTCTATGGGTCATAAACCTTATATGAAGAAGGTGTCTGATTTCAAAAAGAGCAAACTTCCTGCTGTTTGGAGTCTGCTATTTGGATTCATTCTTCGTGGCTTAACAAGTCGTGCTTGTGGATTGGATGCTGCACGCAGAGAGGTATTGTCTCTTATGTATGGGTTGTATAAAGGTGTGAATGTTGATTTTGCTACGGTGCTTTGGGGTGACTTTGTTGATAGCATCAAACATTCAAAAAGGGCAACTGAACTTTCTGCACATAGATTTTGGGGTTTAATAGTTTCTCAAGCTTATGAATTTCACAAAATTTCAATTGAAGAGTCTGAAATTCCGAAGATGGTGATTCATCAAATTAGTGTTCCGACCAAAGTTGATCATTCTCATTTCTCTTTTGTTGGTCAGATTCCTGAAGAAATGTTGAGTTTGATTAAAACTCCAAGTAAGATTTTGGATCAATACAGGGCTACTCTTATCATTCCTTATCCTGTTCGACCAAAACCTCAAGAAGAAGATGTTCAGATTGCAAGAGGTACAAGAATGACTGTGCAGAAAAGAAAAACTCCATTTGTTAAAGTTGAAGCTATAAGAAAGTCAAAGCGAGTGAAGAAACCAAAGATTGTAGAAGAATCTGTTGACGAAGAAGAGGATGAGCAACAACATCATAGTGATTCAAATTTTGAAGAAGATATTCCTATAACCACAACCCAGACAATTGTCAAAACTTCTTTAGTGGAGACAATTCCGATATCCGCTTCTACAACTCCAGTCGAAACTACATTGGTTGAGACAGTTCCCATTTCAGAACCTGTTTTTGAAACACATATTTCCAAACCAATGTCTATCTCTGAACCTCTAACCATTTCTGAAGAAGAAGAAGAAGAGGTTGATGGATTTGTGTTTAAGGCCGGGGAAGATCCTTCTTTTGATGATGTTGCCAATGATTTTGAAATGGCTGCTCTTGGTGAAGGTTTAGCTGATTCTGATGAAGAGGATGACGAAGATGATAATCAGTTGATGTCTAAAAGAGATTTTAAGAAGTTAAATCGTAAGCTTAATGTTGTATTACAATCTCTTGATTCCAATACTCAACCTGCCCAGCATTTGAATCAAGAAAAAATGCTTGCTGATTGGTCGGTCATGCTTTCTGATCAAAACAAAAAGATTGATTCATTAACGACTGGTTTTGATCTTTTCAAAGCTCACATAAATATTGAAACCAAGTCCTATATGACGAAGGTACAAGAAGTTATGTTTAATGAGCGCAAAAAGCTTCTTGATGAAATCATGAAAATGAGAGAAGAGAATGAGAAGTCTTTAAATAAGGCATTTAGTGATCTCAAAAGTGAACATAAAAATTCTCTCAAAAGTCTTAATGAATCTCTTACGGAAGCAAAACAGAGAGAAATTACTTTACAAAGTGAGTTGACGAAAGCGTTAGCCCATATTGAGTTTCTTCGCTCTTACACGAATGTTGTTAATCCAAAGATATCTTTGTGACCTTCGAAACAAGGTAGAGAAGGAGAAAGTCAGGAATTGAATCTCAAGAATCCAGAGATCATTCTTATATCATCCCAAGGTACTTCTTCATTTCAACCTTCGGCATTTGTTCCTCATCCATCTTCTGAATATACCTTACCATCTACCATATCAAACACTGCTGTATTTCCTGTTTCTACTCAATTCACAAAGAGTATTTCTTTCCCATTATCAAAACCTTTTTTAATTGGTTCAACTGCTGTTACTACGATGCCTTCATCAAGTTCTGAACCAAGTTCTTCAAAAGGAAAAGAAAAGATGCAAGTGCTAGCTTAGGAAAGAAGTAGTTCTCGAGTGAATTTTGATGCGGAGTACACCAAGAAATTTGCTGAAGAAGAAAAAGGGGAAGCTGAGAATAGGGTAAAGCTGATAAGAAGTCCGGGATTTTCTAAAAATATTGTGTTTCATCTTGTTCCCAAAGAAAGCTGCTTAATTATCAATTCTTTGGAAAAGCAAATAGATTTTCCTGTATCTCCTAGGGCATATAGCTATCCTATAACGGGTCCAAAGATTAATGAAAATATTGATGATTTGTCTTGCTGGGAAACCTTCAAAATGTTTTTGGAGTCCAAAGATGATCAGAAAGGTTGAGTGTGTCATGAAGACCGAAAGTTTTAAAAAGGTGTTTCAGAATTTCAAGTTTGTTGTTCGGAGAGACATTATAGATGATATTGCTTTCTTGATTGCTGATTTCCCAAATCTGAATCCACACGATTTAGTTGTTTTGCTGAAGCTTTCAAAAGAATGGGGTTTGAAGCCAAATTCTGTTGTGATGCAGTCTATCAAGGCTTTTCTCTGTTACTATTACAGAGATATAGCTCGAACTGATATAGTCTTGGCTGGAGTTATAAATCAGAAAGTAAAGTTACCAAATAAAGAAGCTGAAGGAATTGATAATATTGGTGATGGAGAAATTGTTACAAAACCAACATGGGGTTCGACTTATTCAGCTAGGGTAGCAGGTGGTAGATCAAGGAAAGTATTCTTCAGGATGAATGAGAAAGAGAGGTTCCCTAATAACGTGTTGGAGGGAATGATTCAAAGGATTATGTTGAATTCTAAGAATTCTGAATCTGTGAGAAAGAAAGCTGTGGATATGCTAAGATGGTGGTTGAAGATCAGAGAAGTTTTGTTGAAATTGGTTCACAAAGGGATCCGATCGTCATTGATAATGGCGTATCTTGTTTTAGAATTGGGTAAAATTGACAATTTCTGATAAAAGTTTGATATTGTTCTTAAAGCTTAATTGAACCATCAGTTGTACTTGTACTGTATATGCTATGACTTTGAAAATTCAAATGTGTTTCTTTGCCTGTTGAACTTATGTGGAATTTTTGGAAAGATTACGCACTGACACATTGAAAAAAGAGTATGTGTATGAAATCAGATTTCAAAAGCAGTTTGTATAGCAGTTCTGTGATGTTTATTAACGTTGACAAAGTCCATATTACTAACTTCCTTAAATTTGGGTCCAGAGCTATTCTCTATGTTCTTCTTTTTCTAGGTTTGAAGAGGAGACATGATTGATAGTACATTTAATTCATAGTAGGTTAAATACTTCAAATGATAGCAATTCTTATTAAGATATCAACGAAAAAGTGTAAAGTGACAGTTGCCAAATCTTTACCCATATAAGTAGCATTAACCAAAATGTAGTTGACCATTTTACCCTTAATGGCTGGCATAAAAGCCTGAAGCCCAGCTAACATATGCAAATTGACTGTCATACCCTTATTAGATGAAAAGCCAAATCTTTTTCTTTTTAATAAAAGTAACATTACTCAAAAACATGTAAAATGACTGTTTTACCCTTGAATGACAGGAAGACTTCCAGATTCTGATCGGAGTGGAAAGATTCCGGTGCCCGGAGATTCTTTTCCACCCAAACCTAATTGGAATTGAACAAGCAGGGTTAGACGAGATGGCTGGGGTATCAATGCAAAGGCTCAAATCAAGAGCTCAAAGATTGGATTTGGAAGAAGTGGTGATCGGAATCACCAATTCCGTCCTCATAACCGGTGGGAGTTGTCTTTACCCTGGAATGAGTGAACGTTTAGAAGCTGGAATCAGAATGATGAGGCCATGTGGGACCCCCATAAGAATCTTTAAAGCATCAGATGCTGTACTTGACACGTGGCGTGGTAAGCATCCACCATGCATTTCTCACGATAAGATTTTAATAAAATGAATTTCTATGAGAAAGCTGAAGACTGGCTTCGTCAAGGTTATATTAATTTGTTTAATAATCAAACTTTCTTTTAACTATTTCTCCAATTTGCTGTCCTACCAGTTTTTTTTTTTTTCCCATTACGTTATGTGTGGGTAAAATGGATAAATAGGTAATGATGTTTGTTTGGATATAATGCAGTGTATATAAAAGGTCTATACAGGTCTATTGTTTTATATTTTTTTATAGACCGAATATACTAGGGATGAAAGTGGGTCAAAACCTGGATCGGTTTACGCGGACCCAGAAAACCCGGAAACCGAAATTGACGATTTATAACAATCAAGAACCGGACCGGTATACGGGAACCGGTTCCGGGAAACTGTTACGGAAAACCTGGAAATGGAACCGAAAACCCGGAATTTTGGAACAAAAGAAAAACTAAAAATTTTATGTGACCATGATTTTTTTTTTTTTTTCTAGTCTCTAAATTAAGCTAAAAAATTTGTATTATAAAATGATTTATATATTATTACTAGTAATATATATATATATATAACTGATCTGTTTTAGTATGTATTTTATTTGCTTACACTTGTACATATGAATTTGGATATTTGAACGTGTGATTTCAATTGTTTTATTATAGATTCTGTAGATCAAACTAAAAGTTTTGTATTATAAATTGATTTATATATTATTGATAATATATATCTGATCTATTTAAATGGCCAGAAGAAGAAACTAAGCTATGATGTTAGTCATAAGTGACTCCATGTAGGGGTGACAAATCGTGCTATCGTTTTGTGTTTCTGTCTGATACGAGACGATACGACAATGTTTTATGTAACACGAACAAAACACGACATGATGTCGTGTTTTTTTAACTAACATGAAAACGAACGAATTAAAAAACGACAAACACAACACGATACGAAAAATATATCATATCCTAAAAACTAGTTTATTTAATGAATACTTTATCAAATATAACACGATAAACACAAAAAACACGATAAAAAACTGCTAAATCGTGTCAATTTCGTGTCGAATTTTTAACACAAACACGACATGACATCGTGTTTTTTACAGTTAACACGAACACGATACGAACATAAATTTAAATTTCAGCTTCGTCTTAATTTCGTTTCGTGTCGTGTCGTTTCATAAATTGTCACCCCTAACTCCATGTGTATTTCTTTGTTGTTTTCTTGTAAATTTTATAAAAAAAATTTGATGTAAAAGAATTAGAATAATTGGAAAAAAAATGAATCAAAGAATGAGAATTTGGTGAGAATCCCACATGAATCAAGGCCCATTAAACAGGTTCGGTTCTAGAACCCGAAATACCTGGACCCATTTGACTTAGATCCGGAATACTTGGAACCCAGATAAAGCTAATTTATAGACCCAATATCCGGACTGTATAAGCATTTTTCAGTTATACTGGTCCCGGTCCGGTTTCTGGTTTTATAACTCATCCCTACAATATACTATTTGAATGAGACTAAATTAGGATCTTATCTTACGTTCCAAAGAAGAAAAATCACAATATTTATTAATTTCATCAAGATGGGAGGAAAAAAGAAAACCAAATAGATAAAGGGTTAGTGTGTTAATATATAGTCTTTTGTTTTTTTACTTTATATTTTTAACCATTAATATTCAAATTAAGTTTATATTTTTAACCATTAATATTTAATGTAATTTGAAACAACCATGTCTATTCTGTCTAGTTTAACCATTAAGCCCCCTAGCTGTAAACGAAACAACCCACTATATTGTGTAATTCTTGTAAACGAAACAACATGCATAATTCTTGTAAACGAAACCCACTATATAGAAAGTATCATTGCATGTGTATATATATATATATATATATATATATATATATATATATATATATATATATATATATATATATATATATATATATATATATATATATATATATATATATATATATATATATCATGGTTACAAAAATCGAGATTAATCGGCGATTACTCGTGGATTAATCACTTGACGTTCTCCAACCGTCGAGGATTATGACATTAATCGGAAATTTATGATTAATCGGGTTTGGCGGGATTAATCGGCATTGGCGGGATTAATCGGTCAACAAAAGTAAAAAAAAAAAAGTCAAAAAAAGGTCAAAAATTTTTTAAAAAATTCAAAAAACCAACTTTCTTTTTTTACTCCCAAATTTTTAAAATTTTAAATATTATATCAAAATGTTCATATTTTCGTATTTCCAAATTTCCAAATTATAATTTTTCTTATTTTCTAATTTTGAAGTATTTGTTTTTCTTAAGATATATTAATATTTAATTAATTTTAATATTTTATTAATAATCTATGGTCCCCGATTAATCCTCGATTAATCCCCGCCAAGATCGATTAATCCCTTAACACCAGTCGACCGTCGAACTACCGTCAAACGATTTTTACAACCTTGATATATATATATATATATATATATATATATATATATATATATATATATATATATATATATATATATATATATATATATATATATAAGGCTAGGTTATTTTGTTTCTTACATTTATTGTGTGCTAGAATGCACCAATAAAAATTATTTAATTAAATAATTATTTAATTAAATAAATATAGATATTAAATGATTTCCATAATTATATGTGTACTAAATGATATCCATAATTATAATTTTCTTTTTATGGAAACTAATTAAATCCGTCATTAATCTCAGCAATAACATTCTTTCAGAATGAATTCGCATCTAGGTGTTTATATATGAGTTTGTATTTTATTTCAGGATTCACTAGCTTAAACTACAGTAAAGTTGCATGGAATATGAAGAACGGGAGTGTATTCTAATAGAATATACTCTCATTCTGCTGGATATGAATTCATTATGAAAGAATACTATTGTTGATATTAATGACAAATTTAATTAGTTTCCATAAAAATGAGTTATAAGTATGGATAGCATTTAATATACATATAATTAATACTAAATTCCTATTGGTGTATTCTAGCACACAATAGATGTGAAAAACATTTGAACCTACCTCTCTCTCTCTCTCTCTATATATATATATATATATATATATATATATATATATATATATATATATATTATACAAACCTTACTATTTCTAAAAATAGATTTAAAACGTCCAAGCCATTAAGCTGCATGTACAAGCATCAAATGCCTAAACTCTCTATTTTATTGAACTAACGATGTCTTTCCTCTTATATCTCCTTATCTTCACGTACTCTTTAAAATTCAGTTATAAACTCTCTATTTTATTGAACTAACTTCGTCTCTCCTCTTATATCTCTTTATCTTCACGTACTCTTTAAAATTCAGTTATAATTTGAATGATATCCACCTAATTGAATCATCCAACAGAAAATAGTCAAAATACATTTACATAGCATCTCCATCCTCATCTCCTACCTCTATAATCCCCTTCTCTCCCTCTCAGTCCTCGCTTCCACCCTCTCCCGTCCTCACCCTTACAACCATCAACGACGCACCAATGCTCCATGCACTATCAACATTTCTTATATGATATCTTCAAAATCTACCATCCCCTATGACAATTATGATGGGTTTTGGCCATAAGAACATCCTATGTGCTCATACAAACCCTAATGCTTGGATCTAAGTTTCTCAATTGTACATGCAATTCATCCAAGACTATAAACCCTAGATCTAATCAATATAACATATGAATAAGGGTTTAGATCATACCTTAATTGTTATATAGTAATAACAATCTCAATTCCTTCTTGTATTGACTTTAGAAAGCTTAGAGTCACAAATGTCACTCCTCTAATGGCTCACAAACACCAAGAGCAAGAGGATGAAGAAGAGAAGAGAAGGAGGCTGCCCAAAACGTGTGGAAACCCTAACCAATTAGTTCACCACGTTTTTGGGGCTTAAGGGTTCCTTAAATAGTGAGACTATTAGGGTTATCTAACAAGGAAACCCTAATTTGGATGCTTAAGCCCTAAGCAACCCATGGGCTCCTTCCTTAAAGGCCTAGGGACGATTTCTAATGGGTTTCCCCATAGAATTCGTCCACCCCTTTAATATGGAGTCCATTAGCTCAATATTCAACTATCATACAATTGACAGTTCTAGTCCCTTAAGTTTAATTAATGTCTTTTAGTCACAAACTTAATTCTTATTAATTCTTGACTAATATTAATTAAACAATATGATTTCTCCTTTAATATATTATTCTCATAATATATTAATAAATCATATTTAATCCTTTCTCTCCATAATTCATCCTATCAAGTTGCTTTGGTGAAGGCAACCCAAAAGGATCATGCACCATCGGGTCAAGTACATACCAAAATAGTTATGGACTTAGACACTAATCCAACAGTCTCCCACTTGGATAAGTCTAATAACTATTCTGCGTATGACTTCAGATCCTGATCTACAATCGTAGCTTTCCAAATCCGCTGTCAATTCTGATCTTATCAGATACGCGTGTCCTTAAGATAAGGGATCATATATTCCTCCATTCTAGATATCGTATAGACTAAGACATGGATCTAAATCATTCTCTCTGTCTATGTGCTGTTTACCGAATTCAGATTTATGACGACTGACAACAGACTATAATTTGAACACATCAAATTAGTCCCGGCTTGGCCAAGCACTTAGGTGCCATCACTAAATCATCGAGGGGCCCACAGATATCGCTTTTATCCTACTTTGAATAAAAGGAACGGATAAACTTTGACTCAATGCTCGCTTGCACTCACTCACCAAATCACACACAACAATATGTTTTATAACACCAAGTTACTGGTGCGTTTACATATTATCAATGTGTAACCGACTCGCAAGATACAACTCACACATCTCGGTTTCAAGAATATAAGATGTTATCGTCTCACTAATCACTTATGATAACAATCCATGAAGTGATCCAAGTGAGCGTGGGTTTAATCCAATGCTCAAATCATATTCATAAGCACTCATGAACGTTGCAGCAAACATTTGCTTATGTCTAATACACTTAAGACAATCCACATACCAATTCACGACAGTCTTCATTCATATCTACTTCCAACATTGAACGACTGTGGCCCGTTTGAATAATTTGACTGTTCTCAACCAATTAAATTATTCAGGAAGTCAAAAACATGCAAAGTGAAACAAAAGAATAATACTAATCCCATATGGCCTCAAACCTTTGAGTATAAATAAAACACCTTTTATTTATCACCATATCGATTACTCATTATTTGTTGTTTCGGGTAATCAACTTCTTACTTGAATTACAACACTTGTCCCATGCTCTTAGCATGCACACAATGTTTATCTATGGTTCTTACTTTATGAAATAGATCAAATGAACACATTTCCAATCATACTCATTTCACAACTCCTAATCCATTTTCATAAGTGAAAGAATATCAAATTCTTGCCACTTATGGAATATATTAGATTCTAACATTTTATGTAATGATCCTTTTGTAATGTCACTGCACTAAAGTCACAATGACTATTGCCAATGAAATTACAAAGTCCTCTATCGGAGATTGTTACAAGACAATTCCTTAGATACGATGTCTCTCACTCAAAGTACATTCCTTTGAACATCCTTTTGCATAAAAGTTTCTAATCTAGACATTGATTCTCAATTTCCAACTCCCAATATGGAAACATTTCCATATTTTCCATATGACAACTCATTCTTAATAGAATCTTTTCTATTCATAATAATGTCGATATGGTCCATCCAATACTATACTTCCAACTACTCACAAGCGACCAATCCTCGGCGAACTTTGGATTGTCCTTTGATAATTGTCTAATTATCTTAGTCAAAACCGATTCTTGTCCTTTTCCCTCTAAATGCACTAGACATTTGGAAAATTTTAGAATGGTCAAATATTATAGCATTTGCCATCGATCCTATACCCGAAGCGTATGCGACACGATGCATAATGTCTTACATAAAGATTCGATATTTTATCAAACTTCTTCCATAATATTTTATGTGCTGCGTTCTCTCAATTCAAAATATGAAGAGGAATGCCGTAATCATAATCAAATTTTAAGAACGCACTATGTTTCATTGACTAAATATTATTAACATTCCATAACCTAAGCCTTTAGATTTGAAATGAAGCATAATATTCTCTCCCTTAATTATAGCAAAACAACTTTACAACCATTGCGACTTTGCAAAGTATAACTCTTGTTTTCTGTAATTAATATTGCTAACTTGCAATACTTGCCTTAATAATCATGCAATCATAACATTTATGCTCCCACTATCACGATGATTATTATAAACATAACACTTATGCTCCTACTAGCTTTGACATGTATTCAGAAACAACTTAACTTTCAGAAAAATAATGCCTATTGAATTTCTTTAAGTTCATATTTCTAATACCCAATGCTTTGATAATCTTTTATCAATGCTTCTTAAACTTATACACCTTTGCCTTAGATAGTTTATATGTGTGTCTTAAACAATTCAGACTAATTGTCAAATCTCACAATTCGAATCATGGAAAGGGATACCGTAACCATAATCGAATTTAAGAATGCAATTTTTACAATCACTATCTTCTTACAATCTCTCTTAGTGAAAGCATTTCCTCACAGTCATTTTCATGAAGGAGGGAATCTTATGACACTTAGATTTTAATGGTGTATGTGTTCCTATCCATGTGAATTTGTCAAAACCAAAGTTTACGATAAATTCAAACTCATATGGACCGAACTTTCTTAATCTTGATTTCTTGCCTTATGGTAACACGGCTGCCCACCATGTCTTCCAAGTAGTTAAGCAGTTCACCCTTTCCTATCAATGTACTTTTCATTGATCAAGGTCCTTGCCTTTTATGCATTCAAATGAGAACTCATAGGGCTCACATGCATAATTAACTCAATTGGAACGGCACAGAAACAAGGTAATGTCAACATGATAGGTTGTAAACCTCAACTCGTGTGCTAGTGATGATCGATAAGGTTTATTCTTGATTTGTTCTTGAAGCCCTTTAAGACCATTAAGGCTCCCACTGACTCCTTGACACATAAGATTCTCTTGTCAATAAACATTTCTTGACAAACAAATATTCAAGAGTTAGTGTAGTCTTTATCAAGACAAAACATTTCATAAAATTGGTCCTAGTTGGTCTTTGTCTTATCCAAGACATCACAACTTTCCAATATCAAATGTGTGAGAATAGGAAAGCCCTTTTCCAAATTCTACATTTGATGAATGTTATAAACCTTCTTAAGACTTGTCACTCAATATTACAATCTTAACTCTAAGACTTGTTTTGGAATGAAGTATGATTGACTTCTTGATTTAACCATTTATTCAATTCTTGATTCCTCTTCTTAGACATACAATTGTACTAAGACTTATTTAGAGGATCAATTGAAATATGGTTCTTAATCATTAAGGCATATCATAAAGCATAAAAGGTACTCTCCCTTCTTCTTAGAATAGAGAAACTTTTACCTTTCTGCCTACTTGATTCTTTTTATTCGTTCTGCTATTGATTTAAACCTTTTTCAATCAATTCAGAATTACACTTAATCTTATCAGCATAATCATATTTACTAATATTTTAGTAAATCATGACGAATATCTTTGTTACCCTTGTGGTGGACTTGATCAACACACAACTTTTGTGTACTCGATCTAATAGTCTTTCACTTGACACTTTGTCAACGAATTAGTCTAATTTCCAAATATGAAATTTCTCATTCATCGTGCAACCAATTCCAAGTTTCTGTCCAATTGAAACTTGGGTGATGAGAAACTCTCCCTATTTGGTAAATTCTTGACATTTCCACTATTAACATAATTAAGAATCTTATCCATTCGTTGTAGAAATATGCAAACATCAATTTTCATAATGATTTCATTGCAAGGAAATAAATAAATAAATAAATAAATAAGTCATATCAAAAATTTATTTTATTCATAAAAGCAGCGGAAAACATTTGTCCTTACAATGCAAAATCAACTGAAAACTATGTAGTCAAAAGAAAAAATTCCTAACAACTCTATCATAACTTTCTTAGCTCAAAATCTAATCTTCAAATCCATGCAATTGAGATCCATTTCGTCGTGATTAGATTCATCTTGCTCTTTCATCAAGCTTCCTCTCTTTTCACTGATCCTGCAAAACATTCAAATGCAATCTTATCACATCATGTATTAAGAATCAACGAATAGGAACTTAATGGAATTAGATAGTGGATTTTACCTGAAGCACAACCATACTTTTTGACTCTCCCATCTTCTGGACTCTTTAGACTCTTAGGGCAAACTTGTATCCAACGCCCTTTCTTTTGGCAGCAAACGCAGGTCGGTTCTCCTAGAACGTCCTCGGAAGCATGGTTGGTTGACTTTCCCAACAAATATGCTCCATTGCTTTGCCAAATCATTTCTGATTCAGCAACAATGAGCATGTAAGTTAGGTCAATGAGGTTATCGTCATGATCCATCATATAATACTTTCTTTTGAAATCATTATATGATTCAAGAAGTGACTGCAGAACCCAGTTCACAGCCAACTCATCAGGGAATGACGCACCCAACATAATCAACCTATCGATGTGTGATTTCATTCCTAGAATAAGGGCACACACGGGTTTACCATCTTCATGTTTCATTTCCAATAGGGCTTTAGTGACATTGAACCTTTCAATTCTTCGATCTTGTGGGTTAGGGAGAATAATTGGAGGAGGAGGAGGAAGTGAAGCATGATCTCTTGTTCCACGATCGAATCGTGGAATATCATCTTCGTGTGGAATGCTTGTTCCACGGGATTTGGGAAGACCATAGTTGTCGAACTTTGACATCTACAAAACGGGAGAAAAACAAATTCAAGTTAGTTGATTGATTGAGTCCTTAATAAATCACCCAAATGAGATATTAAGGCTAAGACCCAACACAATACGCTACAACCTAGAAAAGGGATGCCGTAATCTAGTTGCAGAATATTTGAAGGTAAGTGAATGACGATTCACTAATTTTCCACCATGAAAAACAAAAAAGAAATTTAAGTTTTAAATCTATGAAAACTCCTAGATCCTATGAGATTCATTGAACATTTCAGTGACATGTTTAAATCTCGATATGCCCCTCTAGTTTGTGACTGGGATGCCGAGGATCAGAAAGCGGGTGTGAATAACCATGCAAACTTACATGGTGCCTCCACATGTTACAGTCACCTATTCGATGTGCCGGTAAACCACACACGCTCCACCAAACTATGACAAACATTGAGTCACCCTTTGCTACCTTTGCTTAGAACCGTTTAGTGTGCCGGTAAACCACACACGCTCCACTAACTTCTTCGCAAGGGCACAAAGTGTAATTTCATGGAATTGCATCAATTCACTTTTGCCTAAGTAACTAAGATTGGGAATTTGAAAAACATTTAGTTACTTTTGTACTTTATTATACTTATAATGGAAGGTTTTATCCTATCCTACCCGTTCGGCTAACGACCCTCCACTAGTCAAGAGTGCGGTGGGTAAGAGTGGATACCCATTCAATCGCCATTTTATAGGCAATTTCCTTAAACACCCCTTATAGACCAGCTTCGTGAATGAGGCCTACTAACGGTAAGACTGAATTTTATTCATACATATATATAATATTAGATTTTTAATGTTATATATAGTATAGGGTGTATTTTACAGTTTTAAAATATTATGTGGTCAAATTTAACAATTATACTTTTAATTCAATTAAATTGTAAACCAAAACTTTATGGATTTATTAAACCTCTTTTAATTATACACCTTAATTAATTAATAAAACCATGAGGGTGTGATTTGAATCTTTTCAAAACATCACTAGGGTTTTAGAATTTAACATTCCTAAATTAAACTTTTAATCAACTTTTAAATTCCAAAACTTGAGGGCAAGTTTTGAAACATTTCAAAACATTAGGGTTTAGAATTTAAATATACATCAAAATTAAACTTTTAATCAAAATTTAAACTCCAAAACTTGAGGGCAAGTTTTGAAACCTTTTCAAAACATTAGGGTTTCAACTATTTAAATTTCAAAACAAAACTTTTAAGTTCAAATTTAAACTATAAAACCTAAAGGGGGAAAATTGAAACTTTTCATACAAGATAATTCAAATCTAAATTAAAAATAATCAAATATTATCTAATAAAACAAATGATTATCTAAATTTTGACAATTATTTTCTACTTAGGTAAGGATAATCACCAAATATTGATAAAATTCGGATTTTATAACAAAAACATGTTTATGGTAATTATCCAAAGCCAAAACAGGAAGAAAATCGCGAATCTGGGCTGGCAGACCCTTTGACTCGTCGAGTCTGGACCTGGACTCATCAAGTACAGCTGACTCGACGAGTCAAACACTCAGAAGCCAAAAAATTCGATTTTCAGTGCTGATTTCGATCAAATATGCATCAATACAATAGAAACCAATCTAGGCTCTGATACCACTGATGGGTTTTGGCCATAAGAACATCCTATGTGCTCATACAAACCCTAATGTTGGATCTAGGTTTCTCTATTGTACATGCAATTCATCCAAGACTATAAACCATAGATCTAATCAATATAACATATGAATAAGGGTTTAGATCATACCTTAATTGTTATATAGTAATAACAATCTTAATTCCTTCTTGTATTGACTTTAGAAAGCTTAGAGTCACAAATGTCACTCCTCTAATGGCTCACAAACACCAAGAGCAAGAGGATGAATAAGAGAAGAGAAGGAGGCTGCCCAAAACGTGTGGAAATCCTAACCAATTAGTTCACCACGTTTTTGGGGCTTAAGGGTTCCTTAAATAGTGAGACTATTAGGGTTATCTAACAAGGAAACCCTAATTTGGATGCTTAATCCCTAAGCAACCCATGGGCTCCTTCCTTAAAGGCCTAGGGACGATTTTTAATGGGTTTCCCCATAGAATTCGTCCACCCCTTTAATATGGAGTTCATTAGCTCAATATTCAACTATCATACAATTGACAGTTCTAGTCCCTTAAGTTTAATTAATGTCTTTTAGTCACAAACTTAATTCTTATTAATTCTTGACTAATATTAATTAAACAATATGATTTCTCCTTTAATATATTATTCTCATAATATATTAATAAATCATATTTAATCCTTTCTCTCCATAATTCATCCTATCAAGTTGCTTTGGTGAAGGCAACCCAAAAGGATCATGCACCATCGGGTCAAGTACATACCAAAATAGTTATGGACTTAGACACTAATCCAACAAATTACTATCAACATAATCTCTCCAAAAACCCTACCACCTACCATTACCGCCACCAAGGACGACACTACAAGTTATCAGTTTTACTACATGCCGCCACGAGCTCAGTTGGCATCACCTCTGGTGTCCGTCACTCTCGACACCCTCCAAACTGCCATCTTTGCCTCATCTCTTCTCTGAAACTTTTGGGGAAGTGCAGAAAATCCTATACGCTTCTGACTTGCAAAATTACGTGGGGACGACTCATCATTTCTATTGAAGCAAACTTGATCTCGATCTTAAATATGCCTCTTTTCATATTCCACTTTTATTTTGTAGACATCTGCTGATGAGAGCAAGAAGTAAAGGATGAACCGTGGTGGTATTCAATAGCCATAGAAAACTCTGGTTCTCCTTCGTCCCTTCCGCCTTCATCTCTGATACATTGTTTTCTTCATCATCTTCTCTATTCATAGGTTTTCTTGATTTGGGGTTTTTATGAGGTCTATTTTCTATGCATGTAATCGAAACTAATAATGTATTGACTTCACTTTCTCTCTCTCTGTGTAACTCTAATCGTCTCATGAAACCCTTCATCACCACCACACTATGCATCTCTTTCCATCTCTCCGGATACGAACCAAAAGACACCGTTCTATATGTTTCACTCTCAAGATTGAGAACTATTTTATCTTTTTTTTTCAATCTGTATGTGTTTTTTGTATATTGGAAGAAGAAGGCAAGTTGCAACTTTTTTCGGAATCAACTTTGATATGGACTGTGTTTTTCTCTTACGAGCTTTTGTGTTTGGTTTTAGACTTTTAGTTGATTTTGAAGAAAGGTGATGAAGGAGTTCGAATCCTTATAACACATTGGCAGATTGTGTTGGATTAATGTCTAAGTCCATAACTATAATTGGTAAGACTTGACCCGACCCGGCATGGTCCATTTGGGTTGCATGGCATCATGCACTTGGATAGACTATAATGAGAGAAAGAAGACACTTATGGTTATTAATATATTATAAGTTCTAGTATATTAATAATAAGAATAATAAGATTATTTAATTAGTATTGATCAAGTATTAATCTATGATTAATTAAGTGATCAAAAGAAGACTAATTAAATATATGGGTTGATTGTGTAAATCATCCATACTTGTATAGTGGGCTAATGCTCCATGGATAATCAAGTTGGGCTAAAACCCATAGGATGGTCCATGGATGCTCCATGGTGTATTTGAACCCATGGATCCAAGAAAATGGAAAGTCATGACAATTAGGGTTTACCCTAATTGTAACACTATATAAAGATCTTATTCTTGACAAAATCGGTCACTAGAGTGAGTAATAGAAGGGCTAGCCGATTTCATGAAGTGTAGATATTTCTCAAGTTATTCCAAGTGTATTTGGTGTTGTGTGAACCATTTGAGGTGTCACACTTGGGGCACTAGGCACTCAAGCTTCATGAAGACTTTCTACATCAAAGAGGTATGTATTCTATCTTGTTACACTCATTGTTTTGTATGCTAGATTAGGATAATACCTTGGAAGTTCTTATTTGCATGTATAATAGAGAAAACATAGATCCAAGGTATTTAGGGTTGCATGTACACTTAGGAGTGTTAGAATGCTCAAAACCCAACAGTGGTGTCAGATTCAGGTTTGTTTTCTTGTTATACTTGCAAAAGAAGCTGGAAAATCGAGTTTTGATGCTGTCTGCCCAGCAGACTCGCCGAGTCCAAGGCAAAAAGCATCCAACTCGTCGAGTTGGTTCGTGCACTCGACGAGTTGGACCCCCAGACAGCATAAATTCGACTTTTTTTGGCTGGAATTGGACTAGGAACATTGCCCTAAGATGTTTTTGAACTTATAAACTTGTTTTTGATGTGTTAATGTTCATGCTAATCCAATTTCAAAGATAATTGTCAATAGATTCATGTTTTGTATTAGTTTAAGGTTTAGACTAATTACATGAAAAAGTTTGATTTGAATTATCTTGTTCTTATGAGTTGCTTAGATTAATAGAAAAGTTGAGTGAAATAGTTGTTTTCAATCCAAATTAATCTAAGAGTTGATTCTAAAATGTGTTTTTGTAACTTGTCCTCAAGTTATATGAAAAGTCACATTTAATTTTCATAAAACTCATAATAGTTGGCAAAGGTCACAAAATGAAGAGTCTAGTTCTAATTAAATGGAGTTATGACTCCATAATTTGTCCTCAAGTTATGGAGGACCAAGAGTCTCTTCATTAAATAATAAATTAAAAAAAAAGTGTAACCTTAATTAATTCCATAAGTTATAAAATAAAGAAAAGTTAATTCTTTTATTAGTTTAAAGTCTTCCATAACTTGTCCTCAAGTTATGGAACTTGAAGAGTTTTTGGATTAAAACTACTTTAAACACATAAGTTATGAAATTAATTAGTTTTGAATAGTTTCAAAACTTGCCCTCAAGTTTTGGAATTTGTAAAGTTTTCTCTTATGAATACTTTAATTCCAAGTTAGCCCTTAGAATTTTAAAGAGTTAAAATTCAACCCTTATACTTTATAATATTATAAGTTAATAATATATATATATATATATATATGTATATATATATATATATGTATGTATGTATGTATGTATAAGAGTAAAGTCAGTCTTACCACTAGTACACCTCATTCACGAAGCCGGTCTATAAGGTGGGTATAAGGTTGTTGCCTATAAAATGGCAACTTAATGGGTGTCCACTCTCACCCACTGCTTGCTTGACTGGTGGAGGGTCGTTAGCCGAACGGTTTTGACATGACTATAATTCTCCCTTCATTAAAGTATTAATGATAAATACTAAGTAACTAAACTCTTAGTAATACCCAATCTTAGTTACTTAGGAAAATGTGAATAAGGGGCTAATCCATGAAATTACACTTTGCACTTTGTTTAAGTCGGTTAGTGGAGCATGTGTGGTTAACCGGCACACTAACTCGTATTTAACAAGGTAGGTAAAGGGTAACTTAATCTTTATCATAGTATTGATGGAGCGTGTGTGGTTAACCGGCACATCGATTGAGGGGTAAACACTTAAGGGTACCAAATAATTTGCATGGTTACTTCACACCTTGTTTTGTGATCCTCGGCATCCCAGTCACAAAACCTGAAGGGCACACTCGAGATTGAAACATGCCATTGAACAGTTCAATGAATCTCAAAGATCTAGGAGTTTCAAAACCAATTAAAACCTAATAATACATTTCGTTTATCTTGGTGGAAATTGGTGAATCGTCATTCACCTACCTTCAAATATTTTGTAGCTTGGATTACGGCATACCTCTTCTAAGTTATAAATAGTTTGTTGGGTCCTAGCCTTAATATTTCATATTGGGTGTCATATTAAGGACTTTAAAATCAACTATCTTGAATATCTCCCAAAAGATGTCTGGTTTAGACATTTATGATCTTCCCAAATCTCTTGAAACAAACTTTCCTAAATGAAGATGATGTCCCATGGAAATCATACTTCTTTCACCTCCTCCAATTATTCTCCCTAACCCACAAGTTCAAGGTCACTCAAGCCCTATTGGCAAGGCAAGGTCTAGGTGTGACCACATCTTGGAGATGCAGTCACATATTGACAAGCCGGGAGAGTTGGGTGTCTAAGTCTTGAGAAAGTTGGTGGTTCAACTACTTTCTAAGTCACATAGTGAGTTCCTTTGGGACACCTATGAAACAGACTATGACAAGACCCTTAATGATCTTATCTATTTGTTAAGATCAACTTCCTTAAAACTTGATGGAAATTGACAATAATGACATTGGATATCCAGTAAAGCTTTCTCTTCCCAATGGAAATGGATCGGCCATAGTCAACTCGGTTGACCAAATGGTAAAGAGAAAAGCTAAGTCTGTGATAGTCCCGTGTACCATTATCAAAGGGTCCATATGTTTATATCGCCAAAGAAAGGGGCATTGGTTGCGAAGCTGCCAAATTTACCTAAGGCTGGTAAAGTCAATAAGTTTGACTCTACTTCAGGTAAAGCCCACTATCTAACTCTGCTAAGTTTCTATTCTGAGATTCTTGATACATGATGTGACTGGGTCACATGGTGATGTTTAAGAATCAAAGAAAAGTGAAGAAACTTAAAGAAAGAATATGCTGAATCTGATGGCGTAGATGGATTTCTATCGCATAGGTTGAAGATCGGATTCTTGAGCTACTTCTTAGGAGTTATGAGATATTGCTTAGGAATAGATAACAACAAGTTTTTCATATGGATTATAAGAATAAGTTTTTCCGCAAAGTTTTAAAATAAAAGAAAATTTTTGTTTTTATTTATTTTAAAATATCCTTACAATGGCATTTGAGGAAAAATTGTTGCTTATATGATTCCATTAATAGCAAGAGTGGAAATATGAAATTGATTCTTTCATTTGTGGTAATGTCTAAATTTACCAAATAAGGAAAGATTCTCATCACCCAAGTTTCAATTGGACCGGAACTTGGAATCATGCAAGTTGTATAGCATGATGAATGAGAACTTTCAAGTCTTGGAAAATTAAGACTAACTACTTGCTCACATGGATGTGTGAGTCAAGTAATGGACTAAGGGATCGAGTACACATTCTTGTGCACTGATTAAGTCCAACACAAAAGATCGATAAGATTATTCGTCATAATTTACTAAAGCTTAGTAAATATGGTTATACTTACAGGCTTAAGTGTAATTCTGAGACATTGGAAAAGGTTCCAATGTATGGCAGAGCGAATAAGAAGAATCAAATTAGGCAGAAGGATAGAAGTTTCTCAAATCTGTAAAGATGGGAGAGTACTTTAGTATCAGTTTTTGTGATCATCTTAATGATTAAGAAACCATATCAAAGTTAGTTCTCTAAGGAAATCTTAGTGTATTCTTATGACTAAGAAGAGGAACTTGAATTGTTGAAATGGTTAAATCAAAAAGATGAGTCATACTTCGTTCCAATACAAGTCTTAGAGTCATACTCCAAGATTGTAACTTGAGTGACATGTCTTAAAGAATGTTTAAAACACTTTTCAAATGTAAGAGTAAAAGTTTTCTACTCTTGTACATTTGAAATGGGTAAGTTGTGATGTTTTGGATAAAACAAAGACCAACTTAGGCCAATTGTGTGAAGTGTTTGTCTTGATTAGAATCTACACTATCTCTTGGATATTTGACAAGGGAGTCTTATAGGTCAAGAGGATAGTGGGAGTCTTAGAGTTCTTGAAAGTCTCAAGAACTAATCAAGAAGAGAACCTGAAGTTCTTCACCAGCACACGACTTGGGGTTTACAACCTATCGTGTTGACATATTCTATGCCCATTCCAGTTAAAGTTGGCTTTGCATATGAGTTCTTAGAGTTCTCAATGTGTTGCACAACAACTTGGAAGCAATGTCAGGCCCTTGAGCTGCCAGGTGGCAAGAAGTTAAGATTGAGTTCAATCCATATGAGTTTGGATTTGTCATTATCCTTGTCTTGTGACTATGGTTTTGACAATTCACATGGATAAGAACACATACACCATTAAATCTAAGTGTCATAAGGTTTCTCTCCGATTCATGAAAATGATGGTGAGGAAACACTTTCACTAAGTAGATTTTAGCTAGATAGCAATTGTGATATTTGCATTCTCAAAGTCGTTAGTGGAGCGTGTGTGGTTTACCGGCACACTAACCTGGACTTGTGAGAAGTGGCAAAAAGGTCTAACCATTATGATTACGACATCCCTCTTCATAATTGTTTAGACACACAAGTGTGCTATCTAAGGGAAGGTGTATGATTTTGATAAAGTCTTATCAAAACAATCTAGTATCAGAAATCTGAACTTTGGTAAGAAAGTCAACTGATTTCTGAGTACATGTCAATGCTAGTGGGAGCATAAGTGTTATGCTAATAATCATCATGTTAGTGGGAGCATGATAATTATGATAAGTATTGCAAGTTAGCAATGTTAATTATAGAAAACAAAAGGTTTCAATTGGGGAAGAGTTGTTTTGCTATAATTAAGGGAGAGGAAATTATACTTCATCTCAAATCTATAAGCTTAGATCGTGAGGTTTTAATCATTTAGTCAAGGATATATATATGAATTTCATTTTGGAATGGCTCAACATAAGGAAATTCTATATATGGGTCCATTATTTGCGTTCTAAAATTTGATTATGATTACGACATCCCTTTTCATAATCTGAATTATGAGAACTTGGCAAATAGAAGTGGAAATATTATAGCAAAAGACTAGTTTAGTCTTTATGTGAGACATCACGAATCGTGTCCCATATGCTTCGGATATAGGATCGATTACACGTGTTATATTCATCCTTTCTAAAATTTTCCAAATGCCTAGGGCATTAAGAAGTGAAAAGGTTTAGAACTGGATGTGACTAAAAAGGATTAAACAGTTGTCGAGGACAATCTAAGGTTTACCAAAGATTAGTTGCTCAAGGACAGTTGGAAGTATAGTGATAATTTTGGAAGGACCATATTGACATAATCTGTAAGGAGGCAACTCTTGTTCAGAAGTGATAGTCAAAATGGAATCTGGAAATGTTTCAAAGTTAGAATTTTCAATCTGTTTAAGATTAGGAAACTTAATGCAAGAAGGATGTTCCCAAGGAGCTGATCTCCTTTGGAATGGTCTGTAATGGTTGTTGTCAAGTCCTTCTGACTTTGTGCATAATCATTACAAGAGGTTCAATGCATATAAGTTTAAAATCAGACAAATTTCAGTAAATGGCATGAATTTGGAATTCTTGCATTTGCAGTAAGGATTTGGGAGTGTGAAAAGAGAATCATTGAAGTTATGTTCAATTGATCTAGTTCACAAAGTAAAGATCATAGACAAACATAGTATGCATACGTGGTGTATGGCATGACTAGTGTTTAGAAAACATAGTGTACATGCTTGGAGCATGGGACAACTATTGTTTTTAAATTCAAGAATAAAGTTGACAGCTGAAACAGTATACAATGAATAATGTGTAATCATATGGTGATAAATAAAAGGTGTTTTATTTATGTTCATAGGTTTTGATACCATATTGGATTCAATTATTATTGTGTTTCACTTTGCATGTTTTGACTTCCCGAATAAACTGAGTTATTCCTCCGGAATGACTAAGTTATTCAAACCATCCACAGTCGGTCATATGTTGGAAGTAGATATGAATTAAGACTATCATGGGTTGGCTTGTAGAGGTCTAAGGTGTTGGAAAAAGGGCTACAACACTCATGAGTGCTCATAAGTTCTGAGTATTGGATTCAACCCGCGCTCATTGGAATCACTTCATGGATTTTATCATGAGTGATCATGAGACGATAATATCTTATATTCTTCAAACCTAGAGATATGAGTTGTTACTATGAGTTGGTTGTACATTGATTGCATGAAAACGCATTTGGTAACTCGGTGCTATAAAACGTGCCTTTGTGTATGATTCAACAAGTAGTAGAACAAGTCATATGAGTCGAAGTTTATCCATTCCTTTTACCTTCGGGATAAAAGCGATATCTGTGGGCCCCTGATGATTTGATGATGACAAATAGAAGTGCTCGGCCGGGCCAGGACTGATTTGATTTGTTCAATTAGTCAGTCGTCATAAATCGGAAATCGGGAAACAACCAATGGACAGAGAGAATGATTATAATCCATGTCTCAGTCCATATGATATCTAGAATGGAGGAATATATGATCCCTTATCTAATGGACAAGTCATTGACAAAGGTCAGAGTTCATCGACAAGGTCAGAGTTCGACATAAGCTTTTAAGAGCTACGATTGCCAGTTGGTTCCTGAAGTTATACGCAATAATAGTTTTAGACTTATCCAAGTGGGAGACTGTTGGATTAATGTCTAAGTCCATAACTATAATTGGTAAGACTTGACCCGACCCGGCATGGTCCATTTGGGTTGCATGGCATCATGCACTTGGATAGACTATAATGAGAGAAAGAAGACACTTATGGTTATTAATATATTATAAGTTCTAGTATATTAATAATAAGAATAATAAGATTATTTAATTAGTATTGATCAAGTATTAATCTATGATTAATTAAGTGATCAAAAGAAGACTAATTAAATATATGGGTTGATTGTGTAAATCATCCATACTTGTATAGTGGGCTAATGCTCCATGGATAATCAAGTTGGGCTAAAACCCATAGGATGGTCCATGGATGCTCCATGGTGTATTTGAACCCATGGATCCAAGAAAATGGAAAGTCATGACAATTAGGGTTTACCCTAATTGTAACACTATATAAAGATCTTATTCTTGACAAAATCAGTCACTAGAGTGAGTAATAGAAGGACTAGCCGATTTCATGAAGTGTAGATATTTCTCAAGTTATTCCAAGTGTATTTGGTGTTGTGTGAACCATTTGAGGTGTCACACTTGGGGCACTAGGCACTCAAGCTTCATGAAGACTTTCTACATCAAAGAGGTATGTATTCTATCTTGTTACACTCATTGTTTTGTATGCTAGATTAGGATAATACCTTGGAAGTTCTTATTTGCATGTATAATAGAGAAAACATAGATCCAAGGTATTTAGGGTTGCATGTACACTTAGGAGTGTTAGAATGCTCAAAACCCAACAGATTGATGTAGTAAGTGTCATCCACAAGCTTAACGCTAGAAAAATAAGGTAACAATTTTTTTGGTTTAACCTTTAGGGATTTGGGGTACCGGTAGTTTCCACTAACCCGACTTTACAAAAGTGGATGCAGAATGATTGGGATTAGGGCTTCAATGTACAACCACTTGGTCTGATATACTGCCTCCTATTAGTGATCAATCTGTGGAATCCTTTGTCAGGTATATATTCCATAAATAATATCCTCCATATATGTTTATGAACATCTCTCTCTTTACAGATGCACTTATGTTCAAGGTCAAGAGTGAGTACAGTGAAACCCAAATCTTTATCGCATTCTTGGATTTTTCAATAAATTTTGGTTAAGAGTGATGCTAATGATGTATTTGGATTATTCAATGAAGTTTGTTTGTTATATGTATAATCCATTCATGACTAATCTTCTATTTTGCAATACCATTGTCTTCTTTATACTTCATATGTTTACTGATTAGTTATGTTTCTTCAACGTGAAGGATCTTCAAAGTTAGATAATGAAGATGCATTATCAAGTTAATAGCCACCCTGATGTAAGTTTTTCTTGTAACCAACTTTCTCCTACATCATGTGTGTCACACCCCCAAACCAAGGATGGCGGAAACGTCCGGGGGTGGAGGACTTCATGTGTAGTATCATAACAACAATGGCAATAGTGATGAAAGTAAACACAACCAACATGTATATAATTGAAAGAGGTACATCATTGTATGAATTACATGTTTCAAAATCAATTACAATATGTTGACAAAATATGATAAGTTGACGCCTCAACGTCCCATCCTCAAAAGTACTTTGTTACCTGTTTAGCGATTTCCTGAGAATACAAGTAGTTTGAAAAAGTGTCAACACAATGGTTGGTGAGTTCATAAGTTTTTGTATATGATTATGAAAAAAAAGCTTGTCTCGTAATTGTATAGTTATTCCAGAAAAATCCGATATTTTCTTTAAAATGAATACTGTAGTCTTGTATCCAAAGACTGAAACGTATGAGTAATCTTCCTTATTTACAGAAATAACATGAGTTTATTTAAATATAAACACATATGATATTAGTGAATTTCCCGTAAATTCTTAAGTTTGTTAATACTTTCTGTGAGTTATTATAACCATACTATGACCTAGGTGGCCTGAAAACGACGTTCTTCGGGCGTCGTAGAACTGAAATGACACTTGTCACCACAGACCTGCCGGTCTAGCTGTTGCTAGCAGCTCTGGTGTGGGTTTGTCAAGCCCAATATAGATCTATATACAACTATCACGCTCTCCCTCCAGGAGACTCTGGTTACAATACAGGACTTGTGATTTATACGAAGCGAATGTCTCACAAAGTTATTAACGAATTTACACTTAACATAATGAAAGTTTCCCTTTTGTATAAATGTACTCTTCTGAAATGTATGCATTTGGAAATGTATCATAAACTATACCTATTATAGTTTATCAAAACAAGGGTAGTAAAAGCAAAGTACGTATGTGTAATGGGTATACTTCAATAATAACCCTTTGTTTAATCTATGCTTTATTTAGTAAAAATCCATTTGTTAACTGGTGTATATCTAGATACTAACACAAGAATGTCATATATTGCAATAACACAAAAACACATAATAATATACACCTTGCTCAACATGTTACAAAGTGAAATGAAATTGCTAGTGCTTTTCTGATTCTAACATTTTTTGTAACTATTATTAGAAAATTTGTAGAAAAATCATAAAATGTCCAAATCAAGTTCTGTAACTTCTGAGAGTTTGGAAAATGAGTCTAGTTTGTTCATAATTTTTATTATAATTTTTAATGACCTCTTACTTGTGTGAAAAAGTCCATAATCGCAGACTGGTCCAGATTGATGTTTAAAATGATAGGCAGTTTTGTAAAAATCACCATAAATTGTAGAAAAATCGTATGTAGATGTGCAAGTAGTCATTTTAAAGCTAAGAAGTGGAACTACATGCACCTAAAAAAGTTTTGAAAACTAAAATGTTTAAGTTGTCCAAAACAGTCCATGAATGGAGTTGGACTTTTCTGATGAAGGCTGTTAGAAAAGTTTAGTTATGTTCTTGGTGTTTTAACTTGTATTCCCCCCCTAAAAACTTGAGAAAACATGAAAATGTAGGGGTATGAACTCACCTTGAGTGATTTCAGTAGGTAAGTGTTGAAGAAGAGATGTGTTCAACCCAAGAACACTTGAAGAATCACTTGAAGATTCGAAGATCTAACAAGAATGTGATGATGTTTGTGTAAGCAATCTATGATTTTGAGTAGGAGGATGTGTAATAATCATAAGAAAGATGATGATACTTACTAATTGTAGGAGAAGAGTCTTGGAGTATGCCTTGAAATTCTCGAATTAGAGAGAAAAAGATGAGAGAGTTTGGAGTGTGATTCTTGGTAAAAATGAGAGAATGATTAAAGTGTGAGGAGAGAGGATGGATGTTCCAGCCCTAAGAACGTGAGAATAGTTGAAAATAGTGAGAAATGACCTATGAAGTGACTAGGGATGGGCTGGTGGTGAATAGTGACATGGAGTGGGTATGGGAGTGGTTGCTTGTGTCATAGAAATAAGTAAAGTCAACACTCTACCTTTGTACTTCACCCACTCTCTTTTGGATAAGGTTTTATCCTTAAAAATGTGATTAATTAATAGTTAAGGGTCCTTATATGTTAAAATAAAGTTTTGGGTGAAAATCCCATGTTAAAACAATTAAAAACGGGCCTAAAACGCAAATTTGGTCGAAAACCGGGAGAAAAAGGCTTCCCAGCGAGACCTCTCGGTCCTAGGCCGAGGTTCGGTCCCTAGGCCGAGGTTCGGTCCTTGCTGGTGCCGAGTCGGAAGTGGGTTGCGAACCAGAGGCGAGATGCGAAGGGTCCTAGGCCGAGGGTTCGGTCCGAAGCTCAGAAGCGAGGGTCAGAAGCGAAAGTGGTCAGAAGGGAAGGTTCAGTTCGGTTCTTCTTCATCAGGAGGGTTCGGTTCGGTTCTTCTTCATCAGGAGGGTTCGGTTCGGCAGCCTTCTTCATCAGGAGGGTTCGGTTCCTAAGAGGACTTCCGGTTCCTAAGAGGGGTTTCGGTTCCTAAGAGGGGTTTCGGTTCCTTAAGTCCGTTTTTCGCTCAGACTTCCGTTTTTGGGCTGTTTTCGCCAAATTCGAGGGTCAGGATGCCCCGAGTGATTATAGAAAGTTGAGAGAGATTTCAAGAGAGATTTGAGAGAGATTCCACATACTTAGAGAGATTTGGGAGAGATTTGACATTTTTGGAGAGATTTCACATACAAAGAGATATTTGGGAGAGATTTCACTTTCTTAGAGAGATTTGGGAGAGATTTGACATTCTTGGAGAGATTTCACATACAGAGAGATATTTGGGAGAGATTTCACTTTCTTAGAGAGATTTGGGAGAGATTTGACATACTTGGAGAGATTTCACATACAGAGATATATTTGGGAGAGATCTCACATACTTGGAGAGATTTGACATTCTTGGAGAGATTTCACATACAGAGAGATATTTGGGAGAGATCTCACTTTCTTAGAGAGATTTGGGAGACATTTGACATTCTTGGAGAGATTTCACATACAGAGAGATATTTGGGAGAGATTTCACTTTCTTAGAGAGATTTGACATACTTGGAGAGATTTCACATACAGAGAGATATTTGGGAGAGATCTCACATACTTGGAGAGATTTGGGAGGGATTTGACATTCTTGGAGAGATTTCACATACAGAGAGATATTTGGGAGAGATCTCACTTTCTTAGAGAGATTTGACATTCTTGGAGAGATTTCACATACAGAGAGATATTTGGGAGAGATTTCACTTTCTTAGAGAGATTTAGGAGAGATTTGACATACTTGGAGAGATTTTCGATAAGAAGAGATAGAGTGAAAACGATTGAGAGCGGTTTCGTGTGTGACGAATGTGAGTGTCCGACTTTGCAATGCAAGGTCCGTAAGCTCCGTTATGCCATGTTTTAGGATCTTACACACTCCCTATGAGTATGCAACATTGTTTTATGGTTCTTGTTCATTGTTTAGCACTAAGGTTAAAGAAATTTAAACACACGAACTTTCCAAGTGATGTTTTCTCATTAAGATAGTGAGTTATACAAAAAATACATAATGCAAACCCTAATATACAAGTTTTAATAGAGTTGACCGATTTGACTCGTTGACTTTGTCCGACTTTGACTTGACCCGTATTTGACTATTGTCACAATGTGGATGTGTGATTTTTTACTTTCTTGAAAATCTTAGTGTATTATATGGAATATGTTACGCCTCCACAAGAAGAGTTTCTTAAAATGCATCGGTTTTTAAGCATTCGTAGCAATAGGAAGGAAAAACCCAAGGGTGTGGTACATGGCATTGAAAATCAAAGCGAATGGTTTGGTAAAGCTACTCATTGTTAAACGTGGTCTACTGTTGGGGTCTTGGGTTGGATTGGTTTTTGCCTGTTGAAATAGTGAGAATAAAGGTGAGGACTACGGAAGCACAATCAAAGTTTATTTTCTTAACTTTCAATTCTTATAAATATAATATATTATTGATTGTTTCTAACCTATATATCCTTGATATGTACATTCATTGATTCATATGACTCTGGAAGTTCTAGGGATCATCAAAGTCCCCCCTCCCCACCCCTAAACCTCTTTACCAACCCCTTCTTGCTGGGTTACTTTATATGTGATGCTGGTTGGTGGTTATTCCTTCAAAATGAGATCCAAGAAACTACCAAAAAATCTCACTGTAAGTCACTTGCAAAGATTTTTTATTATTTTGTCTTAGAAAATGTTCATCGCTAAAATAGTGCAAATAAAGAAATCTGATAAGTTGTTAAGTCTTCGTGTGGCTCAATCATTCCCTGTCAGGTTACTTTAGGGTTCTTTTATTATGTTAAACCAATATTTCATTTGCTTGGACAATTTACCAATTTATCTTAAAGGGCGACATCAAGAACAAATGAATATGATTTAAACAAATATAATCATGTAAAAAATGTATTATTTTCTAATATGAGTTTGTTAAAGTTAGGCAGATAGAAAATGAATATAGGGCAGAAATTAAGCCAAGTGTTTGGTGTACCCCATCATGCTTACTTGTCAAGGTTAATGGAAATGGCTTGGACAACTATGTAACTTGAGTCGAGTACCATTGAATAATGGTCTGTATTAGAATTTATATTATGTTTGTAGACCAAATCACAAAAATACCCTTTAGTGATTATCATCTCATGTTTTTCTTTTCACTTTGCAGTGTCAAAGGAACAAGTTGAGTTTATTTACTCTCTTCATGGACATGTTGCTTTAATTCATGGACATGCCATGATATTGTGTCGGTGGAAGTAAGTTTTAACTTGATGGTTAAAAATTCACCCTATCTCATGCGGGTGAATTATCAAGCCTAAAGTCTGAACAATTGACCAAGCCTAAATATATAATGCCCTTTTCCCCCATTTTACCACAACCCCCCACATTGAAGGAGATCTACTTATAAGTTATAAGGTAACATCGATGGATTTGAAGCCACATTGAAGGAGATCACCCACTATTATACCTATTTTATTGTTGTTTGCTGTCAAAGATGTGAACTCCAATGGTGTCATATATACTTTCTCTTTCCACCTTGTATTGTTTTGTTTTTCCTTCTTTAAGTAGGTGTATATGCAACAACAAACATACACCATCATGTATCCATTATATCTTAAACCTCACTTTGTATTTGTGTGTTTCAATTATCAAGTGAAAGCCTTCTTCGATCACCTATCCTATCATTTGTTCCTCTAATCTCATTAGTGGAAAACCCATTTTGGTACGATATACTGTAGCCTTCAAACCTTAGCATACATATAGATATAAATGATTCTTAAATTTCCAACAAGTGGTATCAGAGCGAGGTTGTGCGAGGCTGTGTATCCCCAAGTATAAGCCAAGAGTGTCAACACTGACTTCTTCATCTTCTCAACCCGAAGTTGAAAGTGTTCAAAGTACCGGGTGGAATGGTAATGTTACATTACACTATCCAATGCATGCGAAGATGAACTAAAAAATAATCAATATTTTATAACTTGGTTTGTACTTAGTGATTTTTATGGTTTCATTTAATATCCGCAAGGAAACTATTCATCGAAATGAATTAATCATAGTCTAGAAACTATGCGTCGCCGCCGCTTTGCGCGGGTAACGATTAGTATATATATATAGAAGTAGGTTCATGCGAAAATATAAATATCTTGTGAAAACGCAAAAACAGATTTTATCTTATGAAAACCAAACACATATACTATAAAAAAATAATTTATTAGAAATAAATTAAAGATAGTAAGTTTACATGGGATGATGTTATGGTAATATAGATTTAAAGACGGTTTTAATAATTTTTTTTTCACGTCCTTAAGCATTTTTAAATTCATGTTTTCATAATAAAAATGTTAAAAATCATATATATATATATATATATATATATATATATATATATAGAGAGAGAGAGAGAGAGAGAGAGAGAGAGCTAGGTTCAAATGTTTATAGCAATTATTGTGTGCCTAAATGCACCAATGAGAATTTAAGAAATAATAAGTAATTAAATAAATCATTAAAGGGTACTTTGGACCTTTTGTACTTTTAATTAAGGAAATCATTTAATTGAAATCCTACAATTATGGAAATAAAGTAAATATATTTGACCTGGTCCTTCACCTTCGTTTCCTGCCTGGAACATCACCACTACAGAGAAGAAAATCAGCAACTTCCCACCGCCGATTGAAGCCCTTCCTTGCGACCGATTAAGAGTCATCAGCCATTTTCTGACTATTTTTGTGTTTCTTTCTTCTCGGATCAACTGAGGACCGAAGTCTTTCCTCCCCTGCATGATTGTTGTCGGATAGAAGAAGGAGCAGCCATCGCTGCCACTTAACGACAACATTGTTGCCTCTGTTCCTTTCCTTTCCACGATTGGTGGCTGACGGAGACGGAGATAGTGAACCAAGGGAAGCCTGCCGGAGATTAGATCTCCCTTCCTTGCGATCTATTCAACCACCGGTGAACCCATTGGAGCTACATTCAGGGGCTTTGTCATGGAAGTTGTTCTAACACTGTATGTAAGCGTTTGATTTTCCTTAATTTTATTTATCCATTTGATACTATATTCTTGATTTTTTGAGATCCATCATATAAAGATGGTGAAGTCTTCAGTCTATGATTCACTTGCTCAACCTGAATTTTACCAGTATATTAAAAAATCAGATGGTGAAGTCATCTGACTTCAGGCACATAGAATTTAGAACAGTTTCAGATAACATATAAAACAATTACTTTATCATGTTTGTATTCTATCTTGTAGAATTTAATATTTGAAAAAGACATTGGTGAAAAATTTATCTCTTATCTTCCTCATGAATATCAAGCACCAAAGGAATAATCTTCAATTAGTAGTAGCAAAATCGTCTTAGTATCTAATATGATGAGGGTAATTCTGCCAGAATGGAATCACGAATTCCAATTCTGTTAGAATGAAATCTAATATGTTGGTTTGATAAAATGTTCACTTCAAATTATTCTACTTATTCTAATGTATGTTGTATAAAATCATTCTCATGTTTATCTCCTTTTTGCAGCTCCTTGTATAAAATCATTCTCATGCAATACAATTATGACAGAATGTCAATCTCATAGAATGCTAGCATATTTTGAAGTGGCTTAGAGGTCAAACATACACAAGACATCTAGAAACGAAACAAGAAAGTGAATGGGGATTCTTTCAAGAATGCTGATATTTTTTTTTTTGCAAAAGATTTCAAGAATGAATGTAATTTATGTTCATAGTTGTATTCTTTAATAATGAATGTAATTACTTATTCTAAACTATTAAACTTCGTCTTATAAAAAATTTGTATTCATTAAAAATTATTGGTCTTGATAATATGTGTTTATAATATTATGTTCATAGTTGTATACCATTCTGACAGAATTACAGAATATCATTCTAACAAAGTAACATTCTGATAGAATAAAATCGGTTTATGCTTACAAACTACGTTTGAAATTGAACTAATATGAAAAAAACCCATATATTTTAAATCAAAATCATTAATTATCCCATAAATCTTGACTTTTCCTTTTTTAAATTTGTCTCAATTGACTAAAATGCTTTTATGTTGAATTTTGTGTGATTATATGGTATATGTTACCATATTGTACTATCATAGACACTCAGATCATGATCTTTGATTATATTTTATCCAATGGTCCAGATCTGTGTATTCTGACACACAATAGTTACTAGAAACAAAATAACTTAACCCTATATATATATATATATATATATATATATATATATATATATATATATACAAGGTTGTAGAGCTCGCTACTCGGTATTTGCTCGGCCGACTGCCGAGTGGCGAGTACTCGGGAGTACTCGGATTTGGTAATTCATGTAGAAATATTTTTATGAAAATTATATATGTCAAAATAATAAGTTAAAAATCATAATTTGATTGAAATATATAACAAAATTATATACATGTGAATACATAAAAACTGAAACACATACAATTGTCTCACTTCGTGAATAATTATTGGAAATTTAAGATATATATGTAGTAATAATCACATGTGTGTGTGTTAAATAATAAATCATTAAGTGTATTATACATATTAATCTTGAATTCTTGATTCTTTCTCCTTTTATGATAATTTTGACCCTTTGACCGAGTTGGACGAGTTTGACTTTGTTGCCCGAGTAGACCCGAGTTAGAGAGATGTTGACCGATTTTTGACAAAGGTTGACCGATTTTTAACCGAGTTTGACTTAATCCGAGTTTTTTGCCGAGTTCACATAACTCGCATCGGTGGAGGCCGATTCCAAGTACTCAACCGAGTAGGTCGAGTTTTGCAACACTGTATATATATATATATGGATTACATAAATAGACATTGGTGTTATGAAGAATATTTTTTTTAATTACCATTTTAATTTTTCATAACAAATAAAATTTTTTAAATAACAATTTAATTGTAAGTGATATAAATGAACTATTATATATAAAAAGAAATAAATTAGTCAATAATATATAATAATGTTTTTTTGGTCATTTTATATGTATAAGCAAATTTTGTCAAATACTAAAAAACAAATTATCAACTTATTACGTTTTGATACGACATAAATTAATCCAAACATTTAAATTTGCAAAAATAGCAAAAAGTATTAATTACTTTATAAAAAATAGCAAAAATTAGCAAATTACACAAAATAACCATCGAAATCGTAGATGATTAGCCTCTTCTGCTATTTCCTTATCTCATCTGCACACGTACAACCCATTAATGCATGTCTTCTGCATCAACAACTTGTACATTTTTAGTTTATAGCCTCATCTACGATTTCCTTGGACTATAAATATACATTTTTCTTTTTTAAAACTCTCATTTTCTAGTTTCAATGCATTAGTGTTTTATTCCACTGTCATTGAAATTTAGAATGTGTGTTAAATAATTTAATTTAGTGTTCCAAATTTGTATCTCTTTTTTTTATTAGAGTTTAATTTCACATTTGATGTAAAGATGCATGGTTTTCTCAAGTTACTTTTACAATAAGAAGAACTAATTGTTAGAATAAGTACCAACTTATATTGATAATAATAGCCAAGAACAATACCCAACCACAAACTAATCGTAACTTCAACTTCCTATTTTCAATTTCAAATTGTTAACTCGAATTAGCCAAGTTAGATATTATCAAAGAAAAATGAGAGATTCAAAGAGTTTCCCCAACTTTGAAACTAGAAAAATGAGAGTTAAAAAAGGGTATTTATAGTCCAAGGAAAGAAATCACAGATGGCTTGGAAGAAATAGCAGATGACACTATCAGCCAAGAATGTACAAGTTGCTGATGCAAAAGACGTGCATTGGTGGGTTGTATGTTCGTAGAAGAGATGAGGAAATAGCAGATGAGACTAATCACCTGTGATTTCGATGGTTATTTTGTGTAATTTGCTATTTTTGGTTATTTTTATACAAAGAATTAGTATTTTTGGCTAATTTTGCAAATTTCTCTTTATTTAATTCCATTTTGGTACCGAATAAGTTAATAAATACTTTTTAAAATAAACATAAGTTGTTTTAAATAAGCAATATCAAATACCCATTCTCCCTTTGACCTCATTTCCGCCCAATATGGATTTTTTGTATAGTTCATATTACATAATTAAAAGCTTCGGGAGAAGTTGCTAGTACAAAGCTTCAGATGAAGTGTTTGGCGAAGTTATTAAATAGTGATTCTAGGTGAAGCTACAAACTGCATACCAAGCCAGAAGCGCAACCGGGAAGTAGATCATCGGGCGAAGTTATGAAGAGTCATTGGAAACTTGGTAGAAAAACCAAGCATCAAAGCAGACCCAAATTCTAAACTTCATTTTGGCCTAGTAACTTGTGGACCAAGTCTTCCATCATAGGTCAACTTATGTCATTGATGTCATATATCTACAAGCCCCGGTCTAGAAGTAAGTAATTAGGTCGAACGTTGAATATAAATTGATCTCCTAATATGGTTGTAATCTTAATGCCAAAAAGTATGTGTATCATTGATTATTAAAAAAATCTCTTTCTAGTTTACATGTGGACATCACTTGATTACTTTGTCAAGTGAACCACGTTAAACCCTTGTGTTCTTATTGTTCACCACATATTTGTTCTTGTGTTTATGACTGTTTATCGAAGTTCTTAATCATAACAATAATGACTGATCTATTGGTGGCTATCATTTTCGATGTTTTTTCCCCTACTGCATGTCATTCCCAAACCTTGTAATAATGACTCTTGAAGAGTCATATTTTTATATACAGAACATTTTGGCCTATTTGTGTAGATTGTACTAGGAAGGAACAATGTCAAATCGATGAGAGTGAAAAATATTTCAAGTTTCTTAAGGATGAAGTTGAAGAGTGATAACTCTTCAATGGGTCGGAGAAAGATGATGAGAAAAGTCTAGTCGTGTGCTAAAGTGCATTTTTAAGCATATTGAAAAATATCTTACATTTAACCCGAACATAATCTTTTATAACATTATCAAACAACTCTAACATTGCCTTCAATAATTCATCAAGATATTGTCACATGTTTTCATAAATTCTTAACCATTAGTTTTTAGTTTCTCATATTTGATGTATTTAATATGACAATATTCACTTTTTCCTTTTTGTTGTCTTGACCAAATCCTACCAATCTTTTTCCTTATATTGGCTCGTAATTAGTTTTGTAGAAAGTTCTTATGATGATCGTTTCTCGGTTGTTAAGTATTTTCTATTTTGTTTCAAAAAATAACATTCTAAAAACATAATGAATTCAATGATGTAAGTAATTTGTGAAACCTTGCTTTTTAAATTTCATGATGGATCGTCATTAGGTAGCCAAGAGAGACGTGCATGATTCCTTCACGACCTTATAACACAAGACATTCCCTAGATAGCGAACTACATATTCAAATTTCAAAATGCTATTCTTTTTGTCGCTCTCAACTTTTTATGCTTACGATTTACATTGGTTAACAAACAAAAAGTAAGGTATACATTTTGTAACATATTTTTCCCCTATAAATAGACTTCTTCGACATTTGTTTTGTTCGAAAAATAGCCTTTCTAAAACATGATGAATAACAGACATGCAAGATTCATTTTTGACCTTGTAAGACATTCCTTAAATACCAAACAACTACGAATTCATATTTCAAAATGGTAATCTTTTTATAGCTCTTGACTTTTGATGGTTATGATTTACATCGGTCGACAACGGAAAAGTAAGGTAATAACTAATTCATCAGGCAACTCGTATTCCAACTCATTTATCTTGCATGAAACAAGTAATTTTCCTTTATTTTCCTAAAAAGCAATAATCGACATTTGCTATATCAGAGACAAGATATTATACTGATAACCTAAAGCATTCTCTAGGCGATCCAAAACCAGAGGATCGAGTTTTACGACTGTTATTTTCACTCTCTTTCATTATTTCACCAAAGTGCAGAGACAATCTATTTTCTTTTCATTACGTCTAACATTTTTAGTTTTTTATAACCAAACAAGATCACAAGATGCTTGCTACTTTGTTGCTCGTCATCACACATTTGCATGTAATATAGCAACCCTTATAGTCCATATGCAAACAAACATATGCTACATCAAGATATTCTTCTATCTATATAAATAAAACTTACTTTTCATTTAATAACCAACTCAATTAAAAATTTCAATTTCATGAAACCCTATTGATTAAATGTGATTGTTGTGTGAAGGTCTCTTAATGACCCTTATATAAATCTTGATTATAATTTGTTTAACATAACTTATAAAAGTTAGAAGTTCAAAGTTGAAAGCTCATTTTCCACCCATACATAATTCCTTTGTTCCTTCTCACGTGCGATTCACATGAGCAACACCAACTACATATGTCCAACGGCTACTTGGCGCTTGCCAGGCTCCCACTTCCAGCTTCTCTTGGACAATTGACCGTTGTAATATTTTACTAACTATTCCATATATAACCCCTAATGAGACCGTTATCATTTTATTTTTTCACCCCCCAAAGAGAAGCCGGATTTTTGCTTTTTCTTCGATCAAATCCATCGGCAATCTCAATCAGTAGCATAAGATCTCTTTTAGGATCTCGAATCCGAAAACCCATAAGTTATTTTTTACTAAAAAGATGGATTCGAATCAGAGAAGAAAGAGCGGGATCAATCTCCCGGCTGGGATGTCGGAGACATCTCTACGCCTCAACACCGGCGCGGGATCTCCATCTCCTCTCATCAGAGCCCTATCGTCTCCGTCGCCTCGAATAATGTCGCCACGAACCATATCCAATTTGACGTCGTCGCCGTCGTCCAAATCCGCCGGAGCCTGCAGTGATCGGTTCATACCGTGTCGATCTTCTTCCAGGCTTCATACATTCGGGTTACTGGATAAACCATCGCCGGTGAAAGAAGGCGGAGGAGCGAACAATGAGGCGTATACAAGGTTATTAAGATGTGAATTATTTGGCCCTGATTTTGGTTTTTCTTCTCCTGCAGGTGGGACTAAAGGTTCGGGTTCGTATTCGTCGCCGGCGAGCAGTCCCAGCAAGAACATGTTGCGGTTCAAGACGGATACTTCTGGCCAAAATTCGCCGTATTCGGGTTCAATACTGGGTCAAGACAACGGGTCGAGTTCGGAGTCTGCAACTCCACCCAAACCCCCACGCAAGGTGCCAAAAACACCACACAAGGTAACAAACACTACAATCATTAAAGCCCTAATTTTGACTTTTTCTGTATTCGGTTAAACAACAATCAATGTTACTCCATTTCTATAACCCCTTTTGGGTTTTTTTCTTAAATGATGCAATTGTGCCTTCATACGTTCCAAATCTTATGAAATTAACCAATTTTGTACTTTTCTTTAACGATTAGGTTTTGGATGCACCATCGCTTCAAGATGACTTCTACTTGAACCTTGTGGATTGGTCTTCACAGAATGTGCTTGCAGTTGGACTCGGAAGCTGTGTTTATTTATGGACTGCTACAACCAGCAAAGTGGGTTTCGTTTTTTGTCATATCAATTTGGTTTCTAACTAAAAATATGTTCAATTTACTTATTTTGACATTGTTTCTTGATGTTTTCAGGTGACAAAGCTGTGTGATTTGGGGCCTAACGATGGTGTATGCTCTGTTCAATGGACTAGAGAGGGGTCTTATATATCTGTTGGCACTAGTCTTGGAAAAGTTCAGGTACCCATTTGTTTAAATTTACCAATTTTGCTTTTTTTTTTTTTTAAATTGTGAAATAAGTATCATATTGAAGTTTTGACTTTTGAACCTTGTTTTGACTTTGATAGGTTTGGGATGGGACCCAGTGCAAAAAGGTTCGAACCATGGGTGGGCATCAAACAAGAACAGGTGTGTTAGCATGGAGCTCACGAATATTGTCTTCAGGAAGTAGAGATCGTAATATACTTCAACATGATCTTCGTGTCCCAAGTGACTACATTAGCAAGCTTGTTGGCCATAAATCAGAGGTAAACAAATTAGATTCCCTTCATTTATACCACTTTCCAAATATCTGAAAAAAGGGTTTGACGCAAAAAAGTAGAAACCCACCTTCATATATTTGTTTATAACATTGTAATTAATAACTCACTAAAATTATGACCATTCAATTTAATTTTATTTGATATATTCCTAATATAACATTTGTAGGCATAAAACATAGGAAACAATTTAATTTCTCAATTTTAAAAGAGTTTTTTCCATACAATTTAATTTCTCAATTTTAAAAGAGTTTTTTCCATACACTGCTTTAAAATGTTGTCTTCTACAATTTTATAAAGCATAAATTGTTATGTATGGAGACCACTTCCATTTGAAAACCTACCTTCATATAAATATGTCACATCATGAAAAATCTAAATTTCATTGATATAATTGCATAGATGTTTCAGAAATATATATTCTAACCAGGAAAAAAGTACAACGTCTTAATAGAAAAAAAAAATGGAACATATATTTTGATTCCTATAATTTGTTTAGAAAATAAATTGAAAATACAATAATTTGTTGTCGTATTCAGGTATGTGGGCTTAAATGGTCTCATGATGATAGAGAACTAGCATCGGGTGGAAATGATAACCAACTTTTGGTGTGGAATCAGCACTCCACACAGCCACTCCTTAAACTGACCGAACACACGGCGGCGGTCAAGGCAATCGCGTGGTCGCCTCACCAGAGCAACCTCCTGGTCTCCGGTGGCGGCACCGCCGACCGGTGCATCCGTTTCTGGAACACCGCCAATGGCAGCCAACTCAACCATGTTGATACTGGTAGCCAAGTGTGTAATTTAGCATGGAGCAAGAATGTGAATGAACTTGTTAGCACTCATGGGTACTCCCAAAATCAGATTATGGTGTGGAAATATCCCACATTGGCTAAGGTATTGCATAATTTTTTTAAGTAATTTTGGTTCTCGAGTATAGCTGGTTTTTGCAAATTTGGGACTCCTTTGCTGTTCTTGTTACGTTTTTTGGACCAAAATTGCAAAAATTAGCTACACTTGTGGACCAAAAATAGTCATTTTACTTTGAACAAGAAAAAAAAGACCTTACAAAAACTCAAATAAGGACCAAAATTGCAAAAAGTTTACTTACTCAGGGATCAAATACGTAATTTACTCTAACTTTTTTAGGACGAGTTATATTTTTGGTCCAAAAAAGTTTTCCTTTATCATCATTTGAGGTTTTTTGTCCCATAATTTAAAGAAGGGAAGTAGTATAATTGGTTTTTGCAATTTTGATCCAAGAAGACAAAAAAAAAACGTTACAAAAACCTCAAACTTTAAAAATTGCAAAAGAAAACTTGTTTGGAGAAAAAAATGCAAAAACCGGCTATATTCAGGGACTAAAATGTATCTTCAAGGAGGAATCTGGTGTTATTTTATAGAATATAAATTTATTTGAACAATTTTGGTGAATTTTATAGGTTGCGACTCTGACGGGACATAGTATGAGAGTATTGTATCTAGCAATGTCACCGGATGGTCAGACAATTGTGACGGGTGCAGGGGACGAGACTTTGAGATTTTGGAATGTCTTCCCATCTGTTAAATCTCAGGTACCTATTTCTAAAATTATATTGTTATTATTGGTAAAAATATTTAGATTGTAAATATTGTTGTTTTTTTTTTTGTTGTTGCAGGCACCTGTGAGGGACTCTGGACTGTGGTCATTGGGGAGAACTCAAATCAGATGATGATGATACAGCAGAAGATGAGGGATTGTAAATTATGGTTTTATCAAAATAGTAGAAAAATATACATGCATATAATACATGCACATACTAAGTTTTCATTTGATGATAGGGTTTTTTTGGGTCTATACTGGCGATAACAATAACTTTTTAGTGCCTTTGAGATAAATATCATTAAATATTTCAGTTTTGTCCTATCAATAAGAAAAACCCCTTCATTATTTATTTATTTATTTATATTTTTTGAGTTTTTACGGCTTGACCATTTTTCCATGTTTTACAAAAAAAGTATTACAAAAGTGGTAAATTAATACACGGGGTTTAATATTCAACTCCTTAAATTTAAGGGTTTAATATCAAGTGAATTTAAAAGTGTTGTTACAAAAGTATTAACAAAATCAGACGTTTTATATAGAATAAGAAATTAAATATTCTCCTACATTTTCTTTCTCCTTATATTTCTAGTCACATGAAATGTGACTATTTAGATAAAATTAATGATATTTTAGGACATATACATGAAAAAAAAAATATGACATTCAACTTTAAACTATTTAAAAATTGTCAATAAAAAATATTTCTCTTTTCATTAAGTAAAACTTGCAAGAAAGATCTTAAGAGTTTTTATAGTTTTACCCTATAATTTACCTTATTTTACCAAGGATCCGTGATTAATGCAAATCTTCTTTATTTACAAAAATGTATAATTAACGCTACTTGAATTACATGTCTGTAACTAGGACAATACTCTTACTTTAGCTTATTTTAATTATATTTTTTTCCTACTCATCTTCCTACCGATATCAAATACATGTGTCATATTTAATGAAATTAATGAGATTTTAATCCATCTGTTAACATTTAATATGTGCAAGAGAATAGATAGGAAAAAAATGTAAAATAATATTTAATCTCTTTATTTTTCAATCTTCTATTGCAAATTTATAAATCAGATTCTTGAAATAATAAACTATAAAAAAATCACCACATTGAACAAACAAACAACCTAAGGATTCCCAATACATAATAATAATAATAATAATAATAATAATATCAAATACATGTGTCACAATTAATGAAATTAATGAGATTTTAATCCGTTTGTCAACATTTAATATGGGTAAGAGGATAGATAGGAAAAAAATATAAAATAATATTTAATCTCTCTATAATATATTTTTCAATCTTCTACTGCAAATTTATAAATCAAATTCTTGAAATAATAAACTATAAAAAAATCACCACATTGAACAAACAAACAACCTAAGGATTCCCAAAACATAATAATAATAATAATAATAATAATAATAATAATAATAATAATAATAATAATAATTCTTGAAATAATAAACTATAAAAAAATCACCACATTGAACAAACAAACAACCTAAGGATTCCCAATAATAATAATAATAATAATAATAATAATAATAATAATAACTAGCAAAGAACTCGCGGCTACGCTGCTTTTAGGTAATATGGGAAAAATCGGCAAACTTCTTTTAGGTAATATGGGAAAAATCGGCAAACTTTAAAAAATATGCGCTGAAAGTGTAAATCACCACAAATAGGAGAGAAAGTCGACAACCTCTAAAATTAGATGTCAAAAGTGTAAAACAACCAAAAGAAGGGATACTGGTGGAGAAAATCCAAAAATGTTGTGGCAATAATGTGAAAGTTGCAAAAGTTGGGAACATATGATAGCAAAATTCTAAAGGACGTTTTTTGTGTTTTTTATGTCAAAATGTAAAAGTTTTGACTACAAGGACGAAAAGTATCAAATTCATTAAAGATTTGTGGAAAAAACACAAAAATATAAAAGTTTTCCCTACAAGGATGAAAAATGTCAAAGTTACTAAAGATTTGTGGCAAAACCCTAAAAACACAAAAACTTAATCGAAACACAAAAATATAAATTTTTTTACTTTAAGGACTAAAAGTGTCAAATGTAATAAACATTCGTGGCAAAAACCTAAAAACATAAAAGTTACTATTACTAACTTCCTTTAAATTTAATATATATATATATATATATATATATATATATATATATATATATATATATATATATATATATATATATACATACATTACAGCCCCACCTAAGCTTAGGTACTAAACCTCTTGAAAATACATTGTTTTACTATATAAAGATTACGGTTAATGGATTCACGATTAATACTTCAAGATGTAAATTCAAGATCGACACAGTAGGGTTTAGGGTTTAGAGTTTAGGGTTTAGGGTTTAGGTTTATGTTTATGTTTAGGGTTTAGGTTTTAGGGTTAAGGTTTAGGGTTTAGGGTTTAGGGTTAGGGTTTAGGGTTTAGGGTTTAGGATTTAGTGTTTAGATTTAGGGTTTAGGGTTTAGCTTTAGTGTTTAGTGTTTAAATTTAGGGTTTAGGTTTAGGTTTAGGGTTTAGTAATGTTCACTTGGATGAAGTAATAAACGATAATTAAGGAAAGAAAACGGAGATGATAAAACGATAATGAAATAAAGAAATGTTATGGAGAATGATATATTTACCTAGTGAAACCAAACCGGGTCTATTTAGCATGTTAAAAGGACATATTTTAGAGGTTTAATACCTAAGTTTAGGTGGGACTGTAATGTATATTCCCTATCCCATATATATATATATATATATATATATATATATATATATATATATATATATATATATATATATATATATATATATAATAACAACTGCACTTCCAACGTCTTAGTAACAACAAAGTATTTGTCCTTAAAAGAGGTTTGATGGTATTTTTTTACAAAATTGCAAAAATAGTCCATGTAGTATGTATTTTTTGGGGTTTTAGTCATAACTACGACTTTTTTGGATTGATGGTCCTTTAAAGATAGTTTCGTTGGGTTTTTAGTCCCTCAATAAACTGAAATGACCAAATTGCCCTTATTATATTTATTTTCCATTTTACTTTTTTTTTCTATAAATATTTATATATAAAAAATAGGGGCCTCTCTCTCTCTCTCTCTCTCTTAAGAAAACCTGTTGAATTCTTTTCTTCCTGTCCACCGTGGTTTACACAAAAAGGTGAAGCATGTCTTTGTCTCTTTCTTTTGAACCTATCCACCACAACTCCACCTTATATCACCGCCATTAAAATCCGTCAAGCAAGCCTCAAAACACCACCATCTACTGCCTTCCTCCGGTTTAGGGAGCTTGCCACCAAAAACCATCAAGAATCATCGCTGCCTCCATCAATAACCACCACCGGTGGCTTTGATCACCGTGAATCGCCACTAAACACCATTAAACCTCATCCCATCTCCTACTACCTCCCTCTCGACGACCTACTGCCCAGAAAACGAAGAAGATAGCGAGACAGCCAAGGCCTGCCACCTACGACCATCCACCGCTGCCATTACTGTAGAGTTCCGGCTGCCACCGCCAGAAGCCATTGCCCCTGCTGCTTTTCATTCACGGACTCAACTGTTTTCCGGTCACCACCAGCCGCTTCTTTCTTTCCCTCGTCTTTCCCGGTGAGCCTAAACAAGGACGAAGCAACAGAAGGCTGCTGGAGCAGCCTCTGCCGTCGGAGCTCTTTCCTCCACCAACAAATGTCGTCGTCACCGCTACTTCTTCCCTCCGTCGTACCCATCTCCGTTCGCCTCCATCCTCATCGAGCTCGTCGGAACTGGAAGTGGAAGCAGCGAAGCTGCCATCACCGCCCATTGTCACTGCTACTGTAGAGCTCCGGCACCGCCATATCCTGTTACGATCTAGGTGGGTAAACTGGGAATATGTCCGGTTCTTCATCTTGTTTGTATTCTTCTAGGTTGTCCTCCGATTCATCAATCGGAAGGGCCCTCTTCCCATGTCTCCGGTGATCCACCTTGATCGGTCTTTAGAGAGCTTGAGAAAGAGAGGGAGAGTGAGATCGATAACGAGAGCCTAGAGTGAGAGAGAGGCCTATTTTATTATTAATAAAACATTAAATTAAATAGAAAAAAAAATATAAAAAACATATCAAGAGGACAGTTTAGTCATTTTAATTTTTGAAGTGACCATTTTCACATATAAACTAGTCTAAAAGGACCAATAATCCAAAAAAGTCAGAGTTTGGACTAAAATCCTAGAAAAATGCATATTTGTCCTTTTTTTTTTTTTTTTTTTTTTTTTTTTTTTTTTTTTTTTTTTTTTAATTATGATTCTTAAAGGAGGTCTATTGCATATATGTCTTTTTCAAGCAGACAAGCATCGAAAATATGAAATCTTTGAAACCAAAGATCAAATCTTTCTCAAGTTACAACCATATAGACTCAAGTCTCTTTGAAAACATCACAATCAAATGGTATCCGCAAGATTTTAGGGACCTTCAAAGTGTGTTGCAAGTAAGGTAGAATGCTAATGGAAAGAAAGGAATTATCATTAAATGGAAGGATTTACCCTTATTCGAGACTATGTGGGAAGACTTTCAAGCCTTCAAGGAGTCGTTTACTGCCTTTAATCTTGAGAACAAGGTGAAGGTCTTGGGGGGGGGGGGGGGGGGGGGGGGTGGTTTAATTGATGCTAGGTCACCTGTCTTGTCTATACTTAGGCTAGAAGGAATAACGGAGGGGTAGCTTAGTCTTTTTGCTGCTTTTAGTCGGTTAAGATGTCCAAAGTTTGTTAGAAAGGTGAGGAGAACTATAAAAAACAGAAGTGAAGTGTTGGTGGTTCATTCTGGAAATTAGTATACAGAGAATTGGAGAGACTTTCCCCTATCAAATGGAGAAAATCATGCAATAACACTTAATTCAGTTTTTTGTACACAATTTCTCTATTTTCATTTTACAAATTTCTATTCTAGTCTATCAGTGTTCACTTCCTTCTCCTCTCTGTTATCTATGTATTTTATAACATAGTCTATTTGATTGTTGTTACCTATTTCATTACATTGTGAAATTCATAATTTCCACTTTCCAAGTTTCCAGGAAGCGTTATAGGTATCAAGCATCTGCTTGAAGCCATGGTTGGTTTGTTAAGTCATCATAAAGGAAACCATTTCAATTAATTATTGATATAAAGAAAAGTTGAATTTTATTTCTTTTTTCCTTTTCACATAAAGCAACAATGTACAATGCTCTCCTCAATTAGTACATTTCCTTAACTTTTATCAAGGATATCTCCAAGTCTCTATTCAATCTATACATGGTATTATAACAAATCCAATTGTAATTACATTTTTTCTTTTGGCTATCAAACCATTCGTTGACAAAACAAAAAAATGGAGTAAAATCACTGCGTAAAACTGAACTTAAAGCCAATGATAGAAAACCTCTGGTTTCTTGCTTGTTTGCTGGTTAAATGTGTCTGTGTCGTCGTCATCCCTCTCCATCACTGTCATGATTGGGGAATTGTTTACAGATGGTGACGCCATTGATCTCTGACCCTCAGTAAAAACAGTATTAGGCTGAATCCCGGAGTTTTTCTTCATAGATTCAATCTTGTTTTTAACAAAACTGATTTTAGCCTCCATGGATGATGCTAATTCACGTAATTCGATTTCGGAGAGATTGTCCAGAAAATCAAACCAAGTTGGAAATTTTTCTTCAATGTTGTTCTTCTTGGCGTTAAGGAGTTCTTTCTCCATCTTGATCTTTGTGTCATTGAAGTAATCTGACAAACCATAACAGCGATTTTTCTCAGGTGCAATACTGCGATTTTGAACATAACGATTGACCAAACTGTTGAATGTATCAGCATCGGGAGAGAAGATCTCTGGTTTTTGATGATCATTAGCGCAAATGATCATGGCGATATCGACATCACAGAGGGTTGCGAGTTCGTTAGCTTTCTTTATGATGCCCTGTTTTCTTGTTTCGAAAGTGAGATTGCGTTTCTTCACATCGTTGATGAATTCCATGGGAACCTTCGGTGGAGCCATTGCTTTGAATCTTTTGATAACAACACGATGCATACATCAATTTAAACAGAAGGATGTAGCAATAATCCAGTCATCATAATAACTGTTTAAAATTTTATAAGAGAGAGAGAGAGAGAGAGAGAGAGAGAGAGAGAGAGAGAGAGAGAGAGAGAGAGAGAGAGAGAGAGAGAGAGAGAGAGAGAGAGAGAGAGCAGGGCCGGGACAACACGATTGGAGGCCGGGGGCAAAATAAAAAATGGGCCCTTTCAAAAAATTTATGTATTCGTATATTACACTATTTTATACATACATAAAAATACATTTAAATTCGTACACCATAGAATGGGGAAAACTAAAAATACAATGCTATTAGAAGTATTAAAATACTAAAGTCTCATCCTCTTTGTTTATTCATTAACTTGTTCAGTTCTGTTCTTGTATATAAGTTGTTGACCTCCAACTGAAGTAGATTTATCATCGACAAAAAGTTGTTAGGTGAATTGCTTAAATCCAGAATACTTGTTGTTGTTAATAACCTAGAAGTAGTTGAAAAAACTATACAACAACAGAAAATTCTATACATATCAAAAACATAGAAATAAAAATAAAAAAAAGTATCATTCATAAATCAAAAATAAGAATATTAACATTACAAATCGAAATTACGCAATAAAGTTCAAGAATTGTCTCTAACTCAAAAATATTAACATTTGATTATGTCTCTAACTTGAACAACCTCATAAAAATTGAATTTCAAAAAAGAATAAGAAATTTCAAGAGGTATAGAACATACAGAGATTCACAGTCATATTATTATAAATCAATTTCACCTCTAACAGTCGATTCTGAAAACTGAACCTTCAAATTTCTAGAAATTGAGAAAGAAATCCAATTGAAGCAATGACCGGAACTCTGAATTCAAATCTCTAGGCCAGATTCCTAAAATAAATCAAATAACCTGATTACCTTCCCATTGGTGCTATATTAGAAAAAGGAAATCGACAACAAGAAGGGAAACAATAGAGTTTCTCATTTTCTGAAATCGTGAGAAGAGCGAGACACAATCAGTCTCTCAATTCTAAAATAACATTCGATTCACTAATGGTTGTTGTGGACGAATTCAGAAAATCAGAAAAGAATGAAAGAAATCGATTAACTTGAAATCTTGTATAAGAAATAGAAGAATGGTCGTTAACTCTTGCTTTTGGAGAAGACGTCGTTTGGATTTTCCATGGCAATGTTTGGATTTTCTGTAGAAATCTGACTATTGAAGAGTTACGACGCCTTGGAATTAGGACACATGCCAGGTAAGTCTCATTCTCTCCCACGCTCCATCTTTTGGATTAGTTCCTGATCAGAGTATTGGGGTTTGAAGTAGTCCAATTGGCTAAAAAGTAATGGGCTGTTAATATATAACCAAAATAACAAGTTAAAAATTGGGGCCCTGTAGCATTTGGGGCCTGGGGCGGTCGCCCAGCTTGCCCATGCCTATGGGCCGGCCCAGAAAGAGAGAGAGAGAGAGAGAGAGAGAGAGAGAGAGAGAGAGAGAGAGAGAGAGAGAGAGAGAGAGAGAGAGAGAACCAGTAAGTTTGACCTCGATGAAGAAGAAAACGAGAGAGATTAGCACGAAGGAATGCAATTAATTCAAATATTGATTATTCAAAATGAAAACGGTTGGTTTATACAGTTGGGAGAATCAGTAATTAAAATTAAACGAGATGAACTATTTTTTTAAGAGAAATTAAATTCCCAACCTCCTATTATGCCTATAAATATTCATACTTACATTTATATAAGGACACACCCTAGGAATGGATTTGATTCATACCCAGACTAGTCCTACCTCAACTTCTAACTTAAGGAAGTAGCTAGCCGCTGTTGCTATGCCGTGTTTGACGATTGTTGCTAGAATGAATAGCCAAATCAAGGGAATGAATCAAAGTTTTTTTCCGGGTATAAAAGAGGTTTCAGTTCTGATTTAGACTACGTACGAGGCATAGGATGGATAGGCACCAAAGACCAACAGCAAAAGAATAACCTAATTCTCTTAGTCAAGGTAGGGGTTTAGATCTCATCATGCCTTTTTTTTTTTTGCATCATTTCACCAACCCTACTCACCTTCCTCCTTCTGCTCTTGCTTGCCACTCCATTAATTATTATCAAGCGTAATTTTCTATACTCAATACAATTATGACAAAAATATTTTTTTTTAATTAACTCATTAATACTATATTAGGAATATATCAAATAAAATTAAATTTATGATGATTTTTCATAATTTTATTGGGTAGAAATAATTATAGACATAAAAGGTATGAGGTAATTTAATTTCTTATTTTCTTAATATAAAATATTTTCCGGATCAATAATTAAAATTAATCTAATCATATAAAGAGTGCTATTTTCTTTTGATTAAAGATAGTGTTTTATGTAGAAAAATTTCATTATTTTGAGATTTTTTTTATAAAGTCATAAATTATTTTTTTAATAGAAAAGTCTCGATTATTTGATATATTTTTTTTTATAAATTAACGAAAAAAAATTCTTTTTATTTTATCAGTAAATAACAGATTATCTTGTAAAATTAAATATTTGAGATTTTCTGTTAAAGAAAAAAGTCAAGACTTTATCGAATTTTTTTTCCTAAAATAGAGAGAATTTTCTGCATAAAACCCTTAAAAATACTTGTAAAGTTTTCTATCTATGACTCGCCGTGGGTTATTTTCATAACAAAAAAAAGTTATTCTAAGGCATCCACAATCCACCACATCATCCACTAAATACATATATAACATCACCTACAACTCATTAAACAACTATTCAATCCTAATCGTCATTTTATTCCTTCTATTGAATCATTCAATGATCATTCAACTCTACTTCATCTCATCACCCACACTCATGGGCGTATCTAACATATAAGAAGGTAGGTCCTAGAACCTACCTAAAATTAGAATTTCATTTATAATATATATACCACAAAAATTAGGAACTACCTTAGAAAAAATAAAGGACATACATTGAGTTTGTTTTTCTAAAAAATGTCTTAAAAAACCATTTTAAAAGGGCAAAAAATAAGTTATATGAGGCATTTGTGCTGTTAAATATATAGAGTTAAATATAATATATAGTTTTTATCAAACAATAAGGTATCAATCCACTAATAATCAACTAATTTTTCATTAAATCGTTCGGTTTTTTCAATAATATTTCAGTCGGTTTTTTAAAAAAATTTAATTGGTAGTGGCTGATCGGTTTTTTCAGTTATATTTCATTAAATCGTACACGACCCGACCCGACCCCTCACAAGTGTTGTTGATTTTTTTATCGGCTTCACTTAATTTGGGAACCACCTTATATTTTGTTCTAGATTCGCCACTGCCCACACTCCATTCAACTCTTATTTAATCCTAATCATCATCATATCCACCTCTTATAGTACTTGCATTGTGGATGCTCTAAGAATGAATCCTAGGCTGGTGCGAGCGGAGCGGGAAACGGATGCGAGGAAGGCAACCGCACACAACCACACAATATTGGGTATGCGGTTCACCGGGTGTGGGATCGGAGTGAGGGGAGGCTACCCAGCCCCTTTCACTTCTTCTGATTCTTCAATTTTTTTCCTTATGGGAAAAGGCCTCCCAACGGCTAAATCTAATATATATATATATATATATATATATATATATATATATATATATATATATATATATATATATATATATATATATATATATATATATATATATATATATATATATATATATATATATATATATATATATATATATATATATATATATGGTTAGGTTCATGTGAGACGACCTAATTTTGTGAGACCGTGAGACGCATTTTTTTTTATTTTTTTTATTTTTATTTTTTTTAGTTAATTCAAGTTCCGAAAATAATATTTAAAAAAAGAATTTTTAGATTTTTCCATTTATTATGCATTTTAAAATTATTTTTTAGAATATATACAGTGTAATATTCTATTAGAATATTTCACGTATTTTTCAAAAACAAATGAATTTTTTTTTATTTATTTTTAGTTAATTCAAGTTCCGAAAATAATATTTAAAAAAAAGAATTTTTAGATTTTTCCATTTATTTTGCATTTTAAAATTATTTTTTAGAATATGTCAGTGTAATATTCTATTAGAATATTTCACGTATTTTAAAAAAAAAACAGATTTTTTTTATTATTTTTATTATTTTTTTAGTTAATTCTAGTTCCGAAAATAATATCTAAAAAAAGAATTTTTGGATTTTTCCATTTATTTTGCGTTTTAAAATTATTTTTAGATTTGGTCTCACGGTCTCACAAAATTAGAATAGTCTCAAATGAACCTGAACCTATATATATATATATATATATTACTTATAACGGTTAGAATTTGAATATATACATTCATACACATACACATACATATCACCCTATAAATACCACATTTCTTTCACCATCAAAATCACACATTCTTCTATCATTTCTTCTCCATTTCTTAAAAAAATGAACCCTAAAAATCCAACTCCAAAATCTGATAGAAGAAAAACCAATGTTTCAAGCTCAACTACCCAACTCGAAACATTTCCGCCTTTGATCCATCCCAAGTGGTTTATCGTCCCCCACTTGACACCCGCATTCAATCCCCTGCATAATTTCAATACCAAAATGTTAAACAATACTATCCCATGCAAATACCAGATGTTAGTCCTAATATGTTCAACAACTTTTTCCTTTTCCTGATCAACTTTCACCAAATCAACCCCAAAGCCAAACTCACTCTAATAATCTCAAACCCAAAGCCAAAATTTACCCTTTGATTCTCAACCACAAAACCAAAGCCCTGATGAGTCGAACAACAAAATTGTACGGGAAACTCAACACCCCTCACGCGAAAAGGAAACCAATAAACGCAAGAGAAGACAAAGCAGAAGTTTCAAGTATGGACTCCCCAAGAAGAGCTAGTGTTGACACAATATTGGGCAAACATTTAAAAGGATTCAGTGCATGGAAATGCACAAGCGCATGAAAATTTCTTGCTATGCATTATTAAATGATTTCACAAGGAATTGGATAAAGATGATGAGTACCGTACCAAACCAACTTAATTCAAGCTTTCAAGAAATAGCAGAGGTGTTTCGAAGATGAACGAGTTGTACAACAACCTAAAAATCCAAAGGAGAAACAGTCAAGGAGATAATAAATTCTTCAAGAGGCTTTGTATTTGTTTTATGAGCAAACGGGAAAGATATTCAAGTTTAACGAGAATTGGAAATTGTTAGCTCTTAGTCCAAGGATGAAAAAAATATGAAGCTAACTTCATACAAGGAGGAGCACAATCAAAAAGAGCAAAAACAAGCTCTAATGGATACACAAATTCTTCTGATGCTCGTGTCAGGCTAGGTTTAAATGAGGCCGGAAAACTCAAGATAGAAGAAATTGTGCAACCAATGGGTAGGGACAAATCAAAAAGGAAGGGAGTGAGTCTTCTTCCAACGCATCTAATTTCAGCATAGATGCAGACAAAATGCAGAAAATGATGGTGTTGAGAGAAGAACTTATGATTAAGAGATTATGGCGCAAAATTTAAGTTAATCTCATGGATCTTAGTATAGATCAACAATAATACATTTGCGAAATTATAAAGGAACGTAGCTGCAATATACATTAATAAACATAAGCAAGCTTAAAGATACTTGTTGAATCGTAACATGGTTTGCAATCAAACACAAGTTAGTAAATGATAAACAAAAAAGTATATGATAACGAAGATAAGGAGATTTGTATTTCAAAATGAGAAAATTACAACGAAAGTAAGATCAAATACACTCCTATCGATCAACAAGATCATCTATTTATAAGAAAAAATAGTACATGTCTACAACTGGATAATATAAAAGTAATACTGATATAGACAACCATGCTTCCTACTCATGGAACTAGCAAAACCAACCTAACACTCTTTTTCAAAGAAGGTTACCATTACTATGATACTTTGGTATCACAAAAAACAAACTCTATTTAACTCTTTGCTAAGTTTCCTTTATTGTTTTTCGCCTTCACAAACTTTTCGATACATCAAAACAAGCAAATCTTCGGCATGTCAATACTAAACATCTACTTGCTTCATCAATCAACCAAGTCTTTGCTTTCACACTAATCACCTTAGTTGTCAAGGGTCTCTTTCATATGTCAACAATTTCCCCTAAGTGGCCTTGCAACTAATATACTTCACTTGTCAAGTTTGAAAAACTTGATAAGCAATCACCATAACTTCCTCACAACGAACACCCTTTTGATTCTTCTTGTGATTTCAAACTTCACTTCATTAGTAGTGAATTTTGATTTTTCAGTGAGCTTGAGGATGTATTCTAGTTGTTTCTTGTTGTATCTATGAAATGATTTTGCAGGGAGGAAGTTCTTTTTGGTATCATTGGCAGTTCTGAAGATGACACCGAGATCAAGGTAGTTGGTGGCCCCACAATTCATTTATTGAGTTCCTTTAATGATCATTGTTGGATACTCTAATGAAGGGAGATCGTCTTGATTTGCAAGTACTGAATGAATCTCAACATCAATTATTTCAAAGTCACATACAAGAGACTTAACAAAGTTGCAGGCTCTCTCTTATGATGGCTTCATATTTTGATGCTTTTCAATTTTGAAGTTGAACACCCTCACAATCACAAAGATTTCTTTAGGATTAATTGATAGAAAGTCTGCCTATGTTCTATAGTATTGTTTTCTAAAACGCATGAGAGTGTACTAGTAGAAGGTTGCATTCTTGAATGGCTGGGGTTTGTAGGTTTTGACTGCTTCGAGAGCATCATTTGACCATATGTATTCTATCTTCTTTCCATGTTTATTGTGGAATTGATTAAGTCTCTCAAATTCCATTAGCAATCTACATGACTCTGGAATTCTTTGATTGAATTCCTCGAAGACTTGACAGAAGCATGCATTGGGAGATAGAGGAATATCCCACAACATATCGGTTTAAGTTGCAACATTGGTCAAATGAGGGACATAATCTTCATCCACTAGGTTTTGGAAGGGATTTACCCAGGTCTGAATCATAGATTCATATATTTAGATGTTAAATCCTTACGTTTTCTAGACTTCTTTTGCTAACTTAGCAGCTCTCCAATCAACTTTTCTTTGACTTATAGTTGGAGAGTCATTTGATTTATCTAAAAACACAGAGAGATCAAACTTGTTTCTTTACGAGGCAAAGTTTTTTCAGAGATTATAGTGGATTAGGAGTCCGAGTCTTTGGAGGAGGTGTTTGTGATTTGCGAGGAGGAGGAGTTGGAGTTTTCCGAGGAGGAAGAGTTAGAGTTCTTTAAGGAGAGGGTGACTTGGAAATTTTATCTGAGGAGTTGACTTCAACAAGGGCCTTTCCCCATTTCAAAGAAGAAGGCTTAGACTTCTCCTCAAACCATTCCTTTAATTCCTCAAGTTTCTTGAAGGTTTTAGAGAGGTTGATCGACATCTTTCCACTTACATCATTGGTCGCCATCATGCTAGGACTCTTAATTTAGTCGTAGATGTCCTTCGAGACCATAATAAGGATGCAATTTAATGTTTCCCTTGTTGATATTGATCACCTTAAGACTTAGATCATTTGTTAAAGTTCAACATACCCAACTTCATAACTTTGTGGGTCCCATCAAACAAGTATTTCTTCTTCTGTTTTTTCTCTTCAGTCACCTTCATGAGATTTTCTTTCAACTCCTTAATCTCTTCTAGAAATTCCTCTTCTTTCTTAATGAACTGATGATGGTCTTGTTGTCTGGGGACATCCAAGTTTCTGATGGCCATTTCAATGTGTAGAAGGACACGCTCAATAGTAAATTTTTCTATGGCTTCAATATCCTAAATCCTTTGTTCCAAAGTTTGTAGTGTTGCATTATAGGGGATGTATGATGGCTAAACAGTAGATATTGAGATCAGGATCTGATCAATCTTCCCTTTTAGATCAAGGAATTCCTTCCATGAAATGGTTGACTTCTTCTTTTTATTTGGCTTTGGCTTTGAAGTGGAGTGTTGAAATCCACTTGATTCATCTTCATCAATGAACATTTGATAATCTTCATTATTGCCATGTTTTCATACTTCATCATTATCTTCGTCAAGATCAAATCCACAAGCAGGTTCATCACAAAGTTGAACCTTAGTGCCATCATCATTTGAATCCTCATCTTTGATTGGTTTATTCACTACTTTTGTTCCTCCGGCTAGGTTTCTCGTCCCTTCATAAGCTCTTCACGTTGTTTGTTCCAACATTTCAACCCAGTTGTTGTTCATTTCCAAGTCATATATAGTTTTGGCATTGTTTACAAAGTTGGCCCAATAAACAACAACATGGCGATTTTATTCTTATTTTTGCTGTTTTGATTGAGTTTGTCTAGATTTTCTTGCTTATACTGCTCGTTTAAATGCTTCCAACTTCTTTTGACCTTCTTATGTGCTTGGGTGATACTTGGACCAACTATCATCTAAAACATAACCATTGAAACAAATTACCACTGGGGTATCCCTCGGGTTCAAGGATCCTTGCACATTGGTGCTCCCCGTACCGATTCCTCTTGTGGGTAATGTTGGCGGTATAGGTTTTGCAGAACTTACTCAGTCTCCGTAGTCTTGAACCAAGTTTGGCCTTGGTTCCGTTCTGGATAGGGCCTTTAAAAAAAGGACCTTACGGTGCACTATGTGTTTGATGTGTATGTGTTATTGAAAGAAAGATGGATTTCAGCTCCTCGAGAGTGAAAACATGCAATTGTTGAATCCTAAGAACCTTAGGATTTTTTACGACTTTAGGATTCTCTTGGAATCCTGAATAGACTATATTCCCATGTGTGTGATATGAACCATTATACTTTCTATAGATGAGTGTACATATGGGTTTTTGATAGGTGATTCATTGTGGAATCAAACTACACTTGGAGTTTTTTGAGAGACTCTAGTGGTTTGCTTAGTTCGCTTTTGGCTTGGTGGGGTAGGGAGCTTCAACTTTCGCTTGCGAAAGAGATCTTCAAAATTGGATTGTTCAAGCTCTACAATATCAATGTGATCTATCACATTGATAGGTTCATCATTGATGATGGGCTCTTCAGTGAAGATTGGCTCTGTAGTGTGAGTAGGCTTTGTAGTATGTCTTGGTTATATGGTATTTACCGGGTCTTTAGTATGCATTCGCTATGTGGTATCTTTGGAGGCTCAAGTACATGTCTTAACAATCTTGGATGGAATAGACTTTCTCTTTGATTTTATTTTGGTTCGGCTAGATTTTGGTTTAGAGACAGGTTTATCAGTTTGCAGTGTGGGGCTAGACGGGGTAGAACGACACGATGTTGTATCATTCATTGCCTAAATATGGTCGGTTACAACATGGTTGGATAGTCCTATCTCTGTCAAAATGTGCATAGACAATTTTCTATTAGGACCAAAAATAGATTGATCTTAGGATAGATAATACCCTTTCAAGTCTCTGTAGGAGAAGAGATTGATGTTGTTGTCCATACTTACTTGGACATCTGTGTGCAGATCATTGATGCATAATAACGAGAACCTTGTTCAGGTTACTTTAGTCAAGCCTTCTCTAGGTGCTTTTTTGCTGATGTAAGTGAGCAATTCATCCTAAAGGATGGTTCCCTAGTCGACGGCTTCACCCGGGAAAGTACTCCATAGTAGGTCCAAGAATTGTTTGCCCATTGCGCCATTCCATATGTTCTACCATATAGACACTGAATTAACTCGTGACACAAAAATTTCCACACCGCCGATAGCTTTCCCTTTTTGAAGTCGACGATACTCTTGATATTTTCTTGATATGCCTGTAACAACCCAAAAATCACGACTAAAAATTTCGTTTGAAAACGTTACCAAAACCAATTTTATAAAAACCATAACATATGTCATCACATAAATTCAAAATATTAATTCCAAAACATGCTCTTATTATCAGAGTAAACATCCTAGGTTGTCTAACTATGGTGTGTGCACTGCAATCTTCCCAAGCTCCTTTTCTGAAAACTGAATACCTGAAACCAAAAACTGAAACTGTAAGCACAAAGCTTAGTGAGCTCCTTCAAACTACCACATACCATAGAATAACATATAAAGCACATACTAGGCCTTGCCCACTACATCGGACCAAGGTCCTAACTAACTGGGGCCTTGCCCCCTTCATCGGACCGAAGTCCGGACTAACTGCATCGGACCGAAGTCCAGAAATGACTGGGACCTTGTCCCCTGCATCGGGCCAAAGTCCGGACTAACTGCATCGGAACGAAGTCCGGAACTGACCGGGACCTTGTTCCCTGCATCGGACTGAAGTCCGGGCTAACTAAACATAACATAGCATAAACATATCAACTATCATAAACACATATACTACATACTGCATCGGACCAGAGTCCGGAACACATAACACGAACCATGCTTGAATCACAAAGACATCAAGCACTCTAACTACTGCATTAGACCGAGGTCCGGAACTACTGCTAACTAAACGGTCCGACATTGTGTCCTTAGACCCGTTCCTACTGGAAGGAAACTCACCTGCACTGCTGAATTTTTTGCTAATACCCTTCTGACTGCTATCTGACAACTCCCGAACTGCTGCTCCAATAGCTCCCCGATCTCAAAGATAACCTCCCACTGAAGAATAATCCAAATCTCTGCAAAGCCCCTTGCTCCAAGCTTCTTGATCTTCAATATCTCTTCACAAAATCTCTTATCTAGGTTCCAATTTGCTTCCAAAGTCTCTCACTCACGATTTAGGGTTTCTGGATCTCAAAAGGGGAGTAAAGAGGTTGGGGAAGGGATGTAATGTTCTTTATATGTGGCACAACTCCCGGGATTAGGGTTTTTCTCGCCCAGACCAGACTCGCCGAGTCCATTCGCCGACTCGTCGAGTTGGTCACTTACTCTATGACCCGGATCCCGCTCCGACTCGTCGAGTTCCTCCCTGGGCTCGACGAGTTGACTCTTGACTTAGAGCTTTTCCTTTCTTTTCTTGGTCTTTCTGATTCTAGGTGTTGCAACTCTCCCCCACTTAAACTAGACTTCGTCCTCGAAGTCCGCTACGGCCAACTACCTCACAAACCACATACAACTTACCACCAACTGTGCACTTAGCTTATCCGATTGAATTTCTTGAAAATGTCGTATCCCGAATAACCTGATCATTACCATCCTCCAATGCACCACTTTTTACCTAACCGGAAATCCCATCGGTACTCCCAGTACACCTACGGCTGCTACACAAGGGGTTTACCCCTTTACCCTACACCACCACTGACCTTTCCGAGGCAACTCCCCACAAGCCACAAACCTTTCAAATATCCTCCAATTCCCTGCTGAGCTAAAACTCCGGCCACTCCCAATGCCGACCACCACACCATTACTCACGAAATAATACCACATGCAATGCTCCAGTACTGAAATCTCCACTCCATGCGAGAACTCAGACAATCCAACGAGAAACAGATCCCTCTCTGCTATGGTCAAGACTCAACAAGAACTATGTAACCGTTATGAGATTACCTGATTATGCGGTGAGCAACTTAGCATCACCTGCCAACTTGAACGACATGGTCGCCTCCAAAAGCATACCCAACCTTTTCATGACCACGAAGATCAACCCCGGGGTTCTAAAACCCAAAAAAGAAACGAGTACCTTTCAACATGATCACATTGACTCCTTCTGAAATCTGCTTTCTTGAGGTAGTCTGTGACATCCCTATTTTCACGGCCAGAAAAAACCGATTTTGTTTATGCTTTGTTTAAAAATCAGAGTAACATTTTAAATAAAAGTGTGCGGAATTTGTCCCAAAACAAAATATGCTAAAGATTTATCAAAAGCATTTCAATAGAAATGTATTTCATTAAAAAGACTCGAGATGTCATGTTCGATACAGATCATAAGCATAAACAATACAACATAGACCTTACTACATTATTCCGTATTTACAGGCCTAAAATCCTTTAATCTCTTATCCCAAGACATCACATCTATGCTCATGCGCCACTACCTATAATACACGAAACTGAGTGGTTTAGGCTTGGGAGCCTGGTGAGCACATAGGGTTTTCAACCCACAATAAATAAGTTTATTAACTTTATCAAACCAAACAAACCCAGTTACCCGTTCCCGTTATCCTCACTTTATGTCCCTAAAACATCTAACACAAGGGACCTAGTCTAAGGACTTTCATCAGGATGGACACTACTGCTAAGGGGATTCCTTAGCAATAAATGTCCTTAAGGTAACCATGTGGGGGATGGAGTACACCTGGTGAGCACACAGTTCAAATAAACACACAGTTAAAATAAACACCTACAGGTTGCGAGCCTGCTAGTGTTCCACTGGACTGTCTAGAATAGTCCGTGGTCGTCATCTATACTCCGCTAGATGACTGGATCATCAATAACATCTATAACGAGGCCTCTCATCATTTTATTTTATCACACAACAACTATTACATCTAGCCATGTTTTACCCAACACATTTTGTAGATATAAAAATACATATACAGTTTAAATCATTTAAAACGTGTATAAAATCGTTCATCCAGCATAGATAGCAAGTATACAGATAATATGCACACACAACTCGTAATTTATAAAAATACTTCATATCTATGTGTAAGCTGAAAGTAACTATGCACTCACCTAAAAAAAGGTGGTGATTCTGCCTTCGAGCAGCGCTTCGTTATCTCAAAACAATTATCCCTCAATAAAACCTAGTATCAATACCACTAGGGTTTAGTCTAACGTTAACCGTGACTAATTAATAGTCTAGCTATTATTATCATTATTATTATTATTATTATTATTATTATTATTATTATTATTATTATTATATAAGCGTTAAACAACACTCTATATAACTCATAATAATAGTCCAAATAATTATTTTAAGGTCCTAATAATGTTACTATATTAAAACATAAGCTATACTAAAGATATGTTAGGTACAACTCACTTACAGCGGGTTTCCTTGGAAACCGGGCTCCGCCAGAGCAGATTTTCTGAGCCGAAAGGCTCTTTTCTTGAGGCTTCGGGAGCCTCGGGGCTTCCTTCGGGTGCTAGAGGGTTTACCTAGACTTTAGGGGGGGGGGGTTTGGGGCTTTAGAGAGAGAAACTAGAGAGAGAAAGAAGGGTTTGAAGGTGTGAGGAAGTGAGGGAACCCGACACCTCTACTTATAGGGGTGCTGACTGATGGACTCGCCGAGTAGGAGGACCTACTCGCCGAGTTGGGGCATGTGGTAGCCTTCTGGTGGTGCCACGTGTCAAATTCTGGTGGTGCCACGTCACCCCCTATTGCGTATCAACCTTCAAACTTAGAAAAATCATAACACTCGCATACGAGCTCCGTTTTAGACATTATTTTTTTTCCAACGCGTAGGTAAAATCAAGATCTACAACTTTCATTTAGACTCTGTCGACTAATTCTTGACCGATCTCAAATTTAACAGTAGGAGGCGTTTAGACTGTTAAATGACCGCGAAGAATTCGTAACTCCTTCATATGGACTCCGTTTTTGTCTATCTTTTTACCATTGAGTTCCTATTAATGAGATCTTCAACTCTCATTTAGGTCACATAAGCCAATAACCGCTCGAACTAAAATTCGAGTTTCGGGCCGTGCACTGCTAAGCCGAATCTTAGAAAAATCATAACTTCTTCATACGAAGTCAGATTTGGGCGTTCTTTTTATGGATTTTCTCGGTTTAACATATTCTACGACTTTCGTTAGTTCGCTAAGGCTAAATATCTCTCTATCATAAATTCACTATTTACACTTCCCGGTATCGTGTCGGTTCCGTCGCGAAACTTCGACGGGTCATAACTTCTTTGTTATGACTCGGATTTCGGCGTTCTTTATATCCCCGAAATCCTTGTTTCAACCACTACAACTTTATGTAAAGATATTGGGCTTATCTCACACTTTAATTTTGACGCTTATTTTTATCCTTTATTAATTATATCTTTATAATTAAGTAATAAGCACACAAATACACATAATTCACATAGAATTCAAATATTTCATCTTTATTACTTCAAAAAGAGTTAAAATAGTTGACCTAGACTATTACATTGTCTAAAAATGCTTAGGCCCGAATACCGGGCGTTACAATTCTCTTCCCCTTAGGATGATTCCGTCCCGGAATCATGCATTAGCAAATAGATGTGGATAGCGACTAATCATGTCATCCTCTGTTTCCCAAGTGAGATTTGGCCCATTCGAATGTTTGCATCGGACTAGCACTAAGTCGACCATCTTGCATCGTAACTTCTTAGTCTTACGGTCAACAATTGCTTCAGGCTCTTCGATCAGCCTTTTATTCTCATCCATTCTTAACACTGAGATCGGGATTATGTTGGGAACTTCTCCCGTGAATTTCCTCAGATAACACACATGGAATGTGTTATGAATACCATGAAGTTCTTCGGGCAATTCCAGCTTGTAAGCTTGGTTACCAATCTTCTGAAGAACTTTAAACGGTCCAATAAACCTTGGACTCAGCTTTCCTCGTTTCCCGAATCGTATAAGTCCCTTCCACGGTGAGACCTTAAGCAAAACGGAATCCCCAACTTCAAAAGTCATTGGTCGTCTTTTCTTGTTAGCATAGCTCTTCTGACGATCCTAAGCTGCTAACATCCTTTCTCTAATCACTTTCAACTTCTCAGCAGTCTCATGGACTATATCGGGGCCCATAAACCGCTTCTCTCCGGCTTCAAGCCAACAAGACAACGTATGAAACTTTTTTCCATACAAAGCTTGATAAGGCGCCATCTTGATGCTTTAGTGAAAACTATTGTTGTAGGAAAATTCTACCAGAGGTAAGTGCTCGTCCCAATTCCCTTGAAACTCAAGGGTACATGCTCTCAACATATCTTCCAGTGTTTGAATCGTTCTTTCGCTCTGACCATCAGTTTGCGGATGGTAAGCAATACTCAAACATAACTTTGTACCCAACTCCTCTTGTAGACTCCTCCAAAACCTCGACGTGAAACGACTACCACGATCTGATACAATTGTAAGAGGAACACCGTGAAGTCTTACTATCTCTTTCACGTATGCATTTGCGAGCTTATCCATAGACCACTTCTCGTTGGCCGCTATGAAGTGTGCACTCTTAGTGAAATGATCCACGACTACCCAAATCATGTCGTGACTGTTCTTCATCCTGGGCAGTTTAGTCACAAAATCCATGGTGATGTCTTCCCATTTACCCATGGGTATAGGTAAAGGTTCTAAACTCTCATACGGTTTCTGATGTTGTGCCTTAACTCTTGCACATGTCACACACTCGGCCACATACTTCGCAACATCGAGCTTCATCGTCGGCCACCAGTAGTAGGGTTTTAGGTCCCTATACATTTTAGTGCTACCGGGATGAATCGAGTACATGGTATTGTGTGCTTCTTCCATCAGAAGATCTCTTATTCCTCCAGTCTTAGGTACCCAAATCCGATCTTGGAATACCTTTAGTCCTCGACTGTTTGTACCGAACACTAACGTTTTGCCCAAACGTTCTTCCTTTCTGTCATTTTTCTCTAAAGCTTCTTTTTGAGCCTTCCTGATACTTTCCACACTCGTTGAGACGACTTTAATTCTCAACGCTCTTGGCCTTTTCCTTTCAAGGTTGACTTTCCGACTGAGAGCATCAACGTCAACATTTGCTTTACCGGGGTGGTAGAGTATCTCATAGTCGTAGTCCTTGAGTAACTCTAGCCAGCGCTGTTGCCTCATGTTCAATTCTTTCTGATTAAAGAGATACTGGAGGCTCTTATGATTAGTGAAAAGCTTGCACTTCGTGCCGTAGAGGTAATGCCTCCATATCTTTAGAGCGAAAACTACTGCTGCCAACTCCAAATCGTGAGTGGGGTAGTTCTTTTCGTGCTCTTTCAATTGTCAAGATGCGTATGCTATCACCTTTTCTCTTTGGGTCAGAACACAACCCAACCCGACTCCAGATGCGTCACTGTAAACCGCGAAGTCTTCAACTCCATCGGGTAGAGAAAGTATCGGTGCTTCACATAACTTATTCTTTAGATTCTCGAATGCCTCATCGTGTTTCTCACTCCAAGTATATGTAGCTCCTTTGTGGGTCAACGCTGTCAATGGAGCAGCTATCGAAGAAAAGCCTTGAATAAATCGTCGTCAATATCGGGCTAATCCTAGAAATCTTCGAATCTCCATGGGACTCTTTGGACGTTCCCACTTCATTATAGCTTCGATTTTTGCTGGGTCAACCATTATCCCTTCTTGGTTAACCACATGACCCAAGAATTGGACTTCTCGGATCCAAAAATCACACTTGGAGAACTTAGCGTAAAGCTTCTCCTTCTTTAACACTTCCAACACTTCTCGTAGATGCTTGCCATCCTCCTCTTGGCTTTTCGAGTAGATCAGAATGTCATCGATGAACACTATCACAGATTTATCGAGGAATGGTTTACAAATCCTATTCATCAAATCCATGAATGCTACTGGAGCATTGGTTAGTCCAAACGACATAACCAAGAACTCGTTGTGTCCATATCTCGTTCTAAATGCAGTCTTCTCAATATCTTGATCTCTTACCTTCAGCTGGTGATATCCTGACCTAAGATCGATCTTTGAGAAGTAGCTCGAGCCTTGCAGTTGATTGAATAGGTCGTCAATCCTCAGTAATGGATACTTGTTCTTCATCGTTTCCTTGTTCAGCTCTCGGTAGTCTATACACATTCTCATGCTTCCGTCCTTCTTCTTCACGAATAACACCGGAGCTCCCCAGGGTGACGAACTAGGTCGAATGAAACCATTGTCCAACAACTCCTGAAGTTGCGTCATAAGTTCCTTCATCTCCGTCGGTGCTAATCGGTAAGGTGCTTTTTCTATTGGTGTCGTACCTAGTAACAAGTCAATCCGAAACTCCACTTGTCTATTAGGTGGTAATCCGGGAAGATCCTCGGGAAAGACTTCCGGATAATCACATACGACCGGTATATTTTGCACCTCCTTCTTTTCCTTCTTAGGATCAATCACAAATGCCAAATATGATGCAAATCCTTTGGATAAACATTTTCTAGCTTTCATCAGGGAGATGATTACAAAATTCACTCTACGTTTGTCCCCGTATAGCATAAATGACTCCTTTCCAGGGGGATTTACCCTAACTATCTTCTTTCGGCATCGTTGGCGCTAAGCCAATCCATCCCCAAAACGATGTCAAAACCATTTAACTCTATGGGTAATGGCTATTCGTGGAATTCGTTTCCATTTAGGTCAATGACTACGTTCTTAATACGATTACTAACAGGTACGAACTTGCCACTGGCAACTTCTACAATCAGGGCATTATGAAGTTTTTATACATGTAATGCTAGTTTCCCACCAAATTTACACGACACAAAGGAGTAGTTGGCTCCGGAATCAAATAGTATATTGACAGGAAAACCATTTACAAGAAAGGTACCTGAAGCGACGTCTGCTGCCTCCTTTGCAGCCTCGAGCGTTATCTGGAAGGCTCTCACCTTCGGCTTCGGTAGAATGTTGGGCCTTCCAGCATCTTTCTTCTTTGGGCAATCCTTAGCAATATGCCCTTCTTCACGGCACTCATAGCACACCCTCCTGTTGATGGCGCACTCATTGGCATAGTGCCCTATTTTCCCACACTTGTAGCAGGTTACTTCCTTGCTACATTTTCCCGAGTGCTTCTTCTTGCACTTCTCGCACCATTTCGATTCATTTCCTCCTCCCCCGAGCTTCTTTGAACCGAAATTGATCTTCTTTTTGTTGGGTTTAGCAGACCCTTCAAATTTCCTCTTCTCGCCAACCTCAACCTTGCTGGCAGCTCTTCCCTTAATCATATCCTCCACAGACTTGGTAGCCCATACAGCTGCCTCCAGAGTATGTGCCTAACGCACTGGCACCGCGTACTCCCATGGAAGTCCTTTTGCGTACTTATCAATTTTTGTCAGCTCATCCAGAACAAGATGCAAGGAAAACTCCATCTTTTCTGTGAAGTTGTTCGTGTATTCATCGATTGACATGCTTCGCTTCTTCAGGGTTAGGAACTGGTTCTCTAGCTCGAGCAGGTTTTGAGCTGAACAGTACTTTTGTTTGAATTGCACCATAAATTCTGCCCATGTCAGTTGCAGGGGCTTGTTGGGGCTTAAAGTCTTCCCCAAGGTATTCCACCAACGTACAACGCCTCCTCGAAACCTACGCACTGCAAATTTGGTCTGTAGTTTTCTCGGCAATCGCACGTCATGAAAGCTAACTCGATCTCCGAGATCCAATCGATGACCCCGATCAGATCTTCCTTTCCAGTGAAAGTCGATGGCTTGTAAGTCAGAAAATCCTTATACTTGTATCCATTCCTCTCGACTCCGTCATCTTGGTTGTTTTTTCAAACTATTGGTGGGTTGACTTAACCAACGGTTCCACCGTAGTTCCCCTCCTCAGTCTGCCCTTCATTCAACTCAGGCTGTTCGATCTGTATGGTCGCGTCCTCTCGATTTTGCTGGAGCAAACGTCTGGTTTCCTCCATTTGACGATCCAACATCGCCTGGATCATCGCTTGCACTCCGGCCATCGTTATTGGCTCAGCAGCGGCTACCACAACCGGTATTTGCTCAATCACTAGGGGTTGGTTTCTGTTCCCATTTGCATTCCTGGCTCCACTGCGGGTTCTTTCCATTTTGATCTATACACCGAATAAGGTGAATTTAGATCTTTATTTAGGATAGTCGTTTAAATCATCCTTATCTCTCCGAAACGTTTACATGCTAGTTCTAATATCGTAGTCCTTCGTTTAGAATCCTAAACACATATCCGGTCGGCAACAGACCATAGATCCGAATAATTAATAGCATATAAGGCACAAAACATTTAGCACATAAAAGAATTTTAGGCATAATTCCTAAAATAAGCTAGTGCTCACATCTCACAATCATCGCTTAGCATTCTAAGTTTAAGTCTAGAAATCCTACAAATTCCTAGTTAGCTTAAACTAATGCTCTGATACCAACTGTGACATCCCCATTTTCACAGCCAGAAAAGACCGATTTTGTTTATGCTTTGTTTAAAAATCAGAGTAACATTTTAAATAAAAGTGTGCGGAATTTGTCCCAAAACAAAATATGATAAAGATTTATCAAAAGCATTTCCATAGAAATGTATTTCATTAAAAAGAGTCGGGATGTCATGTTCGATACAGATCATAAGCATAAACAATACAACATAGGCCTTACTACATTATTCTGTATTTACAGGCCTAAAATCCTTTAATCTCTCATCACATCTATGCTCATGCGTCACTACTTGTAATACAAGAAACTGAGTGGGTCAGGGTTGGGAGCCTGGTGAGCACATAGGGTTTTCAACTCACAATAAATAAGTTTATTAACTTTATCAAATCAAACAAACCCGATTACCCGTTCCCGTTATCCTCACTTTACGTCCCTAAAACATTTAACACAAGGGACCTAGTCTAAGGACTTTCATCGGGATGGACACTACTGCTAAGAGGATTCCTCAGCAATAAATGTCCTTAAGGCAACCATGTGGGGGATGGAGTACACCTGGTGAGCACACAGTTCAAATAAACACACAGTTCAAATAGACACCTATAGGTTGCGAGCCTGCTAGTGTTCCACTGGACTATCTAGAATAGTCCGTGGTCGTCATCTATAGTCCGCTAGATGACTGGATCATCAATAACATCTATAACGAGGCCTCTCATCATTTTATTTTATCACACAACAACTATTACATCTAGCCATGTTTTACCCAACACATTTTGTAGATATAAAAATACATATACAGTTTAAATCATTTAAAACGTGTATAAAATCGTTAATCCAACATAGATAGCAAGTATACAGATAATATGCACACACAGCACGTAATTTATATAAAATACTTTACATCTATGTGTAAGCTGAAAGTAACTATGCACTCACCTAAAAAGGTGGTGATTATGCCTTCGAGCAGCGCTGCGTTATCTCAAAACAATTATCACTCGATAAAACCTAGTATCAATACCACTAGGGTTTAGTCTAACGTTAACCGTGACTAATTAATAGTCTAGCTATTATTATTATTATTATTATTATTATTATTATTATTATTATTATTATTATTATTATTATTATTATATAAGCATTAAACAACACTCTATATAACTCATAATAATAGCCCAAATAATTATTTTAAGACCCTAATAATGTTACTATATTAAAACATAAACTATACTAAAGATAGGTTAGGTACAACTCACTTACAGCGGGTTTCCTTGGAAACCGGGCTCCATCGGACCAGAGTTTCTGAGCTGAAAGGCTCTTTTCTTGAGGCTTTGGGAGCCTCGGGGCTTCCTTCGGGTGCTAGGGGGTTTACCTAGACTTTAGGGGGGGGGGGGGGGTTGGGGCTTTAGAGAGAGAAACTAGAGAGAGAAAGAAGGGTTTGAAGGTGTGAGGAAGTGAGGGAACCCGACACCTCTACTTATAGGGGTGCTGACTGATGGACTCGCCGAGTAGGAGGACCTACTCGCCGAGTTGGGGCATGTGGTAGCCTTCTGGTGGTGCCACGTGTCCAATTCTGGTGGTGCCACGTCACCCCGTATCGCGTATCAGCCTTCAAACTTAGAAAAATCATAACTCTCGCATACGAGCTTCGTTTTCGACGTTATTTTTTCCAACGCGTAGGTAAAATCAAGATCTACAACTTTCATTTAGACTCCATCGGCTAATTCTTGACCGATCTCAAATTTAACAGTAGGAGGCGTTTAGACTGTTAAATGACCGCGAAGAATTCGTAACTCCTTCATACGGACTCCGTTTTCATCTATCTTTTTACCGTTGAGTTCCTATTAATGAGATCTTCAACTCTCATTTAGGTCGCCTAAGCCAATAACCGCTCGAACTAAAATTCGAGTTTCGGGCCGTGCACTGCTAAGCCGAATCTTAGAAAAATCATAACTTCTTCATACGAAGTCAGATTTGGGCGTTCTTTTTATGGATTTTCTCGGTTTAACATATTCTATGAATTTCATTAGGTTGCTAAGGCTAAATATCTCTCTATCGTAAATTCACTATTTACGCTTCCCGGTATCGTGCAGGTTCCGTCGCGAAACTTCGACGGATCATAACTTCTTCGTTATGACTCGGATTTCGGCGTTATTTATATCCCCGAAATCCTTGTTTCGACCACTACAACTTTATATAAAGATATCGGGCTTGTCTCACACTTTAATTTTGACGCTTATTTTTATCCTTTATTAATTATATCTTTATAATTAAGTAATAAGCACACAAATACACATAATTCACATAGAATTTAAATATTTCATCTTTATTAATTCAAAAAGAGTTATAATAGTTGACCTAGACTATTACATTGTCTAAAAATGCTTAGCCCCAAAATCCGCGCGTTACATAGTCTGATTCTCTGATAGTCCACTCATACAGAATCGATACTACTGAATCCAGCGTGCTTATCTCTCATCTGACTACTCAACTTCTAATAACTCGAGTTTTCCCATCCTGAAAGAAAGACTACATGCCTAATTATCCTTGCAGATCCCTTATACTTGGCAGAAGGCTCAACTTATCCTGCTATGAGAGACTTGTCATTTCCCAATCAACCAACCATACCGTCAACACTTGCAACGCAACAGAAATACTATTGCTGACCATAACCCTGAAACTATCCGAAACACTGAACTGTCTGGAACACTGAACTGCCTGAAATACTGAACTGCCTGAAGCACTGAACTGCCTGGAACACTGAACTGCCTGAAACACTGAACTGCCTGAAACACTAAACTGCCTGAAACACTAAACTGCCTGACACACTGAACTGCTATATGGTTGCTTCCCAAAACATGTCGAGACCTTCCTGGTCTCCATCATTTGTCGGTCATCTGCAACACCGAGTTCCAACTCAACTGTGGAGCCTAAGGACTCCTTACTTAGTCTCTCACACTACTTCTGAACGAAATCCTTCTCTGGAACTAGGTACCACTAGTTATCTTGTCACTGTGGCCCTAACAACCTCCTGATCCAACCGATCGGGTCCATACATCAAATCCTGACATCATCAAATCCACGACTAAAAGTAATGGTTACAAAAACCAATGGTAGCCCTTTACATACACGAACCTAAGCGGTCCACTGCTTCCTTGATCTCATAACTGTGGTGACGATCCAACTGTCAAATCGTTGGCTCAACAATAACTAAACCATTTGGGAAATCCGAAATCTAACCCGTGGATTTCCATATCATCACTGTTGCACCCGAATTGGTGGGTACTACTGTTCCTCCCGCGTCCAAACAACGTGCTCATGCTATCTACCAACCTGATGAATGCTACAGCTACACCTGCAGACTTACAACTCTCTAATACTATCTGGCTGCTAGTAAATGCTACGACTACCCCCAGACTTACAACACTTTAATACTATCTGGCTGTTAGTGAATGCTATGGCTACCCCCACAGACTTACAACAGTCTAATACTATCTGGCTGTTAGTGAATGCTATAGCTACCCCCGCAGACTTACAACACTCTACTACTATCTAGCTGCTAGTGAATGCTACGACTACCCCCGCAGACTTACAACACTTTACCACTACTTGGATGCTTTACTAACTACTACTTCGAGGACATCCTGACTCACCCTAGTCCTGCTAGCGATTCCTCACCCCGATTTCCAAGGGAGCCCTCACTCATCAAATGTTACATCTACCTTGTCGTCTTCCATTCTTGCTACACTAGCGTTCACTTGAGGAATTCTTCAGCTTGGTTCCCAAAACCAAACGTCTACTAATCCAATCAAATGAAACCAACGTTGGGAAGTTTTCGAAACTCCCAACTCCTGTACTCATGAACCCACTCGACCCATCAACCGCTTTCCCTTACTATTCAAAGATTACCAACCCTTTCTAAGTTTAGCATGCTACCGATTCTGAATACTTGAAGGATTCTCCCCCACTTTGATCCGGCTAGCTCCTTACGACTCACAGATTGAAAAGGATTCCCCATCCTTCTTATCATAAAAAGGGACGATCTATTGTCCGCCAACGTTTACCTCCGTTGGCGCTCCAACTAACCTTCACCAGATCTGAACCATTCTTGCTAACTAACCGAGCACCCTTCATTCCTTAATTGTATTTGTTTTGGTGATTGCATCCTGTGAACCTATGCTTAGAGTGAACATCTCCAACCCACTTCCCTACCGTCCTCTAGCTACTCCACTAGAAGCTCTAGATTGTCGCTACTGAGGATATAACTGATTAATACCCGAATGACACCTTCCGAAAGTAGTGAGGCACTACTGCATCTTACACATACATGCTACAGTTACTGCATCCGAAGTAACCTGCTCTAGAGGGGACCACCTCCAATTTATCATTCCAATTCCGAGGTATGCAGATGGCATATGACTCAATCGCATGTAGGTCACAACATTCTGAAAATACTTTTACCAATACCGATGCAATACCATAACAAAAAAATCATCACAGATGGACGTTTCAAATGACATACCAACGATCTATTGCGGCTCGATCTTAACTTTCTGCGGGACGATGGGTGTCGGGACCTGAACCCTTTCCACCTCCAAAACAGGGAAACGAGACTTGAAATGACATGGCTGGTGACAATGAAAACATATCTAATCCTTCTTAAAATCCCGATGCACATACCCCCTTTCCCCACACTTGAAGCACCCGAACTTGTGACAAGCAAACCCATGAGTCCCTCCACACTTACCACACACATCTAGGTCCTTCTGACTTCCAGCACCCAAGTCAACTAAGTATGAATCCCCACTTCTTCCTAATTGTCCTGAAATACGTGCTCGCTTCCTTTTCTGAGCTGCCCATACAAACCAATCTCCTGCTCCCGAGTGACCCCGACTACCCCATCAACCGTATAAACAGTAGCTGACTGACCCTGAAACTTAGCGGTCAACCGATCAGTGACCCGCTCAATGATTTTGGGTAATTCCTTGTGTACGAATCATGAAACCTCCATAATGATCCGATCATGTAGGGGAGTCTCTTGAGCACGAGGTGCGGCACCCACTTCCAATTCCAAATGACAAGAGCTAACAATGGGATCCCCCTTCTTGACCGAACCAAAGATCATAGGAGTCTGATCAATGATGCTGCGCATAATCTCTGCGGAAATGAAATCCCTCATTTGATCATCAAGCTGCCCAACTCTAGAACCTGAGCCAGATCCCTCCCCGGTACCTGAACTGCCAACTGGTATCTCGCACAATGTCACCATGCTGAAACATAACACATTACTTATCAAAATACACATCGCTGCTGAGGGATCTCACACACCCTACTAGTTCCCTGGTTTGCCTTGGCCCCTTTTGAATCGAGTACGGATCCTTTGCTTTCAGTAGTACGGGCCCATACTACCTTCCACATCTATCTGTACTTTCCTCAATAGTTACCTCAACTCCACCAAGTCCCTTTCCTCTACTACTAATCTCTACTACTCTTATCCTAGGCTTGCCCTAGGGAACCACTGACTCCACCCAAACTAGTCCTCAGCTGCTGAAGGTCTCCTCGTAACGCCAATTAGCCGTCACCTGAATACCATCACATGCAACGAGGCTCAGATAATCCTTCGAGTAAGAGACTCATCCTTACAACGGTTAAGACTCAGATGAGAGCTACGCAATAGAGTCAAATCTAATACTCTGAGATTATTCAACCCTTATTACATGTGACTTATCGTATTCACCTAACAGCTAACTCCCATCACTTAGAATCCCACAAAGCACAAAGCAAGCAACATTTAGATAAAGGAAATTCTAACCAAGAAATTCTATCCTCATAACACGAATCGGTACTAGCATACAACACTAAGCTCATACTATCAGGCATAACCTAAACATGTTATCTTACTACTGTCTACTCAATACTAGCATGCAATTCTCATAAAGCTGATACACATATAACAGGCACATAAGGCATCCTCCTATATCCTTAGTCCTATTCTAGCATGCTGTACTACTGAAACTGATAATCATAACATAAAATTGTATGGGTAATTTGGGAGTACTTACTTGATCTCAACTGATTGCATGCACCACACCCCTTTCTCTTTTTGAAATTCTTTTCTTGCTCAAAGTTGTTTTTACTTTTTCTAAAACTCTTTTCTTTTCTAAAAATCTATTTTTACAAAAATTTGATTTCCTTTTGAAAATTTCTATACCATTTCCTTAGTTTGAGTTCAGACACACCCGAGAGTGTCCCCGAATCCCTCAAACCAAGGCTCTGATACCAACTTGTAATGACCTAAAAATCATGACTAAAAATTTCGTTTGAAAACATTACCAAAACAAATTTTATAAAAACCATAACATATGTCATCACATAAATTCAAAGTATTAATTCCAAAACATGCTCTTATTATCAGAGTAAACATCCCAGGTTGTCTAACTATGGTGTGTGCACTGCAATCTTCCCGAGCTCCTCTTTTGAAAGCTGAATACCTGAAACTAAAAACTGAAATTGTAAGCACAAATCTTAGTGAGCTCCTTCAAACTACCACATACCATAAAATAACATATAAAGCACATACTGGGCCTTGCCCACTGCATCGGACCGAGGTCCTAACTAACTGGGGCCTTGACCCCTGCATCGGACCGAAGTCCAGACTAACTGCATCGGACCGAAGTCCAGAACTGACTGGGACCTTGTCCCCTGCATCGGACCGACGTCCGGACTAACTGCATCGAACCAAAGTTTGGAACTGACCGGGACCTTGTCCCCTGCATCGGACTGAAGTCCTGGCTAACTAAACATAGCATAGCATAAACATATTAACTAGCATAAACACATATACTACATACTACGTTGGACCAGAGTCGGGAACACATAACACGAAACATGCTTGAATCACGAAGACATCAAGCACTCTAACTACTGCATCGGACCGAGGTTAGGAACTATTGCTAACTAAACGGGCCAACATTGTGGCCTTAGACCCATTCCTACTGGAAGGAAACTCACCTTCACTACTAAAGTTCTTGCTGATACCCTTCTGACTGCTATCTGACAACTCCCGAACTGCTGCTCCAATAGCTCCCCAATCTCAAAGATAACCTCCCACTGAAGAATAATCCAAATCTCTGCAAAGCCCCTTGCTCCAAGCTTCTTGATCTTCAATATCTCTTCACAAAATCTCTTATCTAGGTTCCAATTTGCTTCCAAAGGCTCTCACTCACGATTTAGGGTTTCTGGATCTCAAAAGGGGTGTAAAGAGGCCGGGGAAGGGATGTAATGTTCTTTATATAAGGCACAACCCCCGGGATTAGGGTTTTTCTCGCCCAGACCAGAGTCGCCGAGTCCACTCGCCGACTCGCCGGGTCGGTCACATACTCTATGACCCAGATCCCGCTCCGACTCGTCGAGTTCCTCCCTGGACTCGACGAGTTGACTCTTGAGTTAGAGCTTTTCCTTTCTTTTCTTGGTGTTTCTGATTTTGGGTGTTACAATGCCATTTTGTACAGTGCTTTGAAGACTTCATCATTGCTATCGATTTTGAAGACAGTTGAAGTTGGAACCCTAATATTGATGGCATTGAGGAACTTTTCCTTAGTAAGAATGACAGTTGAATAATCTACAAGTTTGAGATGGATTTGTTATGGATTTTCTTTGGCTATGAAGGCTGGGAAAACACATTTGAAGAGTACCGATAGAGGATCAACATCATAGACGGCGTTGAATGGACCATTTAGGGGGTGCTTTGGAAGGTAGCAGATCATCAACTTGACCGCTTCATCGTAAAGGTCGTTGTCTTGAAAGATAGCCCTGTAGTTGTTCGATGCAATGGTTAGACCAGTGTTTTTGATTGTTGATATAGAACCAACACTTGAAGCATTTGAATCTGTGGCATGTAAATCTATGGGTTCATCCATAGTTTGTACAGACGGGGTAGTCCTCTAGGCCATGAATAATTGTCTTACCCTCTCTAAACTCTTTGGCCCTTATTAGAGGAACTGGATCATGTGTTCATTTCCTTTTCCCAAGTTATGCCTCCTAACTTCCTCCTGGGTTTGCTTTGATCTTTTCCTGAGTATCCCGAGTACCTATAATTCGCTCCAAAAATCTAAAAATCATCATGTCAGTGATTCGGTCAATCATGCTGAGTAACTATTTTATAACGGCTTGAGAAACTTTGATTGAAACCCAGTCACGTAGACCTGTGACATCTGATCTTGATTCTGACCCAATGTTCTGCTTCGTAGGGGTCCCTATTCTATTAAATATCACAAAGTTGTTATCCTAATAGTCCTTTGATGCAAAAAGGTTCACGATAAACTAAATCTAACGCCTATCATAGGACGCACCTTCCTTCATGTTCTAATGTGGTATAACCACCTTATTTTCGGTAGCATTTCTAGCTACTAGGTACTTACCCTTAACAACGGCTACAATCTGCCCGTTGATTGCCTTCATCATCTTATTCTTCAATGTTACAACTAAATCCGGATACTACATCTAGCTTACTTCACAAATTTATCTTAGTGGGACTCAATTTGTTATGACCGATGAGGTCAGAATAACATTTATTTTCTTAGTTATCACCAAAATGATAGTAATGACTGAAATACCGCAAAACGAATAGTGTTAGCCATAGTATCTACCTAAATACTATTGCGTTAGCAACTTTGTGACTTTTCCTAATCCAAGTGTGAGTCCTATGCTTCGGGTAGTATAAGCCTTTACTACCTTTCACACCTACTCATACTAGTACCAAAAATTGTCCTGCAATATCCAAGTCACTACACAATACTATCCATGACAACCATTATGTATGTATCCCTATGAGCACATACAAAAGATTTTCCTAGACTCCACTAGGATTTTGCGTCTTTATAGATACCCTCCCTTACGGATATATTTCCTATGAAGCATATATTAAATTCCCTAGAATCTCTTTCTAGGATTACTTCTACTCCAACCTACTACATGCCAACGAAGAATTTCTACTAATACCAACTAGTTATCTAATGAATACGATTGCATGCTGATATGGGTATATTTAGTTATAAAATTCATGCATTATCTTAATACTTTATGTTGTTGTTGTCTCATTTAATGAACAAAATGTGCTTAATTAGTTTATAATTTCATTTTCAGCAACAATGACATGATCGGATGGAAAAGGAAGCGGAACTAGCGATTGGAAGCTTGGATCTTGGATTTTGAAGAAAGAAGGATGTTGCTGGACAGCTTGACCCCTCTTCAGTGTTTTCGTCATATCTCATGAACCGTAATTCCGATTCACGAGATTCAAACTGTTATGAAAACTAGACACAATTTCGGACGACTTTTTTGTTTTGAGAAAATGTTGATTCCAAACGGACTCGACGAGTTGGGACTCAACTAGACGAGTCACTTTGAACTTTCGCGATTCTGGAGTCGTTGACTTGCCATACACGAGTTTTAAGTGACGGAATTGTCGAGTAGGTCACTAGACTCGACGAGTCACCTCTGTTTTGTGAAAATCTATATAAAGGGACTTTCAGATCGATACCCTGGCATATAGAGAAACCGTTGGGGGTAAAGTTGCGATTAGAAAACACGCTAAGGTGCTGGAAGCCAGAGAATCAACCCTAGATCCAATTTTGAGAAGAATCAAGGCAAATTCAAGTCCATTCTTACTTATTCTTTAAGTTGAACTATTTTTGAGTTGTTTGATTTTGTTTTTGATCTTAGTTTTACTGTAATCATGAGCTAAAACTATTATCTTCTGTTTAGGATAGATGACTTTATGATTATGGTATGATTTTATGGTTACGATTAATTTTATTTGGTAATATTGTTTTGTTAAGCTTGTTAAAGAACCTTATATGTTAATAATAACTATTTTCTGTTAATAAATTAGTAATTAAGTTGTATGAACATCTCTTAATTGCTAATCTCATATAATTTATGTGAATACATAGTTATATGCCTAGGAATAACGAATGTGAAACTAGGGTTAACTAGAAAATGGGTAAGTTAATGTGTGAGCTTGTGTGACGAACCATCAACAAGGAGTTAATTGAATTAACATATTTGATTAGCTTATTACAAGTCTTACTTAACCTGAATTAATAAACTAGGAAATCTATTAGTTTAATCACTTGATCACTGCTTGAATTGATATGTTTTCTAAGGATTAGTAATAGCGAACGTGAACCTAATCACACTTATCGGTAGCCAATGCCAACTAATCCATTGCACTCGTCATAAAATCAACCATAGAAATAAATGATTCAAACCTAAACAAAAGTCTCTTCTATTATTGGATTTAGTTGATTTTTGTTTGCTTAGATGTTAGTTGCTTAGTTCGAGTATTATTTAATTGTTTAAGTTTCTAGTCTTGCAAAACTAGAGAAAACCCCCTTTTTATTACTTGTTTTATTTAGATAATATCAGCATTTATTTTAATTGTTAACCGTTCCCTGTGTTCGATACCCTACTTACCTGAACTAAACTGCTAATAGATAGGTACACTGCCTTTCATGTGTTTGTCTTTGTGTTTAAGTTTGTAGGATTAAAACTAGTTGGTTTTACACACATCAAGTTTTTGGCGCCGTTGCCGGGGAACAGTTCTAAATACTTAATTTTATTTGCTAATTGTTATCATATATTTTTTATTTTTATTTTTTATTTTTTATAGTTTAATTTTTATTTATTATGTATTTTCCAAATCTCGATGCTTTTGATGCTTTTCTTGAGGAAGTAGTACATGAAATTGAGCAAGAAGATGAGGAGTGTGGATCGGATGAAGATTTGAAGAAATTTGATAGATGGTTAGATAACATCTTGTCTAACGATAGAGAACAAGTTGAGTCACTAGAGCTAAAGTTAGAAGATGAAGAATTTAATCCAGAAAGAGATTTAGAGGAGCTGGAAAGGTTGCTAGCAGAGAGGTCGGATGAAGAACAAAAACAAGCTGAATTGCAGAAACCAAGTTGTAGTTTGACCATTATCACGACATGGCCCCCTGTATTTCCAGTTTGTGTTTCGAAGCATGGGGTGACGATTCCAACTTTGGAGAAAGTTCTGAAGCGCGATCCATTTATGATTAGTATCCAACCGGTTCCAACCCTTATCAAGATTCTTGGGTTTCATGAATTCAAGCTCGTTTGGCTAATTGTTGAAGCAAAGAGCCAAATTTTACAATTTGGTCCAAAGAAAATATTCAATGCAACGGATGGATTGGCATTGATTTTATTCAAAGTTTATTAAGTTGGGAGTCCAGCTAAAGACTCGCACAAAAAGAAGCGCTTGCGGGAGGCAACCCGTCATTAGAGTTTGCTTTCTTTTTCTTTTAAACTTCTAGTATTTAAGGATAATTTAGGAATTTTTATTTTGATGTTTGTTTTCCTTTTTATTATGTGTTTTTGTCTTTGATCTTTTCAGAAGCTAGGGTGATATTAGAGCGAATTCTTAAAGCGTGAGGGAATTAAAGTGAGGGTCGAGTCGTTTACGAGAAGATTAGAAGACTGTGAGCGATATGTTGAGTCCGATGTTTATATTTGCTAAAAGGAGTCTCGTCACTGAAGAGTATAAGGAGGTGTATTACCTTAATACCCTCTTTGACCACGAAATCAGAACTGAAGCAGAAAGAAGAAAATTCACGTTCAACACCTTAAACTCGTCGAGTGCACATCTAAACTCGAAGAGTTCCAGAGGAAATTCACGTTTTCTGCCCGAGTCACGATCCAATTCGACGAGTCTTCACTTAAAACTCAACGAGTTGATCATTTAATTTTATTTCAAGTTTTCGATTTGATTCCATTCAATGCGGGCATTGGCTATATTTTTTGAAGTTTTCCAAGAAGCTTTTTCCTGAATATTTAGAGCTATCAAACACACGAGATTTTGACACCCAAGGCATGGATGAGTGGTTCCCATGTCTAAAGTTAGCTGAAGATGGAGCTAAATTGAAGAATATCAACCTCGCGACTACTATCCCAGGGGAGTTTGTTCCAATTCTCTCTTTCCTTTTTTGTTTTTTTTATCATGCGTAGTATGCAATGGGGACATTGCATAAATTAAGTGTGGGGTAGGGGGTGGGTTACATTAGTTAAAATTTTAGTTAAATTTTGAAAATTTTGAAAATTTTGCATTAAAATTGTTAGGGCTAAATTAGAAAATTTTGGTAAAAGCAATTAGGGTTCATGCTAGTATTATGTTTGATGATTTTATGAAGATCCAAACGTTTAGTTGAGCCTATACATGTTATAATGAATTTGTGGCCTCCCATATTCTAGTGAAATCATGGAACAAAAACACAACCTTGATTAGTTTGAGGGATGCAATATGTTTAGCATCGTGTACTTGAAATGTATCTAGGAAGACTAATACTTTAACCAATAAAGGTTGAAGTTGAGCGCCCCTGCTTAAGCATGTAGGGTTTTGAGTGGAAAAAAGTGAATTACATGTGAAAAAAAGAGAGAATTACAAGAAAAGTTGTAAGAAATTTGGAGCAATCAAAGTGAAGATCAAAAGATCAAAGTTCCAAAGATTCAAAAAGTTGAAGATACCAAAAATCAACAAAGAAGGTGGTGAATTCAAAGAAATCAAAGACAAATTATCAAAGAAGTGAAGAATTCCAAAGAGCTCCATAGTGGTATCGAAAAAAGTTGTAATTTTTACTAGATTATGTATGCTTGGGTTGCTTTACCAAAAATACCTTGAGGTTAGGAAGTTTTTTGCGGATGGATTCGGAGGGATGCATAAAATGAGCGTTGTTCAAAAGAAGTGGACGAATGTTTATGAGGATTGTGAGTATTTAGTGTATGGGGGGTTCCTTAGGAAAAATTTTAGACATAAATTCATGCGTTGCGGTCTTGACATAATGGTTGGGTTTGATTAGGATTATCGTATGTGATATTGGTGTGCTAAAATTCAGTTTTGCTTTGGGGAAAACAAAAGTCAAGCGTGGGGTATTTTGATATGTGTATATTTAGTTATAAAATTCATGCATTATCTTAATACTTTATGTTGTTGTTGTCTCATTTAATGAACAAAAGGTGCTTAATTAGTTTATAATTTTATTTTTCAGCAACAATGACATGCTCGGATGGAAAAGGAAGCGGAACTAGCGATTGGAAGCTTGGATCTTGGATTTTGAAGAAAGAAGGATGTTGCTGGACAGCTTGACCCCTCTTCAGTGTTTTGGTCATATCTCATGAACCGTAACTCCAATTGAAGAGATTCAAAAAAACTAGACACAATTTCGGACGACTTTTGTGTTTTGAGAAAATGTTGATTCCAAACGGACTCGATGAGTTGGGCCTCAACTAGACGAGTCACTTCGAACTTTTGTGATTCTGGAGTCGCTGACTTGCCGTACACGGGTTTTAAGTGACGGACTCACCGAGTAGGTCACTAGACTCGATGAGTCACCTCTGTTTTGTGAAAATCTATATAAAGGGACTTTCAGATCGATACCCTGGCATATAGAGAAACCCTTGGGGGTAAAGCTACGATTTTGAAGACCTGCTAAGGTGCTGGAAGCCAGAGAATCAACCCTAGATCATATTTTGAGAAGAATCAAGGCAAATTCAAGTCCATTCTTAATTATTCTTTAAGTTGAATTATGTTTGAGTTTTTTGATTTCGTTTTTTATCTTAGTTTTACTGTAATCATGAGCTAAAAATATTATCTTCTGTTTAGGATAGATGACTTTATGATTATGGTATGATTTTATGGTTAGGATTAATTTTATTTGGTAATATTGTTTTGTTAATCTTGTTAAAGAACCTTATATGTTAACAATAACTATTTTCTGTTAATAAATTAGTAATGAAGTTGTATGAACATCACTTAATTGCTAATCTTATATGATTTATGTGAACACATAGTTATATGCCTAGGAATAACAAACGTGAAACTAGGGTTAACTAGAAAATGGGTAAGTTAATGTGTGAGCTTGTGTGACGAACCATCAACAAGGAGTTAATTGAATTAGCATATTTGATTAGCTTATTACAAGTCTTACTTAACCCGAATTAATAAACTAGGACATCCATTAGTTTAATCACTTGATCATTGCTTGAATTGATATGTTTTCTAAGGATTAGTAATAGCGAACGTGAACCTAATCACACTTATCGGTAGCAAATGCCAATTAATCCATTGCACTCGTCATAAAATCAACCATAGGAATAAATGATTCAAACCTAAACAGAAGTCTCTTCTATTATTGGATTTAGTTGATTTTTGTTTGCTTAGCTGTTAGTTGCTTAGTTCGAGTATTATTTAATTGTGTAAGTTTCTAGTCTTGCAAAACTAGAGAAAAACCCCCTTTTTATTACTTGTTTTATTTAGATAATATTAGCATTTATTTTAATTGTTAACCGTTCCTTGTGTTCGATACCCTACTTACCTGAACTAAACTGCTAATAGATAGGTATACTGCCTTTCGTGTGTTTGTCTTTGTGTTTAAGTTAGTAGGATTAAAACTAGTTGGTTTTACACACATCACATGCCTCTAAAATCAAATAATCTTTTGACTGCATGATCAGACACCACAATGATTTGACTTAGAAAAGAGTTACGTAATAGTGCCAAATCACACAATTAAAAACTATTTACTCCTAGAAGCATGCAACCTAATGTATTTATCAAATAACTAACTAATATTAGTATAGGTACTAAGCAACAAATAACAAGAATTTCCTAGGATATAAAGCATCTAATTTATCAGAAAATTCTATTTAGCAATTCATGAATGATCCCTAGCCTACATACTAGCATGCATTTTTATCAGTTCATATATCAACAAATAAAACGAATATGGATATTTCGGGAATCACTTCCCTTCCTGAGCTTCGGCTGACTGTACGCATCATATTCTCTCACTTGTGTATTATTCTTTTTATAGAAAGATGTATTATTTTACTCAGATCCTTAGTTTGAGTCTGGAAGCACACGAGTTTTCATGAAGTTTGCTCAAACCAGTGCTCTAATACCAACTTGTAACGACCTGATTTTCAACCCAAAATTTTCATTTTTATTTATTTAAAACATCCAATTACATCAAGGTATAATTTACATTATACATAAACATGATCGTGAATGTGCTTGTGTGTGACAACCGGCAAACTTCTGGTCAAAGTCAAAGTCAAGTCAAGGTCAGCAGGTTAGCTGGTCAACTCGACCAGTGTTATATGTTAGGGATTTCCTTATGTTTACTAATGTACAACAATAAATCCTAATGCAAAGTAACACTTGAAGGTCCCAAATGTTCGAAATTTAAGACCCTAATCTGATTTAAGGAAGTAACAGCTTTATAAAGCACTACTGAGTACCCTTCGGGGGTGTATAACACTCAAAATAGAATGTATCTAAGTCTAAAGACCTTACACTACAAGGAAAAACATTAATAAAGGTCCCCAGTAAAGTCTCTCTCAATCTCTCCCACTATATCTCTCTCTCTCTCTCTCTCCCAAATCTCTCCAATAATATTAAGTCTTTTCTCAAATCTCTCCTAGAATATCAAATCTCTCCCAAATCTCTCCAAGTATGAGAAATCTCTTCCAAATCTCTCCAAGTATGAGAAATCTCTCCCAAATCTCTCCAAGTATGAGAAATCTCTCCCAAATCTCTCCAAGAATGAGAAATCTCTCCAAGAATGAGAAATCTCTCCCAAATCTCTCTAAGAATGAGAAATCTCTCTACGTACCTTCCTCAGTCGAAAGTAGCCGAAAACCGGAGGAGAAAACCCAAAAGGACCCTCTTGGTCCGGAATCCTCTTGGTCCTGAACCTCTTGGCCGGAACCCTCTTGGTCCGGAACCCTCTTGCTACTAAACCCTCTTAGTCCGGACACCTCCTAAGGAACCAAGAAGGTTCTTACCCCGGAACCCTTTGCTTCAGATCTTCTAATGGATTCCGGAAGGTTGACTCCGGATGGTAGCACCTGACTTGCTTCGGAAGGTACCACCTCGCATCCTCAGTCCGGACTGATGGCTGTACTCCGGACTTCGCATGGATCTCGGACTCGAGAAGAAACCTCCGGAACTCTCCTGTTGACTCCGGAATCAGGAGAAGAGCTTCGGAACTCGCCCAACACCTCCGGAAATTGTGATACAGCCTCGGAATTCACATAATGCCTCAGGAATTCACTTCTTAGCTCTGGATTTTGGTCTATTTCGGACCTTTTCTTCATTTTGGGGCATTTTGAGGTCGGGAATCCCACCATAATCATGTTTTTCTTAACTAAGACCCCTAAAACCTCTATTTTATACCAAATTTAATTATTTAAAACATATTTACATAAAAATAAAAGTTGAGGATTTAGGAAAACCTTATCCTAAATCAAGAAAAGGACAAGGAAGTTTGACCTTGTGATTTGATGAGACTCCTATTCCCCATGCAAATTACAGTATCCCATGCTTTACCCACCAATTATCCATGGATGGACAATCAGATCCCCATGCACCAAAGATTCCCTCCCTTTTTCTCATGCTCTTAAACAACAATAGTAAGAGAAAATGAGGCTTCACATCTTCTTTCACTCCTCTCATTTTCTCTCACATAATCATCTCCAAAGCAAGAACAAGGAACCTTACTGGTAGGAAATTTCTCAACTTCTTCCTAGGGGAATTTTAAGGTAAATTCCTCCACTCATCTAATGTTTTATAATATTTCAAGATGAATCCATATTATTTTATTCATAATAATATGTGATAATCACCTTAAAGAAAACATCCCTCCCAGGGAACTTCCTCATATCAGCCAAAGTTTAGGCATGGAATCTCCACTCCATCTCTCCAAACAACTTCTCAACCAACTCAAGGTGAGCTTCATACCCCACCTTTCTTCAATGTTTTAATGTTTTTGGGGGAGAGTACAAGTCAAATCTTGCCTAAATACTTGAATAATTGCATGTATACGTATGTTAGTATGTGTGTGTGAAATATTATTAAATTATTATTTTAGTAACATACTCATGAACGTAAGGTTTCACAACTTCATAAAGAACAGAGGATATTTTGTGTACAATAGAGCCTCCCAACTATTGGGTGAGTCATACTTAACCCCTTTATCTATGCTTTCATGTCTAGTGATAAAAGTTATAAAAAGGGACCTTGATAAGTGGACACCATTTCTAGTAATTTTCGAAAATGGAAACTTTGTGAATTTTTTGCAAACTATCAGGAGGTATTTTATAAATATTCTATATAAAAGTTTGCGGCAAGAAAATATACAAATAGAAACTTTATGACAAAAATATTTGCATGTCCTAAACTGCTATCGTAAAACCTCCAAGAACATAAGTAATGTCCTATATGTCAGAAAACAGAAAATGCGTGTCATAACCGGCAGTTATAAAATTTTACAAATTATAACTTGACACTTTTTCTCTTGACAAAAATGACTTATTTTTCAATTTAAATGAAAAGGAACGAACACGAGCACCTAGTTAACGAGCATAATCAACGATAGGGAACGAGAATGATATTTCTATTCAATAATTGAGAATTTCATTATTTATCTAATAAATAATGGATCTCTAGCAATTGCTCAAAAGGTTGTTAATATTATAGTCAGATAAATCTCAAAAGTACCTAAATATAAAAATATTAGTGTACGTCTAAGTCCTGTAAGGAGTTATAGCCAGAGTCTCCTGGAGGGAGAGCGGGAATTTCTGTATAGATCTATACGGGGTTGACACCCCGCACCTTCGTTGTTTGCTACAGCTAGACAAGCCAGTCTAGGGTGACAAATGTCTTTTCCAAACCGAGGGTGCCTGAGAAACGCCAAAACAGGCACTTCGTCAGATTAGTATGGTTATAACGACTCACTAGTATATGTTATATTAACTAGAAATTTATGTAAGGGAAAACTGTGACATCCCAATTTTTCATGGCCAGAAAAGACCGATTTTGATTATGCTTTATAAAAATCAGAGTATTTCTTTTCATAAAAATGTAGCAGAATTTTAAAATGTTTGGGATGTCATCGTCAATACATGAACATAAGCATAAACGGAACTTACATTTATTTACACTAGTGATCTACATCTCTTTAATCTCTCAGTGTAATTTCACTTCGTATCGACACCTGTGATATAAATAAACTGAGTGGGTCAGGTTGGGAAACCTGGTGAGTACATAGGGTTTTCAACCCACAATAATATAATTATTATGTTTAAACAATCAAACAATCAACCCAATTACCCATCCCCATTATCTTCTTTACTCTTAAGGATTTATCCTACGAGTCATCTATCCTGCAATCGTTTATTCAGAAGTCCCTTACTTCCAGGGTTGTAGGACTGGCACTAAATCCATAGCTACCAATGCTCGTTCGTAAAGCACTAATTCCATAGCTGCTATAGTTTATTTATCGGGTACTAAATCCATAGCTACCAATTTTTATCTAATAGGTACTAAGTCCATAGCTACCAATTCCTAACAGGTACTAAATCCATAACTACCAGCATTTATCTAATAGGTACTAAGTCCATAGCTACCAATTCCTATCAGGTATTAAGTCCATAGCTACCAGTGTTTGTCCAATAGGCACTAAGTCCATAGCTACCAGTGTTATTTATTAGGCACTAAGTCCATAGCTACTTATGTTTACTCACATCATCTTTTCTCTCTCATCGTTCATCTACCCATGTCATCCCTGATGGGTTTTGGCCATAAGAACATCCTATGTGCTCATACAAACCCTAATGCTTGGATCTAGGTTTCTCTATTGTACATGCAATTCATCCAAGACTATAAACCCTAGATCTAGCATATCATAAACAATATAACATATAAATTAGAGTTTAGATCATACCTTGATTGTTATATAGCAATAACAATCTTAAATCCTCCTTGTATTGACTTTAGAAAGCTTAGAGTCACAAATGTCACTCCTCTAATGGTTCACAAACACCAAGAGCAAGAGGATGAAGAGGAGAAGAGAAGGAGGCTACCCAAAACGTGTGGAAACCCTAGAAGGAAACTTGTCCACGTTTTTGGGGCATAAGGGTCCCTTAAATAGTGAGGCTATTAGGGTTATCTAACAAGGAAACCCTAATTTGGATGCTTAAGCGCTAAGCAACCCATGGGCTCCTTCCTTAAAGGCCTTGGACGATTTCTAATGGGTTTCCTCATAGAATTCGTCCACTCCTTCAATATGGAGTCCATTAGCTCAATATTCAACTATCATACAATTGACAGTTCTAGTCCCTTAAGTTTAATTAATGTCTTTTAGCCACAAAACTAATTACCAATTAATTCTTGACTAATATTAATTAAACAATATGATTTCTCCTTTAATATATTATTCTCATAATATATTAATAAATCATATTTAATCCTTTCTCTCCATTATTCATCCTATCAAGTTGCTTTGGTGAAGGCAACCCAAAAGGACCATGCACTATCGGGTCAAGTACATACCAAAATAGTTATGGACTTAGACACTAATCCAACAGTCTCCCACTTGGATAAGTCTAATAACTATTATGCGTATGACTTCAGATCCTAATCTGCAATCATAGCTTTCTAAAGCCGCTGTCAACTCTGATCTTATCAGATACGCGTGTCCTTTAGATAAGGGATCATATATTCCTCCATTCTAGATATCGTATAGACTGAGACATGGATCTAAATCATTCTCTCTGTCTATGTGCTGTTTCCCGAATTCAGATTTATGACAAATGACAACAGACTATAATCTGAACACATCAAATTAGTCCCGGCTTGGCCAAGCACTTAGGTGCCATCACTAAATCATCGAGGGGCCCACAAATATCGCTTTTATCATCCTTTGGATAAAAGGAATGGATAAACTTTGACTCAATGCTCGCTTGCACTCACTCACCAAATCACACACAACAATATGTTTTATAACACCAAGTTACTAGTGCGTTTACATATTATCAATGTGTAACCGACTCGCAAGATACAACTCACACATCTCGGTTTCAAGAATATAAGATGTTATCGTCTCACTAATCACTCGTGATAAAATCCATGAAGTGATCCAAGTGAGCGAGGGTTTAATCCAATGCTCAAATCATATTCATAATCACTCATGAACGTTGCAGCAAACATTTGCTTATGTCTAATTCTCTTTAGACAATCCACACACCAATTCATGACAGTCTTCATTCATATCTACTTCCAACATATGAACGACTGTGACCCGTTTGAATAATTTGACTGTTCTCATCCAATTAAATTATTCAGGAAGTCAAAACATGCAAAGTGAAACACAAGAATAATACTAATCCCATATGGCCTCAAACCTTTGAGTATAAATAAAACACCTTTTATTTATCACCATATCGATTACTCATTATTTGTTGTTTCGGGTAATCAACTTCTTACTTGAATTACAACACTTGTCCCATGCTCTTAGCATGCACACAATGTTTATCTACGGTTCTTACTTTGTGAAATAGATCAAATGAACACATTTCCAATCATACTCATTTCACAGCTCCTAATCCATTTTCATAAGTGAAAGAATATCAAATTCTTGCCACTTATGGAATATATTAGATTCTAACATTTTATGCAATGATCCTTTTATAATGTCACTGCACTAAAGTCACAATGACTATTGCCAATGAAATTACAAAGTCCTCTATCGGAGATTGTTACAAGACAATTCCTTAGATACGATGTCTCTCACTCAAAGTACATTCCTTTGAACATCCTTTTGCATAAAAGTTTCTAATCTAGACATTGATTCTTAATTTCCAACTCCCAATATGGAAACATTTCCATATTTTCCATATGACAACTCATTCTTAATAGAATCTTTTCTATTTATAATAACGCCGATATGGTCCATCCAATAATATACTTCCAACTACTCACAAGCGACCAATCCTCGGCGAACTTTGGATTGTCCTTTGATAGTTGTCTAATTATCTTAGTCAAAACCGATTCTTGTCATTTTCCCTCTAAATGCACTAGACATTTGGAAAATTTTAGAATGGTCAAATATTATAGCATTTGCCATCGATCCTATACCCGAAGCGTATGCGACACGATGCATAATGTCTTACATAAAGATTCGATACTTTATCAAACTTCTGCCATAATATTTTATGTGTTGCGTTCTCTCAATTCAAAATATGAAGAGGAATGCCGTAATCATAATCGAATTTTAAGAACGCACTATGTTTCATTGACTAAATATTATTAACATTCCATAACCTAAGCCTTTAGATTTGAAATGAAGCATAATATTCTCTCCCTTAATTATAACAAAACAACTTTACAACCATTGCAACTTTGCAAAGTATAACTCTTGTTTTCTATAATTAATATTGCTATCTTGCAATACTTGCCTTAATAATCATGCAATCATAACATTTTTGCTCCCACTATCACGATGATTATTATAAACATAACACTTATGCTCCTACTAGCTTTGACATGTATTCAGAAACAACTTAACTTACAGAAAAACAATGCCTATTGAATTTCCAATGCTTTGATAATCTTTTATCAGTGCTTCTTAAACTTATACACCTTTACATTAGATAGCTCATATGTGTGTCTTAAACAATTCAGACTAATTGCCAAATCTCATAATTCGAATCATGGAAAGGGATACCGTAACCATAATCGAATTCGAGAATACAATTTTCACAATCACTATCTTCTTAAAATCCTCCTTAGTGAAAGCATTTCCTCACAGTCATTTTCATGAAGGAGAGAATCTTATGACACTTATATTTTAATGGTGTATGTGCTCCTATCCATGTGACTTTGTCAAAACCAAAGTTTATGACAAATTCAAACTCATATGGACCGAACTTTCTTAATCTTGATTTCTTGCCTTATGGTAACACAGCTGCCCACCATGTCTTCCAAGTAGTTAAGCAGCTCACCCTTTCCTATCAATGTACTTTCAATTGATCAAGGTCCTTGCCTTTTATGTATTCAAATGAGAATTCATAGGCTCACATGCATAATTAACTCAATTGGAACGGCACAGAAACAAGATACTGTCAACACGATAGGTTGTAAACCTCAACTCGTGTGCTAGTGATGATCGATAAGGTTTATTCTTCATTTGTTCTTGAAACCTTTCAAGACCATTATGACTCCCACTGACTCCTTGACATATAAGATTCTCTTGTCAATAAACATTTCTTGACAAATAAATATTCAAGAGTTAGTGTAGCCTTTATCAAGACAAAACATTTTATAAAATTGGTCCTAGTTGGTCTTTGTCTTATCCAAGACAACTTTCCAATCTCAAATGTGGAGAATAGGAAAGCCTTTTCCAAATGTTATAAACCTTCCTAAGACTTGTCACTTAATGTCACAATCTTAACTCTAAGACTTGTTTTGGAATGAAGTATGATTGACTTCTTGATTTAACCATTTCTTCATTTCTTGATTCCTCTTCTTATACATACACTTGTACTAAGACTTATTTAGAGAATCAATTGAAATATGGTTCTTAATCATTAAGACATATCATATAAAAGGTACTCTCCCTTCTTCTTAGAATGGAGAAACTTTTATCTTTCTGCCTACTTGATTCTTTTATTCGTTCTGCTATTGATTTAAACCTTTTTCAATCAATTAAGAATCACACTTAAACTCATAAGTGTGATCATATTTACTTAACCTTAGTAAATCGTGACAAATATCTTTGTTACTTTTGTGGTGGACTTGATCAATACGCAACTTTATGTACTCGATCTCCTAGTCCTTCACTTGACACTTTGTCAACGAATTAGTCTAATTTCCAAATATGAAATTTCTCATTCATCGTGCAACCAAGTTGCATGATTCCAAGTTTCTGTCCAATTGAAACTTGGACGATGAGAAACTCTCTCTATTTGGTAAATTCTTGACATTTCCACAATTATCATAATTAAGAATCACATCCACTCGTTGTAGAAATATACGAACATCAATTTTTCATAATGATTTTATTGCAAGGAAATTAAATAAATAAATAAATGAGTCATATCAAAAAATTTATTTTATTCATAAAAGCAGCGGAAAACATTTGTCCTTACAATGTAAAATCAACTGAAAAACTATGTAGTCAAAAGGAAAAATTTCTAACAACTCTATCATAACTTTCTAAACTCAAAATCTAATCTTCAAATCCATGCGATCGAGATCCATTTCTTCGTGATTAGATTCATCTTTCTCTTTCATCAAGCTTCCTCTCTTTTCACTGATCCTGCAAAACATTCAAATGCAATCTTATCACATCATGTATTAAGAATCAACAAATAGGAACTTAATGCAGTTAGATAGTGAATTTTACCTGAAGCACAACCATACTCTTTGACTCTCCCATCTTCTGGACTCTTCAGGCTCTTTGGGCAGACTTGTATCCAACGCCCTTTCTCTTGGCAGCAAACGCAGGTCGGTTCTCCTAGAACGTCCTCGGAAGCATGGTTGGTTGACTTTCCCAACAAATATGCTCCATTGCTTTGCCAAATCATTTATGATTCAGCATCAATGAGCATGTAAATTAGGTCAATGAGGTTTTCGTCATGATCCATCATATAATACTTTCTTTTGAACTCATTATATGATTCATGAAGTGATTGCAGAACCCAGTTCACAGCCAACTTATCAGGGAATGACGCACCCAACATTATCAACCTATCGATGTGTGATTTCATTCCTAGAATGTGGGCACACACGGGTTTACCATGTTCATGTTTCTTTTCCAATAGGGCTTTAGTGACATTGAACCTTTCAATTCTTCGATCTTGTGGGTTAGGGAGAATAATTGGAGGAGGAGGAGGAAGTGAAGCATGATCTTTTGTTCCTCGATCGAATCGTGGAATATCATCTTCGTGTGGAATGCTTGTTCCACGGGATTTAGGAAGACCATAGTTGTCGAACTTTGACATCTACAAAACGGGAGAAAAATAAATTCAAGTTAGTTGATTGATTGAGTCCTTAATAAATCACCCAAATGAGATATTAAGGCTAGGACCCAACACAATACGCTACAACCTAGAAAAGGGATGCCGTAATCTAGTTGCAGAATATTTGAAGGTAAGTGAATGACGATTCACTAATTTCCACCATGAAAAACGAAAAAGGAATTTAAGTTTTAAATCTATGAAAACTCCTAGTTCCTTTGAGATTCATTGAACATTTCAACGGCATGTTTAAATCTCGATATGCCCCTCTAGTTTGTGACTGGGAGTCTGGGATACCGAGCATCACAAAGCGGGTGTGAATAACCAAGCAAAATTACATGGTGCCCCCACATGTTACAGTCACCTATTCGATGTGCCGGTTAACCACACACGCTCCACCGAACTATAACAAACATTGAGTCACCCTTTGCTACCTTTGCTTAGAACCATTTAGTGTGGCGATTAACCACACGCGCTCCACTAACGTCTTCGCAAGGGCACAAAGTGTAATTTCATGGAATTGCATCAATTCACTTTTGCCTAAAGTAACTAAGATTGGGAATTTTATGAAAACATTTAGTTACTTTTATACTTCATTATACTTATAATGGAAGGTTTTGTCCTATCCTACCCGTTCGGCTAACGACCCTCCACTAGTCAAGAGTGCGGTGGGTAAGAGTGGATACCCATTCAATCGCCATTTTATAGGCAATTTCCTTAAACACCCCTTACAGACCAGCTTCTTGAATGAGGCCTACTAATGGTAAGACTGACTTTTACTTATACATATATATAATGTTAGACTTTTAATGATATATATATATATATATATATATATATATATATATATATATATATATATATATATATATATATACTATAGGGTGTATTTTACACTTTTAAAATACTAGGTGGTCAAGTTTAACAATTATACTTTTAATTCAATTAAATTGTAAACCAAAACTTTTATGGATTTATTAAACCTCCTTTAATTATACACCTTAATTAATTAATAAAACCATAAGGGTGTGATATGAACTTTTCAAAACATCACTAGGGTTTTAAAATTTAACATTCCTAAATTAAACCTTTTAATCAACTTTTAAATCCCAAAACTTGAGAACAAGTTTTGAACCATTTCAAAACATTAGGGTTTAGAATTTAAATATACATCAAAATTAAACTTTTAATCAAAATTTAAATTCAAAAACTTGAGGGCAAGTTTTGAAACCTTTTCAAAACGTTAGGGTTTCAACTATTTAAATTTCAAAACAAAACTTTTAAGTTCAAATTTAAGCTATAAAACCTAAAGGGGAAAATTGAAACTTTTCATACAAGATAATTCAAATCTAAATTACAAATAATCAAATTTTATATAATAAAACAAGTAATTATCTAAATTTTGACAATTATCTTCTATTTAGGTAAGGATAATCACCAAATATTGATAAAATTCAGATTTTATAACAAAAACATGTTTATGGTAATTATCCAAACGCAAAACAGGAAGAAAATCGCGAAAATTAGCTGTCAGATGTTTTGACTCGTCGAGTACACCTGACTCGGCGAGTCAAACACTCAGAACCCAAAAATTTTGATTTTCAATGCTGATTTCGATCAAATATGCATCAATACAATAGAAACCAATCTAGGCTCTGATACCACTGATGGGTTTTGGCCATAAGAACATCCTATTTGCTCATACAAACCCTAATGCTTGGATCTAGGTTTCTCTATTATACATGCAATTCATCCAAGACTATAAACCCTAGATCTAGCATATCATAAACAATATAACATATAAATTAGAGTTTAGATCATACCTTGATTGTTATATAGCAATAACAATCTTAAATCCTCTTTGTATTGACTTTAGAAAGCTTAGAGTCACAAATGTCACTCCTCTAATGGTTCACAAACACCAAGAGCAAGATGATGAAGAGGAGAAGAGAAGGAGGCTACCCAAAACGTGTGGAAACCCTAGAAGGAAACTTGTCCACGTTTTTGGGGCATAAGGGTCCCTTAAATAGTGAGGCTATTAGGGTTATCTAACAAGGAAACCCTAATTTGGATGCTTAAGCCCTAAGCAACCCATGGGCTCCTTCCTTAAAGGCCTTGGACGATTTCTAATGGGCTTCCCCATAGAATTCGTCCACTCCTTTAATATGGAGTCCATTAGCTCAATATTCAACTATCATACAATTGACAGTTCTAGTCCCTTAAGTTTAATTAATGTCTTTTAGCCACAAAACTAATTACCAATTAATTCTTGACTAATATTAATTAAACAATATGATTTCTCCTTTAATATATTATTCTCATAATATATTAATAAATCATATTTAATCCTTTCTCTCCATTATTCATCCTATCAAGTTGCTTTGGTGAAGGCAACCCAAAAGGACCATGCACTATCGGGTCAAGTACATACCAAAATAGTTATGGACTTAGACACTAATCCAACAATCCCTCAACATATTTGTATATATAAAATACGTATACAGTTTAAATCATTTAAAACATGTATAAAAAAGTTCATCCAGCATAGACAGCAAGTACTCAGATAATATGCACACATAGCATGTAATTTATACAAAATACTTCATATCTATGTGTAAGATGAAAGTAACTATGCACTCACCTGAGTAGGTGATGACTCGGTACTCGGACAGTACCTCGTTATTGTTAAAACAATTTCCCTCGGACAAAACCTAGTATCATTACCACTAGAGTTTAGTCTAACGTTAACCGCGACTATTTAATAGTCTAGCTATTATTACTATTATATAAGCGTTAAGAAACACTCTTATATAACTCATAATAATAGCCCAAATACTCATTATAAGTTCCTAATAACGTTACTATATTAAAACATAAGCTATACTAAAGATAGGATAGGTACAGCTCACTTACAACGAGTTTTTCTCAAAACCGGGCTTTGTTGGAGCAGCGTTTCCGAGCCTAAAGGCTCTTTTCTCGGGACTTCTAGAGCATCGGGGCTTCCTTCGGGTACTAGGGGGTTTACCTAGACTTTAGGGGGCTTAAGGGGGTCTAGAGAGAGGTTCTAGAGAGAGAAAGAAGTGTTTGGAAGGTGTGAGAAATGGAGAAACCCGACACTTCTATTTATAGGGTGAAATCCTGACGTACTCGCCAAGTCGGTTCGCTGACTTGCCGATTCAGTGCCACATGTCATCATCTGATGGCTTTCCTTGGAGAAAAAGCAATGGCTGTGATCGCGCCACGTCACCCATTATCGCGTATCAACCTCCTGACTTAGAAAAATCACAACTTTCACATACAAGCTCCATTTTTGGCGTTCTTTATATCCACTTGAAGGTAAAATCAAGATCTACAACTTTCATTTAGACTTCGTCGGCTAATTCTCGACCGATCTTAAATTTAACAGTAGGAGGCGTTTAGACTGCTAAATGACCGCGAAGAATTCGTAACTCCTTCATACGGACTCCGTTTTCGTCTATATTTTTACCGATGAGTTCCTATTATTGAGTTATTCAACTCTCATTTAGGTCGCGTAAGCCAAAAACCGCTCGAACTAAAATTCGAGTTTCTGGCTGTACATTGCTAAGCCGAAACTTTGAAAAATCATAACTTATTCATACGAAGTCAGATTTGAACGTTCTTTTTATGGATTTTCTCATTTTAACATACTATATAACTTTGTTTTAGACTAATAAGGCTAAAAAGTCTTCTATCATAAATTCACTTTTTACGCTTTCCGGTGTCGTGTCGGTTTTGCCGTAAAACTTCGACGGGTCATAACTTCTTCGTTATAACTCGGATTTCGGCGTTCTTTATATGTACGGAAACCTTGTGGCATATTCTACAACTTCGTTAAGACTATTTATTATAAATAATCTTTTTTCTAAAAAGTCATTTTCGACACTTATTGTCTCTAAATTGACTAGCCTTGATCTACGGGCGTTACAATTATCTCCCCCTTAGGCTGATTACGTCCCGGAATCATCAACGAAACAGGGCTCGTATAATGACTCAATACGTCATCTCTTCATCCTAGGTAATAATTATAACTTCTATATTCCTTCATGTCTATCTCTTAGACTTATTGACTGTAAGCAGTACTTAATCGTGCACCTGCTCTCTACCTCAAGTTAGACTCCAAATTATGACCTATCATCATGTGATGCACGTTTAGACTCAGGTCTCTTAGAGTTAAATTCTAAAACAGACTATGGCTTCCTTCATGTTGTAATGTGATATAATCACACTTCAACATGTAGCATTTCTAGCTACCAACTTCTTTAACAACGAGCGCGATACTTCTATTGATCGCTTTGATTTCAATTGTTTGGTTTAAGTCGGACGCTACATCAAAATTGGTTCTCTGAACCACATAACCTACTCATCGTAGTCGGACTTAATGTGATATGACCACTAGGTTCGGGATAACAACAATTTTTCTTAGTCATTACCGAAACAATGGTAACGCCATACTTGAATAAAACGAAATCAATTACTAGTTTCTTGGTAACCTTGTGACTTTCCCTGATCCAAGCGTGAGTCCTGTGCTGTGCTTCCGGTAGTATATGCATCTACTACCTTTCATACCTACTCATACTCGTCCCAAGTATTGTCTCGCAGATTTCCAAGTCACCATTCAAGAAAATCACATAACAGTTTAACACACCAGATAACAAAACGAAGATTTTATTATTTCTTGAAACTATTACATCGGTGTTCAAGTTCACCCTAGACTATGCCTCTAAGAGGCTACATCATGTGGTGTTATCTCTTAGGCTACCTCGTAATTCGATCTTCGGGTATAGAGTCCTTATCCTTGGTTCCTCGTGTTGTTTTCCGCTTCGTCGAGGATCATGTGGAATGCCCTTGGCCTTGGTGGCGTTTCTGGTCTTGTTGCTTTATTTTTCCTCGGGCAGTCTCTGGACATGTGCCCCTTGCCTCCACATTCGTATCATACTTTATCATTATGTGTACAATCCTTTGAATAGTGACCAGTCCTTCCACACTTGTAACAAGTCACTTCTTCGTTGCACTTCCCACAAGGCTTCTTCTTGCATTTATCACACCATCTCGCTTAACCTCCTTCTACTCTTCCGAGCTTTGAGAATTTGCTTTCCTTGTTGGACTTTGAAGATCCTTCAAACTTTCTCTTCTTGCCAACCTCCATCTTGCTGGCGGCTATTCCCTTGATCATATCTTCAACAGACTTGGCAGCCCAGATAGCTGCCTCTAGAGTAGGTGCTTGACGTACTGGCAACGCATACTCCCAGGGAAGTCCCTTTGCATACTTGTCAACTTTTGTCAGCTCGTCTGGGACAAGGCGCAAAGCAAACTCCATTTTGTCCGTGAAGTTGTTGGTGTATTCATCGATGGACATGCTTCCTTTCTTCAAAGTTAGGAATTGGTTCTCTAGCTCGAGCAGGTTTTGGGCTGAGCAGTACTTTCGTTTGAATTGCACCAAAAACTCTTCCCATGTTAGTTGTAGGGGCTCATTGGGGCTTAAAGTCTTCCCCAGGGTGTTCCACCAGCGAACAGCGCCTCCTTTGAATTGACGTACTGCAAACGTGGTTTGTAGCTTGCCTTTGCAACCACATGTCATGAAGGCTAATTCCATTTCTGAGATCCAATCCATGACTCCGATCGGATCTTCCTTCCCAGTGAAAGTCGATGGCTTGCAAGTTAGAAAATCTTTGTACTTGCATCCATTCCTCTCGAGTCCTTCATCTTGATTGTTCCTCCTAATCACCGGTGGATCAGCTTGACCAACGGTCCTGCTGTCGTTCCCTTCCTCAGATTGCCCATCATTCAGCTCGGGCTATTCAATAGGCATCATAAGTTCCTCTTGATTTTGTTGAAGTAAATGCCTTGTTTCCTCCATTTGATGATCCAACATCATCTGGATCAACGCTTGAACTCCGGCCATCGTGATTGGCTCAGGAGTAGCTACTACAACAGGTATTTGTTCAATCACTGGGGGCTGATCTCGGTTCCTATTTGCATTCACGTTTCCGCTACGGGTTCTTGCCATCTTGATCTATACACTGAATAAGGTGAATCTAGATATTTATTTAGGATTGACGTTTAAATCATCCTTATCACCCCAAAACGTTTATATGCTAGTTCTAATATCGTAGTTAAACGCTTACAATCCTAAACATATAAGGTTTCCAGATCCGGTCGGCAATAGACCATAGATCCGAACAAATAATAGCATATCAGGCACAAACATTTAGCACATAAAAGCATTTTAGGCAGAATTCCTAAAATAAGCTAGTGCTCACACCTCACAATCATTGCTTAGCATTCTAAGTTTAAGTCTAGAAATAAATTCATATTCCTAGTTCGCTTAAACTAATGCTCTGATACCAACTGTGACATCCCCATTTTCACGGACAAAAAAGACCGATTTTGTTTATGCTTTATAAAAATCAGAGTACTTCTTTTCATAAAAATGTTGCGGAATTTGTTCCTAGAAAAATACGATAAATACGTTATCAAAACATTTTCGAAGAAACGTATTTTATTTATTTTAAAACGTTTGGGATGTCATCGTCAATACAGGAACATAAGCATAAACGGAACTTACATTTATTTACACTAGTGATCTACATCTCTTTAATCTCTCAGTGTAATGTCACTTTGTATCGACTCCTATGTTATAAATAAACTGAGTGGGTCAGGTTGGGAAACCTGGTGAGTACATAGGGTTTTCAACCCACAATGATATAATTATTATGTTTAAACAATCAAACAATCAACCCAATTACCAATCCCCATTATCTTCTTTACTCTTAAGGATTTATCCTAAGTGTCATCTATCCTGCAATCATTAATTCCGAAGTCCCTTGCTTCCAGGGTTATAGGACTGGCACTAAATCCATAGCTACCAATGCTTGTTCGTAAAGCACTAATTCCATAACTGCTATAGTTTATTCATCGGGTACTAAATCCACAGCTACCAGTGTTTATCTAATAGGCACTAAGTCCATCGCTACCAATTCCTAACAAGTACTAAATCCATAGCTACCAGCGTTTATCTAATAGTTACTAAGTCCATAGCTACCAATTCCTATCAGCTACTAAGTCCATAGCTACCAGTGTTTGTCCAATAGGCACTAAGTCCATAGCTGCCAGCGTTATTTATTAGGCACTAAGTCCATAACTGCTTATGTTTACTCACATCATCTTTTCTCTCTCATCGTTCATCTACCCATGTCATCCCTCAACATATTTGTATATATAAAATACGTATACAGTTTAAATCATTTAAAACATGTATAAAAAAGTTCATCCAGCATAGACAGCAAGTACTCAGATAATATGCACACATAGCATGTAATTTATACAAAATACTTCATATCTATGTGTAAGATGAAAGTAACTATGCACTCACCTGAGTAGGTGATGACTCGGTACTCGGACAGTACCTCGTTATTGTTAAAACAATTTCCCTCGAACAAAACCTAGTATCATTACCACTAGAGTTTAGTCTAACGTTAACCGCGACTATTTAATAGTCTAGCTATTATTACTATTATATAAGCGTTAAGAAACACTCTTATATAACTCATAATAATAGCCCAAATACTCATTATAAGTTCCTAATAACGTTACTATATTAAAACATAAGCTATACTAAAGATAGGATAGGTACAGCTCACTTACAACGGGTTTTTCTCAAAACCGGGCTTTGTTGGAGCAGCGTTTCCGAGCCTAAAGACTCTTTTATCGGGACTTCTGGAGCATCGGGGCTTCCTTCGGGTACTAGGGGGTTTACCTAGACTTTAGGGGGCTTAAGGGGGTCTAGAGAGAGGTTCTAGAGAGAGAAAGAAGTGTTTGGAAGGTGTGAGAAATGGAGAAACCCGACACTTCTATTTATAGGGTGAAATCCTGACGTACTCGCCAAGTCGGTTCGCTGACTTGCCGAGTCAGTGCCACATGTCATCATCTGATGGCTTTCCTTGGAGAAAAAGCAATGGCTGTGATCGCGCCACCTCACACAATATCGTGTATCAGCCTCCTGACTTAGAAAAATCATAACTTTCGCATACGAGCTCCGTTTTTGGCGTTCTTTATATCCACGCGAAGCTAAAATCAAGATCTACAACTTTCATTTAGACTCCGTCGGCTAATTCTTGATCGATCTTAAATTTAACAGTAGGAGGCGTTTAGACTGCTAAATGACCGCGAAGAATTCGTAACTCCTTCATACGGACTCCGTTTTCGTCTATATTTTTACCGTTGAGTTCCTATTAATGAGATCTTCAACTCTCATTTAGGTCGTGTAAGCCAAAAACCGCTCGAACTAAAATTCGAGTTTCTGGCTGTACATTGCTAAGCCGAAACTTTGAAAAATCAGAACTTCCTCATACAAAGTCAGTTTTGAGCGTTCTTTTTATGGATTTTCTCGGTTTAACATAATCTATGACTTTGGTTTAGACTAATAAGGCTAAAAAGTCTTCTATCGTAAATTCACTTTTTACGCTTCCCGGTGTCGTGTCGGTTTTGCCGTAAAACTTCGACGGGTCATAACTTCTTCGTTATAACTCAGATTTCGGCGTTCTTTATATGTACGTAAACCTTGTGATATATTCTAAAACTTGGTTAAGACTATTTACTATAAATAATCTTTTTTCCGAAAAGTCATTTTCGACACTTATTGTCTCTAAATTGACTAGCCCGGATCTACGGGCGTTACAAAAACCTTATAAATAAATTTTGGCACGTTGTGTTGACTGTCCTACACGTGATAAGTGATGGTCCGCATTTGTTGTGTTGACTGTCCTTCTTTCATCGCGTAGAATGTCCACAATTGCCATGTCGATTCTTTCTCCTAACAAGCATAGAGTCGTAATACTGCTATTTTACAAATTAAAAAGCGTAGGACTCTATCGAAAACGTTTGTAAACGATTTTGAAAATGATAAACAAATCCACACATATACATAGTTGGAACTAGAACTTACAAATATTTTATAGCTGAAAATATAGGATTTTCTGGGGAAAACGATTTTCTACGATCTCGACAACGATAAACTAGAACTTACGAATATTTTATAGCAGAAAATATAGGATTTTCTGGTGAAAACAATTTTCTACGATTTTCGACCACGATAAACTACAACGCACACTCAATTTTACTTGATAAGAGGAACAAGATTTTCAACCATATTCTCTTTTTGAAAATAAGGGATTTTTCTTGAAAATGTTGACTATTACTATTCAAAAGAACTATTCTCGTACATAGCTCGCTTTTACCAATCACACTACTTTTCAAAATCACTCCTTATAAGGATGAACAAAAGTAATGACATACACACATATATCCATGATTTTCAAGGCAAGACTTCAAACGATTTCATAGAAAATATTGAATTTTCTGAAAGTACAATGAGAACGATTCTAATCAAGTGTAAACGATTTTATACAAAAATGCTTAAGAACTCATCAACTTTTTAGTTGACGCTTTTCAAAACGACTTGTATTCTCAGGGATCTAGTAAGCAGGTAACAAGGGACACGGATGTTGGACTGTTTAGCTGTAGTTTGGAGTTTTTTTTGTTGCTTATGTTTCTTTTGTGTAACTTGAAAAACAAATACAATATGTAAACAATGTAAGTTTGATATCTCAATGTATGATGTTGGGTTGCTCTGTTTCATTTATATTTAATTGTTATTATACTGCACAATGAAGTCACCCGCCTCCAGACGTTTCCTTCATCTGGTCCGGGGGTGTGACATTGTGTACAGTCGTACCATGCCCTTCTTTCAAACCACTCGAGTTCCTAAAAAGCATTTATAACAATTGGGTAAGAGCTAGGCTTAGTGAGTTCCCCCAAAAAACATTTATAGCTGGTTTTCACCTTGTCCTTCAACTTGTAACTGGCTCGCCCTATATAGCCTTTAGCACGTGATTGGTCTGCTTTCTCTTGGCCTTTTCAATAGAGCTAGTCCTCCCAAGTCTGTTGGCCTTCATCATAGGGCTGGTCCACCCTCAACTCCATATATATATATATATATATATATATATATATATATATATATATATATATATATATATATATATATATATATATATATATATATATATATATATATATATATATATATCAGCAATCCACATAACAGGCAACTAACTATCCTAGTCTAACTGACTAAGTGCATACTAAAAGGTAACTATATCCTAACATACAGAGGATACATACTAGAGTATACAATATAGTGAGAAGAACTCACCCAGACAATTACTCATACGATTAACAGTGATCCGGGTGATTCGATTTGTTGATCCAATAGATGGGTAACACGTCTAAAAAGTATTAACCTATGATATTGTAACTTACTAATTCCTATGACAATTTGGTAAAGAAAGTCAGACCTTTCACTAATCCCAATGAATACCTAGAGTTCGATCAAATAAGGATCAACCAGGTAGGATAGTTGGGAGGGAGGACTATTTCAACATATAGCCATTCTGAAATCTAACCAAGCTAACGTGAATATTCTAGACACCTCTCCCGTCAGTAAACTCGTCCGTATTGTGACTTAGAAATGATGATTAATCTAGCATTGCTAGGTTCCTAATAACGAAGATAAGCTATCATAAAAGCACAGTAAGTGTAGATGTACTTATAGAGAGTTCTAGCGAAAAAGTCGAAAAGTCGCAGGCAGGACCCTGATGTCGAACACTTCTTTCTGTCGGGCTCCTAGCTACTCTAGGGGATTTCTAATAAGCTCTAAAACTCATAAATAAAGGATTCGAGGTGAGAGAGGTCTCCAAAGAGTTTCGGGGGATGAAGAAGGGGTGAGAAGCTAATAAAACAAAATAGATCTATTTATAGTCGAAGTTTGTGTGTGCACATATTGGATGCATGCCACACATGAACTTTGTTGGCAAGGGTCCCTTTATTACATTCCATGTGTCTACTTTTGTGTGGTGCTGCGTGGCCCCTTCTAGAAGGTGTGCGCGTCGGGCCTCTTGCGCCCACATACGAATTTCCAAATCTTAAAAAATTCGTATCTTCTTCATACGAACTCCGTTTCCGATGTTCTTTATATCCACGCGTAGCTATTAATGAGATCTGCAACTTTCATTTAGACTTTGTCGACTGTTAAAGCCCATATAAAAATCATAATTCTCTTATATGAATTTTGTTCTCGACTGTCTTTATATCGGCATAATCATATTGATGATATCTACAACTATTGTTTAGATTGTTTTTTCAAACAATCGATCGATTTCTATTTTTTTTCTTTGTTGTACACTGCTGTGTTGAAACTTCTAAATGTCATAACTTCTTCATATGAAGTCAGATTAAGGTGTTCTTTATATGTACGAGTTCGCTTTTACGAATACCGCTACTTTTATCAAGGCTATCTATCTATTCTAAATAGTCCTATGCCAAAAAGTCTATTTTATGTAATCAGTCGTTTATACTACAAGGCGAAAATGGGGCATTGCATTATATCACTTCTAAAAACTCGATATATTTGATATAATTCTATAATTATGTGATTTTGTTAATATATATAAAACTTTCTGCCTTGAGAAATACCATGGCTTGCAATGCCTCACCAAGCCTTGAGGCTTGACCTTGCTGCTAAGCCACACTCCACACAATTTAGAACCTTGATATTTAATAATATTATAGTGATGCAAGTGATGAATAATTACAAGGATAAATAGTGATGCATAGTTGTTAATGAAAACCTAAATGAAGAATGATATTGATATCTTATAGGGGTGTTTATCTGATGTATGTGTTGCTATGAAATGTGTGAAATTGATTACATGTTGCATGTTGTTCAATAGGGCCGTTTTGGGAAATGCATATTTTGTTAACATTCTACATTTGATTGAATTTTTAGTGTATGCTAACACTTGTTCTTTTCTTGTTACTTTTGTCTTGTATTGGCTCAAGGAGCTTGATTGATTCTCTTAGTGAGGATGTAGTCTTTTGGGTAGTCATGTTCTTGATAGTTCTTTAGTAGTCGATACCATCTTTGACATGTTGTTTGAGATTTCATTTATTGTAGGTTTTGCAAACATAACTTTGACGTGGGTTGTTTTTTGATTATAACATAACATTGACAATGTTTTTGAAATAATTATAAATTAAGATTTCCGGTAACGTATTATGTCTAAAAAGTATTTTTTAAAATAAAAAATTAGGTGAAAAATAACACGTTACAATTACCTAACAATCATGAAACAAAGTCCCAAAAAAGAGTTTGCTTGGTTATGGATTTGATTCGATTATAACATGTCTTTTTGTCCACAACTTTGCAAATCTAGAACATGCTATAGTCATATAGTTTTACATCCAAAACATACCATCGACAATTTGTATCTACATAATTTTCCTCAATCTATTTTTGGTATATATGATAGTTTTGTATTGAAATGCCTCCTCTGTACCTTTTAATGCTAGTATCGGCCGAAAAGCTTCTTTGTCACCGTACATTTCTAACACCTTTATTAGATGAGACGAATTTTAGATGTGAGATTGAGAAGATGTATATTCCTAGTTAGGACAGTCTCGTATATCCATCCTCACAAAAGATGGCATTTGTGTGTGATTGCTCACCACAATCGGCCATTCAATTTCAACATCATATTTTTATGTGTTAGATTTTCTTTAACCACATGTATTTGATACACCTTGACCTTCATATTTCATTCTAATTAATATATATATATATATATATATATATATATATATATATATATATATATATATATATATATATATACACACTGTAATTTACATGTGTTAATAAATGTGAAATATGGTCATAATAGTTGTAGAATTTTCAATTATCAATATAAATATATAAAATGTTCATTTTAATATCATGTTAAATCCAAAATATAAATCAAAATATCAAATAAACATAAAAGTATTTAAAATTTATTTTTTAGAATAGTTTAAAACATTTAAATATTTTAAATATAAAACTAAATCGACATGTCAAATTAACTAAAAATATCCAAATGTAATTTTTTTATAATAACGGAATTTCTTTACAAATAAATAGTTTTTAAATCATAACCATTAACAATAATCTTAGTTAAAAATAACATAACCTTCTAAATTACATTTTGTTACGTTACAAAAAAATATCAAATAAGTAATTTCTAAATTAGTTTATCATAACGTTAAAAGTAACATGAAATCGAGAATTATACTTAATTTAATTGACATGCCAGGTGCGAGTAGTGAACACTAAATGATATACTTTTAAAACAATGTTATAACATAGTTTAAAATCATTACAATTTTCCATAAAATTATCGTAAAATTATTGTTTAAAGGTTAGAATTAATAATGTAACATCCGTTTCTCCTGGAGGAATCGAATTAGGGTTTCAAGGAGCCAAAATGTTGGATTTTGGAGAAAAAGGATCCTCACGACGTGAGACATAGCGGTTCACGACGTGATATGGTTTGCATGAAGATTTTGTCCGGTACTGAGCTCACGACGTGAACAATAAGAGCTCATGACGTGATGAGCGGTGCAGCCCAAGACCATTATCTTTTCAGGTTTCCTTCGTATTTAAGCATCTCTAACCCCATTGTAGGGTTTCTTATCAGCCTGAAACCCTCTTTCACCTCAGAAAAACCCTAGTGCCCATCCATGCTTGATCTCTGGTGGTTTTGGAGCTTTTCTTGGATTGGAAGGAGGAAAGAAGAAGAAGAAGGTGGTCTTGTGTTGAATCTTGCAAGGAATCATCATCATAATCATCACCATACATTGCTCCTGGACCATTATAAGTGCTAAATCTTCTATATTTATGGTTATATAAGGCTATATCTATGTTTTGTCCAACTTTTCTTCTTGATTGAGCATGTTGAGTGAATAGAAACCATAAAGTTAGCAACTTTATGAGTTATGAGGGCCTTAGGGATGTCTTGGAGTTCAGATCTAGAAAAAGGTTTAGTTTTGGAACCTTGCATGAAGTTTGATGCCTTTTTCTTCAACTTTGGACTTAATGAGATCTAGACATGTATTGGACATATATGTCTTAAAAGCATCGACTTTCTTGAGTATTAAGGAATTATATGACCCTCTGGAAAGTTGGAGTTCAAGGCTTAATGGATTAAGGACTTAAAAGTTGGATTTTTAGCCTCAGACTATTCTCATGATGTGAGACACAAAGTCCAACGACGTGAGGAGAGTTTGGTCCCGTTTTTTATGAGCTTGTTGAGCCTCACGACGTGAGGATAGGCTGCTCATGTCGTGAGGTTAGCTCATGTGTTATTCCTTGACTGAGTTGGCTAGGTTGAGTCAGGATGAGTTAGGATCTGATCGAGTGAGCTCTCACGACGTGACCAAGGGCTGGTCATGACGTGAGATGTGATTTTGGGCTTTCGGGCCTTGTTAGGCCCTAGTTTTCTATCTTTGGGCCTTCTTGTGCCTAGGCCCATTTGGAGCTTAGGGTGTCTTTGAGGAATTTGGGCCTTCTTGGATTAGGCCCATGATGGGTTTTGGGCCCATTTAGGAAGTTGGGTCATATTAGGTAGGTGTTATTGGTTTGCGCCTCGGATTTTGGGCCAAGTAAGGAAAGGTGTAAAATGGACTTTTACCCTGAGTGTTGGAAAATCAGACTAGGATTCCAACTATGGGTTGTGGATCAATTATTAATCGGGTATTATTTGATGATATTAGCATGGGGATTCTTCGGATCGAAATTCCGAGCATTTATCTAAGATATTTAGCAGCGTGAGATGAGTTTCCTTCATTGTATTTGTGGGTCGAAGGCACGAATGTCGACCCACTAGTTCATGCTTGTAGTGCAATGATGGTCTTTGTGATAAACATATGTTATGATTATATTGTTTGATAAATCTGTGATTCTTTTGTTATGGTATTATGTGGTAGTGGTAGGGGTGAAATAGACCCTGTATCTGATCGAAATAGACCGAAAGGGAATTCAAGTACCTATATATGCTTAATAGTAGCTGTAACGCCACGATTCTCAAGTATTAATTTGATGGCATTAATTCTTTTAATTTCAAGGTCTACTCGACGAGTTGGATGCCCTGACTCGTCGAGTAGTAGCGGGATGGGCCACGTGTTTATGTGACCTACTCGTAGAGTCCAAGATAAGACTCGGCGAGTATGAGTTGGGGGATGAAACCCTAATTTCTGGGGCTTTGGACCTTATTTAAAGGGTTATTAGCCTCCCTTAACCTCTTATACACTCCTCCTTGAGCCTAGAAACCCTAGATCGCCGTTTGTCACCATTTTGTGTATTTTTCAAGCTTGGAAGTTGGGTTGTAGGAAGAAGAGCTTGGATCTCCCTTGGTCCCCATGACCATAAAGTAAGGATATTTGGCCACCTTGAGCTTTTTCATTCAAGATAACTTTTCCCATTAGCTTGATCTCGACCTTAAAGCCATGCAAGTACGTAAAGGTTTCAACTTTACGTCGAAATCATACCCTAGGAACTCATATCTACCTTCTGGAACGTTTGGTTGGCCTAAAGCATCTGTATGGATTAAGGATTGGATAGACTCGACGAGTTGCATGGCCAACTCGGTGATTCCGATGAATATTGCCTTAAGATCCCTGAAGGAACTCGATGGGTCAGCAGGATGACTCGACGAGTCGAATGGGGGTGTTGAAGGCCGTTTGGATATGCTAGTACTCAGTGAGTTTTCGAGAAACCTAACGAGTTCACCCGAGGCTTTTAGAGTTCAGTGAGTTCCAAGGAACTCGGCGAGTCGAGTTATACACTCGACGAGTTGGGTCAACATAGACTTTTGACCTGGACCGTTGGCTTTGAATTTGACCAAAGATTGACTAGTTTGATCTTAGAAGGTAATTTGGATGAATTGGAGATTTATGGAAATAGCTTTATGGTAATTATAGGTGGTGGAGTTCGTGGCTTTGGTTTGAGAGTTTGAGTCTATCTTCCGTGCAACACTTGAGAGGTGAGTTCTCCTCACTATACTGACAGGGTCTACGAAACTAGGTCAGTCCCTTGGGATTCTTATCCTGGATTTAGTATGTTGTTATACATTCGTGATCTGCTAGATTGGTACCCTGGTAGTTAGCTGTGTTTACATTGTTATGATCTGTGTTTATTGATTGATTATGTGTTATATATATATATATATATATATATATATATATATATATATATATATATATATATATATATATATGTGTGTGTGTGTGTGTGTGTCGCCATATGTGCTTGGGTTGGGTAGAGGCAGGGTCTTGCTTTGTGCGGTGATGACAACATACCCGGGGCAGTTCAGATAGACTTTAGGCCTGCGGGCGGTCCAGTCATGCCGAAGGTCCAGCGAGCGGTCCGGATAGGCTGTAGGCCTGCAGGCGGTCCAGTGATGCCGAAGTCTCGGGAGCGGTCCAGATAGGCTTTAGGCATGCGGGCGGTCCAGTCATGCTGAAGGCTCATTATGTATACTGTTTGTATCTATATGATATTTGTTGGTTGTATGGTTGGTATTTTGGGGGTAACTCACTAAGCCTTCGAGCTTACATTTATTGATTTTGGTTTCAGGTACTTCAGATGACCGCGGAAAGGTGAAGGCATGACCGTACACTTCCTCGATTGTGATTTTGGTTCTTGGAATGATTCTGATATTGATTTATTTTGAAAACAAATTATGAACTATTTTGGTTTGGATAATTTTATACATTTGGGTTGGTTTTGAAAAGTTTAAATTTTTGTGAAAATTTTACGGATGTTATAGTAGCCGATTGAAATAGGCCGAAGGGGAATGCAAGCACCCAGATATACTTGACAGTAGTCGGTTGAAATAGACCTAAGGGGAATGCAAGCACCAATATATGTTTGACAGTATCCAGTTGAAAGAGACCGAAGGGGAATGCATGCACCCAGATATGCTTAACTGTATGTTTGTTTGGTATGTGATATTGATTTATTTTGAAAACAAATTGTGAACTATTTTGGTTTGGATAATTTTATACATTTGGGTTGGTTTTGAAAAGTTTAAATTTTTGTGAAAATTTTACGGATGTTATAATAGCGGATTGAAATAGGCCGAAGGGGAATGCAAGCACCCAGATATACTTGACAGTAGTCGGTTGAAATAGACCGAAGGGGAATGCAAGCACTAATATATGTTTGACAGTATCCAGTTGAAAGAGACCGAAGGGGAATGCATGCACCGATATATGCTTAACTGTATGTTTGTTTGGTATGTGGTATTTTAGGGGAAACTCATTAAGCTTCGTGCTTACGGTTTGTTGTTTATAGTTTCAAGTTCATCCGATACAAAAGAGGAGGGCCCGACGTGAATGCACTGCATCCACCCATGTTTCCGCAACTCTATCATTTTGGGATTGTGCTCTGATAAATGTTTTATGTTAATATACTTTTGAATGATTGGTAATACTAAATGACGTTTTAATGGTTGAATTAAAAATCAAATTTTTACCATAAAATTTTTGGAATGTTACAAATAACCTAAATACTTCCAATATGTACTTGCCAAATTTTAAACATACAATTTTACCATATGTAAGGCATGGATATTCGCCTAAGATTATTATAAATTTGGTTGGAAATATCTAATTGAAAGCATTCCATTTCGCCCGCTAAACTAAAGTTGGAGGCACCCAAATTTTTATAAATTGGAAGAGGATGAGATGCGTTTAGAACAAGTAATGTGATAATCCTCGCAACGGAAGCTTGTGGTCCCCGGATGCCTACTAAAATAATGAGGCTCTAACAGTATTAATTTTTTTTTTTTTTAAAGTTTTTCTAATCACTTAACCGGTTTTTTAAGTTTTCGCCGGTTTGGTTGAACCGATTTTAGAGTGAACGGGCTGGTTTTTGGCGTTTCATTTTCAAACGAATTTTAGGCTATAGAAAATCGATAACCTGACCGGTTCCCATTTAAACCCGTTGGTTCCGTCCACTTTTCAAAACAATAAATTTTCTTTAAACAATTTCATCTGTGGGACAATCATTTTTAATATTATCATGGGATATATACAGTAAAGTCCTAATATTTTCATCGATTTGACAAGAAAGTCCTAAACTTTATTTTTTTGACAGTAAAGTCCAAATTACAGGCAGTTTTTGACACTTTTACCCTTTTTCCCCGGTTAGCCGGTAATTAGGACTTTTTTGTCAACAAAATAAAGTTTAGGACTTTCTTGTCAAATCGTCAATTAGGACTTTACTGTCAAAAAAATAAACTTTAGGACTTTTTTGTTAAATCGTTCAAAATATTGGGACTTTAGTGAATATATTTTTTTTGTTAGAAATTTAATGGTATGATACTCTTTAAGCATAAGAGTTATTGAAACATTCTCTAATCAGCTAGATCCTATTGAAATCCTTTACGTTTGCTTCTTGTTAAATCGTTTTTTTAATCTCAACAAACCGACATTGAAAAAAATTGAGATAATCAAGAAAGAAAGAAAGAACCAGGGTTGTGTTGGCTTTTTGCAGTCTCAAAAATGGAGAAATAAGAAACCGAAAAAAACAAAATTGCCCTTCTTTCCCTTCTCCACATTCACACCCTTTTGACTAGGCATGTGTTGTTTGTGTTTGTATAAAGCTAGGGCAATTTCGTTTTTTTAGGTTTCTAATTTCTCCGTTTTTGAGACTGCAAAAAGCCAACACAACCCTTGTTCTTTCTTTCTTTCTTGATTATCTCAATTTTTTTCAATGTCGGTTTGTTGAGATTAAAAAAACGATTTAACAAGAAGCAAACGTAAAGGATTTCAATAGGATCTAGTTGATTAGAGAATGTTTCAATAACTCTTATGCTTAAAGAGTATCATACCATTAAATTTCTAACAAAAAAAATTATATATTCACTAAAGTCCCAATATTTTGAACGATTTGACAAAAAAGTTCTAAAGTTTATTTTTTTTTACAGTAAAGTCCTAATTGACGATTTGACAAGAAAGTCCTAAACTTTATTTTGTTGACAAAAAAGTCCTAATTACCGGCTAACCAGGGGAAAAGAGTAAAAGTGTCAAAAATTGCCGGTAATTTGGACTTTACTGTCAAAAAAATAAAGTTTAAGACTTTCTTGTCAAATCGATGAAAATATTGAGACTTTACTGTATATATCCCTATTATCATCATCACCACCTTTAGTGTGACACATACCACAATTATCATTATCGTTACATGTAGAATTATTAGCATCACCAAAGTTTTGATAATTTAGTGGTTCGACATAATCAATTTTTCGTTATATTGCATTTGATGTGAAGCTACCGACATTTGATATGGTACAAACAACATTAGAAATGGTCCTAACAACGTTTGGTATAGTGCTATAGATATTTGATATGGTACATAATATCTAGGATCGGTATACCAAATTTGTCGATATGTCTGTCGGTTTTCATAAACAATTGTGGATTGAATTGGTGTTGTATTGGTGTTCCATATGCAACATATCCACCACCATTCTAGGATCATTTGGAGCGATATGCCGACCCACTTGAGATTAGCTACCTCTTTCGTTCAAAGATTTTTCCTAATCTACTACTAGACACTCTTCCGTTGATAGATCGGTTTCCACCAACAACATATCGATTTATGGCATTATATAGCAAATGTTGTTTCTCATCCATTGTATCATTAACCCTTAGTACAGATGTACAAGAATTGAAACATGCTGAATTTGTTTTAAATGTTTCACATCACCTTCATCAACCATCTATATAATATATTTCAATGTAGGGTGTTGGAAGGAAACATTGATATTATGTTTGTTGTCTAAATTTGTTCTCTCCTTGACCAATTTGTATAAATCCACTAAATTAATATTTACGAGAATTACAACACCAAATTTTATACAAATGGTCTAACCGATATCAATTCTCATTTTATGACTGTTATGAACCACCGACACAAACAAAATTAAAATATTCACTTGTAATGTTAGAACTCATGTTATCTTAAAAAAAAAGTTGTAGAAAATTGCAAGTGAAATCAAACAAATAACATACTAAAAATTTTACTCCATAAATCATACAAATGTTTGGAAAGATTAAAAACGTCCTTTTGATTTTTCAAAATCACATTTCACGTCGATTTTCACAAACGTGGTTTGGAGATAACTGTAGCTATTTTGACTATTTTCGATATCATGGCTAGCTATATTGTGAAACAACTTTAGAAAAAAATATTTTAGTGATATTCCCCGTTATTAATCAAAATCATTTATTTGACCAAATTAATTCGTCACATTTACAATGTACTATCCTTTTAAAGAAAATAATATACTAATTGTTTTGATAATTTAAATTTAAAAAACATCAAATATTAGTCAATATACTTTAAAACAATCTGATGCGTGAGAAATACGGAATTAGTGTGGGACATGTAACTGATCGTAGTTGGCATGCTACTCTACTATATATATAAGTGGAGCTCATTCTAAATTTCTTATCTTTCACATCCATAGGATTTCCTTGGTGAAACTATTTACATATCCTCTTAATTAATTAAGGTTTTAGTTACTCGTAATTTCTCGCACTCTCGCTAAATCTCTTTTTGAAAACAGTTCTTATAATCAATGGCTTATATGGTTCAATCATTGGTCTAATTTGATGTGTATATGGTATTGTTATTGACAGATTCGAAGACATGGGTCGGTGGAAGGTACCCATGGAACACATCAACAACAGCAAGAAACGCAATCTCACATTCCAAACAAGAAAAAATGGCATCATCAAGAAAGCCCTCGAACTCTCAACCCTCTGTGACGTGAATGTATCCATGGTCATCCGTACTGATCATCAAGAACCAGAGATCTTCCCTCCTGATCCTCATAAATTCACCAGTCTGACGGAACTTTACAAACGAAATCGCATTATGGATGCGGGGAAAATTCGGTATTATACTTTAGCAGATTTCTTTAAAGAGAAGACGATGAAGGTTGAAGAAGAACTCGCTATGGCCAAGAAGAAGAACTTGGAAGCCAAATACCCTACGTGGTTTGATTTCCTAAACAACTATAAGGAAGTGGAATTACGAGAACTTGCATTAAAGTTGGAGAGTAAAATCAATGATGTTAAAAACAAAGTTGAATCGCTCAAGGACATCTCCAAGATTCATAATCAAGACAATTACACAATCCACCCTACTGCTGAGGTTAATGCAGACAGTTCTTCCATGATGCCATCTTCAAACCTTTGCGGAGGGGATTACCATGACCTTAGCCTTGACCATGAAGAGCTCATAGGTGATGAAAATAATGACTGCTACCCTCAGGAGAACTTCACTCTTCCACCTTATTTTTCACCAGAGAAACTAGAGCGACATGAGCCAACATCGGGTGATGAACAGAATAAGTCGATCATGCAAGCATCAAACCCATATTCCATGATGAAGCTGCCATTGAGTGAAGATTATAACTACTACTACAAACAGAATCAAGAACATAACCGAATCTACCCAACTACTGTTCCTAATATTCAGATTTCTTCAATCATGCCACCTTTAAACCATTGCCCGAGGGCTGAAGAGCTTGGTTTTAACCCTATAGAGCCATTGTCTGATCAATATAACGGCAACTACCATCATGAGAACTTGAGTGTTCAACCTACCTTTTCACCAGAATCACTCATGCCACCTATCAACCATTGCCCGAGGGATGACGATGAGCTTGGCTTTGACCCTACACAACTATTGAATGAGCTTGGCTTTTCACCGGATATACTGCCACCATTTAGTGATCAAAATAGCATGATCCTGCATGCATCAGAACTTGATTCAATGATGAAACTAATAACGAGCGAAGATGATAACGACCACTGTGATCATGAGAGCTTCAATCTTCAACTTGCATAGCCAACTTATTGCTTTCCACATGAGAATCAACAGCCACTGGAGCCGTCGCTCTTTATCGAAACTTAGTTGAAGTATTTGTCTTTTTTTTAAAATGTTAAGAGTGTGAGCATAAACGGATCGATAAATTTCAGTACTTATCATGAATAAAATTAACATAAGTACCGTCCTCTTTACTAAAAAGAAAACCAAAGAAATAGTTATAATTTCTAATGTGTATTGTTATCGACCACTAATTAAACCACCGTTTCATTTGTGCCATGTGTATTGGTCATTTTATAAAGTGTTGCGTTTTTTTTTGTCAAGTGTGATTTTCAGTAAGCCTCGTTATGCCTTTTGTGGAACCAGAAAATGAGAAATTCCACCTTGTCATTCTAATTAATATTTGATTTTACCATGCTTTGCATATGCTGCTAACTTTATTCATATTCTTCAGATGTCAGGGTTTTACAGGGTCAAACATCTGACTTTTGAGGTACTCTTGATTGTTCAGTTAGCCTATTCCATGGCTTGAATATGATGTATATATTCTCTCAATTACATGTGCTTTTTGCAACCTTTGAGAGCTTATCTCATAATGATGTATTGTTGCATTGTTGTCAAACCTTCAGGGAAGAAGTTTTAAACATCAAAGCATTACATCACCACACATGCACTTATATAGTTCTAGATGAATCTTAATTAGAGTGACTACATTCCAAGCTTACATTGTTAAGCGTTTATTAATTAGTTGTGTATACAGTCCACCGTCTCCTTTTTTTTTTTTTTTTTTTTAAATTTTATATAAAAGGTTTGAGTTCTAACAGAATGAAACTTATAATTTATTCTTCAATATATATATATATATATATATATATATATATATATATATATATATATATATATATATATATATATATATATATATATATATATATATATATATATATATGATCATTGTTGGGAATAGTAAACATCCAGCCTTTTTGGCAAAAGTGGTCCTCTATTTATAGGTGTGCTTATAATTCTGTGTCTTTTCTTTTAGAGGTCATATTTTGCCATTTTGTATATTTTTGGTGGATACGTGTTCTTTCCACCGCCGATCTAAACCAATAGAGATTGGATTGGTGTCGATTGGTTGTACTCTCCCAACAACCCTAAAACCTCGCCTACCACTTATTTGTATATTCTCCTCCCTCCCACCCACCAACTCATCGATCTTCAACATCAAACGAACCCGTTACCACCTCCAATTGCTTCCCTTCTCTCTGCCGACATCGACCTAGGTGCAGACCAATACCGAGAAACGGAGTCATATCATAGTCGACACTCCAGGTATTATATTTGACACTTCAAGCATGGAGTCTTTTCAAAATTCTCTCTTTTCTTTCAATTGCTTCCTCCCTGTCTTTCTCGAACCCTGAATGTTATCAACGTATTTATGGACTTCATGAGTAGGATTTACAGATAAGATCCAAAGCAGCAGGACCAATTTCGAATGGGATTTCAGAGGTCGCTCTACAATCACCGTTTCACATGCCTTGAAATCTTCTTTCCTGATACTAATTTTCTCCACTACATCCCCGAAATGGTTTCTTCTTAATTTCTTCTCCGACCACCTCTTCTGCTAGCATGTTCTTCCCCTTTCATTATTCGCGATCCTTATCGAATTCCATCTAATTTTAGTCCAAGAAAGCAGTTTCTCACTTTCAGTATCAGTGAGAGAGACAAACAACAATAGGCAGCTCGACTTCTGGATCAAGATTTTTCTTCCCGTTCTCCGAAATTGGGTGTTATCATACCATTTTTTTCCACTACTCTGCTCTTCATCGCATTCTTTTAAAGGTTTTTGTTGTTTAATTTTTGTTTCTATTGTGTCATATGCTTGGCTTGGTTTAGGGTTCTTTCAAGTTTTCCTATGACAGTTTGATTATTGTATGTAGTTGTTTTGTTTGTTTTCTTTGCGTTGGTTTCTGCTTTTTGATTACTATTGGTAGTTTTGGAATTTTTGTTTCTATTCGTCGATTTTGAGGTTTATTGAAGGCTTAATTTGGATTTTTCCAAAAGCCAATAGCTTAGAAGATGTAATATTGTTTCTACACCCCAACCAATTGTACATTTTCTTAATATTCTGAACACTGTTCTTGATTCACCTTTCTTTCATACAATTAAAAACTTTCTTCAAATCGATACTTCCAATTTTTTATTAAGTTATTAATTGGTAGGGTACGAGATTTTTAGTTTTATGATTGTTGTTTCTCCAGCTTAGGTTATTATTTCATCGGGTATTGTGTGCTTACTTTTTGCCCTCTGTCTGTTTGCTAAAATGCTTAAGCGGTTGTCTGTCTTTTGTTATGCATTTCTTTTTACTTTATAAGGTTTTTTATTCTAATATGTCTCGCTCACAGTATAAACCTAAGAAGTGGATGCTACTTAATGAAGAGAAGATTGTCTGAGCCAGCAAAATCTTGCTATTATAAGTGCAACACTTTGTTTTCATTCACAGAATAATTTTCCAATGTGATTCTAGCAATTTCTATCTAACATTTGCAAGTTTGACATGTGTATTCTGGAAAATTGACACTTTCAGGAAGATTGCTACACCTTCCGGGGCAGATATCTCGGAAATAAATACATAAGTTTAAAAAGGAGGCTAAGTTACAGGTATGAATATAGAATGCTACTACAATACACTAATAACCAAAAGTACGTTGCTAATTTTGTGTTAAAAATCAGGGGAAAGATTTGTTTGCTTATGAATGGGTATTAGATGAGAGTGTTGAAGAATGAGAAAGAGGGATAACAATGAAATTGCACTTTGACTGAATAGAAAAATGTATAGTTGTGGGAGAGTCAGGGTAGTCTACTGATGTGTGTGAAACGAACTAATTTTAATCCCACCTTTTAAATATAAATTAGACACACAAAAGACAATGAACCTATCAATAGGTGGTATAGTTTAAGCAAGTAGGGTATCGAACACAGGGAACGACAATTAAAATAACTACTAGAATTATCTAAAAACAAATAATAAAAAGGAAAGGGTTTTTTCTAGTTTTGCAAAACTAGAAACTTAAACAATTTAACTAACACTTTAACTAAGCAACTAACAGCTAAGCAAACAAAAATCAACTAAATTCAATAATTAAGGAGACTTCTGTTTAGGTTCGAATCATTTGTTCCTATGGTTGATTTTATGGCAAGTGCGATGGATTAATTGGAATTAGCTATCGATTAGTGTGATTAGGTTCACGTTCGCTATTACTAATCATTAGAAAACAAATCTATTCAAGTAGTGATCAGTTGATTAAATTAATAAATTCCCTAGTTTATTGATTCGGGTTAAGTAAGACTTGTAGTTAGCTAATTGAATTGGTCGTTCAATTAACCTCTTGTTGATGGTTCGTCACACATGCTCACATATTAACTTACATATTCTCTAGTTAACCCTAGTTTCATGTTCGCTATTCCTAGGCATATAACAATGTTTTCACATAAATCATATGAGATAAGCAATTAAGAGATATTCATGCAACTTAATATACTTGTAATTAACAGAAAATAGTTGTAGTTAACACATAAGGTTCTTTAACAAGCTTAACAAAATGAAATTCACCAATTTAAATTAATCCAACCACAAATTTAAACCATAGTCACAAAATCATCTATCCTAAACAGAATATATGAGTTTTAGCTCATGATTACAACAGAAACAAGCTCAAAAACGAAATCAATTGGTTCACACATGGTTCAAACAAGAGATTAAGTAAAGAGTACACTTGATTTTGCGTTGATTCTCCTTATAATCGAATGTAGGGTTGATTCCTTAGTTTCCCATGCTCCAGCAGCACCTTCAATTGACACTTGGCCTCTAAGGTTTCATGAGAGAAATCAAGTCTCGATCACAAAGGCTCTATATATAGATTTCTGGGAACAAGGGCCGACTCGTCGAGTCCAGGGATAGACCCGCTGAGTCACTCATTAAAAACCCGTGTACGGCAAGGACTTCTATAGCTTCGCGAAGGTTCAACACGACTCGTCGAGTTCTTCAGGATTTTTGTCTCTTTTCTTCTTTCTTAAATTCCCAAGCTTACTATAGCTATTCCCGCTTCCTTTTGCTTCAAAGCACTTCTTTTAAGCTGAAAATACAACTTAGACATAATTAAGTACCTTTTGTCCATAAATTGCAATAAATTAGCCAAAAAGTATTAAGATTCTACACAAAATATATAGCTAAATATGCACATATCAAAATACCCCACACTTGACTTTTGCTTGCCCCCAAGCAAAACTGAATTTTAAACATACTAGCATCACATAGAACAATCTTAATCAAACCCAGCCATTATGCCAAGACCGCAACGCATGCATTTGTGTCTATAAATTTTTCTAAGGACCCCCCTTAATTCTAAATACTCACAATCCTCATAAACATGTGCCCACTTATTTGAACAACGCTCATTTTATGCATCTCTCCGAATCCATCTTCAGAAAACTTCTTAACCTCAACGTATTTTTGATCAAGCAACCCAAGCATACATAATCTAGAAAATTACAACTTTTTTGATACCACTATGGAGCTCTTTGGAATTCTTCACTTCTTTGATAATTTGATCTTTGATTCATTTGAATTCACCACCTTCTTTGTTTGATTCTTGGTATCTTCAACTTTTGAATTTCTTCAGAATTCTGATCTTTTGATCTTCATACTTTGATTGCTCCAAAATTCTAACAACTTTTTATTGTAATTTCTATCTCTTTTTTTATACATGTACCTCACTTTTTTTCACTCCAAACCAACATGCTTAAGTAGGGGCGCTCAACTTCAACCTTTATTGGTTAAATCGGTAGTCATCCTGGTAAACGATGCTAAACATATTGTGACCCTCAAACTAAGCGAGGTTGTGTTTTTGTCCCATGATTTCACTAGAATAAAGGGGGCCACAAATGCACTAGAACGTGTATAGGCTCAACTAAGCATTTGGGTCCTCATAGAATCATCAAACACAACATTAGCATGGAACCTAATTGCTTTTTTCCAAAGTTTTCTAATTAACCCTAGAAATTTCTATGCAAAATTTTTTAAAATTGAGCCTAAATTAAGATTCTAAGTTTACTAATGTAATCAACCCACTACCCCACACTTAATTCATGCAATGTCCCCATTGCATGTTATGCATGATAAAACAAAAAATAAAGAGGGAATCAGAACAAACTCCCCTGGGATAGTAGTCGTGAGGTTGATCGTTGACATCGAAAGTTCCATCTTCAATTGTCTTTAGACATGGGAACAACTCATCCATATCTCGAGCGTCAAATCTCGTGTGGTTGACAGCTCTAAAAATGCAGGAAAGATTCTCGGAAATCTTCAGGAATAATGCAACCAATTTCCACGTAAAATATCATCAAATCATCAGCTTGAGAAGTGAAATAAGGAGCAACTCGTCGAGTTAGTAAGGTGACTCGCCGAGTTGTAGCGGGAAATTGGTAGAAATCGTGAAATACCACTGTGACTTGTCGAGTCCATATGTGCACTCGGCGATTCATCGTTGTGTAGAAAAATATTGCATTCTGCTTTGACAAAATTGCAAGAATGGTCCCTGTTGTTAGGTCGAAATTGCTACTTTGGGCCAAAAAGGTTTGGGCTAGCACTCATGGTCCAAAGGTTTTGCCACTTTGGTCCAATTTACTTTAAACTTTATTTTAATGACCAATTTGCCCTTGTTTTTTGTTTTTTCATCTTTTTTATTTATTAAAATACGTTTATAATTATTTAAAGAAAAAGAAAAACGAAAATCTCTCTCTCTCTCTCTCTCTCTCTCTCTTCATACACCTTAAAACTCCAATGTCCTTTTCTGGCATCATAACCACCACCGGTCCACATTAGTGCCGCCACCAACACCAGACGCCATCAACAGTCGGACGTTGAAAAATTTAACTAGCTCCGGTGAGATATTATTTTTTGGCAAGAAAAAAAAATTACTGATGGGTCTCGAATTTGATTTCCGGCGAGAAAAAATTGCAGGTAAGTGAGTGGGTCTCAAACTCCCATTTTAGGAATAATGATTTGCAGGTGGGAGGTTCGACAAAACTCAAATAAATCTCAACCCAAAACTTAAGATGATTATGTTCAAGTGTTCTTGGTATGAACAAATATAAGCCCAAAATGTAAGATCTGAAATCTTGTTCATAGTGAAGCAAATCAAAATTATTATCATTTTGGCTCTTGAATTTGGTTCTTGTGTTCCAAAAATGACCACCGATGAGCAAACCCTAGAACCTAACCTGAAATCTTTGGAGTCTTGATGAACTTAACTTGAAATCTTTAGAAAACCCTTCATAACTCCAAAAACTCTAAATTTGATTTTGGGTTTCTTATCCAACCATCACCTACTCAATTTCTTATACAACCACCATCACTGCAGCTACCAAGTCAGATCGAAGATAAACCTCCATGGCAGACAACGATTTCACAATAGGAGATGACCCCAACATCTTAGCATCTTTGTTTTACTGATGAAGAAAGAGAAACAGCGGGGTTGACGACCGTAATGTGAGTGTGTGTTTGCCTAAGCTCTTGAGAGACTATAGAGAGATGGTGAGAGAGGTGTTGGAGAAGGGATCAGTCGGAGAAGGGGAAACCTTCATTTCGGTTCATATGGAGTGTGTTTTTATGTAAAAACAGATATGTGTTTATGTTTAAGAACAAATCGAGAATGGATCAGTCGGAGAAGGGGAAATGTCGGCAGTGAGAGGAAGCATAGAAATCTTAGGAAGAAGAAGAAGTGGGTGGAGGATTTTTACTTTCTTTTTCACAGGAGAGAGAGAGAGGGAGAGAGAGAGAGGGGGGAGGGAGAGAGAAAGATGTATTTTTTTTATTTTTCTTTTAATTATTAAAGTATTTAAGTAAATAAAAAACTAAAAAAAACAAAATCCAAGGGTAAAATTGTCATTACAAAAAAGTTTAAAGTAAATTGGACCAAAGTGGCAAGAAGATGAAAACCTTTGGACCATGAGTGCTAGTTCAAACTTGTTTGGCCCAAAGTGGCAATTTCGACCTAACCACAGGGACCATTCTTGCAATTTTGTCTTCTGCTTTAAATCCAATTTTTTGTGTGCTGAAGTAACATCAAAATGACACTCATGCTCATTTTTCTTCAGTACTTAGACAGTCTTTAACCTTCTTCATAACCGGACTCGATACTCGGACTCAAAACTTTATTCCCTATCTTGCCTAGACTCGATTCTTCCAACTATTCTCTCAATCTCTAGACCCTCGCATGCATACCCTTATTCAAATTCTGAAAAGAAAAAAAACAACACACAAGTAATAAAAAGGAAAACAAACTAAAAATAAATCCTCAAAACTATTTGTCCAAAAACAACCAAACATAATAAAAATTGTTTCAACACAACTAAACAATTAAAAATAAAAGGATAAGCTAATCTTCATCTTCCTCATCATCATCTTCATCGACATTTCCTCTTCCGCTACCTCCCTCTCCACTTCTTCGGGCATTGATTCTTTCCTCCCATGTATGTATATGCGGTTAATTGCCCCCATCAATGTGTTGAATGTGAAAGTGATCAAACAATTGAACATATGACTAGTTGCCAAAATTCACCCCTCTTGCCAAGTCATCTTGGAATTGTCTCATCTCTACATTGTACCAATCCATTGGTACCTCAACATCAAACAGAATTACCGGTGGATCATCGTGGGCTTGTTCTTGACGTCTCCTCACCCTCCTTCCCGACTCCTCGGGTGCTATAACCGTATCCTCATCCGGTATGGAAAAATTGCCGCCTCCATAATCCTCAATGATTCATTCTCGTCTGTAAAGTGTGACACTAAAATGAGGTGTGGGTATTTCGGTCAAACTACTTCCAACTCCTTTTTCCAGCACCCCAAATGATCTTGCCAAGCGGGTCATGAACATCCCTCCATTAATCTTCAAGGTTTTTTGTCCTTAACTGCTCCCTTGACCAAATAATTTGCTAAATAGTATGGGAGACTGCAAAATGTGTTCGGGGTAATGATACTCCACAGATAGAAGACATCAAGGTTAGGAACCTTGTCATCATCCTTCCCCATGTTAATTGTGCTAGAGACGAGGCGATGAAGTAGGCGGTGGATTGGTGAACAGATTCTCCCTTCCTGAGTAGACTTGGGGATGTAAACTTTACTAGCAATATTGTTCCACCAAGATGCACCTGACATACCCTCCGAAAATCCTTTGTGACAAGCCCCAAGGAATGTACCAAAAGCTCCTAAATTGACCACATGTTGGTCATAGATGCCCAGTCTCCATGGGAGCTCAACCATGCTACATTGGCGGTATTCCCTGCCAAGGAAAAACATGAGGACACCCAAATTGTAATGGTCATCACCTCCATAGAAATTAATAGTTGAGAAAAAATCCTCACACAACTCTTGGTATACTGGCTCCTGAATTCTAAACAGTCGGTTCCACTCATCGCATGTTATGGTTACCCCATCATGTAAACATGTCTTAACCAAGTATGGAATTACTTCCTCTTCCAATCCGACTCGACCAAACCACTCCCAATTTATCTCATTCGGAGCATAAATCTCTTTCTTTTTTTATCTCCTCTAACTTCTTTCTCCATTTTCTCATTGTCAATTATGAGTTAATTCGTGGAACACTTAACCAAGGATAAGCCCCTTGGTTACCCCTTGAGCTTTGACCTCTTCTGGAAAACATGTTCTGCAAAATAACACAAACCAACAAACCCACAAAACACATAAAACATCAAAAACATTAAAACCAAAAATCTAGGCAATATGCGATCGGACTCGTCGAGTCCATGAACAGACTCGGCAAGTCTGATGAACTGCTTGAGTCCTGCTATGATTCGAAGTATAATTGGTCATGTAATCTTCAAATTAATCTCAGGGGTTTGTCTAGGAAGGTATTCTAATTACTAATTCATAACCATTCTCAATAAAAACACTTTAAATGTGTAAAAATTTAGAACCCTAAAAATTATGTCTTTTTTCAAGATCGAGTTTTTCCACAAATTAAGGTCATTATTCTACCAAAGATTGGAACTTTAACAAGATTAGAAGTAAAAGATGTTACCTTTTTATGAGAATTGGAAGAAATCACAAGAAACTGAAGATGAAAGCTTGAGAGGAAATGGCACATCGAGTGAAGGCGTGTGTCGGCTGTGAGAATGAGTTTGTTTAACTTTTATGGTTAAAACCCTAATTTAAATATTGTAAAAATATATTTTTTCAGTAAATTAATTCGACTCGTCAAGTCAGTACACCGAATCGACGAGTCAGGTCACGAATTTTCTTCAGTATTTACATATGGACTCGTCGAGTCTTTTAATATGTTTCAAAATTTTTCCAAAAACTTTTCTCTCTTAAAAATAAATTCACCACACCCCACACTCAGGCCTTGCTTGTCCTCAAGCAATCATTTGAGACAAATAAGAAGATTTAGATAGATAAATCCTAAGAAACAACACAAAAACACAAAATAAAACTAAAAAGAAAGGTAAGAGAAAGCAAACTCCATTGATGGGTTGCCTCCCGTTAAGCGCTTCTTTTTAAGGAGTCTTTAGTTGGACTCCTTCCCGCTCTACGTTTCTACGTTGTCCTTCATCAGGAATTTCTGCTTAGTCCTTAGTGGTTTATACTTTATTTTGTAAGCATGTATTTTCCTCTTATATGCCCTTTTCAGTTCTTCTTTCCTTCTCCTTGTGGCATTTTCTTCAGATTCACGCTTTATCCTTTTACCACGCTTCTTCTTCTTTACTCCTTCCCTATGAACCATTGTTTCCATTCCTCCTTTATTTACCTCGATTTCCTTTTCAGTCATTACTTTATCATAACTCAATGTCACGGATTCTACCTCGCTTTCATCACATACTAAAGAACCTGGTGGTTTAAAAGTGGACACTTCATAAGTAGTAGAAACTCGGGCTCGAGGCTTGGTTCTTTTGATTGTGGTTAACATTATTCCTTGATCAGCCATGTGTGACTCAATGGATGAGTTCTGCATATCATTATTCCAAGCCTTAGTGTTCTCTTTATCTACCAAGCTTTCCCTTTTAACATCTTTAGCTGTTTCATCATATTGCACAATTGTATCAAGACATGTCAAGTGTGCATTTTCAAAGTTGCTCAAATCTTTAACAACTTCACGTTCCTAAAGTAGATTTTCCAATTTATCAGGAAAAAAGTGCATGTCAAGTCCAGAAAGGGTACTCATGGTTTGTAGGCCAACATCTCCATTTGATCGTGACTTCTCGTCTAGACTCATCGAGTCAGTGGGTGCTACTCGGCGAGTCGGTGAGCTTTCAACAATTTTGGTTGTTTCTTGGTAATCAGCTTCCTCTAGCAACCTCTCTATCTCCTTTAGGTCTCTTTCAGTATCAAAACTCTCGTCCAAAGATAATATAAATTGATTTGGATTCTCTTCTTGTAAAAGCGCAAGCTCTCTTTCTAACAATTCATCATTCAAACCTATTGAGGAAACTTTATCTTCTTTTGACTCTACATGCTTATTTTCTTGCTCAGCTTTAAAAACCACCGAATCATTCCCCACCCTTAGTGTTAGTATAGATTTGCGCACATTGACTATGACACAAGCGGTATTCAAGAATGGTCTCCCAAGAATGATTGGGACTTTAAGGTCCTCTTCCATGTCTAGTACTACGAAATCAACAGGGAACACTAGTTTATCCACCTTGATGAGAAGATCTTTGCACACTCCTATTGAATGTATTATTGTTTTATCGGCTAGATGGATTGTCATTTGTATACGCTTTGGGTCCGACAAGTTTAGCTTTTTGAAAAAAGAATATGGCATAAGATTTATACTTGCCCCCGAATCAGTCAATGCACGAGTGGCAATTATATTTCCAAATTGACAAGGTATGGTGATGCTTCCCGGATCGCCCCTCTTCTCTGGTAGCTCATTCAACACTATTTCAGCCACTTCTGCCATATCTTTTCTGGTTGTAAAGAGACTTTTAAGCAAGCTTGCATATTTTGGCGTTCGAAGTATCGTTTCAATAAACAGAATATTCACTTGGAGGGCCTTTATATGCTCCATAAATTTTTCTATACTCCTGAATCTGTTCACCAGATATGGCTCGACTCGAAAATGGCAAAGGGGGTCGGTAAGGTTTTAAAGGACAACTGTTTTTGTCATTAGACCTTGGACTCGTCGAGTCCTTGTCTAGAACTCGACGAGTCGAGTCAAGATCTGCCGATTTCGACTTTTCTGCCTCTTTTTCTTGCACTTTTTTGGTATCCATATTTATAGGGGTCAAAGGAGTAAAAGTTCTCTCAGAACCAGTTGTTATAGCATTCACATGCGCCATTCTTGGATTCTTTTGGGTATTGCTAGGAAGTTCACCCGGTGCTCCTTGATTGATTTGTTGTGCAAGCTGACCTAGTTGATTTTCAATGTTATGAATGGAGGCTTGTTGATTCCTTAATAGAGCTAGTTGATCCATCATCATAGTGTGGTGCTCTATAATCATGCCTTGGTGTTCCCTTAACATATCTCGTTGCTCTTTTATTGCAGCATCGGTATCATTGTGTCTCTTTTCGGATGTAGCTGCAAATCTTGTGAGCATGTCTTCAAAATCTGGTTTTCTTTCTTGCACTGGTTCTTCCTTTTGATAAAAACCCCTTTCCTTTGGCTTAAACTTTTCCTTCTTCGCCTTTTTGTACTCATCATATGGGATCCATTCTTAAGTTTTCGCCAATCTTCATCATATCTATCACCGCTTGAGTAGCATACTTGTGCTTTCTTGTTCCCGTTCTCGTCCAAATCACAATCTCTAGTAAGGTGAGGCCCGTTATATTTATCACATCCCACCCGGATAGCGTGGATGGATTGGTCCATCTTAGTCATTCTTCGATCCAAACTCTCCAGCTTAGCCATCATAGCTACCATGCTTTCAGTAACTGAGCTCGCCACCCCTTATTTGGGTCATTCCTTGGGTTATAATATTCTCTAGAGTGCTTAGAGAATTCTTCAATTAGTTGTTTTATCACTGGGGGTGCCTTCTTTGTGAGCGGTCCTTGCGAGTCAAGGAGTTGCCTTGTTGTCACGTTTACTCCATCATAGAAAATGGAGATTTCTTGTTGGTTGTTCAAATCATGATGTGGGCAATTCCTTAGTAAGCCTTTGTATCTCTCCCACGCCTCGTATAGTGACTCTCCAACTTGTTGCTCAAACTTTGCTATGGCTTTCTTCAACTTTGATATCTTAGAAGGGGGGTGGGGGGGAGGAATTGATCAATAAACTCTTCACGCATTTTCGCCCTAGTGGTGATGGATCCGGGAGGGACTGATTTCAACCAATCTTTCGCAACTCCCTTGAATGTGGCCGGTAACATACAAAGCAAAATGGTATCGTGAGCCACATTAGGGACATTGAAGTAGTCGGCTATATCGTTGACCTCGTCTAGGTGCTTGTATGCGTCCTCGTGATCTTTCCCATAGAATGGGATTTCCTTCACTTGGGCGTCTATGTGGCATTTAAGTTCAAAAGCGGCAGTTGCAGGAATCGCGGGCTGCACGAGTCCTGGGTCAGTATCGTCTCACATCCTTTTCTTCCATTCGCCCATGGGAACTTCATCAATGTTAGCCATGGGGTTAGCTAGTTCGTCTTCTAAATTGCTTCCTTCTTCAAATTTTGTTTCGTATTTAGTGTCTTCCTTCTTTAGGTCTTCATCCGCCAATGAAGAGATGCTGGATTCTCCCACTTTCTTGCCATTTTTCTTGCTAAAAACAGATTTGAGATTCTTTCACTACTAGAAAAACAGCCTTTTACGACGCTCATTGCGCGTCGTAAAAGGCTCAGACGACGCGCAAATGCGCGTCAAGGAAGGCCATGTCATAAAGAGAGACGACGCGCATTTACGACGCACGTTCACGACACGCAATGCGTATCAAGGAAGGCCCTATCATAAAGGAAGACGACACGCATTCGCGTGTCGTAACCTTACGACGCGCGTGTTAATGACACGCAATGCGTATCAAGAAACCCCCTGTCAAGAAAGGTCATGTCATAAATGTAGATGACACACATTTTTGCGTATCATAATTTTAAATGTTAAAAAAAATTATTTATAGATTTACTAATTTTCAAATTAAATACCACATTTAAAAGTCTCATAATGCAAAATAAAATACTTATATAACAAAACAATCCATTTCATGAAATAATTGTACTAATATTCAAAATAAATCACATTTAAATGTTATTTTATTAACATGAGTCAAACTAGAAAAACAAATCCTCCTAATCCAAATAACAAAATACATAAAACACAAACTATTTTCGGAAAGGAGAAGGTGGAGAGACTGCTTCCATACAATTATCCGTTTGACTGCAACACCGCCTTGTTTTTTCTCTGAGTTGAATGGGGATGCATAAATAACTGAACACTCTGACCTCACGACATCAAAATTCATTCCAAGCTGCAATAATTACAGAAATGATGAGCATAACCTAAAAATAAAATCAAGGATACAAAACAAGATTCTATCCCCAACATATGAACCAAGAACTAACTATCCTTAACCCCCCCCCCCCCCATTGAAGTATGGCCTTCTCTCTTGGAGATCTGGAAACCTCAACATTTATGCCTCCGTATTAATTAAGCACCAAACCAACATTGACAGTGAATTTTCTTTTTTCATAATTGATTAAAGATCACTAACACCAAGAAAAAAAAAGGTATAGAAGAGGATTGGTGCTCTGGTAAGTGTAACGACCCGTCTCCGGTATGATAATTCCTTGGTATTTATTTTGAGGTTTTGCAAGAGGGACTCGGCGAGTTCATAGCCTGACTCGCCGAGTAGGGTCGGGATTTCGAGCACGTGATTAGCTGGCGACTCGGCGAGTCCATATTCTGGACTCGGCGAGTCTGTCCGTCTAGGAGAAACCCTAAATCCCCGGGTTGCCCACTATTTAAGCCACCTTATAGCCCCCAATCTCGCCTCCTTCACCCTCAAAAGCTGTGAGAAAACCCTAATTCGTTCTTGAGTGATTCTAAGTGATTTTGTGTGCTATTATGAAGGCTTGAAGAAGGAGAAGAAGAAAGGAGCAAGGAGAAGGATTTCAGAGCAGAGATTCAAGGGAAAGCAAGAGCTCTTTGAGGTATTCTTCAGTTTACCCTCTCTTTTATGCCTTAAAACCCTTTCTAGATCTTGTTAATGCCTTTCTCAAAGCTTTATGTTGATATGGAAGCTCTCTTATGCCGAGATAACCTTAGATCTGTTCATTTAGGAGTTGTAGAGCCCAGATCTATTGCCTTTATGGAGCTATTTTGCATATTAACCCTAGATCTACCCCTTTTGAGCATCTTTTAGCCTTTATTCCCTTGTTCATGCGTTTGTACACGTAAAGTTGGAAACTTTACGTGGTAAATCAGCTTATTGGACTCAGATCTATCATTTGTATGTATTGGATTCGAACAGAATCGAGTGTAGAATAGTTGCATGGCGGTGACTCGGCGAGTCGAAAGAACGACTCGGCGAGTCTAGTCGCGAGTCCCCGATTTCTTCCTTTTGAGCGGTGTCGAGTGGGACCAGTGAGTAGTGGAGTGGACTCAGCGAGTTTGAGGGTAGACTCAGTAATAGAGGGACTCGGCGAGTTGTTCATACAACTCGGCGAGTCCAAGGCAATCTTCTTAAGCTCAAGAACAACTCGTCGAGTTGTTCATAGGACTCGGCGAGTCGGATGAAGATTTTCTGAATTCTTGGATCGAGAGAGTACTCGTCGAGTCGATGCCATACTCGACGAGTAGCAGCGAGTAGAGTCGAGGAGTGAGAATAAGGACTCGGCGAGTTGGCGGCCCAACTCGGCGAGTCAGGTCAACTGTGGGTTGACTTTGACTGAGAGTTGACCTTGACCAACAGTTGACTTTGACCAAGGGTAAAAGAGTCATTTTTACCCAGTGCAATGTTTAGTATTTGATTGAGTGTATTTATGGACTTGCAGCCAGGGAGATACCGGAGCAGCAGCAGTTAGCCCTCAGAGTTATTCACTCAGCAACTAGTTCACGAGGTGAGTTTCCCTTCAGTAGGAACGGGTCTACGGCCACAACGCCGGCCCGTTTAATTATCAGTAGCCCCGGACTTTGGTCTGATACAATAGCTAGAGTGCTTGATGTCTTTGTGATTCAAGCATGTTTGTGTTATGTGTTCCGGACTCTGTTCCGATGCAGTATGCAGTTTATGTGTTTATAATAGTTGTTATGTTTTATGCTATGCCATGATCAGTCAGTTCCGGAATTCGGTCTGATGCAGTTAGTTCCGGACTTCGGTCCGATGCAGTTAGTTCCGGACTTCGGTCTGATGCAGTTAGTTCTGGACTTTGGTCCGATGCAGTCAGTTCCGGACTCTGGTCCGATGCAGGGGACAAGGTCCCAGTCAGTTCCGGACTTCGGTCCGATGCAGCTAGTTCCAGACTTCGGTCTGATGCAGTGGGCAAGGCCCAGTATGTGCTTATGTGTATTGTATGGTATGTGGTAGTTTGGGGGAGCTCACTAAGCTTCGTGCTTACAGTTTTAGTTTTGGTTTCAGGTACTTCCGCTAGCAGAGGGAAGAGCTCGGGATGATGGCATCGCACACACCACAGCTTCAGCTTTTATCCTGGGAGTTGATTTAGTTTTTGATTTTTATATGACATGGATATGATACAGTTTCCGCACAGTGTTGTTTTTATTATGTTTGGGATACATCACGTATGGTTTTTATGATATGACACTCAGATTATGGTTTTTGGTTATATTGAAAAATGAAATTTTTGGGTCGTATTTTTGGGTTGTTACAGTAAGGTACATATTCAAAATACCTACCTCAGGGGAAAATACGCTACTAGTTGTATTGTGAGCTACACTTTCAACAAGAAGAGATACAATCTTTGGAGGTAATGCTGACGTGTCATTTGGTGGATCATTTTTCTTCCCACAAATATAAGCCTCGACCAGTCATCTGAATAAAGCAAAAACATGAGATAAATAAGGTAAAAGAATGAAGGATTTTTACTTCTCAGATGTCAAAATAAAGAGAAAAGAAACGAAAGGAGATTCCCTCTAACTGTCTAACATATGAACAGAAGATTGGCACTTAATACTAGAATAAAATAATAAAATATGCAAGAATCATGAAGTTACCAAGAAAAGAAAAATATCCTACAAATTGAAATTCAAGGTTCCAGTTTTATCACAGCAAATTGTAGTTGCATAACCCATCATTTCACAGGCAGATAGCCTAATCTGCACATACAAAATTACCAAAAACATATAACAAAATACATACAACTACACAAGTCAATGAGAACAAAATATCAATATACCAATGCTTTGTCAGACATCATTTTTCTCATTGAGTATGGAAGCCTGTAATTATATATAATTAACATTTTAGTCATCCAAAACTCATATTAAAGAAATGGTTTATAGAAAATGGACAGCTTATGTTGAAGTGACAACTAATGGAAGCCCTTCTGGCACTGCAACATAAACAATAGCTACCTATAGACACCTCAAGAATTACAAAGTTGAAAATGAAACTAAATTAAAATATATATGCAGAAGATACATACTACAAAATCAGAAGCTATTTTTTTGTCTTTTGGAAAAAGAGGTCAAAAAGACTTTTTTATGTATTTTTGCATGGGATTAGAATGATTAAGTCTTACCATCATAGTACTACAGCCATCAGCCACCTTGCACCCAGCCATTAAATCAACCTGTTCCATCATTTTTTTAAAAAGTTACATTATCTACCCTTGAAAACTAGAGAATCGAAATAAAACACAATGTAATCAACAGAAATTTATGAAAACTTACAGTGTGACTCTTGCCAGTCATACTTGATTCATCAATAGAAAGAGAGTAACCATAAATGAAAATCCAATAAGCTGGAACCTGGTTTATGAATGAAATGTAAACAAGGGCAAAAACGGAAATCACAAGAAATGAGAAACATATTACCTGGTCGCCTATCATAAGATGTATGACATACACACACACACACACTCTCTCTCTCTCTCATGGTTACAAACATTGTGTCTTTTGGAGGAACTACAGTTTGTAGATATTACAAAAGTAAGTTTTTGGATCGTATGTCAGCTATTTTTCCCAAGGTATTAACAAACAGATCTTTGTTTATACCTGCAGTTGATCGGAAACACACCTTTTGTTTATCTCAACAATGTTGTGGAAGGTTATGTTGGACGTATTGCAGCCAAATTGGAGATGATGGAACCCTGCTCTAGTGTTAAAGACATGTACTTATTTCATTAGAGTAGAAAACTTTCCTGTTTTCTAGCAGTGTAGGTGATCACCTGATGGAACACTAAAAGTAAGGATCTTAGTATGTCATTGTATGTCAGTAGGTGATCACCTGATAGGGAATCAATCATATATAGTGTGATTGTATTAGATTTTAGTTATGTATGTGCAATATAGTACGGTTGTATGTGTAATATAGTATTGTTGTATGTGTAATATAGTACGGTTATATGCATATGTGATTGTATTAGATTGTAGTTAAGTATGTGTAATATAGTACGGTTAAATAACCACTGTATTAGATTGTGTTTCTAAAGTTTTGATTTATGGCTGGAATGGGATATAGAGTACGGTTAAATAACCGTACTCTATTAGGTTGCTTAATCTAATACTCCCCTCTAATACGGTTCATCATCTGTACTATATGTATATATTCAACCGTGTTAGATCATTGTTTTTCTATTAGTGAGATAATATGAATTTGTAAGAAAAGATACCTGATGCTTCAAGTCATTTATATTTCTCTTTCTTGTTAAGCAAAACATACACCATTTGTTCCCAAAAAGGAGCGAAGGAAAATTAGCACAATATACCAAATGTAGAAAAACATAAAGATCAAAAGGGTAAACAGGCATGGCTAATCCCACCGCTATTCCACCAATGTAGAAAAACGTAAAGATGAAATTGAATACAGATCAAGCTCAGATTGGTATGTATCTCTTCAAAATCTGCTTCCCTGTCATGGCTAATCCCACAGCTATTCCACCAATAGCTCCGGCAACAGTCTCCGCTTTGTAAAGTGCTCCGGTCGCTAATCCAGCCACCACGCTATTAATAAGACATAGGGCTTGTAAATTTGAGCAATAGAAGAAATGACCCTAAGGTCACCGGACCTAATGTTGCTGGCAAGGGCAGGCAAGGTGAGATTGCCGGAGCTGAGGGGCTCCATCGGCTGGGTGACGCTGGAAAGCGTTGGACGGTGGGGCGGGGCAAGACGGAGGTCAGAGGTGGGAGGCGCCAATACCAAGAGAAACGTCGAAGGTGGGAGAAGTTGTCGACGTCGAGAACTGAGAAGAAGAGAAAGGGTTTGTCAAAGTGAGAAGGAGAGAAAGGGAAGTTGAAGAGAGAACGAGCAGTACAGGAGGGCAATCGGGGCAAATTCTTGAAAAAAAGCCTTAGCTACTAGGGAAATTAAAGTGGAGGGAGAAAAAAAGGAAGGCGGGGATTTTAAGTTTTTGGGATTTCATTTTCCCCAGATGGAACGCGCGCGTTCTATTAAAATTTATAAAGCGACGGTCGTAGACGACATGCAAGTGCCCTCCGTGTTTTTATTTTTTTGTTTAGACACTAATTTTAGGGCACGCAAAAATGCGCGTCTGAAATCCTTTAAATTTTGGAAGAGATGACATTATTTTTTAGACACTCACCTTTGCGTATCATAAATCATTGCGTGTCATGGTTCGCACGTCGTAAAAGGCTATTTTTCTAGTAGTGTTTAACGGTGAGTTCTTCGATGTTGTGGATTCTCCATCGATTTTGCCTTTGTTCTTCCTAAGAGTTGCTTCCGGGTCTTCGAGTGGTGGAATCAAAGATGTGCCTCCTCCTCTGGTCATAAACTCACTGCAAACAAAACAAAAAATACACGTAAAAAGAACAAAACAAAAATAAAAACGAAACTGGGAAACAACGATGGACTCGTCAAGTCAGTTCGAGGGGACTCGGCGAGTTCACTGCCAAATCTAAAAAAACTAAAACGAAAATACTGGAGTCAACCAAATTAAAACTCAATTCTAATAATTAAACTACTAACAATTAAATTTAAATTTTAGAACCGTTCCCCGGCAACGGCGCCAAAAACTTGATGTGTGTGAAACGAACTAGTTTTAATCTTACTTTTTAAATATAAATTAGACATACAAAACACAGTGAACCTGTCATGATGGTATAGTTGTAGCAAGCAGGGTATCGAACACAGGGAACGACAATTAAACTAACTACTAAATTATCTAAAAACAAATAATAAAAAGGAAAGGGTTTTCTCTAGTTTTGCAAGACTAGAAACTTAAACAATTTAACTAACACTTTTACTAAGCATCTAACAGCTAAGCAAACAAAAATCAACTAAATTCAATAATTAAGGAGACTTCTATTTAGGTTCGAATCATTTGTTCCTATGGTTGATTTTATGGTAAGTGCAATGGATTAATTGGAATTGGTTGCTGATTAGTGTGATTAGGTTCACGTTCGCTATTACTAATCATTAGAAAACAAATCTATTCAATTAGTGATCAGTTGATTAAATTAATAAATTCCCTAGTTTATTGATTCGGGTTAAGTAAGACTTGTAGTTAGCTAATTAAGTTGGTCGTTCAATTAACCTCTTGTTGATGGTTCGTCACACAAACTCACATATTAACTTACATATTCTCTAGTTAACCCTAGTTAAATGTTTGCTATTCCTAGGCATATAACAATGTTTTCACATAAATCATATGAGATAAGCAATTAAGAGAAATTCATGCAACTTAATATACTTGTAATTAACAGAAAATAGTTGTAGTTAACACATAAGGTTCTTTAACAAGCTTAACAAAACAAAGTTCACCAATTTAAATTAATCCCACCACAAATTCAAACCATAGTCACAAAATCATTTATCCTAAACAGAAGATATGAGTTTTAGATCATGATTACATCAGAAACAAGCTCAAAAACGAAATCAATTGGTCCGCACATGGTTCAAACAATAGATTAAGTTAAGAGTAAACTTGATTTTGCCTTGATTTTCATTAAAATCGAATGTGGGGTTGATTCCATAGTTTCCCACGCTCCAGCAGCACCTTCAATCGACACTTGGCCTCCAAGGGTTCATGAGGGAAACTAGGTCTCGATCACAAAAGCTCTATTTATTGATTTTTGGGAACAGGGCCGACTCGTCGAGTCTAGGGACCGACTCGCCTAGTCACTCATTAAAAACATGTGTATGGTACGAACTTCTATAGCTTCACTAAGGTTCGACGTGACTCGTCGAGTCATAGATTGACTCATCGAGTTCTTCAGGATTTTTGTCTCTTTTCTTCTTTCTTCAATTCCCACGCTTCCTATAGCTATTCCCGCTTCCTTTTGCTTCCGAGCACTTCTTTTAAGCTGAAAATACAATTTAGACATAATTAATTACCTTTTGTCCATAAATTGCAATAAATTAGCCAAAAAGTATTAAGATTCTAAACAAAATATATAGCTAAATATGCACATATCATCTACTATTTTCAAGCAGGTAGTATATCATTATGTAATAATCTTTACCTTAAATTTTCTATATTAAAGGATGGAGAATCTTTTTTGTAGATAAAACTATTGTTTCAAAGGTCAAACCAACTTTGATGAGGTAGAGCTTCAGAGCTACACCTCATTTATCCATGCAAATGTTCTATCTGACAATAAAAGTAAGCAATACTGAAAGGGTGTGTTTAGGTACACACTTCAAAGTTTAAAAATTGCTTGAATCTTTCTAATGTCGAAATTTGAAAATGCTTTTGTTATTGTGTTGATGTGAATTTTGTCATGTGTTAAATAGATATTACATGATGGGGTAAAAGAGTTGGCTCTAAGAAAAGGAGAAGCTTCAAATTATGGCTTATCTGATGACAATAAGCTAATGCACTTTCCATAATTTGTTTATTTAGCATTCAACTTTCAGTATTTCTTAATACAACATTCTAATTTGAAAAATCACCAATTAATAATAATAACCGGGTAGATTTTCGATAATATATTGATTTAATAAGAAAAGATTTGAAAAGTAAAAAGAATTAAACTTTTTGCGTAATTATAAATTGGATCTTCTATGGTGGATTGATAAGCCCCATGGACTCTTAGTTTATGGTATAAGGGGCCCAAAGTCTAATCTTCTGCAACCTTCTTCCAGAGTGGGTGTATGGAGGGCAGTTTGGTCTTTTATTTATTTTGTAGGTTAGAGGTGGTAGTGATTCAAAGTAGTGGGGATATCACCTCGCTAAGCTGTTATTCCCTTTTGTCCTTTTCTTTAGTAGTAGTATATATAGTAGTTAGAAGATAGAATAAGGTAGCTAAGAATTAAATTCCTAAGGAGTTGGCAAAAGTGGTACCCTGTGTATGAGCGTGTATGTAGTTCTTTCTCATTTGTTATTGGTTTTTGTGGGGGGGTCAATTTATTCCTTTAATTTTGCAGCATACAATACGATATTGAAAATCTACAAGCAGTTCAGAATGAATCCAAGAGCTTGAAGAAATCTCTCAAGGTGATGTTATTCTTACCTTATTGTTTAAGAGATTTGGAGTTTATATGAAATTTGCTGACAGTTTTGATTTGTATAATATTAATAATAATGATAGGATGTTGTAATGGAAAACGAGTTTGAGAAAAGGCTTCTAGGAAATGTGATTCTTCCCAGTGACATTGGAGTAACATTTGATGATATTGGAGCATTGGAAAAAGTTAAAGATACATTGAAGGAATAGGTGTAGTGTTACTAATGTTAAAGTAGGTGTTTTTAAGTGGTGATATAGGAGTAGAAGCAATCCCAGATAACACTAAGGATTTAAATAGGCCACCGACATTGAGAGTAGAATCCATTTCAGAGATGAACGATGGTAATTATGACATTTAGTATTCTGTTTATGGATTCACCATAATGTACTTTTGACAGAAAACTAATGACTAACAGAAAGAAATTTGCTTACAATAGGCAATGCTCTTTTGGTTAAGAAAATAAATGTACTTTTGACATAAAACATTAATTTTATGTATTTTCTCTATATCATGCATTTACTTTTAAAGTAGGACGCCATTAACATCTTACTTTAGAAATTAGGATGTTATCTTATACAATTTTGGCATGCATTAATTAGATGCTTAATTTATCCACAAGGTTCGATGCTTCCTTCAAATGGGGTAATATAGTCAATTTTCAACTATAAGTTTTTTTATAATGTGTATAAATTATAATACTCTTTTTTCTTTGATTACAGATTTGAGGAAATGTCAACAAACAGTTATGTTGAAAGCAGGTAGCTTTATTATTCTTCATTTCTAATGATTTGTGTATGGTGAATAGTGATTGTTATCACTTATAATTTAAAATCATATGTAAGAAATACAGTTTCTTGAATTTTTATGCACTTTACTGTTACTGTTAAGGTTGATTCCTAATGTTCGTATGCTAATAGAAATGGTTTGAAAATGAGGAAACAACATGAAATGAAGTAATAAGTTTTTCAGGTGTGTTTTAAGATTTGCATTAGTATTGTTATCTTATTTTTACGTGATTGAAGCAGGGAACAAAAAAATGTTTTGTAAAAACAAAAAACAAGAACAAAGGAACAATAACAACAGATTTATGTTTGGGTAATGATCAAGTCGTTTCACAAACTGAACATATTATTTGGTGTGATTTTTTTATGCACGGTGTGTACCAGACTACTTCAAAGATAGAGACAAGGGACAACGGTTTCATGCAAAATAGGAGGGGTGTGAAGTGGCCAAAATGATCAGAGCTGTCCAAATCCTTCCTCGCAAAGCGAGGCTCCTCATCTAGCTATGCATTATAAATTGCTATCAAATTGTAGCTAGCATCTTTATATCCATAATGTATGAGTATTTTGATTGAAAACCGATCCAGAAAATAAATGAATTGCCATGACCATGTGCAAACAAACTATATCTATTTATATTTAATCTGTTTTGCTTACTTTAGAACTTATTATAGATAGAATACATATTTGCCACACACAATAATTTCTATCTGATATATATAATGTTAGGTATAGAACCATCAAAATTGACTTTATTTTGATTATAAAAAAACATTTTTCTTTCATTATTAGTTTTTTCCTATTTCCTTTGAACTCATATTATATTTGATTTCGTGATTCATCCCCACTATCTTTTTCAAATTTGTTTTTATTAGACCTCTAGTAGGCTGCATAACTTCCTTCAACACCTATCTTATATATACTTGTATAGCTTTACTATGATGGCTTATGGAAAGAGGTGCAGTGGGTTTTTTATTGAACAATTTATCTTTCAATGTAGTTTTCTGTATTAAATTTCAATTTAGAGACCTACAAGTAGTAGGGAAAATATTCTTATACATATTTTGTGGTGCAAAATGAAACTTATAAAATTCCATAAAAATATATAGAAAGCTTAGAATACACTCTAATAGAGGATGAAAGAAAGATAGTAGAGAGATTCGATTGCATTTTGTTAAAATTGTGTAGTTTTTGATGGTTCTATAGGGGTGAGATTGGTTGAGAACTAATAGTTTCCTGAGAACCCGAGACTAAAAGTGGAGTGTTAGATCAAAACCAATTCATTAAGGACGTGATCGTAATCTTATCAATCTCATTTAATGTTTAATTTTTTGTGTAATTGTAAATATTAATAGAAATTTCTAAAAAAATTACATAATAAATCAAATTTTCAGATTTTTTAAAAAAAAATTGTTTTATTCAATTTTTTTTAAATAGAGCAAATTTTAATTTTTTTTATAGAAATATGAGTTTTTGAAAACAAAATTGAAAAAAATATTTTTTTTTAAAAAAAACTGCAATTTTTTTAAAGTATTTAAAAATCAATAAAGTTTATATAAAAAACTGAAATATTTAAAAAATACTATAACTTTTTAACCAAAAAAATCAACATTTTAGGTATATTTATGCATATTTTTAGAAACGCATATGTGCATATTTCATATACTATAATATTTGTAAGGAAATCATAAGAAAACTCATTTTATTTACTAATTTATAAACACAATACAACAACTATTTTATTCGATACAAAATAAAATATAAAAACAAAAAAATGCTACAAAATTTCAAAGCTTTTTCATGTCTTCGTGTCAATATTTCCATATTTTCTTCAATTTATCATTTTCACCTCTTTAATATTCACCATAATTTCTTCCAAATCTACAAGAAAATTAAAAAGAAATTGACCGATGCAAAAACACTCACAAAAATACATATCTAACTTACATGTGAATCACATGTAATTCATATTTGAATCACATGTAATTCATATGTAAATTACATGTGATTTACATGTGAATCACATGTAATTCATATATGAATTACATGTGATTTACATGTGAATCACATGTAATTCATATATGAATTACATGTGATTTACATGTAATTCATATATAAATCACATGTGAATTATATGTGTATCACATGTGATTCATGTGTGATTTGCATATGAATCACATGTAATTCATATGTGAATTACATGTGATTTACAAGTGAATCACATGTAATTCACATATGAATCACAAGTAATTCATATATGAAGTGCATGTGATTAATTCTAGATTACATTATCACATGTTATTTTTATTAAAATGGAAAGACATGGGTAGTCATTTGAATAATCTATATATAAGGTCATTAATCATGATTAACATCATAACATGTGCTCATTTCACATGCTTTTGTTATGTTTTTCATTATAAGCATGTTTAAAGTACGACAAGAAAATAAATTCCATTATTAACCATTTAGAAAGCAACCCAAATTTGCAACTTAATCATGTCATATGCTAGTTTGATTGTCCTCCATAACTGACAACCAGAAAACAAAAAAATATTTTATAAATTTTTTTAGTATCATTAACAAATGAAACTGAGTATAAAGCATTAGGACAATTACCAGTCTGTATGTTAATGCATTCTGATAATTCTTGTAAAGCCCTGTTTTGAATCGTTTTCCATTTTGGATGATGATCAAGAAGTGGGTATTAGTAGACTTAAAACCCTTGAAGAATTGATTTTTCGCTCATTTGGAGGTGGATGATGTAGTTTGGATGATCCAGGTATTCGATTTGTGTTTCGGAGCCCCAGGGTATCGGTAAAGGCGTTGGTTCGGGCCTTTTTATGAATTTTGGATTTAATTTCAGTTGGTTTTTAGACTAAATAAAGTTTATAGAAGTGTAGGGCTTCTCATTACCTTGATGTGGATATAAAGAACGTCTAAAATGGATAAGGGATGCAAAATTTATGATCATTTGAAGTTAGAAGGAATTGAACCAAACCGGATATGCATGATGTACAAGGGAGGTACGCATGGCGTACACGGGAATTTGGACGTGGGAGCATTTCAGAATGACCTGCGTTCCCCAAAGGAACTTGTTGTGTTCGTTAGGCCAGATTAAAACCTTAATTTAGGGTCTTGGACCCTATTTAAAGACCTTAACTCACCTCCAACCCTCATTTCCTTCAGCCTCCATCCTCTCTAACCCTAAGAACAAAACCATAGCCTCCATTTGAGTGACTCTTGAGCTTCAAAGTAATTTATGTGTGTTTTTGGTACTTGAGGAAGAAGAAGGGTCTACTTGAAGAGTCATTGCTTGACTTGGAGCTTTTGGATCCAGGCTTTGTGCACCTAGATCTATCTTCTGGAGGTATAAAGTATCAAACTTGACCTCTCTTTCATGTAGATCTAGCTAAGTGGTATTTTGTTATGGTTTTGGTCCCTTTCAGGTGGTTCTTGTGAGTAAAAGTTACTCCAGAACCTTTGAGCTTCATATTTGGTCCTTATTGAGGTTGTGGAGTCATAAAGTTTGGATCTTGATGGGTATAAACCTTCCATGCATGATTTGGTAGTCATTTAATGAAGTTTGGGACTTAGGGTTTTGAATTGGGTCCCATTGAGTTATGTGAAGTCATAAAGTTGGAAACTTTATGACTTAGGAAGTCCCTTGAAATAATATCTGGAAGTTTGGATTGAGGTCTTAAGGTATTAAGAAGTTTTAAGACATTTTTGGAGTGATTTTGGCCTTTTGGAGTTCATCTTTGGTAATTGGGCTTCATTAATCCATACAAAGGCTTAAATCCTTCGACTTTATGGATCAAGTCACTTATATTTAGTTATTATGAGGTTTCGGATGTTTGGCTTAAAGGATTAAGTCATTGGAATGATTTTTGGGTGGCCGCCGGGAACGCCATGCGTTCTGCCTATGATGCCCGTTTTTGGACCAGCGACGTACGTCGTGCTTACAAGCCATGTACGTCGTGCGTACATCTAATCAGATGAGAATCATGCTTTTTGGACTTGGACTCTCTTGGAATGGGCTTCGATTGGGATGGATTGTTTCGGTGGGCTATGAATTAGCTGCTTGGGCTCTGGTTGGGCCTCAGGACATTAAGTGGGCATGTGGTATAGATTGGCCCTTGAGTTATGTTGTTGGGCCATTAGTGGGCCTTGGGCCAAGTTTGGGTTGGGCCCATTAAGGAAAGGGTAAAATGGTCTTTTTGCCCTAGGAGTCAGGACCTATGAGTTGAGACCACGGTTAATGGAGTATGGCATAATTATTAAATGGGATTTATTTTTTGTTGGTGTGGGATTTATAGTTCAGCATCCGAGTGTCTGATTTGCAGCGGATCGAGGTGAGTTTTCCTCACTATACTTATGGGTCAAAGACACCAAGGTTGGCCCTTTGAATTGCTATCTTGATAATCGCATAATCGAGTATTGTATTGATCTATTAGATATGTATCCTAGTAGATAGGATGATGCTATGCTTAATGATCTGTAGGATTTGTATGTTCGTTATTCGTTGGTTATTTGTATGCTTGTCTGTTACATGTATGTGTTAACACGGTGTATGTGTAACGCCCGTATATTCGGACTAGTCAATTTAGAGACAATAAGTGTCAAAAATGACTTCTTGATAGAATTTTATTTAGATGAAATAATATTAACTTAGTTATAGTATATGTCACAAGGGTTCCGTACATATAAAAAACGCCGAAATCCGAGTTATAACAAAGAAGTTATGACCCGTCGAAGTTTTACAGCAAAACCGGCACGACATTGGGAATTGTAAAAAGTGAATTTACGATAAAATACTTTTTAGACTTAGAAATCTAAACAAAAGTCATAGTATACGTTAAATTGAGAGCGCGCATAAAAAGAACGTCCAAATCTGAATTCGTATGAGGAAGTTATGACTTTTCTAAGATTTGGCATAACAGTGCACAACCCGGAATTCAAATTTTAGATTGGTCGATTTTTAGCCAAAACAATCTAAATGAAAATTGAAGATCTCGTTAATAGGAGCTCAACAATAAAAAGACAGTCGAAACGGAGCTCATATGCGAAAGATATGGATGGAATTTAGACCCTACTCTTCAAACGCGGCAAATTCGATACAGATTTGTAAATCCAAGATAGAGTGAGAATTAGTTGATGGAGTCTAAATGAAAGTTTTAGTACTCATAAATACCAACGTGTGGATATAAAGAATGTCGAGAATAGGGCTCGTATGTTAAAGATATGAGGGAAACATCATCCCTACTCTTCAAGCGCGACAAATTTGATACAAATTTGTAAATCCCAGATAGAGTGAGAAATAACTGATGGAGTCTAAATGAAAGTTGTAGTACTCTTCGAGCTCGATAAATTCGATACAGTTTTGTAAATATGAGATAGAACAAGAATTAGCCGACGGGGTCTAAATGGAAGTTGTAGTACTCATAAATACCAAAGCATGAATATATATAGATCGTAGAAAATATAGCTCGTACGCAGAAGATACGGACGAAACTTAGGGCCTACTCTATGATCAAATCCCTATAAATAAAGGATGTATTCTTCATATTTTCTTCACACCATAAGCCTTTCTTTCTCTCTCTAACTTCTCTCTAAGCCCTCCCAACCCCTAGTATCTTCTAAGTTCTATAGGAAAGCCCCGGAGCGCCAGCAGGCTCTTAGAAAAAGGGCTTTTTGGCTCAAAAAGTTCTGCCCCTGCAGAGCCCAGTTTCTAGCAAACCCCACGGTAAGTGAGATACGCTTACCCAACTTTAAGTGTAGCTTATATTTAAATTTATTATCATTATTATGAACTTATAATAAATATTTGGGCTAGTATTATGACTTATATAAGTGTCGTTATAATATCTTTTTAACTACTCGCGGTATGGGGAATCCGGTTTGAAGGGGCCGCCTGGGTTGTTGGATTTTAGAAGTGCTTTAATGCCAATATGGTCCTGCCATCCAGTATTTCATTTCTGGACCATGTCTATACATAGTGGTTGGAAAGTATTGTTTAAACACTTATATAATAATAATAATAATAATAATAATAATAATAATAATAATAATAATAATAATAATAATAAGACTAATATTTAGTCGCGATAAATATTAGACTAAAATCTAGTGGTAATGATACTAGGTTCGTCGAAGGAAAATAAAATTGTTAGAAGCGAAGCGCTACCCGACTTTGGAGTCATCACTTTAACAAATGAGTGCATAGTTACTTTCATCTTACACATAGATATGAAATATTTAATATAAATTACGTGTTATATGTGCATTTTATTTGTGTTCTTGATATCTATATAGGATGAACGTTATATACATGTTTTATTTGATTTAAACTGTATACGTATTTTATACCTATAAATTACAATGGGTAAAGATGGGTAGATGAAAGATGAGTTGGATGATGAGATGAAAGGTGATATAGATCATGAGATAATGGTGAGAGGTGAAAAATAAGAGAAGCCTTTACCCAAGCATTGACCCCGTCATCTAGCAGAGTATGGATGACAACCACATATTATTTTAGACAGTCCAGTGGAACATTAGCAGGCTCACAACCTGTAGGTGTTGTGAACGATATGTTCACCTGGTGTACTCTAAAAACCCATTGACATGTATTGTCGATGGACTCCCGAAAATAATATTATCAATAAATGAGATAAACCCTAGCAGCTAAAGACTTAGCGCCTGTTGGATAAACCCTGACAACTATTGACTTAGTGCCTGTTATATAAACCCTGGAAACGATGGACTCTGTGCCTATTCCTTAGTACAATCCTTAGGAATTAAAAAATGAGGAATAGATGATTCATAGGTAAGATACTTAAGAATAATGAAGATAATGGGGATGGGTAATTGGGTTAATTGTTTGATGATGAAACATAATAACTTTTTTATTGTGAGTTGAAAACCCTATGTACTCACCAGGTTTCCCAAACCTGACCCACTCAGTGTATTTGTATCACAGGTGTCGATTTGAAGCTACATTATGCTAAGAGATTAAGGAGATGTAGATCACTAGTGTAAATAAATGTAAAGTATGTTTCTGCTTATGCTTCTGTATTGGGGATGACATCCCAAAGTTTTAAAATTAATAAAATACATTTCTTTGGAAATGCTTTGATAACATATTTATCATGATTTTCTGGGAACAAATTCCGCAACATATTTATTTAAAAGATACTTTGATATTCAAAATAAAGCATAAACAAAGCGGGTTTTTTCTGGCTGTGAAAATGGGGATGTCACAATATGTGTGGTTGGGTTGAGGCGGTCATGCTTTGTGCTGAAGGCCAACAAACCTAGGGCGGCCCGAATAGACTGAAGGTTAGTGGGGTGTACCAGTCGGGTCGAAGGCCCAGAGAACAGTCCAGATAGTATGAAGGCCCGGTGAGGCGGTCCAGTCATGCTGAAGGTTCTGTGAGCGGTCCAGATAGTCTTTAGGACCGCAAAGCGATCTAGTCATTTTGAATGCTCTGTATGCATGTTGTTTATTGTTATTATTCTGGTTTTTGTGTTGTTGGTATTTAGGGGAAACTCATTAAGCTTTGGGCTTACAGTTTGGATTATGTTTTAGGTACCTCAGTAGATCGCGGGAAGGCGAAGGTGTGATCGTTCAGCTTCTCGTGTTATGTTATAAGATTTTGGAAAAAACTCTAATATAACATGTTTTGAAAACTATTTTGTAAACAATGATGATTTATGGGTTGGTTTTAAAAGTTTAAATTTTTCATGAATTTTATGGATATTACAATTCTCATGAAGATATTTATTCAAAACAATCAAACCTAAAACGGTCAAATGTATACATCCTCTGTTAGGTTATAAGTCCTAAGATATAAAGGAACATAATCACAATGAAACAGTCATAAACAAATCTAGAGAGATAAAGATCAAGAAGATTTACCTAACACCAGCATCACCAACAATTCTAATAGCCATACCAGCAGAAAGATCAACAAGGCCACAAGCAAGACTAGATGAAAGATGAGCGTATCCATCAAAGAGATAATAAGATTTGGCCTTTGGGTTAATCCCGATATTGATAATCATAGCAATAATCAACCCGTGAATACCTAACACTCCGTCCATAACCACCGGCATAATCGACTACATCACCAACTCCGACCTCATCACTCCCATCGACGCCACACCAACACCGCTTTTAGCCATCCCGTATGCCGCCCCCATGCCTGCATAACAATAACCTATGAAATTCCTTGCAAAGGAAGGATGAATTACATGTAATTCCTATGAAATTACATGGGTAAAGAAAGTTCGTTTGACGTGAAATTGACAAAAAAATCTTCAAAAAACAAAATCATATTAGGAACGATGATTAATTCTCGATCTCAAGGCGGTGATCGATGTTGATTTTGGGGGAAATAGACATAATCGATAAGAGAATCATATGTGGAGGATATCAGAGGATGGGGAGTTGTAGATGATGCGACCAGGTGACGATCCAACGCCGAAGAAGAAAGTTGTTGAAGGAAGCATCGGAGAAGAAAGTCTCTTGGAGGAGAATGAGGGTTGGGGTTGTGTGAAAGAGATCATTTTGAAAAATTATAATCAATGTGATCAAGGGTTATGATTGCGAGATACTTTATCATCCAAGGAAGGCCAATGTGGTCGTCGATTCTTTGAGACCAAGGCGGCTAGTGCCCTATTCGAGGACTATGTTTGAGGATGACCATCGTGTCACCGATTTTAGATTTGATCAGGGAGGCTCGGGATGAGGGAATTAAGAGGGAGAACTGGAAGAAAGAGAAGTTCAAGCGCCAGATTGGCAATTCGTCACCGATAGTCGAGGATTATTGACCTAGTATGGGTGGGTTTGGGTCCTAGTTTCAGGTGGGTTCCGACAAATATTGTTATAGGAGGCACATATGTCTAGGTTCTCAATTCACACTGGACCCACGAAGATGTATTGAGACTTGAGACTTAGTTATTGGTGGCCTTGCATGAAGAGAGAGATAGCTTGGTATGTGAAGAGATGTTTTACATGTCAGATGGTCAAGGCAGAGCACCAGAGACCGAATGGAAAGTTGCAACCCTTGGAGTTTCCTATGTGGAAATGGGAACATATCACCATGGATTTTATCACAAAGTTGTCAAGGACGACCAAGGGGTTTGACGTCATTTGGGTAATCATTGACCACATGACCAAGAGTGCCCATTTCCTTTCTATTCGGGAGAGTTCTTCGGCCGATAAATTGGTAGATGTTTATGTGCATGAGATCGTTGCTCGCCACGGTGTGCTAGTTTCCATTGTATCTGATCGAGATGTCTGATTCACTTCTCGGTTTTGGGAAAAGGTTTCCTGAGGAGTTGGGTACTATATTGCACTTCAACATTGCTTATCACTTGCAGATAGATGGGTAGAGTGAACGGAGTATATAAGAACTTGAGGATATGTTAGGGCTTGCATTATTATTTCGGTGGGAGCTGGGAATCCTACCTCCCTTTGGCTGATTTTTTGTACAATAACAACTATCACTCCAACATCGTTGTACCTCTGTGTGAGCTTCTTAATAGGAGGGAGTGTTGGACTCCGGTATTTTAGGGAAAGTTCGGCCATAGGTTGATAGGGAGAACTAAGGTGATACTCCAGATGACAGAGCTTATCTAGATGATCAAGCAAAGGTTATAGACAGCATAGAGCCGACAAAAGTTACGCTGATAGGCGACGGTCCGAGTTGAAGTTTCAGGTTGTGGACATGGTTCTGCTAAAAGTATCACCCATGAAGGGTGTTATACGCTTCAGGAAGTGGTGCAAGTTGGGCACCCGATTTATCAGACCTTTTCGAGTGATGGCCAGGGTTGGCAAGATAGCTTACCAGTTGGATTTGCATGAGGTGCTTATTTAGATTCATAGCAGCTTCCATGTTTCTCAACTTCGGAAGATCGTGGTTGATGATATGTCAGTGATTTAGTTAGACGACATTCAGTTTGATGAGCGCCTGAATTAAGTGGAGAGACTGGTGATTATTCAGGATAGGAAGACAAAGTCCATGCGTAACAAAGTGGTTCCATTAGTCAAGATTCAGTGGCAGCATCAAAAGGGAGCCAAGTGGACCTAGGAGCCCGAATCGGAGATACCTGAGCACTACCGATATCTATTTATAGTTAAGGATTTCGAGGATGAAATCTAGTTCAAGTGGGGGAGAATTGTAACACCGGGTTCTAGGTATATACTTCTTCTGTTGATATAGAATTCAATCTAAAAAGATAGGATTTTCGATGGCCACGTTGTGGTGATGATGCTACCATGACATGGCGTTAAATGATGGAAACATGCCATTTAAGTGTGCATCACGACGTGGCAATACATTGGCCATGATATAACGACCATTTTATGCTAAACCATAATTCCAGATTTTATGTGCCTATTTAAGGGGAGTGAGGGCTAGGGTTTGCACACCCTCAGCCTGCATCACCTCCCTCTCACCCTTAAGAAAACGTTAGTCTCCATTTTAACATTTGTGAGCTAGTGCGGTGTTTTTGGTGTCTTAAAAAAGAAGGAAGAGCTTTTGGTGCATAGATCCAGCTTGCAAACCGCATCATCATCTTCTAGCATATACTTTGGACCTTTATGAGTATTTAAGCTCTAAGCTTGATGATTCTATGTGGCTAGATCTAGACTTTCATGCATTATTCTCCATGTTTAGGCTAGTTGGAGTGTTGGGATTCCATAAATTTTGCAACTATATGGATCTTAGAGTCCCTTTGTGGTTAAAGGTGTTAGATCTGATGTTTGTTAAAGTTGTGAACTCATACATGAGGTTTTGACCCCTTTTCACCATTTTTGCCCTAACTTGATCTCAAGACTTTTATAAGGCATGTATATCTATAAAGTATCGATTGTTATGATCCTTTAGGTGTAAGAAAGCCTTTTGGAAAGTATGGATGAATGGGTTAAAGGATTAAGAGGTTAATGAATTAAGATAGACAGTGAAACTCCCACAACATGGAGGATCGGCCTCCACGACGTGGCAAGAAGTGGCCTCGCAACTATTTTTCCCTAAGGTCACCATGACGTGGCAGAAGCCTGACCACGTCGTGGTGACCGGCTGTGAGACCTTTACTTTGACCATTGACTTTTGACCAAGTTGACTTTTGGGTCAACTTGGGGGATTTAGGGCCATATATTAAGGATTTGTCTCTATTTGATGAATAGGTGACTCGTAGTACTAGTTCTTTCCTTCTAGTGGGTTGTGTGGATATCAGATAGCTTGTGAGGTGAGTTTTCTCACTATACTTGTACTGTAGTATGTGTCCTTATGTGTAGGATGTTACATGTGCTAGCTTATTATTATTTTGGTGCATATGTCTACATAGTGTGGATATTTATGTGTGTTGTAGGCCAACAAACTCGAGAGCGGTCTAGCTATAAGGTGCAGGCTCGGGAGCGGTCCAGCTTAATGCTTTAGGCTTAAGAGGCGATATAGCCTTGTGTTGTAGGCCTGATGTGCATGCATTGTATATGTATTATTGTGTGGGGTATCATGGGGGAAACTTGCTAAGCTTTGACTTATAGTTGTGGATTTAAATGTTTTCAGGTACTACACATGATCGGGGCACGGCGAAGGCGTGTCCATACACATTCTCTTACTGATTTCTTTTTTAAGAGATCATTTGATAATCTGTTTTCTATGGTTTTGTCTTGAAAACAATGTTTGATTATCTTATGGATTTTATGAAAATATCTTTTAAAAAGAAAAAACTTTATAGTGGTTTTTGGGAAGTTACAATTGTGATCGACACTGTTTGTCTAGCCTTCTTTCCTTTTCCTGATGATTTCCTATTTGGTTCTCCCTCTTCCTGTATTTATGTCTAGGATGAAGTTGGTCATGCTAGCTGAGATGGAGTTATTGTTAATGGCATAACATTATGTTTTGTTGTTGTTATTAGGCGAACACCGGTATAAGGTTGATAAGGTTGATAGGGCTGAAAGATAGTTTGGTAGGGAATGTGAAGGTTGTTTTTTTCTTGCATGTTTCTATATAGATGGCACCAATGTTGCTACGTGGCCTCCCAAATGCTTTATAGTTGGATGAGACGATCCTCCTCTAATGTGCATTCTAGAAGGCACGTTGCAAATGATGGACAAACATTAGGTTAGCAAGCGATATCGAGGGATGGACCTCAATATTGCTCTCTAATCCCTAAGTTAGACGTCAATTAGAATGGTAGTAAATTCATTGGGTTCTGAAAACTAACTAGCCAATACATATCGTAAGTCTTATATACAAATGAGATGGTCCAGTTTCTTGTATTTCTAAACTGGTGTTGTAAATGTCCAGGTGTTGTAAGGGTATTACTCTTCAATATAATAAAGTTATTTTTTCCGTGATTTTATGGGATATTGCATGAGAATACATATGATTTTTTTGCTTTTAATATACTATTGTCCGGTTTTGCCTGGTTGGTCAGCCTTGTTGAGGACTACCGACCTGCCAAGTGTTTTGGGCTAGTCGTTTATGACTGGACTGCTCTTAATGGTGCTACTTCGACTTCATGTGTATGCTGATCCCCATACACCTTTATCATACATATTTGTAGTGGGGTGCTAGGGTCGTGGTTCAGTTGCTTTGTGGGTATGTAATGTTGCCACTTTGTGCATTGGTTACTCATGTGAAATTCATATTGTGGTTGATCAAGACTATATCTTTTGCAACACTACTAAGATTTTACTGGTTTCTTTGTTTTTTAGATATGAACATCAATGAGGAAATCTCATATTTTCCCACATGAAGTGATACGAGGACTAAAAATGGCAAAATAAAGCAAGTAATTGTTAAATAGTGTTATCCATCTTGCTAAACTATAACCTCTAATATTCAAGTTTGTAGAAATGTTGTTCACTTGCTTATTCTTGATTCCGATCCTGATACATTATTAGAATTCTCGTCCTTGCTCCAAGTATAATTCTAATATTCATGTTAATTGAGTTTTCAAAATGTACATAAAGAATGTAATTGTTGTAAGTTCCTTTGATTTCTTATGCTTTTACGACCTTGCAGGTTTCTTCTTTTCTTTACTCATCCTTATTATAACCATTGCATATGGGATTTTATTGTCGGTCATCATTGTGGTACTAAATGCAAGAATTTGATTATTATAGATTTTTTCTAGAATCGGTATCATAGATTTGAATTATTAATGCATTGGATTGATATTATTAATGTATTGGGTTTAATTAATATTTGATATTTTAAAAAAAAAAAAATCATTTGACGGAGTAGTGACGGAAATATGTGACTAAAAACGGAAATAGACCGTATGTATTTTGTCACAAAAGAGTTTCCATCGGTAATCCATCAGAAATACGGTCAACCCTAGTCAAAGTAAGTTTTGTCAGTAGCCCGTAGGTATATTTCCGATGGAAAATGCCGTCGGTAATTGTCATAAATCCATCGCAAATAATTACCCACAAGACTTTTTCGACAGCCAACTTTTTGTGGCGGAAAGGCCTAGCGACGGAGTACCTATGGATTCTGCCCAAGGTTTCTAGTTTTCAAAGAGAGAGAGAGAGAGAGAGAGAGAGAGAGAGAGAGAGAGAGAGAGAGAGAGAGAGAGAGAGAGAGAGAGAGAGAGAGAGAGAGAGAGAGAGAGAGAGAGAGAGAGAGATGGTTTTTAAGTTTTATGTATGTTTATGAAACCATGAAAGTATCTCACGTGACCTTGAACGATTTTGTATATTGACATTCATGAAATTACAAATAAAAAGATAAGTATAAGAAAATGAAATAATAAAAAAAAAAGAAATTAAATTGTTTTCTATTTTTTATACAAATGTTCCTACCCAATAAAATTATGACAAGTGTCATAATTCCATATTTTTGTAACTAATTCGTTAAGGTTATATTAGAAATATATCAAATAAAATTAAATTGAATATAATTTTAATGGGTAGAAATAAATATAAGAATAAAAGTAATTTCTCAACAAAAAAATGCATTATCCATTATGGTTATTATCTATTACGTAGCCTACATCAAAAATCCAAAGGCTGAATCTTTTCATCCTTAATATAGAAATAAAAAAGGGAAAGAAATTAGGACACTCCTGTTTAAAAGGAAACTAACGTGTTAACATTCGCCAACAAAGTGAAGAGCGAAGAGATGACGTGAAAAAGAGGGAAGAGATTAAAGTTAGATCTACATTTTGTATAAATTAATATGCAATTTGCATTACCAATCACCAACAATTTGTGCTGGATTCCCTGACTTACTATTTTGCTAACTTTATAAGTTAGCCAAATTGGATAAAATGATAATTGAATACGATCATTTTTTTGTAAGATAACTAACTTTCTTGATCGATGATTGCTATGATAAATGTCTATAGATCTGCGACATATTTATATGTAAGTTGATTAACTTTAAAGGAAAAAGTGATTAAAGTTTCTTATATTTTTATGCAATTACAATTTTAATATCCAATACAGTTGTATCTTGTAATCTCTTTTCTCAAATATACTTTCATATTTTAAAATTTCAAGTAAGTACGTCTTTAATAAAGAAAGAAAAATGAGAGTCTAATCCGTTCAATATATAATAAAGAAAGAAATATTAAATACATATATTTTTTTAGTAGTAAAAGATAAGATACAACTACCTAACAGGACCCCTTTATTAAATTTATTTTTTATAAATATTAAAGCCACGTGTAACAAACAGTTTAATATATAATAAAGAAAGAAAAATGACAGTCTAATCATATGATGAAATCATGTGTATAAAGCATATTCCCTGACGTATTTACTCTTTGATTACACAATAAACAAACGATATTTTCATATCTGTTTTTTATTTTATAATAAGTGATCTACTTTCCTGATAAAAGTATTGAAGACGTATATTTTAATTACTAAAATTACTTAACTTGAATATCTTTTATTGTATATAGTCATGAAGACAAATATTTTAAAAGAAAACTCAATTATTATCTGTTCAAAATGATTATTATATTTTTTTTAAACGACGATCTAATCTACATTCTAAAGTATTCTTAAACCTACATATATGTTTTGTCTAAGTTAATGATTCAATACCATTTTATGTTGTAACTTTTAAAAAAAAAAAATTAAGACGAGACGCTATTAGGTCATTGTAGTCATTTTAAGCATATTTCTATATTTTGATTTTAATGAAATTTCATTGTTATAAAATGGCCATGAAACATTAACTTAGATAATAAAAGAAGACAATTATTTAATTGGAAAAATAATTAAATAATACGTATTTTGGGCATTGAAGATAATAAATTGAGTTTTTCGTGATTTTCACATATTTTAATTTTAATACTATATAAACATAAATTGTCTGTAGTTATTGCTAATATATTTTTAACAGAAAAAAAAAAATTACAAAAGACTCTCACTTGTTAATTGTTATCATCCAAAACGATTGAATGTGTCAAAAGAATGGTATTACCAATAACTACATCAAATCACCGATTACCCTTTCAAATCAATCACACTAAAATAATATAATATATTAAAAAAACAACCTATTTTCTTTTTTAATTTCCTATATTCATCCATATTTTTCCTAAATCTTCATATATCACATCACAAGTTAACAGACTCTACACTCGAACCGGCTAAGATTTGAACCGGTTTGGTCTGGTGCTTCCGTTGATGCTGAGACCAGTAGGAGTGTGCAGCCTGGACCCGGTCCAAAAGACCCTGAGGCACCGGTTCACCCCTTCTTTGTTGAGGAGAGATCCCTGCTGTGTGAACCAGTGTTTTCCACTTATCCTGTTACAAAATCAATTTTTTCCCTTTAAAAGCTTAAAACTTTAAATGTGATGTGATCTTTACGTAATAAACAATTATGTTTTTTCAGGGTAATAATTTAGTAAAAAGTTATATTACATTCTTCTTTACCTTTAAGTCCACATAAGTTCGGTGATTGGCATCATCAAAAGCACGCAATTTTATATCACGCCATCTACAATATTACAATATTACAATCAGAAACTGTCAGAACAAAATTGCAATTTTTTGGACTGACTATGACCGACAAAATTGCAATTTTTTGGACTTAGTGACTGTTGACCGACAAAATTGCAATTTTTTGGACTTAGTGACTAGGGACCGTGACAATTGCAATTTTTTGGACTGATTGAATGTGACAAAATTGCAATTTTTTGGTCCGACCAACTGTTGACCGACAAAATTGCAATTTTTTGGACGACTGTTGATGACTGACTGTGTGTGATAAAATTGCAATTTTTTGGACCGACTGACCGACAAAATTGCAACTTTTCGGACTAATGACTGAGACAAAATTCCAATTTTTTGGAGCATCTAAAAAGGTGGAACAATGTGGGACGGGGACAGGACTGTCATTTGTGCAAAAGACATAAATACCCTTGTAATTCCATCATTCATAGTGATACCTTCCAGTTCCAAGTGTTTCAACTGCTTCCACAAGTGCTTCTACTTCTGATACAGAAAAAGGTCTTCTAATCCTACGTTGTGAAGCTTCACATTTCTTGGTTACTTGGACAAGAGACATTCCTTCTTTTAGCAATTCCGTTTGTAAGGGTACAAACTCTTGATTCTCATCAACATGGTAATCCAGAGAAGAATTAGCTGCTGACGTGGCAATCATTTCATGATTCTTATCTTGAAATGGAGCTTCTTTTTCCAATGGAGACGGAATAATAGCTTGGAACAAATTAGGCTCCAATGTAAATCCCAAACTTTTGAGATCGGAATCCCGGGAAATACCCGTTTGTTGTAGGGTTCTGTCGTTGTCTTTGACCTTTTTGCCCTTGAGAAATATCCCTACGTGGAGTTCGCCACCTAGGATAGCTGAAACAGCCTCCATAACAGTCCTCTGTGGACGATGTTTTCAACCACAAATACCAATTAACAAACAATTATATAAATGAAAAAAAACTTCTGAAAAATATCATTTACCTTTAATGAACCCACAGTTGCTGTTTCTGGTATTTCAATATATAGTTCTGGGATTTTGAAGGATTTGATGCTAAATTTCACTGAAAAATGAAACATTTTATCAATTAGGGTAGGATTTGTTAAACCCTAATAGTAATACAACTGAGTTTACCACTTACCATGACTATCTCCATTGCCACTCTTCTCATGAAACAGCTTCCTCCTTTTAGAAGGAGCCTCTGTTTGACACCTGTCTTTACTGTATATCTTTTCCCTATTTTCGTTTGGTTTTGTTTCACTAACTAAAAAACAATAAAATGATATAATTAGAAACACGGATACATACTTTCAAGTGTTATTTTCAAATATGAGGATCCGGAGGGCATTTACGTCTTTTTTCATAGACGAGAAATCAAGAGTGTATCATTGTCCCACCTTTTTCGGTGGAAGTGGGACAAAAGTTGCTTTTTTTGTCAGGTTGATATCAGTATCAGTATCGGTGCATGTCAAACACAATATAATTTGTAGTGTTAGGGAGAATTCCAACTTACTAGTAGTGTTAGGGAGTTGATAGTTTTTCTTTAAAGTAACTTTCTGGTATCTATATGCCATCATCTTTCTTATTCTTCTGTATCTAGCATGTGACTTTTCCCTAAATGCCCTCATTTTGGTGTCATCTCTAATACCCATCTTTACATTTACCCTTTTGGAGGGTAGATTTAAACTAGTATAAGATTTAGTAAGCACACAAGTATTTACACATGATTCCATTGGGTCACTAGCAGTAAAGTCTCCACTTTGTTTCTTTACATTTACTCCCTCGGTCTGTATTTCAGCTATACTGTTAAACAAGTTAAAATTACATAAATCTCCCTCCATTTTATCTACATTCTTGGCTTCACATGGTTCCAACTTCACATTAGTTTTCACATCAGAAACATGTTCCAAACCAGAATCATTATCGGAGTGTGGTGATTCTTTAGGGAGGGTAATTTGGTCTTTTTGTGGACTGGTGCTTGAAGTAGAACTTTCACTCTCCTGTAATAACTTGTCAGCTATGGATGCCAACAAGTCAAAGGCGCATATTTTGCTACCCTCTGATGATTTCCTATGTGAACTCCTCTAAAGAAACAGAAAAATGTGTCAATATGAATTTCAATAGGAAAATGGTGGTGAAATTAATATATTATATATAGTTATATACTCACCCTTAAGGATCTTGGAGCTTTAGGGGCCATGGGGGATTGAAAACCATCAAATTTTCCATAGTATATACTGTTTTTTGACACCATATTTTAGGCATACGTTCGAATAAGAGATCATCAACCACAATGAAGAGATCTGACAAGGTTTATCTGTAATTTCAGTAAATAGAAAATCAGAATCTTTGATATAACCAAATGCATCTTTCATTGATCTTTCAATATGGTGATAAATATTCATGCGCTTGTTTAACCAGATAGTCTTGGGGAAAAAATTGAGGATTTGAAGATCGATTTTGCCCTTGTTCATCGACAATCTGGCATGATTAAGGAAAACGAAAAGACGATCGAAAAAAGCTAGATCCCATAATCTGGGAGGTAGATCAATAATGAGAAAATTTAGGATAAATCTAAGCCATAGTCCCACATACAAATCAATGGTGGAGCTAGTCAAACACTTTCAACAAATTTGACAAAAATGGAAATAACAAAAAAAGTAAAACAAAAAACATATAAACCATGCAAATTCATTTTATCGAATCACTTCACAAATATAGCCATAAAAGTTGAACTCGTCAAAAACTCATTCCAGCGCCAATTAGATCAAAAAACTGTGTGTGTGTGTGTGTGTGAGAGAGAGAGAGAGAGAGAGAGAGATAGAGAGAGATTTGCACCACAGATAACAAGAAATTCAACACGATCAGACAAACAATCAAAAAATGTATGAAACCCGATCCAATCTCTACACTACGAAGCCAGAAAATTCAGGCGAAAATTTAGCATAAACACAACGGAGATCGGAGAAAAACACAAAATATAGAGGCAACGGAACGAATTAAACGAAAATGAAGATGAACAAGAGAAATGGTATGGAATTACCTGCACTGAGATAGAATTCTGTTGATCTGAGTAATTGGCGTTAACGATTTGGGATTTGGATAAATGAATACGAAGAGAAATTGTACAAGTAGCCGATAGCAATTGGAGATTTGGTAGAAAACTGAAAAGAATGAGAACGAAAAAGAAAGCAAATTGTGGGAAGGAAAGAAAGCGCTAAACCCCTGCGTTTAATTTAATCGAAAGAGGAAGAACAGAATGAAGGGTAGGAAGGTAATTTTGGGGGTAGAAGAGCCGGTGACCATAAACCTCTCTATAATCTCTTTGTGAGAGTGTTCTTTGGACAATCTCACCCTCTTTGGGCAGATAGGATTGCTTTTGACACGTGTAGTATTTAGTTATTAATTTACAAATTTACATGGCTTCTTCCTAATAACATAACACTACGCGATCAGGACCAGGTGAATGCTCGCGCGTTGCGCAGAAACACTTATATAGTTGAAGTCTTTATAAATATATTTTTTTTAATATAACAATAACGTTGTTGTTAAATTTGATTTAATAATTTGTATACTAAATTTATATTATTTATTGATTATTTTGAATTATATGATAATCCTTCTTAATAAATAAAGAATTTTTTGCCACATGGCATGCTCTCATTCAATTTGACAAATGTCAATTTATGGCAATTTTGATTATTTTTTTTATCCACATGTCATTTTATGAGTTTTTCTATTTTATTAAATTTCATATAATATTTTAATGTAATAATTACAATAAATATAGTAATAAATAGATATCAATTTCATTAATAAGTTTAGCTTCTAATTTCAAAAAATTTAAATTAAAGTTTATTAGTTTTATTTGTTTATTTATTTAAATTATTTGTTTGAATTTAAAAGATAAAAAATATTTCAATTTTTAATAATTCATTATTTTTCTTTTTTTCTTATAAATTCGAAGTTCTTAATTATTTAGAACTTCATATTTAACTTTTTTTTTTAAAAACTCATTTAATACATGAGTCTCACAACTAGTATATATACATCTATTATAACTGCATAATCTCAATCGTTTGAATAACTTCTACCTGCGAGTTATACATGAATAAAATTAAATATAATATATGGTTTAATGTTATTTATAGTTGTTGTTATTGTTAATTAATTTTCTAAAATTTATTTGCTTAATGTTTTAATTTTTATTATTATAATTATTTAAAACATCAAACATTGTTTTTTAATTTTAAAGGAAACAGTATAATCATTTATATAGATTATTTTTAACTATTGTTATTGTAAGTTATTTAAGATATTTATTTGAAAACTTTTAACGATTATAAAAATATATTTAGGAAATATTTTAGTTAAATTGATATTATAATTTAGTTTTTGCATTTATTACTAAAATGTATCACTTTTAACTATTTACAAAATATTATTTGATTTTAGGTAGAACTGAAATTTATATTTAAGATGACATTGTAATGTTATATTTAAAATAACAATTTAATTATTTTGTCCAAACTGTTCAAAATTTATAGCTTTAAACTGATAATGGTTTACATACAACATATTAAATCTAATTAATTAAGTATAATATGTTAAAAGTTAAAGACATAACTTTATAAGTAGAAATAATATATTATTTTAAGGGTTAATGTCATAAAAATCCTCAAGTTTTTAGAGTTTTGTCGATTTCGCCTAAAGTTGAATCTTATGTCCGTTTTTACCCTCATATTTTCCAAAAAAAATGTTCGGTTTTACCCTTTTACTAGTGATAACAGGTTTTTCAGGTTACCATTATATTATCTTCGAAAAAAAAAAAAAAAAAAAAAAAAAAAAAAAAAAAAAAACTCTTAAGTTTATAGTTTTTTTTACGTTTTTACCCTTAAGTTTATAATTTTTTTATACTTTTACCCTAAGTATTTTTTTTCATATTATACGTATTCATGTAGAAAAAATCATATTTATATACGAAAAAAAGTTTAATTAAATATTGTATTTACATTTTTTTAAATGTTATATCTTTATATGTGTGTATATATATATATATATATATATATATATATATATATATATATATATATATATATATATATATATATATATGAGTCTTTTTTCCCTGGATAAATCGTTTAAAATGTAATAAAAAACAAATAATATGTTTTTAGAATTACAAATACATACTTTTATGTATTTAAAAATATACATATCAATAACAAAACTTGTTCAATCATAAACGTGTTTATATATAATATTAAAAAACTATAAATACAACATTTAATTAAACAGTTTTTTCGTATATAAACACGATTTTTTTGCATGAATACGTATATTATGAAAAAAAATACATAGGGTAAAAGTGTAAAAAAAATTATATACTTAAGGGTAAAAACGTAAAAAAAATGTAAATTTAAGAGTTTTTTGCGAAGATATCTATATAATGGTAACCTAGAAAACCTGTTATCGCCGATAAAAGGGTAAAACGAAACATTTTTTGGAAAATTTGAGGGTAAAAACGGACATAAAATCCAACTTTGGGTAAAACCGACAAAGCCCTGAAAAACTGAGGGTTTTTATGACATTAACCCTTATTTTAAAATTGAAATTTAGTATATTTATGATTACACTTTAGGTTTGATACTTATTTAACCTTATTAACCAACTTATAATCATTATTAGAAAAACACTACAATTAACCACTTTTAACTATTTACAAAATATTATTTGGGTTGTTTAAGTTAAATTAAAATTTATATTTAAGTTGACCTTGAAATGTTATATTCAAATTAATAATTTAAGTATTTTATACAAATTGTTCCAAAATTGTATCTTTAAAATGATAATGGTTTACATCCAACAATATACTAAAACTAATAAATTAAGTATAATATGTTAAAAGTTAAAAAAATCTCTTAATAAGTTGAAGTAATATATTATTTTAATATTGAAATTTAGTTTATATGTAATTACACTTTAGGTTTGATATTTATTTAACATTATTAACCAACTTATAATTATTATTAGAAAGAAATTGAAAAGTCATGAGAGTTTCAAATGAATCTGGTGAAAGGAAAAATACATGGGAGTTTCAAATTAATGTGGTGAAAGAAAAAATGATTCCTTTATAATGTAGTATGATATGATGATTTTAACTTATTATTTAAAAGTTTTACTATTTTGCAAATAGGAAATATTCAAAAAAGTTCTAATATTTACAGAAAAGTTACAATTTAGTTCCAATATTCTTTTTAATGAAAAATGTCATGAAAACCGACAAAATTTTGCATTTTAACCCTTTTTGACCGGTTAAAACCGGTATCAAATTAATTTGTGATTATTTCGTAAACTAATTCAAAATATTGAGACTTTTCTGTAAGCACAAATATTAGGTTTTTTCTACAAACAAAACTCATATTATTATTATTATTATTATTATTATTATTATTATTATTATTAAAAATATAAATAAGAAGACTGTTTTTAAAACTTTTTATTATATTGTTAATAATACATATAAATGCATTTAAATGAAAAATAATATTAATGACATTGTTTAAGGGTGGAGGTGGAGGAGATGGTGATGTTTTTAGCATTGAAATCATGAATGTCTGCTTGTATATTTTTACTTTGTATATAGTCAATTCAAAATATTAATACTTAACAATTTAAAAGAAGTTACATATTTGTAAATTTGTTTATAAATAGTTTAAGGTAGAAGGATTTCTCACTTTGTATATAAAATTGTTCAAAGTAGAATGATTACTTTCCAAATCCAACAGATCCACTACAAACATCTACATAAGTAACCCATATCAAAATTCAAAAGTATTAATTACAATATCTTGTTTAATAAAAAAATAATTACTTTTTATTAAACAATATATTGTAATTAATACTTTTGAATTTTGATATGGGGTACCTATGTAAATGTTTGTAGTGGATCTCTTGGATTTGGAAAGTAATCCTTCTACCTTAAACAATTTTATATACAAAGTGAGAAATCCTTCTACCTTAAACTATTTATAAACAATTTTACAAATATGTAACTTCTTTTAAATTGTTAAGTATTGATATTCTGAATTGAAAACAATAATAACAAATGTGAAAATGACCATACACAAAGTACAAAAATACAAGCAGACATTCATAATTTCAATGCTAAAAGCACCACTATCTCCTCCACCTCCACCCTTAAATAATGTCATTAGTATTATTTTTTCATTTAAATGCATTTATATGTATTATTAATAATATTAATAATAACAAGTTCAAAAAATAGTCTTCATAATAATAATAATAATAATAATAATAATAATAATAATAATAATAATAATAATAATAATAATAATAATAATAATAATAATGGTTTTGTGTGCAGAAAAGTCATAATATTTTTGTTTACAGAAAAGTCCCAATATTTTGAGTTGGTTTACGAAATAGTCCCAAGTTAATTTGGTACCGGTTTCAACCGGTCAAAAATGGTCAAAATACAAATTTTTGCCCGTTTTCAGGACTTTTTCGTTCAAAAAAAAATTCTTGAGACTAAAGTCTAACTTTTCCGTAAATATTAGAACTTTTATGAAGATTTCCCTTTACAAATGTTTACAAAAAGTATTTTTATGGAGGGCCCGATTTTGCATATGATTAAGTTTATAGTCTAGCAATCGACAATTCAGTAATCAAAAAGACAAAAGTCTATGTATTTTCGAATTCAAATAGCAACGATACAATTAAAAATTGCAACAACTCAATTATGTATTTCCGAATTCAAATAGCAACGATACAATTAAAAATTGCAACAACTCAATTTTGAAAAATTTGGCTTAAACTTAAAAATTGCATTTGGACTAATGTAAATTTAAGGTAAACAAGAGCTTACTTTTTGTTGTAATTTCAAACTTCTAAATTTGCAGCAACTGCAAAGCTCAAACGATATTTTTTTTTTGTTTTTTGGTTTTTTGATTCAACTAGGTTTCACCTCTCGTTTATATTGCACTTTCGTTTTACTTTTTTATTGTTAAATGAAATTAAACAACTTAGTATTCTACTATTCTTAGTTTCGAAATCTGACGACATCTTATTTTCTATTTTGATTTGTTGTCGTTGATTAACGAATGTAACACACTTAAATAAGTAAGCAGCGCTATGAGAGTCTCGCGACCACAAACATCATCCTGGTGTCTCATTTTGGCTCGTGGTCGTTGTCCAATGTGGAGTAGACAATGACGAACCACAACCAATAAAAATGTTTTACTCTTTGTGTAACAACCTAAAAATAGTGATAAAATTTTTTGTTTTAAAAACCGTTAATTACATTCATTGAATGTCTCAATGTCAACCAAAATATACTAAAATATAGTATGTCAATTTAACAGAGTGAAATAATTGTATCCCTTTCGAACTAGAAGTATCTGAAATATAAACCACAAAACCAAAAGCATAAAGCTTAGTGAGTTCCCCGAAAATACCATGGGCTACCCCCATGGTCTTTTTACTAGAATACCATGGGCTACCCCCCCCCCCCCTTCGGGTCTTACAACCAAGTGGCATGGGCTACCCCCATGGTCTTGCCTTGGAATGCTATGAGCTACCCCCAAGGTCTTACAACCAAGTGGCATGTATTATCCCATGGTCATTCATGCAATTGTCATGGGTCACCCCATGGTCTTTCATACAAATGCCACGAGCTACCCATGGGGTCTTCCATGCAAGTATCACAAAGACAACTAGCATATAACAATATTCACTGGGCTGCATTAATTCCTTTGACCCATAAGTACAGTGAGAAGACTGACCAAAATCCGAAGATAACTGAAATCTCACACACGCAACTGCTATAGAGCTCCTCACACTAAACAAATCAAAACCATCCCTAATTAATAATTAGGGTAATAACCCATAATTAAGGTCCAAATCATATTCTCTATCATTAAGGGTAATAGACCAATTTGGCCTTTGCAAACTAGACCAAACTAAACATAGCTCAAGGGCCAAAAATGGCCCAAGTGCACTTCTGGGAGTATGTCATTCGTACTCTCTTCTTATTCCCTGTGTAGTGAGTTGCCATAGAAAAGAAAACGGGCAAAACCCATTACGCGTTGCGTACCCCAGGGTTACGCCCTATGTAACCCCACTGATGTCAAAGTCTACTTTTAAGCTCTTAATACATAAGACTAAATGTCCAACTTACAGATCTTAATCTTGGGAAGGTCTTAACTGATAAAGTCACCAACTTTAAGCTTTTTCATGGCTTAATAAAGCCCAAAACCAAACCCTAAGTCCATAACACTCTTTAATAACCTCAAACTCTTGCACGAGTGAGAAATAGTAACAAAGACTTCATTTTTATGACACAAGATCTCAAGAACAACATAAAATGACAAACTTGAGCTCTAGAGTAGCTTTTACTCATAAGAACCAAACCATGGGACCAAAAGTCATACACAACTAGACCTAGCCTCGATGTAAACCATAGAGCCATAAAGGTAAGAGCTTTATACCTCCAGAAGATAGCAAATAAAAGGGAAGCTCTAGATCTATAAACTCCAAGCCCAACAATCCTTATGTAACATCCCAAGTTCGGAAGCAAGAAGTTGAAGGATGCTAAGTGTAAATTAAGGAAGCTACTCGACGAGTAGGTATACTACTCGTCGAGTCGGAGCTGGATTTGAATGCAGGTTAGGTGGCCAACTCGCCGAGTCAGAAGATGTACTCGACGAGTTGGTGCTGGAATGAGAAACCCCTAATCCTGAGAGTTGCACCCTATATAAAGGACTTTATGTCCTTCTCCCAGCCTCCTATTCCCACAGAGAGTTCCAGAAAATCCTAGATTCGAGTGAGCCTCCATTAATAGAGAGAATAGAGCTTTGGAGGAGAAAATCTTGGAAAAAGGCTTGAAGATCAAAGGACTTGCTGCAAAGGAGTGGTGTAGACCCGGGATCTACTTCAGTTGGAGCATATATTGGAGGTAATAATCTGTTGCTTGGGCTCTTTTGTATCTAGATTTATTATCATTTGATATTTGGGGCATTTTTGGTATGATTGAGAGCTATTTCGAGTTAGAGTCTTAGATCTGAGGTTGCTACTTCAGATCTAGGCTTTTGATGGTCCAAAATGTCATAAAGCTCTTGTCAAAGAGTTATTGGTGAAGCCCTTTTGTCAAAACCCTAGCCCTAGAGTGTTTTAGGCTTATATCTCCTTGGTTTCACGTAAAGTTTGCAAATTTATGTGAGGGTTAGACTGTAGAAGAGTGGATCTATGGATTGGAGCCCCTGCATGGCTCAAAAAGCCACTGTATGGATTGAGAGCTGGAGAGACTCGGCGAGTCACATGGGTGTACTCGACGAGTTATATGAACATGTGCATGGGTGTACTCCTCGAGATGATGGGTATCAAATCTTGCCTTGGCCATTGCACCCGGACTCGGCGAGTTGGAAGAACAACTCGGCGAGTCTGTTGAAGATTGCCTTAGACTCAGCGAGTCTGTTATTGGACTCGACGAGTCTGGTTGCAGAACCCAACCTCTTTTGGTTAAATCTTTGGATTAGCGAGTCAGTTGGCGACTCAGTGAGTTGGACAGGATGGAATTCCGAGATCGTTGAACTCGACGAGTCTTGGGGCGACTCGGCGAGTTGAGTCGTGTTATGGGAGTTTTCTGAGTATAAGAACTCGACGAGTCGACGGGTTGAATCGGCGAGTAGAGTCAACCAGGAAGGTTGACTTTGACTGAGGACTTTGACTTTGACCAAGAGTTGACCAGTTTGACTTCCGAGGGTATTTTAGTAATTTTGGTATTTATGGAATTGGTTCTTTGGTAGTGTTATGTGGTGAAGTTCGTGTCAGTGGTTGGAGCAGCTTGGTCTTATCTCTTCAGTCGACAATTACATGTGAGTTATCCTCACTATATCGACAGGGTCTACAGCACCAAGGTCGGCCCTTTATCGGATGGAAATCCGGGTATTGTTTTTTATGCTATTGCTTTGATATATCTACATCCTGGTATTTAGGATGGTGTTATGTTAGTGACCTGGTTAAGGTCGGTACCCGATATTTAGGGTAATGTTATGTTAGTGACCTGGTTAAGGTCGGTACCCGGTATATAGGGTAATGTTATGCTAGTGACCGGTTAGGTCGGAATCCTGGTTAGGATGTTGATATGCTATGTGACCTGTTAGACTGTTTGTCTGGTTAAGGAATTGTTATGAGATTAATTGTTTTATGTACACATGGTTGTTTGATGGGGGTTGGGTTGAGGCGGGTCCTGCTTTGTGTTGTAGGCCAACATACCCAGGGCGGACCGGATATTCCGAAGGCCCAACAACGGTCTGGATAGGATGAAGGCCCCAAGAGGGCGGACCAGACGTGCCGAGACTCAGAGAGTGGACCAGGCTGACTGAAGGCCCGGTGTGGGTGGACCAGTCATACTCTAGACTCAGAGAGTGGACCAGGTGGATTGAAGGCCCGGTGTGGGCGGACCAATCACACTGTAGACTCGATGTACATGGCTAGACTCGGAGGGTGGACCAGGTGGACTGAAGCCCTGGTGCGGGCGGACCAGTCACACAGTAGACCCGATGTGCATGGTTGTTCTATTTGTGATATGTTATGAGTATGTTTATGTGTGGTTGGTATTTTGGGGGTAACTCACTAAGCTTTCGGGCTTACAGTTCAGTGTATTGTTTCATGTACTTCAGGAGATCATGGCAAGGCGAAGGCGTGATTGTACCGCTCCTCATGTTTTATGATTTATGTAATATGGTTCTGGGGATACTCTGATGTTTAAACTATTTTGAAAACAAGATGTCTGAACTTAATGGTTTTTAAATGAATTAAAATGTTTTAAATTGGTTCAATTTTTATGGGTGTTACACCTTAATGATGAACTTCTTCTTCTTCCACAATGAATCAAGAACACTCTCAAGGTCCCAAACAAGCTCTCAAGGGCTAAGGTTTTGAAATGATAGAATGAAGGAGTGGAGGCTGAAGCTGAAGGAGGTCTTAAGACTTAAGGTCCTTTAAATAGGGTTTAAACCATAATTATTAGGGTTTGGGTTCCATGTGAGTACGCCCTACGTACTTCTTATGTACGCACAACATACTCAAATGAGTCCTTGACACTTTTTAATGAACTATGCTCGGGTAAGGACCAAAATGCAATTATTACTTTAAACCATAATTGAAAATACCTAGGAACATGGGTGTTACAACTCTTCCTCACTTAAATTAGATTTCGTACTCGAAATCATTCCTTACAACTTACTCTGCCATACCATATGATTGCTTACCAACACTGCTAATGAAGCCCCGACTCAACAGAAACCATGTGTCCTAACGAAGAACGAATCTTAACAATCAGACAAAATAATTCAAAACCACAACCATAATAACTTTACACTACAACCAGAACCAGAACAAACCTCTTCGAACCTGAATTATCCCACCGACACATGGAAAGCAATACCCCTGACCATTTGCCGTTGTCGACAACCTCACGTTTGAATACGAAGATGACTCCTAACACAAGACTGATGCACTAAAATTTGGATCAGTTGTTAAAGCTGATAACCTCATACACGACCGCACCACCAAACTCCAACCAAGAGTCTAACTGACAAAAGTTATTCATAAAGAAAACTTGAGAGACCACTCAGAACCCTACTTATGCCAGCAAACAACCCAAAACTTGGAAGCATTCAATGGAAACAACTACTTATGCATCCCCATCTGCAAGACCCAAATCACAATGACAACTACTCAAGGCGGAATTTTTCAAAAATTGGAACTACAAACCAACTCCATAATTAATCTTCCCAAAATTAGGATGTAACGTCCTAAAAATACCAAGTAAAAAATTTCATTATAAATAGGTCAAACCATTCATACATTATCCCTCCTTTCAGAAGATTTAGAGTGTTTTGGACCATAAAAATGTTATCTTGTCCCATTTAGTGGTCTCATGCAAGCTATAAAGGCCCAATTCCAATTTCTTAATCCAAAAGCCCAATATACAAGACCTATAATTGGCCCAATTTTCCAAATTGGGCCTAACTCCCTAATTGGGCCTCATCCTAAGATCCATTCCCACAATTGGCCCAAAACACATCCATTCAGGAAGTCCAGTAAGGGCCCAAGCCAAAATAGCCCAAAGGTGGCCCAAATCCAAATAGTTTGGGATTCTCGGTGAGTCAACAGTCGGAGATTTCAGTACAGTTTGACATTGTGAGGTGAGTTTTCCTCACTATACTTAGGGGTCGAAGGCACCAAGGTTGGCCCATTGTATTGATATCCTGGTAGTTGTTGTCATGTTGAGTACGAGTTAATTATGCATGCTAGTTTGATATGCTAGTCTGGTAGGTCTATAGGACTACCGGTGATATATATATATATATATATTCATATGAAAACATAAATATTTTGTAAAAATGCGAAAACAGATTTTATCTTATAAAAATCAAACAAATGTACTTTAAAAATTAAATTTATTATCAATAAATTAAAGATAATAAATTATATTGGAGGTTGTTATTATAATATAGATTTAAAAGATTTTTTTTACAACCGTTTCTCTTTTCTTTCACGTCTTTAACCACTTTTAAATTCAAGTTTTCATAATAAAAATGTCAAAAAAAAGCATGTTTTGCTAATATGAAACAATTTCTCATGTATCATCAATTATCGTCATCTAGTTCAAAGTTTGGATGAATTTTTGTCCAAAATATACGGTTGAGGTGACACAATCTTATAGGTTTTCATTGTTTTCGTGTTTTCGCATGAGCTCTCAGATATATATATATATATATATATATATATATATATATATATATATATATATATATATATATATATATATATATATATATATATATATATAGAGAGAGAGAGAGAGAGAGAGAGAGAGAGAGAGAGGAGGGTTTAATTGAGAAAAAAAAAGGTTGAGAATGAGGGAATCATTCTCAGCCAATCATTTAATCTAAGCATAAAAAGACACGGTGACAAACTTGTAAATATGATAATAACATTCAATCTCAAATACGTAATTGTAGAGAACTAGATAGCAATTCAAACTCATTCCTAATTGATCGTTCATCATCCAAATTTCTCCTCCAACCTTCAACAATCATCTATATTTCTTCAATTAAACCATCATCAACGTCATCAGTGTTAATCAATCATCAATCTTCGTCAATAACACGTTTATAAACATCATTCAACAGTTGACAACAAAAATTCGTTTTTGGTTCTTTTAATCCAACCTTCAATTCTGATTGAATATGATCAGATCTTCAACATCTACGATTAATTATACTCCCAACGTCATTAGATCAATATCATCGATAATCAACAAAAAAATCCATTTCATATCATTCATTCAACATCAATCATCAAATAAAACTACAAAATTAAGGTTAGAAAAAGATCAAATCGTTTTTTTTTGAAAAATTTCATATAATTCTTTATCAATCTACTATTTTGTAAGATTTAAATAGTCAAAGTATCATGTTTTTCAAATTTTTAAAAAAGTTAATTTGTATGCACTCCAACTGTTTGATGAAATGTATAAACTAAATTACCACGTTATTTTCACATATGAATATGTTTTTTCACCTGAATCAATACATGATTATTGAAACGCAAAACAAATATACAAGTCTATATGTTATTCATATGTGAATAACATATAAAAATTATTGAAAAGTCCCGAAAACGGATCTTACCAGTGATCAAACAATCAAACAATCAAAGAGAACAAGAGTTGGAGTAGAAGTAGAGTAGAAACAAGCTTGCACACACTTTATAACTAAAAAACGTCGGGTACAAGTTGTTTATAGTGACCGTGAACTCTCTAGGATCAACAACTAATAATGACCTACACAACCTCTATTTATAAGGGACATGGGCCGGAAACAGGGTTTACGGTCGTAAACACACTACAAGGCCGTAAACACCAAAACAACCTACTAAACCACAATAAAAACTCAAAAGAACTATTACAATTGAAAGCCTAGACCAAACCACTAACTGGACCCTTCAATCTCCCCCTTGGTTTGGTGCTAGCTTGGACTCAATCTTTGTCGACCACCATCACGTCTGACTTCCCCATTGCCCCGTTCCATATCCTTTTGCTAATGATATCGGCAACCATAGACGTATATTCTTTGGCAGCTGGCTCAAAAATGTCTTCTACAACCTTGATTTGATGAAGGTTCAGCTGATGATTATCCCATTTCACAAACTGAAGCAAATCTCTTTTGTCATATAAACGAATGCATCCATTTTCAAGCTTTATGACAGCAAAGGCTGTAGTTTCATCAAACATCCAGTAAAGCATGGACCGTAGAGATCCATTTGGATGATTCTGAAGTATAGGAATTTTCTTTACTTGATCGGTAGCAGGCCACATCACAGATCGAACAGGTTGATTGGTTTTGGGATCAAGTACACTTGGGTATAGTTTAATAATCGACTCTGCAGTCTTCATTGAAGGAAAACCCTTAAGCACTTGATCTTCCAAGAAATGCTTGAATTGTGTAGCCTTGGGATTTTGAGAGGGATTCGAAAAAGGAGCCTTTGATAATTTTGAAAGGTCAAACCTGGTCCAGGAATGGAAGTCATGACCAAACCACTAACTGGACCCTTCAATCTCCCCCTTGGTTTGGTGCTAGCTTGGACTCAATCTTTGTCGACCACCATCACGTCTGACTTCCCCATTGCCCCGTTCCATATCCTTTTGCTAATGATATCGGCAACCATAGACGTATATTCTTTGGCAGCTGGCTCAAAAATGTCTTCTACAACCTTGATTTGATGAAGGTTCAGCTGATGATTATCCCATTTCACAAACTGAAGCAAATCTCTTTTGTCATATAAACGAATGCATCCATTTTCAAGCTTTATGACAGCAGAGGCTGTAGTTTCATCAAACATCCAGTAAAGCATGGACCGTAGAGATCCATTTGGATGATTCTGAAGTATAGGAATTTTCTTTACTTGATCGGTAGCAGGCCACATCACAGATCGAACAGGTTGATTGGTTTTGGGATCAAGTACACTTGGGTATAGTTTAATAATCGACTCTGCAGTCTTCATTGAAGGAAAACCCTTAAGCACTTGATCTTCCAAGAAATGCTTGAATTGTGTAGCCTTGGGATTTTGAGAGGGATTCGAAAAAGGAGCCTTTGATAATTTTGAAAGGTCAAACCTGGTCCAGGAATGGAAGTCATGAGCATCTTTATACAGTTTTGTGTTGCCACTCTTCCGTCTCAGGATCCACATATTTAAAGTGTCGTGAAAACCCCATGAGATAATCCCTGACCTATCACCATATACATCTATAAAGCATTTTTCTTCAAGATCTGTAATAGTGATTTTAGGTTGATCCCCAGGAGCATTTTGATCCGAGCTCCTTTTAAACAAAAGTTGACATTTCTCAACTGCTTTGGCCAATTTGGCACATTTCAGAGCTACCACATTTGGAGCTTGAGCTGGTTCCTTATCAAATTGATCCACAACTCAAGGAGTTTGAGCAGATGCTGGAACAACGGGGGCATCTTGATTAGGGATATAAATTCTAGGCTCATCAATGGACGACTTGAACTTATCTCTAAGTTCTTCTTCCAACTTCTTCTTCAAGTCGTAGTAACTTGCAGTGAGAAGACCAAAATGAGTCTGAAGATCGGTAATTTGCTTTGTCTTTAACACCTTGTCTTCTTCAAGATTAGCAACTTGAATCTTGAGCTTGCAGTTTTTAGTTAAAAGATCAACCACCTGAATGTCAAGCTCAATATTCTTCTGATTAAGCACATTTATTTCCTTTTGAAGACCAAGAAGTGTGGGATTATCTCCTCCTGAGTGACCTTCTCCAATAGAAATTCCCTTGGCTCGGGAGGAAGGCATTGAGCTTTGTTCTTGAGCCAAATGCATGGCAAGCCTCACAGAGGCAACGTCATGATCAGGCCTAGGAGGAAAGAATCCAGCAGGAGTTGAAGAACCACCAGCTTCATAGGTGGTGCTAGGTCCTTCATTGATAGGTCCTGATGAAACAATGGGGCGGTGGTTGATGGTTGTGTTGGGAGGGTTTGAAGTATATCAGAATCAAGAATCCCCTGTCTAGGATCACGTCTTCTCCTTTTTAGAGGAGGTTGAGAGGTCTGGGTTGTTGTATGATCACTCTGAAGTGGTTCTATGACAGGAGAAACAATATCAAGGGGAGGAATCCATGACACTGTCTCCATAGGAGTTGCTGTGTCAACCACTTGTTTGGTAGTAGGAGGCGTTGATTCGAGAACATCTTCCGTTTCCCTTATCTCCATTGCTGGATGAGCAACATCATGGACATTGTCAAAGAACAGGTTGAAGTTCTCATTGGACAACAGGTTTGCATTACTCTCAAGGGTAAATGTAATATCATCCTTGTCATAGCCAGTAAGGTCGAGATCATCAAGAAAGTCGTTTTCACCTTCCACAACTTCTGTTTCATGCTCCATGGTACCTTCACTGTAGTTACTCTGAACATGCACCGATGTCAGATCATGATCCTCAGCCACAAACGCATTAGGAACTGTTGTATCTTCTTCTTCGTTATGCTCTGACACCGTGATAACGTCATCTTTTGAAATCACCTTCTCTGAAGATGTAGGCTCAGAAGATAACTTGTCAGAAGATCCATGAGACTCGGATGCTTCGTTCAACTCTGCAAATTTTCCAAACTTCACAGGTGGATACTTTCCTTGGAATACAACCTTTCCCTTGCGATTATGCTTGATTAGCCCAACAGTATGTGGACCTAGAGACTTCATGTCTAAGGTATCTCCCTCCTTGACCATCTCGGGAAATTGTATGTCAATGAACACTTAGATGAACCTAGGATACATTAAGAAAGTATCCCGAGTTATTGCGTTGATGTTCACCACGAATTCGTCTAAGATAAACTTCGAGAAGTTGAATTCTATCCCTGCAGCAAGTGAAGCAATGGCTCCCATATTCTTCAGTGAGAGCTCGTCAGCAGCAGACCTTTTGCCATAAATGCAGCTCACAAAGACGCGAGCCAAAAATATCCAGTACGGTGGTAGAAGCTTCTTCATGGTAAGAGGAAAGTTGCCTTCATAGCCCATCTTTTGAAGAACCTTTTGGACGTCTTCGATCCCAATCTCAGTAGGAAAACTAGGTTGATCATCAATCAACAAAGTTATCTGATGAATTGTTCAGTTATCTCAATCTTGCACCCCTTCATGAATGCTTCAACACTAACTGCTCCATCATTATCCCTTTTCATCTTGACAGTCTTCCAGAATTCCCTGATGATGTTCTAATAAACAACAGGATTCACCGTGATAGCAAAAGCCAAATAGCATTCCCTCAGCTTGTGGATCATCGACTTGAACTCTCCATGTGCAATAGGAGGATCTGCCAGTACGATAGCCAAATTGTGCATGTCAGTGAACTTCAAGTTTGCCATTTGATTTGCACTAAAACAGGCCATGTAAGCAAACAAGCATATTTGAACAATTAAGATTTAAGTTTTTCTCATTTAATTAATTTAATTTTGGTCCCCAAAAATAATTTTGACCAAAAAGGAGTTTACGGTCAACTTAGGGTTTACGGCCGTAAACTCATGGCCGTAAGCTCATGCCCGTAAATGGAGTTTATGACTGTAAGCTCCTTGGCCGTAAGCTCCAACCGTAAATGCCGACAAAGGTTTTTCTTCGATTAAAGCCTCAAAATCCATCGATTTGATGAAATAAACACTTATTCAAGGTCGATTTTAGCATACCTTTGAGATGCATCGAACAATTTCACAAAAAACAAGAATTTTTTTTCCGAGAGGAAAGAGAGAATAGGAGAGTTTACGGCCGGAAATTGAAAAATGAGAAGTGGAACTTGTTTTCGGCTGTAAACCCTCCTTATATACCTTGTTCAATTTTAGCAGTTATCCACATAGTGTAAGGCACAGTCCAAATTCCAAAAATTTTCAAAAATAAAACCTTTTGAGAATTAAAAATTAAAAATTAAAATTAAAATTAACATAAACTAAAAATAAAATAAAAATAAAAATAATTTTTAAAAATTTAAAATTTAGAATTTTGACAGTTATAAAAATAAAAATAAAAATAAAAATAAAATAAAATAAAAGAAGACTAGACTTATCTCAACAAACACTGAATATAATTTTGTGACACTGAGATCAAAGTTGTTAGACATCCTTAATCCACTTTTCGGTACCTTTACCTTCATGTCTATGTTTGGTCGATCGTCGATATTGTGATCCACTTAAACACGAAAAATTTGTGATAATTTTGGACAAGCTAAGAAAGACAAGACATTTTTGATCTTATATTCTTAGATAAATTTCCTAGGGACTATTTAGCTGACGACGACCAGGGATATTGTTGTCCACCTAAATTGAGCAGCGAGATCTACAGACAATCTGTAAATGTTCAATTTTAATTGTACTAGAACATGTTTCCCGCTTCCTGATATGCTCCGGTAATCAAGGACTTTCGGAATACTCCTTACATCGGGTGAGCAAACAATTATTAAGAGAGAAGATAGATTTAGAATGTATATTCTATACACCCAGGTCGGATCTCTTCCAATCACGCAGAGGGTGAAACATATGACTAACTGAAAATTTAGAGGGATTGAGAAGAAGAATGATGCATATATTGTGTACCAGGTTGGATTGAAAGTCATGCAAAGGAGACAGTATATGGCTAACAGATAAAAAGAATTGCATAGATGGAAGATGCAGATAGATAGAGTTGCATATGTTACAGTCTAGGTCGGATCTCTCGATCACGCAGAGGAGACAATATATGACTAACAGACAGACATAAAGAAAATAATCTTCTACAGACCTAATTTATCGGAATTCCCCAGTCACCCAATCAATACCAGAATTAAGGACAAAATCCGCACATCGAGGAAAAGTTAATCCACAGTTCTAGATATGAGTTCTTTTAATGTGACTAGTAGATTCCCATGTATATCTCCCTGCTCAACCTATTCGAGCGTCGTATTGTCAGGCTAAACGAATTTAACTAGGTCAAGATTTGTCAAGTCTTTGAATTCTTGAAGTTCAACTCTACCTAGTCAAGTCCATTTAGAATCTTTCATGCCTACGAGCGCATCGAATCACAGAGCGTAGACAATTTAGTTTTAGTACGTTACGCAGATTCAGATTGCCTGTTATCACTTGATAATATCATTTCCCTTCACTTCACCTAGAAGCAAAACTGTTAGCAACATATTTTTGATTTTCTAATTTTGTAATGTTTTTGGATTTTTGAAAATTTTCAATTATTTTTTGGTTTTTGTTTATTTCTCCCCCTAAATTTGTGCATGGGTGAGAATGAAATCACTAAAATGCACAAATTTAAACTAACCTAACCTAAAACAAGACTTTAATCCTCAAAACGAATCATTTTCAAAAATCCCACAAGCACATCGAATCGAGCTTTGTTAAAAGGCTTGGTGAACAGACCCGCCACATTATTAGTAGTGGGAACCTGTTCCAGCCGGATGAATGAACGTTCATAACAGTCTGATAAAATGAATTTTGATATCAAGGTGCTTGGTTTTGGAATGTTTTACAGGATTTTTAGCAATTTGAATCGCAGCCTCATTATCACAGTAGATGGGGGTTTCTAGATAATTCAAACCGTAATCCAACAGTTGATGTTGGATCGAGATAACTTGAGAGCAACAAGCAGATGCAACAACGTATTCCGCTTTTGTTGTTGAAGTTGAGACGGTATGTTGTTTCTTGTACTGCCATGACACCTGCCTGTCTCCAAGGAATTGACACCCTCCTGATGTAGATTTCCTGTCAAGCTCATAGCCTCCATAATTACCGTCAGCAAAAACATATAAATCAAATTCAGAAATTTTCGGATACCAAAGAACCAATTTTGGGATGCCTTTGATATACCGAAAAATTCTTTTAACAACAATAAGATGTGAAAGTTTAGGATTATCCTAATAACATGCTCATTGACAAACTGCAAACATGATGTCTGGACAGCTTGCAGTAGGATACATCAACGATCTGATCATCGATCTGTAGTGTGTCTGATCTACGGATTCTCCATCAGTATCTGTATTCATCAGGGGTCTTTCGGCCATCGGCGTCGATGCAGGTTTTGCGTCTTGAAACCCGAATTTCTCTAGAATATCCTCCACATACTTACCTTGATGGAGCAGGATTCCGGTTGAATTTTGTTTGACCTGAAGGCCCAGAAACATGGTCATCTCACCCAACGAACTCGTCTCAAACCTATTTTTCATAACGCCTTCAAACTCTTTGCATAGCTGTGGACTAGTAGACCCGAAGATATTGTCGTCAACATAGATCTGAACTAGAATCTGATCATTACCAGCATGCTTGATGAATAAAGTTTGATCAATAGTGCCACGAGAGTATCCATGCTCGAGTAAGTGCTTTTTGGGAGTCGCATACCACGCTTGAGGAGCTTGATGTAACCCATACAACGCCTTGTCCAACTTGTAGACATGATTAGGAAACTTCGAGTTAACGAACCCAGGGGGCTGATCAACGTAGATTTCTTCCTTCACCTTGCCATACAAGAAGGATGTCTTGACATCCATTTGGTAAACCGTGAAGTTCATGTAGGAAGCTTATGCAAGGAAGATACGAATAGCCTCCAAGCGAGCCACTGGAGCATAAACCTCAGTATAATCAAGACCTTCGACTTGTCGAAACCCGCGAACCACCAATCTTGCTTTATTGCGCACTATAATGCCAGAATCATCCTGCTTGTTTCGATAGACCCAACATGTGTCAAGAGACTTTTTGCCCTTTGGTAACTCAACCAATTTCCAAACCCCGAGCTTTTCAAATTAATTTAGCTCTTCATGCATAACATCTACCTAACTAGGCTCATTTAAAGCCATTTCAACATTCTTGGGCTCTATTTGAGAAATAAAGCAAGAATAGATACATGTATTGACATCTCCACTCTGACTTCTGGTTCTAATTCCATCACCCAACTGACCTATGATGTTTTCGATCGGATGATCGCGTTGAATTCTTGAAGGTATCTCTTGGCGGATATCATTGAGTGAAATGGGAAGATTGTGAATGTTGAAACCTCCATCATTTGCTGAATGTTCCACATTAGACGAATTTGCTACAAACTCATTAGCAATTTCTTCAGGAAAGAGTATTTCCATAAAAGTTGGAGTGAAAGCGGAAGTATCTCTAGATATGAACTCTCTTTCAACAGGGGTAAGAGGTGTATCAGCATCTGGAGTATCATTTTGAACTGGATACTCTAGAATACCAAGTGGAACAGATGACTCCCCCTCGGATAGAGCAGATGACTCCCCCTCAGGTGGTGAAGAGGATACCGTAGGAGATCTGTAAACAACTTCTTCATCTTCGTCTTCAGAAACAATATTTGAATCGGAGGAAGACCCAGATGAACCATCTGAAGACACATTAATGGACTTGAAGAGCGATGTGTAATCAAATAACCAATCAGGGCCCACTCGAGCATCCGTATGATTCTCCTCCAACCAGCGCACGTCGAAGGATTCTACAATCTGCTTTGTCTTCTTATTATAGACCCTATACGCGGTGCCTGCAGCATATCCTATGAAATAACAATCATCGACTTTGGCATTGAACTTCGGGTTGACTCCAGGTGAAGAAGGGTGCAAGGGCAGCCAAATACACGAAAATGATTGACTGAAGGCTTATGAGTATATAGAATCTCGTACGGTGTCTCCATTTGAGCTTTGTTGATTAAAACACGATTCTGAACGTAGCAAGCAGTGTTAATCGCCTCATCCTAAAAGAAAACAGGTAACTTGGAGTCACACATCATCGTCCTTGTAGCGTCTTTTAATGTTCTATTTCTCCTCTCAGCAACACCATTTTGTTGAGACGTGTGAGCAGAGCTATATTGACGCATAATTCCCTTTTCTGCGCAAAAATGATCAGGAACTGCATTCTTGAATTCTGTTCCATTATCAGTACGAAGCACCTACACCCAGTTGTTGGTTTGGTTCGCAATCATCTCGATGAACTTCTTTATCAGATCAGTCACCCCAGCTTTGTTGGATAAGAAGAAGACCCACATAAAACGAGAGAAATCATCGATCACAACCAGACGGTACGAACTTCTGTTGATGATTAGGACGTTGACCGGACCAAATAAGTCCATATGTAATAACTGGAGCACCTGATTGAGTTAACCTGTTTTGTCAGGTGTGTTTTTCTATGATGTTTTCCCTGGGCACATGACACACACTTCTCAAAAGTTATAAAGTCTCTAACAGGTAATCCTCGGACCATCTCATTCTTTTCAAGACGATTTAGGTTCTTAGCGTTAGCATGACCGAGTCTTCGGTGCCACAACATTGCATTCTGTTCTGAGACCTTCGAAAAGCGGCAAGTAACTTGTTCATGAATGTTGCTGTTCATATCAATAATATACGCATTTCCACCCTGCTTTGATTTGACAAGAATCCACTCTTCTGGGATGACAATGCCTGGCTTGAGAATTATGCACTCTTTATCGGTGAAATGTGTAGAGTAACCTTTGTCACAAATCTGAGACACACTCAACAAGCTGTGTTTTAACTCGGGAGCAAAGTTGACATTCTCAAAACTTAGCACTCCATTGGTTACGGTTCCTCTCTGAGTGATCCTGCCACCTCCGCCCGCAAAGGAAACATATCCCCCATTAAAAGATTTAATGTTGTTTAATTGGGAGATGTCTCTTGTCACATGCTGGGAGTAGCCGCTGTCGATGTACCAAGGTCTGACGACATTCCTCCGCAACTGTCCCTGCAAAATGAGCGTGATCATTTAGATTTGGGAACCCAGGTCATCACTGTCTTGGGTTGGCCCTTCACTTTCTCTGATTGATGTTTCAAAATCTTCAAGTTTGAATCATCATTGTTAACCTTTTCAAAGGATGCTGATGATTGATTGGAAGTTAATTTGGGCATCCAATGATATTTAGGTTTCCAAGCAGTCACAGATGGTTTTGAAATATGTTTCTTATCAGCTTGCATTGAGCATTTGGATTTTATACCAAAAGTGTTTGAAGATCCAGAACTGCTCTTTGATGAAACCGATTTTGGCTTAGCCTTGTTCAATTTTGGCAAACTGTTTGGGACTTTGTTATGAAAAACCCTTTTATTATTTTGAAAAACGGCCCTTTTTCTACTTCGATCATCCTTCCAATCATCATCCCGAGAACGAGTTCTTGAGGACTTTCTAGTTAAAGACCTTCCTCTAGATTCATTCTCTCCTCTTGGTGACATATAATGTACAAAAATTCTATTTTGACAATTCCTAGCTATATAACCACCAATACCACAATTAAAACAAATCTATTTGTTATTATTAAAATTGGTATTGTCTTTCTCATATTTATTTTCTTTATTGGCACCCTTACTTTTCTCAGAAGAACATGTGCATGAAGCAGGTTGTGAGATAAGTGAGGGTGCATCAGATGGTGTGACTTGTGGAAGTGGTGTGTTTTCATTAGAATCATCACAAACATTAGGATTATCAAATAACTCATCAAACACTTCAAAAAATATTAATTCAGCATCAGCAGGTGCAGAAGTATCACAAAAAGCATTATCATTTTTAACATCAAAAACAATAAATTCTTTATTTGGAACAAAAACATCATGTTCAGACTCAGTTTTGTTATCAGAAACATATCCTTCAACTTTGTGCTTTGACTAATCTAAGGATTGATCTGCAGGGGAAGTAGAAATGTTAGTACTTTCAACATTAATAAATCTTCCTGAAACAGAACCAGATGACTTTCCATAAACCATGAATGGCTCGTTGGCAATCTCCTCTTTAGTCAAAGGGTGATACTGATATGTATGATTAAAAGGAGGACGTACATTATTGTATCCTAAACCTTTTTGTTGTTTTCGTTTGAACTGCAGGCAATGATCAATCATGTTGGCAACTACCTCTCTTGACACATCAAACTTTTTAAAATCAAAATTTGAAGATTCAAATTTGCTTTTTAATGTCTCTTGATATAGTCATAATTTTCACATTTGTTACTGTAGTCTTCCTGAAGTCTCTTAAAGTCCTTGATTTTTGTTTCTAACTAGGCCTTTAGGGGTTTTTGTCTTTTTCTAAGTTGATAGCCCTCATATCTAAGGTCATCTACTTCTCTACGTAATGATTCTATTTCGTCACGGAGAATTTTAACATAATCAATACATGCCTGAGAACAAGAAGGTAAACTTACCTCACTTTTCTTGGGTTCGGAAGTAGTAGATACCATCAGTGCAAACTGCAGCTCCATCATCTTTTCTTCAGGATCAGCTGCAATATTTTCTATGGGCGCATCATCATTGATTTGGACTAGGTGAGCATTTTTAGGTTTTGAAATATTCAGAGCCTGAATCTGGTCCTCCTAGTCAAATGACTAAGCAACCATAGCAGTCTCACCGTTGACCGCAGTACCTCCACAATTGTTTCCCACTGCAACCATCGCCCTGTCATTATTCAACCTTCGATTCGGTTTCGGGCACTCATGAGCAATTTGACCTGGCTTGTGACAGTTGAAACATCGCAACTTCCCCTTGTTAAACCCTACATTTTTATCAGCATTCATCCCCCAGTTATTCTTCCCTGTATTTTTAGCAAATTGCTTTGCCCTGAATACTGCCATAGCAATTTGCCACGTAATATCCATCTCTTCTACATCTTCTGGATGAATCTGATCCAGATCAGCAAATGACAACTGAGGTGGAAGCTCTCTAGCTACAAAAGCATTATAGCAGTTAACAAATCCTGTGGCGAGAGCAAGATTTTCATCACTTTCCTTTGTATTTGAGGAAGAGGCTACAACTGGCACATTGGAGGAGGGAACAACTTGTGGAGTGACAAACGACTAGCTTTGAGAATGAGGCATGGATGACACAACATTGAAGGTTTGAATCTGAGGTTGTTGAACAGCAAATGCTTGACCTGAAGAAGAAATAATTGATGAAAGAGCATTGTTACAGGAAATCCTGAGATTTGAAGGTCGAATACGAATTCACACGGTTAAACTCTCGCTGTTTATCATCAATATCCCAGGCTTTGATGATCGCCATTGTTTCAGCAAGAGTGAGATGATTCAGATCCTTGGTCTTCTTAATAACACCTACATTCATGTCCCATGACTTCGGAAGAGCATTCAGTAGCTTTTTATTTATCTCTAACTTGGTCAAGAAGATCCCAGATATGTTCATCTCAGTAGTGAGAGTTGTAAATCGTTGCAGTCGTGCCTCCAGGGTTTCTCTGGGAATGTAGTTGAACATGTTGAACTTTTGATGCAACATATCCTGGCGGCTTTCCTTCATGTCTTCATTTCCCTCATATACCTCAATCAAGGCTTCCCACAAAGCTTTAGCTGAAGTATACTCTCTGAAACCTTGAGCTATATCCGGAGATAAAGCCACGGTCAGAGTGGCCAAAGCCCTTTCCTGTTCCTCAACTTTCTTAAAATCCTCATCTCTAACTGTTTTTGTCAATTAGTTGTCCTGCAACAGTGGTGGTAATTCGGACAGGACCCTTGATGATGCTTCTCCAAACTTTAAAGTCTTTCATTTTAATATACTTCTCAATCCGGTATTTCCATTGATATGTGTATTTTTATATATATTTTTATACATTATATCTTAATATTTTAGCCTTTATTATTCTCTTTTAGAACTAAAAGGTACTTATAATGCTTTGAATTATGATTTGCAGCTATTAGTTGTCGATAGAGTGGAAAAGAAAAGACTGGAGCGGAAATTGGGTTTAGAAGCTAAAAGAACAAAAAATGCTGAAAACTGCAATTACGCCCAACGTAATATAAGTTACGCTAAGCGTAATGGTGAAACACTGGTTACGCCCCGCGTAGACTCATTTACGCCCAGCGTAACGGGATTGCATCCGGACTTCCTTATCGCGATGGACTTCTAGCTACGCCCAGCGTAAACCGACTTACGCCCAGCGTACGTAAGTCGGTCCCAAAGGTTATAAATAGCGATTATTGGCCAGCCAGGAGGGGGGGATTCGATTTCTAACCTAATTTAGTCGACAATTAACTTCTGTTAAGCTGTTTTGAGGGTCTAGAAGGCGGCCGGAAGGCCGTTAAGCTACAGGAGCGGAGATCGGAAGGATTAGAGAGCGGATACGTGTCGGTAATCATGCAGTTTGTTAACGTGACCATGTTTAGCATCCTACCGTGATACTATTATGTGTTTACTTTCTGATTTAGGTGTAAAAACCGTTTACTTTGTGTTTATGATTTAATCAAAACTTGATTTAGATTAATTTCTAGATTAGATTGTTTGTTTATGTTTAATTTATCTTGCCAAGCTTGTTAAAAGATCCTTACATGTTAATGATAATTAATTACTGTTAATTGTCAAGTAAATTGAGTTGTATGAACATCTGCTTGATTGCTTGTCTCTTATGATTTTGATGACCATCAAGATTGTATGACTAGGAATAACAAATGTGAAACTAGGATTAACTCGGAAATAAGTAAGTTAATGTGTGAGCCTTGTGTGATAAACCATCAACAAGAGGTTAAATTGAATTAGTAATTTTATTAACTATTATTACGAGTCTTGCTTGATACGAACTGGACACTAGGAAACATGTTAGTTTAATCAACTGATCACTGATTGAATTGACTTGTTTGCTAAAGGATTAGTAATAGTGAACGCGAATCTAATCATTTTAGGAATCAGTGAACATGAATAAATGAATTTGTGTACGCAATTGTCTATGCTTTTAAGGTGTAATTTATCTAAACCAAAGTACCTGAAGAGATTTGTTTTCCTGTTAGGTTATCGAGATTTGTTAATTGTTCGTCTGAGATTTAATAAACCATTTATTTACTGCTTTTGTGTGTTTTGTAACCTATAATCAAATATTTTAAATTAATTCACTACCGTTCCCCTTGTGTTCGACACCCTTGCTAATCAAAGCTATACTATACTCGATCAGGTTCACTGCCTGTAAGGTGTGGTTTAGATGAGATAAAATAGGAATTATAAATAAAAAAACCGTGCATTAAAAATACACATCTAGTTTTTGGCGTCGTTGCCGAGGAACGGCTTTTAATTAATTTAGTTTATTTGATTATTCGTCATTTGTTTTTAGTTAGTTTTTATTTTATTTTTCATTTTATTTTCATTGATATCATTTCACTTGTCGGGAAGGTTCTTGTTGTTAATTGCAGGAATTTGAGATCGTACACATTGATTGACTTTACCTTTTGCATGCGTTTCGAGAATGCAAGCGGTTAGGGAATTCTTGACCTGCTTATCCTAGTACTTTGTTGATTTGTCCAACTCAATCCATGGGGCGTAGTATAGCAAGTCGTATTATGGTGGTTAAGTAGAAGACCGAGCTCTTGTTGTTCTTGACTAGTTAGGTCACCTCTTGTTCTACTTTTAGTTAAAGGTGCGAAGAAAACAAAGGAAATATTCTAACGGGTCCCGAAAGTTGTTGTTTTCACAAACCGTTTCTTGCGTGCAAGGGTTTTAATCAACCATTGTTGTTTGATCTCAAAAAAGACAAATGATCATGATGTCTCATTTTTTTTAATATGTCACTTATCGGAAAGTCGTGGCTGTTGTTGAAGCAATTAAAAAATAATATTGAGAAGTTCCCAAATATATTAATGGAAAAAGGGATTTCAAATAAGGAAAAAGAAAAAAAAATAAAAGAAAATAAATACAGTAAAATTACGCCCAACGTAACTACAATTACGCCTAGCATACTAAGCGGATGGCCGCGACCTGACTAGTCAGGGAGTTGGAGGTACGCCCCGCGTACAATGGAAATTACGCCCAACATAAGTCAGTATCAGGTAATATACTAATCCCTTCTAACTTTTTGTTCTTCTACCATTTTTGCTCCAACCCTACGCTATGCTGTGACGGACGAATTTCCCCCGAAAATTCCGATTTTCCTTCTTTTCTTGTAGAATCGACACAGAGGTATGTTCTTTGGTTACCCTTTGGCTTAATTTTATGTTTAATTTCTAGAAATTGGTTACATTGAACTATTTAGAAATCTAGGGTTTCTGCATATCTTGAAATAGGGCCGATTTCAGTTGAATGTATGTGTGTTTATGGCTCAAATAGACCAATTTCGCTTGATTGGGACTTAATTGTCATTAAACTCGTGTATTAACCTTCAATTTGGGCATTTGAACGAACGCATAGAGTTCTAGACGTTTGCACTGTGTACGACCCCATGTGTTCGACCCCTAGATTTTTTACTGCCCTACGTGTGTGCGTAATCTAAAGGCATTGTTATGGGTTATGATTTTTGAATGAACAGGGACTGATACGCGTTCCTGGACATACGCCTAGGGTTGGTCTCGTATTTTAGCTGCCTTGTAAAATACTCCTGCGTATATACCTGTGTAATGCATTATTATGACCTTAGAACAAACAGGGGGCTCATACGAGTTCTTGGACGTACGCCCAACGTACAGCCCAAAACAGCGCCCAATTTTTTCATTTAATTTTGTTTAATGTTGTGGTATTTCGTTTTGGTTTTGTGTTGTTTTTATTTTTGCAGATTATGGCTCGTAGAACTCAAAGAACCAACCCACCTGAGGACGTGATAGATCATCATTTCTTGCAATTCCCGCAAACTCTAAACAATGAAACCCGGGCCAAATATGTGAAAAATTTGAGCCTGCTGCTTACTAAGGAGATTGACATAGCACCTTCATTTGATTGGGAATTGGCAGCCCAGACTGGACTTGATGAGCTGATCCATAATTTTTTGCAATACACCAACTCGGGCGCGAGTGGCGTGCCTTTGTTCGTATGTAAGGGTTGGGAAAGATTGTTCAGGATCCAGGAGCCTGTGTATCGGGAATTTTTGCTGGAGTTTTATGCTACAATTTCCTATGACCCTAGGAAGACACCCGATGATAGGACGGCCTTCTCCTTTAGAATTGGTGGTGTGAGTCGGGAGTGCAGTACGATTGAGCTTGCCACTCGAGTTGGGATATATACAATAGACGAGACGAGGAGTGTCCACTTCCCGGCATTCCTTGCTGATTGTCTCATGGGCCGGCCGGATGATTACAATGAAAACACTTTCTGGGCAGAGATTACTGGGGGAGTGTACACACCATCTACTACTTGGGGGAGGATGATTCGGTCTACCACATATAGATTGCTGCACCGTCTGATTTCCATGTCTCTCACGCACCATAAGAATAGTGAGAGAGTGCCTTTTACAGACCTGTATTTCTTATGGGCGCTTGTTACTCCAGGGAGGCACCTGAACCTTCCAGTTGCTTTAGCTGCTTATATGGGAAGGAGGGCCAGGGGACTTCGGGAGGATAACCCGATTTGCGAGGGGAATTTTTGTAACATCCTGAATCCGGGTATGTCAATTTAATTATTTATTTATTGTTGTATTGAGGAACTCGACGAGTTGATGCTTCAACTCGTCGAGTACAGTCTGATCTGTTGGCGCATTTTCGCGAGCGGACTCGACGAGTTGGAACCCGAATCGCCGAGTCGGTGCTGATTAGGAAAACCCTAATCCCCGGGTATGGGAGCCTATTTAAAGACCTTTATGGCCTTCATTTGTGGCCACCTTGTTCCAGAGAAACCCTAGAGAGCCGAGATAGTGAGTTTGAGGGCAAGAGGAGGCTATTTCTTCATCTTTTTGTGTGGTTTTGCTTGAAGGAAGAAAGGAGCACAAATCTAGAGTGTAAAGGGGACTGGATCTGAGCTAATAATCTCGTGACATCATCTTTGGAGGTATAATCCTTTCCATTTTGTGTTATATTGGTTGGACTTCTTGATTTTAGGGTTTTTACCCTCGTTTTATGAAAGATCTAGTGAGTATGAGGTCCTCTTTGGGATTATGACATCAGATCTGGAGCATGAGAGGTCCCTAGAGTCATTACCTTCTAGCTTTTTGCAACCAAATAAGCAATTGGAGACTAGGTTGCCATTTCTAGTGTATTTCTCCAGTTGAGGCTTGTTAAAGGTTGCACCTTTACATGACTTTTGAGTGTTCAAGGGTTAGATTTATGATTTGGCCAAGCAGATCTGACCTCAGGAGGTTGTATGAGCAAGTCCATGGAGGAAACTCGCCGAGTCCATATGTAGACTCGACGAGTCGGACCGGGTTGCCCCGGGGTCTGACTCCAGTGGTGACCCGGTGATTTGAGGGGTGACTCAGTGAGTCGAGTGAGGCTTAGAAATGGAAGAGTCTGTGGAGACGATGGAACTCGACGAATCTGATCAAAATGGACAGTTGACTTTTGGGTTGACTTTTAGGGTTTGTCAATAAATGGGCCTCGGGCCTATAGAAGGGTAGAATGGTCTTTTACTCTTCCAGGGATTTACATGAGAGAATATGCAAAATATGAAGAGACATTTATTTAGTGAAATTTATTATTGTGACAAGGCGGAGGCTAGGGCAGTATTCTGATATCAAGATTTCACCGAGATTCTCGAGGTGAGTCTTCTCACTATAGTTTACCTAGAGTGGTGATAAGAGCTATGTGACAGTGTATCTTGTATGCTATTTATGTGTTGTGATTCTATGTGATACGTGATATGCATGATTCAGAGTTTATAGAGTTAGGACCAGTGGGTCCACAGAGTTATGGGACCAAGAGGGTCCCACAGAGATATTCGACCAGAGGGTCATCAGAGTTACAGCCTTGAGTAGCTGATATGTGTCTATGTGGTATTTTGGGGAACTCACTAAGCATTTATGCTTACAGAGTTTTGTGTATGTGTTTCAGGTACTAGTGATGATCGCGGAAAGGCGTCGACATGATCTGTACACACTCATGGAGCTTTGGTTTTATATGATTCTGGGATATGTGTTTCTATGATAACAGTGGATACACTATGTTTATTATTATTTTATAAATGAAAGTATGTTTTTAAAATTGTGAAAAATTATTTGAAAATTTGGGTGTTACAAGTTGGTATTAGAGCCTTGGTTTGAGGGATTCGGGTGCACCTTTGGGCGTATCTGGACTCAAACTGAGGATTTGAGGGATTTTCAAAATAAAATTCACAAAATTTTTCTCAAGAGTAAAAAGTTTTTGAAAGAGCAGAGCAGAACAGTGTGTACGATCAGCCACCACCCGAACGGTGATTTCCCAAAATACCCTTACATTATGAGTTATGAGATATGTGATGATATGCATGCTAGAGTAGGCTAGGTATTCTTATTAGGACTAGAGTGGCCTGATTTGTGATGCCTTAGCTAGGGGTTTTGCTGCTAGGAGATGCTTGAGAGTGATAGATAGCAGCGAGGAGGTTATGAGAGATCTTCTAGAGAGTAGACTATGTATAGAGAGAGTAGAGTACTTGGGACTTGGGATCCTAGGAGGAGGACTTGAGGTGAATATCGATGCGGTGTGGATGGTAGTATTGGGCCCGTACTACCAAAGACACCGGATCAGTGCGCAGCCCAAGTAAGAATCCTTAGGGTACCAGGGATCAAGTAGGAATGGGATATCGAGTGTGTGTACACTCGAGCGAGTCTCTGATATCTTGTGTTGTATTTCAGAGAGACATCATGGTTGGGACACGCCACAGGCCAGCGACTAGCGAGGGGGATGTGAGCGATGAGGAGCTCCACCAGATGATTCATGATGAGGTGGTTGTTGCCATCCGCGCTGAGATTCCAGAGATGTTTGGGTCTATCAATACCACACTAATTGAGACTTTTGATGAGCGGTATGCTGCTCTTACTGATGCTGCTGTTGCTGCAGCCACTGCAGCCATTGCTGCTGCCAAGCCATAGGGGGGTGACGCTTTGCTGTACCGGGAGTTCAGCAACACGAAGACACCAGAGTTTGATGGGACTCAGGATCCAATAGCCGCGATGAGGTGGATATATGACATTGAGGGGTGCTTCTACACATGTTCATGTCTGGAGCATCTGAGAGTTCGGTTCGCGCTCAACCAACTTCGCTTGGGAGCGAAGGACTGGTGGAAGTTTGTGACAGCGCACTATTCTGCTGCAGAGTTTGCTGCGATGACCTGGGAGAGGTTCACCGCTATGTTTTGTGATGAGTACGTTCCCCCAGTGGAAAGGGAGCGTTTGGCCCAGGAGTTCTTGACCCTTAAGCAGGGTACTGAGTCTGTTACGGTGATCACCAGGATGTTTCATGAGAGGGTGATGTTCTGCCCTGAGCACGTGTCTTCCTAGCAGGCACGCATGAGTCGGTATTTGAGTATTTTGAGGAGAGACATCCGCGAGTTCGTGGCGAAGTCGACGTACCGGACATTTTCCGAGCTTCAGGAAAATGCCCGAAAGAGGGAGATTGAGCTAGAGACTCAGGCCAGGGAGGAGGCGGAGTCTTAGGGGAGGGATCGACGACCGTCACAGTCCCAGCCGGCTGATTCGAGATCAGGGAACTAGAAGGGCCGCACTTGTGGCAAGTGTGGCAAGAGTCATGAGGGGGGTGTGCAGAGCAGGGTCTTGCTACAAGTGTGGCAAGGAGGGGCACATGGCCAAGGATTGCACCATGGGATTTGCATTGTGTTTTCACTGCAACCAGACCGGACACCGGAAGGCCGAGTGTCCATAGTTACGAGGGTCAGCTCAAGGAGCTTCTCGGGGATCTGTCCCTGTTGCTGTTCGAGCTACGGAGAGTCGGCCGGTGAAGGCCGAGGCGCCGAAGGCTCGCGGGAGAGCCTTTCAGTTGACAGCGGAGAAGGTCCGCGCAGCACCCGATGTTGTGGCTGGTATGTATTCTTTCATCTGTTTATTTTGAGTTTGTGGTGTTATACTTATACTGTGATATGCGTAGGTACATTTCTTGTGTGTTCTGTACCTGCTTTGGTGTTATTTGACTCGGGTGCGAGTCAGTCTTTTGTGTCGTTAGCCTTTAGTCAGCACATCAGTATTCGTCGAGAGGCGTTGAGTCGACCTTTGCGAGTTTCCATAGCTGACGAGAGAGCAGTGTATGCCACTGATGTGATTCGACGATGTGTACTCGAGATCTTCGGCGGGGATTTTCCGATTGATTTTGTCCCGATTGCTATGGGAGATGTCTGTGTCATCGTGGGCATGGACTGGTTGATCAGATTTGGAGCGGTTATCGACTGCAAGCTACAATTGGTGACCATACGAGACCCTAGTGGGGGAGTTCTTACGATTTATGGCGAGGGTACCTGTTTAGGGTCAGCATTTTGATCAGCCGCGAGAGCGAGGCAGAGTCTACAGCAGGGTTGTAGTCGGTTTGTGACTTATGTGGTGGATACGAGGGTAGGTGCAGAGAGACCGAGGTCAATCGATGAGGTCCCGATAGTGCGTGAGTTCCCGGATGTTTTCCCCGAGGAGTTTCCGGGTGTGCCTCCCGAGAGGCAGGTGGAGTTCCGTATCAATTTAGTTCCGGTGGCAGGGCCTATCGCCAAGGCGCCCTATCGCCTTGCACCTCCAGAGATGCAGGAGTTATCCTCGCAGCTTCAGGAGCTGCTGGGAAAGAGGTTTATACGGCCGAGTAGCTCGCCGTGGGGAGCGTCGATCCTTTTTGTCAAGAAAAAGGATGGTTCACACCGGATGTGCATTGATTACCGGGAGTTGAACAAGTTGACAGTCAATAACTGTTACCCCTTACCAAGGATCGGCGATTTGTTCGATCAGTTGCAGGGAGTGTCTTGGTTCTCCAAGATTGATTTGAGGTCTGGATATCATCAGATGAGGGTGCGTGATGAGGATATCCAGAAGACAACGTTCAGGACTCGTTACGGGCATTACGAGTTCGTGGTGATGCCTTTCAGGCTCACCAGTGCATCGGCGGCGTTCATGGATCTCATGAACAGGGTGTGCAGGCCGATGTTGGATCGTCCGGTGATGGTGTTCATTGATGATATATTAGTGTATTCGAGATCCAGAGAGCAGCATGAGGAGCATTTGAGGGAGATCCTCGGAGTTCTGAGATCGGAGAGGCTTTACGCCAAATTCTCCAAGTGCGATTTCTGGTTATGAGAGGTCCAGTTTCTAGGACACCTCGTGAACTAGAATGGGATATTAGTCGATCTGGCCAAGATTGAGGCGGTGATGAGTTGGGAGGTGTCGAGATCCCCTTCGGAGATCAGGAGTTTCCTGGGGTTGGCTGGTTATTATTGGAGATTCATCCAGGATTTCTCCAGGATTTCTATTCCTCTCACCAGACTAACCCGGAAGGGCGTGACTTTCAGTTGGGGCCCGGAGCAGCAGGCCTCATTCGAGACACTTCGCCAGAGATTGTGTGAAGCCCCAGTTTTGGCCCTCCCGGAGGGAATGGAGGACTTTGTGGTATATTGTGACGCGTTGATATTGGGATTGGGTGCGGTGCTGATGCAGAGAGGTCATGTGATAGCATACGCATTGTAACACCCTGTTCTAAAATATCCGTTTATGGAATTTCAGAGGCCAAGGCCAGGGGCGTTTTAATCCTTTATTAATTTGGAGTTATTATTCGAGAAGTTTTCGGGTCGGGTTATGTTGTTAGAAGCGTAGGATTTCTCGCCACCTTTCTGTGGATATAAAGTTCATCAGAAACAAATCTAGAATGAAGGAGTTATGACACTTTGAAGATTTGGCAAAAATGGCCCTTAAAGAGAAAAGTTTGCATAGAAGACCATTCATGCATGTTTGGAACACGCATGGGTATGCCCAGCATAGGCTGGGTTACGCCCAACGTAATGAGGCAGCTTAGTTGCGGATGTCCAAGGCGTACGCCCAGCGTACGCTAAAAAGTTATGAAACCCTAATTTCGGATTGAGCACTATATAAAGGACGTTATGGTTCCAACCCTAGCCCCCATATGAGCCTCCCCAACCTCAGAAGAAACCCTAGAACGTCCCTACCTTCATTTTATGATATCTTGACCTTGGAGAACCCATTTTGGTGGATTAAAGCTTGGAAGCAATGAAAAGAAGATTGGCAAGGAGGAACCTTTGAAGCTAGAGCTTGTAGATCTGGGATAAGTGCTTCATTTCAGACCTTTGCATGGTAAAAAGTCTTGAGCTTGATGATTAACCTCTTAGATCTCCTTAGTGCAAGTTTATGGACCTTTTTGGTCCCAAGATTGGGACTTTATGACTTAAGCTCGTTTCTAAGACCAGGGTTGCCTCCCTTAGAGTCATATGAGTCCCAGAAGCAGTAAAGTTTCGACATTTGTGGTCCTATTAAGTCCATGCATGAGATCTAGTCCCCTTTGTGGAAGTAGAAGAGTGTTTTGAGAGTTAGGGTTGGTTTGGGCCATGTAAAGTCACCAAGTCAGTGACTTTATGGCTTAATGCATAGAATAAGACCTAGATCTAAGTTTATGGCTCTTGAGTCGGAGTATTAAGCACTTAAATGAGAAGTGTCTTAACAGAATGAGTACGCCGAGCGTAATTGCAGGTACGCCCCGCGTACTCTCTAGCAGGCCAGTACGCTAAGCGTACATTAGAGTACGCCCCGCGTGGCGCAGTTAGTTGGGCTTATTGCATTTTGGGCCTCGGTGTGGGCTGAGTTGAGACTTAGGGTCCTTGGGCCTTATTGAGCCATTAGAATTCAGTTGTTAAGGACCAAGGATTTAGCATTGGGCTTGAATAAGGTCCAATAAAGGGCTTTGGGCCCAAAGGAACGGGTCTAAGGTCACAATGTCGGCCCGTTTAGCTAGCAGTAGTTACCGGACTTCGGTCCGATGCAGTATTTAGTATGTTTGATGCCTTCGTGGCTCAGACAGGATTTATGTGTTATGTGTTCCGGGTCACGGCCCGATGTAGTATGCAGTATATGTGTGTTCATGTTAGTTGATATGTTTATGTTATGCTTTGTTCAGTTAGTTCCGGACTTCGGTCCAATGCAGTTAGTCCGGACTTCGGTCCAATGCAAGGGACAAAGTCCCAGTTAGTTTCCGGACTTCGGTCCGATGCAGGGGACAAAGCCCCAATTAGTCCGGGCTTTGGCCCGATGCAGTTTCCGGACTTTGGTCCGATGCAGGGGACATGGTCCCAGTTAGTCCGGGCTTTGGCCCGATGCAATTTCCGGATTTCGGTCTGATGCAGGGGACATGGTCCCAGTTAGTCCGGGCTTCGGCCCGATGTAGTTTCCGGACTTTGGACCGATGCAGTGGGTAAGGCCCAGTATGTGCTTTATATGTTTGTATGGTATGTGGTAGTTTGGGGGAGCTCACTAAGCTTCGTGCTTACGGTTTTAGTTTTTGGTTTCAGGTACTCAATTTTCAAAAGAGGAGCTTGGAGCGGTTGCATTGCACACACCATAGTCAGTTAGCGTGGGATGTTTTACTCTGATAATAAGTTTATTATTTGAATAATTACTATGAAATTATGTTACGACTTATGAAACGGTTTTTATAAATATGGTTTCAGAAATGTTTAAAATAAATTTTAGTCGTGAAAAATTGGGTTGTTACACGCATCGAGGCAGCTAAAGCCTCATGAGACGAGGTATCCTACTCACGATCTGGAGTTGGGGGTTGTGGTGTTCGCCCCCAAGATTTGGCGTCACTATTTGTATGGGGTTCGGTGTACTATATACATGGACCACAAGAGCTTGAAGTATTTGATGGATCAGCCCAACCTGAACATGCGTTAGAGGAGATGGTTGGACGTGGTATAGGATTATGAGTGTGAGATCCTGTACCACCCGGGCAAGGCTAACGTGGTAGCCGATACCTTGAGTCGCAGGGCAGAGAGTGCCTCTTTGCGAGATGTTTGTCTGAGGTTGGCAGTGATGATTCCGATGTTGGACACCATTCGGGAGGCCCAGGTAGAGGCCATGAGACCGGAGAACCGCAAGCGAGAGTGGGTGATTGGACAGATATCTGAGTTCATTGCTGATAGTCGGGGGCTTATGACCTTCCAGGGCCGGATTTGGGTGCCATTTGAGGGCGGAGCACGTGCTATTTTGATGGAGGAGGCGAACAGGTCGGGGTTTTCGATCCATCCCGGGGCCACTAATATGTATTTGGACCTGAAAAGAGACTATTGGTGGCCATGTATGAAGAGGGATGTGGCGTGGTTTGTGGAGAGGTGCTTGACCTGTCGCAGGGTTAAGGCCGAACACCAGTGTCCACATGGCAAGTTGTAGCCGCTTGAGGTTCCCCAGTTGAAGTGGGAACAAATTTTCATGGATTTTATCACCAAATTGCCGAGGACTACGAGAGGCGTCGATGCAATTTGGTTGATCGTTGACTGGCTGACAAAGAGCGCTCATTTTCTTGCTATCAGCGAGAGCTCTTCCGCGGAGAGGCTGGCAGAGGTGTATGTGAGGGAGGTAGTATCGTGACATGGTGTACCAATTTTGATTGTGTCAGATTGAGATGTGCATTTCACTTCTAGATTCTGGAAGAAGTTCCATGAAGAGTTGGGTACTAGGCTGCATTTCAGTACCGCTTACCACCCACAGACGGACGGACAGAGTGAGAGGACGATTCTGACGCTCGAGGACATGATTCGGCCATGTGTGTTGGATTTTGGAGGGAGTTGGGACACGTATCTGCCTTTGGCTGAGTTTTCCTATAACAACAGCCACCATTCAAGCATTGGTATGCCTCCCTTCGAGTTGTTGTATGGGAGGAAGTGTCGAACTCCCTTCTGTGGGGAGAGGTAGGACAACGAGTGATGGGTAGCACGGAGATAGTACTTCAGACGACTGAGCAGATACAACAGGTCAGGCAGAGGTTGCTGATGTCTCAGAGTCGTCAGAAGAGCTACGCGGATAGGCGTCACTCGGAGCTCGAGTTCCAGGTTAATGATTTCGTTCTCCTAAAGGTGTCACCTTGGAAAGGTGTGATCCGGTTCAGGAAGAGAGGTAAGTTGGGGCCTCGGTATATTGGTCCATTCCAGGTGATTGCGAGGGTAGGCAGGGTAGCGTATCGTTTGGAGTTACCTGCGGAGTTGAGTCAGATTCATGATACCTTCCATGTGTCTCAGTTGAGGAAGTGTATTGCCGATGAATCGGCGATGGTACCGTTAGAGGATATTCAGGTGGATGCGAGCCTGAATTATGTTGAAAGGCCAATTGCGATTCGGGATCGGAGAATCAAGGTTTTGAGGAATAAGGAGGTGTCCTAGGTACAGGTTCAGTGGCAACATCAGAAGGGATCCGAGCTGACATGGGAACCAGAGATTGAGATGCGTGGGCAATATCTAGAGTTATTTGCAGAGCGAGACTTCGAGGGTGAAGTCTGATTCTAGTGGGGGAGAATCGTAACATCCTGAATTCAGGTATGTCAATTTAATTAATTATTTATTGTTGTATTGAGGAACTCGACGATTTGATGCCTCAGCTCGTCGAGTAGAGTCTGATCTGTTGGCATATTTTCGCGAACGGACTCGTCGAGTCGGTGCTGATTAGGAAAACCCTAATCCCCGGGTTTGGGAGCCTATTTAAAGACCTTTATTGCCTTCATTTGCGGCCACCTTGTTCCAGAGAAACCCTATAGAGTCGAGATAGTGAGTTTGAGGATAAGAGGAGGCTATTTCTTCATCTTTTTGTGTGGTTTTGCGTGAAGGAAGATAGGAGCACAAATCTAGAGTGTAAAGGGGAATGGATCTGAGCTAATCATCTCGTGATATCATCTTTGGAGGTATAATCCTTTCCATTTTGTGTTATATTGGTTGGACTTCTTGATTTTAGGGTTTTTACCCTCGTTTTATGAAAGATCTAGTGAGTATGAGGTCCTGTTTGGGATTATGACATCAGATCTGGACCATGAGAGGTCCCTAGAGTCATTACCTTCTAGCTTTTTGCAAGCAAATAAGCAATTGGAGACTAGGTTGCCATTTCTAGTGTACTTCTCCAGTTGAGGCTTGTTTTGGGTTGCATGCACGTAAAGGTTGCACCTTTACATGACTTTTGAGTGTTTAAGGGTTAGATTTATGATTTGGCCAAGCAAATCTGACCTTAGGAGGTTGTATGAGCAAGTCCATGGAGGAAACTCACCGAGTCCATATGTAAACTCGACGAGTCAGACCGGGTTGCCCTGAGGTCTGACTCTAGTGGTGACCCGGTGAGTTGAGGGGTGACTCTGTGAGTCGAGTGAGGCTTAGAAATGGAAGAGTCTGTGGACACGATGGAACTCGCCGAGTCGTCGTATGAACTCGGCGAGTCTGGTCAAAATGGATAGTTGACTTTTGGGTTGACTTTTAGGGTTTGTCAATAAATGGGCCTCGGGCCTGTAGAGGGGTAGAATGGTCTTTTACCCTTCCAGGGATTTGCATGAGAGAATATCCAAAATATGAAGAGACATTTATTTAGTGAAACTTATTATTGTGACTAGGCGGAGGCTAGGGCAGTATTCTGACATCGAGATTTCACCGAGATTCCCGAGGTGAGTCTTCTCACTATACTTTACCTAGAGTGGTAATCAAAGCTATGTGACAGTGTATCGTGTATGCTATTTATGTGTTGTGATTCTATGTGATACGTGATATGCATGATTCAAAGTTTATAGAGTTAGGACCAGTGGGTCCACAGAGTTATGGGACCAAGAGGGTCCCACATAGATATTTGACCAGAGGGTCATCATAGTTACAGCCTTGAGTGACTGATATGTGTCTATGCGGTATTTTCGGGAACTCACTAAGCATTAATGCTTATAGAGTTTTGTGTATGTGTTTCAGGTACTAGTGATGATCGCGGAAAGGCACCGACATGATCTGTACACACTCATTGAGCTTTTGTTTTATATGATTTTGGGATATGTTTTTCTATGATGACAGTAGATACACTATGTTTATTATTATTTTATGAATGAAAGTATGTTTTTAAAATTGTGAAAAATTATTTGAAAATTTGGGTGTTACAATTTTATCACACGCTTAGCTTAATCTTATCAGTTGTTGACGCGCGAGATTACGAGATCGATGGTGTTTCATGATATGAGGTTGATGAGCCTTCAGTTATTGGAGTCGATGCGTGTACTTGAGCGGGGCGAGGATGGTTTCTTACGGGTACGACCAGATGACGTGGCCGACGAGGAGGGTGTAGTCGAGCCACAGCCGCGACGAGCCCATCGGCGTAGACCTGCTCCTCGAGGAGTGCAGTAGGGACCTGAGCCAGAGATTGATATACGTTACCTGGCCCAATGCATGGAAGAGGGATTTCAGCGCATTGACGAGGGATTTCAGAGCCTGGGTGAGCGCGTTGCACACGTAGAAAGACGACAACAGTGGTATTGGGATGCACTGACCGCATTCTTTGCCCATTAGGGGTTTTAGTACCCGGTTCCTTTTCCTCCAGCATTCCAGTCACTACCTGATGGAGCCGGTACATCTAGGACACAGCAGCATGATGACGAGGATGATGAGTGACTTAGTTTATGCTTTTTATTTTTATGTTATTTTTAGTTTATTTTTGCGTTGCTTAGTATTAGTATTTTTATTTGGTATGTAATTAGTTTAATTTATGTTGTTTTATTTTTGGTACTTTTGTTTTCCATGTTGATGCTCTTTGGTTGTTTAGATCTTTGCAGAATTTTCGCCCTTAAAAAGTTGGCAGTAAGTTCAGCAGCTAGGTCTGACTGTTGCTAGAGAGAGTTGTGTGAGAGTTCGAAGATTATAGTCAAGACCCACGATTTTTCATAAGTATGGGGTGCATGTTGATTTCGTGAGAGATTATTTAGAAGGGTGGCATTTTTACTATATTTTAACTCCTATGGTATGGATGAGTTGTTCCCACACCATAGTGTTTTATTTTGACGCGAGGTAGAAGTATCATCCCGGCTGCACGACATGGTTGACACTTTCCTATGTTGTGGGAGAGTTTTCATCGCGAGAGGAGGCTGCCATTCTTGATATGACGATGTGACCAACAATTTTCACATTACGGCCATGTTTAGATTTCACATCTCTCGACGAGACGACGTGGTTGACACTTTCCCACGTCATGGTTACTACATATTACATTTATTTGCAATCTTTGCACCACATCTGAGAAGTCGGCATTCTTGAAAATTCAGAAGCAACAGTTCTAGTTTCCAGTCGTTCAGCAATGTTTGGAGCAACTTGTAGCAGCCCCATTCGATCTCGCCACAACTACCCTAGGGGAGTCTGTTCCTTTTTCTCCCTTTTTGTGTGCTTAATTAGTTTTATGCATACAATCAGGGCATTGTATGAAATAAGTGTGCGGTAGGGGGTCGAAAAAGTAATTTAAATTGAGAAATTAAAAATTGCTAGATTAGGAAAATTTTAAAAATTTATAAACTTAAAATAATAGTTTAATTTAGAAAAATCTAGTGATAATTTAAAATTTTGCTAATATTGTATGGGATGATCCGATGTGAACTCAAATGTTTAGTTGAGCCAATACACATTATAGTGCATTAGTGGCCTCCCTTATTCTAGTGAAATCATGGGACAAAAACACAACTTCGCTTAGTTTGAGGGATGCAATATGTTTAGCAACCTGTACCTTAAATGTATCCAGGAAAACTTATGTAGTCATTGCACTTAGACTAATGTCTTAACCAATAAGGGTTGAAGTAGAGCGCCCCTACTTAAGCATGTAGGTTTTGAGTGAAAAGAAAAAAAAGTGAGATATATGTAAAAAAAAGAGAGAGAAATTACCTAAAAGTGAAAAATTGAAGAATTTTTTGAGCAATCAAAGTCAAAATGTGAAGATCAAAGAAAGAAAAAAAAATTCAAAAGTGGAAGATGCCAAAAATCAAATAAAATGGTGAATTCAAAGAAATTGAAGATCAAATATCAAATAAAAGAAGAATTCAAGAGCTCCAAGTTGTGGTATCTTCTAAAAGTTGTAATTCTCTAATTTATGTATGCTTGGGTAGCTCTACAAAAATACCTTGAGGTTAGAAAGTTTTTTGCGGATGGATTCGGAGGGTTGCATAAAATGAACATTGTTCAAAAGAAGTGGGCGAGTGTTTATGAGGATTGTGAGTATTTAGAATTAGGGGGGTCCTTAAGAAAAAAATTTAGACACAAATGCATGCGTTGTGGTCTTGACATAATGGCTGAGTTTAAAATGGATTGTTTAGTGCGATATTGGTAAAATAAAAGTAAGTTTCGTTGGGGGCAAGCAAATGCTAAGTGTGGGGTATTTTGATATGTGTATTTTTATATATATTTTTATACATTATATCTTAATATTTTAGCCTTTATTATTTCTTTTAGAACTAAAAGGTACATATAATGCTTTGAATTATGATTTGCAGCTATTAGTTGTCGATAGAGCGGAAAAGAAAAGACTGGAGCAGAAATCGGGTTTAGAAGCTAAAAGAACAAAAAATGCTGAAAACTGCAATTACGCCCAACGTAATATAAGTTACGCTAAGCGTAATGGTGAAACACTGGTTACGCCCCGCGTAGACTCATTTACGCCCAGCGTAACGGGATTGCATCCGGACTTCCTTATCGCGATGGACTTCTAGCTACGCCCAGCGTAAACCGACTTACGCCCAGCGTAAGTAAGTCGGTCCCAAAGGTTATAAATAGTGATTATTGGCCAGCCAGGAGGGGGGATTCGATTTCTAACCTAATTTAGTCGACAATTAACTTCTGTTAAGCTGTTTTGAGGGTCTAGAAGGCGGCCGGAAGGCCATTAAGCTAACGGGAGCGGAGATCGGAAGGATTAGAGAGCGAATACGTGTCGGTAATCATGTAGTTTGTTAACGTGACCATGTTTAGCATCCTACTGTGATACTATTATGTGTTTACTTTCTGAGTTAGGTGTAAAAACCTTTTACTTTGTGTTTATGATTTAATCAAAACTTGATTTAGATTAATTTCTAGATTAGATTGTTTGTTTATGTTTAATTTTTCTTGCCAAGCTTGTTAAAAGATCCTTACATGTTAATGATAATTAATTGCTGTTAATTGTCAAGTAAATTGAGTTGTATGAACATCTGCTTGATTGCTTGTCTCTTATGATTTTGATGACCATCAAGATTGTATGACTATGAATAACAAATGTGAAACTAGGATTAACTCGTAAATAAGTAAGTTAATGTGTGAGCCTTGTGTGATAAACCATTAACAAGAGGTTAAATTGAATTAGTAATTTGATTAACTATTATTACGAGTCTTGCTTGATACGAACTGGACACTAGGAAACATGTTAGTTTAATCAACTGATCACTGATTGAATTGACTTGTTTGCTAAAGGATTAGTAATAGTGAACGCGAATCTAATAATTTTAGGAATCGGTAAACATGAATCAATGAATTTTTGTATGCAATTGTCTATGCTTTTAATATGTAATTTATCTAAACCAAAGTACCTGAAGAGATTTGTTTTCCTATTAGTTTATCGAGATTTGTTAATTGTTCATCTGAGATTTAATAAACCATTTCTTTACTGCTTTTTTTGTTTTGTAACCTATAATCAAATATTTTAAATTAATTCACTACCGTTCCCCTTGTGTTCGACACCCTTGCTTATCAAAGCTACACTATACTCGATCGGGTTCACTGCCTGTAAGGTGTGGTTTAGATGCGATAAAATATGATATATAAATAAAAACCAGTGCATTAAAAATACACATCACATTCAGGAAAACCATCTGCAGACAACGGTCTTGGAATACGCGTGGTTGTGCCCATGACAGAATCCAGTTCATGATGATGTGTTTGACTTTGAGAATCCATTTATTATTAATTTTAAATCAAAGATTAAAACAAGAAAAATATCAAAATTGTGTTTGCGGTCAGCCTGTTTACGACCGTAAACTGAGGTTACGGTTGGGTTTTCGGTCCAAGAGTTTACGATCCAGCAGTTTACAGTCAATAAAGATGCACTGATTACGGTCTTTGAAGATGAGTTTTTACTGTCCAAGAACAAAGTTTACGGTCCAAAAAGATTCTTGAGTTTATGGCTGTAAACTGAGTTTACGGCCGTAATCACTTGGCCAATTGTAAGGTCCTGAAAGCGGATCTTACCAGTGATCAAACAATCAAACAATCAAAGAGAACAAGAGTTGGAGTAGAAGTAGAATAGAAACAAACTTGCACACGCTTTATAACTGAAAAACGCCGGGTTTAACTTGTTTACAGTGACCGTGAACTCTCTAGGATCAACAACCAATAATGACCTACACAACCTCTATTTATAGGGGACATGGGCCGGAAACAGGGTTTATGAGCATAAACACACTACACGGCCGTAAACACCAAAACAACCTACTAAACCATAATAAAGACTCAAAAGAACTATTACAATTGAAAGCCTAGACCAAACCACTAACTGGACCCTTCAATTATATATATTTGTGAAAACACTTTGTAATATTCATATGTAAATATACTGTGTAATATTCATAAGTGAATATATCATCTAATATTCACAAGTGAATATACTATGTAATATTCATATGTGATATACCATGTAATACTATGTAATATTCACATATGAAAACATCATCTAATATTCATAAATGAATATACCATCTAATATTCACAAGTGAATATACTTTGTAATATTCACAAGTGAATGCATCGTCTAATATTTAAATATAAATATATACTATGTTTATTATATGCTATATTCGTATATGAATGATACTTAAATTGTAAAAAAAATTAATCATACTTTTTATTCATAAGTGAATAACGAATGTACTGTAGTAAAAACCTGATGCATTTTTATTTACTTATGAATAACGATAGCTAAAAATATAAAAAAAATATTTTTTTATTTTATCTTAAAACTTTATCAATATGGATATCTATTTGTAGAAAATAAAAAATCATGAATTTTGGTATATTTAAAAGCATTTTTCGATAAAAATAGCTTCTTAAAAATTAAAAAAACGAAAAAAAACTATGTTTATATATATATATATATATATATATATATATATATATATATATATATATATATATATTAAGAGAATTATTAACATAGTTTAAGAAAATATATTTTATTAGAACACACATGTCTATTCTTTATTTTTGTTGGTATTTTCTCAATTGAATATATATATATATATATATATATATATATATATATATATATATATATATATATATATATATATATATATATATATATATATATATTAGCTTTGTTGCAGAGAATAATATAATTTAAAAAGAAAGCGATAAGCTTCGGTATATGAAATCCCAAGCCAACCCATCGATATTGACCTTTTATCGAGTCAAATTTAAGCGACTAATTTTATTATATTTCAATTCAAGTTGCTTTTGCCGTTTTACGTATAAAATGGTATATTGACAAGATTGTACTTATTATAAGTTATTTTATGAACAAAATATATTTTATATCTGATTTTTTTGGAACGGGGATTTTATATCTGATTAACAGTAAAAAATTATTACAATAAGATCGAGATCAAATATTAACTATTAACTATCCTTTTAGATTTAAAAAAACATATTTTACTTTAGCAAATTAGTTTTTAATACCGACAACTCATCAACTATAAATATAATCATTTATATTTCAATGTATTAATTTGTTCTATGTTAAAAATTGAAATTGACAAACTTATTAATAGTGTTGTGAGCTAGGAGCAGTCTACTTTTGTTAATGAAGATAAATTTTAGATGGTATGTTCCTTTTAAATGAAATGATGTCTTCATGTAGGGGCGGAGCCAACAATCTTTTTTAGAATGTTCCTCATGAATTATCAAAAACATATATATATATATATATATATATATATATATATATATATATATATATATATATATATATATATATATATATATATATATATATATATATATATATATATATATATATATATATATATATATATTAAACATTGCTTCTTGTAATAAAAACAATAACTAAACAAACTGTAACACTAGAAATATCAAATATGTATATTCAAAGGTAAAATGGAAGTCACTTTTTTCTGCTAGCTTAAAAAGAAAAAACAATAGGCATTTGGTTGAGTTTTGACGATGTTGAGGTGAAAAGGGCAACAAATATCTTTGCATATTTAATGTTTGCTTACATGCTCTCCTTCAATAAAATATGGCATAAATTGACATATGCAGCAAAAAGATGATTAAGTAGAGAATTGAACTTACGAAAAGGAAACTCCACTGTAATTAAACTCCAAAATAGAACAACTTAAGATTGGTTTTTTCAATAACCATGAAACTCGCCATTCTTCACTATATGAATTCTGTTAGCAGCCCTTTATCAACATCTTATAGAGTTATGGTACCCAAACCTATCCAAGCTTTAATATAAAGAGATTGTCGAGATCAGATCAAAACTCATGTGTTTAATTAAAAAATTCAACCATCAAAATTGGAACAATTTTATACTTATATAACACCGACTTCTTGGCAAAATTCAGTTGTGTTCATGAATCAAGAGTGGGATCAACTTTGATGAAAACAAAACCAACATACATATGGCTAATGGTCGGCACATAGTTTAGAATAAAATAAAATATAACGGTAAACATATACCCTAACTTTGTTTCGGAATATAAAATATTAACCCACCATAACCTGATTAACCTGATTGCTTCTCATATGCTGCGATCTCCCCCTCCCGCTGCAACATCGGTTAAGAGGATTAGAAATTTAGAAGACAACGATGTTCAGGACGCCTCTAGCTTCTAATTTGGTGTTGATTTGAGCTAAGGGGACTTTGGGTTTTCGACTAATTCAATTGATTTGAAGGAAGCTGAGCCCTGGGCTAGTAAAACTTTTGATTAAAAAATTTGAGAATGTGAGGGTGGGCCTGGGCTTACTGTGGTTCTCATGTGGCTCCGCCACTGTCTTCATGTCTTGGAGCAAGGCGTCTTTGCCTTTGTTAAAAGTATATAAATTTTAGATGGTCTGTTCCTTTTAAATGAAATGGTGTCTTGGAGTAAGACGATTGGAAATTCACTTATGTTCTTTAAGGTGGACTTTAAGAAGGCTTATGAGTATTTGTCGTGGGATTATCTTTTAGAGATCATGCATATTATAGGTTTTGGACCCAGGTGGCGTGGGAAGATAAAGAAATTATTGGTCTCGGCTAGGGCTTCGGTTCTATTAAACAGATCACCTACATGCGAATTTCAAATTCATCGTGGCTTGAGACAGGGGGATCCTCTTTCCCTCTTTATTTATTTATGGAGGGGTTACACGTTGCCCCGATCAGGGACCGTGCTAATAATGTTTTAAGGGAAATTTCTATTTCAAGGATTGAGATTTCCCATCTTTTCTACGCGGATGACGTTATGCTTATTTTTTCCCGGGACCTAAAGAATGTTTTTTTTTGTATCATTTACATTCTTCGATGTTTTTTTTTTTTTTTTTTTTTTTTTTTTTTTTTTTATGGTTTTCAGGGCTAAAAATCCATTTGCTTAAAAAGCAAATTGATTGGAGTGGGTGTTTCCTATAGCTAGGTTACTAGTGTGGCGGATAAGATTGATTGTGATATAGCTAAGATTCCGTTTATTCATCTTCGAGTTCTGGTTGGTCAGATTATGACTCGTGTTTCTACTTGGGCCTCGATTTCTGATCGGTTTCGGTCTAGACTCTTGGGTTGGAAAGCTAAAACCCTTTCCATTGGAGGAAGGCTTACTTTGGTGAAATCTGTTCTGGGTTCGTTAGGCAGTTACTTGATGTCTAACTTCCTTACTCCTATTTTGGTTTTGTCTTCTTTAGTGGCTTTGATGGATAGGGTTTTTTGGGGAGCAGAGCTGGATGAGAGACATATGCACTGGGTTAGATGTGATAATGTTTTAGTAGCTAAAGAGGAGGTTTAAGAGTTGGGAGCCTTTACTCGTTTAATAGGGTTATGATGATTCGTTGATGGTGGAGATTTCATCACTACCCCAATCTATTGTAGGTTCGTCTTATTAAATCTTTGTATGGCTATGATGGTGGTTGCAGATCCTTGATCACAACTAGAGTTGGTACATATCCTTAGAATGGTTTTATTCTTATGCTCGGTCAACTTAAAGGCAGAGATATTGATATTTGGTCTCTATGTCCTACTCGGATTAGGGATGGTCGCCACATGTCTTTTTGGAAAGACATTTGGATGGGGGAAGAGCCACTTGCCACAAATTTTCATAGGATTCATGCTTTGGATACTTTTAGACGTCTTACTGTCAATAATCAGATGTCCAAGGCTTGGGACATGACTACTCTAAGACATGATCCTAGAAGTGGAGTTAAGCAGGAGCAGTCGGATGGGTTACTTACGATTGCTCAGAATATCCAGCTTCAGTCGATACCTGATTCTTCTACTCGTGGCTTTATTGACGGTACTTTGCTTTTTACAGGTGGTGAAGAGACCATTCGAAATAATTGGTTTCCCATTAAGATTAATATTCTTATATGGAGGATTCAACTACTTAGTATTCCCACTAGAGAGAGACTTTCTCAGAGAGGGATTATGGTAGAGTCGATTATTCGCCCCATTTGTTATAGCAGTGTGGAAACAGACTATTGAGCATTTATTCGTAGGTTACAGTGGTCTTTTTATGATTTGGAGATATATTGCTATTTGGTGGGGTATCTATGTGACGGGACAAATCTAAGTTCATTCTCTGTTATCGTGGTCGGATTCTATTTCTATGAGAAAAGGTCAACGACAAGCGTTTGATGCAGTGGTTATGACTACTTTTTGGTGCATTTGGAATTTCAAAATTCCACTACTTTTGGAGCGGATAACCTTTCTAAATCTATGTTTTTTGATGATATTGTTTATAGAGCATTTTTTTGGATTAGTAATAGATGTAGGAAAGGTCACTTGGAACTCTTGGCTTCAAATCCTATGTTGTCATAATTTTGATGTAATTCTTCTCTTACTTCTTGCTAGTTTTTTAATAAATTTTTCGCGGTTGAAAAAAATTGAAATTTGTATAAAAAAAACCAGTAACTAATAATTCAATAAATAACGTGGTGCAAGTTATCATTGTTACTTTATTTGGAAATGGGCGGTTGGTACGGGGTTCATATAATTGACTTCTAACGTTATTATCTTCAAGGAAAACACATATCACATTTATGTGGGTACATAACTAAATAAACAAATAATAATACTCCTTCTTATGTCATGATAAAATACCAGCTACCATCAAATAATAATTTTAGTGATATTCTATCATTTTAAAATCACTATAAAACTGATTTGTAGAATAATTTTTCATTTAACTTCGAATAAACTAGAGTCCTCAATGGCAATTATTTTAATAATATTTAAGTTGAACAAAAATTATTTTAACAAATATTTTAAGTTCAAACAAAATTTATATGACAAGTTAGATAATGAAATACTAATAAGCATTGGAAAAATGACAATGTAGCACATTAAACTTTTGTCATTTGGCCAATTTTGTCACTAAAGTTTTTTTGGTCAATTAAATCACTAAAGTCGGGTTTTACCTGTCAATTAAGTCATTTTCTCCGATTTTAAACGGTTTCCCGATTGACTTTGTCTAGGTGTAAATAACTTAGATTTAATAGTTAGTTTATGTAGTAAGCAGATTACACGTAGGATTTGCCACGTCAATTAATGATATAAAACTCGATACTTCAACTCACTTGCTTCACCCGTCGACCTGTGTTCTTCATTTATTACCAAAACATGAAATTGAGCTAGGGTTTTTCAAGGATATTTGTGGTTAAGCTGAAGAATCAAAGCATTCGGTGGAATGACACAACTGGACCCTAATAGACTATTTGCGATGGTGGAACTCAACTATCAGAGGGTATTTACTCGAAATCATTTCTCTTACACTTGGTGGTGTCAAAACCATGTTTAATGATGTTGATTTTTCTTCAGTGACATTTTCTGAGTGTGTCACTTTCTTTGAACGTTTCATGCATGAGGACGTTAAAAAGATGTAGTAGTGTGAACCAGGCCTTTCCTTGATGGATGGGCTTAATCCCATTTCAGATGATGTGGAATTCACTGCTTTTATATTTGATGTTTATGGAACAGATGGTATAATTTTTGTTTATGTCGATCATGTTGGAGTGGGAGTAGATGGGTGGTTTGATGATGATGATCATGAGTCTTGTATTGATGGTGAAAATAAGGATAATATAAATGAACTTAGGAATGGGAATGTGGAATTTAACGAGGATGTAGTTATTATGAATAGGACATCAAATGACCCTTTTCTGAGTAAGTTATGTGTTGATGAGGGTGAGGATAACAACATTGTAGATGATGATGAACCACCCATGCATTTAATTTTTAATGAGTTGATACACTGGAAAAAACAAAAACCAATTCTTGGAATGAGATTTAAGGATCCAACCCAAGTTAAATCAATGTTGTGCAACTATGCAGTGGCTAATGGATATCAACTTTGTTTTGAAAAAAATGATAGGAAAAGACTTTTGGTTAGGTGTAGTAAGGGTGCTTGCACATTTAGACTATGAGCTTCTTGGATGAGTGATGAACAGAGTTTCCAAATCAAGTCACTAAAAGCCGATCATAATTATGCTAGGAACTTCAAGTTAGGGTCACTAGTGATATATGCATGGATTGGGAGTCATTATACCAGAGAAATTGTGTAGAGTCAAAAATTGAGTGTAAGGAAGCTTAGGGTAAAGGTAATGACAAAATTTGGTATCTAAGTTAGTATGGGCCAATGCAAGAGAGCAAAGAAGTATGCACTAAAACTTATTGAAGGTAGTCTTGTTGAACATTATGGTAGGCTATGGTCATGAGATTTTGAGGACTAATCATGGGTCAACTGTAAAATTAGATGTGGAGACCGGTCCAGATGGAAAGAAGTATTTCAGCAAGTTCTATGTTTGTTTTCAAGGAATCAAACAAGGTTGGATAGAAGGATGTAGAAGGATAATATGTCTTGATGGCTGTTTTTTGAAAGGTGTTTGTAAGGGGGAATTGCTTTGTGCCGTTGGGAAGGATGCAAATGAAAAGATACATCCTATTGCTTGGGCTATGGTATGTGTGGAGAACAAGCTGAATTGGAAGTGTTTTTTGGAACTTCTCATTGAGGATCTACTCTTGAATTTAGGAAATGAATTCAGTCTAATGTCAGACCAACATAAGGTTAGTTTATTACATTGTAATTCAAGTGTACTTAATTTACACTATTTGGTTTAAATCTTGTTCTTTTTACAGGGTTTGATAGAGTTTGTTAAGGAGTTGTTGCCATATGTAGAGTACAGGCAGTATGCTAGACATATTTGCCAAAATTTGCAGAAGAGATTTAATGGGGCCATATGCTATACATTGTTTTGGAGAGCATCAAAACTACAACTGAGAATGCTTTTAAAGTTGTGATGAAGGAAATTAAGACATTGAACCCAGATGCCCATCAATATCTCATGACAAAGATCCAAAAACCTGGTGTAGAGCTTTCTTTCAACCTGGAAGGTGTTATGATGCAGTTAAGAATGGCTTCTCTTAGAGTTTTAATGTTGTGATAGTAGATGCCAGGAAGAAGCACATAATCACCACGTTTGAGGAAATAAGATTGTACATGATGGACAGATTGTACAACATGAAGTTGAAGGGACAACAATAGGGAAATCATATTTGTCCAGAGATAAGGGATAAGGTGAATTTGCTTAAGAAGTTCCAGAGGCATTATCAGGTACTGCCTAGTGGATTAAACCAGTTTGAGGTTGGGGGGCAGTAGATGCATATCAGGTGGAATTAGAAAAAGAAAACATGTTCATGTAGGTTATGGCAATTGAATAGATATGGATGTGATCATTCAGTAACAAGCATATCCTATCTTAATAGGGATGTAGAAGCCTATGTGGACAACATGTATAACACCACAACCTTTAGCAGAAAGATGTCTGGTAGGCCAACTACTAGTAAGAAGAATAGTGATAGTATTAATAGTAATAAAAAAGTAACCTCTTCACAATCTACATACTGTGGCTAGGAATATGGTACAAGGAATTCACGGCATCTCGTAGAAAAAGAATATAAACAAACAAAAGGATTTTTAGAAATTTACTTTTTTTTTATCATAGTTAATCATAATTGCTAAAAAAATTGGTTCTTTTTACAAACTTGAGTCGATAAATCCGCAAGTCTAGAAATTCATTTCGGACAATTGAACCTTCTCAAACTGTTTCTTTTTAAGAACCAAAAATATTTGTGCCAAAATAACAGATGCTAAGAAGAACAAAAGGCCTTGTACACGTAATGGATCTTGAAGTACTATTTCTAAAGAAATCCACTAAAGAGAATAAAGGAAAACACAAGGTGTCTAAGGCAGGAAAGGAAATTAAATGCAATATATACAAGGAGGTAGGTCACAATAAGGCTACTTGACCACAAAGAAGACCCCAAGATTTACATGAGAGGAAAAACAAGAAACAAAAACTTTGTCTAAGGAGAAAAAGCAAGACAGGTAAAACCATTTTCTATTTAAAGTTATTTACATATGCTTATCCACTTACATAATTATATCCTCTAATGTAGGCTAGTATAAGTGAACCTCAACAACATGATGATGTTGAATTGACTCTAATTCTGGTGGATACTACTCAAAATGATTTCCAAGCTACTCCTAATGATTCTGAATCTAGTAGTGCAGGGGTTATGGTCAGTATATGCAAGTGACTCCTCCTAGAAGTTATGAAGCTGAGGGTTTTGTTGGTGAGGATGTCGAGGTTGAAAATATTGAAGGTGGTCAGGGTCAAGCTAATGTTGAGGTTGAAAATGTTGAAGGTGTTTAGGGTCAATCTAATGTTGAGGTTGAAAATGTTGAAGGTGGTCAGGGTTAAGCTAATTTTGAGGTTGAAAATGTTAAAGGTGGTCAGGGTCAAGGTAATGGTGTGGTTGAAGATGGTCAGGGTCTAGTTAATGTTGTGGTTGAGGAAGCTGTTGTAACATCCCGAAATATCAAGAGTAGAGTTGAAGGGCTAAAAGAGTAAGTTGTGAAAGAGTGACTCGGCGAGTCCATGGATGGACTCGGCGAGTAGAGTCGCGACTGGGTCGCGTGCTAAGTAGCCGACTCGGCGAGTCAGTGAGGAGGACTCGACGAGTAGGCGCTGATTGGAGAAAACCCTAATTCTCGGGGTTGAGCCCTATATAAAGAACATTATGTTTTCCTCCCAGCCTCCTTATCACCCCTTGAGCCCCAGAAAACCCTAAATCGCGGAGAAGCACCATTGTTGAGTGGATTGGAGCTTGGAGAAGTAATTGTTGAAGGAATTTTGGGAGATTGAAGGCTTGGAGCAAGGGGCTTTGCTTGGATTCGAATTACATTGCAGTTGGGGCATCTCTTGGAGGTAATATCTCGTTCTTGGGTTGTTATTATGTGTTTCTTCATTTTGGGGTTTGTGGGAACTTGTCTATGGATGTAATGGGAAGTCTAGAGGTTAGATCTGAGGTTGCTACCTCAGATCTAGAAGGGAGAAGAATCAGAGAGCATGAAAGTCCCTGTGTTGGAGTGTTTAGTGAAGCTTTCATGTCCCAAACCCTAGCCCAATGTGCAAATGGCCTAGATCTCTTTGGATTCACGTAAAGTTTGCCACTTTACGTGATGGATGAGTGGTAGGAGGCTAGATCTATGTTTTGGAGCAATTGCATGGCCTGGAATGCTTCCGAATGGATTCAGACCGGTGGTACTCGGCGAGTCACATGGGTGTACTCGACGAGTTGGATGAAGATGGCCTGGAACTCGGCGAGTTGTATGAACAACTCGACGAGTAGGTTGATGATAGTCTTGGACTCGGCGAGTCTGTTCTTGGACTCGACGAGTCTTGTCGAAGAGTCCCGATATTCCCTGGTTGAGTCGAGAATCGGTGAGTCAAGGGATGACTCGGTGAGTTATGTGCGAGTGGACTCAGAGTTGTTGGACTCGGCGAGTCTCGGAGTGACTCGGCGAGTTAGGTCGCGGAGTGAGTGAAGTTCTGATTATAGAAACTCGGCGAGTCATAGAGTTGACTCGGCGAGTAGGGTCAGTCAGGGTTGACTTTGACTAAGGACTTTGATTTTGACCAAGGGTTGACCGTTGACTTTTAGGGTTTGGTCAGCGATGTGGCCTTTGGGCCAAGAGAGGGGTAAAATAGTCTTTTACCCTTAAGAGGGTGCATTGAGAGGATTGATTCTAGTCTCGAGAGTTATAGTCATGAGAGTTTTGCCTTACGTGTTAGGCGGTGGCGAGTTCGAGATCCGAGTATGGAGATATCTGCTTTTTGCTTGCCAGGTGAGTCTTCTCACTATACTTTACCTTGAGTAGGTAACCAGAGTTATGTGATAGAGTATTTGTATGCTATGTATGTTATGTGTTGTACTGCATTATTTCTATGTGATTTATGCTGTGCATGGTTGCAGAGTTGGAACCGAAGGGTTCCTAGAGTTAGAACCGGAAGGTTCATAGAGTTAGAACCTGAGGGTTCACAGAGTTTGGGTGCACGGACCCATAGAGTTATAGCCTCGAGTGGCTTGTATGTGTTATGTGTGTGGTATTTTGGGGAACTCACTAAGCTTCGTGCTTACAGTGTTTGTGTTATGTTGTTTTCAGGTTTCTTTCAGTATCACGATACGGCACCGGCTTGATTGTACACACCAGAGCAAGAGTCATATTTTGGAGGATCCTGGTTTTCTATGCAAGTGAAAATGGAGCTATGTTTTGTAATTTGATTATGAATGAGATTTTTAACAAGTGTCCTAAGAATAAAATGATTATTTAAATGAAAATTTTGTCTTGAAATTTACGGTGTTACAAGTTGGTATCAGAGCCTTGGTTTGAGGGATTCGGATGCGCCTTCGGGTAATTCTGGACTCAAACTGAGGAAGTAAGAAAAGCTTTCTAAAAAATAATTTTCTAAAGCGAATAAGAGTTCAAAGAGAAAACGAGAAAGAACAGTGTGTACAATCAGCCAGAGCCCGAACGGTGATTTCCCAAAATACCCTTACTTTTGTGTTATGAGATATTTATGATGCACTTTATGAGATATTATTGCATGCTAGAGACAGGCTAGGTATTCCATATATTAGGAGTAGAGTGGCCTGATTTGTGATGCCTTAGCCTAGGAATTGCTGTGATATGCGTTGTGCTTTTGAGTATGTGATGAGTGAGAATATTTGATTGGAATCCTTTAGGGGATTTGAGTAGTGGAGTAATCTAGGGAAGATACCTAGATGAGTACTGTAGTACTTGGAGAAAGAATAGTTAGAGCCCACGAGGGGAAGAGTTGCAGAGTTCGGTGGTACTTCCGAGGATGAGCAGAGCAAGCGGAGTTATCACCCAGAGTGAGTCATATATATTCTTCGATGCTCGAATGCTGCTTGCTTCGTGCTTTGTGGAACTCTCGATGATGGGAGTCAGCTACCAAGCGAATATGACGATATTCAGGAGGTAGATGGCTGGCATCATTAGGAGCTCTTCAGCAGCTGATGGCAGAGAAGTGTGGGAATCTAAGAAGAGCCTAGGGAGTAACCTTAGCCAGATGAGTGCACTGGCAGGGTAGAGAATTTCGCTGGGGAGCGAGCGCGCGATGGAATTGGTGAACGAGAAGGTCGAGCAGCTACTTAGGAGCTCCGGGATAGTCCGTGTGGAAAGTATGGGTAGATGTGGAAGGTAGTATGGGCCCGTACTACTGAAAGCAGAGGACCCATACTTGATACAGGGAGTATTCTGAAGATTCTAATGAGCGCATTAAGGAGTGATGATATGGTTGAGTACCATACATCGGAGCAGATTGAGGAGTGATGTTATGGTTCGAGTACCATACATCGGAGCAGATTGAGGAGTGATGATATGGTTGAGTACCATACATCGGAGCAGATTGAGGAGTGATGATATGGTTGAGTACCATACATCGGAGCAGATTGAGGAGTGATGTTATGGTTCGAGTATCATACATCGGAGCAGATGGAGGAGTGATGCTATGGTTCGGGTACCATACACCGGAGCATATTGAGAAGAGATGTCATGGGATGAGTACCATGGTTCGTAGTGAATGATGCTTGTGATTCTCTGGTTATCCGATCACGATTGATGAGGTAGAGATTGGACGCTATGGGTTTTAGGCCTGTAGGCCATGATTGAATTTGGAGAGGCGTCCCTCGAGAGGGAAGGCGAGAGCCTATCAGAGTATTTTGGTAAGGAGTTAGAGGGAGAGGAGAATTTCGGTCTGAGTTGGGCAATCAGTCGATAGAGGAGAGGTCACCTTCTATGTGAGTGGTGCTATTTATGTTCGTGTGCGGAACATGAAAGGCCTGATGTTTAGTTTTGGGTTGGGGGTAAACCCTGCAGGTCGTCATTGATGATGATTTTTCCCCCAGTGTATTAGGTAGCATGTGTGCCGCGAGGCGGTGACTTATCATGAGCAGATAGTCAGTTGGGACTGAGGTAGTCGAGGACCACACTACACCTATTTGAGTATAGTAGGATGTATTATAGTGGTATCAGTGGGGAGTTCAGTCGAGTTTAGCAGTGCAGAGAGTTTTCTATCTATGTTGGGTGTTGAATATGGGAGTGGGTCCCTGTTCTTGGGATGATCCCGGTGTTGGAGCGATGTTTGATGAGTTGAGGTGAGGGGTACGATGATTTTGCGGTTCAGTCTATGAGCCAGAGATGTTATTGAGCAGTTGAGATGCTTAGTGCTAGATTGGTATGAGATTTGGAACGACTAGAGGCAGTCGTGATGAGAAGTTCTTGAGGAGTTCATCAGAGGTTCACAGTATATGAGGTCGATTGACTTCCTTAAGAAGGAATTATCGGGCGTTGTGTAGCAATTTCCTGGGGCAGGTGCGATTTCGCTGGTGAAAAATAGTTGTGGGTTGGTTGCGTGCTAATTGGTGATGGTTCGAACCCTAAGTGGGGGAGAACCGGGTACAGTATGTAAGAAAGCAGAGATTTGTCAAGAGCAGTTATAAGTGGAGTATAGAGATCTGCTGTAAGAAATCATGAGACCAGAGATGTCGATGATCGAGGAAAGAGGTCAGAGTGAGTTAATGCGGGAAGTACTTGTTGAGAATGATGAATGTCTCCACGGCAGGTGTTTGGTGGTCAGTGTGTTCTGAAGGGTTAGCGCCTTCCTTGTATTCCAATTGAGTGTTTGGATGCACTGAAGTTGCGCATCGTGTGATATCAGAAATTATTATGGGATTCAAAGGAAATGTATTGTCGTGAGTGTATGGTATTGGGAGTAAGGGAATCAGTGGTTGTGGCAGGATCTTGTGATGTTCTGTTGGGATATTCTGAGGTATCCGGGTATGATACCTTTATTTCGGAGTTACTCGTAAATCTTGAGTTGAAACGATTTGTGGTGTATCAGGTATCTACGGATCTAGTGGGAGCCTTTCGAGTATGGGCATCCAGGGAGATTATTAAGAGAATGGAACTTCGCAAGGGTGGGCATTTTGATATGTCGATTGCTTCCAGAGTCTGGAATGTGTATTCGAGCCGAGTATGGGTGGCTACCTGTGATAGTCTGCGGGGAGCCGTAGTACTCACTAGTCAGAGGGTGTTGTGATACTGCGGGGAGTCGTAGTACTCACTAGTCAGAGGGTGTTGTGATACTGCGGGGAGCCGTAGTACTCACTAGTCAGAGGGTGTTGTGATACTGCGGGGAGCCGTAGTACTCACTAGTCAGAGGGTGTTGTGATACCGCGGGGAGCCGTAGTACTCACTAGTTAGAGGGTGTTGTGATACTGCGGGGAGCCGTAGTACTCACTAGATGGCAAGAGAATGTGATGATGGAGTGATCTCCGATCAGTGTATGATGTGGAAGAGTTTTGGGCTTGAGTATCCCTAGTATTGAGTTCTGGAGCCTGGGTGTTGAACCGGGGGCGAGACTGGGGTCACCGTCTCTGTCGGGAGATGCGGTGAGGTGCACAAGGGGTATGCGCAGCAGAAACCAGAGATTAGAGTTTAGGCGATCCTCGGTTGGATTGTATTTTCTCGCATGAGGAAAAGAGAATTTTGTGACTTGCGCGTCCCTGGGCCGGGATAGTGGTCACGGGGAGGAAGTTAGTGGGTTATTTGGATCATGATGATGTCTGAGGACACTTCAGAGCGAACGAGCGATTCAGACGCTCGAAGACATGCTTCGGGCATGTGTATTAGACCTCGGAGGGAGTTGCGGCACGTATTTATCTTTAGTTGAGTTATCCTATATCAACAGCCATCATTAGTGCATGTGTATGCCCCTTTGAGCTGTTGTATGGGAGGAGGTGTCGGACCCTCATTTCTTGGGGAGAGGTAGCGCATGGACCCGAGGGCCCTTGCGAGCAGATCCAGCGCATGTGTGATGCATGGAGTAGTGGCAAGGTTGGCTAGTGGTTTCCCTGGGTAAGGGAAGAGAAAGGTATGTAACCCCCAGGGGGGGAGTGTTGGTTCATGGAAGTGAAAGTAGTAGTGAGAGTGGATGATTTGGAGTATGGTGGTTGAACATTGTGTCTGTGACAGTGGTATGGAATGACATCATGTTGGGATATCTGCTGAGGACGCGGAAGGGGTTCCGTGAGAGTAGGGCCAAGAGTCTCAGGATGAATGCAGGGAGGGAGTCGGGGACTCCCAGCTTGATTCTGATCAGGGTATTGGATATGTACTAGTGGTTCATCCTGGGGGGATGTTTGAGGATATCATCAGTGTATCGAGTTTTCCAACCTGAGGGTGTTGGAGCTAGTTCAGCATGTGTATGTGATTGCAAGAGGAGAACTCATGAGAGTTGCTCTGAGAGTGAGAATGGGTCTCTCAGTCGTTCCGGAATGGATAAGGTGGGATTCGGATCGGGGATCCGATGGTTCATGGCTTTCTAGCCCTTATGGGTCGATCGGTTGTTGATATTTGGAGCAGTGATACATCTCGGGTAATTCTCGATTGTTGAGTGTGATTATCAGAGGGTACAGCCGGTGCCCGGTTTGAGACGGTGGTCAGGACACCGCAAGGAAAGAGGAAGTGAGTTCGAGTTCGATGGTTATGCTTTGATGAACCTGGTCCAGTTAGGGCCAGGTGGCGCGCCGTGGGAGTATTTTGTAGTTGAGTTGCCATAGGCTTCGAGGACGAAGCATAATTTAAGTGGGGGAGAATTGTAACATCCCGAAATATCAAGAGTAGAGTTGAAGGGCTAAAAGAGTAAGTTGTGAAAGAGTGACTCGGCGAGTCCATGGATGGACTCGGCGAGTAGAGTCGCGACTGGGTCGCGTGCTAAGTAGCCGACTCGGCGAGTCAGTGAGGAGGACTCGACGAGTAGGCGCTGATTGGAGAAAACCCTAATTCTCGGGGTTGAGCCCTATATAAAGAACATTATGTTTTCCTCCCAGCCTCCTTATCACCCCTTGAGCCCCAGAAAACCCTAAATCGCGGAGAAGCACCATTGTTGAGTGGATTGGAGCTTGGAGAAGTAATTGTTGAAGGAATTTTGGGAGATTGAAGGCTTGGAGCAAGGGGCTTTGCTTGGATTCGAATTACATTGCAGTTGGGGCATCTCTTGGAGGTAATATCTCGTTCTTGGGTTGTTATTATGTGTTTCTTCATTTTGGGGTTTGTGGGAACTTGTCTATGGATGTAATGGGAAGTCTAGAGGTTAGATCTGAGGTTGCTACCTCAGATCTAGAAGGGAGAAGAATCAGAGAGCATGAAAGTCCCTGTGTTGGAGTGTTTAGTGAAGCTTTCATGTCCCAAACCCTAGCCCAATGTGCAAATGGCCTAGATCTCTTTGGATTCACGTAAAGTTTGCCACTTTACGTGATGGATGAGTGGTAGGAGGCTAGATCTATGTTTTGGAGCAATTGCATGGCCTGGAATGCTTCCGAATGGATTCAGACCGGTGGTACTCGGCGAGTCACATGGGTGTACTCGACGAGTTGGATGAAGATGGCCTGGAACTCGGCGAGTTGTATGAACAACTCGACGAGTAGGTTGATGATAGTCTTGGACTCGGCGAGTCTGTTCTTGGACTCGACGAGTCTTGTCGAAGAGTCCCGATATTCCCTGGTTGAGTCGAGAATCGGTGAGTCAAGGGATGACTCGGTGAGTTGTGTGCGAGTGGACTCAGAGTTGTTGGACTCGGCGAGTCTCGGAGTGACTCGGCGAGTTAGGTCGCGGAGTGAGTGAAGTTCTGATTATAGAAACTCGGCGAGTCATAGAGTTGACTCGGCGAGTAGGGTCAGTCAGGGTTGACTTTGACTAAGGACTTTGATTTTGACCAAGGGTTGACCGTTGACTTTTAGGGTTTGGTCAGCGATGTGGCCTTTGGGCCAAAAGAGGGGTAAAATAGTCTTTTACCCTTAAGAGGGTGCATTGAGAGGATTGATTCTAGTCTCGAGAGTTATAGTCATGAGAGTTTTGCCTTACGTGTTAGGCGGTGGCGAGTTCGAGATCCGAGTATGGAGATATCTGTTTTTTGCTTGCCAGGTGAGTCTTCTCACTATACTTTACCTTGAGTAGGTAACCAGAGTTATGTGACAGGGTATTTGTATGCTATGTATGTTATGTGTTGTACTGCATTATTTCTATGTGATTTATGCTGTGCATGGTTGCAGAGTTGGAACCGAAGGGTTCCTAGAGTTAGAACCGGAAGGTTCATAGAGTTAGAACCTGAGGGTTCACAGAGTTTGGGTGCACGGACCCATAGAGTTATAGCCTCGAGTGGCTTGTATGTGTTATGTGTGTGGTATTTTGGGGAACTCACTAAGCTTCGTGCTTACAGTGTTTGTGTTATGTTGTTTTCAGGTTTCTTTCAGTATCACGGTACGGCACCGGCTTGATTGTACACACCAGAGCAAGAGTCATATTTTGGAGGATCCTGGTTTTCTATGCAAGTGAAAATGGAGCTATGTTTTGTAATTTGATTATGAATGAGATTTTTAACAAGTGTCCTAAGAATAAAATGATTATTTAAATGAAAATTTTGTCTTGAAATTTACGGTGTTACAGCTGTTGAGGTTCCTAATGTGCAAGTGCAGCAGGTTAGAGCAATTTCATATATTTTGAAGAGGATAAGGAGAAGAAAGTCAGAGAGAATATTGAAGATCAAATTAGGAAAGACAGTCGGTGGTGTTGATGATCCAGGAAATTCCAAGGGAAAAGCTCTTATAATTGATTAGGGTAGGGTGTTATGGTTTGTGTATTTCACTTTGTGTTTGTGTAATATGGATTTAATGTAAGTCTATTAGGATGATGTTAATTTTCACTTTGTTTTTGTGAAAGGTTTTGGGAACTATGATAGTGAGTTGCCATTTTAAGTTAATTGAAGTATGTTGTCTTTCAATGTGTTTAGCTATAAGAAAAGGTGATGGCTGTTTATATATTCTACATGAAATAGTTTGGAATTATGTGCATGAATGCCAATGTGGCATATGGTACCAGATATGTTACTTTAATGGGTTGAAAGGTTGCATTTCCTCAATTATAAAACATCCACTATGTATTAACTGCAAATATTCCCCATACAATTGGTACTTTCACATGGACTACTGCAACCAATATAATAATATTAATATAGGGAAATGAAAACCATACATGCATGTTTCCTTCCAATAGCATTAACAATTCCATTCCATTATCCACATAAACATTTCAATTCCAGTTATACAATTGGTACTTTCATTGGGATTTTAAAAAAGATACAAAATACAACACAATACCACTTTAGGCTGTGTAACATACACGTTTTGAAATCGTGTTTTAAGTAAATAATATTATGAAATATTAAGTGAAATTGAATGTTGAGTTCTAACAGATAGTTTTTACTAGAAATGAAGTAAAACTATGTTTAGAATCACTCATAAAATATTGGAAGTCTTATGAGATTCCAATTCAAAGCCAAATAATAAAATTAGCGAAAATATAAAATTTGGAATAAGTAAAATTTTATTATTGAAAGTTGTAGATAATCTCATTAGAAACATTTAGGTGAAAACCTCGTCGAAATCCGAGTTATAACGAACAGTTATGACCAAACGAAGATCCGTGATAAATCCGGAAAATACTTTGTCGCATAAAATTTAGTTTTCGATAAACTAACTTTTAGCCTTAATAATCTAAATGAAAGTTGTAGAACTCGTGAAAATAATCAACTTTCATATAAAAACCGTTTGAATCTGACTTCGTATGAGGAAGTTATGATTTTTACAAGATTTGGCACATTTTTCGAGAAATTTCGCATGAATAGTGATTGCCACGTCACCCTCGCTCGGAGTTGGCCACGTGTTCGAAGCTGCTGCATGGCAATGCCCGAGAAGCGACGCGTGTCGCACAGATGTCTGGAAGGCCACGTGATCCTCGCATGCCACACGTGATCCGACCCTCGTGTCATCCTCCCATTAGACCGAAGTTGGGTCCAATCCGAAGCTACCATTTGCGAGCCAGCTGTTTCGACCCTCGCACCCGAAGCCTCGCCCTGCTGTCACCTGGTCCGAGCCTCGCCCTGCTGTCACCTGGTCCGAGCCTCGCATACACATGCCCTCTTCCCTTCGCTTCGGATCCGAACCTCGGCCCTATATAAGGGGTGCGAACCCTCTCGGCTAACTTTGGAAATTTCACACTTTTTCACCATTTTTCAATACTTTTACTATCCCGACATCCCCCGAAGCCCCGGTACTGATTCCAAAGCCCGAAACACGGCCCGAGACTCCCGAGAAGCCCGAAAAATTTATCTTTTCGGTTTCAAAGCTCTACCTTCGCAGAGCCCGGTTTTCAAGAAAACTCCCGGTTTTCAACGACGAAAGTCATATTTAGAGCCGAAGTACTGCCCAAATTAATATTTTAGACCCCGGTTATTTCACGGTGAGTTTAATATATAGGAACAATTCTATGTTATGTGTTATATGTACTACGTGCTTTTCAGCGTTATTATTCCGGGTTATTTTTATTTGGTATTTTTAATAGCAAAGAAATACCTTTGACCATGTGATCAGTGAAAGGACTTAGATTCATGTTGGTACTGGTATGTAGCCTCTGGCCATGTAGAACATGTCTCCGTAAGAGAATGAATTCTATTCTATGGTGTTGGCAGAAGGTTAGATAGGGCTTTAAGCCTGAAATCTACCAAAATGTTAATCCGAAGTTGTATATCTTCTGCGCCGTTTGGGCCAAAGCTTTATTGATGTATATCAAGCATGGAAATTGTTATGTCTCATTGATTGTATATCTTTAAATCAAATCAATGATTGATATGGAATGTTTGTCACATGATTCACATATACCCTTGTTGTTCCTTGTTCCTCTTTGCTTTTGACATATTAAAGTATATATGGCATAACGTTATATTGTATCTATTATTGAACTCACTAAGTGTCACCGCTTACCCTCTCAATGTTTAACAAATTGCAGGAGATAAGCATCCAGTATAGTTATTTACTGGTAGAAGATTTTTGAATAGTTTGAAACTATTGTATCGATAGAAGCTTATGAATAGTTTGAAACTATTGTATTTTGCACTCCCATATGTATAAAACTATAGAATCCTGGGAAGTTATGTAATATATAACACTTTAAAATCGTCGGTTTGTATCCAGTAGTTTGTAATCTCTTTATCAATGTAAAATATCGTTTTTATGAATATGCAAGTAGCATGTTTTGGAGTAACTATATTGTCATGTATGAAAGTTTGGGTCTTTCATAAATACGAAAGTTAGGGTCTTTCAATCATGGTATCAGAGCAGTAGTTTGAGTGAACTAAATTCCACGGATTGGTATTTAGACTTAAACTATTGGAAGTTCAATATATGAACTAAATCATTGTAAGTATAGGGATACAAACCATAGGAAATACATGAGTAATAGTATTAGGTAATAATAAACCCTAATATTCTAAAATACAATGTTACTCCGTATTGCAGAGCAATGGCTGGACAGGTTAGTAGCTATACCCCTGAGGTTGGTGGAGGTCCTCAAACCGAGGAAGTGAATACTCCAGTATCTCCTCGTGAGGAGCGACTCTGGGTAAACTTACCTGTGTTATTCGACAGACTCTCGAAGAACACAAAAAGAATGATGATAAGGGAAAAGAGAAAGCCACTGGAGAATCTTCAAAAGGAGAGGTGAAGCGTCCCTCGTTCAATGATTTCAAGAGTAGTGGTGCTACAGAGTTTTCTGGTGTTCTCAATCCCATTATTGTTCTTACTTGGATCCAGAACACAGAGAAAGTGTTTCGTATTTCTCATGTGGATAATGAAGACAAGGCTAACTATGCTTCCACAATGCTCATCGGAGAAGCCTTGGTCTGATGGGAAGCAAAATATGAAGCTCTCAACGGGTTTGACCAGGAGAATTTAGCTTGGGAAATGTTTAAAACTCGTTTGCTAGAGAAGTATTGTCCTCTAGACGTGAGGAGGATATTGGAGAAGGAATTCCTCGAGCTTAAACAAGGAGGAATGACTATGAATGAGTATGAAACTCAGTTTAATCAAAGAGCAAGGTTTGCTACAAAGTATATTCCAACTGAAGACGAGAAAATTCAGTTATTCATGGAGGGACTACGACATGAGATCCATGATTTCGTTGCCAATCGAGAAGTTCTGTCATTCGATAAAGCCGTTGAATATGCTCGAAGACGTGAGCATGACTTAGAAATACGTGGTGCCACTGTTACTGCTCCAAAGTATCCACGTACTGAAAGAACTGTTCCTGTTTCTTCTTTTCTACCAGCTCAATCCATTCGGACTGAACCTGGTAATCAAGTTCAAACTCAAAGTGTCTCTCGTGGACGCGGTAGATCACAATCTTTTTCTATGCAATCGCCTTCATGTCGTATTTGTGGAAGGAATCATCTGGGCCAATGCAAAATAGACATGGAATCCATTGTCTGTTATGGATGCAGAGAAAAGGGTCATATAAAGCCAGCTTGCCCAAGAAAGGATGTTACTTGCTATGCATGTGGTATTACTGGCCACAAGAAGCGTTTTTGCCCTACTCTTACTAGTCAGATAACGGGAAGTCAAGCTTTTGTTAAATAACCGGCGAGAAGCCAAGTCCCTGTTCAACAATCAAAGGGTACTCCAAATAAAAAGGAGGAGGTGCCAAAAGCTAGGGGTCGTGCATTCCAGATTACCTCAGAGGAGGCACGCGAGGACCCGAATGTTGTGACGGGTACATTTCTTGTCAACTCTAGACCTGCTCACATCTTATTTGATTCTGGTGCCTTAGATTCTTTTGTATCTTACGAATTTGCGCATTCCTTTCAAATTGCTTGCTTTGTACTCGCGCAACCATTTCACGTAGATACTGCGGGAAGTATATCATTACTTGCTGATAAAGTCTATAGGGATTGTGTTATAGAAATTGAAGGCTATAATTTTCTCGCTAACCTGATCCCTATCTCCTTGCCCAACGTTGATATTATTCTCGGCATGGATTGGTTATCAAAGAACCACGCAGAACTCTTGTGCTATGAAAAGATTGTACGCATTCCTATTGAAGGGGAGAATCTTATCTATGTCTACGGTGATCAAAGACTCTTAAAAATAATCTCTTTCCTCAAAGCTCGTAAATTCATATCGAAAGGGTGTTCTATCTATCTGGCTTACACAGTTGATGTCTCAAAAGAGGAGAAGAAAATTATAAATGATGTTCTAGTTGTTAACGAATATCCTGACGTTTTCCCCGATGACTTGCCTGGCCTGCCTCCGGATAGGCAAGTAGAATTCCGAATTGACCTTGTGCCTGGTGCTGCTCCAATTGCAAAGACTCCTTATTGTCTTGCGCCAACGGAGATGAAAGAAATGATGATCCAACTGCAAGAACTACTTGAAAAGGGTTTCATTCGACCGAGTACCTCTCCCTGGGGTGCTCCGGTACTGTTTGTCAAGAAGAAAGATGGATCGATGCGGATGTGCATTGATTATCGTGAGTTGAATAAGGTGACTATCAAGAACAAGTACCCACTACCTTGCATCGACGATTTGTTCGATCAACTTCAGGGTGTTAGCTATTTCTCAAAAATTGATTTAAGATCTGGCTATCATCAGTTGAAAGTTCACGAGCAGGATGTACCGAAGACTGCTTTTCGTACTCGATATGGGCATTATGAATTCCTTGTTACGCCTTTTGGTTTAACAAATGCTCCGACTATATTCATGGATATGATGAATCGGGTATGCCGCCCAATGCTCGATAAACCAGTCATCGTATTCATTGATGATATTCTAATCTATTCTAAGTCTGAAGCTGATCATGCCATTCATATTCGTGCGGTATTGGAACTTCTTCGAAAGGAGAAACTGTTTGCTAAATTCTCGAAATGTGAATTTTGGCTTCGCCAAGTTCAATTTCTCGGCCATGTTATTTCTAGTGATGGTGTATCCGTAGATCCTATCAAAATCGAAGCCATTCAAAATTAGGAAGTACCCCGTAATGCTTCTGAAATTCGTAGTTTCTTAGGTCTCGCAGGATATTACCGGAGATTCATTAAAGACTTTTCTCGTATAGCCGTACCTCTCACGAGTCTTACACAGAATGAAGTGAAGTTCGAATGGGGTGAAACCCAAGAAAGAGCTTTCTCAACTCTAAAATATCTTTTGACTCATGCTCCAATCTCATCACTCCCTGAAGGTGATGATGGCTTCTCCGTATATAACGATGCTTCAAGATTGGGACTCGGTTGTGTGTTGATGCAATGTGGCAAAGTGATAGCCTATGCCTCAAGACAACTAAAAGATTATGAAAATAATTATCCCACTCATGATCTCGAACTCGCTGCAGTGGTATTTGCTCAAAAACTTTGGAGGCATTATCTTTTTGGTACAAAGTGCCAATTATTTACCGACCACAAAAGTCTCAAGTACATATTCAGTCAGCAAACTTTGAATATGAGACAACAACGAGCCATGGAGCTGATCAAAGATTATGATTGTGAAATCCTATATCATCCTGGAAAAGCTAACGTGGTTGCTGATGCACTTAGTAGAAAAGTTTATCGCAATAGTGTGTGTTATGCCATTACTCATACTACAGTAAAATTCACTATTTTAGATGAATTAGAGAAATGGCAAGAAGAGGCCCTAAAGCCAGAAAATGTGAAGAAAGAAGGGATGATACATTATAATGATGCTCTACTTGATGATCCGCGAGGATTATAAGTATTCAAGAATCGGCTGTGGATTCCAAAGATTGGTGGATTGAGACAGAGGATTTTAGATGAAGCCCATAAATCTAAACTGTCAATCCATCCTGGTACAAGTAAAATGTACTATGATGTAAGAGCTGATTATTGGTGGCCTGGATTACAGAGAGACATTGGAAGATATGTACAGGAATGATTAGTATGCTAACAAGTCAAAGCAGAGCACCAAAAGCCTTATGGAACCCCAGAAAGTCTTAGTGTTCCTGTATGGAAATAGGAGGAATTATCCCTGGATTTCATTACCAAATTGCCAAAGACTGCTAGACAACATGATAGCGTTTGGGTAATTGTCGACTGCCTGACTAAAAGCGCTCATTTTCTTGCCATGCGTGAAACGACCCCAATGGAGAAATACACACAAGTATACTTGGATGAAATGGTGGCAAGACATGGTGTGCCACTAAAGATCATTTCCGATCGTGATACTCGCTTCACTTCTCACTTTTGGGCAAGTATGCAACGTGAATTAGGATCTCGAGTTGCTCTCAGCACAGCTTATCATCCCTAGACAGATGGTAAAACGGAGAGAACAATCAAAACAGTAGAAGATATGCTTCGTGCATGTGTTTTGGAGTTCGGTGGTAACTGGAATAAATACTTACCTCTTGTCGAATTCTCATATAATAATAGTTACCACGCTTCAATCAAAATGCCACCATATGAAGCATTATATGGTCGCAAATGTCGTACTCCATTATGTTGGCGAGACATAGGACAGAAGATCCTCGGAGGCCCTGAAATGATTCAAGACACCACCGACAAAATTCAAATCGTACGAGAAAGAATGAAAGCGGCCCAGGATCGACAGAAGTCCTATACAGAAAAGAGAAGACGACCCATAGAATTCCAAGTGGGTGATTTCGTGATGCTGAAGGTATCTCCATGGAAAGGCCTTATGAGATTTGGGAAGAAAGGAAAGTTAAGTCCTAGATTTGTTGGTCCTTTCAAAATCATCCAGAGAATTGGAAAGCAAGCATACCGCTTAGAATTACCTGAAGATTTGGCAGGTATTCATGATATGTTTCATGTGAGCTATCTGTGCAAATGCTTGAGCATCAATGATGAGACAGTTCCATTATCCAAAGTGAAATTGGATAATAAGTTAAGATATGTAGAAGAGCCGGAAGAGATCGTGAACGAAAGAGCAACTAATCTACGTAATAAAGAAGTGGAGTTGGTGCTTGTCAAGTGGAAACACCATTGAGGCCCAAATTATACTTGGGAAAATAAGAATGAGATAAGAGCAAGATATCCCCATTTAGTTTAATCGATGTAATTTCGGGGGTGAAATCCTCAAAAGGAGGAGTTATTTGTAACATACACGTTTTGAAATCGTGTTTTAAGTAAATAATATTATGAAATATTAAGTGAAATTGAATGTTGAGTTCTAACAGATAGTTTTTACTAGAAATGAAGTAAAACTATGTTTAGAATCACTCATAAAATATTGGAAGTCTTATGAGATTTCAATTCAAAGCCAAATAATAAAATTTAGCGAAAATATAAAATTTGGAATAAGTAAAATTTTATTATTGAAAGTTGTAGATAATCTCATTAGAAACATTTAGGCGAAAACCTCGTCGAAATCCGAGTTATAACGAAGAAGTTATGACCAAACGAAGATCCGTGATAAACCAGAAAATACTTTGTCGCATAAAAATTTAGTTTTCGATAAACTAATTTTTAGCCTTAATAATCTAAATGAAAGTTGTAGAACTCGTGAAAATAATCAACTTTCATATAAAGACCGTTTGAATCTGACTACGTATGAGGAAGTTATGATTTTTACAAGATTTGACACATTTTCGAGAAATTTCGCATGAATAGTGATTGCCACGTCACCCTCGCTCAGAGTTGGCCACGTGTTCGAAGCTGCTGCGTGGCAATGCCCGAGAAGCGACGCGTGTCGCACAGATGTCTGGAAGGCCACGTGATCCTCGCATGCCACACGTGATCCGACCCTCGTGTCATCCTCCCATTGGACCGAAGTTGGGTCCAATCCGAAGCTACCATTTGCGAGCCAGCTGTTCTGACCCTCGCACCCGAAGCCTCGCCCTGCTGTCACCTGGTCCGAGCCTCGCATACACGTGCCCTCTTCCCTTCGATTCGGATCCGAACCTCGGCCCTATATAAGGGGTGCGAACCCTCTCGGCTAACTTTGGAAATTTCACACTTTTTCACCATTTTTCAATACTTTTACTATCCCGACATCCCCCGAAGCCCCGGTACCGATTCCAAAGCCCGAAACACGCCCCGAAACTCCCGAGAAACCCGAAAAATTAATCTTTTCGGTTTCGAAGCTCTACCTTCGCAGAGCCCGATTTTCAAGAAAACTCCCGGTTTTCAACGACGTAAGTCATATTTAGAGCCGAAGTACTGCCCAAATTAATATTTTAGCCCCCGGTTATTTCACGGTGAGTTTAATATATAGGAACAATTGTATGTTATGTGTTATATGTACTACGTGCTTTTCAACGTTATTATTCCGGGTTATTTTCCTGGGTTATTTTTATTTGCTATTTTTAATAGCAAAGAAATACCTTTGACCATGTGATCAGTGAAAGGACTTAGATTCACGTTGGTACTAGTATGTAGCTTCTGGCCATGTAGAACATGTCTCCGTAAGAGAATGAATTCTATTCTATGGTATTGGCAGAAGGTTAGATAGGGCTTTAAGCCTGAAATCTACCAAAATGTTAATCCAAAGTTGTATATCTTCTGCGCCATTTGGGCCAAAGCTTTATTGATGTATATCAAGCATGGAAATTATTATGTCTCATTGATTGTATATCTTTAAATCAAATCAATGATTGATATGGAATGTTTGTCACATGATTCACATATACCCTTGTTGTTCCTTGTTCCTCTTTGCTTCTGACATATTAAAGTATATATGGCATAACGTTATATTGTATCTATTATTGAACTCACTAAGTGTCACCGCTTACCCTCTCAATGTTTAACAAATTGCAGGAGATAAGCATCCAGTATAGTTATATACTGGTAGAAGATTTTTGAATAGTTTTAAACTATTGTATCGATAGAAGCTTATGAATAGTTTGAAACTATTGTATTTTGCACTCCCATATGTATAAAACTATAGAATCCTGGGAAGTTATGTAATATATAACACTTTAAAATAGTCGGTTTGTATCCAGTAGTTTGTAATCTCTTTATCAATGTAAAATATCGTTTTTATAAATATGCAAGTAGCATGTTTTGTAGTAACTATATTGTCGTGTATGAAAGTTTGGGTCTTTCATAAATACGAAAGTTAGGGTCTTTCAGGCTGACTTTAGAAAAGATACAAAAAAACCTTCACATCCCTATACATACACCTTACACCAGAAGCTTCACACCCCAACACTAATCAGCTAACTTAAAAACAAAACAAACATACCCAAGAACTAGAACAACTACCAACATCTTGTACATACGTATGCTCTTCTTAGAATCACATATCTCCTTCTCCATGCTTTCCACTAGACTATTCTCCTTACTCAGGAGAAACTCCAAGTCCGCATTCATAGTCCTTAAATTTTTTTATGACACTAAGATCCTCTTTGGAATCCAATTGCTGCTTCATGGAATAGATGAGGTTTTTATAGTAACCTTCTTCCAGTGCGACATATTTCCATTCAAAGTAATCACATTTCTTCAGTCTTATCTGTATCAAACCCACATGAATACAAAATCAAAACGTAATCACTAATCACCAAATGCAATTTAACAAACCACAAAATAAAAAATGATTAACAATACGCCACAATTTAAACAATCGCGACCGTACATGTACTTTCAGAAACGAAATGATGACAACAAACCAATATAATCAATATTATTTAGGTTTTTTTTTATAATGTAAGGGTTTTTTATAGTGAAACTGTAAAAAATCTTGCATTAACAAATCAAGTTAGATCAAAGCTTACTAAGCTATTGTTGCAGTTCCAAAAACGTCTGTCGGGGTTAGTGAGTTTCCAACATGTCCGTTCCTTAGCTGGAACATTGCATTCATAATTTTGTAAAGGATGGTGATTGCTTCGACTTTTTACGAATGGGTAAGAAAGAAATGAATGAGGTCCAAATCGTGGTTTTAATTAATAGCGTAATTAGGAATTTTACACGTCAGGTGCCATGTTGGAAGTCCAAGTAAGGGGTTTTTGAGACATCTCTTAGCCACATAAGAAGGAAACTGGGAAACCGTTTAAAATCGGGGAAAATGACTTAATTTACAGGTAAAACCCGACTTTAGTGACTTAATTAACCAAAAGAAAACTTTAGTGACCAAATTGGCCAAATGACAAAAGTTTGATGTGCTACAGTGTCATTTTCCCATAAACATTAATAAGGGTAAATTATAAAAATGGTCCTTATGGTTATATATATATATATATATATATATATATATATATATATATATATATATATATATATATATATTTTTAATCAAGTCCCAAGTTATTATTTGTTATTGTTATTATTTGTTTCTTAAATGAAATTTACCCATCTTCAAAAAGTTAAAAAAAAGGAAATACATTTTGCTTCTTATTAACTTTCCCATCCAATCTTCCTGATTTTCCATGAGTTTCAACAACCATGACCTTTTCTTGCATCTTATTTCTCTCGTCTCTCTATCCTACCCACTTTCAACAAGGAATTGATGTTAAACGACCTCATCGGAGATCTCACGTCTTGTTTGTTCTTAACTTTCAAATTGAATACCAAACTCGGTGTTATGTGTCTTCCTGAGTTTCCATGAGTTTTAATCAAGAACTACACCCTTTGTCTCATCTCATTTCTCTCTTATCTTAATCTTACCACCGTTGTAACATGAAGTATTGCTCGAACTAGAAAGTGCAGCCGATCTCTCTTTTCCGTCGGAACTAGCATTGATTTCCAAATCTCCTACAAATCTAGGGTGCGAATTTAGCGAAGAGTACCAATTTCCAGATCTCTTTCAAATCTAGGTTACAAATTGTCTGAAAATGAAGGATTATGTCAGTAGTTATTCATATATATTCCTTATTTAAGGATATCTTAGTTTACTGTTGCTATTATCCATTCCTATTTTATCTCATCTATTGTATTTATATCCCATACTTTTTATCAATGATAATAAGAAGTTTTGAAAACTATTATGGTATCAGAGCATGTTATTAATGCTGGCTTGTAAACCCAACGACCATGAACAAGTCTAGAGAAAAGAGTGACGCCGCCAAGGATGGCTCAAGCGACAAAAAGATCGATGCTAACTCTATCTATTACACACATGCATCTGAATATCCAAAGCAAATGCATGTTAATGATCTTCTAAACGAAAACCACTATTGTGTCCAAAAGGAAGATATGCATAACTTTCTTTTCGCCAAAAAACAAAACCAGTTTTGTTAATGGAGCTTTGGAGATGCTTGAAGAAGGAATGCCTGATCTAATGATGTGGAAAAGGTGTAACACAATGATCAAGGGATGGCTCGCCACCGCCATGGAGAAAGAAAGCAGAAGTAGTGTCAAGTACTACAATAATGTCATAGAGATATGGGAAGACCTTGAAGAACGCTTCGGTAAAGAAAGTGCCCCTCGGGCATATAAGATAAAACATACCCCCACCTAGAACTCACTGCATTCCAAGCATAGTCACAGAATAAAAGCAGAGATCATGTTTCAAGTCAAAACAGAAGAAGAAAAGTGTACAAGCAGCGCAATGTGAATGAGGAAGCAATTTGTTGCACGTTCCACAATTAAGATGGGCACAAATATGAAGGTTGTTTTGAACTTATCGGCTATACGAAATGGTGCCAACTCAAGAGAAAAAGGGAAGGAAAAGGTCGATCGATTGAGGCTAAAATTAGACTAAAGGTGGAACAAGTCAGTCTCAATTCAAGTCCCATACCAAGCCTCACCATGGAGCAATATGCACGATTAGTGAAATAGTTTTCCACTGATTGCCCCAATCCTAAAACTCCCATGGTCAACATGGATGGTAAGTCAAAACTGACCAACGGTTGGGTTGTGGACTCTCATTCTACTTAACACATAGTTAGGAATCTTGATATTTTACCAGAATGGTGAAAACATTCCCATGATACTATCACTATTCCTAACGGGTGAAAATGTGCTAGTAGAAGGAGTTGGAAAGACTTTCTTAACTAAGCACCTAAAATTGAAAAATGTCCTTCACTTACCCTCATTCAAAACCAACCTCTTATCTGTTAGTCAACTAACAAAGGGTCTCAATTGTTCTGTGAAATTCTTTCATGAATTTTATGTTATACATGACTTAGTTTCGAAGAAAGTGATTGGCAAGGGTGAGTGTAAAGATGGTATTTTGTTGGAACCTGAAAGTGAACCTCTAGCAATCCTGAATCCCTTTTGCCAAATCTGAAGTCAAGCTCCAGTTCCGAAGTTGTGTCTGCTCCAGAAGTCATTGGTGTCTGGACCTGAAGTCAAGATGGTGGTGAGAAGATTGAGAAGTGAAGGCATTCCAGAATGGATGTTTATGTCCGGAATGTTTGTTGTTCCGAAATCAATATTTTTTCTTAATGCATTTAGTGTAATTTGTCTTTTGTTTGATTTAACTAGTCATAGGACTTTCTCTTTTGTCAACTTGGATATTCATAGTGTTAGATATAACTTTATCCAATCCTTTGATTGTAATTGGTTAGTACCATGTTTCATGTACTCCTTTTTATAGGAGCATTCACTGTTAAATCAATGACGGATTACTTTCACTCATTTCAACTATATTCAAGTTACTTCATCTTTCTGAATATTCCTTCAAACATTCTTCTTGTTCTTCATTTATTAACTTTACTTTGATCTTTATTCTCATTCTTCATTTATGGCTTGCTTATTTGTTGAATGCATTAACTCAGACTTGACTGGTCTATCCAGACTTGATTAGAACATTTATTTGTAAGCAGACATTGATCTTAAGCATTCACTCAAGGTTTGAGTTTTCAAACCTTGTCCCTGCGCATCAGATCTATTTGTTCTCACAATTGGTAACAGAGCTTGAGCGGTTGTCCTTTGAATCCATAAGATCAGATTATAGTTGGTTTGAAATTACCCTGGTGTTTCAACCATTTATGTGTTAAGGATAAAAGTTCTTCTATATACCACTTTTTCTTGAAGATATATTAACCTCAATGACTGCTTCTAATACTCAACAAATGATTTCAATGCAAATTGAAAACAACGTGGGTGGCCCTACACATGCCCCATTGCTAGTTGTGGAACAATGTGATCACTAGAAATTTAGAATGGAAAGATTTTTACTAGCTAAAGAGAAAGGTGAAGCTATTTGGAGATCTGTCAAAGAAGGCCCTCATGTTCCTGTAAGAATAGTTGTAAGAGATGCCACTGCTCAACTTATGGGTCAAGATGAGACTCGTCCAGCTCCTCTGACAGCTGATGATATTGAGAAGTTGCATGTGATGGGTTTTATACAAACAATCCTATGTGTGCATGCAACCCTAGAGTTGGATCTATGTTACCACCATTAGTTATACAACATTATGAACATGTGAAGAACCCTAACAAGCTTCTGATTTCTAAATTCACAAAGAAAGATGAAATACATACCTCTTGTTGTTATATTGGAATAACAACTTAAATCTTGAATCTTCTTGTCTTTGAAAGCAAGCGCCACAAGTGTCGCTCCTCTAATGGCTCACAAACAAACCTAGCAACCAAGGATTACTATGGAGAGAGAAGGGAAGTGGAAAATTCAGATCTAAGCCTCTCTTGGAGTGCCTTTTTCGAAATCCAACCCTATAGGGGTTTATATAGGTGATAAGGAAGGTTTAGGATAAGGCAGGTGTATCTTAGATAACCCTAATCCCTTAACGTCCTCCCTAAGGCTTCCAAGGCACCCTTAGAGCCCAAGGAAACCCTAGGACACTCTAGATTTCGTTCCCCACCTCTAAGGGAGGTTCTAGAATGCTTCAATGCTCAACTTTTGAACATTTTCACCTTTAGTCCCTGCAATTTCAATTAATTCCTTTAATCCTAAAATTAATTCCAAATTAATTTCTGATTAAATATTAATTAAACAATATGATTTCTAATCAATATATTATATCCATAACACATTAATAAATCATTTATCTTGATTTCAAATTAATTTATTAACCAAGTAATAAATTAATAAATCATTCTTCTCTCTCCAATAATTATCCTATTCCATTGCCACGTTTGAAGGCAACCCAAAAGGACCATGCACAACCGGGTCAAGTACTTACCAAATATGGTTACTGGTTTAGACACTAATCCAACAGTCTCCCACTTGGATAAGTCTAGTAACCATAAATGCAAGTACAACCCGATTGGCAATCGTAGCTCTCAAAGACGCTGTCGAACTCTGATCTTATCAGTAACCTATCCTTTAGATAATGGATCATATATTTCTCCATTCTAGATATCGTATAGACGTGAGACATGGATTGAAATCATTCTCTCAGTCTATGTGTTGTTTCTCGATTTCCGATTTACGAAGACTGACTAATTGAACAAATCAAATTAGCCCTAGCCCGGCCGAACATTTATGTTTGTCATCACTAAATCATCGAGGGGCCCACGGATATCGCTTTTATCCCACTTTGGGTAAAAGGAACGGATAAACTTCGACTCAATGCTTGCTTGCACTCACTCACCAAATCACACACAATGATATGTTTTATAACACCAAGTTATTGGTGCGTTTACATATTATCAATGTGTAACCGATTCTCAAGATACAACTCACACATCTCGGTTTCAAGAATACAAGATATTATCGTTTCACCAATCGCTCATGATAAAATCCATGAAGCGATCCAAGTGAGCGTGGATTTAATCCAATGCTCAAAATCATATTCATAAGCACTCATGAACGTTGCAGCAAACCTTTGCTATGTCTAATACACTTTAGACAATCTACAAACCAATTCATGACAATATTTATTCATACCTACTTCCAACATATGAACGACTGTGGACCATTCGAATAATTTGATTATTCTGAAATAATTAATTATTCAGGAAGTCAAAACATGCAAAGTGAAACACAAGAATAATACTAATCCTATATGGTCCCAAACCTTTGAGTATAAATAAAACACCTTTTATTTATTACCATATCGATTACTCATTATTTGTTGTTTCGGTTAATTAACTTATTACTTGAATTATTACTACAATTGTCCTATGATCTTAGCATGCACACAATGTTTACCTATGGTCCTTACTTTGTGAAGTAGATCAAATGAACACATTTCCAATCACACTCATTTCACAACTCCCAATCCTTATCACAAGTTTAAGAATATCAAATTCTTGCCACTCATAGAATATGTTATATTCTAACGTTTTATGCAACGATCCTTTCGTAATGTCACTGTACTGAAGTCACAAAGACTATTGCCAATGAAATTACAAAGTCCTCATATTCAAGGTACATTCCTTTGAAGATCCTTTTGGATAAAAGTTTCTAATCTAGACATATAGATTCTTAACGTCCAACTCTCAATATGGAAACATTTCCACATTTTCCATATGACAACTCATTATCAAATCTTGTAATAATAATGTCAGTATGGTCCATCCACTACTATACTTCCAACTATTCCCAAGTAACCAATCCTTGGCGAATCTTATATTGTCCTTTGATAGTTGTTTAATAAACTTAGTCATGTCCTGTTCTAGTCCTTTTTCCCTCTTAATGCTCTAAGCATTTGGAAAATTTTAGAACGGTCAATTATTATAGCATATGCGATTGATCCTATACTCGAAGCGTATGAACACGAAGCATAATCTCTTACATAAAGACGTGATACTTTATCAGTCTTTTGCCATAATATTTCTATTTGCCATGTTCTCAAAACTCGAATTAAGAAAAGGGACGCCGTAATCATAATCGAATTTTGAGAATGCAATTCATATATTTGACTAAATTTGATTAAAATTTCTCGATCTAAGCTCTTAGATTTCAACACGAAGTACAATATTCTCTCCCTTAATTCTAGCAACACAACTTTTCAACCTTTGCAACTTTGCAAATTAAAACACTTATTTTCTATAATTAATATTGCTAACTTGCAACTTAACATAATTATCATGCTCCCACTAGCTTTGACATGTATTCAGAAAACAGTTGAACTTCTAGAAAACAATGCTTATTGAGTTTCTTAAGTTCATATTTCTAATACTAAGACGCTTCGATAAGACTTTATCTAAGCTTCTCAACCTCATACACCTTTTCTTAGATAAATGTGTGTGTCTAAAAGATTCTAGAACTTATAGCAATAAGTCTAAAATGTTCAGACCCATTTCCCATTTCTCACAATTCAAACTATGAAGAGGGATGCCGTAATCATAGTTGAATTTGAGAAACCCAAATTACATAATGCTATCTTCAAAATCTCTCTTAGTGAAAGCGTTTCCTCACAATCATTTTCATGAAGGAGAGAAACCTTATGACACTTAGATTTTATTGTGTATGTGCCCTTATCCATGTGAATTTGTTATAACAATAATCACAAGATAATGTTAGTGACAAATCCAAATTCTTATGGACAAAACATGATCATTCTTAATTTCTTGCCATCAAGGGTCCCACCATTTCTTCCAAGTTATTGAGCAGACCACCCCTTCATTTCAATGTACTTTCCATTGAACAAGGTGCCTTGACCTTATGCAATCCATTGAGAACTCATAGAACTCACATGCATAGTTGACCAAACTGGAATGGCACAGAAACAAAAAATTTGTCAACACGATAGGTTAGAAACCTCAAGTCGTGTGCTAGTGTTTAATAATAGGTTTACTCTTGATTAGTTCTTGAACCTATTCAAGATCATTTAGACTTCCACTGATCTCTTGACATATAAGATTCTCTTGTCAAGAAACATTCCTTGACAAAACAAATATCCAAGAGTTAGTGTGTGTCTTTATCAAGACAAAACTTACACACAATTTGGTACTAGTTGGTCTTTGTCTTATTCTAGACATCACAACTCACCAAAATGTGAAAAAATAATAACATTCATACTTAAGATTTTTATCACTCAAGTCATAATCTTGGAGTTTGACTGTAAGACTTGATCTTGGAACGAAGTACGATTCATCTTATTGACTAAACCCATTTTGACAATTCCCGACTCCTCTTCTTAGCCATACTAGTGCACTAAGGTGTCCTTAGAGGATGAATTGTAATATGGTTTTTAAGATGATCATAAAACATGATACAAAAGTACTCTCCCTTCTTCTTAGACTGGAGAAACTTTTATCTTTCTGCTTAATTGATTCTTCTTATTCGTTCTGCCATTCATTGAAACTTTTCAATGATTCAGAATTACACTTAATCTTGTAAGCATAATCAAGTTTACTAGACTTTTAGTAAATCATGACGAATAATCTTGTTGTTATTTATGGTGGACTTGACTAGTGCACAACATTGTGAACTCGATCTCCTAGTCCTTTACTTGACTCTTTGTCAAGGAATTAGCCTTAAAATTTCGAAGTACCAAGATTTCCATACATCACATGATTTAAATCATATGATTCCATGATTTTGTCCAATTGAAAATTGGGCGATGAGAATCTTTCCTTACTTAGAAAATTACGACACATAAATAACATAACTAAGAATCACATCCACTTAATATTGCTTATAATAGAAACACACAAACATCAATTTTCACAATTGCCATTACAAGGAAATATAAATAAGACAAAATCAAAAAAAAAATTATTGCGGGAAAATATTTATCCTTACAATGTAAATGAAAACTATGCTATTACATATTCCTAAGGAATCTACCATAACTCTAAGCAGCAGCTCAAAAATCTGATCGTCGAATCCATGCGATCGTAATCCATTTCTTCGCGATCAGACCCAACTCGCTCCTTCTTTTAAGCTTCCTTTCTTTTCTTCGATCCTTCAAAACATCGAAATGTAATCTTATCACATCACGTATTAAGAATCTCCAAATAGGAACTTAATGGAGTTAGATAGTGGATTTTACCTAAAGCAGAGTCATACATCTTGACTCTCCTATCTCTTAGATCTCTTAGGTAGTGAGGGCAGCTTCATAACCAATGCCCCTTCTTTTGGCAGTACAAACACATGGATTCTTCTGTAATGGTACATGGGACTATCTCAGACTCAGCCTTTCTGGACTTCCAATGTTGCCATTGCCCATAGAAGGTTGGGATATTGATTTATCAGAAAAATTTGCTCCACCAGTACACCAAATCATTTTTGATTCAACAGCAACAAGCAAATAAGTCAAATCAATGAGGGTCACGTTGTGGTACATCATATAGTACTCTCTAACGAACTTACCATATGATTCGAGAAGTGATTGAAGAACCAAGTCAACAACCAACTTCCATAAGACATCGACACTCAACATCCTTAACTGTCAATGTGTGACTTCATCTTTAAGACGTGTGCACACACAAACTTTCAATCTTTGTGTCTTATTGCCAATAGGGTTTGAGTGACCTTGAACTTTTCAAGTCTTCGAACACGTGGGTCAGGGAGAATTATTGGAGGAGGTGGAGGAAATGAAGCATGACTTCCATTTCCACAATCCAATCGTGGAATCATCTTCATGTGGAAAACCTTTTCTAATGGATTTAGGAAGACCATAGTTGTCAGACTTTGACATCTACAAACGGGAGAAATTTCAAGTTAGTTGATTGAATCCTTAATGAAACACCCAAATGAGACATTAAGGCTAGGATCCAACACAACATCCTACAAATTGGAAGAGGGATGCCGTTATCCAACTTGCAGAACATTTGAAGGTAAGTGAATGACGATTCACTAATTTACCACCATGAAAAAAACGAAAAAGAATTAAAGTCTTAAATGTATTGAAAACTCCTAGATTTTTTGAGATTCATTGAACTTTTCAATCGCATGTTTAAATCTCGACATGCACCTCAATTTGTGACTGGGATGCCGAGGATCACAAGACAGGGTGTAAATAACCATGCAAATATACATGGTGCACCAATGTTACAGTCACCTATTCGATGTGCCGGTTAACCACACACGCTCCATCGAACTATGACAACCATCGAGTCACCCTTTGCCACCTTTGCATAGAACCCAATTAGTGTGCCGGTTAACCACACACGCTCCACTAACGTCTTAGCAAGGGTACAAAGTGTAATTTCATGGAATTGCATCAATTCACTTTTGCCTAAAATAACTAAGATTGGGAATTTTGTAAAACATTTAGCTACTTTATTTTTCATTATACTTTTAATGAGGAGAGGCTTTGCCCTATCCTACCCGTTCGGATAACGACTCTCCACCAATCAAGGAAGCGGTGGGTGAGAGTGGACACTCATTAAACAACCATTTTATAGGCCATAACCTTATACCCCCTTTTTAGATCGGCTTCGTGAATGAGGCCTACTAACGGTAAGACTAGCATTTAAGTTATACATATATAATATTAGACTTTTAATGTTATACATAGTATAAGGGTGTATTTTACACTTTTAAAATACTAGGTGGTTTTAATTTTATAAATTACAGTTTTAATTTAATCAAATATAAACCAAATGATGATGGATTTATTAACTTTCTTTTAATTAACTTAATAAAACCAAAATGGTGAAATTTGAACTTTTCAAAACTAGGGTTTTAGAATTTAACAATTTAAAATTAAGCTTTTAATCAAATTTAAATTCCAAAACTTAAGGGCAAGTTTTGAAACTTTTGAAAACATAAGCAAGAACATTATATATAATATAAAAGCTCATTGAACTTAGGAACAGTAGATTTGTGGTTATTGGAGATTGGCCACAAAACTTTTTGTATTCGTCTCCTCCGGTCCTTCGACTTTAAAGGCTTATACCAACTGCTATAATTTAAGTATTTTTGGAGATTGGCCACAAAACTTTTTGTATTCGTCTCCTCCGGTCCTTCGACTTTAAAGGCTTATACCAACTGCTATAATTTAAGTATTTAACTTTAATATAAAAAGCATAATAATGAAATATCATTTTGTCGCACCACTTTCCAAATTTTTACACTTTTAATCCCTTATTAGTTGCATTCTAAAAAACACAATCTTTCTATGACTTATGACTTTTGTTTTCACGATGTTACAAAAAAAAAAATCACGGGGCGAAGCCCACGATTTTTTACTAGTTCTAGATCAAATTCCAAATAATAATAATTAACCAATTAATTAGTAATTATCTAAATATGACCTAATTCAATTTCTTGCAAGATAATCTATCAAATAATTCAAATAAATCAAGTTTATCACATAAGACAATGATTATCTAATTAATTTGACAACTATCTTCTATTTTGGTAAGGATATCTTTTAAATTAAACAATTAATTTAACCTAATCCCTTAAATCCCCTAAAATTCGAAATTATGGGATGGGATAATTCAAAATCTTTAATTACCAAATTTAAACATTTAAAAGATAATTACAAGATATAAAATTTATCCAAATCCCTAAAAAATAGGATCTTATCTTGGGGAAGGAAGCAAATTTCGAAATTCAAGGGTTGGATAACCCTAGAATTCGAAAACATGGAGGCTAAGGAAAGGGTTTGGGAAACCCTAACCAATTTCGAAATCTTGGAGGCTAAGGAAAGGGTTTGGGAAACCCTAACCAAATTTCGTAAATCAGGGTTTAAAAACCCTAATTTCGAAAATTTATGCCTCCTAGGGTTTATTGGCCATAAACCCTAATTTTTCAAGTTCATACATTTGTAAAATATTAATTGAAAACAAAAGCCAATGGCTCTGAGACCACCGATGAGTTTTATACAAACAATCCTATGTGTGCATGCAACCCTAGAGTTAGATCTATGTTATCACTATTAGTTATACAACATTATAAACATGTGAAGAACCCTAAAAAGCTTCTAGGGATTTCAAAATTCACAAAGAAAGATGAAATACATACCTCTGGTTGTTATATTGGAATAACAACTTAAATCTTGAATCTTCTTGTCTTTGAAAGCAAGCACCACAAGTGTCGCGCCTCTAATGGCTCACAAACAAACCTAGCAACCAAGGATTACTATGGAGAGAGAAGGGAAGTGGAAAATTCAGATCTAATCCTCTCTTGGAGTGCCTTTTTCGAAATCCAACCCTATAGGGGTTTATATAGGTGATAAGGAAGGTTTAGGATAAGGCAGGTGTATCTTAGATAACCCTAATCCCTTAACTTCCTCCCTAAGGCTTCCAAGGCACACTTAGAGCCCAAGAAAACCCTAGGACACTCTAGATTTCATTCCCCACATCTAAGGGAGGTTCTAGAATGCTTCAATGATCAACTTTTGAACATTGTCACCTTTAGTCCCTGCAGTTTCAATTAATTCTTTTAATCCTAAAATTAATTCCAAATTAATTTCTGATTAAATATTAATTAAACAATATGATTTCTAATCAATATATTATATCCATAATACATTAATAAATCATTTATCTTGATTTCAGATTAATTTATTAACCAAGTAATAAGTTAATAAATCGTTCTTCTCTCTCCAATAATTATCCTATTCCATTGCCAGGTTTGAAGGCAACCCAAAAGGACCATGCACAACCGGGTCAAGTACTTACCAAATATGGTTATAGGCTTAGACACTAATCCAACAACATGTTGATCAAGTCGCCTTCTCTGAAATGATGTTTGGTGTTCCCCCTTCACTCTTCGAACGCATTAAGTTGTGCAAATCAACAAAAGAGATTTGGGACACTCTCCAAGATCCGATTGAAGGTTCAGAAAATATGAAAGACAAGCGTCTCATTTCGGTTGTCAATGACTTTAACATCTTCACTACCACTCCTGGTGAATCAGTGGCCTCAGCCTCTAATCGATACCGAATCATAGTTAACAACATTACTATACATGGGATTCCGAACTCCCTTGGAGTACAATATCAAGTTCATTAACAACCTTTGTAAAGGATGGGGAAATGTCAAATCTTATCTCCAAAGTAGTGGCTCCTTGAAAAAGTTAAAGCTTTATCAACTTTTTGATGAACTTCAAGGACATGAATCTAATGTTGCTTAGACCATAAGGGAACTCTCCGGAGGTCCTCTAGCTCTTGTCAGCTCCTATGAACCAACCATTCCGAACCCTTCCACCTCGGATCCTTTCAAACCCATTGTTCCACCAGTTCAATCTTCCTTACCTGTCTTACCTACACCAAATTTTCACATGAAGATTTCAAAGCCATAGATTCTGAACTTCGTTTCCAATAGGAATTTGCCTTACTTTCCATGAAATACAAATATCCTTTCAACCCATATTACAAACCATACCAAAATCGTTTCCATGCTCCTCACCAAAATAATCATCAACCCTACTCTTCTTCGGAATATCAACCAACTTCGGAAAATCCTCCCTCATACAAACCAAACATCTCTAAACCAAATTCTACTTCGGAACCAACTCTGAATCTAAAATCCGAGAAGCCAAAAATTGTGTGTCACAAGTGTTGACATGCAAACCACTTTGCAAAAGATTGCTTGGCTGAAGCTCCGCAAAAACCAAAGATCAAGGACTCTACATACTACGCCCGAAGAGCTCAAGAGATGGTAGAAAGTGAAAAAGCTTTTGTAACAACTGTATCAAGGGATATAGAAAGATATTGGTCATCCGGAGATGATGATGATATGGTGACTGGAAGAAACATGTGATTGATGGCAAGAAAAAGCGTTGAATGTGATGAAGGCTATTGGTCCTCGGGGTTAGAAGATGAAGATGATGTTGCTGAACCACACTACTTCTACATGGCCACCAACAATCCACCTGGTCAAAGCATCGTTCAGCAGGTAAAATCTATGATTACTGATCATAATTTTGATTTGTCTCTTTGTGAACCTTACGTAACCCAGATCCAAACAGATATGAGTACCATTTATAAAGCCTATGAGTCTGTATAGAAGCCAGTGAGAAGGAGTGTGAATTAAATCGTCTTAGGTTAAGTTTTGAGGATAATAAGTTGAAAATCGAGTCTTTAGAGCATAAACTTGTAATGTCAAAAGATGAATGTATCATTTTAAAAGACAAATGTGAAATCACCTATTCTGAAAGAAATATTTTAATTTCCAATAACAAATGTCTCAATGCAAAAAATAGACGCCTTGCATAATTCCATCGACATACTCAAAGAGAATCAACGAATGACTCATAACTTTCGTCATCAGTGGTCAAATCTCTTGGTCTTGAAAGTGAGTTTTCGAAACTAATAGCTAATCCCTTGAAGGAATTGCAAAATCTGACCATTATGGGAGATGTTCCGAACCATAAACATTCGGACGTACCCGTCTCTCCCTTGTCACCCTTCCTGAGAATAATGACAAGTTCGCATCTTTGATTCCGGAATTTCAACCCATAGTTATTAAGAGTCCCGATTCCACGTAATTTCCGCCTCTGACAAACCTGGACCTGAATCGGACCTCTAGCACTCAAGAATCTGTTGTTCAAAATTCGATCTCAGCCCTCCTAACAACTGTGTTGTTGAGGAAATCATTCCTGAATCAGCTTCGTCTGAACAATTAGAGTGTGTTTGGGCATCTTTAGATAGTGAAGTAGATGAGACAATCTCATGTGACACTGAACCACAGGTAATTTCAAAAACAAATTTGGTTCCCATTAAGTCTGTGTTCAACAATCCTTCAGTAGGACAGACCTCGAAATCCTCATCTCAATCCAAAAGAAAGCCAATTTTGAATAGGAAGGACATAGTAGATCCTAAGGTGGAAGCTCGAAATGCTCACAAGAAGGAATTTAAGTCTAGACAAAATTCGAGATCCCTTGAAAACTCCAAAAAGAGTGTATCCCATAATTCTTACTCATCAATCCATTGTCAAAACGCCTTCATTACCAATAAGATACTCAAAAGATATTCAAATCCTCCTAGTCCTGTGAAAAAAAAGGCAGTCAGTTCCACTCAGAAAGAGTCAAAAGTAAACTCCACATCTGTCCGAAACATCTCTCCTCTGACTATTTCATCCGTTTTTATTGCTAAAACTGATGACACAATTTTTAAACCCACATTTTTGAAAACAAATGTGTCCTCAAGCAAATCAAAGACTACTGAGAAAACAAACTTTTCAAAATCTTCAAAGCAACATCTTGTATGGAAAGTCAAATCTCACATTGATACAACAACAATTTCGAAGGTCATAGTTGTTCCCACCACTTCAGAAAAACAAGGTCCCAAGAAAGCCATTTTGAACCCTCAAGTCATTGAATATGACTACTAGATAGATGCAAAGACATTAGCATTTTTTCTATTTCCTAAGAACTCAAAAGATATTTCCAGGAAACACAAAGTTGTTCCAAAGTCACACTCAACGACCAAAGCCCGTGCCTATATCCCAAAATCTAACTCGGAGTATAAAAGCTCCACCACTCATAAATTTTGCAGGCACTTTGTGCTTCGGAGCAAGAAACAATATGATATATTGATAGTGCTTGCTCCATGCACATGACCGGGCAGAAAGATTTTCTGTAGGATCTCAAGATTTCTCCAAATGTTGGTTACATGACGTATGGAAACAACTCCAATTCTCAAATTCGTGGTTATGGAATTCTCACCAATGGAAATTTATCTATCTCAAATGTGGCTTATGTATCTGATTTGAAACATAATTTGATAAGTGTTGCTCAGCTCACTGATTCAAATCGACGTGTTGAATTTTGTAAAAAGCACAGCTACATAATGACTGAAGACTGAAAAGAGTGTTTAATCCAGTCAAATCGCAACAAGAATATGTACCCACTCGACATCAACATGATTATTGGCAAATCGCAACTCTGCCTTCTCTCCAAAGTCGTTCTTAACATCAGTTGGTTGTGGCACCAAAGGCTCGCTCATCTCAATTTTCGTTACATGAATGATCTCGTATCCGGTGAAATGGTAAGAGGTTTACCTCTTCTCAAATTTGAAAAATGATCATTTGTGTGCTGCATGCGAGTGTGGAAAGAAATCGAAAAAAGGTCATCCTGTTATTATCGAAAAATCAATCTTGGAACCATTGGAGCTGCTACACATTGATCTCCGTGGACCATCCACTGTAGAGAGTCTTCATCATAAGAAATACATTCTTGTGATTGTTGATGATTTTACAAGGTTCACTTGGGTTTTCTTCCTAAGGATGAAATCAAAAACAACCTCTGAGATCATCAATTTTATTAAAGGAATAGAAGCTCTCATCAAAATCCCAGTTAGGAGAGTCCGAAGTGATAATGGCTCGAAATTCACTAATTCCACCATTGAAAAATTTCTCACCGAGAAGGGAATTGACCACAACTTCTCAGCTCGTTACACTCCATAGCAGAACGGTGTGGTTGAAAGATGCAATAGAAATCTTGTTGAAGCTGCTCGATCCATACTAAACTTCGCAAACCTACCACTCTATCTCTAGGCTGAAGTCGTGTCAACTGCATGCTTCACTCAAAATAGGAGTATCATCAATCGACGACTCAACATGAATCTTTATGAAGCAATGAATGGTCGGAAGCCAAGTATTTCGTTTCCCCATGTCTTCGGATGTCTATGTTTCATCAAAAATAATCATGATCAGCTTACACAGTTCCAACCCAAAGCTGATGAAGCAATCTTTCTTCGGTACTCTTCAAAGTCAAAGGCGTATCGACTTCTCAACCTTCGAACTTGAGTTATTGAAGAATGTTTTAATGTCACCTTTGATGACAACTTCGTTCGGAATTCTCCTCCCCTGCATGTTACAACTCACATTATGGAGTTCGATGCTCCAACCTCAGAATGTTCGAATGTTCAGATAATTCATGAAGTTGATTTTGAAACTTTATTTGGACCTTCCGAAACAGCACCTGATTTGGAATCTCAATCAAGTCAACCTTGCTCATCCCTTTCCACTTTATAACCTGTTTCCGGTCCTCTACCCTCTCTTTCTCCATTTGATTCCAAACCATTTCAACCTTCTCAGGTTGAGGGGGAGAATGCTCAACCCTCTCTTGAATCAAATGTAGATGGATTCCTAGATGCAACTGCTGACTTTGATGACTCCAATCCTATCAACATTGATGAAAAAGAAAATTTCTTTAAGTTCCCTTCTGATGACGACGTCAACCTCTCCGACTCAGAAGTTCAGGGGGAGCATCAGTCACAAGTTCAAACCATTTAGGCGGAGCAACTCAATCCTACTGTTGATATTGGATCATCTGCTACACAAGAACTTCCAAGGTTACACGCTTGGACCAAGTATCATCCTCCGAACCATGTTATTGGAAACCCTAATGCTAGTGTTCAAAAATGATCTGCTGCAAGTGTTCAAAATGAATGACATTTCTCGGCATTTATCTCCATGGTTGAACCCAAATCCATCAACGAAGCATTAGAGCATGTTGACTGGATTACAGCCATGCAAGAAGAATTGGCAGAATTCGATAGAAATAAAGTATGGAATCTCATGCCTCCTCCTCCAGATCACCCTATTGTTGGTACTAGATGGGTGTTTCGCAACAAGTTAGATGACGCAGGAGTTATTATTCGAAATAAAGGAAGATTGGTGGCTAACGGATTTACTTAGACCAAAGGCCTCGACTACGATGAGACTTTTGCTCCTGTTGCACGTCTTGAAGCCATCATAATCTTTCTTGCTTATGTTGCTCACAAAGGCTTCAAAGTTTACCAAACGAACTTTAAGAGTGCTTTTCTTAATGGTGAAGTTGACACTGAAGTGTATCTTCAACAGCCTCCTGGTTTTGTTAATCTTTCATATCCAAACTACTGCTATAAGCTCCGGAATGCTATATAAAGCCTAAAGCAAGCTCTTCGCGCATGGTACGAGACGCTTATAGATTTTCTCAAGCGTTCAGGTTTTCAACGAGGAATTTTAGATCCCACTTTATTCTGAAGATCAAATGGTAAGCATCTCATGTTTGTTCAAATTTATGTGGACGATATCATTTTTGGATCTATGGATTCATCAATGGTTGCTGACTTTGCAAAACTAATGATCAATCGATTCCAAATGAGCATGAATCGGGAGTTAAGCTTCTTTCTTGGTCTCTAAGTCAAACAGACTAACAGAGGAATTTTCATTCACCAAGAGAAGTACATTTCAGAGCTCCTAAAAAAATACTCAATGGACACATGTGCCTCAACAAAGGTACCAACGAGCTTCAAACTCAAGATCTTTGCCGACCCTTTAGGTGTAGCAGTTGATGCAAAGAAGTAGAGGAATGATTGGATCTCTACTCTATCTCACAGCAAGTCATCCGGACATTATGTTTGCAACATGTTTGTGTGTCAGATTTGAAGTCAACCCAAAGATGTCTCATCTCTTGGCTATGTAACAAATTTTCCAATACATCAAAGGTACAAAGAATCTCGGAATCTGGTACCCAACAAATGAGAGCTTTCTACTTCAAGCATATTCAGATTCAATCTATGGTGGTCTTCAAGTTGATAGAAAAAGCACATCCGGTGGCTGTGAATTTTTAGGTGGTCGTTTGGTTAGTTGGTCATCCAAGAAGCAGAACTGCATTGCACTCTCTATAGCCGAAGTAGAATACATTGCTGCTACCAGCTGTACCTCTCACGTTCTATGGATGAAGTCTCAACTCTTGGATTATGATTATCGTTTTCAACGCATTCCTACCTATTATGATTCTCAAAGTGCCATTGCAATTTCTCACAATCCAATTCAGCACTCCATGACGAAGCACATTGATATAAAGTACCATTTCAAAAAAGATCATGTTTTAAATGATAACATTGAACTCATTTTTGATCCATCTGACGATGAGATTGCTGATGTCTTTACTATGGCATTAGACGAAACCAAGTTCAATGGTTTTCTGAACAAGATGGGTATGATGATGCCTGATCCTCAGTTCTTTCAAGAGACTTGCTCTCTCTGATGATAACATCAGTTAGAAAATTGATTCCGAACTCAAACCTTTTTTATCTTGGAACTATTGTCTCTCAGAATACATAGGATCATTTTACTTGACTTTATTTCTAACCATCACTTGAATCTTAAGTTGTACAGCTCATCCTGATTATTTTTTGTTCTAAGTCCACATAGTCATCTTGATCACACTTTGCATCTTGGAATATACTTCACAATGGCATCCTGGAATTCCACTCCGGAAACGTATTGCATTCTCACTCCAAAATTTTCAGAATCTCACTCCGGAAGTATTTCAAACCTTGTACCCAAATGTTCTACAAATCATTTTCCGGAAGTCTTCAAAAATTTCACTCCAAAACTCAAATTTGACTCCGGAATCTCAAACAATTATTGACTCTGGAATCTCAAGCTTCACTGCAGACTGATCTCATTCCAGACCATTTCTTCACTTTTCAGATCCGAAACTCTACCTTTTATCCTTCGGATCTCATACTGTCCGAAATCGATCATTCGGAAACTCAAGGGTCAATAAAGTGAAATGTTTTCTTTGTAATGATAACTTTTAGCATCCTTGTCTTCCTTGAAATTCATGTCATGATCGCATGTCTCCAAAAGCAACCATTAAATCGCCGTTTGGGTTTTCCATTTCTAGCTACAAACTAACCCTACCTTTCCCTTCCCATGTCAATTCACCCCCAAAAAACGGTTACTCATTTAATGCTACCTAATTTGGCTTCGCATCCTCATCATTACCTTTCTTAACCCGACACGTTTCACTTACCTATATAAACCTTTCTAAAATTCCTTTTACCTCTTTACGCGCTCAAACCCTAAAAAAAAAACTTCAAAATTTCTCTGTGTTCATTGTGTTCTTGAAGCTCTCTTAATAGCTCATCAATGGCTTCCCAATCTTCATCCCAAAAGCTTGCTTCAACCTCCTCCACACCCAAGAAATCGATTGCAAAGAAGAAACCATCCAAGTGATCATCATAATTAACATCGCCTAAGCCTTTTCTCAGAGATACAAATCAATTGTTTTTACTAAACCCTATGGATTACGATGAATCCATTAGATCTATGATCGAGTTTATGGCACACCACCCTATCTCCATCCCTCTTACCAAAGTACCTGAACCACCTCTCCCACTTCATTTCATTCACACAACCTTCACTAAAATCAAAATTGACAACGATGTGCTGGAAACAAAAATCACAGGCGACAACATAGTGCCCATTCATGAATCCACATTCCTTAGGGAAATTGGTGTAAAAGAAAACCCCAAGGGTTTCAAGGTACAAGAACCAACTCCAAAGCAATTTCAGCTGTTTTTGAACCACATTGGGTACAACCAATACTACAGGGTATAGGATTTCAAGAAGTCGGCTGTCTCCAGCTTATAGACTGTGTTGATGCATTTCATTATTCGTGAGTTATCCGACAAGCACGATGGAATAGATACCCTCAACAAAGATTGGCTGTATGTTGTTTACAACATCTATTCCGGTCGCGTCAATGATGTTAACCTTCCGGAGGTGCTGTGGCAGGTGTTTTGGAAATTTGCTATCAAAAGGAAGACCAACAAGATCTCAAGCCCATGGTTCTGGGCTTTGATAGTTCAAGAACTCTACAAGGAATATTCCGAACCTATTCTTGTTGCCACGATTCCTCCGGAGGTATACATTTCTCTTAAAGTTGTTAAATCTTATAGAATTCTGGACCAATCTTCATTTGGTCCTGTCCGAAGGTTGCCTCAACATATGTTAGACCTTCTCCCTTCCGGATCAATCCATTTGAAAAACATTTGGAGACTTCGACTGTGTACATCCCAACTTAGTCTTCCCAAGTCCCCTTTCAGCCCACTCTAGAAGTAGCCAAGCCAACATCATCTGATCCTAATAAAACCAAAAATTCTGCCAAAAGGAAGACTTCTCCTTCGAAGCCAAATCCTAAAAAAAAACCAATGTTAGTTCCTGCTCTCAACAGGAAGGAACACATGACATTTAGGCTAATTCTGGCCTTCCACACACCCCTCTCACCCACTCATCCGAGGTACCCCTCGATGTTTCAAAAACACATGCACACACACACACACACGGGGAGTCCGCACATAATCCACCCCACCTTCTCAAAAAGGTGATGCTGGTGTTGAACAAAGTTCCTTGCCCCCTGGAACAAACCCATGTGTCAAATTTGATATCCCACTTTTTTCATCATGCACACGATCCGGAACCCATGTTCCGGACCCCAAGCATTCTGAGGCTGGAGTTGTCCCTCCAACCTCAGGTGCCTCAGCTGGTCTGATACACGGTAAGGGTACCTTTTGAGCAGGAACTAATGATCCTTTATGGGAAGACTTTGTTAACAGGGCACACTCAAGGCATCCAGAAGTTACAAGATCTCAAGTGGAAGCTACTCTCATCTCCATGCAAAACTGGACCATTCAAAGCAACCTTCCGTATGTTGTTCCTAAGATGAGCTTGCAGATCTTGAATTCACATCCAGAGAAACTCCAAAGTCTCCTCCTCATGCTTCCAATCCTCCAGCTTCGGATGATGAAATTTCCGAAGAAGTGTTGTTGACAACTGATGTTGCACACATTGTCGATGCTAATGTGTTTTCATCCGTTTAACTTCACTTAAATCCATCTTCAACCAAGCCTATTTTTGATTTCGGATCCTCATCCGCCGCTAAAGATGAATCCGAATCAACACCAAAGCTTCATGATCATGCCACCAATAAACCCGGTACTTCTGTCACTCCAATCAATCTGGAATCTCTAAAACCTAATCCCCAACCTTCCAACTCGGACAAAGGATCCTCAGCAGGAAATCATACTGATCTGTTTGCTCTTTTGGATATCCAATCCAATGTTTCAGAGACAATGAAGAAGGTCACCACTCTTGAGACTTCAGTGGCTGAGCTCAACATCAAGATTGATACAAAGGTGTCCAGACTAGACTCCGAGTTAGATGCCATTCCCCTGTTCTTATCTCATCAGTCTGGACCCTCCGTGGCTGAAAGAGAAGCTTAATTAGATCAACTGATCTCCATCCGGATCAAGCATTCCATTGAAGAAGTTGAAGCTAACTATGATGCTTCTGTTGAACATTATCTCGACACCATTTCCAAAATGCTCAAGGTCCATGATGACTTGGTAGTTGCTACCAATGATCTCATCAAGCAGACCCACGTTCGCCATGAAAAGAAAATTCAGAGGCTAGAGAAGGAAATCAGGAAAAGGATGAAATGAACCTGATCATTCAGCAAGTCCTCATCAAACTGCTCCGCTCCACTTGGAACATTGTTGATGTTCTGAATCACAAGTTTGATAAGATGCTTGCTATCCTTGGACATCTATTCGGTCATCTCTCCTCCCAAGCGCCCACTTCCATAGCGTATGATGCTCTTACTCGTCAACTCAACACTAGTCTTCAAAATGTGTTTGAAAAGTTTGCTGATCTGAAGGGTTTTTATTACTTGCACCGGTTCAAAAGGTCACTGATGCAAGAGGGGGAGAAGGTCCAAGTCAACCGTGGAATCCTGCCTCAGTCTTTCAACACCGCGATGAAGATCTCAATTCCAATGATGAAGTCCAAGTTCTTTCCGGACTTCTAGGGAACTCTAATGATGATGAAGACATTGATGAAGAAAAACATGTCACCAAGGGAGTACTTGCTATTGAAGCTCCACAGAATCTTGTTCCTAAGCAATTGACTGAGGAAGAGCAAAGAATTTGGTCTGTAGTTTCCTGGCCATCTTCTTTGCCCGATGTTCTTCAAAGAGGTATTCAAATGGCTAAGGTCAAAACCTTCCTCACCGCTCAAGCCTTCCGGGCCACACCTTCCATGTTACCACCTATTTCGGAACCAAAAATCATTCCAATTGATGAAGGTTCTCCTCTCTGGACCCCAGATGACATTCCAGAAGAACCTCTTCTATCCTCCCCTCCCAAGATCACTGTGGATGAGAACATGATGCATGTAATCTCAATCCTAAACAAAAGTAAAGACAAAGGCAAGAAGCCTATCACAGAATCCGGACCTCCACCAAAGCAAAAACTTGGATGGTCTCAGGAAGAAATAAACAAAGCTTGAGAGGATAACATCCGAATCCAAGCGCTCAAAGACAATCCTGATCCGATGCGACATTTCTCCTATCTACCATGAAGGCATTCTTAAGGATGTTGATTTAGTACCCTTCATGTACTATGAAATTCCTTCCGATTGATTTTGAATAGATTGATCTTCCTCTCTCTCCCTTCAATAAATTTTACATCAAGTTTTCTCCTCTCCATATTGATGACAATCCGGAGGTCACCATCCGGACCGAGCGTGAAAGGCTAAAAACCTTTTATGAAAAGAATGCACTTCCCCTTAAGGAAGTATGGACAAGAAGAGGATTACAAAGATTTCTAGGTACGGAAGGAAGGTTCTCACCAAATTTGAACTCAACTTTCCTCTATTCCGATATCATGTTGTCAGGAACAAACCAACCTATCATACCATCACCGATGCGGACTTTTCGGCAATGAATCCGAATGACATTTTGACTTTAGCTGCTCACTTCTAAGGACTCCAAAATGATGATATTAGCATGGGTGCGTACCATGCAGCTCTGAGCTTCCTCAAAGACTATGTCACAGAATTTTGTCGACGTGACTATGAGTTGGCTCATCTATTTGGAATAGAAGATTTTGTTGCCAAAATTGACTTTGTGCTTCTGGGAGCTGAACTGTTAGCCGAAGGCCCTATTAATGATCCAGTTCTAAGGTTTGTGTACAAAACAAAGAAGACAAACAAAAAGGACTTTTTCCTAGTCCTTGACAAACACCCGGTTCCTACAAAAGCTCTCAAAAAGTTCATCAGCCGTGCAACTAAGTTTGACGCTCTGGATCAAGTAAAAGCAAAGTTTATAAGTCAGCTGACTTGGTACATTGAAGTTCGAGAATGGTTATTCCGAGCCTACACATTCATCAAAGAAGAAGTGATCTAAGCTGACTGGATTGCTAAGTTCACTTAGGGGGAGATTTTTGGAACTTGAAAGTGAACCTTTAGCAATCCTGAATCCCTTTTGCCAAATCCGAAGTCAATCTCCAGTTCCGAAGTTGTGTCTGCTCCGGAAGTCACTGGTGTTCGTACCTCAAGTCAACATGGTGGAGAGAAGATTGAGAAGTGAAGGCATTCCAGAATGGATGTTTATGTCTGGAATGTTTGTTGTTCCAAAATCAATATTTTATCTTAATGAATTTAATGTAATTTGTCTTTTGTTTGATTTAACTAGTCATGGGACTTTCTCTTTTGTCAACTCGGATATTCAGAGTGTTAGATATAACTCTTTTCTCCATTCCTTTGATTGTAATTGGTTAGTACCATGTTTCATGTACTCCTGTTTATAGGAGCATTCAATGTTAAATCAATGAAAGATTACTTTCACTCATTTCAACTATATTCAAGTTACTTCATCTTTCTGAATATTCCTTCAAACATTCTTCTTGTTCTTCATTTATTAACTTTACTTTGATCTTTATTCTTATTCTTCATTTATGGCTTGATCATTTGTTGAATGCATTAACTCAGACTTGACTGGTCTATCCAGACTTGACTGGAACATTTATTTGTAAGCAGACACTGATCTTAAGCATTCACTCAAGGTTTGAGTTTTCAAACCTTGTCCATGCGCATCAGATCTATTTGTTCTCACATATTTATTACATGAGGTATGGAATAAATGGAGGAGTGGTGACGAAAATCTCAAAATATGGGCAATGACACAAGAGATTAGGGCACACCTCTGAAGAAAAGCTTTGTTAAATTGAGTGTTTGTCTAGATCCAACAACTCCACAGATAATAAGTTTTGTGATTCTTGTATATATCCCAAACAAACTCGTTTACCTTTTTCCTATTACTTCAATAAAAAAAATTGTTTTTTTTAATTAATGTAATATCTTAAAAATTCCCATAAATTTAAACCTTTCAAAAGCAATCCCCTTTATTAATAAAAGTGTTTACAACTATTATTTCCTAAACATTATTTAAAATCAGAGTCTCCCAAGATCCATTTACTTGTAAAACCAATGATGTATGCTGTCACGCCTACGCCTTGCCACGGTCCACTGATGTACCTGAAACCAAAAACCAAAACTGTAAGCATGAAGCTTAGTGAGTTCCCCTAAAGAACCAACACACCAACAATAACACAAATATAATAACAACATACTATGGGTCCAATCAACCAACATGTAGGAATACCACAGGCCCATGAACCATCGGGGTGGAATGCCAACATACTATGGGTCCAATCAACCATCGAGTTGGAATACCATAGGCCCTCAACCATCGGGTAGGAATGCCAGCATACTATGGGTCCAATCATCAACGGGATGGAATACCCTAGGCCCTCAACCATCAGGCTGGAATGCCAACATACTATGGCTCCAATCATCCTCGGGATGGAATACCCTAGGCCCTCAACCATCGGGTTGGAATGCCCAGACCTGTTGGCTTATGCACATAGCACTGAAGCCTCAGCCACCGACCAAAAATGTGCACATATAACAGATAATCATATAACAGTCGACAACCAGTCACACAAATCTACAGATCACTAAGCATAGCAACATCCTATCTACCAGGATACCGATCTAACAGACCATAACAACATAGTAACATCCTATCTACCAGGATAAAGATCTAACATATCATAACAATACAATAGCATGCATAACAGGATATCAATCCAATGGGCCGGTATTGGTGCCTTTGACCCGCAAGTACAGTGGGGACAACTCACATCACAAGAAACACAAAATTGAGTAGGTCCGACTTTGAATTTCAGCTCTCAACTCAAATGCCTACAACCATAAAATGACCAATTCCATCAAAATCCCAGCAATACCTAAAATACCCTTAAGGTCAAAACTGGTCAAAGTCAAAGTCAACTGTCAATGTTGACCCAACATGCCATGTTTACTAGCAAACACGCTGTGTTTCGATAGCATCCAGACGATCGGGGAAAACTCCAGCCAACACACCGTGTTTGCCCAAGTTCCAATGACTTAATATATTAAATTGTGTTCTTCGATTCTAGGGACTCCAAGGCTCATATCTGGACCAAAATGCTATCAAGAAGGATAAAGCTTCGAAATTTATCCTTTGCGGCTACTCCAAGGGTCCCAAAACCCAACCAAAAGGCTTGAAGGTTCAAAGGATTAACCAAGAAGCACTAAATCCTTGAAGTTATAAACCCAACCTTTCTAGAAGAGATTGTAGCAACAAAACCATACCAAATGTTGGTGGTTTATAGACATGCATGTCCAATGCATGTCTTGAACCCAAAATAGGTCAAAAATGGGGATTTATGACCTACTCTCCATGCATGGCATCAAAACGCGACTATAGGCCAGATCCAAGACTCTACAAGGTTACTTAGACCTAGAGATTCATAAAGTTGCTAACTTTATGAGATCCAATCATTACCTCACTCAGGAATAATAAGAAAAGGGCCAAAAATCAAGATCCGGCAACATAGAGGAATAAAAATCAGATCTTGGACACTTACAAAGGTCCAAAAGAGCGCCAAAATGAAGGATGAGGAATTGCTTACTGGGTCCTTACTTTCTTCTTTGGCTACAAAAACACCACATTAGCTCACAAATAAGAGGGAAATATGATTAGGATTCTCAAGGGTCGATATGGGGAGTTGGAGGCTAATAAAGGACCACCCCTTGGGACTTAAGGGTTTTCTCAACCAGCCGCCAACACGTTGTAGGGTGCAAAACACTAATAATTAGGGTTTTCTCAACCAGCCGCCAACACGTTGTGTTGCTTCATAAACACGTCGGGTTGACCTTAAAGAAATTCGTGTTTCTTTAATTTAGACATGTCGTGTTGGTTCCTCCAACACGTCGTGTCTAACCCTAGAAAGGGGATTTATTTCCATAATTTTTCCTCAAGATTACGGGTGTTACAACTCTCCCCCACTTAAATTAGATTTTATCCTTGAAATCATTCCTTACAATCTCCCCTACCAAACTGACGATCCTGACTGAACACCCTGAACCCCAAAATGACTAGGGAAGTCACCCCGCTTAGATGACCGCCCGCCCTTACTGATGTCAAATCCAAAATCGAAGATATCTAGCCGTTATACCTAAAACTGAAAAACCCTGAACAATGTCGGACTCCATGACAGATAGCACAAAACAAAACTGTCCCCACAAGGACTCAACTTCACAACCCGAACCGAACAACCTATCCATCTTAAACTAATTTACTGATACCCGAGAACATAAATGCCTGACTACCTACCAGATCCCAGATAAAAGACAACCCTCACTACTCAGCTCAAAACCTGGAACTCAATACCTTATATGAAAAGAACCCAATCACATAAATCATGAATCTTCCACTACTCCAAATCCCCTAAGATGCACCAAAATCCTTTAATTAACTAGTGACTCCCTAACACGTCCCTCCAAGCACTGCTCCTAGGAGCAACGATGAGAATTCCAGAAATCCCACATTTACCTCTATTCCTTAACAATTCAGATGTACCCCCATCAAGCAAAGCACCCGAAACACTAACAAAGTACTTTGATTTGAGACTTCATAACCGGTTCCAAATCTTGATAATCAACCCCTCATAACAGCTTACGGGTAAATGGGATTATAATGCGAACATTTCTAGAGACTTTGTAATACACAACTGATTCTTCCAACCACCTATAATTGTTCCCTTTATCCAAACCAGCTGATTGTGTCTCCCGAATTCCATTAATGCATCAATACCGAAAGTACCACACTTCAGATGAAATCAACAATCATGATCACTAGGCCCATAGCCTATGTTTGGAATACCCTTACAAGGTCCTCATCATAGGTATGGATTGCCACCGAGCCTTAGCATGAGTCTGGAATGCCTCACCTGGCCCTCAACCCATGACTGGAATGCTTACACTATCACATCGATCTTGTCGACACTACATATTACGATTGGCACTTACGACCCACATCATGGGTCAAAAGGCTCCCAACCTCTTTCCACTGCCCTACAGGGACCTAAACAACGTCCCTTTCAGTGCTAACCGAGCATAACTGAAACGACCCAAAAATACGACCCAAAAATTTCGTTTTTAATACCATCAAAACTATAATCAGAGTATCGTATAGATAAACCATGCGTGATATGTCCCAAAAGATAATAAAGTACTGTGCGGAAAAGGTAACATGCTATATCCAAAACAACAACTAAATCAATCCAAACTAAAGCTGAAACGGTGGTGTGTGCGATGCCGTCATCCAGAGCTCTTCCCTTTGCTTGCGGAAGTACCTGAAACCAAAACTGAAACTGTAAGCATGAAGCTTAGTGAGCTCTCCCAACTTACCACATACCATACAACAACATATAAACACATATTGGGCCTTGCCCACTGCATCGGGTCGGGACCCGGAAAACTGCATCGGACCGAAGTCCGGAACTGACTGGGACCTTGTCCCCTGCATCGGACCGAAGTCCGGAACTAACTGCATCGGACCGAAGTCCGGAACTGACTGCATCGGACCGAAATCCGGAACTAACTGCATCGGACCGAAGTCCGGAACTGATTGCTCATAGCATAGCATATCATCACAATTTATACTGCATACTGAATCGGGCCGTGGCCCGGAACATAACACATACACATAGCACATAAAACATGTCTGAACCACGAAGGCATCAAACATACTAACTACTACATCGGACCGAAGTCCGGAAACTACTATTAACTGGACGGGCCGGCATTGTGGCCTTAGACCCGCCCCTACGGGAAGGAAACTCACCTCGTAAGCTAGCGGATGAGAGTGCGGCTCGGAAAGCTAACGGCTGCTGCTCCTGAATCTCCTCGGCTACAAATCCATAAACACACTCAATCAATCACTAGCACTACACTCAGGGTAAAATGACTCTTTTACCCTTGGTCAAAGTTGACTTACTCAGGGCTGACTCGCCGAGTCGGGATGCCCGAGTCGCCGAGTCCTAGACTCTTCGCTCAACTCTTACCAGCTGTCACTCGTCGAGTGTGGCATCGACTCGACGAGTATCCTCTGGATCCAAAAACTCAGATGATCATCATCCGACTCGCCGAGTCAAATGAACAGACTCGACGAGTTGTTCTTAATCCTCAAGGAGATTGCCTTGGACTCGCCGAGTTGTATGAACAACTCGCCGAGTCCCTCCATTACTGAGTCTACTCTTAACTCGCTGAGTCCACTCCCTAACTCACCTCGGACACTCGACACTGAAGAAACTGAAGAATTCGGGACTCGCGACCTGACTCGTCGAGTCGTTCCTCCGACTCGCCGAGTCGCCGCCATGCAACATATTTTTACTCGATTTCTCTTGAATCCAACACATGCAAAAGATAGATCTAGGTCCATTAAGCTGTTTTACCACGTAAAGTTTCCAACTTTACGTGCACAACCACATGAATGAGGGAAATAAGACTAAAATATACACAATAAGGGTAGATCCATGGCTAATAAGCAATGTAACTCCAAAAAGACAGTGGATCTGGACTCTTCAACACCCCAACACTCAGATCCAAAGGTATAACGGCTCAATAACACAATCAAGCAAGCATAAAGCTTGGAACAAGCATCAAATAGCCCTTAAAAGAGCTCTAATGGAAGTTTAAGCATGAAACCAGAAGAGAACTCCGAAAATACCTCAATAAGTTCACACTTGGTCTTGGATCTTGGCACTAGAACTCGTTTCCTTGCTTCCTTCTTCTTCTCCTTCTTCACCCCTTCACAAAATGGAACAAGATCACTTATAAGCTCACAAGAGGAAGGTTTAGGGTTTCTCACAGAGCTCTCAGGGGGAAAGTGACGAGATGGAGGCTATAATGGAGTTTAAATAGTGAGCAAACCCGGGGAGATAGGGTTTTGTTGGATTAGTGTCTAAGTCCATAACTATTTTGGTATGTACTTGACCCGATGGTGCATGGTCCTTTTGGGTTGCCTTCACCAAAGCAACTTGATTGGAGAAATAAATAGAAAGAGAGGATAATATGATTTATTAATATGTTATAAGGATAATATATTAAAGGAGAAATCATATTTGTTTAATTAATATTGGTCGATAATTAATTGAGAATTAATTTTGTGATCAAGTGTAATTAATTAAACTTGAGGGGCTGAATTGTAATTATGTGATAGTTACAAAATAAGGTAAGAATTATCTTATAAGTATGGTGAACGAATTTAAGGTTGGAAAGCCTTAGAATTCGAGTATGATAAGGATTCAAGGATTATCTTATTGGTTGCTTAATGGATAATCAACTAGATAAGGATAATGACTGAAACCCTATCTCTACACCTATATAAACAACCCTAAGGTCATGAATTCGTGTATCCCTTCCCAAGAGGTCCCAAATACGAATTCTAACCTCCCTCCTCTCTCCTTATACCTTCTCCACTTGCTTATGGTGTTTGTAAGCCATTAGAGGAGTGACACTTGTGACTCTCTGCTTTCCAAGGTCAATTCAAGGAGGAATTGGATTGTTATTGCTACATAACAATCAAGGTATGTTCTTAAACCTATTTACATGTGAATTCTGATTTCCATATGCTAGAATTAGGGTTCAAGTCTTGGATTCAAAGTATGTACAATAGAGAAACCTAGATCCGAGCTTTAGGGTTTGTATGAGCACATAGTATGTCTTATGACCAAAACCCATCAGTGGTATCAGAGCCATGATTGGTTTCTATTGTATTAATGCTTGATGTAACTGAAAATCGTGTTTTGGCCTCACTGTTCGATCTGACTCGGCGAGTCACTCTTGGACTCGGCGAGTCAGCCTTACTCGGCGAGTTCCAGAGGGTGACTCGGCGAGTCGGTGCGTCAGACAGTGCTTATCTCGGGATTTCTTGCTATTTTTGTATTGGGATAATTACCTTATCATGTTAGATCAATATTAATCCGATTATATGATATAGTTGACTATAATTTTGATCTAATTGAAGATATTTATCAATTAATAAGATAATTGTTTCCTTATAAGATAATTGATTAATTATTTTGAGTAAATTGATAAATTATTTTGCAAGAAATCATCAAATATGGATAATTATGTGATTAAATGTTAATTTGAATTATTTGTTATTTGATCCTTGTTGTTATGAAAAGTTTCATATTTGGCCCTTTAGGTTTTATAGTTTAAATTTGAACCCCAAAAGTTTTGTTGTTTTGAAATTTAAATAGTTGAAACCCTAATGTTTTGAAAAAGGTTTCAAAACTTGCCCTCAAGTTTTGGAATTTAAATTTTGATTAAATAGTTTAATTTTGATGCATATTTAAATTCTAAACCCTAATGTTTTGAAAAAAGGTTTCAAAACTTGCCCTCAAGTTTTGGAATTTAAAAGTTGATTAAAAGTTTAATTAGGAATGTTAAATTCTAAAACTCTAGTATTGTTTTGAAAAGGTTCAAATCACACCCTTATGTTTTTATTAATTAATTAAGGTGTATAATTAAAAGAGGTTTAATAAATCCATAAAAGTTTAGGTTAACCATTTAATAGAATTAAAAGTGTAATTGTTAAAGTTAACCACATAGTATTTTAAAAGTTATAAAATACACCCTATACTATATATAACATTAAAAGTCTAACATTATATATATGTATAACTAAAAGTCAGTCTTACCGTTAGTAGGCCTCATTCACGAAGCTGGTCTATAAGGGGTGTTTAAGGAAATTGCCTATAAAATGGCGATTGAATGGGTATCCACTCTTACCCACCGCACTCTTGACTAGTGGAGGGTCGTTAGCCGAACGGGTAGGATAGGACGAAACCTTCCATTATAAGTATAATGAATTACTAAAGTAACTAAATGTTTTCATAAAATTCCCAATCTTAGTTACTTAGGCAAAAGTGAATTGATGCAATTCCATGAAATTACACTTTGTGCCCTTGCGAAGACGTTAGTGGAGCGTGTGTGGTTAACCGGCACACTAAATGGGTCTAAGCAAAGGTAGCAAAGGGTGACTCAATGTTTGTCATAGTTCGGTGGAGCGTGTGTGGTTTACCGGCACATCGAATAGGTGACTGTAACATGTGAGGGCACCATGTAGTTTGCATGGTTATTCACACCCGCTTTGTGATCCTCGGCATCCCAGTCACAAACAAGAGGGGCATATTGAGATATAAACATGCCATTGAAAGTTCAATGTATCTCAAAGGATCTAGGAGTTTTCATAGATTTAAAACTTAAATTTCTTTTTCGTTTTTCATGGTGGAAATTAGTGAATCGTCATTCACTTACCTTCAAATATTCTGCAACTAGATTACGGCATCCCTTTTCTAGGTTGTAGCGTATTGTGTTGGGTCCTAGCCTTGGAATTTCATTTGGGTGATCTACCAAGGACTCAATCTATCAACTAACTTGAATTTGTTTTTTGTTTTCTCCCGTTTTGTAGATGTCAAAGTTCGACAACTATGGTATTCCCAAATCCCGTGGAACAAGCATTCCACATGAAGATGATATTCCACGATTTGATCAAGGATCAAGAAATCATGCTTCACTTCCTCCTCCTCCTCCAATTACTCTCCCTAACCCACAAGATTGTAAAATTGAAAGGTTCAATATCACTCAAGCCCTTTTGGCAAGTAAACATAAAGAAGGAAAGTCGGTGTGTGCACACGTCCTAGGGATGAAGTCGCGCATTGATAGACTAAGAATGATGGGATCCGTTGTTAGTGAAGAGATGGCTGTTGATTGGGTTCTTCAATCACTTCCCAACTCATATAGTGAGTTCGTAAGAGAGTACTATATGACGAACCACAACGTGACCCTTATAGATCTCACCTATATGCTTATTGCTGCCGAATCAGCAATGGTTTGGCGCAATAGAAAAGCAAAGTTGATTGGTGAATCTGCATTCAAGACCTCTATGGATATAGACAATGGCAATGAAAGACATGCAATGATCGAAAAGTTTGATCATAAGAGAAAGGCGATGTCTGAAGTAGTTCCATGTGTTGTTCCAAAAGAGTCAATTTGCTTTTATTGCCAAGAGAAGGGGCATTGGAGACGAAGTTGCCCTAATTACCTAAGAGATCTAAGAGATGGGAGAGTCAAAGGTATGACTGCGCTTTAGGCAAATATCCACTATCTAACTCAATTAAGTTCCTATTCATTGATTCTTAATACATGATGTAATAAGATTGCATGTTTTGTAGGATCGGTGAAAAGAAAGGAAGCTTGATAAGAGAAAGCAAGATGAATCTAATCACAAGAGATGTATCTCGATCGCATGGACTTGAAGATTAGATTTTGAGATTAGAAAGTTATGATAGATTTGTTAGAAATTTTCTTTTGAAATACATAGTTTTCAATGGATTTTGCATTGTAAGGACAAATGTTTTCCGCTGCTTTTATAAATAAAAATAAATTTTCGTTTGACTTATTTATTTGTTTATCTCCTTGCAATAAAATCGTTATGAAAATTGATGTTCGAATATTTCTACAACGAATGGATATGATTCTTAGTTATGTTATTTATGGAAATGTCAAGAATTTACCAAATAGGGAGAGTTTCTCATCGCCCAAAGTTTCAATTGGACAGAAATTTGGAATCACGCAACTTGGTTGCATGATGAATGAGAAATTCATATTTGGAAATTAGACCAATTCGTTGACAAAGTGTCAAGTGAAGGACTAGGAGATCAAGTACACAAAGTAGTGTGTTGATCAAGTTCACCATAAGAATAACAAAGATATTCGTCATGATTTACTAAAAAGGATTAGTAAATATGATTATACTTACAAGATTAAGTGTAATTCTGAATTGATTAAAGGGTTTAGATCAATAGCAGAACGAATAAGAAGAATCAAGCAGGCAGAAAGATAAAAGTTTCTCCATTCTAAGAAGAAGGGAGAGTAGCTTTTATGCTTTATGATATGTTTTAGTGATTAAGAACCATATCTCAATTGACCCTCTAAGTGAGTCTTAGTACAATTGTATGTCTAAGAAGAGGAATCAAGAATTGAAGAAATGGTTAAATCAATAAGTCAATCATACTTCGTTCCAATAATAAGTCTTAAAGTTAAGATTGTGACAATGAGTGAAAAGTATTAAAGGTTTATAACATTCATCAAATATGGGAAGTTGTGATGTCTTGAATAAGACAAAGGCCAACCAGTACCAATTTATGAAGTGTTTTGATAAAAGCTACACTAACTCTTGAATATTTGTTTGTCAAGAAATGTTTTGACAAGAGAATCTTATATGTCAAGGAGTCAGTGGGAGTCTTAATGGTCTTGAAAGGTTTCAAGAACAAATCAAATAAACCTTATCGATCATCACTAGCACACGAGTTGAGGTTCACAACCTATCGTGTTGACATTATTTTGATTCTGTGCCAATCCAATCGAGTTAATTATGCATGTGAGTTCTATGAGTTCTCATTTTGAACGCATAAAAGGCAAAGCACCTTAACCAATGAAAGGTACATTGATAGGAAAAGGTGAGCTGCTTAACTACTTGAAAGACGTGATGGGCAACTGTGCTACCATGAGGCAAGAAATCAAGATTAAGAAAGTTCGATCCATATGAGTTTGAATTTGTCGTAAACCTTGGTTTTGACAAATTCACATGGATAGGAACAAATACACTGTTTAAACTCTAAGTGTCATAAGTTTTCCTCCTTCATGAAAATGATTGTGAGGAAATGCTTTCACTAAGAGAGATTTTAAGAAGATAGTGATTGTAAAATTGCATTCTCAAATTCAATCATGGTTACGGCATCCCTTTCCATAATTTGAATTGTGAGGTTTGGCAATTAGTCTTAATTGTTTAGACACACATATGAACTATCGAAGGCAAAGGTGTATAAGTTCAAGAAGCATTGATAAAGGATCATCAAAGCACTAAGTATTAGAAACATGAACTTAAGAAATTCAATAAGTATTGTTTTCTGAAAGTTAAGATGTTTATGAATACATGTCGAAGCTAGTGGGAGCATAAGTGTTATGTTTTATAATAATCATCAAGATAGTGGGAGCATAAAAGTTATGATTGTATGATTATTAAGGAAAGTATTGCAAGGATAGCAATATTAATTATAGAAAACAAGAGTCATACTTTGCAAAGTCGCAATAGTTGAAGAGTTGTTTTGCTATAATTAAGGGAGAGAATATTATGCTTCATTTCAAATCTAAAGGTTTAGGTTGAGGAATGTTAATAAAATTAGTCAAAGGTACAAAGTGTGTTCTTAAAATTTCGATTATGATTACGGCATCCCTTTTCACAATTCGAATTTTGAGAACATAGCAAATAAAACATTATGCGTCGTGTCCCATACGCTTCGGGTATAGGATCGATTGCAAATGCTTTAATGTTTGACCATTCTAAAATTTTCCGAATGTCTAGCACATTTAGAGGGAAAAAAGACTAGAATCGGTTTAGACTAAAATAATTAAACAACTATCAAAGGACAATCCAAGTTCGACGAGGATTGGTCGCTTGTGAGTAGTTGGAAGTATAGTATTGGAAAATATGGAAATGTTTCCATATTGGATGGACCATATCGACATCATTATGAATAGATAAGATTCTATTAAGAATGAGTTGTCATATGGAACATATGGAAGTGTGTCCATATTGGGAATTGAATATTGAGAAATCTATGACTAGATTAGAAACTTCTATACAAAAGGATGTTCAAAGAAAGTACCTTAAGTGAGAGACATCACATCTATGGAATTGTCTTTTAACAATCTCCGATAGAAGATTTTGTAATATCATTGGCAATAGTCTTTGTGACTTTGGTGCAGTGACATTACGAAAGGATAAGTTGCATAGAATGTTAGAATCTGGCATAATCTATAAGAAGCAAGAATTTGATATTCTTTCACTTATGAAAAGGATTTGGAGTTGTGAAATGAGAATGATTGGAAATGTGTTCAATGTGATCTATTTCACAAAGTAAGAACCATAGGTAAACATTGTGTGCATGCTAGGAGCATGAGACAAGTGTTGGAATTCAAGTGAGAAGTTGATTACCCGAAACGACAAATAATGAGTAATCGATATGGTGATAAATAAAAGGAGTTTTATTTATACTCAAAGGTTTGAGGCCATATGGGATTAGTATTATTCTTGTGTTTCACATTTGCATGTTTTGACTTCCAGAATAATTGAGTTTATTAAGAATAATCGAATTATTCAAACGGGCCACAGTCGTTCATATGTTGGAAGTAGATATGAATGAAGACTGTCGTGAATTGGTGTGTGGATTGTCTAAAAGAGTATTAGACATAAGCAAATGTTTGCTGCAACGTTCATGAGTGCTTATGAATGAGATTTGAGCATTGGATTAGACCCACGCTCACTTGGATCACTCCATGGATTGTATCACGAGTGATTGGTGAGACGATAACATCTTATATTCTTGAAACCGAGATGTGTGAGTTGTATTTTGCGAATCGGTTGCACATTGATAATATGTAAACGCACTAGTAACTTGGTGTTATAAAACATATTGTTGTGTGTGATTCGGTGCGTGAGTACAAGCAAGCATTGTATCAAAGTTTATCCGTTCCTTTTATCCAAAGTAGGATAAAAGCGATATCTTTGGGCCCCTCGATGGTTTAATGATGACAAACGTAAATGCTCGGCCGGGCTAGGGCTAATTTGATTTGTTCAATTAGTCAGTCGTCATAAATCGGGAATCGAGATATAGTACAAAGAGAATGATTTGAAATCATATCTCATATGATATCTAGAATGGAGGAATATATGATCCCTTATCTAAGGACACGCGTATTTGATATGATCAGAGTTGACAGCGGCTTTGGAAAGCTACGATTGCAGATCGGGATCCGAAGTCATACGCAGAATAGTTATTAGACTTATCCAAGTGGGAGACTGTTGGATTAGTGTCTAAGTCCATAACTATTTTGGTATGTACTTGACCCGATGGTGCATGGTCCTTTTAGGTTGCCTTCACCAAAGCAACTTGATTGGAGAAATAAATAGAAAGAGAGGATAATATGATTTATTAATATGTTATAAGGATAATATATTAAAGGAGAAATCATATTTGTTTAATTAATATTGGTCGATAATTAATTGAGAATTAATTTTGTGATCAAGTGTAATTAATTAAACTTGAGGGGCTGAATTGTAATTATGTGATAGTTACAAAATAAGGTAAGAATTATCTTATAAGTATGGTGAACGAATTTAAGGTTGGAAAGCCTTAGAATTCGAGTATGATAAGGATTCAAGGATTATCTTATTGGTTGCTTAATGGATAATCAACTAGATAAAGATAATGACTGAAACCCTATCTCTACACCTATATAAACAACCCTAAGGTCATGAATTCGTGTATCCCTTCCCAAGAGGTCCCAAATACGAATTCTAACCTCCCTCCTCTCTCCTTATACCTTCTCCACTTGCTTATGGTGTTTGTAAGCCATTAGAGGAGTGACACTTGTGACTCTCTGCTTTCCAAGGTCAATTCAAGGAGGAATTGGATTGTTATTGCTACATAACAATCAAGGTATGTTCTTAAACCTATTTACATGTGAATTCTGATTTCCATATGCTAGAATTAGGGTTCAAGTCTTGGATTCAAAGTATGTACAATAGAGAAACCTAGATCCGAGCTTTAGGGTTTGTATGAGCACATAGTATGTCTTATGACCAAAACCCATCAGGTTTCACCCAGACGGACGGACTCGCCGAGTCCGGGATATGGACTCGCCGAGTCGCCGGCTCCCGCGTGCACAAGATGCGCGTCCTGACTCGGCGAGTCAGGCTAGAACTCGCCGAGTCCCTCTTGAAAACTTAGCCCAAATCAAATTAATTAACATACCGGAAACGGGTCGTTACAATTCTCCCCCACTTGTTTCAGACTTCGTCCTCGAAGTCTGCTACGGCTGGACCTGCGAATAACTCCGGGTAGTGCGTTCTCATTTCTTCTTCAGCCTCCCATGTCCATTCAGACCCCTTCCGATGCTGCCACTGCACCTTTACCAGCTGAATTACCTTGTTCCTCAAGGTCTTGGTCTTCCGTTCCAAAATTGCTATCGGCTTCTCAATATAATTCAAGCCGCTATCGACCTGGATATCCTCCAAGGGAACGACCGCTGTCTCGTCCACTAGACACTTCCTCAACTGCGACACGTGAAAGGTGTTGTGTATCAAACTGAGCTCCGCAGGAAGATCTAACCGGTAAGCAACCCGACCCACCCGGGCCAAAACCCTGAAAGGACCAATAAATCTGGGGCCCAATTTGCCCCTCTTCCGGAACCTGATGACACCTTTCCAAGGTGAGACTTTCAGAAGAACCATGTCTCCTACCTGGAACTCCAAGTCTGAACGCCTCCTGTCGGCGTAGCTCTTCTGCCGACTCTGCGCAGTCTGCAGTCTACTACGGACCTGCTGGACCAGTTCCGTCGTCTTGAGCACCACTTCAGTGCTCCCCATAACCCGCTGACCGACCTCGCCCCAACAAATCGGGGTCCTGCACTTCCTGCCATATAACATCTCAAAAGGAGGTCGATCAATGCTCGCATGATAGCTGTTGTTATACGAGAATTCCGCTAAAGGAAGATACGTATCCCAACAGCCCCCAAAATCCAGGACGCATGCCCTAAGCATGTCCTCGAGAGTCTGAATCGTCCTCTCGCTCTGCCCGTCAGTCTGAGGATGAAAAGCGGTGCTGAAATGGAGACGAGTACCCATCTCGTCGTGAAACCGCTTCCAGAATCTGGACGTGAAGCGAACATCTCGGTCCGACACTACCGATACCGGCACTCCATGACGTGCCACAATCTCTCGCACATAGATATCGGCTAACCTTTCCGCCGATATACTCTCCTGGATCGGAATAAAATGGGCACTCTTCGTCAGCCGATCCACCACTACCCATATCGAATCTACTCCACGTGCGGTCCTGGGAAGTTTGGTGATAAAATCCATGGTGATGTCCTCCCACTTCCACACGGTAATATCCAACGGCTGCATCTTGCCGTGAGGTCTCTGGTGCTCCGCCTTGACCTTCCGGCAGGTCAAGCACCTCTCAACGTACCAAGCGACGTCCCGCTTCATGCAGGGCCACCAATAATCAGGTCGAAGATCTCGATACATCTTCGTCGCCCCTGGATGGATAGAAAATCGAGACTTATGAGCCTCGTCCATCAATACCTGCCGTACCCCACCCCAGTACGGTACCCACACCCTACCATGAAGCGTCATCAAACCCCGACTGTCGCAGTCGAACGAAGCTACTCGACCCACTATCCTCTCGCACTTCTGCCTCTCCTCCTTGAGACCCTCCATCTGAGCCTCCTTGATCCGCTCCAACAAAGGAGTGATTACCGTCATCCTCATACACAAATCCCTGATAGGGGCCGCCGACACCTTGCGGCTCAGGGCATCGGCCACCACGTTGGCCTTCCCTGGATGATACAGGATCTCACAGTCATAGTCCTTCAGCACGTCCAACCATCTCCTCTGTCTCATATTCAAACTCGGCTGATCCATAAGGTATCGTAAACTCTTGTGGTCCGTGTAGATAGTACAGCGGACCCCATACAGGTAATGCCTCCAAATCTTGAGGGCAAATACAACTGCCCCCAGCTCCAAGTCGTGGGTAGGATAATTAGCCTCGTGAGGCTTCAACTGTCTCGAAGCATAAGCCACCACATGGCCTCGCTGCATCAACACTGCTCCCATACCTGTGATCGAAGCATCACAATAGACCACGAAATCCTCAACACCCTCTGGCAAGGTAAGGATCGGAGCCTCGCACAATCTCTGCCTGAGAGTCTCGAACGCCGCCTGCTGCTCAGGCCCCCAACGAAAAACTACCGACTTCTTGGTTAGTCGGGTGAGCGGCACTGCTATCTTGGAGAAATCCTGAATAAACCTCCGATAATACCCTGCCAATCCTAGGAAGCTCCGAATCTCAGATGGAGACCTCGGGACCTCCCACTGCATCACGGCCTCAATCTTGGCCGGGTCAACCAAAATACCCTTCTGATTAACGAGATGCCCAAGAAACTGCACCTCGCGTAACCAGAACTCGCACTTGGAGAACTTAGCGAACAGTCTCTCCCTCCTCAAAGTCTCCAACACCTCCCGCAGGTGCTCCTCGTGCTGACCCTGCGTCTTGGAATACACCAAGATGTCATCGATGAACACTATCACCGACCGATCCAGCATCGGCCTACACACGCGGTTCATGAGATCCATGAACGCGGCTGGGGCATTGGTGAGCCCAAATGGCATCACCACAAACTCATAATGACCATACCGGGTCCTGAAAGCAGTCTTCTGTACATCCTCATCCCTGACCCTCATCTGGTGGTAACCGGAGCGTAGGTCGATCTTGGAGAACCAAGACGCTCCCTGGAGCTGATCAAACAAGTCATCTATCCTCGGAAGTGGGTAACGGTTCTTCACCGTTACCTTGTTCAACTCCCGGTAATCGATACACATCCGATGCGACCCGTCTTTCTTCCTCACAAATAAGATCGGCGCTCCCCAAGGCGAACTGCTCGGTCGAATGAAACCCTTGTCTAACAGCTCCTGAAGCTGTGTAGACAACTCCTGCATCTCAGGGGGAGCAAGTCGATATGGTGCTTTGGCTATCGGAGCCGCACCAGGAACCAGATCGATCCTGAACTCAACCTGCCTCTCAGGAGGTATCCCCGGCAAATCCTCGGGAAACACATCCGGGTAATCTCGAACAATAGGAACTTCATCGATCGTCGTCTTGCCCTTATCCCGGGCATCCAAGACGTAGGCTACGTAACCGGCGCAACCCTGCTGAACGTAGCGTCTCGCCCTAGCGGCGGAGCAGAAGGTCAACCCTCGCTGGGGCCTCTCGCCCTGAACCACTATCTCTCCCCCACTGGGAGTGCGAACCCTCACTAGCTGAAGCTCACAATCAATCACCGCCCCATTGGGGCTTAGCCAATCCATTCCCACAATAACTTTATTCCCGCGCAGGGGAATCGGAACCAAATCCACTGAAAACTGCTCCTCAAATATCTGAAGGGAACACCCTCTATATACTCTGTCGACCCTCACGGTCCTATCATCTGCTATCTCCACCTCTAACGGACAATCCAGTTCCCCCGGAGCTCTGCTAAATCTCTTGCTAAGCGCAAGCGATACAAATGATCGGGTGGCCCCCGAGTCAAACAATACCAAAGCAGGGATGCCGTTCACCGAGAACGACCCTAAATAAAGCGTACCATCAAATAATATTCAAACGATATATAAATAATTAAGAGATGAAAGAAATATACATACCCGTCACCACATCAGGAGTCGCTCGCGCCTCCTCTGCTGTCATCTGAAATGCCCTGCTCTTCGCCACCGGCGCTTCCGCTCGGCCCTGACGGCCATCCGTGATCCTCAAAGTAGCAGGGGCGGGTGCATGCACCTTCCCTGCTGCAGCTAAACTGGGACACTTGGACCTTTTGTGTCCCCTCTGATTGCACTGAAAGCAAATCAGATCCGATGCTGTAACCGTAGTGGCAGGGGCCGTACAATCCCTACTCATATGCCCGATCCGACCGCACTTGTAGCAGCCGGAACTCCCTGCCTTGCACGCCCCCTCGTGCAACCTCCCACACTTGCCACGTCGACCGTGGCTCTGCTGACCCCTGGACCTGTGATCTGAAACCTTGGGCTTTTTGCCCACACTGCCTGCACCCGGAACCGCCTCCGGTTTCCTCTTCCTCTCCATCTCGAGATCAATCTCCCTCTCTCTGGCTCTAGCAATCATGTCGTCCAGTGTTTTGCAACTGGACCGGCTCACAAACATACGAATGTCGCTCCGCAACATCTCGTGATAACGGGCCTTCTTCATCTCCTCGTCTGCTACATACTGAGGAACAAGAAGGGCCCGCTCCCTGAACTTGGCGGTGATCTCCGCCACTGTCTCGGTAGTCTGGGTAAGATCTTGGAATTCCCTGGCTAACTGTTGCACCTCAATGACCGGTGCGAACTCCGCTCTGAACCTGGTAGAAAAATCAGTCCAGGTCATGGAATCCAATGCCGCATCATCCCCGATGGTATGTCCTACCTCCTCCCACCAGTCACGTGCCCTGTCCTTCAGGAGACAGGACGCCAATCTGACCTTGTCCCCCTCGGGACATCTGCTAGTGCGGAATGCGTTGGCCACATCCGCCAACCACCTGGTACTCGCTATGGGGTCCCGTGCCCCGTGGTAGTCAGGAGCCCCGCACGCCCTGAACTCCCTGAAAGTGAGTGTGCGCGACCCCATCACGGCCGCCATCTCAGTACGGAAGGTACTCAGTCTCTCATCCATCATCTCCAAAATGCCCTCCTTGATCGAACCGAAGATCACAGGAGTCTGCTCAAGTATGATGCGAGTAATCTCAGAAGAAAGGAACTCTCTGGTCTGCTCATCCATCTGTCCGACCTCCGGGTCGGATCCCGATCCTGATCCTCCTCCGGCATCTGAACTGCCGGCTGCTGGCCTCGGACGCAAAACTACCATTCTGAAACATATCATAACAACATCAGAACATTGAAATATTTCAAGGGATCATAACACGACTACTAGCTTCCTGGCCTAATCTTGGCCTTCCTTGATTCGAGTACGGATCCTCTGTTTCCAGTAGTATGGGCCCCTACTACCTTCCACATCTGTCCGTACTTTCCTCAAGAACTGCCTCGACTTCCCCAAGTCACTTCTACCGCTGCTATTTTCTGCTACTCTCACCCTAGGCTTGCCCTAGAGAAAACTCGAGCTCAAAACGACTGGTCCTCAGCTGCTGTAGGTCTCCTTGCACTGCCAGTTAGCCATCACCTGAGCACCATCACATGTGATGAGGGTCGGATAATCCTTCAAGTAAAAGATCCGTCCCTACAACGGTTGGACTCAAACAAGAGCTGCGCAGTAGGGCCAGTTCCAGCACTCTGGGATTATTCAATCCTGATTACATGTGGTGTGACGTGTCCACCTAATGGCTAACTCCCATTACTCGGAATCCCACTAAGCACAAAGCAAGCAGCATTCGGACAAGGGAAACAGACTCACGCAATCTATTCTTATAACAAGAAATTGCACTAGCATAGGATGCTAAGCTCACACTATCAGGCATAACCTAAACAGGCTATCCTACTGCTGTCTACTCAATTCTAGCATGCAATATTCATAGAGCTGTAACACATAAGCAGGCACATAAGGCATTCTCCTACACCCTTAGCCCTATTCTAGCATGCTGTTCTACTAAACTGAAATTGAACAAATAACTTGTATGGGTAATTTGGGAGTACTTACTTGAACTCGGTTGACCGCATGCACACACCTCTATCTTAAAACAATTCTTATCCTTCTAAGTGTTTTCAAAATTCTTTTGTAAAAACATTTTATTAAAAATCTTTTATTTCCCCTTAGTTTGAATTCAGATACACCCGAGAGTGTATCCGAATCCCTCAAACCAGGGCTCTGATACCAACTTGAAACGACCCAAAAATACGACCCAAAAATTTCGTTTTTAATACCATCAAAACTATAATCAGAGTATCGTATAGATAAACCATGCGTGATATGTCCCAAAAGATAATAAAGTACTGTGCGGAAAAGGTAACATGCTATATCCAAAACAACAACTAAATCAATCCAAACTAAAGCTGAAACGGTGGTGTGTGCGATGCCGTCATCCAGAGCTCTTCCCTTTGCTTGCGGAAGTACCTGAAACCAAAACTGAAACTGTAAGCATGAAGCTTAGTGAGCTCCCCCAACTTACCACATACCATACAACAACATATAAACACATATTGGGCCTTGCCCACTGCATCGGGTCGGGACCCGGAAAACTGCATCGGACCGAAGTCCGGAACTGACTGGGACCTTGTCCCCTGCATCGGACCGAAGTCCGGAACTAACTGCATCGGACCGAAGTCCGGAACTGACTGCATCGGACCAAAATCCGGAACTAACTGCATCGGACCGAAGTCCGGAACTGACTGCTCATAGCATAGCATATCATCACAATTTATACTGCATACTGAATCGGGCCGTGGCCCGGAACATAACACATACACATAGCACATAAAACATGTCTGAACCACGAAGGCATCAAACATACTAACTACTACATCGGACCGAAGTCCGGAAACTACTATTAACTGGACGGGCCGGCATTGTGGCCTTAGACCCGCCCCTACGGGAAGGAAACTCACCTCGTAAGCTAGCGGATGAGAGTGCGGCTCGGAAAGCTAACGGCTGCTGCTCCTGAATCTCCTCGGCTACAAATCCATAAACACACTCAATCAATCACTAGCACTACACTCAGGGTAAAATGACTCTTTTACCCTTGGTCAAAGTTGACTTACTCAGGGCTGACTCGCCGAGTCGGGATGCCCGACTCGCCGAGTCCTAGACTCTCCGCTCAACTCTTACCAGCTGTCACTCGTCGAGTGTGGCATCGACTCGACGAGTATCCTCTGGATCCAAAAACTCAGATGATCATCATCCGACTCGCCGAGTCAGATGAACAGACTTGACGAGTTGTTCTTAATCCTCAAGGAGATTGCCTTGGACTCGCCGAGTTGTATGAACAACTCGCCGAGTCCCTCCATTACTGAGTCTACTCTTAACTCGCTGAGTCCACTCCCTAACTCACCTCGGACACTCGACACTGAAGAAACTGAAGAATTCGGGACTCGCGACCTGACTCGTCGAGTCGTTCCTCCGACTCGCCGAGTCGCCGCCATGCAACATATTTTTACTCGATTTCTCTTGAATCCAACACATGCAAAAGATAGATCTAGGTCCATTAAGCTGTTTTACCACGTAAAGTTTCCAACTTTACGTGCACAACCACATGAATGAGGGAAATAAGACTAAAATATGCACAATAAGGGTAGATTTATGGCTAATAAGCAATGTAACTCCAAAAAGACAGTGGATCTAGACTCTTCAACACCCCAACACTCAGATCCAAAGGTATAACGGCTCAATAACACAATCAAGCAAGCATAAAGCTTGGAACAAGCATCAAATAGCCCTTAAAAGAGCTCTAATGGAAGTTTAAGCATGAAACCAGAAGAGAACTCCGAAAATACCTCAATAAGTTCACACTTGGTCTTGGATCTTGGCACTAGAACTCGTTTCCTTGCTTCCTTCTTCTTCTCCTTCTTCACCCCTTCACAAAATGGAACAAGATCACTTATAAGCTCACAAGAGGAAGGTTTAGGGTTTCTCACAGAGCTCTCAGGGGGAAAGTGACGAGATGGAGGCTATAATGGAGTTTAAATAGTGAGCAAACCCGGGGAGATAGGGTTTCACCCAGACGGACGGACTCGCCGAGTCCGGGATATGGACTCGCCGAGTCGCCGGCTCCCGCGTGCACAAGATGCGCGTCCTGACTCGGCGAGTCAGGCTAGAACTCGCCGAGTCCCTCTTGAAAACTTAGCCCAAATCAAATTAATTAACATACCGGAAACGGGTCGTTACAATAACAATGACATAATGATATGTGTATTTTTATATATATTTTTATGCATTATATCTTAATATTTTGGCCTTTATTATTCTCTTTTAGAACTAAAAAGTACTCATAATGCTTTGAATTATGTTTTGCGCTATTCGTTGTCAATAAAACACAAAAGAAAATACTGAAGTGGAAACCGGGCTTAGAAGCTAAAAGAAATTAAAAATGCTGGATTAGACCAATTACGCCCCGCGTAATACACCTGTACGCTAAGCGTAGCGACCAAAATCATATTACGCCCAGCGTAATTCTAGGTTACGCCCCGCGTAATGGATGGCCTCCGATAAGTTCAATCGCGTAGAAATATTCAGTACGCCCAGCGTAATCCGACTTACGCTCAGCGTACGTAAGTCGGCTACAAAGGTTATAAAAGTCGATTTTCAGCTAACCAGAAGGGGGGATTCGACTTCCAACTTAATCTAGTCGATATTAAACTTCTGTTAAGCCGTTTTGAGGGTCTAGAAGGCGGCCGGAAGGCCGTTAAGCTAACGGGAGCGAAGATCGGAAGGGTTGGAGAGTGGATACGTGTCGGTAATCATATGGGTTGCTAACGAGACCATGTTTAGCATTCCATTGTGGTACTTTTTTGTATTTAGTTTCTGATTTGGGTGTAAAAACCTTTTACTTTGTGTTTATGATTAAATGAAGCTTTGATTATTAGACTAATTGCTATATTGAATTGTTTGTTTATGTTTAATTTATCTTGCCAAGCTTGTTAAAAGATCCTTACGTATTAATGCTAATTATTTGCTGTTAATTGTTAAGTGAATTGAGTTGTATGAACATCTACTTGATTGCTTGTCTCTTATGATTTTGATGACCATCGAGATTATAAGTCTAGGAATAACGAATGTGAAACTAGGATTAACTTGGGAATAAGTAAGTTAATGTGTGAGCCTTGTTTGATGACCATCAACAAGAGGTTAAATTGATTTAGTAATTCAATTAACTATATTTACAAGTCTTGCTTGATACGAACTGAACACTAGGAAGCATGTTAGTTTAATCAACTGATCACTATTTAAATTGACTTGTTCGCTAAAGGATTAGTTATATCGAACGCGAATCTAATCATTTTAGGAATCGGTGAACATGAATAAATGAATTTGTGTATGCAATTGTCTATGTTTTTAAGGTGTAATTTATCTAAACCAAAGTACCTGAAGAGATTTGCTTTCCTGTTAGTTTATCGAGAGTTGTTAATTGTTAGCTTGAGATTTATTAAACCATTTTCTTTATTATTTTCGTGTGACCTGTAACCTACAATCAAATATATTAAATTAATCCACCGTTCCCTGTGATCGACACCCGACTTACCTAAGCTATACTGTAATCTGACTAGGTACACTGCCTATAAGTGCATAGATAGTCTAAGTTTGTTAGCTTATAAATATTAAAATTAGTGGGTACTTTTGTGCACATCAAGTTTTTGGCGCCGTTCCTGGGGAACGGCTTGTCATTAATTTAGTTTATTTGATTATTCGTTATTTGTTTTTAGTTAGTTTTTATTTTTAGTTTGATTTTCGTTGATATCATTTCACTTGTCGGGAAGGTTCTTGTTGTTATTTGCAGGAATTCGGGGTTGTACACATTGCTTGACTTTACTTTTTGCATGGGTTTCGTGGATGAAAGCGATTAGGGAATTCTTGACCTGCTTAGCCTACTACTTTGTTGAATTGTCCAACTCAATCCATGAGGCGTAGTATAGCAAGGCGTATTGTGGTGGTTAAGTGGCAGACCGAGCTCTTGCTGTTCTTGACTAGTTAGGTCACTTCTTGTTCCGCTTTTAGTTAAAGGTGCAAGGAAAACAAAGGAAATATTCTAACGGGTCCCGAAAGTGGGTGTTTTCGCAAACCAATTCTTGCATGCAAAAGTTTTTAATCAACCATTGTTGTTTGATCTCGACAAAGACAAGTGGTTATGACGTCCTATTTTTCACTTATCGGAAAGTCATCAGTTGCTGAAGAAATTAAAAAGGAAAAAATAATTAAGTTTTAAGTCCCTTAATTAAATAATTAAAAGAAAAGGAATTTAAATTAAAGAAAAAGGAAAAGTTTCATTTAAACTTACGCCCAACGTAAGTTTGATTACGCCAAGCGTAATAAACCCCGGATCGCGGATACACTTTTCACGAAGATGGGGTTACGCCCAGCGTAAGACGACGACCATGTTATATCTTTTGACCCTTGACTTTTTTGTTATTCTTTCAATCCTCTTCTACTCTCGCATACGCTGTGACGACGAACTTCTTCACAAAGTCCCGATTTTACTTCTTTTCTTGTAAAATCCGACATACAGGCATGTTTTTCAGGTACTCAATGTTATGGATTTATGTTTAAATCGACGAAATTGGCTGCAAATTGCCTTTGTTCGAAATCTTGGGTTTATATAGTTCTTGAATTAGGGCCAATTTTGCAAATATATGTTCTGATTACCACTTGAATGGACCAATTTCTATCAATTAACTAAACCATAGGACTTAATTTGGTCTTAATCCCGTCCCACACCCATCGGTTTAAACTCGGGGACGTACGCCAAGCGTAACCCTGTTGACTTCGATTTTTGACTGCTCTATGCAGATCCCTGTTAAGAGTTTACTAATTTTGAATAGATAAGGGTTTACAGTGGATTGATTTTTGTAAAGGAGGTTCCGATTTTTTCTACTGCCTTTGGACCACATAATCCTTATGCTCGATATGCCCAGTTGTTACCCCTGCTGTGTTTATTTTGATATGGGTGATAACTTTAGAACAAGCAAAGGAACCACAGACTCGTGAACCTGGACGTACGCCCAGCGTACAAGACCATACCCATAACCATTTTTTTGGTTTGAAAATTGTTAATTCTGTGAAATTTTGTTTGGTTTTGTGTTTGTGTTTATTTGTGCAGATTATGGCCCGAAGAACTCAAAGGACCAACCCACCCGAGGATGTGACCGATCATCGTTTCTTACAATTTCCGCAAACGCTGAACGATGCAACTCGGGCACGATATGTCAACAGTTTGAGTTTGCTGCTCACCAAGGAGGTCGACATAGCACCCTCATTTGATTGGGACTTGGCGACCCGGACTGGACTAACTGCACTGATCCAGGAATTTTTGCAATACACGCACTCGGACGCGAGTGGTGTGGATTTGTTCGTGTGTCAGGGATGGGCACGATTGTTCAGGATCCAGGAGCCTGTTTATCAGGAATTTTTGCTGGAGTTCTACGCTACAGTTTCCTATGATCCTAGGAAGGCACCCGATGACAGGACATCTTTTGCCTTCAGACTGGGGGGAGTGAGCCGGGAATGCAGTGTCATAGAGCTTGCGACTCGAGTGGGTATTTACACAGTAGATGAGACGAGGAGTGTCCATTTCTCGGCATTCCTTGCTGATTGTCTTACGGAGCGGCCAGACGACTATAACGAGAGCACTTTTGGGCCGAGATTACGGGAGGAGTTTATACGCCATCTACTGCACGGGGTAGGATGATACGGTCTACTACCTACATATTCTGCACCGGTTGATTTCCATGACTCTCACGCATCACAAGAACAGTGAGAGAGTGCCTTCGACAGACTTGTATTTCCTATGGGTACTTGTTACTCCAGGGAGGCACCTGAACCTTCCAGTTGCTTTAGCTGCATATTTGGGATGGAGGGCCAGGGGACTTCGGGAGGATAGCCCGATTTGCGGAGGGCATTTTATCACGCGGTTAGCTCGATCATATCAGTTGTTGACGCGTGAGATCACGAGATCGATGGTGTTTCACGAGATGAGGCCGATGAGTCTTCAGCTGTTAGAGTCGATGCGTGTATTAGAGCGGGGTGGAGATGGTATCTTGAGGGTTCGAGCAGATGATGTGGCGGACGAGGAGGTTGCCGCCGAGCCACAACCGAGACGGGTCCAGCGGCGTAGACCTGCTCCTCGGGGAGCACAACAGGGACCTGAGCCGGAGATTGATATGCGCTGCCTAGCTCAGGGTATTGACCATTTTAGTGAGTATGTTGCACATGTGGACATGCAACAGCAGTGGTATGGGGATGCGTTGACCGCATTCTTTGCCCACCAGGGGTTTCAGTACTCGGTTCCCTACCCACCACTATTCCAGCCACGACATGATGGGGCCGGTACTTCTAGGACACAACAGCATGATGATGAAGATGATGAGTGATCCTTTTTTTTGTGTTTTTTTTTTGTTATTTTTAGTTTAGTTTAGTATTTTTATGTAACTGAACTTTAATTTAGGATGTTTTACTTTTGTTTTCCATATTGATTCTCTTTGGTTGTTTAGATTTCTGCAGAATTTTCGCCCTTAGAAAGCTGGCAGTAAGTTCAGCAGCTAGGTCCGACTGTTGCTATAGAGAGCCGTGTGAGAGTTCGAAGATTATAGTCAAGACCCACAATTTGTCATAAGTGTGGGGTGCATATGGATTTCGTGAGCGATTGTTTAGAAGATTGGCATTATTTTTACGACATTTTGACTCTTATGATATGGATGAGTTGTTCCCACCATAGAGTTTCATTTTGACGCGAGGAAGAAGTATCATCCCGGCTGCCATGACATGGTTGACACTTTCCTATGTTGTGGGGGATTTTTCATCGCAAGAGAAGAGGATGTCATTCTTGATGAGACGACGTGGTCGACACTTTCCCATGTCATGGTTACTATACATTGCATTTGTTTGCAATCTTTTGCACCACATTTTTGAAGATGACCGTCTTGATTTTATTTTTCGGCAAATTCAGAAGCAACAGTTCCAGTTTCCAGTCTTTCAACGATATTTGGAGCAACTTGTAGCAGCCCCATTCAATCTCGCCACAACTACCCAGGGGAGTCTGTTCCTTTTTCTCCCTTTTTATGTTCTTAATTCGTTTTAGCATACAATGAGGGCATTGTATGAAATAAGTGTGGGGTAGGGGGTCGGTAAAAGTAAAAAAAAAAATAATAATAATTTGGAAATTTCTAGATTTAGGAAATTTAAAAATTTTAAAAACTTGAAATAATAATTTAATTTAGAAAAATCTAGTGATAATTTAAAATTTTGCTAATATTGTATGAAATGATCCGATGAGAACTCAAATGTTTAGTTGAGCCAATATACGTTATAGTGCATTTGTGGCTTCCCTTATTTTAGTGAAATCATGGAACAAAAACACAACCCCGCTTGGTTTGAGGGATGCAATATGTTTAGCAGCCTAAACCTGAAATGTATCCAGGAAAATTATTATCATTAACCAATAAAGGTTGAGGTTGAGCGCCTCTGCTTAAGCATGTAGGTTTTGAGTGAAAAAAGTGAGGTACATGTAATAAAACAAAAGAGAGAGAGAATTACGAGAAAAAGTTTGAAGAATTTTGGAGCAAATAAAGTGAAGATCAAAAGATCAAAATTCCAAGAAATTTCATAAAGTTGAAGATACCAAAAATTAAATCAACAAAGGTGGTGAATTAAAAGAAATCAAAGATCAAATGTCAAAGAATTGAAGAATTCCAAAAGAGCTCCATAGTGGTATCGAAAAATTGTAATTCTAGATTATGTATGCTTAGGTTGCTCAATTAAAAATACCTTGAGGTTAGGAGGTTTATGAAGATTGTGAGTACGTAAAGTATGGGGGGGGGTACTTTAGGAAAATTTTAGACACAAATGCATGCGTTGAGGTCTTGGCATAATGGCAGAGTTTTAAATGGATTGTTTAGTGCAATATTGGTAAAATAAAAGTAAATTTGCTTGGGGGCAAGCAAAGGCTAAGTGTGGGGTATTTTGATATGTGTATTTTTATATATATTTTATGCATTATATCTTAATATTTTGGCCTTTATTATTCTCTTTTAGAACAAAAAGTACTCATAATGCTTTGAATTATGTTTTGCAGCTATTCGTTGTCAATAAAACACAAAAGAAAATACTGAAGCGGAAACCGGGCTTAGAAGCTAAAAGAAATTGAAAATGCTGGATTAGACCAATTACGCCCCGCGTAATACGCCTGTACACTAAGCGTAGCGACCAAAATCATATTACGCCCAGCGTAATTCTAGGTTACGCCACGCGTAATGGCTGGCCTCGGATAAGTTCAATCGCATAGAAATCTTCAGTACGCCCAACGTAATCCGACTTACGCCCAACGTACATAAGTCGGCTATAAAGGTTATAAAAGTCGATTTTTAGCTAACCAGAAGGGGGGATTCGACTTCCAACTTAATCTAGTCGATATTAAACTTCTGTTAAGCCGTTTTGAGGGTCTAGAAGGCGGCCGGAAGGCCGTTAAGCTAACGGGAGCAGAGATCGGAAGGGTTGGAGAGTGGATACATGTCGGTAATCATATGGGTTGCTAACGTGACCATGTTTAGCATTCCATTGTGGTACTTTTCTGTATTTAGTTTCTAATTTGGGTGTAAAAACCTTTTACTTTGTGTTTATGATTAAATGAAGCTTTGATTATTAGACTAATTGCTATATTGAATTGTTTGTTTATGTTTAATTTATCTTGCCAAGCTTGTTAAAAGATCCTTACGTATTAATGCTAATTATTTGCTGTTAATTGTTAAGTGAATTGAGTTGTATGAACATCTACTTGATTGCTTGTCTCTTATGATTTTGATGACCATCGAGATTATAAGTCTAGGAATAACGAATGTGAAACTAGGATTAACTTGGGAATAAGTAAGTTAATGTGTGAGCCTTGTTTGATGACCATCAACAAGAGGTTAAATTGATTTAGTAATTCAATTAACTATATTTACAAGTCTTGCTTGATACGAACTGAACACTAGGAAGCATGTTAGTTTAATCAACTGATCACTGTTTAAATTGACTTGTTCGCTAAAGGATTAGTTATATCGAACGCGAATCTAATCATTTTAGGAATCGGTGAACATGAATAAATGAATTTGTGTATGCAATTGTCTATGTTTTTAAGGTGTAATTTATCTAAACCAAAGTACCTGAAGAGATTTGCTTTCCTGTTAGTTTATTGAGAGTTGTTAATTGTTAGCTTGAGATTTATTAAACCATTTTCTTTATTATTTTCGTGTGACCTATAACCTATAATCAAATATATTAAATTAATCCACCGTTCCCTGTGATCGACACCCGACTTACCTAAGCTATACTGTAATCTGACTAGGTACACTGCCTATAAGTGCATAGATAGTCTAAGTTTGTTAGGTTATAAATATTAAAATTAGTGGGTACTTTTGTGCACATCACATAACTATACCAAACCCAATTCCTTCACAGAACAAGTTGATACCAATGCAAGACTCAACGAAATCATGGTCACGCCCAATCCATGAATACGATAACCAGTTGTACCCTTGATCCAATTTCAAGGCTATCACCACCAAGCGAATAATTCAATCCATGCCCCAATGCTATCTTGTCCACCCCACATACACATAATGAATTTCTAAAATACATATCCAGATGAACCCATAACCTAATCCAAAAAGGGCAGAAATACCAAGGTCCTATCGAACAATGAACCTTAATCTTCATAAAAGACATCCTCATGATCGATCAAAACAAGATGCCACATTTGATTGAGACTAAACAGGTTCCAGCAACATGTAACCGACTCAAGAAGGTTTCTGAAACGACTTTGATTGACACCTAACCCAAGACTGCTATGAACCAAAATTCCACACTACCCGAGAGGGTAAGCATACCTAGAGACCAAAGGAACCTAAAACATATTAAACTTGATGATTAGATGATACATCAATTTCTCAAACGTTATACTTTAAACCTTCAAGGACCCTTTGCTGAATAACAAACGATGCGACCGATAATCGCAGACACATGACATTAAATCGAAGAACCAAAACCCTTGCGGGTCTGAATGCACTAAATTTCGAAACTGATACCTTGATCGATCCCTTCCCAATCAGCAACAACCCATGTGTAACATCCCGACTTCCAGGTATGAGATTATTCCTTAAAAGACAGATTCCCCTTAGAACTTGTCGAGTTGATGGCCTTAACTTGACGTGTTGTAGGCTTTTGGGCTGTGCGTATTTTTGGACCAACTCGACGAGTTGGTGAGGAAAAACTCGATGAGTTGGTGGCTGATTAAGAAACCCTAATTTTTACGGTGTTTCACCCTATTTAAAGGACTTATACCTTTTGGGTGGCCTCCTTATTAGTCTCACTTGTCCAGAAAACCCTAGTGCATGCATGAACTCCCATAGTTGTGTGTGTGTGTGCTTGAAGAGTGATTTCTTAGTCTTCTTTTGAGGGAGATTGAAGTTTAAAGTAGTTTGATTGAATGGAAGGCTATAGATCTAGAATCTCGTCTTTGTTGCAGTCATTTTGAGGTATAAAGTCAACACCTTGATTATCTATTGCGTATATCTCCTTCTTGGAAATTTATTGTCATATCTGGCGCATTTTTAGGATTGTTCATGGGTTGATAATTTCATGAAGTTTTTAGATTGGGACGTTTTGTGGCCTCTTTATACTTAATGTTGCAAGATTTATCGAGCTCTAGGCCTTTTTCATGCGTTAGGTCCCTTATTAAGCCTTTCTTGAGTCTTGGAGCCTCTTTGTGTCATGCATAGACGTAAAGTTAGCAACTTTACGTGGTTTTACAGCTCTTGGGTGTTGAGAGAAATAACTTGAGACACACTTGAACAAACGTTAGAATAAGTATGGTTGCAGAATTAGTTAATCTCAAAGGATCTAAAAGCTCAACAATAATAAGTTAATATGTTAGATGGTTAGATAGTTAGTTGCGAAAATATATAGAAACATAAATGACAACAGTTGATATATCAAGTAAACACATAAGATGATTTATAACATGGAATGCATTCAAACCAAGTTAGTGAGTGAGATCAATCTTAGTGATAGAGTCACAAGTGACTTGCTTCGAAGAGAGGTATTAATCAATTGTGTTCGAGAGGATTTTAGAGAGTAAGAAAGATATGAATTGCAGATAATTAATATCTAGAGATGAGTAAGTAGAGATCTGTATTGATTGATAAAACATAGCCTCTATTTATAAAGACAAAGAGATATAATAGATTGACTCTCTAAGAGTTTCCATGCAAGGCATATTGGACAATAGAGAGTATTACAGAAAAAACACTAAGTACAGAAAGACGACTTCGGTAGCTTGATGACTTCGGATGTGATCGCTGAAGAAGCTTGACTGCGGTGAGGTGTAGACTGCGGTAGAAAAAATTAAAGAGGGTCACTTCATGTATCAACAATTTCCCCCTAAGTGACCTCTAATTTTCTTCACTTATCAATTTTAAGGAACTTGATCAGGATCCACCAAAACTTTCTAGCATTCTCCAACCTGGTGATTCTTCTTAAAATATTGAACTTAACTTCAGCAGTTGTATGCTTTGATTTTTCCACCGCGGTTCGACAGATTTCAAGTTGTTTCTTCGTGAGGCGGTTCATGGAGGTCATGGAGATGAAGTACTTGACTTGACCAGTCTTCCTTTTGAAGATAACTCCAAGTTCAGGAAAGTTTGTAGCACCAAGGGTTCTTTCCTCATAGCCTTCGGTTGGCATCGGTGCGGGATCAAGAGGAGGTAGATCAATCTTTTTGGCAAGGATTGGGTGGATCTCCATATCGATCTTAGCAAAATCACACATAGTTTCTTTCAGATACGTACTTGCTCTTTCAAATGCTATCTTCATCTTCGGATGCTTTTCACACTTATTTTGAAATACCTTTGCTACCAGGAAGACTTCTTCTAGGTTCATGCAGGGGAAGTCAGCTTGGGTGCAGACGTAGACCTGATTCCTTCTTGTGAGTGTGTATTGCACAAACTCAGCCTTCATAAATTTTCACAGTTTGAAGTTCTTGACTGCTGAAGGTCTGTCATTGGACCAGATCTTCTCAATGGTAGGCGCGTGCTTGGCATAAAATCGATTAAGTCTTTCAAACTCTATTGGCAGTCTCTTTTGATCAGGAAGGTTACGGTCAAATTGCTCAAATACAGTGAAGTATTTAGCGTTTGGAGAGATAGGGACATCCCAATATCTATCCGAAGGAGGTTCAGCATACGTGAGGTATGGTTTGTAGTCATCATCTTGAAGTCTGTGGTAGGGATTGATCCAGGAATTTATCAATGATTCATCCATTACAGTGTCAAAACCACATTCTCTCCAAATGAGCTCTGCAAGTTTAGCTACTTTCCATTCAGCTTTCTTTGGCTTCGTTACAGGAGAGTCATTTGAACTTGGAGAGGACATATGCTCTACAAGATTCTTGAAGTGTGGGGTAGTTTCAGGGGAAGGGATGATTTTGTGTTGCGGTGGTGGAGAGTGGTGTTGCGGTGAGGGTTGAGGTGAAGGGACTTTCAGAGAAGCGATATTGGAATGATGTTCTTCTTCATATTCTTCTTCTCGATGGTCTTCTTCTTCACTTCCCCCTCTTGAGGAGTTCAGACCCGGAGACTCCTCAAGCCATTGTTTAAGGCCATCGAACTTAGCACAAACCTCCTAGAAGTGAGCTTTAAGAACTTCAGCCAGTTGCTGGTTATCAGGAATGGAGGTGTTGAACAGCAGTCGGTGAATCTCCTTTGTTAGTTGGAGAATCTCGGGGCCATGGAAGTTGGATGATAATGAGCATTGAAGTTTGTTGATGGTTGCATGGAGAACTGAAATAGTCGACTCATATGTAGTGTGAGTCTCATCTATCAGTTTCTGAGACCGAGAAGATTGATCTGCAATGGCTGCCTGCAGGTTGTCCTTTATTGCGGATACCTCAGATATAAGGTGCTCCGTAGCAGCCATAAACTCGTTGTGATCCGCTTGACGATTGTTGTCAAGGGACCTTATCCCCATTTCAACTTTGAGAGAGATTCTCTCAGCATCCATTCTTTCCCTTGCTTCCAGTCGTTCAATCCTTTCGATCAAGGACTGTGGCATAGGATTGTCGTCAAACTGCGGTTGAGAAGATTTGACTGCGGCTAGGATTTGATCAACCTTGGATTGAAGATTAAGGAATTCTTTTCTGGAGACAGCCATCTTTTTCTTCTTTTTGTTCTCCTTTGGCTTGGAGGTGGAGTGCTGAGAACCACTCGATTCTTCTTCTTCAACATACATCATCAGGTCATCATCCGAAATGCTTGGTTGGTTGACCTCTTGAAGATCAACATCGTCAAAATCGAAGGTAGGAGCAGAACTAACTTCAATTTTGGTACTTGCATCTTGGGAGTCTTGGGCACTTGGAGATGGAGGAGGCTTTGATGGAGTCTGATCAACAGTTGCCTCTTTAGCCTTACGGATGGTATCAACCATGTTGTCCATCATGGCATGAACTTTGCAGAAGGTGGCTACAGTATTGGCATTGTTGATTGCGTTTGCCCAATACTTAGCCACATAGAGAATTTCTTGTTGTTTCTGCAAAAGCTGCTTGGTTTGTCTTATTTTTCTTACTTGGAATGCCCTACGGAAAGCGACATATTTCTTGGCTTCGGCTTCGTTGGAGGGTTGATACTTACTCCATGAATCATTTAAGTCAACATCGTCAAATCCTTGAAAGCGCACCGAGGTGTCCCTCGTGTTCACGGATCCATGAACATTTGTGCTCACTGTGCCTAAACCACCTGTTACTGATGTAAGCAGAGGCTTCCTCAGTCTTCTGGACCTAAAGTCAAGTCTGGCCTCGGTTTAGTTTTGGAAAAGGCTGAAGAATCACCTTGCGATTAAGATGGTGTTTGGAGTTCTTGGGTGACAGACAAAATAATGGAATGCAACTCCTCAGGGGTAAAGAAATGAAGATGGGAAGTCCTGGATACCTTAGGGCGGGAGCCTGAGCCATCCTCTTAGGAGTGACCTAGGGGGGGGGGGGGAGTCTCCACGTTGCGGTGATTCAGACGCATCGCTTGTGCTTGAGTGGTATAGAAGGGTTGTTTCGAATGGATGTGCGGCCATCCCAAGGACTATCGGAGCCCGTTGAGAGGCTGAGGTATCAGTCCGTTCACGCATATGGCTAGTGGGATCGGTTTTACGTTTCTTGAGGATTACAATGGGTTGATCATCCTCGTCAGAGTCATTACTGGAGATATGTTTACTTGGTTCGGCAATAGTGATCACTGGTGGAGTTTTTCTTTTCTTGGAGGGCTTGGAAGGCTTGGAAGCAGCCTTTTTAGGAGTTCCTTGTTTCTTGGTGTTGCGGGGGCCATGATGAGCAGAGACTTTATGATTGCATCTTTAGGATAGAGAAATGTGGGAGAGAGTTGTGGAGGATGGGACTACAGTAGTAGTGGGATCAAGAACTGTGGTTTGGGTTGGAGGAGGAGGGGTAGGAAGGTATGGGGCAATACCTTCTGTAGCCTCAATGTGATATGAGACATCAGCAGTCTCAAGACCGAGGGTAGTAAGAATGTGGGTGGGCAGTCTTCTTATTGGGCCAAAAATAGTTTGATTAGATGAGGGATTGTAACTTTTAAGATCCTTGGTTATAAAAAAGTTGATGTCGTTGCCCATGCTGATTCCTGCATCCGCATGGAGGTCGGAGATGCAGAGAGACCAAAATCTTGCAAAGGTGAGTTCGGTAGGGTTATCTCGTGGGCTTTCTTTTGGGATGCACTGCAGAAAATCATCCCATAGGATCTGTTCGTAGTTGACATCATGTCCTATGAAGATGCTCCTTACAAGTTCCAGGAGTTTTAGTTCCATGTTGTCAGTGCCTCCGGTTCTGCCGGATAGACTGCGGATGATAAAGTGATAGACGAATTGCCAGACCGCAGTCAATTGGTTTTTCTTGAATTCCCCAATTCCCTTGATTTTCTTCAAGAATCCCATTTGGTAAAGTTCAGATAGTATATCCGCCATTGATGGAGTGAAAACCTTGATGGATGGATGAACAAGAAGATTGATTGTAGTAAGAAATTTTTCTTTAGTCAAGATGACCAGAGAATCGTCAGCAAGATTGAGATGCACTTCTTGAAGGTTTTCGAGCGGTCGATAGGCTGAAAAAGCGCACTTGAAAAGGGTTGAGAGAGGAACAACGTCGGTGAACAAATCGAAGGGTCCAAACAGTGGGTGATTGGACAAGAACTTGATCATCAGTTTCGTGGGGGCATTGTAGAAAGAGTGTTGTTCAAAAACGGCTCTGAAATTGTTTGAAGCAATTATTAGTGTGGGATGTTTTGATGCAGAGCCTGAACCAGTGGGATTCACTGATCCAGATGCGTTTGAAGGTTTCTTGGATACACCAGATTTCACCATTGTTGAGGTTTTGAAGAAGCTTTGAAGAAAGAAGGTAGAATGCAAGAGAAAGGTTTATGGTTTAGATAGCGTAAGCTTTTCTTTGTGGAGGAGAAAGGGGTTTTATAGTGGCTTAAGGGAGTGGGAAACGTTTTTGTCCTAAGTGAAATTGTGTAAAAATGTTTGGGGGTTTATTTTGAATTAAGAGCATTAATCTCAGCCACAGATTAAGAAAAGAGGGATTAAATCTGAATTTGGGGTTTACCACAAAAAGGTTTGCATTTAATGAAATGTAAGATTTGTGACCACGTCTGGTGAATGTGTGGTGAGGGTGAGATCAATGCGTTGGGTAAAGAGAAGTTGTAATGGATTTGATGTTTTAAGGTAATAGGAAAAGACAGATTTAAAAAGGATTTGATTTGGAAAATCTTTATTTTTGTCATCATACCTAAAATAGGTTTGACACGAGGTTTATTCAAAAGAATGATGCAGATGCACAAAGAATGTTTTTCTTTAATGTTTTCTCTATTTAATGAAGGATCATTAAATAGCACACCATGTTTTTTTGTTTTTTCAAGAGAATGTAACAGTCTGAATATCAATTAATGTGACTGTGGATGGACACATCATTGCGGATGGATCACATGACGTCGGATGGATGATTGGGTAGATGAACTGAGATGAACACTTGGAGCAAAGATTAGTAATAACAAACAATAAGGACCATTGAAGTATAATTATGATATATGGTTGCGGTACATAGAATATACCAAAACCATCTAACATAAATAGCTTCAATTAGAACCGCAATAGAGACCAAGGATGGTCTGCGGTACCTATCAATTCAAAAAGAATTGTGGACAAATTCATCATTCCTAACATTTGTAGAAAGTGTTGAGTTTTGTAGAGTCAAGTGCCTTTGTAAATACATCAATAATCTCTTCATGAGAATGGACAAAAATTAGTTCAATGTTACCTTTCAGAATGTGGTCTTTGATGAAATGATACCGTAGTTCAATATGCTTAGTCTTGGAGTGCTGAATAGGATTATGAAAAATCGCTATGACACTTTTAGAGTCACAATAGATTGGTATCCGCATCATTCTGTATCCGTAGTCTAACAGTTGGGTTTTCATCCATAAGAATTGAGAGCAAAACTGGCCGCGGCCACATATTTAGCTGCTGCGGTAGACAGTGATACACAGTTTTGTTTCCTTGAGGACCAGATGACTAGTCTTCCACCCAGAAATTGAAATCCACCTGAGGTGCTTTTACGATCAAGTTTGCATATGGCATGATCTGCATCGCTAAATTCTTGAAGACTGAAATCATTTCTTGTGAGGTACCATAATCCAAGAGGTTTGCTTCCTTTTAAGTATCGTAGGATTTGTTTGGCTGCGTTCATATGAGACACTTTTGGGTCAGCCTGGTACCTTGCGTATACACTTGTTGCAAAAATTATATCCAGTCGGCTAGCAGTGAGGCACATCAGAGAGCCAATGATACCTTTATAAGACTTGTGATCAACAGATTCACCTGATGGATCAACAGAAATCTTATAACCGAAGGCCATGGGAACCTTATCCGAAGAACAATTATCCATTGAGTACTTCTTCAATAGTTCTGAGGTGTATTTTTCTTGATGAATGAATATCCCTTGAGGGACTTGTTTCACTTGAAGTCGTAGAAAGAAATTAATCTCTCTATTCATGCTCATTTGGAACTTGTTGGTCATGAGCTTAGCAAATTCATCTACCATTTTTTGATCAGTTGAGCCAAACATGATATCATCCACATATATTTATACAAGCATTAGATGGTCACCATTTGCTTTTCGAAATAATGTGGGATCAATCACTCCTCTTTTGTAACCTGAAGAGACAAGAAATTCAGATAGAGTCTCATAGCAAGCTCTAGGAGCTTGTTTTAGACCGTAGATAACCTTTTCAAGCTTGTAGAAGTGGTCTGGGAATTCAATGATTTCGAAACCTGGAGGTTGCTGAAGATAAACCTCTTCTTTTAATTCCCCATTGAGAAAAGCACTTTTCATATCCATTTGATGAATCTTGATGTTTTTGTGTGCTGCGTATGCTAAGAAGATCCGGATGGCCTCCATTCGTGCTACCAGAGCATACGTTTCATCATAGTCAAAGCCTTCAAGTTGACTATATCCCTTGGCAACAAGTCTAGCCTTATTTCTGACGACCGCACCAGATTCATCTAACTTATTCTTGAACACCCATCTTGTGTCAACAACGGTGTGGCCTTGCGGTTTTGGAACGAGTTGCCATACCTTGTTCCTTCTGAATTCTTCTAGTTCTTCTAGCATTGCAGAAATCCAGTCTGGTTCGAGTAACGCTTCTTTGATCAATCGAGGTTCGACTGAGGACATGAACGCTGCGTAGTGGCAGTGATCAGATAAGTCCTTGGATGACTGAGTCTGGATTCATGTGGATGGGTTGCCAATAATTTGACATAGTGGGTGGTCTCTCGTCCATACATGTAGACGAGGTATCAGATGATCAGCAGCTGCAGTGGAGGGAATGTCTTCAATATCAGAAGACTCTACATTTGGACCCTGGACTTGAGAACATCCTGCTGAAGTGTGTTGAACGGGGAAGGCAGGATTAGATTTATCTTGGGCAGATGACGAAGATTCCCCCTGGAGTCTAGAAGGGAGTTCGCCTTGAACCTACGAAGGTTCCCATGCATTGCGGATGGGATTGTGATAACCCTTGAATCTGTTCTTGTGTCAATGTTTTCATCATATGAATCCGAAGAAACGTTTGATGGTTGAAACTCTCTGCGGATTGGAGCGTCACTATCTGGTACTGGAACCTCGATGGTTGTTGTTTGGTCTGGAGTGGAGGTTTCCCTCTCAATCGGCAAGGTGGAAGTATTCAGCAATACTTCTTCGGACGCTATAGGACCAGATACATCTGCATGTTGTTGCTGAGCTTCTTGAGACACGAGAACTTCAGATAGCTTGGCTGAATCAACAGGATCAAAAAGATCATCATAGTTTATTTCAACTAGATTTAATGGACCCGAAGAGGCATGAATATCACTTTCTAGAGTTGTGGTGGTTTCAGTTGACGGAGCGGAGTTGCGGATGTGATAATCATCAAACTTTACATCGAAGCTTTCAATTATAAACCTTGTACGTCTAATGAGAACTCGATATGCAACCTTGTTATTGGAGTAGCCAAGGAAGATGCCTTCATCAGACTTCGCTGCGAATTTATTGAGGTGATCTCTGTTGTTTATTACGAAGCATCTACACCCAAAGATATGAAAGAATCAAACATTTGGCTTGCGGTTGTTGAGACCTTCATATGGTGTTTTGTTGAGTCGTTTGCATACAATGCTTCGATTTTGAAAAAAACAGGTTGTGGCCACTGCTTCGGCCCAGAAGTAGAGAGGAAGATTTGCAAAGTTGAGCATAGATCTGGCAGCTTCTACTAGAGTGCGATTCCTTCGTTCTACTACGCCATTTTGTTGTGGTGTGTAAGGAGCTGAGAAGTCGTGTGTAATCCCTTTGGAGACCAAGAAACTATTTAGAAGATGATTAGTAAACTCGGTTCCATTGTCACTTCGGATACGTCTGACTGACAACTTGATCTGTAGTTCTATTTCCTTGATGAAGTTGATCAACACATGCGGTGTTTCTGACTTGGTTCGAAGAAAGAAGACCCATGTGAAATGAGTGAAGTCATCCACAATAACCAGTATGTATTTTTTGTGATGAAGACTGGCTATGGTAGATGGACCGAAGAGATCAATCTGAAAAAGTTCCAATGGTTCATAGATTGAGGAATCAATCAACGTGGGATGACTTACCTTGAATTGCTTTCCACATTCACATGCAGGACAGAGGGTATCATTGCTGAACTTGAGGATTGGAAGACCTCTGCGGTGCCATAGCCAACTAACTTCGGATACACCTTTGGATAAAAAGCATCACTGCGGTTTGCCTATGATCAAAGATACATCCAGAGGGTACATAGTACCTTCGGATCTGGACTTGATCAGACATGTGATTCTATCATTTATCATTACATAGCAAAACTGGTCATCAAATTCAACATGATGGCCTGCTTTACATAGTTGACCAACACTAATGAGATTGTGTTTAAGGCTTTCTACACAAGCAACCTTTTGAATAGAGAAGTTTCCCGTAGTGAGAACACCATAACCTCGGATTATCCCATTAGCATTGTTCCCAAATGTGACATTTCCACCGTTGCAAATTGGCCTGAAATCTTGAAGGCATTCTAACCTTCCAGTCATGTGCAAGGAGCAGGCACTATCGATTAACCGTTCTTCTTCTTATTCCTCCTTGCACAAGGCCTAAAAATCACATGGTTAGTTTATGTTGAATCATAAAAGTGACCCTCTTACCTCAACTACCGCAACCTTCTCTTTACTACCGCAACGGTTCAGCTCCCGCAGCCAATCCAGCACCCGGAGTCAATTCTACAACTGTAATCGCAATCGTTCTCCATCAGCAACCATCTCAGCATCCGGAGTCATCAAGTCTTCAGCATCCGCAGTCTTAGTTATTTATTTTACTTATCTTATGTAATGTACTCTATCATCTAGCATGCCTTGGACGGCTGCTTATAGAGTAGTTTATTTCTGAATCTCTATAAATAGAGACTCATTTTACTTCTTACTATGTCTTCTTACTTCTCACTTCTTACTCCTTACTGTTAACTTATGAACTTATTTTGAATATATTTCTCTAAGTTATCTTCTTCATTTCTCTATCTTATTACTCTTCACACTCAAACTGCTACTAGAATATAACCTCTCTCCAGAGCAAGTCTTCTAGACTTAATCACTAAACTTGATCTCACTTACTAACTCGGAGTGAATGCATTCCTTGTTATGAATCAGTTTAAGTGTATTCTTGATATAACAACTGTTGTCATTTATATTTCTTTACTTTCTGCAACTAACTATCTAACTATCTAACTATATTATTGTTGAGCTTTTAGATCCTTTGAGATTAACTCTATTCCGCAATATACTTGTGCTAACGTTTGTTTAAGTGTGTCTCAAAGTTTTTCTCTCAACAATTGGTATCAGAGACAAAGTCGTTGATTTTTGGATATCGGAACTCTGATTTTCTCAGTAAGCCTTCTATACCACTAAAGCTCATTTCTCAAAAAAAAAAAAAAACAAAAAAACAAAAACAAAATGGCACAATCGTTATCTCTGAATGTCTCCAATAGTGTTGGTGGTTCTAACCGAGCTCCGATACTGGTAGCAAATGAATATCATCACTGGTCACAAACAATGGAGAGGTACTTAAGAAGACTGGGTAGAGATGTATGGCGATCCGTGGAAGAAGGACCACACATTCAAGTCCTCAAACCAGTTCAAACTGACGGCGCGGCAACCAGACTAGGAGGAGGTCAACCAACTATGAGCCGTCCTACCAAGGATAATCTCAATAAAATGGAAAATGATGTTGTTGCTTTTTATGAAATTTCGTGTGGTGTCGCTCCTGACAACTTTGATATTATCATAAATTGCAAGTCAGCAAAAGAGATCTAGGATGTACTCAAAAACCTGTACGAAGGCTCAGAACAAGCACAAGATAAGAAGCTCACTACCGCACTCAATGACTTCAACAACTTCAAAGCTCATGCTGGTGAAAGTTTGGAAGACTCCTTCAAGAGATTCAACCTGATAGTCACAAAGTTATCAAATGCTGGTACAATCCGCAGCAACCATGAAACCAATCTCCAGTTCCTTAATGGCTTAGGACGACATTGGACTACGGCCAAAATGATAGTCCAAGGTGATAGGAAGATTCACTCTTTATCACTCTACAAAATCTATGGAGAACTTCAAGCACAAGAATCCACTGTACTCAAAGACTGTGCTGACTTCGGAGGACCACTTGCTCTCATAGCACAAGATCCACCGCAGTCACCTTACTCTTCATCATATGATACCCCACCACAGTCATACGAAGTGGACTCTGAGTATGATGATGAAGAAGAATTTCAGAAGGCTATTGCTCTAGTTAGCCAACAGTTCAACCGCATACCACCCTCTTCTTTCCGCAAGAATCAACAATTCAACAAAAATCCATTCAACCGTAACTTCGGTCTTCAGAACAACCACTCTCGGTATCCTAAAGGCTCTTAGAACAATCAACCCAAGGAGGTACCACAGTCTCCTCAGAACAATGACTCCGGTACTCAATCAGAAGACAAGACTGATGTTGTGATTTGTCACAAATGCAATAAAGAAAATCACTTCGCAAAAAATTGTAAGGCCAATGTAGTCAAGGACAAAGCATTCTATCTTAGAATGGCTCAAGAGTTGGAAGAAAAAGAAAAGGCAAAGGCATATGTGGCTCAAGTTAAAAGTGACCATCAAGTTTGGTCATCAGGCGATGAAAAAGAGACCATCAGCAGTGTTAAGGGAAAAGGGAAAATCTACATGCTGGCCACTGCAAATGATGATGGGTCAGCAATGTTGAACAAAAACTACTGCTATGTGGCGAAAGGTGGGACTCTAAGCATCGTTGAACAGGTAAAACTCATGATCCAAACTTTAAATTATAGCATGGATGACTGTCAACCCTACATAGATGATCTTAATGACACTTGTGCCGCCGTCCTTACAGACTATAACAAAGCCCTAGATGAGAAGAACATTGCGTCCCAAGAGATGTTCCATGTGAGAGGAAGACTGGATAACAAGAGACTTAAGATGGCAATGTTAGAGAGGGATCTAGAGTTAGAAAAAGATACTAGAATGTTAAGTGAAACCCAATTAGAAATAGCTTTGAACCAGAGAGATTTAGCTTAGAGAGAAATTGTACGCTTAAATCTCTTAATTGAAAAATTGTTTAATGAAAGTGAGGCTATTGAAAATTTGGTAAATAATGGAACCGTGGACAATAAGTATAATTTGGGTTGGTCAAATGGGTATCCTACCGCAATGGATTCCTCACCCCGTTTCAACAAAGACAGAGTGTATGTTTCTCCTGATAGAGAATTTCATTTCCCTGTTAATGACAAGACTTTTCCCGAAGATATCAAAACTCACTTTGGTAGATTACACAATTTGAGCAATAATTGTGTCATTGAGGAAATTGTGCCTGAGGATTCTAGTCACACATGTGATCAAACTCCTGTCAGTGGCACCACTCTTTCAAATTCTCAAATTTCATCCGTAGTTGATGAAGAAATTGTTGTTGAAGGTGCCGAAATTTCAAAGGACTTTCCATCTTTTCCCTTAGACCACAGTGTTCCTCACTATAGTCAAATGTCCCAGAAGTGTCCCACCGCAGTCTCATCGAAAACCTACTTTGCGGAATGATGAATCCGGACCCACAATTCTTTATGAAGTGTTAGCTACCGCAGACCATCATTGGTCTCCATTGCGGTTCTAACTAAGAATTACATATGATAGATGTTTTTGATACCGCAATCTAGGTACCGCAACCATATGTCATACGTATCTCTCATGGGTTTTAATGTTCCTTTATTTATAATTTTTGTACAAGTGTTTTCTCACAGATTCTCTCTGAAATCTTTCTTTGCTCATCCGCAATGGAGTTTCTCAACTGCAATGATGAATTCATCCGCAATCGTCTTAAATAAATTCCAACAGATCATTAACTCTTGAATCCTTGTGTGCTATTTAATGATCACTCCTTAAATAAAATACAAACATTCCCTTTAGAAATTGTCACATTCTCTTTCTAAATAAACCCATGATCAGACCTATTTTAGGGATGATGACAAAAAGAACGATTCCCAAATCAATCCATCCTCAACTTGTCTTTTCCTCTCCCAACCACTTCCCATCAGCTACAACTTTCTCTCTCCTCACCCCACGTTTACCTGATGTATTACCATGCGTCTAATCCACCATTAAATGCAAACCCCTTTTAAAATTTCTTAAAATCTCTCCAAAAACCGTTTCCTATTCGTGTGGCTGAGATTCAATCCCAGAATCATTGATTCCCCCCAAAAAAAACCCCATTCAACTTCTTACCCCCCTTCTATCGTTTACCTAGGGTTAAAATCCTTTTACCCCCTTTTATAAACCCACCTTCTTCTCTAAAATCGTTTACGCTTTCTGTTAATCGATTTTTTTTTCTCAAAAATCCCAAAAGCTCTCAAGAACTCCAATCTCACATCTCTCAATGGCGAAATCAGGTGCATCCAAGAAGCAATCCAAGGCTTCAGGCTCCATGAAGATAAACTGGTTCCATATCTCCGTCGATCGCCTCAAGCAACTTCTGACCAGTGTTTGAAGATCATCAATCGTATAATGCTCCAACAAAACTGATGATCAAGCATCTCAAGAACCATATCTTATTTGGCCCATTCGACGCATTTACTGACGTTGTTCCCGTTTCTACACTCTTCAAGTGTGCTCTTTCTCCATACAGACCACTGGAAAACCCACAAGAGGTGCATCTTAACCTCATCAATGATTCTTTGGTCATCTTGACCAAAGAGAAGTTCTTGATTGCCGTAAACCTTCTGATTCATCCCTCCATCAAGATCTTCACACCATCTTTATCTGACATCACCACTGCACTCTACCAAATGGGTTATTAGAAACCGATCCTAGGGATTGGTGAGTTCAAGAAGAACCAACTGGCTGCGGTTTCGCAGTTCTTATGCCACTTTGTCATCCACTGTCTGTCTGGCAGGACCAGAGGCATCGACAACATGGGTTTAAAGCTGATAGAATTGGTATGGAGCATCTTCACAGGCCACGATGTCAATTACGGTCAGATCATTTGGGATGACTTCCTCCAATACATTCCCAAAGAGCACCCCAGAGAGAACCCAACCGAGCTCACCTTTGCTCAATTTTGGTCTCTATGTATTTCTGATCTACATGCGGATGCTTCGACTTGGGCAATGACATCAACTTTTTTGTCACCAAGGATCTCAAAAGGTACACTCCTTCCTCTGATCAAACTCTATTTGGACCTATCCCCAGGCTTCCCACACACATTCTTACCTTGCTTGGTCTTGAGACTGATGATGTCTCAGATGATATAGAGGCCACGAAGGGTATTATCCCATACCCTTTTACCCCACCTCTTCCTTCTACAACCATTCTCCCTGACGGTACCGCAGCCCCCTCTGCCACTACACTTGCTCCCATTTCTCAACGAAGAAAATATGTAGCTTTTAAAAAGAAAGCTACCACACCCAAGAAGAAAGCCCCAAAACAAACCACACCTTCTAAGAAATGAAAAACCAAAACCACCACTGTATCGAGCAGTGATTATGATGAAGATAGACAACCTATAGTTATCCTCAAGAAAAGAAAGACAACCGAAACCACTGGCCAAATGCGTGACCGGACTGATACTGCAGCCTCTCAACCGGCTCTGGTAGTCCTTGGGATGGCCGCACATCCATTCAATACCACCCTCGAATACCACTCAACCTCATCATGTGAGATTGTTTCATCCTCTTCTTCATCCGAACGTGGAGACAGCCCCTAGTTTTATCTCAAGTAGATAAATCTGGAAATCGCCCTAAGGTCTCCAGGGCTTCCAGACTGCATATTTTTTCTTCTAAGGAGTTAGACTCCATCCTTTTGCAAGTATCCCAAACACTTCAAACACCACTCCATCCGCAGGACATCTTTTTCGCCCATGCCAGAACTGGGCCGAGGCCAGACTTGACCACGGGTCAAGGAGACTAAGGAAGCCCAGAAAATCCTACTCTGCTTACATCTTTATCAGGTGGTTTAGGCACGGTGAGCACTAATGTTCCAGGATCCGTGAACCCAAGGGACACCTTGGTGCGAACACAAGGAATTGACAGCGAAGATTCTATTGATTCTTGGAGTCGGTATCAGCCAACTACTGATGCTGAAGTCAAGAAATATGCTGCTTTTAAAAGAGCATTCCAAGCCCGCAAGGAGCAACAGGTCAAACAACAACAACAGAAGGAACAAGAAATCCTGTCTGTGGCCAAGTACTGGGCAAATGCCATCAGCAATGCCCATACTGCTGCCACAATCCAAAAGGTTCAAACCTGGATGTATCAAATGGCCGAAACTGTATTGAAAGCTCAAGACTCAACCGCAGCCGCAGGTACATCTAATGTTCCCCCTACTTCAACTCCTGTTCCACCTACCGCAGTCAATCCATCTCAAGACGAAGAGCCAGCTATTGAACTCAGCTCAGCCCCAACCTTCGGTTTTGATGATGAAGACATCCAAGAGGTCAATAAACCAAATCCTTTAGATGACGACCTAATGATGTTCGAAGAAGAAGAATAAGAATCCAGCGGGTCTCAACACTCCACTTCTAAGCCCAAGGCAAAGAAGAAGAAGAAGAAGAAAGATGCTGTCACCAGAAAAGAATTCCTCAATCTCCAATCCAAAGTCGATCAAATTTTGGTTGCAGTTAAGCCTACCCAACCTCCACCTGAAGATACTCCGGGACCGCAGTCCCTCATTGAACGCATTGAACGACTTGAGACAAGAGAGCGTATGGCTGCTGAGTGCATCTCTCTCAAAGTCGAAATGGGGATTCGATCTCTTGACAACAACCGCAGGGCCGATCATCAAGACTTTATTGCTGCAGTGGAACGCCTCATTACTGAGGTGACCGCAATCAAACAAGGCTTACAAACAACCATTACGGATCAAGCTGCACAATCTCAAAGGGTGATAGATGAGACTCATACTGCCTATGAGTCCACTATCTCTATTCTTCATGCAACGATTAACTGGATGCAGAAATCCCTTACCTCCAATTTCCATGGCCCTAAGATACTTCAGCTTACCAAAGGCATACACAAGCTGCTCTTCAACTCTGCCACTCCAAATAACTCACAACTGGCCGAAACAATGAAAATTCACTTTGCAGAGGTCTGTGCCAAAGTGGATGGCCTCAAACAATGGCTTGAGGAAGCACCGGGGTTGCGTTCCTCAAGAGGGGGAAGTGATGAAGAAGGCCATCGCTCAGATACATCCATTCGTCAGAGCTCTCCAATCACCACAAAGAAAATTCCCACACCGCAGCCTTCACCGCAACCATCTCAACATACTCCAACTCCCCCCTCTTCACCTCCTAAGGACACATCAAAAAGGCCTGAGACACCTCCTCATTTCAAAAACCTTGAGGAACATATGTCATCAGAAAGCTCCTCAGACTCCCCTGCCACAGCTCAAAGAAAACAAGACTAGAAAGCAGCCAAGTTAGCTGAACTCATCTGGAGAGAGTGCGGATTTGACATAATGATCGATGAATCGCTGATCAACTCATGGGTCAATCCGCACCGCAGGCTGCTAGATGAAGACTACACTCCCCATCTCACGTATGCTGAACCACCATCCGATGGTTATTGGAATATTCAAATTTCTCCCAATGCCAAGTATTTTGCTATCTTCGAATCCTTTGACCGCAGTCTTCCTGATCACAAGCGTCTGCCGATGGAATTTGAAAGACTCACTCGCTTCTATGCGAAGCATGGCTCTTCAGTAGAAAACATATGGTATAACAATAGACCATCCGCAGTGAAAAACTACAAGATGCGGAAGTTCATGAAAGCAGACTTTGCTCAATTCACTCTTACCAGAAGAGAGCATGACTACATATGCACCCAGGCGGACTTTCCCTGCATGAATCCTGAAGAAATATTTCTCATTGCCAGAGTTTTTCAAAACAAGACAGAGAAGCATCCAAAGATGCAGATAGCTCTTGACAAAGCCAAATCCTTTCTAAAGGACACTGTTTGCGACTTTGCCAAAATCGACGTGGACATCCACCCCACCATCCTCAAGAAATTTGACTTTCCACCACTTGAACCTGTGCCAATGCTTACCGAAGGCTATGAAGAAAGATCTCTAGGCGCAACCAAATTCCCGGAACTTGGCATTATATTCAAACGGAAGACAGACAATGTCAAATACTTCATTCCGATGAATGCCATGCACCGCCTGCCCAAGAAGCAACTTGATATCTGCAAGACCGCAGTAGAAAGATCAAAGCACACTACTGTTGAAGTCAAGTTTGAGATCACAAGAAAAATCACTTGGCTGGAAAATGTTAGAAAATTTTGGTGGATTTTGATCAAGTTCCTCAAACTTGATAACTGAACCGGAGTTAAAGAGGTCACTTAGGGGGAAATTGTTGAATCATAAAAGTGAACCTCTTGAACTCAACTACTGCAACCTTCTCTTTACTACCGCAACGGTTCAGCTCCCGCAGCCAATCCAGCACCCGGAGTCAATTCTACAACTGTAATCGCAATCGTTCTCCATCAGCAACCATCTCAGCATCCGGAGTCATCAAGTCTTCAGCATCCGCAGTCTTAGTTATTTATTTTACTTATCTTATGTAATGTACTCTATCATCTAGCATGCCTTGGACGGCTGCTTATAGAGTAGTTTATTTCTGAATCTCTATAAATAGAGACTCATTTTACTTCTTACTATGTCTTCTTACTTCTCACTTCTTACTCCTTACTGTTAACTTATGAACTTATTCTGAATATATTTCTCTAAGTTATCTTCTTCATTTCTCTATCTTATTACTCTTCACACTCAAACTGCTACTGGAATATAACCTCTCTTCAGAGCAAGTCTTCTAGACTTAATCACTAAACTTGATCTCGCTTACTAACTCGGTGTGAATGAATTCCTTGTTATGAATCAATTTAAGTGTATTCTTGATATAACAACTATTGTAATTTATATTTCTTTACTTTCCGCAACTAGCTATCTAACTATCTAACTATATTATTGTTGAGCTTTTAGATCCTTTGAGATTAACTCTATTCTGCAATATACTTGTGCTAACGTTTGTTCAAGTGTGTCTCCAAGTTTTTCTCTCAACAGTTTTGGCATCCAAACTAGTTTGGAGCCTGGGACAACAGACGAGCTTCTGATTGATGCATGAAATGACGTTGCAGGGACTGGTTTCGTGTCAACTATTAATCCTAGTCCTGGGTGTTTGTGAGTTTTTGGAGTGTAGTGCCTTTTTGAAAGGTTACGAGGTTTATGAAAAGTATCAGTTTTGACATGAGAAATTTTTTTCTGACAACTACATTGACACTGACATGCTGAAATTTTGTCTTTTGTTTTGGCTCTTTGTTTGGTCAGCGGTCTGAAGGGTGTGGTTGATTTGTGACCGGTCCAAGGTTGGTAAGATTTGACATGTGAGTTGTTGGATTTTGATAACATTTGTCTTGAAGAAGGTGTTGCACGTCTAGACACTTTGGACCTATTCTTGGGATTTGGTAAAATGCCTTTCCATTTGTTGAAACCTTGAGGTGATTTTAAAAGTGTTGGAGTAGGTAAGATACCCTTCCATTTTGGATCATCTGAGGAATAGATTTGAAAACCATTGGTTTGAAAAGACCTTTCTTTCTTTTGGGTTTTGTCAGAAGAATTAGGAATCGATGTTGAAACTGCACATTCCTTTTTCCATGGTTTCTTGATGGGAGAGTTTTTTTGAAAGATAGTGATCAAAAACAAACTTTTCTAGACTTTTAGATTTTGGAAATTTGATGTGTCTTTTGTTTTTAGAGAACATTTTTCGATTTGTGCCTCGAGATCGAGTATCCTTTTTGAAAGCTCTTTTTGCTAAAGTTTTTGGAGATCCGCAGTCATTGGTGTTTAATTGCGGTTTCCTGGAAGTCTTTGAAATTTTTTGACACCGAGGGCTTGACTCATTAGAACTAGAAAATTCAGGATTTTGAGAACATTGACCTACTTCAAAATTTTCTATGGGTAGTTCATGGTGAATTGCTTAAAGAGTCACTGAACTTTTGATTGAGGAGTTTGGTAAAGAAGACTTAGCTACCATAGCATAAGTATGGGTTATGACAGGAATGGGATTTTTCTAAGAATCATGACTGCAGTGAGAGGCATTGCGGTCTGAGGACAAGGGTGGAAAGTCCTGTGAGACTGCGGGACTTTCTATGACTATTTCTTCATCAACAATGTACATGGTCTGAGAATTTGGACTGATTGTGCCACTGATAAGAGGTTGATCACATGTGTGATCCTAAGCCTCAGACACAATTTCCTCAATGACACAATTATTAGTTAGACTATGAAGTCTACCGAAGTGTGTTATGATATCTTCGGGAAAAGTCTTATCATTGACTAGGAAATGAAATTCTCAATCTGGAGGGACATAAAGTCGATCTTTTTTAAACCGGGGTGAGGAATCCTCTGCGGTAGGATATCCATTGGACCAACCCCAATTGTATGATTGTCCACGGTTCCATTATTAACTAGATTTTCAATAGGTGCACTTTCATTGACCAATTTTTCTATTAAAAAATTTAAACGTACAATCTCACTCTGAGCTAAATCTCTTTGGTTCAAAGCTATTTCTAGATGGGTTTCACTCAACATTCTTGCATCTTTTTCTAACTCTAAATCTCTTTCTAACATAGCCATTTTGAGTCTCTTGTTGTCCAGTCGTCCTCTCACATGAAACATCTCTTGGGACGCTATGTTCTTCTCATCTAAGGCTTTGTTGTAGTCTAAAAGGACGACAACAAATGTGTTATTAAGATTGTCCTTGAAAGGTTGACAGTCATGCATGTTATATTTTAGAGTTTGGATCATGAGTTTTACCTGATCGACGATGCTTAGAGTTCCATCCTTTGCCATGTAGTAGTAGTTCCTTTCCAGCTTTGTAGAACCATCATCATCAGCAGTTGCTAGCATACAGATCTTGCCTTTCCCTTTAATGTTGCTGATGCTTTCTTCTTTTAACATGAGCCACATACGCCCTAGCCTTTTCCTTTTCTTCCAGTTCTTGAGCCATTCTAAGGTAGAATGCTCTGTCTTTCACTACGTTGGCTTTGCAATCCTTTGCAAAATGATTCTCTTTGTTGCATTTGCGGCATATTACAACATCACTTTTGTCTTCTGAGGGTTACCAGAGTCTAAGGTTTGCATGGACTGCGGTGTCTCCTTTGGTTGAGTATTTTGAGATTGCGGTTGTGGGTGTGAACTTTTAGGATAATGAGAGTGATTGTTTTGTGGGTTGAAGTTACAATTGAAAGGAGGTTTATTGAATTGTTGATTTTTGCGCAAAGAGTGAGGTGGTAGTCAGTTGAACTATTTACTAACTAGAGCAATAGCCTTCTGAAATTCTTCTTCATCATCAGACTCTGAGTCAACTTCGTATGACTGCGGTGTAGTATTATATGAGGGTGAGTAAGACTGGTTGTGAGGAGCTTGTGCTACAAGAGCAAGTGGTCCTCCGAAGTCAGCACAATCTTTGAGTATGGTGGATTCTTGTGCTTGCAATTCCCTATTTAGATTGTAAAGAGACAGGGAATGAATCTTTCTATCTCCTTGAACTATCATCTTAGCAGTAGTCCAATGTCTTCCTAACCCATTGAGAAATTGAAGGTTTGTTACATGGTTACTTCGGATGGTGCCAACATTTGATAACTTAGTAACAATCAGATTGAACCTTTTGAAGGAGTCCTCTAAACTTTCACCAGCATGAGCTTTGAAGTTGTTGAATTCATTGAGTGCAGTTGTGAGCTTCTTATCTTGAGCTTGTTTTGAGCCTTCATACAAGTTTTTGAGAACATCCAGATCTTTTTTTAGATTTATAGTTTATGATAATGTCTAAGTTGTCAGGAGCAACTCCACAAAATATTTCATAAAAAGCAACAACATCATTTTCCATTTTATCAAGATCATCCTTGGTGGGACGGTTCAAGACCGGTTGTCCTCCTCCTAGTCTGGCTGTGGCGCCTTCGGTTTGAACAGGTGTAAGAACAGGGACATGTGGTCCTTCTTCAACCGATCACCATACATCTCTATCAAGTCTCCTTAAGTATCTTTCCATTCTTTGAGACCAGTGATGGTAATCATTTGCAACCAGTATTGGAGCTCGATTTGAACCACCAACACTGTTAGAAACGTTTAGAGAAAGTGCTTGTGCCATTTTGTTTAAAAAGATGAGATTCAGTGGTATAGAAGGCCCTTTGAAAAATCCTAGTTCCATTTTTCAAAAAGCAACCGCTATGGCTCTGATACCAATTGTTGAGAGAAATAACTTGAGACACACTTGAACAAACGTTAGAACAAATATGATTGCGGAATTAGTTAATCTCAAAGGATCTAAAATCTCAACAATAATAAGTTAATATGTTAGATGGTTAGATAGTTAGTTGCGGAAGTATAAAGAAACATAAATGACAGTTGTTGATATATCAAGTAAACACATAAGATGATTCATAACATGGAATGCATTAGAACCAAGTTAGTGAGTGAGATCAATCTTAGTGATAGAGTCACAAGTGACTTGCCCCAAAGAGAGGTATTAATCAATTGTGTTCAAGAGGATTTCAGAGAGTAAGAAAGATATGACTTGAAGATAATTAAGATCTAGAGATGAGTAAGTAGAGATCTGTATTGATTGATAAAACGTAGTCTCTATTTATAGAGAAAAAAGAGATACAATAGATTGACTCTCTGAGAGTTGCCATGCAAGGCATACTAGACAATAGAGAGTATTATAGAAATAAATTAAACTAAGTACAGAAAGACGACTGCGGTAGCTTGATGACTTCGGATGTGATCGCTGAAGAAGCTTGACTGCGGTGAGGTGTAGACTGCGGTAGACAAAATTAAAGAGGGTTACTTCATGTATCAACATTGGGTATCAGATCTACATTTTGCAGCGTTAGGCTTGATGAAAAAGGGATGAATGTGTTAAGCTGGGAAAACTCGACGAGTTGTCCGGCTAACTCAACGAGTTGGCTAGGGTTTTCCCGCTTCTCTGGATATTGTAGGAACTTGACGACTTGGTAGGTGCACTCGACGAGTTGGGTCAACATGGAATGTTGACCTTGGCTGTTGACTTTGACCATGGTTGACCAATTTTGACTTTGAGGGAATTTGGGGTATTTCGGGGTTTTGATAGAAATGGTCACATGGTGGTTGTAGGCATTTGAGTCCGAAGCTGAGTTTTGGAGTTGGATTTTTACCGGTTCAGCACTAATTGTGAGGTGAGTGTTCCTGACTGTACTTGTTGTGTCGAAGGCACCAAGGCCGATGCTTTTGGATTGTTATCCCGAATATTGCATGATTTACTATTGTAGTGATCTGTTAGATCTGTATGCTGATAATAGGATGATGCTATTCTTAGTGATCTGTAAGATTTGTCTGTTTGTCTGATTGACTGGTTATATGTTTAATTTTTATGTATATGTCGACATGTTATGTATGGTTGGGTTAAGGCGGACCTGCTTTGTGTTAAAGGCCAATAGACCCAACGCTTCCCGGATAAACTGAAGGCCAATGCGGCGTAGCAGTTAGGTATTTTGGATATTATTCTGGTTTTTGTATTGTGATTGGTATTTTGGAGGAACTCACTAAGCATCGGTCTTACAATTTTGGATTATGTTTCAGGTACCACCGAGGATCGCGGGAAGGCGAAGGCGTGATCGTGCACCTCCTCATATTTTGTTTCTTGATTTCTGGGATTTCTCTGATGTCGAACTTATTTTATGAATGTTACACCATGAGTCTCCTCTACACATCCATATGATCATTACCCATTATATACCTCTTTCTTGACCAAGCCTTGAACCGCGATTCCACATACTCGCACAACGGGTTCCTAAAAACCATTCCTCAATACTATGATCCCAAACAAATCGAAAATCCTCCAAGAAGAATGCCTAGTTCTCCCCCACTGAGGGTTCGAACTACTACCTACTGGTGGTGAAACCAACCATTAACTCACCCTGCTCAACCAGGTACAACCATCCCCTGACCCTGAGAATGAATAATACACATAGGGTGGTCTTGCAGATAAGGATCACACAAATCCAAAGAGAATCCTGAATTTTAGTTGAAGATCTCTAAAATTTCTCAACCGTGACCACTTATCACTAAGGATCCCTTAAAAGAGCATAAACTAAAACTGAATTATGATCCCACAACATACACTCCTTGCATGCACTTCCAACTGCCTGACTGGTGTCCGTCCCGCTATAACCCAAAAAAACACTAACCCTTAATCACATCACAAGGTATCCATAACACATGAACCTATCTGCAAACTACCACGCTGCCATCCTATCTCCAAACACCGCGACCAATAGACCCAAAGCTGAGCTTACATCCCAACCTTAGAGGTCACAAGCCTACACGAAGCTATTGCCACGGATCATGGTATCCAACCATGCTATCTTCTCCTGACCAAGCCTTAGAATCCCTAAAACTCTCCTTGATTCGATTATGGATCCTGTGCTTTAAGTAGTACGGGCCCAATACTACCTTCCACACCTATCCATACCTTCCTCATAGATTATCTTGGGTCCTTTAAGACATACTCATGATAATACCCCCAATACCCGCTCAATAGCGAAACAACCGCACTAAAATACTTCCTAGGCTTTCCTAGGACCCCCTCATCTCCTCTGCTACCAGCTGCTGAAGAACTCCTCATAATGTCAGTTAGCTACTCTGTGAACACAATCACATGTTATAAAGCTCAGATAATCCTTCAAGTAAAAGAATCATCCCTAAAATGGTTGGACTTAGACAAGAGCTGTGCAACAGGGTCAAATCCATCACTCTGACATTATTCAAGCTTGATTACATGTGACCTTACCTGGTCACGCAACAACTAACTCACACCACTTAAGAGTCCCACAAAGCACAAAGCAATAACCATTTAAGCAGTGGAGTCGACTGTCATTAAACATAATAAAATTAGATGGATTCTCATATGAAATTCCGCTCTCTATCTCCCAACATCTTGGATACACACTAGCATACTCATGAACTCTATCCTTATTCCCTAAAGGAAGGCTAAACATATGGTTACTTGCCGGCTGACCCCACATAACTCATCCTACCACCAAATATCCCACGACCCTCCATTGGTGCCAGATAACTATCGCATGAACACTATCACATACTACACAACTTAAACAATCTTAGGCTAAAAGATTCAATCCTGCAACGGTCGGACTCAGATAAGAGCTGCACAGCAGGACCAAATCCCTTACCCTAAGGCCATTTAACTCATGCAGTATGTGACTTAGCGCATTCACTCAATAGTTAGTTCACACACGAAAGAGTTAGACAACAATAAATAAGGCATTCTACAAGAGATAACGCATCATACATCAGGTACTTCTATCATACAATTCCTAAAGATCCATATCCTATTACTAGCATGTTGTTCTAACATATCACAACATAGGTAATTTGGGGTCTACATACTGGCTCCGACTAATCGTACACATCATATCCTCATTGTTTATTTTGAAAACCATTTGAAAATCGATTTTTAAAATCCTTTTCCTTAGTTTGAGACTGGATTCACACGAGCGTTCCTCTAATTCACTCAAACTAAGGCTCTGATACCAACTTGTAACATCCCTAAAATTTCAATAAATTTAAACCTTTCAAAAGCAATCCCCTTTATTAATAAAAGTGTTACAACTATTGTTTCCAAAAAATTATTTAAAATCAGAGTCTCCCAAGATCCAATTAGTTTTAAAACCAAGGATGTGTACGGTCACGCCTGCGCCTTGTCACGGCCCACTGAAGTACCTGAAACCATAAACCAAAACTGTAAGAACAAAGCTTAGTGAAGTTCCCCAGAGTACTGCCACACGAACAACAACAAAAATATAAAAACAACATACTATGGGTCCAATCAACCAACAAGTTGGAATATCCCAGGCCCATCAACCATCGGGGTGGAATGACAACATACTATGGGTCCCATCAACCATCGGGTTGGAATACCCTAGGCCCTCAACCATTGGGTAAGAATGCCAACATACTATGGGTCCAATCATCATCGGGATGGAATACCCTAGGCCCTTAACCATCGGGATGGAATGCCAACATACTATGGGTCCAATCATCCTCAGGATGGAATAACCTAGCCCCTCAACCATCGCGTTGGAATGCCCTGACCTATTGGCTTATGCATATAGCATTGAAGCCTCAGCCACTGACCAAAAATGTGCACATATAACAAATAATCATATGACAGTCCACAGTCAGCCACACAGATCTACAGATCACTAAGCATAGCAGCATACTATCTACCAGGATACAGATCTAACAGACCATAACAACATAACAACATCCTATCTACCAAAATATCGATCTAACAAATCATAACAAGCATAATAGGATATCAATCCAATAAGCCGACATTGGTAGCTTCGACTCGCAAGTACAGTGAGGACAACTCACCTCACAAGCAACACATAACTGATAAGGTCCGACTCCGAATCTCTGCTCTCAACTCAAATGCCTACAACCATCAAATGACCAATTCCATCAAAATCCCATCAATACCCAAAATACCCTCAAGGTCAAACTTGGTCAAAGTCAAAGTCAATGGTCAAGGTCAACAGTCCAGTTTGACCCAACACACCCTATTTACTACCAAACACGCAGTGTTTTGAAAACATTCAGACGATCGGGGAAAACTCCAGCCAACACATCGTGTTGGCTTAGCAAACACGCGATGTTTGCCCAAGTTCCAACAGTTTAATACATTCAGTTGTTTTCTTTGATTCTAGGGACTCCAACGCTCAAATCTGGTCCAAATGTTATAAAGAAGGATAAAGCTTCCAACTTTATCCTTTGGGACTACTCCAAGGGTCCCAAAATCCAACCACAAGACTTGAAGGTTCAAAGGCTTAACCAAAAAGCACTAAATCCTTGAATTCAGAAACCCATCCTTTCCAGAAGAGATTCTAGCACCAAAACCATCGCAAAGGTCGGGATTTACGACCTACTCTCCATGCATGGCATCAAAACTCGACTATATGCCAGATCTAAGACTCTACAAGGTCACTTGGACTTGGGGATTCATAAAGTTTCTAACTTTATAAGACCCAACCATTCCCTCACTCAAGAATAAACTTAAGAGATAGCAACATAGATGAATAAAAATCGGATCTTGGACACTTACAAAGGTCCAAAAGAGTGCCAAACAGAAGGATGAGGACTTGCTTGTTGGATCCTTACTTCCTTGATTTTTCGAACTCCTTCCTTCTGTGAAAGTACTACAATGAATAAAAATCAAAATAACACTGCACTTAGAAGACGTAGTGAAAGGGTCAAAACTCAACCAGCTTATTTAAATGATTTTACTATGAGATTGCCTCCCCCCATAGACCACACTCAGCCTGATGCCAGTCACGACAATTCCATGGTACACCCTTTGTCTCTTATGAAAAGTTTTCTAAGTCTCATAAATGTTATCTACCTACTATCACTGAATAAGATGAGCCAACAAATTATCATCGGGATGTTAAAGATCCATAATGGCAAGAAGCCATGCAAAATGAAATCAATGCTCTGGAGAAAAACGGGACATGGACTCTTGAGGCTTTTTCTCCTGAAAATGAGCAATTGACTCAAATTGGGTGTACAAAATCAAGTTCAAACCGACGGGAGAAGTGGATCATTACAAATCTCATCTAGTAGCGAAACGTTTTACACAGATGGAAGGGATTGACTTCCATGAGACCTTCGCGTATGTAGATAAACTCAGCACTGTTCGCATTTTGTTGGATGTGACAGTCAAGAAAAAATGGTTTATCCATCAAATGGATGTAAATAACACCTTTCACCACGGTGATTTAGCAGAGGAAGTTTACATGAAGATTCCTCAAGGCTTTGCTAGAAACGGAGATACTTGGGTTTGTCGTCTAGGAAAATCTCTTTAGGGTTTTCACCGAGCCTCCGAAACTGGTATCATAAGTTTACGCGTGCTTTACTAAACATCGGTTTCCAACAGTGTAAGGATCAAAATTGGTTGTGAGGTGTCAAAGCATTCCTGGTCATGTCTTAGTGTCAAAGATTGTTTTGTCTTTTTTGCATAAGCGCATAGTTAGTGTCGAAGCTGTATTGTTTAGACCCTTATGTATTTTTATGTACGCTTTTGTCATCCCTATAAATATGGGATAGGTACTAGAGTTAGAGTAATCTTTTGGAGTCTTGGACTTGTACTCTATTTTTCTCTGTATCTTTCAAAATCATAATCGAGCCAGCCATATCATATTTACATTATGTGTTCGTATATTAATCTATACTCCCATTCATTTCATATACTCAATTAATAATAACTACATTTGGTATCAGAGCAGGATTCATTTTAGTCGATCTCTAATTTTCTCTAGTTTTCAAAAGTTTTTTAGTCTCGTTCTAGATTCAAAACATTCCACTCTTTTGATCTTGAAAATCCTCTTAGATCATCTATTTTGATTGGATTCTACTTTTGGTTTGTTTAATCGAGTGTTTTGTGTCTGTTTTCTGAAAGTGTTGTCCACCAAATCTCAGTTTTTGAAGCTTTCCAGAAATTTTGTCCGTACAACATTGAGAAACTTCAATATGAACACGATGACCTCTTATTCTCATCTTCTCGATTCATCAACAAAAATTCCTATGTTGATTCCAACATACTATGATCAATGGGCTGATCGAATGGAAAACTATCTGAACGGAATCGGCGAGGATCTTTGGAAATGCATCGTTGGTGAAATCCGTTCTCTGACTATTTTACAACATGTTGGAACTGCAACTTCTATTCTAGATGTTGTTCAAAAAGATGAGAAATAAAAGAAAAACGAGAAGAGATGTATGCGTTAACTCTTTGGTGCTCTTCCACCAATGGTTTATAAATATATGTGCAGTTGCAAGACATCAAAGGAAATTTGGGACGCGTTGAAGGAGAAGTACCAAGGAAGTGAGAAGACAAAGATAAGTTATGTTAAGCAGTGTCTGCTTGAATTAGGTGAATTCAAGCAGAAAGAAGGTGAATCAATTGAGCTCTATGATGATCGTCTGAATGAATTAATCTACAAATACAACAAATATGGAGTCAACTGGTCAACAATGGAGTTCAACTTGACTTACATCATGGGATTTCATAAGGAGTGGCGCAATGTCAGCTTGATGATATAAACTCAACAAATTTTCGACTGTTTTTCTCAAAGTGATCTTTATAATGTGTTGAAGGCACATGAAAATTAATTAAATGAGGTTGCAGAGGGAATGAGGAACGGTGTGGGTGGTCCTGTAGCACTGATGTCGAAGGTGGCGAGTAGAGAAGTTGAGACAGAAACAACTGAAAATGAGGGCTCAAAAGCTGATGGTTTGATCGTCAGTTCTAAAGAAAAAGCAATGGCTTTTTACATGAACAACCGAGTGAAGAAATTCTTCAAAAAGCCATTCCATTCAAAGTCAAGAACAAGTGAGATGTAACATCCATAAAATTCATGAAATTTTAAAACTTTTTCAAGCATCCAAAAACCATTATTTATTACAAAATGTTTTCAAAATAGTTTCATATCAGAGTATCCCAGAAATCAAAATCATAAAATGCGAGGAGGTGCACGATCAAGCCTTTTCCTTCCGGCGATTATCCGAAGTACCTGAAACAAAATTCAAAATTGTAAGCCTCAAGCTTAGTGAGTTCCCCTAAAATACCAACTCCATACAAACCATAACCATATCATAACAAACAACATGCATATAGATTCTACAGTATGACTGGACTGCTCTCACCGGGCCTTCAGTCTGTCTGGCCCACTCTCATAACATGCATGTGTGGTCTGCACTACTAGGCCTTTAGCCTGTCTGGACCATTCTTCGGGCCTTCAGACTGACTTGTATGCCCCATTGGGCCTGTAGTCTATCCGGGCCGCCCTGGGTATGTTGGCCTACAACACAAAGCAGATCTGCCTCAACCCAGCCCCCAGCATACAATCAACACATAGATAACAATTGCTAGCATGTATAAATAGTCAAACTAATCTAACATATCACTAATCATAGCATCATCCTATATACCAGGATACCGACCTAACAGGTCACTAAACATATAATCATCCTATATACTAGGATACCGACCTAATAGGTCACTAATCATATCCTCATGTGATAAACATGATAACAATCCAAAAGAAGGGACGACATTGGCGCCTTTGACCCTGTTGATATATTGAGAAGAACTCACCTCATAAGTAGTGTCGAATGATAATGCCAAACTCCCAAACATAGCTCCAACCTCAACCACCTACAATCATCATAGGACCAATTCTATCAAGGCCCAAATTACCAAAGTGCCTTCAGAAGTTGACTTGGTCAAACCATGGTGTTGAGAGAAAAACTTTAGGAAACACTTGAACAAACGTTAGTACAAGATATGGTTGTGGAATAAGTTAATCTCAAAGGATCATATTAGCTCAACAATAATAAGTTAGAATTGTTAGATAGTTAGTTGCAGAAAAGTAAATTTTGGAAATACAAAGGAAATATAAATAACAACAAGTTATATCAAGTATACATCAAACTGATTCTTAACACGGTTTGCAATCAAAAACGAGTTAGTAAGTCTGATCAGTTTAAGATGAAGAGGATCTTGGATGTGAGATAGAGATAAGAGAGAATGATCTTTGTAAGAGATTTCAATAGATCATAAGGAGAGACAAGAAAATAATAAGTGTTAAGTTTTCCTTGATGAAGTGGAATCTATTTATAGAGCCTTAAAAAGTTATATAGTGAATATAAATACTAAACTACTGACTTATCATGACCATGCAAGGTTCACTGGTTAGTACAATGCTAATAAGACAAGTCAGATGATGTAACTAAAAACATCATTATGGATGAGTTGATTGCAGTTGACAACTTTAGGTTGCGGTTGTAGTAGTACAACAACCAGCAGTAGGAAGAACAGATTGTGGTAGGAAGAACAGATTGCGGTGGGAGATACGACTGCTGATCATCAAATCAAAGAGGGTCACTTTATGTATCAACATTTTCCCCTAAAGTGACCTCGTCAATTTTTACTTATCAAGTTTCAGGAATTTGATGAGAAGCCACCAAAATTTTCTTACTTCACCAAGCCAGTGAATTCTCCTTGAAATCTTGAACTTCACTTCATCAGTTGTATTCTTGGATCTCTAAACCAAAGCCAGAGTCACTTCCAGTTGCTTTCGGATCAGCTAGTGCATTTTGGTGATTGGGATGAAGTATTTGAGATCACTGTTTTCTCTTTTATACACAAATCCTAATTCCGGGAAGTTGGTTGCACCTAGGGACCTTTCTTGATAACCTTCAGTGAAAACTCGTGCAGGCTTAAGCGCTGGAAGATTGAATTTCTGAGCAAGCACGGGATGAATGTCCACATCTACTTTAGCAAAGTCACACACCAATGACTTGAGAAATTCACAAGCTTTCTCATAAGCAATCACCATTTTTAGATGCTTCTTGGCCTTAATCTGAAAAATTCTTGCAATCAGGAACACTTCTTTAGGATTCATGCAAGGAAAATCAGCCTGAGTCCTGATGTAATCATCACCTCTCATTGTCAGTGTATACTGAATGAATTCAGTCTTCATAAATTTCATCACCTTGAAATTCTTCACTGCTGATGGTATGTCATTAGACCAGATGCTCTCAAATGCAAATCCATGTTTGGTATGGAACTGATTTAGACGTTCAAATTTGAGAGGTAGCCTTTGGTCATCAGGAAGGCTAAGGTCAAATGGTTCAAAAACAGGGAAGAATTTGGAGTTGGGCGAAATTAGAGCATCCCAATATCCATCGGATGGTGGTTCTACATAAGTTAGGACAGGTCGATAGTCATCATCAAGTTGCCTTCGGATGGGATTAATCCAAAAATTGATTAGAGTTTCATCCATGGTTGTATCAATGCCATGTTCTCTGCAAATCTATTTTGTAAACTTTGCAGCCTTCCAGTCCTTCTTCCTTTGCATGGTGGCAGGAGAATCCTCTTAATGCTCTAAACACATAGTTGGTGCCAAGTTTTTAAAGTGTGGGGGGGGGGAGTTTCTTTGCATGGAGGAGACTGATGTTGGTCTTGATGTTGCGGAGGATCTTATTGTGGTGGAGGATACTGATGTGAAGAGTGAACCGGAGTTTGAGGTGGAGAGTGAACCAGATTTGTCTGTTTGGGAGATGGCTACGGTGAAGGTTGCGGAGATGGAACCTTTTGATGGAATGGACCATAACTTGGGATTCTTGGGGGAGATTGATGCTGATGACAGTGTTCACTTCCCCCTTTTGAGGAAGAAACAATTTGTTGCTCCTCAAACCATTGTTTGAGGCCATCAATCCTTGAAAAGGTTTCGGTGAACTGAGATTTGATTAACTCTGAGACTTGAATATTGTTTGGGATTTCTGAATTAAATAACAGTTGATGAATCTCCTTGGTGAGTTTGAGAATATCCGCAATATGAGGTGTGGCAGAAAGTGAACGCCTTAGATTGTTGATCGTTGATTAAAGAACCGCAATGGTAGATTCATATGCATTGTGCTTTTCTTCTACCATCTGCTTGGAGTGAGCTGATTTTTTTTAGGGTAGACTTGATTTCATCTTTTAAAGCAGTGACCTCTTTGATGAGGTTTTCAGTAGTGGCCAGAAATTGTTTGTGATCAGCAGAGCGGTTGACATCCAAAGATCTAATTGTTGGAATAGTGTCTAAGGCTGCAACTATATTAGGCAAGTATTTGATCCGGTTGTGCATGGTCCTTTTGGGTTGCCTTCACCATAGCAACTTGATAAGATGATTTATTAAGAGAGACTAAATATTATTAATATATTATTAGAATAATATAATGAATAATATAATATATTGTTATTTGATTAATATAAGTCATAGAATTAATTAATTTGGTGACTTAAAGAGATTAATTAAATAAAGGGGTATAAACTGTCAATTGTTTGATAGTTAAGCTTTAGACTGTAAATCCATTGGGATATGCTTTGGACGAATTCTAAGAGTGTTAGGATAGCCAAAATCGTCCAAAGGCTTATCTATGGAATGGATTTGGATAGCCTTAAGAGAAGATTATCCAATTAGGGTTTAGGTTGTAACCCTTAAGGAGTCTACAAGTATAAATAGACTCCATGGCATAGGGAATTCGACACTTGACCTAAAATAAGGAACCTCTGGTCGAATTCCTTCCCTCTCCTCTCTCCTAAATCATTCTTCTTGCTTTAGTGTTTGTAAGCCATTAGAGGAGTGACATTTGTGACTCTAGAAGCTCCAAGACCTCAAGATCAACAAGGAACTCAAAGGTATGATTCTAGATCTATTTCAATGTTGTTATTTAACCTAATTAGTCATTAGAAGACTTGGATTCAAAGCATGTTTATTAGAAAGCCTAGATCCGAGCATTAGGGTTTTGCATGCGCACATAGGAAAGTTCTTATGGCTAAAACCCATCAGTGGTATCAGAGCCTAGCTTGGTTTTCTTTAAATTGTTGCTTGATTAACTGAAACAAACATGCAAAATTCGATTTTTAGGTTTCTGAGTCATAGACTCGGCGAGTAGGCCTGACTCGGCGAGTCCCCTTGTGCACTCGGCGAGTCCAGGCGTCAGGAATGGCCAGATTCGAGATTTCTTTGTAATTATCTTATCTAGACTTTCCATAAACTAATTAGATCAATGTTAATTCGTTTTTCTGATAAATATAACTGCAATCTTGATCTAATTAAAGATATTTATCATATAATAAAATATTTAATTTCCTTATATGATAATTAATTAATTATTTTGATTATTTTGGTAATCATCTTAAAAGAAATCTTGAATAAATCAAATATAGATAATTAGGATATTAATTGTTAATTGGAATTATTTGTTATTTGATCCTCCATGTTTTAAATGTTTAAAACTTGCCCTCAAGTTTTGAAATTTATATTTGTGATTAAAAGTTTTAATTTAGACAACTTAAATTTCAAAACCCTAGTTTTTAAAAGGTTTAAAATACAACCCTATACTAATATGATATTACTAGTATAATATATATATGTATAACTAAATGCTAGTCTTACCGTTAGTAGGCCTCATTCACGAAGCCGATCTATAAGGTGGGTATAAGGTTGCGGCCTATAAAATGGCGCTTAATGGGTGTACACTCACACCCACCGCTTGCTTGATTGGTGGAGGGTCGTTAGCCGAACGGGTAGGATAGGGCAACCTCATTCTCTCATTAAAAGTATAATAAGAAATACAAAGTAACTACACATATTTTAAAATTTCCCAATCCTAGTTACTTTAGGAAAAGTGAATTGATGCAATCCCATGAAATTACACTTTGCACCTTGCTAAGATGTTAGTGGAGCGTGTGTGGTTTACCGGCACACTAATTGGTTCTAAGCGAAGGTGGCAAAGGGTGATTCATTGTTTATCATAGTTTGATGGAGCATGTGTGGTTTACCGGCACATCGAATAGGTGATCGTTACAATGAAGGCACCATGTGAATTTGCATGGTAATTCACACCCGCTTTGTGATCCTCGGCATCCCAGTCACAAACAAGAGGGGCATATCGAGATTTAAACATGCCATTGAATAGTTTCAATGAATCTCATCCGAACCTAGGAATTCTCAAAAACACTTAGGACTAATAGTTTAGGTTTTTGTGATGGAGAATTAGTGAATCGTCATTCACTTACCTTCCATTTATTTGCATGTTAGATTACGGAATCCCTTTTCTAATATGTAAATGTTATTGTTGGATCCTAGCCCTAATTTTTCTTATTGGGTGATAATTAGGGATTCTTCTTCTAATCTATCTTTGTCCTTTTCTAATTGTAGATGTTAAACGCTAACAACGCTGCTGCTAGTTCTTTCACGTTGATGAGCCTTTGCCAAAAGGTCACCTTCGATGGAACGAACTTTAGCGAATGGATAAGATACATTCGCACCATTGCTCGCTATGAGGACAAGGAGTATGTCCTGAATGACAAGCTCGAGAAAATCAACGGCGAAATCGCTACTCCAGCCGAAATCACCGCCTTTGAAACTCATGAGCGAGATGCAACGAAGGTACATTGCATCATGATCGCCACCATGAACTCCGAATTCCAAAAGTCCTACGAGGACATGTACCCGTACGAGATGCACCAAGACTTATTGGAGAGGTACCACCAAAACGCGAGACAAGAGCGGTATGAGATTTTCACCAACATGATTTCCGCGAAGATGGGTCATGGAGAATCTCTTACCGTGCACCTGCAAAAGATGCAAAGGTATGTCGACCGCCTTCGCAAGTTAAATGTTGACTTCGGTGAGGACTTGGCGATCGATATGGTGCTTCACTCTTTGCCTCCGATGTACAACCAATTTAGGATGACCTACCACATGAACAAAGAAGAGGTCACCCTAAGCAAACTCCAAGGTCTCTTGAGGGTCGCTGAGAGCAACTTCAAGGACAAGTCTGTTGCACCCACTCCCAATCCGTCCGCTGCTCCTGTCTTGGCTATTGGTCAAGGGAAGGGAAAGAAGAGGAAAGCTTCATCGAAGAACTATCGCAAGGTGAAAGCCCGAGATGGTGCCTCTTCTAGTGGGACCAAAGTTGATCCCGCTAAGCCCTGCTCTAACCCGAAGGAGGCAGAGTGCCACCACTGCCACAAGATAGGACATTGGAAGAGAAGCTGCCCAGATTACCTGCAAGCAATCAAAGAGGGAAAGATCAAGCCATCATTCGCAGGTATATACACAATTAAATCTAACGATTCTAATCATGCTATTTCTTGGGTTCTTGATACCGGTTGTGGTTACCACATTTGTTCTAATGTGCAGGGACTAAGAAGAAGTAGGGATGTGGAGCAAGGAAGAATCAATCTAATCATGGGGAACAGAAGATCGTCGCCTGTGACCAAGATTGGAGTGTATTCTTGAGTGCTTAGGAATAATTTGTGTTTAGATTTGAACAATTGTTGCTATTTGCCAGAAATGGCTAGAAACATCATTTCATTTCATGGTTTATATAGACAAGGATTTATATTTTCTTTTAATAATGAGAATGGTTCTATTTTAGCTTATCTAAATGGTGTCTTTTACTTTGAAGCTATACCATGTAATGGAATATATGAAACCGTTATGATTGTTGATAACTTAGGAAATGATGTTTTAAATATTGATTCTTCCACTAGTATGGATAAAGCATCCTTGTGGCATTGTCGTCTTGGACATGTCAACAAGAAACGCATAGCCCAACTCCAAAAGGATGGAGTGTTGGAGTCATTCGACCTTAGGGAAGATGACACATGCGAGTCTTGTTTGCTTGGAAAGATGACTAAGTCACCCTTCACAAGTACATGTGAAAGGGGCGAGGGTCTATTGGACCTAATACATACCGATGCATGTGGACCATTTAGATCAACCACGAAGGATGGGAACCGCTTCTATGTGACTTTTACCGATGACTATAGTAGATATCGGTATATCTACTTAATCAAGCAAAAGTCAGACACCTTTGAAAAGTTCAAAGAGTTCAAGAATGAAGTGGAGAATCAATTGGGCAGGAAAATCAAGATGCTTCGATCCGATCGAGGAGGAGAGTACCTAAGTCTTGAATTCCACGATTATTTCAAGGAGTGTGGAATAGTTTCACAATTGACGCCTCCTAGGACACCGCAGTTGAATGGTGTGGCAGAAAGGCGTAATCGAACCTTATTGGATATGGTTCGCTCTATGATGAGTCGTGCTTCACTACCAATCTCTTTTTGGGGGTATGCCTTAGAGACTGCCGCCCATATCCTTAACCGAGTCCCTACTAAGAAGGTTGCCAAAACACCTCACGAGATATGGACAGGGAAAACTCCCTCGTTGGCACATATCAAGGTTTGGGGTTGCGAGGCTTTCGTAAGACGAGATACTCACGACAAGCTCGAACCTCGAAGTGAGCGATGTATTGTCATCGGCTACCCGCAGACATCCTTTGGATATCTCTTCTATAGACCGAAGGACAATGTTGTCTTCGTTGCAAGGAGAGGAGTTTTCCGGGAGCGAGAACTCATGAGCCAAGGAGACAGTGGGAGGCAAATCGAACTTGAAGAGATTCAAGAGTCTATAGATGAAGGAACCTCTACCGCTGGCACTCAACCCGAGGAGGAAACTCCGGTTGAACCGATTGACGAATCCTTACCTCTTAGACGTTCCGACAGAGTTAGAGTTCATCCCCAGTTTTATGGCCTTCATATTACGACCGAAGGGGACGCGTATATTAGTGATAGTACACTAATAAATCTTGATGAACCTAATAGCTATAAGGAAGCCATGGCAGGCCCGGAGTTTGCGAAATGGAAAGAGGCAATGGATAGCGAGATCCAATCCATGTATGATAACCAAGTTTGGAATTTGGTTGATTATGTGCCCGGACGTAAGACCGTTGGGTGCAAATGGATCTTCAAGAAGAAGACCGACGTGGATGGAAACGTGCACACATATAAAGCGCGATTGGTTGCGAAGGGCTTTACTCAAACTCCTGGAGTTGACTATGATGAGACCTTCTCACCAGTTGCGAAGATTAAATCTATTAGAGTGATGCTAGCTATTGCCGCATTTCATGATTATGAAATTTGGCAAATGGATGTCAAGACCGCTTTCCTTAACGGGAAATTGGCTGAGGATGTTTACATGACTCAGCCAGAGGGGTTTGTGGATCCAAAGCATCCGGATAGAGTGTGTAAGCTTGAGAACTCCATTTATGGACTTAAGCAAGCGTCTCGCAGATGGAATCTTTGCTTCAATGAGAAAGTCAAAGAGTTTGGATTTGTACGAAGCGAAGATGAATCTTGTGTATATGTCAAAGCCAGTGGGAGGTTAAGTCCTGGCTCGGGAAGTGCTTCACTATGAAGGACCTCGGGGAGGCTTCTTATATTTTGGGAATAAGGATAGTAAGAGAAAGAAGTAAGAGACTAATTGGACTTAGTCAGAACACTTACTTAGAGAAGGTACTAAAACGTTTTAGTATGGAAAATTCGAAGAAAGGAGAATTACCGATACAAAGTAATGCCAAGTTGAGTAAGACTCAAAGTCCGAGTACCGAAGCTGAGATAGCAGAAATGAGCCGAGTACCATACGCTTCCGCAGTTGGCTCAATCATGTACGCTATGACTTGTACTCGCCCTGATGTAGCCTTCGCTTTGAGCATGGTTAGCAGATATCAAGGGAATCCCGGCAAAGCACATTGGATTGCGGTGAAAAAACATCCTTAAGTACCTTCGGAGGACGAAGGAATGGTTCTTAGTCCTCGGAGGGAGTGATGACTTCAAGGTGCGAGGGTATAGTGACGCCAGCTTTCAGACCGACAGGGACAACTACCGTTCGCAGTCGGGCTGGGTCTTTACCCTAAATGGAGGAGCAGTGACATGGAAGAGTTCCAAGCAGGAGACCGTAGCTGATTCAACGTGCGAATCAGAGTACATTGCAGCGAGCGAAGCGTCGAAGGAGGCAATATGGCTAAAGAACTTCATCGGTGATCTTGGAGTTGTACCTGCCATAAAGGAGCCCATGGAGATTTTCTGTGATAACGAAGGAGCGGTTGCCTTAACCAAGGAACCGAGGGATTATGGTAGATCAAGACATATCGACAGAAAATATCACTTCATTAGACATCGTGTAGAAGAAGGACAACTCGTAGTGAAGAGGATATCATCAGAAGATAACCCAGCAGATCCGCTTACGAATGGACTGAGTAGGGTTAGGCACTTGCAGCATGCTAGGAGCATTGGGCTGAAGGATGATATTAGCATAGATTAGATAGTATTAGAAACGTGTAATAGATAAATGTAATTGACATTTGATGATTAAATAAAGGAGTTTTATTTATGAGTAATGTTACTATCTTATGTTAATTGTTTAGCTATTGTTTCACTTTGCATGTTTTGACTTCCAGAATAATTGAAATTATTAAGAATAATGGAATTGTTCAAATTGTCCACAATCGTTCATATGTTGGAAGTAGATATGAATGGAGATTGTCATGAATTGGTTTGTAGAATGTCTAAATGGTGTTAGACATAGCAAAGGGTTGCTGCAACATTCATAAGTGCTTATGAACTAGTTTTGAGCATTGGAACAAACCCGCGCTTGCTGGAATCACCTTATGGAATATGATAAAAAAGGGTGATCACAAGACGATAATATCATATAGTCTTAAAACCTAGATATATGGTTTGTTATTTGTTAATTGATTGTCCATTGATAATGCGAAAACGCATCAGTAACTCGGTGTTATAAAACGCATTGTTGTGCATAGTTGGTTAATGAATAAGTAAATGCATATAAGTCGAAGTTTATCTGTAACTTTTATCTAAGAAGGTAAAAGCGATATCTCGGCCGCTCGATGATTTGATTTGACTTATGTGTCGGGCCCGGTCAGAACTGAATTGATGTGTTCGATTAAGTTCTATGTCGAATAAATCAGAGATCGAGAAACCTAAATGCTTGACTAACCATTCCATAGGATTGTCAGCATGATATCTAACAGAGGACTGTACGATCCCTTATCTAAAGGACAAGATTGATTAGATCAGAGTTGACAGCGTCTTTGAGAGCTACGATTGCAAACCGAATTGTACTTGTATAGTTACTAGACTTATCCAAGTGGGAGACTGTTGGAATAGTGTCTAAGGCTGCAACTATATTAGGCAAGTATTTGATCCGGTTGTGCATGGTCCTTTTGGGTTGCCTTCACCATAGCAACTTGATAAGATGATTTATTAGAAGAGAGTAAATATTATTAATATATTATGAGAATAATATAATGAATAATATAATATATTGTTATTTGATTAATATAAGTCATAGAATTAATTAATTTGGTGACTTAAAGAGATTAATTAAATAAAGGGGTATAAACTGTCAATTGTTTGATAGTTAAGCTTTAGACTGTAAATCCATTGGGGTATGCTTCGGACGAATTCTAAGAGTGTTAGGATAGCCAAAATCTTCCAAAGGCTTATCTATGGAATGGATTTGGAGAGCCTTAAGAGAAGATTATCCAATTAGGGTTTAGGTTGTAACCCTTAAGGAGTCTACAAGTATAAATAGACCCCATGGCATAGGGAATTCGACACTTGAACTAAAATAAGGAACCTCTGGTCGAATTCCTTCCCTCTCCTCTCTCCTAAATCATTCTTCTTGCTTTGGTGTTTGTAAGCCATTAGAGGAGTGACATTTGTGACTCTAGAAGCTCCAAGACCTCAAGATCAACAAGGAACTCAAAGGTATGATTCTAGATCTATTTCAATGTTGTTATTTAACCTAATTAGTCATTAGAATACTTGGATTCAAAGCATGTTTATTAGAAAGCCTAGATCCGAGCATTAGGGTTTTGCATGCGCACATAGGAAAGTTCTTATGGCTAAAACCCATCACTAATACCCATTTCAATTTTCAGAGTTATGTGTTCTACGGCCAGACGTTCCCGGGTTTCAAGTCGTTCTACCCTTTCAACAAGAGACTGCGAGTTAGGGATCTCTGTATTCTGAGATTGGTTGGTGGAGACTACATCCAAAATTTGGTCGACTTCGGATTGGAGAGAGAAATATTCTTTTCTTGTAACATCCAGCTTCTTCTTCTTCTTCTTCTTAGCCTTGGGTTTTGAAGTGGAGTGTTGGGATCCACTTGATTCCTTTTCGTCAAAAATCATTAAAAATTCATCTGATTTGGGGGGATGCTGAACGTCTTGAAGATCAAAATCATCAAGTCCAAACATTGGATCTGAATTGATCTCAATTGCGGTTCCATCATCATTAGAATCATGATTTTCAACAGTTGAGGGAGGCTTTGATGGACCAGCACCACCTTGAAAAATTTAAGCCTGTTCAAATGTAGATTCCATTTTCAATGCCCATTCTTGAATCTATAGGATGTAATGAACTGTCTTGGCATTGCTAAATGAATCTACCCAATACTTGGAAACTGTTTGAAGATCTCTTTCCTTTTGTTGTTGCTATTGAACTTGTTGTTTCCTTGCCTTGAATTCCCTTTGAAAAGCTTCATACTTTCTGATTCCGGACTCAGTAGTTAGTCGATCCCGTGTCCAAGAATCATCTAATCGATATCCACTAAGTCCTTGGTTTCACAGCGAGGTGTCCTTCGGGTTCGTGGTTCCATGCACTGTTGTGGTCCCTACACCTACACCACTTGAGAGTAAGGGTGGTGGAATAGGATCTACTGAGCTTCCTCGATGTCCTTGACCTGTAGTCAAGTCTGGCATCGACTTAGTTCTGGCTAAGGCGGAAGAATTACCTTGCAGTGCAATTGGTGTTTCAAGTGTTTTAAATAGGATCCGGGTAAGGTACCGGGTAAAGTGGGTCTAGAACCGGAAAACCCAGAAATATCAAAGTGGGTCGAATGGAACCGGGTAAAGTGGGTCTAAACCGAAAAACCCGGTGAACTGGGTAAAGTAGGTCGAATGCATGTTTTAAAATTTCACAAAATACAAAAATAAAACTGAGAAAAAAATAAAGAAAATTCGCAGCTTTGATATCCCAACTTTGGGAGACTATAAATCAGTGAATATGAAACAAAAAATGACGAAATTATACTCTAAAATCATGTACAAACTCAATACTACACTTTAGAAAAAACCGCATGCTATTCCGACTTCAAGCGAATTAGATATGCATGTTTTAAATCTATCACAAATTACAAAGAAAGCTGAAAAACATAAAATTTTTAGCTTTGATATCTCGACTTTGAGAGACTATAAGTCAATGAATAAACACCCAAAAATAACAAAATTATAGTCTAAAATCATGTACAAACTATAAACTACACTTTGGAAAAAACCTCATGCCAATCCGACTTCAAACGAATTAGATATACATGTTTTAAAACTATCACATAATATGAAAAAAGCTGAAAAACATAAAATTTCCAGCTTTGATATCCAGACTTTGAGAGACTATAAGTCAATGAATATAAACCCAAAAATGACAAAATTATAGTCTAAAATCATGTACAAACTATAAACTATACTATGGAAAAAACCTCATGTCAATCCGACTTTAAACGAATGAGATATTCATGTTTTAAAACTATCACAAAATACAAAAAAAAAAGTTGAAAAGCATAAAATTTCCAGCTTTGATATCCCGAATTTGAGAGACTATAAGTTAATGAATATAATCCAAAAAATGACAAAATTATAGTCTAAAATCATGTTAAAATTATAAACTATACTATGGAAAAACCTCATGCCAATCCGACTTCAAACGAATGAGATATGCATATTTTAAACTTTTCATAGAAACCGGTTCCGGCCCCTAAAACCAGTTCCGGTTCTTAAGCCCGGTTTACCCGGACCAGAAGGACCTGAAACCCGGATTATCCGGAACCCGGATAGAGCCATTCTTTAAACCCGGGACCCGGACCGGTTTTACATATTCCGGTTCTAACGGTTCCGATTTCGGTCCGATTCTGGTTCCGGTTCGGTTTTCCGGTTCTAAATCTCATCCCTAGATACACTTACTGTATCTTAGTGGTGGGATGGGGTTTGAGAGTTGAGCCTGTGGTATCTCAAACGACTACCAAAGTCTGCTTAGAGACTTCGATATGAGTCGGGACACGCATTTAGCTATAACTAGGGGTGAGCTTCAGTTTCATTCTTCTAAACACATCACCTAAGTCCGAGGACTCATGATGGGAATCGTTGACAATATTAACTGGGATTTCTTGAATTTTGGAGGGGGAGGTAAGAGCTTCATCAGATGATTCTACAGTTCTAGATTTGCATTTTTTTGAGGGATTTCCATCCTGTTTGACTGTGTTACGGGGTGCTTTCTTTGAAGTTACAGTTTTCTTGATGTATTTAGGTTTGGGTAGGCTAGTCTGGTCTGTAGTAGGACAGATTTAAGTTGCAGTAGGAACTGCAGTAGTGGGAGGATTCTAGGTTTCGGTAAGGGATGCGGTATCCTGACCTGGTCTGGGCGGGGAAGAGTGGTATGGGTCAATACCACTCGTAGCCATAATGTGGCCAGTTACTGCGGTGTTTGTGAGTCCAATGGACTCCAAAATATACATGGGTAATCTCCTAAGGGGTCCAAAAAGAGATTTATATTTGCAAGTTGTGTATCTTTTCAAGTTGCGGGTAACATAGAGAGTAGTGTCATCACCCATGTTGAGCCTTTCATCCTTGTGAAGATCTGAAATACATAAAGACCATAATCGAGCAAACATGAGCTCGATTGCATCTTCTCTAAGTGCCTCCTTTGGAATGTACTGCAAGAAGTCATCACACGGTATTTGTCCGTAATTGACCGCGTTTCTGGTGAAGATGCTCCCTACTACTTCGAGAAGTTTGATTCCCATGTTGTCTGTTCTGTAGGTTCTGCCGGAAAGACTCCTGAAGACGAAGTGGCACACGAACTACCACACCGCAGAAGTTGATTCTTTTTGAATTCGCTGATACCTCTTATTTTCATCTGGTAACCCATCTGCAACAACGTTGAAATGAAATCATTAGGGCTAGTAGAGTAGAATTTTGTTGAAGTAAGAACCCTAAGATTGATTGCTTCCAGAAACTTGGTCTTGGTCAGAACGACATGAGAATCATCAATTAAATTCAAATGCACTTCATGAAGGTTGTGACTTAGCCTGAAAAGCAGAGAAGGCACATTAGAACATAGTAGGTAAAGGAACAATGTCAGTGAATGAGTTGAATGCACCATAGAGTGGATGAGATGAGAGTAACTTGATCATCACACGAATCGCCTCATTATATGTTGGATGATCTTCAAACATAACCCTATAATTGATTGAGGCAATGGATGGAGACTGAGCTTTGATTGTTGTTTAAGAACCAATAAGTTTAGCAGGCCAGATGCCTTGGAGTGCTTCTTAGAGATACCTAATTTCACCATTTTGAAAAAGTTAAGAACTTGCAAAAAACTTTAAGCAAGAAGATGAAGAAGATGAAGTTCTTCGTAAGAGTTTAGAAAGCGTAAAGATTTCTTGGGAAAATTTGGGTTTTATATTGTAATTGTTTTATTTTCAGTTGTTAACGTTAAAAACCCTTGGGTTTTTACCATTATCAGATACAATTAAAATAAACCCAAAAGAAAAAGATATGGCTGAAAAATCGAAACATTTAATGTTTGTCTGACACATGATCACACACCGAGAGAACGTGTTGTGAGGGTTTTTATCCGTTGGAAAATTGGGTAGTTGAAATGGTTTTGACATCAAAATGGATGTGAGCTGTGAACGATTGAGAAAAGTGATTTCTTTATAGACTGTATTTTTATGGAAAAACGATTTATTTGAATTATAGCCTAAAATAGGTCTGACTAAAGAAAGAGAATTTGAGAGGAACTGAAATGTTGTATGCTACAAAATGAATGTTGTAAAGAATGTTTTTATTTATTGAAGAACATTAAATAGCACACAAAAGTCTCAATTTTTTATTTAAGGAGTTGATGAATCATTTATTGCAACTACGGTTTAGGTAAGATGACTGTGGTGTCATATGTTGAGATTGTGGATGGATTCAGATGACTACAGTAGCTTGAACTGGAGGAACACTTTACAGGAAGTTAGAAATAAAAGAAATAAAAGGCCCAAAGAATATATAGAGACTATATATGATTGCGGTATACTGGGTACACTGAAAGGATATATAATGAATATATAATTCTTGAGCCGTAGTGAGGCAAATGCTTCAAGATTTTTACTTTCAAAAAAAAGAAGCAATTCCTTCACACTCGAAGACCAGATGTGGTCTGCGATACTTAGTAATTCAAAAGAATTGTGGGTCTAGATCCATCATTCCTAGCATTTCTAGAAATATATTTACTTTTGTAGCATCAAGTGCCTTGGTAAAAAAAATCTACTATTTCCTCATGAGTGGGAACAAAAAATAGTTGGATGTTATCTTTGAGGATGTAATCCTTGATGAAGTGGTACCATAATTGATTATGTTTCGTCTTCGAATGGTGAATAGGATTATGAGGAATCGTTATAGCACTCTCTGAGTCACAATAAATTGGTACCCGCAACATTCTGTATCCATAATCCATGAGTTGAGTCTTCATCCATAGAACTTGAGAACAACAACTGGCTGCGGCCACATACTTAGCTTCTGCGGTAGACAATGAGACACAATTTTGCTTCCTTAAAGACCAGCTGACTAGTCTTCCTCCTAGGAATTGGCATCCACCTGAAGTGCTTTTTCGATCTAATTCACACCCAACATGATCTGCATCCGTGAACACTTAGAGGCTGAAGTTATTTCCTGCGGGGTACCAGAGGCCCAACGCTTTACTTCCATTTAAGTATCTGAGAATTTTCTTGACTGCGGTCAAGTGAGATACTTTGGGATCCGCTTGGTACCTAACACATAAGACTGTTGCAAAGACAATATCCAGTCTGATTGTGGTGAGGTATATCAATGACCCAATCATTCCACGATGAGTTTTGTGGTCAACCGATTCTCCGGTAGGATCAGATGAAATTAGGGATAGCAAAAAAGATGGAACCCGATGAGGAAACCCAAAACCCGATCATTTCGGGTCGGGTCACGGGTCGTTATCAGGTTTGGGGCAGGGAGTGGGTTATCCTCGCCCCGACCCTCCCCATCCCGATTATATATATATATATATATATATATATATATATATATATATATATATATATATATATATATATATATATATATATACACACACACACACATATATATATATATATATATATATATATATATATATATATATATATATATATAATATGTTTCAGACCTTTTGATGTTAGTTGCACGCGTTCAAAGATAAAATACTTATCGTGGACAATATTTTTAGTTATTAACAATCTGGTGTGAATGATCGTTTTTTTTTATGTTTTGATGTCTTACACTAAACTTAAATCAAATAATTTTTAATATAACATCCAATTTATTTTATTAAATTTATGCATGATATTTTTAATTTAAAGGAGATGCTACAACAAATATTTTTTTATAAGATATCTGGGTACTCTAAAACGGAATAAAGATTTCGTTATGAATTGTTGTAAAATCGATGAGATAACCCGAAACCCAATGGGGCGCCCTGATAAGATACCCGAAAGATATCGAGGCGGTTTGGGAAACCATGCCCCACCCCGAACCCACCCCGTTGCCATTCCTAGATGAAATCTTGTATCCGAAGGCCATCTGGACCTTTCCTGAGGAACAATTTGATGGGTTTTGAGCAAAACAACAATCCTATGGTGCACATGCAAAACCCTATAGCTTTGGATCTAGGTATCTCTATTGTACATGCAAATTTATCCAAAGCTTACAAACCCTAGATCTAGCATACAAAATGTGAAATTAACAACTAAAACAAGTTTAGATGATTATCTTTCATAAGTAGCAAGAATATTCAACTTCAAGAGCTTAGTATCAAAATTGTAATACCTCTAATGGCTTACACACACCAAGGCAAGAAGATGATCTTTGAAGAGTGGAATGGAGGAAAAAAATCGGCTCTAAGGACTCCATGGCTCTTCTGGTCGCCGATTTTGGATGCCCTAGGGGTCCTTAAATAGCTGAGCTGCTAGCGTTTCAGTCAAAACCCTTATTTGATGACTTAGGCCTTAAGCGGTCCAATGGAACATTTTGGAATAAGGCCATGGACGAAATCATAGTGGGCTTCCACTCTAATTTCGTCCATCCCTTAATCCACAAGATCCATAACCCAAATCCAATTATCTTATAATTGGCAATACCAATCCCCTTTGTTTAACTAATCTCTTTTAGCCACAAAATTAACTCTTAATTAATTCTTGACCAATATTAATTAAACAATATGATTTCTATTTTAATATATTATTCTTATAATATATTAATAAACCATAATATCCTCTCTCTCCATAAATCATCCAGTCAAATTTCTTTGGTGAAGGAACCTAAAAGGACCATGCTACAACCGAGTCAAGTACATACCAAATATAGTTATGGACTTAGAAACTAATCCAATAGTATCCCATTTGGATAAGTCTAATAACTATAAATGCAAGTAAGAATTTAGGATCCGATTAGCAATCGTAGCTCTCAAAAGCTGCCCATCGAACTCTGAATCGTTCCTTAGATAAGGGATCATGTAGTCATTTGTTCCCAAGATATCGTGTGGACAATTACATAGAACATACTCATACTTATTGTCCAGCAGTTTGTTTCTTGATCTCTGATTCGTCTGACATAGAACTTAATTGAACACATCAATTCAGTCCAGACCGGGACCGACAAATAAGTTAAACCAAATCATCGAGGGGCCCAGATATCGCTTTTACCCTCTTAGGAAAAATGGAACAGATAAACTTCGACTTATATGCATTGACTATTCACTCATCAAATCATGCACAACAATGTGTTTTATAACATCAAGTTACTGATGCGTTTACGCATATCAATGCACAACCAACTTGCAAACAATAAACCATATATCTAGGTTTAAATACTATATGATAGTATCGTCTTGCGATCACTCGTGATAAATTCCATGAAGTGGTGCTAGCAAGTGTGGGTTTAATCCAATGCTAAAATCTTATTTCATAAGAACTCATGAATGTTTCAGCAAACTTTTGCTATGTCTAATACACTTTAGCCAATCTACAAACCAATTCATGATAGTCTTCTTTCATACCTACTTCCATAGTACGAGCGCCTGTGGACTGTTCGAATAATCTTATTATTCAGGAAGTCAAAACATGAAAAGTGAAACAATAGGTAAATAATTAACACAAGATAGTAACTTTACTCATAAATAATACTCCTTTGTTTAATCATAAAATGTTAATTACAATTTATCTATTACGCGTTTCGAATCTATCTAATCTAAACTAATATTGTCCTTCACCCCAATGCTACTAGCGTGCTACAAGTGCTTAAACCTACTCAGTCCCTTCGTAAGGGGATCTACTGGGTTATCCTCTTACGATACCCTCTTCACTACGAGGAGTCCCTGTTCTGCCCAATGTCTAATAAAGTGATATTTCCTGTTGATATGTCGGGATCTGCCATGATCCCTCGGTTATTTGGTCAAGGCAACCGCTCCTTCATTATCGCAGAAAATCTTTGTAGGCTCCTTTATGGCTGGCATAACTCTAGGGTCTACGATGAAGTTCTTCAACCATATCGCCTCCTTTGACGCTCTGCTCACTGCTATGTACTCTGATTCGCACGTTGAATCAGCTACGATCTCCTGTTTGGAACTTTTCCATGTCACTGGTCCTCCATTCAGGGTAAAGACCCAGCCAGAATGAGAGCGGTAGTTGTCTCATTTGGTCTGAAAACTGGCGTCATTATTGTTGGAATAGTGTCTAAGGCTACAACTATATTAGGTAAGTTTTTGATCCGGTTGTGCATGGTCCTTTTGGGTTGCCTTCACCATAGCAACTTGATAAGGATGATTTATTAAGAGAGAGTAAATATTATTAGTATATTATGAGAATTATATAAAGAATAATATATTGTTATTTGATTAATATAAGTCATAGAATTAATTGGAATTAATTTGGTGACTTAAAGAGATTAATTAAATAAAGGGGGTATAAACTATCAATTGTTTGATAGTTAAGCTTTAGACTATAAATCCTTATAGATATATAGTGGACAGATTCTAGAAGCTAGGATAGCTCCAAAATCGTCCAATGACTTATCTATGGAAAGGATTTGGATAGCCTTAAGAGAAGATTATCCAATTAGGGTTTAGGTTGTAACCCTTAAGGAGTCTACAAGTATAAATAGACCCCATGGGCAAGGGAAATCGGCACTTCATCTAAAGCATAGAAACCCTGGCCGATTTCCTCCCCTCTCCTCTCTCCTAAGTCATCTTTCTTGCTATTGGTGTTTGTAAGCCATTAGAGGAGTGACAATTGTGACTCTAGAAGCTCCAAGACTACAAGATCAACAAGGAATTCAAAGGTATGGTTCTAGATCTGTTTCAATGTTGTTATTTAACCTAATTAGCCATTAGAAGTCTTGGATTCAAAGCATGTTTAATTAGAAAGCCTAGATCCAAGCATTAGGGTTTTGCATGCGCACATAGGAAAGTTCTTATGGCTAAAACCCATCAGTGGAAACTTACCTTAACCATATTAGATCAACCCTAATCCGATTTTTTGATATATATGTCTATTATCTTGATCTAATTAAAGATATTTATCAACTAATAAAATATTTAATTTCCTTATATGATAATTAATTAATTATTTTGATTATTTTGGTAATTATCATGCAAGAAATCTTGAATAAATCAAATATAGATAATTAGGAAATTAATTGTTAATTGGAATTATTTGTTTTTTTTTATCCTCCATGTTTTAAATGTTTAAAACTTGTCCTCAAGTTTTGAAATTTACATTTTGTGATTAAAAGTTTTAATTTAGAAAATTTAAATTTCAAAACCGTAGATTTTAAAATGTTTAAAATACAACCCTATACTAATATGATATTACCAGAATAATATATATATATATATATATATATATATATATGTATAACTAAATGCTAGTCTTACCGTTAGTAGGCCTGATTCATGAAGCCGATCTATAAGGTGGGTATAAGGTTGCGACCTATAAAATGGCGCTTAATGGGTGTACACTCACACCCACCGCTTGCTTGATCGGTGGAGGGTCGTTAGCCGAACGGGTAGGATAGGGCAACCTCATCCTCTCATTAAAAGTATAATAAGTAATACAAAGTAACTACATTTTTTTAAAAATTTCCCAATCTTAGTTACTTTAGGAAAAGTGAATTGATGCAATCCCATGAAATTACACTTTGCACCCTTGCTAAGAAGTTAGTGGAGCGTGTGTGGTTTACCGGCACACTAATTGGTTCTAAGCAAAGATGGCAAAGGGTGATTCATTGTTTATCATAGTTCGATGGAGCGTGTGTGGTTTACCGGCACATCGAATAGGTGATCGTTACAATGAAGGCACCATGTGAATTTGCATGGTAATTCACACCCGCTTTGTGATCCTCGGTATCCCAGTCACAAACTAGAGGGGCATATCGAGATTTAAACATGCCATTGAATAGTTTCAATGAATCTCATCCGAACCTAGGAATTCTCAATACACTTAGGACTAATAGTTTAGGTTTTTGTGATGGAGAATTAGTGAATCGTCATTCACTTACCTTCAATTTATTTGCATGTTAGATTACGGCATCCCTTTTCTACTATGTAAATGTTATTGTTGGATCCTAGCCCTAATTTTCTTATTGGGTGATAATTAGGGATTGTTATTCTAATCTATCTTTGTCCTTTCTATTTGTAGATGTCGAACGCTAATAACGTTGCTGCTAGTTCTTTCACGTTGATGAGCCTTTGCCAAATGGTCACCTTCGATGGAACGAACTTTAGCGAATGGACAAGATACATTCGCACCATTGCTCGCTATGAGGATAAGGAGTATGTCCTCGATGAGAAGCTCGAGAAAATCAACGCCGAAATCGCTACTCCAGCCAAAATCACCGCCTTTGAAACTCATGAGCGAGATGCAACGAAGGTACATTGCATCATGATCGCCACCATGAACTCTGAATTCCAAAAGTCCTACGAGGACATGTACCCGTACGAGATGCACCAAGACTTATTGGAGAGGTACCACCAAAACGCGAGACAAGAGCGGTATGAGATTTTCACCAACATGATTTCCGCGAAGATGGGTCATGGAGAATCTCTTACCGTGCACCTGCAAAAGATGCAAAGGTATGTCGACCGCCTTCACAAGTTAAATGTTGACTTTGGGGAAGACTTGGCTATCGACATGGTGCTTCACTCTTTGCCTCCGATGTACAACCAATTTAGGATGACCTACCACATGAACAAAGAAGAGGTCACCCTAAGCAAACTCCAAGGTCTCTTGAGGGTTGCTGAGAGCAACTTCAAAGACAAGTCTGTTACACCAACTCCCAATCCGCCTACTGCTCTTGTCTTGGCTATTGGTCAAGGGAAGGGAAAGAAGAGGAAAGCTTCATCGAAGAACTATCGCAAGGTTAAAGCCCGAGATCGTGCCTCTTCTAGTGGGACCAAAGTTGATCCCACTAAGCCCTGTCCTAACCCAAAGGAGGCAGAGTGCCACCACTGCCACAAGATAGGACATTGGAAGAGAAGCTGCCCAGAGTACCTGCAAGCAATCAAAGAAGGAAAGATCAAGCCGTCTTTCACAGGTATATACACAATTAAATCTAACGATTCTAATCATGCTATTTCTTGGGTTCTTGATACCGGTTGTGGTTACCACATTTGTTCTAATGTGCAGGGACTAAGAAGAAGTAGGGATGTGGAGCAAGGAAGAATCAATCTAATCATGGGGAACAGAAGATCGTCGCCTGTGACCAAGATTGGAGTGTATTCTTGAGTGCTTAGGAATAATTTGTGTTTAGATTTGAACAATTGTTGCTATTTGCCAGAAATGGCTAGAAACATCATTTCATTTCATGGTTTATATAGACATGGATTTAGATTTTCTTTTAATAATGAGAATGGTTCTATTTTGGCTTATCTAAATGGTGTCTTTTACTTTGAAGCTATACCATGTAATGGAATATATGAAACTGTTATGATTGTTGATAACTTAGGAAATGATGTTTTGAATATAGATTCTTCCACTAGTATGGATAAAGCATCCTTGTGGCATTTTCGTCTTGGACATGTCAACAAGAAACGCATAGCCCAACTCCAAAAGGATGGAGTGTTGGAGGCATTCGACCTTAGGGAGGATGACACATGCGAGTCTTGTTTACTTGGAAAGATGACTAAGTCACCCTTCACGAGTACATGTGAAAGGGGTGAGGGGCTAGTGGACCTAATACATACCGATGTATGTGGACCGTTTAGATCAACCACGAAGGATGGGAACCGCTTCTACGTGACTTTTACCGATGATTATAGTAGATATGGGTATATCTATTTAATCAAGCAAAAGTCAGAAACCTTTGAAAAGTTCAAAGAGTTCAAGAATGAAGTGGAGAATCAATTGGGAAGGAAAATCAAGATGCTTCGATCCGATCGAGGAGGAGAGTACCTAAGTCTTGAATTCCACGATTATCTCAAGGAGTGTGGAATAGTTTCACAATTGACGCCTTCTAGGACACCGCAATTGAATGGTGTGGCAGAAAGGCGTAATCGAACCTTATTAGATATGGTTCACTCTATGATGAGTCGTGCTTCACTACCTATCTCTTTCTGGGGGTATGCCTTAGAGACTGCCGCCCATATCCTTAACCGAGTCCTTACCAAGAAGGTTGCCAAAACACCTCACGAGATGTGGACAGGGAAAGCTCCCTCGTTGGCACATATCAAGGTTTGGGGTTGCGAGGCTTTCGTAAGACGAGATACTCACGACAAGCTCGAACCTCGAAGTGAGCGATGTATTTTCATCGGCTACCCATAGACATCCTTTGGATATCTCTTCTATAGACCGAAGGGCAATGTTGTCTTCGTTGCGAGCAGAGGAGTTTTCCGAGAGCGAGAACTCATAGGCCAAGGAGACAGTGGGAGGCAAATCGAGCTTGAAGAGATTCAAGAGTTGATAGATGAAGGAACCTCCACCGCTGGCACTCAACCCGAGGAGGAAACTCCGGTTGAACCAATTGACGAGTCCTTACCTCTTAGACGTTCCGATAGAGTTAGAGTTCTACCCCAGTTTTATGGTTTTCATATTACTACCGAAGGGGACACGTATATTAGTGATAGTACACTAATAAATCTTGAAGAACCTAATAGCTATAAGGAAGCCATGGCAGGCCCGAAGTCTGCAAAGTGGAAAGAGGCAATGGATAGCGAGATCCAATCCATGTATGACAACCATGTTTGGAATTTGGTTGATTATGTGCCCGGACGTAAGACCGTTGGGTGCAAATGGATCTTCAAGAAGAAGACCGACGTGGATGGAAACGTACACACATATAAAGGGCGATTGGTTGCGAAGGGCTTTACTCAAACTCCCGGAGTTGACTATGATGAGACCTTCTCACCAGTTGCGAAGATAAAATCTATTAGAGTAATGCTAGCACTTGCCGCATTTCATGATTATGAGATTTGGCAAATGGATGTCAAGACCGCTTTCCTTAACGGAAAATTGGCTGAGGATGTTTACATGGCTCAGCCAGAGGGATTTGTGGATCCGAAGCATCCGAATAGAGTGTGTAAGCTTGAGAAGTCCATTTATGGACTTAAGCAAGCGTCTCGCAGATGGAATCTTTGCTTCGATGAGAAGGTCAAAGAGTTTGGATTTGTATGAAGCGAAGATGAGTCATGTGTATATGTCAAAGCCAGTGGGAGTATAGTAAGCTTCCTCGTTCTATATGTCGATGACATATTACTCATAGGAAACGACGTCCCGACTCTGAAGGAGGTTAAGTCCTGGCTCGGGAAGTGCTTCGCTATGAAGGACCTCGGAGAGGCTTCTTACATTTTGGGAATAAGGATAGTAAGAGAAAGAAGTAAGAAACTAATTGGACTTAGTCAGAATACTTACTTGGATAAAGTACTAAAACGTTTTAGTATGGAAAACTCGAAGAAGGGAGAATTACCGATACAAAGTAATGCCAAGTTGAGTAAGACTCAAAGTCCGAGTACCGAAGCTGAGATAGCAGAAATGAGCCGAGTACCATACGCTTCCGCAGTTGGCTCAATCATGTACGCTATGACTTGTACTCGCCCTGATGTAGCCTTCGCTTTGAGCATGGTTAGCAGATATCAAGGGAATCCCGGCAAAGCACATTGGATTGCGGTGAAAAAACATCCTTAAGTACCTTCGGAGGACGAAGGAATGGTTCTTAGTCCTCGGAGGGAGTGATGACATGAAGGTGCGAGGGTATAGTGACACAGCTTTCAGACCGACAGGGACAACTACCGTTCGCAGTCGGGCTGGGTCTTTACCCTAAATGGAGGAGCAGTGACATGGAAGAGTTCCAAGCAGGAGACCGTAGCTGATTCAACGTGCGAATTAGAGTACATTGCAGCGAGCGAAGCGTCGAAGGAGGCAATATGGCTAAAGAACTTCATCGGTGATCTTGGAGTTGTACCTGCCATAAAGGAGCCCATGGAGATTTTCTGTGATAACGAAGGAGCGGTTGCCTTAACCAAGGAACCGAGGGATCATGGTAGATCAAGACATATCGACAGAAAATATCACTTCATTAGACATCGTGTAGAAGAAGGACAACTCGTAGTGAAGAGGATATCATCAGAAGATAACCCAGCAGATCCGCTTACGAATGGACTGAGTAGGGTTAGGCATTTGCAGCATGCTAGGAGCATTGGGCTGAAGGATGATATTAGCATAGATTAGATAGTATTAGAAACGTGTAATAGATAAATGTAATTGACATTTGATGATTAAATAAAGGAGTTTTATTTATGAGTAATGTTATTATCTTATGTTAATTGTTTAGCTATTGTTTCACTTTGCATGTTTTGACTTCCAGAATAATTGAAATTATTAAGAATAATGGAATTGTTCAAATTGTCCACAATCGTTCATATGTTGGAAGTAGATATGAATGGAGATTGTCATGAATTGGTTTGTAGAATGTCTAAATGGTGTTAGACATAGCAAAGGGTTGCTGCAACATTCATAAGTGCTTATGAACTAGTTTTGAGCATTGGAACAAACCCGCGCTTGCTGGAATCACCTTATGGAATATGATAAAAAAGGGTGATCGCAAGACGATAATATCATATAGTCTTAAAACCTAGATATATGGTTTGTTATTTGTTAATTAATTGTACATTGATAATGCGAAAACGCATCAGTAACTCGGTGTTATAAAACACATTGTTGTGTATAGTTGGTTAATGAATAAGTAAATGCATATAAGTCGAAGTTTATCTGTAACTTTTATCTAAGGAGGTAAAAGCGATATCTCGGCCGCTCGGTGATTTGATTTGACTTATGTGTCGGGCCCGGTCAGAACTGAATTGATGTGTTCGATTAAGTTCTATGTCGAAAAAATCAGAGATCGAGAAACCTAAATGCTTGACTAACCATTCCATAGGATTGTCATCATGTTATCTAACAGAGGACTGTACGATCCCTTATCTAAAGGACAAGATTGATTAGATCAGAGTTTGACAGCGTCTTTGAGAGCTATGATTGCAAACCGAATTGTACTTGTGCATATAGTTACTAGACTTATCCAAGTGGGAGACTGTTGGAATAGTGTCTAAGGCTGCAACTATATTAGGTAAGTTTTTGATCCGGTTGTGCATGGTCCTTTTGGGTTGCCTTCACCATAGCAACTTGATAAGGATGATTTTTTAAGAGAGAGTAAATATTATTAGTATATTATGAGAATAATATAAAGAATAATATATTGTTATTTGATTAATATAATTCATAGAATTAATTGGAATTAATTTAGTGACTTAAAGAGATTAATTAAATAAAGGGGTATAAACTATCAATTGTTTGATAGTTAAGATTTAGACTGTAAATCCTTATAGATATATAGTGGACGGATTCTAGAAGCTAGGATACCTCCAAAATCGTTCAATGGCTTATCTATGGAAAGGATTTGGATAACCTTAAGAGAAGATTATCCAATTTGGGTTTAGGTTGTAACCCTTAAGGAGTCTACAAGTATAAATAGACCACATGGGCAAGGGAAATCGGCACTTCATCTAAACCATAGAAACCCTGGCCGATTTCCTCCCCTCTCTTCTCTCCTAAATCATCTTTTATTGCTATTGGTGTTTGTAAGCCATTAGAGGAGTGACAATTGTGACTCTAGAAGCTTCAAGACAACAAGGTCAACAAGGAACTCAAAGGTATGGTTCAAGATCTATTTCAATGTTGTTATTTAACCTAATTAGCCATTAGAACTCTTGGATTCAAAGCATGTTTAATTAGAAAGCCTAGATCCAAGCATTAGGGTTTTGCACACGCACATAGGAAAGTTCTTATGGCTAAAACCCATCAATTATACCTTCACACCCTTAAGTCATCACTCTCACCGAGGACTAGAAACCATTCTGTAACACCCCGAGATTCAGGTATATTTCTTTCGTCCTTGTTCTTTATTGATTGGACATGTTTAGTCCTTGAGTGGTAGGATTGAAGCAAGTGAGTACGCTAGGCGTACCAGAGGGGTATGCTACGCGTACTCATGCGCTTAATTTGGACGCGGAGTCGCCAAGGTACGCTGGGTGTACCTAGAGTTATGTCGGGCTTACCCGGCCCAGGTGCAAAAGCCCTAATCCACCTTGTGCACTATTTAAAGGGTGTTATGGCTCATTCCTTGGCCTCCATATCAGTGAGTGAAACCCTAAAAGAGAGCCCCATCGTCCTTAGTGTGTGAGAGTGTTGATTTGAGCTTCTTGGTGCTTTAGTGACTTGGTGAAGAAGAAGGAAGGGAGTTCTTGGAAGCTAAATCTTGAGGTGCCATTTTGGATCTGAGATCTACAGATAAAAGGGCTACACTTGGAGTTATAAAGTTTAAAACTTTCCTCTTCTTTTGGTTGTTGTTGTATGTGCCCTTTTTAGGGCTAAAAACCCCCAAATGTGGAGACTTTATGAGTGTAAAGTACTCCATGGTCCGAGATCTGTCCCCTTTCAGTGTTATTGGTGATTTAGAGCCATAAAATTTCCATCTTGGATGTTAGTTTGAAGTCATGCATGTGTATTTAGCCTTCTAGAGTTGAAGGTTGGATCATTGTGAGCGTTGGTGACTTGTTCAGCCATGCAAAGGCTTAAAGTCATCAACTTTATGGATTAAGGGGCTTAGAAGGGGTCAGATCTAAAATATGGACGTAGGTCTTAACTGTTTAAGACCTCAAGAGCTAAAGGGCTGAAGCAGGGGAGTACGCCGGGCGTAATCCCTAGTACGCGCTGCGTACTGGGTGGCGCTCCCCGATTCTAAGGTGCAGCCGGGTACGCTCAGCGTACACATCTGGTACGCGCAGAGTAACCCGGATAGTTGACTTTTGGTTGAATTTTAGGGTATGGTCTATTGTGGGGCCTTTGAGTTATGAGAGGGGTAAAATGGTCTTTTACCCTTCTGATAGTGTCATAAGAGAGCATAGTCTAGCCTTTGAGAGTTATATTAAATAGAGTGTTTATTTCATATGATTAGGAGGAGGCTAGGCCAGCGTTTACCGAGTCAGAGATTTACCGAGATACCCGAGGTGAGTCTTCTCACTATACTTTACCTAGTGTGGTAATAGAGTTATGTGACAGAGTACTATACAGCTATATGCCAGTGTGATTGCATGTTATTTATGTGTTGTGATTTATGGTGATATGTGATATGCATGATTCAAAGTTACTGAGTTGGGACTTTCGGGTCCCTAGAGTTAGGGCCAGAGGGCCCACAGAGAGTTGGGGCTAGAGGGCCCCACTGAGACACATTGACCAGAGGGTCAACAAAGTTACAGCCTCGAGTGGCTATTATGTGTTAGTGTGGTATTTTTGGGGAACTCACTAAGCTTATTCTTACAGTGTTCAGTGTTATGTGTTTTCAGGTACCAGTGATGACCGCGGGAAGGCGCCGACTTGATTCATACACACACACATGGGATTAGATGTATTTTGATCTTGGGAGACATTTTGAGAAACAAAAACATGATGTTATGATATTTATGAATGAATGGTTTTGTTAAAAATGTGTTTTTCAAATGTGGAAAATTGTTTTAAATTTTACGGTGTTACAAGTTGGTATCAGAGCCTAGGTTTGAGGGATTCGGGTGCACCTTTGGGTGTATCTAAACTCAAACCGAGGATTTGAGAAAAAATTTGATAATAAAACAAGTTTTCAAAAGAAGAACTTGCGAGACAAACAGAGCAGAGTCGTGTGTACGAACAGCCAAAGCCCGAACGGTGGTTTCCCAAAATACCATTATTATAAGTGTTATGAGATATGATGTGATATGTTATATGATGAGCTATGATATGCATGCTAGAGTAGACTAGGTATTCATATTAGGACTAGAGTGGCCTGATATGTGATGCCTGAGTCTAGGAGTCTTGCTGCTATGAATATTTTAGAGTGTTTAGGTAGCAGCAAGGAGACTGCGAGAGACCAGCTTGCAAGTATTATATGATTATAGAAAGTAGAGTGCTTGGGACTTGGGACTCTGGGAGGAGGACTCGGGGTGGATGATGATGCGGTGTGGACGGTAGTATTGGGCCCGTACTACTGAAGCCATCGGGTCAGTGGACAGTCCGAGTAAGAATGTTTGGAGTACCAAGGGACAATTAAGATGGAGTATTCGAGTGTGAGTATACTCGAGCGAGTCCCTGATATTATCCTTATGTTGTATTTTAGAGAGAGAGAGAGATCATGGTTGGGACTCGCCACACACCAGGGATCAGCGATACGAGGGATGAGGAGATCCGTAGGATCATCCAGGGGAAGGTGGTTGTGGCCATCAGGGAAGAGATACCAGAGATGTTCGGGTCTATCAAGACCACGCTAATAGACACATTTGATGAGAAGTGCGCTTCTCTTTCTGAGGTTGCTGTTAATGCGGCCACTGCAGCTATAGCTGCGGCGAGGCTGCAGGGTGGTGATGCGTTGCTGTTCCGAGAGTTCAGCAACACAAAACCACCAGAGTTTGACGAGACCCAGGACCCGATTGCGGCGATGAGATGGATTTCAGACATAGAGGGGTGTTTCTTCACTTGCTCGTCTCCTGAGCATTTTAGAGTCTGGTTCGCGCTGAACCAGCTTCGCTTAGGAGCGAAGGACTGGTGGAAGTTTGTGACAGCGCACTATACGCCTGCTGAGCTTGCAGCAGTGACCTGGGAGAGGTTCACTGCCATCTTCCGAGATGAGTATGTTCCCCAGGTAGAGAAGGAGCGTTTGGCACATGAGTTTTTGACCCTCAAGCAGGGACTGAGTCTGTTACGGTGATTACGAGGATGTTTAATGAGCGGGCGATGTTCTGCCCAGAGCACGTGTCCTCCGAGCAGGCACGTATGAGTCGGTACTTGAGCATTCTGAGGAGGGATATACATGAGTTCGTGGCGAACTCGACGTACCGGACATTTGCCGAGCTTCAGGCAAATGCCCGGAAGAGGGAGATAGAGCTGGAGACTCAGGCTAGGGAGGAGGCTGAGTCTCAGGGGAGGGACCGGCGACCGGTGCAGTCTCAGCCGGTAGCCAAGTGGGCCAAGCCCGCCGATTCGAGATCAGGGTGCCAGAGAGGCCGCACTTGTGGCAAGTGCGGCAAGAGCCATGACGGGGTGTGCAGAGCAAGGTCTTGCTACAAATGTGGTAAGGAGGGGCATATGGCCAAGGACTGCCCCAAGGGGTTTGCAGTATGTTTTCACTGCAACCAGACCGGACACCGGAAGGCAAAGTGTCCGCAGTTGCGGGGATCAGCACAGCGAGCATCTCAGGGATCTGCCCCTGCTGCCATCAGAGCTACCGAGAGTCGGCCAGTGAAGGCCGAGGCACCGAAGGCACGAGGGAGAGCCTTTCAGTTGACCGCGAAGGAGGTCCACGATGTCATGGCTGGTATGTATTCTTTCGTGTATTTATTTTGATGTTGAGATATTGAGCTTATATTATGTTATGCGTAGGTACTTTTCTTGTGAATTATGTACCTGCCTTAGTGTTATTTGACTCGGGTGCGAGTCGGTCTTTTGTATCTTTGGCTTTTAGTCAGCATATCAGTGTTAGTTGTGAGGCGTTGAGTCGACCTCTGAGAGTTTCCATAGCTGACGAGAGGGTGATATGTGCCACAGAGGTGATCCGAGGGTGCGTATTCGAGATTTTTGGTGTTGAGTTTCCGATTGATTTGGTTCCTATTGCAGTGGGTGATGTCTGTGTCATTGTAGGCATGGACTGGTTGAGCAGATTCGTAGCGGTTATCGACTGCGAGCGACAGCTAGTGACTATACGAGACCCTAGTGGGGGAGTTCTTACGGTGTACGGCGAGGGTACACGTTTTGGGTCAGCATTTTGTTCTGCCGCTAGAGTGAGGTAGTGTTTACAACAGGGCGGTAAGGGCTTTGTGGCGTATGTGATGGATACACGGGTTGATTCAGAGAGACCGAGGTCAGTTGAGGAGGTACCAGTGATGACCGCGGGAAGGCGCCGGCTTGATTCGTACACACACAAACACATGGGATTAGATGTATTTTGATCTTGGGAGAAATTTTGTGAAACAAAAACATGATGTTATGATATTTATGAATGAATGGTTTTGTTAAAAATGTGTTTTTCAAATGTGGAAAATTGTTCTAAATTTTACGGTGTTACACATTCCTTGGTCCTCTGAAGGTACTTAAAAATATTCTCTACTGTGGTCCAATGTGCTCTTCCAGGGTTCCCTTGATATCGGTTGACCATGCTCAAAGAGAAGGCCACACTATGGCGACTACAAGTCATAGCATACATGATTGTGCCAACTGCGGAAGCGTAAGGTACTCGACTCATTTTTGCTATCTCAACTTTGGTACATTGGCTTTGAGTCTTACTCAACTTGGCATTGCTTTGGATCGGTAACTCCCCTTTCTTGGAATTCTCCATACTAAAATGTTTTAGTACCTTTTCCAAGTAAGTATTATGACTGAGTCCTATTAGTCTTTTAAACCTGTTTCTCACTATCCTTATTCCCATAATATAGGCATCCTCTCTGAGGTCCTTCATAGCGAAACACTTCTCAAGCCAAGACTTAACTTCCTGCAGGGTTGGGATGTCGTTTTCTATGAGTAGTATGTTATCGAAACACAATACAAGGAAGCTACCTATAATCCCACTGGATTTGACATATACACATGACTCATCCTCAATTTGCAGGAAGCCAAACTCTTTAACTTTCTCATTGAAACAAAGATTCCATCTGTGAGATGCTTGTTTCAATCCGAAAATGGACTTCTCAAGATTACACACTCTATTAGGATGCTTCGAATCGACAAAACCCTTTGGCTGACTCATGTAAACATCCTCATCCAACTTCTTATTAATGAAAGCATTTTTGACATCCATCTGCCATATTTCATAATCATGAAATGTAGCTATGGATAGCATAACCATGATAGATTTTATCTTTGCAACTGGTGAGATGGTATCATCATAGTCAACTCCGGGAGTTTGATTAAAGCCATTCGTAACCAATCGTGCCTTATAATTGTGTACCTTCCCATCCATGTCGGAATTTTTCTTGAAGATCCACTTACACCCAACCGTCTTACGACCTGGCACATTGTCAACCGAATTCCAAACTTGGTTGTCATACATGGACTGAATCTCGCTGTCCATAGCCTCTTTCCATTTTGCAGACTCCGGGCCTGCCATGGCTTCCTTGTAGTTGTTAGGCTCATCCAAATTTATTAGTGTACTATCACTAATAAACGTATCACCCTCACTTTTTATACGAAAACCATATAACATAGGCAGAATGTAACAGCCCAAAATCTCAAGTATTGCTAAATTGCATTTTGGGGTGTTTTAAAGGAGAGACTCGGCGAGTTGGAGCCAGACTCGCCGAGTAGGTTCGCAGAGTTGGTCGCGGGTTCGCGACTGGACTCGACGAGTCCAGGTATGGACTCGGCGAGTCGACGCTGTTCAGTGGAAAACCCTAGCCGTTCGGTTTGGGAAGTATTTAAGGGATCTTATGCCTCCATTGTTCGCCTTTTGGCCGACTGAGAAGGACCCTTAATCGTTGTGGACGTCTAGGGCAGGAGAAGAAGCTTTTGGAACCTTGAAGAATTTGTTAAGAAAGAAGAAGAAGAGTTTTGGCCAAAGGAATATCAAGGGGATCGAGTTCTGAGGTTTGGAGACACAGAGGGGGTGTTATTCAGGTAATATTCCGGATCATTTCTGCTATATTGATGTGTGCATGATTTTAGGGTTTATGAAACCCATTTGGTGATTGGATGGATTATTATGTTGTTATACAAAAGTTTATACCCTAGTAATAGGATGATTAGAGGTCCAGAAGTCCCATGAGTGTGTATTTCGGGAAAATATGTATCTCAGGAAGCAGTTTGATCGACTGCATGGCATGGACTCGCCGAGTCGGATGATCAGACTCGGCGAGTAGCTTGAAGATTCACTGGGACTCGCCGAGTTGTTCTTCAGACTCGGCGAGTGGAGTCGGGGTGGCCCCGCGATTCTTCCAGGAGTGACTCGTCGAGTCAAAGAGGATACTCGACGAGTAGAAGGGGAATCTCAGAGGATTGAAGGACGACCAGACTCGCCGAGTCGCCAGGGAACTCGCCGAGTCCAGTCGAGCTGACAATGGATTGTTGACCAGAGTTGACTGGTGTGATTTCTTAGGGTCAGTTAACGTGGAAGATAGAAGTATTAAAAAGAGATGTATGATGAGACAGGGAGCTTGTAGCTCGGAGGATCAAGTGCAAGAGGTTTCAGGAGTCGCTATCTTCCAGTGTCCGCGAGGTGAGTCTTCTCACTATACCTCACCCGGAAGGGTTTGATTGTGTGACCGGAAGGTCATGTATGTTGTGTGTTATGTTTATATGCTATGAATGGAAAGTTAGCTGCTACGCGTGTTATACATGCTTATATATGGGCCGGAAGGCAAGGTATTATGTGACAGGAAGGTCAGGTATGATATGTGATATATGTGCTTTATGTGTTAGAGTATTCGTATTATGTGTTATATATGTGTATGGGCCGGAAGGCAATTATCTTGTGGACCGAGAGGTCCGGGCCGGAAGGCGATATTATGTGGATCGAAAGATCCGGGCCGGAAGGCGATATTATGTGGATCGAAAGATCCGGGCCGGAAGGCAATGTTATGTGGACCGAACGGTCCAGGCCGGATGGCGTATGTGCGTAAGGTATATTGGGGAACTCACTAAGCTTCGTGCTTACGTTGTTTATGTTACGTTGTTTCAGGTTCTTACAGTAACGCGGGATGGCAACGGTTCGATTGTACACACCGAAGAAAGAGTTGAGTTTTGGAGGATCCTGGTCTTCTTTTATAACGAAAATGAAACTACGTTTTGTAATTTGAATGTGAATAAGATTTTAAACAAGTGTTTTTAATATTAAATTGATTAATTAAATGAAAATTTTATTTTTGGAAATCTGGGTGTTACAAATTGGTATCAGAGCCAGGTTTGAGGGATTCGGACGCGCCTACGGGTAAATCTGGACTCAAACTGAGGAAGTAAGAAAAAGTTTTCCAAATAAATGGTTTTCTAAAAGTGAATAAGAGTTCAAAGAGGAAGCAAGAAAGAGCAGTGTGTACAATCAGCCAGAGCCAAACGGTGATTTCCCAAAATACCCTTACTTCTGTATTATGAAATATCTATTATGCACTTTATGAGATATTATTGCATGCTAGAGACAGGCTAGGTATTTCACATCTTAGGACTAGAGTGGCCTGATTTGTGATGCCTTAGTCTAGGGTTTGCTGTTATATGTGCGTTATGTTTTTGTGTGTATGTGATGAGTGAGAGTATCTAGTTAGAACGCACAAGGGGTAAAGCTACGGGGTACAGAGGTACTTCCGAGGATGAGCCGAGAAGGTGGAGCTACCACAGATGGGGAGTCCTATGTATGCTTCAATGCTCGAATGCTGCTTGCTTTGTGCTTTGTGGAGTTATCGATGATGGGAGTCAGCTACCAAGTGAGTATGACGATACTCAGGAGGTAGAGGGCTGGCATCATTGGGAACTCTTCAGCAGCTGATAGCAAAGAAGTGGGAGGACGGAGGAAGGGACTAGGGAGTAAACCTAGCCAGATGAGTGCGCTGGTAGAGTAGAGGATTTCGCTGGAAAGCGAGCACGCGCGATGAGATTGGTGAAAGAGCAGGTTTATCAGCTACTTAGGAACTCTGGAATGGTCCGTGTGGAAAGTATGGGTAGATGTGGCAGGTAGTATGGGCCCGTACTACTGAAAGCAGAGGACCCATACTTGATACAGGGGGCATTCTGAAGGTCCTAAGGAACAGATTGAGGAGTGATGTTATGGTTCGAATACCATACATCGGAGCGGATACAGAGTGATGTTATGGTCAGGGCACCATACATCGGAACAGATTGAGATAGATGTTGTGGTTCGAGTGCTATACATTGGAGCAGATTGAGGAGTGGTGTTATGGTTCAGGTACCATACACCGAAGCATGTTGAAGGGGGATGTCATGGGATGAGTACCATGGTTCGTAGTGGATGATGCTTGTGGCTATCTTGTTATCCGGTTATCGATCGGACGAGCACGAGCGAGCGGGATGCGAGGATTCGCGAGATCCGGCGTGATGAGGTTGCTGCATTGTTGCGGGTTGAGTCGCCAGAATTGTTTGGGTCGATCAGGACCACTATGATTGAAGTAGTTTAATGAGCGATATGCGGCCTTCGCAGAGACGGCTGCAGCGGCGGTTACATCGGCTGTAGCAACGGCAAAGAAAGGGGTTAGTCGGGGTTTTCAGTATCGGGACTTCTATTATGCGAAGCCTCCCACATTCGATGGAGTTCAGGACTCGATTGTTGCTATGAGATGGTTATCAGACATGGAGGGGTGTTTCTCCACGAGTTTATGCCTTGCTGATCAGAGGGTGGGGTGTGCTCTGAACCTATTGAGGCTCGGGGCGAAGGGTTGGTGGAGATTGACCACGAGGTCATTTTCTGATGCGCAGAGGGCTGCGGTTTCATGGGATCAATTCAGAGGGATGTTCAGTACTCGCTATGTTCCGCGGGATGAAAAGGAGAAATTGGCTCGGAAGTTCGTTAATCTGAGGCAGGATTTGGAGTCGGTGACTGAGAGCACCGGGATGTTTGTTGAGAGGGCGATGTTTTGCCCTGAGTTCGCTTCGGAGCAGGCTCAGATGTCCGATATTCGAGTAAGCTCAAGGGGGTATCAGACAGTTCGTGTCTGCGCGGAGGTGCGAGACCCTGTTGGAGTTGCAGAAGGCCGCCATGTGGCGTGAGTTAGAGGTTAAGTTGCAGTTGCGTGAGCTGAGACAGGCCCCGATGCAGTCGCAGTCGGCGCCGAAACGGTTCAGGACCGTAGACGTTGAAATGGGGGATCGGAGCGGTCACATTTGTGGGAAGTGTGAGAGAGGTGGCACCGGAGCTTGTTGGCCCAATGGTGCATGCTGCAAGTGCGGAAAGGAGGGGCATGGTGCACGGGATTGTCGGCAGTCAGTGCCAATTCGGGATCCCAGGATTTGTTATCAGTGTCGGCAGGTTGGACATTTGAGGGTCAACTGTCCACAGCTTTTTGCAGGATCGGTGTAGGCTCTAGCACCGTCCACCTTGAGGAGTTCAGGAGGAGGACAGTATGGAGCAGAGCCCAAGGGCTCAGGGTCGTGCTTAACGGCTTGCGGCAGAGGGAGACAGAGCAGTGTCGGAGGCAGCTGCGGGTATGATGCTCTCTTGATGTCTTGAGTAGATTGCGTTGATTGTGGCGTATGGTTTGTGCTGGTAGTGTGGATTTCGATGCAGTATTCGTTGTTTCGCGGGATTGGCATGGTTATGGATTGGTGCTTCAGGTTTCGTTTTGGCATTCGTTGTTCCCTGATGGTTTGGTATGGTTATAGTCTGGTGTTTTAGTGCCGGTAACTTTGTGCGGTTTTCGATGCGATATTCAACCTTTGGCAGGTTGTGGGTTTGGTTATGGGTTATTGCTTGGGAATTCCGTTGGTCATCGTTCGTGAGGGTTGATAGTGGAGGTGCGGCACTGGGTTGAATGACGGGTAGCATCTGCAGTTGTGGAGTGGATAATTGAAAGATCGGATTCTTTTGAGCGGATTGATCAGGGAGGAGATGTGTTTTGCTGAGGGTTGCTTACGCTTGTGGGAAGCAGTCAGTGGGTAAATGTTCTCTTTGTGCAGGATTGTTCTGAGAGGTCGTTAATGACGATTGGTGGCAGTTAGTCAGTGCTTTAGTGGGGGAGAATTAGAAAACTCTCCGGGAGATCGATGAGTATGTGAGGGTGCTTAGCTGCCGGGATTCAGCAGTGTTTGTCAGCGCAAAGTATAGGCCGACGAGAGCGAGTGTTGGATATGCAGGGCGAGATACAGACCTAGGGCATTTGATTGTGGAGGCCTGAGAGGAGGTCGGGATCGAGCTTGAGTAAGTAAACGGAATTTTGCGATCAGGGTATTGGTACGTTTGAGGTACGTGTTGGTTGTACTGCATTAATCCCACGGGATTATGTTGTGCATGTTTCTAGAGCTGGAACCGGAAGGTTCCCAGAGTTAGAACCTGAGGGTTCGCAGAGTTGGGTGTACGGACCCACAGAGATATAGCCTCGAGTGGCTAGTATGTGTTATGAGAGTCGGTCCAGTCATACTGGAGACTCTGTTGGTATTGCTGGGTTAGTTTGAGATTTGCGGATCACGTATGTTGCAGTGTGATTGCATTGGAAGGTCTGGCCCTGGGTTGTTGATCTTGTTTAGCGGAGGCAGTGATTTTGATGAGTGGAGAGAGTGCATGGGATTGAGAGCCCCTACAATGAGAACCAGAGTATGTGAATAGCAGTTACGCAAAAAGGGTGGTGTCGCTTGGGGCGAGCACCGTGGCACCGGTTGGAGGGGCATTATGTGCAAGAGAGTTCCGTGGAAAAGGAAAAGAGGAGGGTATGTAACTCCGAAGGGGGTGCAAGTTCACGAAAGTGAAAGCTGCAGAGCAGAGTTATGGTTAGAGTACTTCGAGTATGGTTCTGAGCATCGTGTTCGCGGCAGTGGAGTAGGAACCCATCCGGTTGGGATGTCTGTTGAGGCTCAGAAGGGATGCATGGAGAGAGAAAATTTTAAATTTTCAGTGTGAATCTGATCAGAGTGTAGGGTGGATGTAGTTGTTCATCTTGGGAGATGTTCGAGGATATCATCAGTGTATCGGGTCTTCCAACCTACGAGTGTTGGGGCTAGTTCAGCATGTGTATATGATGGCAAGAGGAGAATTTGTGAGAGTTACTCTGGGAGTGAGAATGGATCTCTCAGTTGGTCTGGGATGGACAAAGTGGGCTTGGATCGGGGATCCGATGGTTCAGGGTTTCCTAACCCTTATGGGTCGAGTGATCGTTGAGATTTGGAGCAGGGTGCATCGTGGGTAATTTCCGATTACAGAGAGTGATGAGCAGTTCAGAGTTCGTACTTTAGTTGACAAAGCAGACTCAGCAGGTTAAAGAGAGTTAGTGATTGTCTAGAATTAACAGGAAGGTTATGCAGGCAGACGTCGTTGCGAGCATGTGATTCAGGTCAGCGACTTCGTATTTCTGACGGGGTGCTTCGATCTTAGGAAGAGGGGTAAATGGGGGCCCCGGTATGTTGGGTCTTTTCGTGAAGGTGCGAAGGTAAGAAGGGTGGCCTATCGTTTGGAGCTGTCAACGGAATTGGGACGGATCCATGACACTGGTAGGTGTCGCAGTTGAAGAGGTGTATAGCGGATGAGTCAGCAGTGGTTCTACTAGAGAACGATTAGGTGGATGCGAGCCTGTGTTACGTCAAGAGGCCAGTGGCCGTCGGAGATTGGAAGATCAAGGTTCTGAGGAACAAAGAGGTACCTCTGGTATTGGTTCAGTAGCGACCTCGGAAGATATCGGAAGTGTTTAGGGAAGCCGAAGCGTGTGATGCGGGAGCAGCATCCAGAACTATTTTCAGAGTGAGACTTCGAGGGCGAAGTCTAATTCTAGTGGGGGAGAATTGTAACAGCCCAAAATCTCAAGTATTGCTAAATTGCATTTTGGGGTGTTTTAAAGGGGAGACTCGGCGAGTTGGAGCCAGACTCGCCGAGTAGGGTCGCAGAGTTGGTCGCGGGTTCGCGACTGGACTCGACGAGTCCAGGTATGGACTCGGCGAGTCGACGCTGTTCAGTGGAAAACCCTAGCCGTTCGGTTTGGGAAGTATTTAAGGGATCTTATGCCTCCATTGTTCGCCTTTTGGCCGACTGAGAAGGACCCTTAATCGTTGTGGACGTCTAGGGCAGGAGAAGAAGCTTTTGGAACCTTGAAGAATTTGTTAAGCAAGAAGAAGAAGAGTTTTGGCCAAAGGAATATCAAGGGGATCGAGTTCTGAGGTTTGGAGACACAGAGGGGGTGTTATTCAGGTAATATTCCGGATCATTTCTGCTATATTGATGTGTGCACGATTTTAGGGTTTATGAAACCCATTTGGTGATTGGATGGATTATTATGTTGTTATACAAAAGTTTATACCCTAGTAATAGGATGATTAGAGGTCCAGAAGTCCCATGAGTGTGTATTTCGGGAAAATATGTATCTCAGGAAGCAGTTTGATCGACTGCATGGCATGGACTCGCCGAGTCGGATGATCAGACTCGGCGAGTAGCTTGAAGATTCACTGGGACTCGCCGAGTTGTTCTTCAGACTCGGCGAGTGGAGTCGGGGTGGCCCCGCGATTCTTCCAGGAGTGACTCGTCGAGTCAAAGAGGATACTCGACGAGTAGAAGGGGAATCTCAGAGGATTGAAGGACGACCAGACTCGCCGAGTCGCCAGGGAACTCGCCGAGTCCAGTCGAGCTGACAATGGATTGTTGACCAGAGTTGACTGGTGTGATTTCTTAGGGTCAGTTAACGTGGAAGATAGAAGTATTAAAAAGAGATGTATGATGAGACAGGGAGCTTGTAGCTCGGAGGATCAAGTGCAAGAGGTTTCAGGAGTCGCTATCTTCCAGTGTCCGCGAGGTGAGTCTTCTCACTATACCTCACCCGGAAGGGTTTGATTGTGTGACCGGAAGGTCATGTATGTTGTGTGTTATGTTTATATGCTATGAATGGAAAGTTAGCTGCTACGCGTGTTATACATGCTTATATATGGGCCGGAAGGCAAGGTATTATGTGACAGGAAGGTCAGGTATGATATGTGATATATGTGCTTTATGTGTTAGAGTATTCGTATTATGTGTTATATATGTGTATGGGCCGGAAGGCAATTATCTTGTGGACCGAGAGGTCCGGGCCGGAAGGCGATATTATGTGGATCGAAAGATCCGGGCCGGAAGGCGATATTATGTGGATCGAAAGATCCGGGCCGGAAGGCAATGTTATGTGGACCGAACGGTCCGGGCCGGATGGCGTATGTGCGTAAGGTATATTGGGGAACTCACTAAGCTTCGTGCTTACGTTGTTTATGTTACGTTGTTTCAGGTTCTTACAGTAACGCGAGATGGCAACGGTTCGATTGTACACACCGAAGAAAGAGTTGAGTTTTGGAGGATCCTGGTCTTCTTTTATAACGAAAATGAAACTACGTTTTGTAATTTGAATGTGAATAAGATATTAAACAAGTGTTTTTAATATTAAATTGATTAATTAAATGAAAATTTTATTTTTGGAAATCTGGGTGTTACACAGAAGACTAACTCTACCAGAACGTCTAAGAGGTAAGGACTCGTCAATCGGTTCAACATGAGTTTCCTCCTCAGGTTGAGCGCTAATTTTTGAGGTTCCTTCATCGTTCGATTCTTGAAGCTCTTCAAGACCAATTTACCTCCCACTGTCCCCTTGGCTTATGAGTTCTCACTCTCGGAAAACCACTCTCCTTGCAACGAAGACAACATTGTCACTCGGTCTATAGAAGAGATATCCAAAGTAATTCTGTGGATAGCCGATGCAAATACACCGCTCACTACGAGGTTCGAGCTTGTTGTGAGTCTCTTGTCTTACGAAAGCCTCGCAGCCCCAAACCTTGATATGTGCCAGCAAGGAATCTTTCCCTGTTCACATCTCGTGAGGTATTTTGGCAACCTTCTTTGTAGGGACTAGGTTATGGATATGGGCGGCAGTCTCTAAGGAATACCCCTCGAATGAGATAGGTAACAAAGCCCGTCTGATCATGGAACGAACCATGTCTAGCAAGGTTTGATTATGCCTCTCAGACACACCATTCAACTGTGGTGTCCTAAGCGGCGTCAACTGCGAAATGATTATGCATTCCTTGAGGTAGTCGTGAAATTCAAGACTAAGGTACTCTCCACCTCGATCAGATCGAAGCATCTTGATTTTACTGCCTAGCTGATTCTCCACTTCTTGCTTAAACTCTTTGAACATTTCAAAGGTTTCTGACTTGTGCTTGATTAAGTAGATATAACCATATATGCTATAATCATTGGTGAAAGTCACATAGAAGCAACTTGAATCCATTGTGGTGGATCTAAAGGGCCCACACATGTTGGTGTGTATGAGATCCAATAAACCCTCACCCCTTTCACAAGTATCAGTGAAGGGTGACATCGTCATCTTTCCAAGTAAACAAGACTTGCACACGTCATCGTCCCTAAGGTCGAATGACTCCAACACTCCATCCTTTTGGAGTTGGGCTATACGTTTCTTGTTGACATGTCCAAAGACGACAATGCCACGAGCATGCTTTGTCCAAACTATTGGAAGAGTCGATATGCAACACATCATTTCCTAAGTTATCTACAACCATCACATTTTCATATATTCCATTACAAGGAAATGCTTGAAAATAGAAAACACCATTAAGAAAAGCATCAATAGAACCTTTTTCATTAAAAAACGAAAATTTAAATCCTTGTTTATATATACCATGAAAAGAAATGATGTTTCTTGCCAATTATGGCAAATAACAGCAAATATTCAACTCTAGTCCTAACCCACTACTAAGCACTAAAGAGTAAACTCCAATATTGGTGACAGACGACGATCTTCAGTTCCCCATGATCAAGTTTATCTTCCCATGCTCCACATACCTATTTCTTCTTAGGCTCTGCAACTCAGAACAAATGTGGAAACCACATATTGTATCAAGAACCCAAGAAATAGCATGCAGTGACTTATTAGATTGAATAGTATAAATACCTGCGAAGGATGGCTTGATCTTCCCATCCTTGATATCTTGCAGATATTTCGGGCAGCTTCATTTCCAATGCCCCTTCTCAGGGCAGTAGTAGCACTCTTCATCCTTCGGGTTGGAGGTGGGTGCAGCTGGACCAGCCTTGGTTCCACTAGAAGATGTGTCATCATGGGACTTTCCTTTATAGTGGCTCTTTTAAGGAGCCTTCCTCTTCTTACCCTTCCGCTGCCCAATATCCAAGACGGGGGCAGCGGTAGTGGGAGTTGATGCAACATATTTGTCCTTGAGGTTGCTCTCAGCAGTCCTCAACAAGCCTTGAAGCTTGCTCAAGCTGACCTCCTCTTTGTTCATGTGGTAGGTCATCCAGAACTGGTTGAAACAAGGTAGTAAGGTGTGAAGAATGATATCAATCATCAACTCTTCATTGAATTTAACATTTCACTTCAGCAGGTGGTCGGCATATATTTACATTTTCTGCAGATGAGCAGTGACAGACTCTCCGTCCCTCATCTTGGTCGTGATCATCGAAGTGATGATCTCGTACCTATCCTGCCTGGAACTTTGGTGGTGCATGTTTAGTAAATCTTGGTGCATCTCATAGGGATAGTAGTCCTGGTAGGACTTGTGGAGTTCTGCAATCATAGTCGCGATCATGATGCAATGGACTTTCATAGCATCTCGCTCATGGGCCTCAAAGGCAGCGATCTCCTCGGGAGTAGCAGTGTTGACATTCACCTCCTTTAGCTCATTGTCGAGGATATACTCCTTGTCTTCATAGCGGGTAACCATTCGAATATTGCGGATCCAATCATTGAAATTGGTCCCATCAAAAATCACCCTCCCACACAAATTCATGAGTGAGAATGAGTGGGAAGAGGTTGAGCCTGAAGTGTTGTTGTTGTTTGAGTTAGACATCTGAAAAAGAAAAGAGACAAAGTTTGGTTAGATAAGAATCCCAATTAAACACCCAAATTAGAAATTAGGGCTAGGATCCAACAACATTACTTGCAATTTACAAGAGGGATGCCGTAATCTAAACAACAAATAATTTGAAGGTAAGTGAATAAAAATTCACTAATTTTCACCATGAAAAACAAAAGAAAATTATATTTTAAATGTATTGAAAATTCCTAAATCTTTTGAGATTCATTAAACTTTTCATGGCATGTTGAAGTCTCGATATCCCCTTCAAGTTTGTGACTGGGATACTGTGGATCACAGACAAGGTGTGAATAACCATGCAAATGTACTTGGTGCCCCCAATGCTACAGTCATCTAATCAACGTGCCGGTTAGCCACACACGATCTATTGATCTATGACAAACATCGAGTCACCCTTTGCCACCTTTTCTAGACCCAAATTAGTGTGTTGGTTAACCACACACACTCCACTAACGTCTTGGCAAGGGTACAAAGTGTAATTTCATTGATTAGCATCATTTTCACATTTTTCCTAAAGTAACTAAGATTAGGGATTTTAAAAAAACATTTAGTTACTTTATTAATCATTATACTTTTAATGAGGATTTAGTTGCCTTATCCTACCCGTTCGGAAAACGACCCTCCACCAATCAAAGAAACGGTGGGTGAGTGTGGACACCCATTAAACTGCCATTTTATAGGCAGCAACCTTATACCCCCCTTATAGATCGGCTTCGTGAATGAGGCCTACTAACGGTAAGACTAGCATTTATCTTTTATATATATATATATATATATATATATATATATATATATATATATATATATATATATATATATATATATATAATTATTCTTATAATATTATAATAGTATAAGGGTTGAATTTTAAACTTGTAAAATTATAGGGTTTGGAATTTAATTATTTCAAAATTAAACTTTTAATCAATAAATTTAAATTCCAAAACTTGAGGACAAGTTTTGAAACATTTCAAAACTATCTAGATCAAAATTCAAATAAAATAATTAAACAATTAATTGGTGATTATCTAGTTTTGACCTAATCCAATTTTATGCAAGATAATTGACCAAATAATTGAAATAATTAAGGTTTATCAAATAAGGCAATAATTATCTAATTAAATGATAAATATCTTTTATTTTGACAAGGATAATCACATGGAATCAATAAAATCAGATTTTATTAATTAAAAACATTTTTGGTAATTATCCCAAGTCAAAATAAGCCAAAATCCTGAAAATCCATCTGTTTGACACCGCGACTCGTCGAGTCCCTTACAGAACTCATGGAGTTCATCTTGGGACTCGACGAGTCTGTCAGGCAGAAGGTAGAAAAATTGATTTTAAGCAATGAATAAACACACAATGCATCAAATACAATAGAAACCAAGCAAGACCTTGATACGAGTGATGGGTTTTGAGTAAAACAACAATCCTATGGTGCACATGCAAAACCCTAAAGTGTTGGATCTAGGTTTCTCTATTGTACATTCAAATTTATTCAAAGCTTACAAACCCTAGATGTAGCATACAAAATCTGAAAATAACTATTAAATCAAGTTTAGATGATTACCTTTCATAAGTAGCAAGAATCTTCAACTTCAAGAGCTTAGTATCACTATTGTAATACCTCTAATGGCTTACAAACACCAAGGCAAGAATATGATCTTTGAAGAGAGGAATGGAGGCACAAAATCGGCTCTAAGAACTCTAGGGTTCTTCTGGTCGCTGATTTTGGATGCCCTAGGGGACCTTAAATACCTGAGTTGCTAGGGTTTCAGTCAACCCTAATCGGATGACTTATGCTTTAAGCAGTCCAATGGAACATTTTGGAATAAGGCCATAGATGAAATCATAGTGGGCTTCCACTCTAATTTCGTCCACTCGCTTAATCCATAAGATCCACAACCCAAATCCAATTATCTTATAATTGGCAATACCAGTCCCCTTTGTTTAACTAATCTCTTTTAGCCACAAAATTAATTCTTAATTAATTCTTGACCAATATTAATTAAACAATATGATTTTTCTTGTAATATATTACTCTTATAATATATTAATAAACAAAAATATCCTCTCTCTCCATAAATCATCCAGTCATGTTGCTTTAGTGAAGGCAACCCAAAAGGACCATGCTACAACCGGGTCTTGTACATACCAAATATAGCTATGGACTTAGACACTAATCCAACACAATTGTCCATTGAGAATTTCTTTAGCAGCTCAGAGGTATATTTCTCTTGATGAATAAATATCCCTTGAGGGACTTATTTGACTTGTGTAACGACGTGAAAATTTAAAACAATTTTTCATTTTTCAATCATAACATACCCATACAATTCATCTCAAAATTCAAGTGTAACAAATGTTATCATGGTAAAAACATATCCCAGAATCTCAAATACAAAATTCCCCGTCAGTGTGTACAAATCATGTCGACGCCTTCCCGTGATCATCGCTAGTACCTAAAACACAAATCACATAACACGGTAAGCATAAATGCTTAGTGAGTTCCCAAAATAATAACATACAACATATAAGTCACTAGGCTATAACTCGGTTTGACCCTTCGGTCAATGTGTCTCAGTGGGACCCCCCAGTCCCGTAGCTCGTTGGACCCTCTGGTCCAATCTAGTTCGTTGGACCCTTTGGTCCGGTCTAAATCGTTGGACCCTCCGGTCCGGTCTGATCGAGGACCCTATGGCCTCATGAGTCATTGGACCCTCTGGTCCGGTCTATATAACACATAGCATACATATAATGCAATATACATAAGTCTCAAACATACACATACACATAAGACCCTCCGGTCTACACATAGATACCACTCTAGGTAATGTATAGTGAGAAGACTCACCTCGGGTATTCTCGGAAAGACTCGAACTCAAAATACTGCTCTAGCCTCCGCCTAATCACATAAAGTAATTTACCGCTAATTAATAACGATTCTCAAAGGCTAGATTAGTCCCTTCATATAATCTCTCAGAAGGGGAAAAGACCATTTTACCCCTCCAATGGTCCAAATATCCAACTGTTGACCAAACTCTAAAAGTCAACCGAGGGCAGTACGCGGGGCGTACCCCGACTTATCCAAAATCGGGGATCTCAACCCCTACACGGCGCGTTCTGGGATTTACGCCCAACGTAGGTCCCAGTTTCATGCTCTTAATGGTTTTTGGTCTAAAACAGTTAAGACATAAGATCATATTCCAGATCTAGTCCTTCTAATGCCTCTTAACCCATAAAGTCGAAGCCTTTAAGCCTTTACATGGCTGTAAAGGTCACTAACCACTTCAAACTCTTATCCTCTTTCCTCATTAAACCCTTATCTCATGCATGACTCAATATTAACAATCAAGATTGGATTTTTATGGATCTACAACACATTTTATACTGAAATGGGGCAGATCAAGGCTTATGGAGATCATTTACTCATAAATTCTCCATCTTTGGGACAAAAACCCTAAAAATGACCCATAATGCACAAATCCAAAAAGGTTAAGAAAGTTTTGAGCTTTTTACCTCCAAATGATGCTCCAACCTCTGTAAAGCTCAGATCCAAGGCTTGCACTTCAACTCTAGCTTCTACAATGACCCTTCTTCTCTTCAAAATACCACAAGAACACTTTATCAAGCTCAAACACACACACACACAATCTCAAGAACGAGGGTTGGCTCTTTTAGGGTTTCACTCACTGGAAATGGTGGTTGGGATGGAGGCCATAACATTCCTTTTATAGTGCTCAAGTCTCATTTAGAGTTTCACGTCTGACCCCAGTACGCCCAGCATACACTATGGTATGCCCAGTGTACTGGGTAGCATCCGCGTCAAGAGTAAGCGCAACGTACTCTTCAGTACGCCCAACATACTCATTTGCTACAAAATTCTTCCAAGGACTAGTTTTGACAACTTGGAAAAGAATATGAATTAAATAGCAATACCTGATTTCTGGATGTTACAACTTGAAGACCTAGAAAGAAATTAATCTCTCTATTCATGCTCATTTGGAATTTACTAGTCATGAGCTTTGCAAAGTCATTCACCATACCTTGATCTGTGGATCCAAAGATGATATCATCTACGTATATTTGATCGAGCATTAAGTGATTACCATTTGCTTTTCTAAACAAAGTGGGATCAATCACACCTCTTTTGTATCCAGACATGACAAGAAACTCAGAAAGAGTCTCATACCATGCCCTTAGAGCTTGTTTAAGACCGTATACTGCTTTTTCTAGCTTGTAGTAGTGATTTGGAAATTCCTGACTCTCGAAGCCTGGAGGTTGTTGTAAATAAACTTCTTCCTTTAGTTCTCTGTTTAGAAAGGCACTTTTAACATCCATTTGATGTACTTTGATATTCATGTGTGCCGCATACACTAAGAAAATGTGTATTGCTTTAATTATGGCTACGGGGGCATAAGTTTCATCATAGTCGATGCCTTCAAGTCGGTTGTACCCCTAATCCACTAGCCTTGCTTTATTTCTAACTACCGCACCAGACTTGTCAAGCTTGTTTTTGTATACCCATCTAGCACTAACAATTATGTGGCCTTTTGGCTTCTGTACTAGTTTCCATACTTTGTTTCTTTCAAACTCCGGTAATTCTTCTTGAATTGCGGTGATCCAGTTGGTCTCCATGAGTGCTTCTTTTATGGTTCGAGGATTGACTGAGGACATGAAGGTTGCATAGTGGCAGTGGTCCGTTAAATCACTAGAGGATCAAGTTTGTACGCCTGGATATGGGTTTTCAATGATTTGACCCGGTAGGTGATCATTCATCCAGATGTGAAGACGAGTTTATTGGTGATCAGCAGCTACTGTGGAGGGAATATCTTCAACGGCAGATGACTCTGCAGTAGGAGAAGGTAGTTCCCCTTCGATTTGGGGGTAGCCTGTAGAATTATCTTGGACTAAGGGAATTTGAACGGTAGCAGTTGATGGAAGTTACCCCGAAGTTGAGGATAGGAGTTCCCCCTGAACCGAAGATGGTTCCTGCTGGATTGATGATTGAGAGATAACCCTTGGATTTGATCTTATGTCTATGTTCTCAACCTCTTCATCCTCAGAATCTGAAGAAATATTTGATGGAATTGTGATTCTGCAGTTAGACACCGGAGCTGCATCTTATAGTACTGGAACCTCGATGGTTGTCACAGGAACCGAAGTTGAATTTCCCAATTAACTGGCGAGGTGGAAGTATTGAGTGTCAAATCTTCAGATAAGGTTGGACCAAATACTTCAACGTGTTGTTGTTGAGCTACCAAAGACACTAGGATTTCAGAGAGATGAGCAAATTATGCAGGGTCAAAAAGATCATCATAGTTGATTTCAACTATGTTTAAAGTACCCGAAGAGGCTAGGATATCACTTTCTAGGATTGCTTTTGTTTCACTGGATGAAGCAGTGTTACGGACATCATAGTCATCAAATTTGACATCGAAGCTTTCTACTATCAGTCTTGTGTGTCTAATGAGAATCCGGTAGGCCACTTTATTGGTTAAGTAGCCAAGAAAAATGCCTTCATCTAATTTTGGTGCAAATTTGTTAAGGTGATCCTTGTTGTTGATCACAAAACATCTGCATCCAAAAATAAGGAAGAATCTGACATTGGGTTTGCAGTTGTTAAAACCCTCATATGGAGTCTTGTTAAAACGCTGGCAAATGATGCTTTAGTTTTGAACAAAGCAAGCCGTTGCCACTACTTCGGCCCAGAAGTATAGAGGAAGGTTGGTAAAGTTTAACATTAATCTTGCTACTTTGACCAATGTATAGTTTCTTCGCTCTACTAGTCCATTCTACTGTGGTGTGTAGGGAGTTGAAAAGTTATGACTGACGGCCTCAGAAACCAAGAAACTATTCAAGAGGTGATTAGTGAATTCGGTTCCATTGTCACTTCTTATTCTTCTAACTGGTAACTTGATTTGAAGCTTGATTTCCTTTATGAAGTTGATAATGACCTGCGGTGTATCTGATTTAAGTCTTTGGAAAAAGAACCAAGTGAAACGCGTGAGGTCATCGATTATAACCAGAATATACTTTTTGTGATGAAGACTGGCTACGGTAGAAGGACCGCAAAGATCAATATGAAGCAACTTTATTGGTTCAGAAATAAAAGAATCAATAACCAGTGGATGGCTTCCCTTTGTTTGCTTTCGAAACTCACAAGCTGGGTAAAGTGTATCATTGTTGTACTTTAGAATGGGGAGACCATGGACAAGTTCTTTGGTGACCAGGTTATTGATATACTGGAAGTTCAGATGAGCTAGCTTGTAGTGCCATAACCAGCTAACTTCGGATACTACTTTTCACATAACACCCAATGATCAGTGAGACATCCAAAGGATACATTGTCCCTTCGTATTTGGATTTGATCAAGCAGGTGCTTCTATCACTCGTCATTATGAAACAATATTAATAACAAAATTCAACTATATAACCAGCTTTACATAGTTATCCCACGCTGATTAAGTTGTTCTTGAGGCCTTCTACGTAAGCAACATTTTGAATTGAGAAATTTCCCGTGGTCAATACACCGTATCCCCGGATGATTTCATTGGCGTTGTTTTCGAACGTGGCATTTCCATCGTTACAGATAGGCCTAAAGTCGCAAAGGTATTCTAACCTTCTAGTCATGTGCAAGGAGAAGACACTATCGATTAACCACTCCTATTCTTGTTCCTCGTTGCACATTGCCTGCAAAATTAAGTGGTTAATTTGGGCACCCAAACACGTGTAGAGCCCGGAGTCACATAAGAGACTTTCTTGCTAGATGCATGCATGTGCGTTGTAGGTACATTTTTTGTGTTAGTTCGTGGACCTAGTCCTGGGAGTTTGATAACTTTTAAAATGTTACGAGGTTGGATGGGACACAACCTTTTCAGTGGATAAAATCTGAACGAGAGATTTTTCTCGTTTATCCAGACACCAATTTGGGTCAACGTTCTGAAGGATGTAGTTTTAGGCTTATGTTCGGTTTGTGAGTGGTGTTTGGCTATAGTGCCCTTGGAATTTGAAAAAGGTTTTGCACATAAATTACTCCTAGGTTTTGACGTGACAACTGATTGAAGTGATTTTTAAGATTCTGGAGTTGGTAAAATACCTTTCCCCTTAGGATCGTTTAAGGAATATGTTTGAAAAGTGTATCTTTGAAAAGACATGACTTTCTTTTGAGATTTCATGGGAGTGTTTGAAAAAAAAATTGTTGCTGAACACTCCATTTTGTTTGATCCTTTGATTTCCATGATTTTTGATAGAGTTTTGGTAGTAGAGGGTTTTCTAAGTTCTTTTGATTTGAAATGATGACCTTTTTGAAATTGTTTTTGCATTTGGTATCCCGCTTTTTGCCTCGAGACCTGAGTTCCTCTTTGAAAGCTTGTTTTGCTTGAGTTTTTAGAGAACCTCAGTCAGTAATGTTCAACTGCGGTTTCTTAAAAACCTTTGACTGTTTTGAAAAACATGGAGTTGATTCTTCTGAACTAGATAGTTCAGGACTTGATGAACATTAACCATATTCAAAATTTTCATTTGGTAATTTGTGATGGACATGGAGAATGGTCACTGTGCTTTTAACTATGGTTTGTGGTGTGGATGACTGGACAACCACAGAGTATGTCAAAGATGGTTCACTACTAGGACTTCTAATGAAAGGCAAGGATGGACAATTTACAGTTTTTTTTGGTTCTTCCACAATAATTTCTACCTCGAAATCCGAAGAGGACTAAGAATTGGGACAAAAAATGGGTATTTGATCAATTGGATAATCAGAGGATTCAGGAAGCATTTCCTCAATGAAACAATTATTACTTAGTTCATGAAGTCGACCGAAGTGGCATCTTATGTCTTCAGGAAACATTTTATCATTAACTAGGTAATGAAACTCACGATCCGGTGGGACATATGGTCGATCAACATTAAATCGGGGAGTTGAATCCTCATTGGTTGAGTATCCATTTGATTATCCCAAATTATAGGTGTTGTCCACAGTTCCATTGTTAACTAAGTTGTCAATTGCTTCATATTCATTAAAAAGCTTCTCTATTAATTGATTCATACATACAATTTCTTTCTGGGATAAATCCCTTTGATTTAAAGCAATATCTAACTGATTTTCACTCAACATCCTTACATCCTTTTCTAACAATAAATCTTTTTCTAGCATGGCAACCTTATGTCTCTTATCCTGAAGTCTTCCTCTCACATGATATAGCTCTTGGGATGCAATATTCTTTTCATCTAGATCCTTGTTGTAGTCTAGAAGGACGGAAGCACATGTGTCATTAAGTCTTTCTAAGTATGGTTCATAATCATGCATGCTAAAATTATTAGAAGGGATCATGATTTTTACCTATTCGACAATGCTGAGAGTGCCATCTTTGGCCATGTAACAATAGTTTCTTTCCAGCATTGTCAATCCATCCTCTTCAGTAGCTGCAACCATGCATATCTTTCCTTTTCCCTTGTTGTTGTTGAAGTCTTCATCCTCATCTCCGCATGACCACACTTGATGATCTCTTTTCACATGAGAAACATATGCTCTTGCCTTTTCTTTCTCTTCCATTTCTTGGGCCATTATACTATAGAATGCCTTATCCTTAAGCACATTTGCTTTGCAATCGTTGGCAAAGTGATTCTCTTTCTAACACTTGTGACAGATGATGACATCATTTTTCTCTTCTGTTGAAGTACCGGAGTTTGATGGCTGATTATACTGTGATACCTCTTTGGAATGTTGTACATTCTGTGGTTGCGGTGGGTGATGAGGGTTTCGAGGATACCTTGAGTGATTAGACTGCAGACTGAAGTTACAGTTGAATGGTGGTTTTGTGAACTATTGATTCTTACGAAATGATGGTGGTGGCAGCCCGTTGAATTGTTGGCTAACTAAAGCTATGGCATTTTGGAATTCTTCTTCATCATCCATTTCAGCATCAGCTTCATGTGACTGTGGTGAGTTGTCATATGAAAGAGGATAAGATGGTTTAGTAGGGAATGAGAACTGTTGAGTTTTGGCTTGTGGAGTTTGAGCTATCAGGGAAAGTGGACCACCATGATTAGTACAATCTTTGAGCATTGTTGATTCTTGTGCTTGAAGTTCTCCATATAGTTTTAATAAAGACAAAGTGTGGATCTTTCTATCTATTTGTACAATCATCTTTGGAGTGGACCAATGTCTTCCCAAACCATTGAGAAACTGTAGATTTGTTTCATGGTTGCTTCGAACTGTACCAGCATTTGATAACTTCGTGATGGTGAGGTTGAACCGTTTGAACGAATCATCAAGACTTTCACCAAGAAGAGCTTTGAAGTTGTGGAACTCATTGAGGGTAGTGGTGAGTTTCTTATCTTGATCTTGTTCAGACCCTTGATAAAGATTTTTGGGCACATCCCAAATCTCCTTAGCATATTTGCAGTTGATGATGATGTCAAAATTGTCTGGAGCTACACCGTAAGAGATTTCATAGAAGGATATAGCATCATCTTCCATTTTATCAAGATCATCTTTGGTTGGTCGGTTCATTGTAGATGGACCTCCACCTAGTCTTGCTTGAGTACCATCTGCTTTAACATGAGTAAGGACAGGAACATGTGGTCTTTCTTCCACGGATCTCCACACATCTCTTCCAAGCCTCTTGAGATACCTTTCCATTCTTTGTGAACAGTGGTGGTATTCATTTGCAACAAGTATTGGTGCTCTGTTAGAGCCTCCAACACTGTTGGAAACATTAAATGATAAAGCTTGTGCCATATTTCCTTTATTTATTTTTTGTTTTTATATTTGAAGAATGAGCTTTAGTGGTATAGAAGGCTTTTCAAAATCAGAGTTTTGTTTAAAAATCAACCACTTTGGCTCTGATACCAATTGTTGAGAGAAAAACTTTGGGAAACACTTGAACAAACATTAGTACAACATATGGTTGCAAAATAAGTTAATCATAAAGGATCATATTAACTCAACAATAATAAGTTAGAATTGTTAGAGAGTTAGTTGCAGAAAAGTAAATTGCGAAAATGCAAATGAAATATAAATAGCAACAAGTTATATAAAGTATACATCAAACTGATTCTTAACACAGTTTGCAATCAAACACGAGTTACTAAATCTGATCAGTTTATGATGAAGAGGATCTTGTATGTGAGATAGAGATAAGAGAGAATGATCTTTGTAAGAGATTTCAATAGATCATAAGGAGAGACAAGAAAATGATAAGAAGTGGTAAGTTTTCCTTGATGTAGAGGAATCTATTTATAAAGCCTCAAAAAGTTACATATTGAATATAAAATACTAAACTACTGACTTATCATGACCATCAAGGTTCACTGGTTAATACAATGCTAATAAGACAAGTTAGATGATGTAAATAAAAACTTCATTGCGGATGAGTTGATTGCGGTTGAAAAATTCAAGTTGTGGTTGCGGTAGTAAAAAGATTACGGTAGTACCACATTACCAACCTGAAACTTCAGTTCAAATCGGCGCTTTGCCAACCCTGGCAATAACCCATAAAGGTCTGATGTATCGGGGACCCAACTTCCCCCTCTTCCTGAAGTGAATCACACCCTTACAGGGTGAGACCTTCAGTAGTACCATGTTACCAAAATGAAAATTCAACTCAGATCGGCACCGATCGGCGTAACTCTTCTACCGACTCTCAGCAGCATGTAGTCGCTACCTGATATGCTAAATCTTCTCAGTAGTCTTCAGAACTACCTCGGTCCGTCCCATCACCCTGTGACCAACATTACCCCAATAGACTGGGGTGCGACATCTCTATCCATACAACGGCTCAAATGGTGGAGCACCAATACTGGAATGAAAGCAGTTGTTGTAGGAGAACTTTGCAAGCGGTAGACAGGAGTCCCAGCTCCCACCAAAGTCAATGACACAGGCCCGCAACATATCCTCGAGGGTATGTATGGTCTATTCACTTTGGCCGTCTGTCCGTGGATGATAAGTTGTACTGAAATGCAGCCACGTGCCCAGTTCCTCGTGGAAATTCTGCCAGAAACGAGAGGTGAATCGAACATCATGGTTTGAGACAATAGAGAACGGTACCCTATGGCGAGCATTGATCTCAAGGATATATATATGTCGGCAAACTTCTCGACCGACGAACTATCCCGTATCGCTAGAAAATGGGCGCTCTTGGTCAATCGATCCACGATGACCCAAACAGCATCGAATCCCCTTGCCGTCCTCGGTAGCTTGGTGATAAAATACATCGTGATCTGCTCCTATTTCCACATGGGAATCTCTAGAGGCTGCAGATTGCCATGCGGCCTCTGATGCCTTGCTTTGACCATCCAGCAGGTCAAGCACCTCTCAACATACCATTCAATCTCCCTCTTCATGCACGACCACCAGTAACTCAGGCACAAATCCTGATACATCTTGGTGGACCCCGAGTGAATAAAGAAGCGGGACTTATTAGCCTCCTCCAGTACAATCTGATTGACCCCACCAGACATCGGAATCCATACACGACCGTAACGGGTCAACAATCCGCAACTATCCTACACAAATTAGGTGTTCTCTCTCCTGATCCTCTCCAGCTTCCAGTTCTCATGTCGCATACCTTTACCCTGAGCTTCCCTGATCAATCTCACAAGTGGAGAATCCATAGATATCCTCATACATGTCGCTGGTACAGAAGATCCAACCGACTTGTGGCTCAGAGCGTCTGCAACCACATTCGCTTTACCCGAATAGTAAAGGATCTCGCAGTCATAATCCTTGACTACGTCCAGCCGCCTGCGCTGCCTCGTGTTCAAGTTCGACGGATCCATGATGTGTCTCAGACTCTTGTGGTCCGTGTATATGGTACAACGGACCCCATAGAGATAATGTCTCCAAATCTTGAGAGTGAATACAACCGCTCCCAACTCTAGATTGTGTGTGAGATACCTCGTCTCATGCAGCTTCAATTGTCGTGGTGCATAGGCTATCACCTATCCTCTCTACATAAGAACTGCCCCCAACCCGGTGATCGATGCATCACAAAACACCACAAAATCCTCAACTCCCTCCGAGAGTGTCAACACTAGCACCTCGCAGAGTTGTTGTCTCAGAGTCTCGAATGCAGTCTGTCGCTCAGGGCCCAACTGGAAATCCATCCCCTTCCTCATCATATGAGTGAGGGGTACCACAATCTTGGAGAAATCCTGTATTAATCTCTGGTAGTAACCTGCCAATCCCAAGAAGCTCCTGATTTCCGAGGGAGATTACGGAACCTCCTACTGCATAACCGCCTCGATCTTGGCTGGGTCGACCAAAATTTCCTCGTGGTTAACGCGGTGTCCAAGGAACTGAACCTCATGTAACCAAAACTCACACTGCAAGAACTTGGCATACAGTCGTTCTCGCCTCAAACTCCCAATAGCTCACGGAGATGCTCCTCGTGCTGCTCTCTGGTCTTGAAGTATATCAAGATGTGATATATAAACACAATGACCGAGCGATCAAGCATCGGTCTGCATACCCGATTCATCAGGTCCATAAAAATTGTCGGCATGTTGGTAAGCCCAAACTGTATCACCGCAAACTCGTAATGTTCGTAACGAGTACAGAATGCGTTCTCCTTCACGTCCTCCTCCCTAACCCTGACTGGATGGTATCCGGACCTCATGTCTATCTTGAAGAACCAAGATGCTCCCTGCAACTGATCGATAAGATTATCTATCCTCAGTAGTGGATAACAGTTCTTCACCGTTAACTTGTTTAACTCTCAGTAGTCAATGCACATCCGCTGTGAACCATCCTTCTTCCTGAAGAAAAGAATCGATGCTCCTTACGGAGAACTGCTCGGACGGATGAACTGTTTTCCCAACAGTTCCATACAGCTGAGATGACATCTCCTACATCTCGGTTGGTGTCAATCGGTATGACGCCTTGGCGATAGGGGCCGCACTTGGCACCAGTTCGATCCTGAACTCGACCTGCCTCTCCAGAGGCACTCCGGGCAACTCCTCTGGACACACATCAACAAACTCTCTATCAAACGTAACATCTGAAACCGAAACCTGATCCCTGACTCGCATATCCCCCACATACGCCAAATAACCCACACACCCGTGCTTAGGGCTGTTCACTATTTGGATAAGACCAAATTGTGCAATTGGACAATTTGGATTAGACTATTTGGTTTGGATATTCGGATTTTTGGATTGGTTTCTACAAAACTGAATGATTATTTTGGATTTCAGATTGGTTTTTGTTTATAAAATAAGAACCGAATAGTCCAAAAAAACCGAATAATCATTTATTATTTATTTATTTATAGTATATATCTATAATTATTTATTAATTTTGTAATTTATTTATTCAAATACGTTCAAAATGTTTCACCTGATAAAAAAACATCAATATGCATTTTCTCTCAAAAGTTTTCTATCTAAAAAATATTTAACTATAATATATCTTCTTAGTAATTGTTTATAAATTTCAAATCACAACTAAATAATTTGTTTTCTCTTCTTGTGTAAAGTTGGGTAATATTATAATTATGTGTCGTTTTAAAATGTTTTGGTTTTTGAAAACCGAATTATAAAACCGATCCAACCGAATTGTAATTGGAATGGATTGGATGGGATTTGAATTTAGTTTAGAATATTTGGATCCATGTTTTGAAAATCGACATCAATTTGGATTCACTTGATTGGATCGGATCAAACTGATCCATCGAAATGAACACCCCTACCCGTGCTAAATATACTGTCGATCACTGGCAGATGACCAAAACCCTTAACCCAAACTGGTGCCCTTGTCGTAGATAAACAGTTCTCCCCCACTTGGGGTTCGAGCTACCACCCGCTGACCCTCATCGTCGATCATGGCATCGAAGCGACTAAATCAGTCCATACCCACAATCATACATACATCCCCCATGGGACCGGAATCAAGTCTATCGGGAAGGGTACCCTGAAGATATCCAAAACGCAACCCCAATAGAATGAAGAAGAAAAAATTCCATGTTTGTTGGAGATAAAGACTCGCAACAGACACTCAATCTCTCCTACAGTCAAACCAAACTCCCTACTGAACGATCGAGAGACAAATGACTGAATCACCCCGGAGTCAAATAATACTAACGTAGGTAAGGAGTTCACTAAAAATGTACCAAACACAGGTACAAACACATAAGCATAAAACAGATATAATCAATAAGATAAAAGGATAGAAACATACTAGCTACCACATCTGGTGCTATCCCGGACTCCTCGGCTGTAAGCAGAAAGGCATGTCCCCGAGCCCTCGGGGACTCTGCTCTACCCTGACTCCCATCAGTAATCCTCAGTGTAGCCGGCGCAGGAGCCTGCGTCATCCTAGTAGCGAGCAATGGACAGTTGGTCTTCACGTGACCAACCTGATCGCAGTGGTAACATATCCTCATATCCTGAACCGGGGTTGACTGCCGACAATCCCTCATAATGTGCCCCTCCTTGCCACATTTGCGTCACACATTACCAGATCTGGAAACTCCCAAATGACCCTTCCCGCACTTCCCACAAGTGCGGCTGCGTTGACCCCCAGATGTAGAATCAGTGGTCTTGGACCGCTTTGGCACTGGCTATGACTGTGTCGGGGCCTGCCTCTTCTCTCGCAACTGTAACTCAATCTCAAGCTCACGCCGCCTAACGGCCTCCTGTAACTCCAACAATGTATCACATCGTTGGGTAGCAACAAACTGCCGGATGTTAGTGTTGAGCATGCTTAGATAACGTGTCATATGAGCCTGCTCGGAAGCAAACTCCGGGAAAAACATCGCCCTCTTGGTAAACATGTGGGTGATCTCTGTGAAAATTTTCCCTGAACTGATCCTTAGTAATTGCAACTCTCTAATCATCAGTATACGACCCTGTCATCAACCTCCACCAGTCATTTTCTCCGGACCTCAACAGGTTCAGAGCACACCTGACCTTCTGGTCAGTAGGACATGAGCATGTGAAAAAGCATCCCTCAACTTCTGTAGATTCCCAATTCAATGATCCAAACCAGTGATCAACACAAAATAAGAACAAGAATGAAGAAAAAGAAGAAGATTATCAAGCAATGCACACGTCTATTAGAAGAAACGTCTGGTACACCTTGAGAACACACACTATGACCGTAAACACCTCTGATATGTCACTCTACTCTGACAGACCCTGACATTATTTATAGGGACACACTGGCCGTGAACAGGGTTTACAGTCAAACACACGTTCACGACCGTGAACACCAACATAACCGCAAACTACACCCAAAATGTTCAATACAAAGACCATGACCCTATAAAGACCTATACAAATGATTTCCTAGCCCAAACCACATAAAAGTATGTCCCAACAATATCCCCCTTGGTTTGGGACTTGCATGAGCTCAGGTCTTCTTGAACACCACGTCAGATTTTCCCATGGCCCCTATCCAAAGCCTCTTCTCAATAATCTTAGACACCATGCCTGTGAACTCTTTGTCCATTGGCTCCATGAGCTCCGTTTTGCATATGATTTGATGTTGAGTAAAGTTGTGAATGTCTAGCTCCCTAAACCGCAGGAGATCTTTAGCGTCAACTAGCCGAAGAACAGTATCACAGTCGGTGAATTAATTGCTGTTGTGGTTGTGTAATCATCATAAGCCCAGAATTCCATACGATCCATATATCTATCATTTAAATGTTGAGGAATGGGAATTTATTTCAACTGTTTAGTTGTAGGCCACAACACTATCTTCATTGGTTCATTGGTTTTGGGATCAAGCACCACCTTGTCTCTTCTAATGAGTGAATCTGCAGTTTTCGTTCCAGAAAATATTTTTTTGACCTGCCTTTCCAAAAAGAGTTTGAAGTTAGAGGCCATTGGTTCCTTTGAAGGATTGCAGAATGGAGCTTCGGAAAGCTCAGATAGATCATCTTTTGTCCAGGAGCGAAAGTCATGAGTGTCCTTGACTCCGATTCCCCTTGATTCCTTTTCACCACCCATATATTTGAATCACTGTGATATCCCCACATCCTAATTCCCGAACGGTTTCTGAATTTGTCTCTGAACTTTTGCTTTTCAAGATCAGTCACTGTAATTTGAGGCTGGTTTGCATGACTTTCTCATCAGAGTTCCGCATGAAAAGCAATCCTTCTTTCTTCTCAGCAGTAAGCTTTCTCTTAGCTTGCCTGATAGTTATACGAGGATTGGTTTGGGCAGGTTCCGTTTCAAAACGATCGACAACTATTGTGGTTCTGAGGGGTGGTGAATCCAAGATGTTGTCATGTTGAGAAGTCTGGACAGGGGCACTGGAATGACCGACGGTGGTGAAAGATTGTTCGACTGATGACTTGAACTTGTTGCCAAGTTCTTCAAAAAGTTTGTTCTTCAAATCATAATAGCACACATTCAAATCTCCAAGGTGAGTTTGGAGGTCGGTTTTCTGTTTTGACTTGGATTGGTTATCTGCTTCAAGATTTGAAACTCGAATATCGAGTTTTCCTATCAAAACATCCTTTTCAATGATCGTCTGCTTTAACACCCCTATCTCAAACTTGAGCTCTGAGTTGGATGGCGCCACTCCCCCTAATTTGTCTTCCTCAATAGATATGCCTTTTCCACATGGAGGAAGATCTGATGCTTCTTGTACTGCCAAGGGCCTTGCAAGCCTCATAGAAGCGATGTCATGCACAGGCCTTAGGGGGGGGGGGGGAAACTTCCAAGAGCTGAAGAGCTCCCAGTTTCAAACATAGTGCGTGGTCCTTCTTGTGTTTGAATGATTGGATTAGTAACTGGTGTTGTGATTGCAGGCTGTGTCACCAAAGCCTGTTCCTGAATGAGTACTCCAAGCCTCAGATCTTGTCTTCTCCTTTTCAATGGAGGCTGGGAGGTCTGATTTATAAGTGGATCACTCACAGATGGCATAGAAGTTGAAATGTCAACATTAAGGGGAGGAAGCCATGATGCTGCATCTATATTCATTGTAACACCGACCATCTGTTTTGAAGCAGGAGGCATTGCTTCTTGAACATCTTCTACTTCCCTTGACTCTGTTGCCGGTTGTGCAACTTCTTGGTCACCGCCAAAGAAGGAGTCGAGGTCCTCATTTATTGGACAGTAATCATTCATAAAATCGAAAGACATGTCAATATCATTAGGCCCAGACATGTCACCACCAAAAATTGAATCATCATCACTAAGACCTTCATTATCACCATCATCATTTGCTTTTTCACTCTAATTGAAATCACTTTGAACCTCCATATTTGTCATGTTATCATGTTCCTCTGCTACGATTGCAACAAGAGGAACTCGTTCATCTTCGTGCTCAGTGACGGTTATGACATCATCATCAGCTTCCATGTGGTTAGAGGAGTCGTTAGACTCGGATGCATAACTTGAATCAGCAAACATCTCGAACTTCACCAAAGGGTATTTGCCTACGAACATAAATTTACCCTTACAATTCTGTTTCATTCATACGAAGGTGTTTGACCCAAGAGATTTCATGTGTAGTGTTTCTCCTCCTTGTTCAATCTCCGGAGAGTTGTTGTTGATGATCAACTGTAGGAATCTTGGGTACATAATAAATTTATCTCTTTTCTTTCCTTCAATATTTCCGATCAATTCATCCATGATGTACTTGGACAAGTTGAATTCAAGACCTATGGCAAGAGCGGCGATAACACCTATATTCAGTAAAGAAATTCATACACCCCAGATTTCCTTCCCGAGATGTAGCTCATGAAGACATGAGCTGGAAACCTCCAGTATAGTGGTAACAACTTTTTGAGGGTTGTAGAAAATTCTCCTTCATATCCCATTTGTTCAATGATTTCTTGTATTTGATCCATTGCAATCTCGGTCAGAAAACTCGATTGGACATCATTTCTTAGAACATCTCGGATGATCTGATCTTTAACAAAAAAATTTCTTCCTTTAACAGCTACTTCAAAAAAATTTGAACCACCATCTCCCTATTTCACCACTATAGTGCTCCAAAACTCTTTAATCAGGCTTTGGTAGATCAATGGATTCAAAGTCAGAGCAGAAGCTAGGCAGTACTTCTTCAAACCATGCGCCATTGACTTGAATTCACCATGGACTGTTGGTGGGTCGACCAAAAAGATTGCCAAGTTGTGACTATCAGCAAACTTAAGTTTAACGATTTTTGATCTGCACTTATCGAAGCCAAGTGAGAAAACAATTTATTTAAGCATTTAAGATTAAGGTTTTACTCATTAAACAATCTAATTAGGCTTCAATGGTGATTAAGTGTTAAAAACAATGATTTATGTTCAAAAATTTGGGGTTTATAGTTAGAGAGGGAGTTTACGGCTAGAGACGGAGTTTACGGCCGTAAACCCTTCAATGGCTGTAAACGCCGAACAGTTCAATTTCTTCGATTAAACCCTTGATTCACAGTCGATTTAGTGTTAAATTAGCATTATGATGATCGCATAGTCATACCAACAAGAATAAACAAGCAATTTCGAGTTAAAAACACGGATTTAGATGGATCGATTTAACAGTGATGAGAGGATTCAGGAGGGGTTTATGGCCACAAAGATAAATAGTGAGAGAGAAGAGTTTAAAGTCGGACATGGTGGCTTTTATACCTGGACCCAAGACTCGGTCCAATATCTCTGGACTGCAACCCAAAATGCTTTAATAATAAACCCAAAACTCCAAAAAAAAATTAAAAATAATGCATTTTGAGGACTAGCAAATAAAAATAAAATAAAATCTAAAAATTCAAACTCAAATATATATATTTTTAATTTTTGAATTTTAACAAAGTAAGAATAAAAATAATTTTTGAATTATCAATATTTTCACTTTTACTAATGCTAATAATATTTTGTGATTTTGGGATCAAATTTATTCGACAACCTTAATCCGTTTATCAGTATCTCCACATTCATGTCTAGATCTGGTTGATTACCGGTATTGTGGTCCACTTAAGCATGAAAGATTGTGACATAATTTAGGACGTATAACAAATGAAAAGACATTTGACCCTATGTTCCTAGATAGAATTCCTAAGGACCATTCAGCTGACGACGACCAAGGATATTGTTGTCCACCTAAATTAAGCAACGAGATCTACAGACAACCTATTTGATGTTCAATTTTAGTTGTGCTAGAACATTTTCCCCATTTCCTGATATATCCCGATAATCAAGAACTTCCGAGATACTCCTTACTTTAGGTGAACAGACTATTATTAAGAGAGTAGACAGATTTAGACTGCATATGTTAAACACCTAGGTCGGATATATTCCAATCACGCAGAGGGGTTAACATATGACTAACCGGAAGTAGAAAGGTTGAGAAACAGAATGGTGCATATGTTGTGTACCAGGTCGGGTGTTTTTTTTCAATCGCGCAGAGGAGACAGCATATGGCTAACAGACCTAAAGAATTGCATAGATAGGAGATGCAAAGAAATAGATTTGCATATGTTGCAGTCCAGGTCAGATATGTTCCAATCACACAGAGGATGCAACATATGACTAATAGTGTGAAAGAAAGAAAATAATTTTCCATAGACCTACTTTATCGGAATTCCGCAGTCACCCTATCAATACCAGAGTTAAGGACAGATTCTCATGTATATCTTCATGCTTAATCAATCCAAGCGTCGTATTGTCATGCTAAACAGAACAATCTAGTTTAATATTTGTCAAGCCTCTAGATTCCTTAAGTTCATCTATACCTAGTCAAGTCCATTTAAATCTTTCGTGCCTACCAGCGCATCGAACACAGAGCCTAGACAATTCAATTTTGGTACATTACACAGATCCAAATTGTCTGTTTTCACAAGAATATATCACTTCCCAAGACATCACCTACATAAAGATTTTTTAATTTTATAGAAAGATTAAAACAAAAGTAACACTATTTTTTGATTTTTTTTTGAGATTTTTTAATTTTTGTTTGCTTTTTGTTTATTTCTCCCCTAAATTTGGCCATAGGAGAGAAAGGAGAGTAAATGCGCAAATTTAAACTATTCTAAAACAAAATCAGTCCTCAAAACAAATCATTTTCAAAAATCCAACAAGCACATCAAATCGAGCTTTGTTAAATGGTTTTGTGAACAGATCTGCGACATTATTAGCAGTGGGAACCTATTCCATCCGAATTAGCGACCGCTCATAACACTCTCAGATAAAATTCACTTAGATGTCGATGTGCTTTGTTTTTGAGTGTTGGACAGGATTTTTAGCAATTTGAATTGTAGCCTCATCGTCACAAAAAAAAATTGGGGTTTCTAAAAAATTCAAAGCATAATCCATGAGTTGATGTTGTTTCCAAATAACTTGAGAACAACAGGAAGAAGCAGCTACGTATTCCGCCTCTGTCATTGAGGTTGAGACTGTATTATGTTTCTTGCACTGCCAGGACACCAGTCGGTCTCCAAGAAATTGACATCCCCCAAACGTTGATTTCTTGTCAACCTTACAGCCTCCCTAATCATTGTCAGCAAAAGCATATAAATCAAATTCAAAATTTTTCGGATACCAAAGACCTAGTTTTGGCTGCCTTTGAGATACCAAAAGATTCTTTTCACAACAATAAGATGTGAAAGTTTAGGATTATCTGGTATCGTGCGCATTGATAAATTCCGAACATGATGTCTGGCCTGCTTGCGGTTAGATACATCAACGATCCGATCATTGATATGTAGTCAGTCTGATCTACGGATTCGCTTTCAATATCTGGAGTCAACAAGGGTCTCTCAACCATCGGCGTCAAAGTAGGTTTTGCGTCTCGAAACCCAAACTTTTCTAGCATATCTTCAACGTGCTAGAATTGATGTAACAAGATTCCGGTTGAGTCTTGTTTGACCTGAAGCCCTAAAAACATGGTCATCTCCCCCAAGGAACTCATCTCGAACCTCTTCTTCATAACGCTTTCGAACGTCTTGCACAACTTTGGACTCGTTGACCCGAAAATGATGTCATCGACGTAGATCTGAACTAGAATCTGATCGGCACCAACATGCTTAATGAAGACGGTTTGATCGAGTGTCCCCCGCGTATAGCCATGCTCGAGCAAGTGGTTAGTCAGAGTTGCATACCATGCCCTTGGAGCTTGATGTAACCCATATAACGCCTTGTCCAACTTGTAGACGTGATTAGGAAACTTCGAGTTGACAAACCAAGGAGGTTGATCAACATAGATTTCTTCCTTCACAATGCCATACAGGAAGGCAGTCTTGACATCCATCTGGTAAACCATGAAGTTCATGTAGGAAGCATATGCGAGGAAAATACGAATAGCCTCTAAGCGAGCCACTGGAGCATAAACTTCGGTGTAGTCTAGACCCTCAGTTTGTTGAAATCCATGTTCAACCAATCCGGCCTTATTCCACACAATGAGCCCTGAATCATCTTGCTTGTTTCGATAAACCCAACACGTGTCGAGTGACTTCTTGCCTTTAGGTAATTCAACCAACTTCTAAGCCCCCAATTTTTCAAACTGATTTAACTCTTCATGCATGACATCAACCCAGATGGGCTCGATCAAATCCATTTCGACGTTATTTGGATCTATTTTAGATATGAAGCAAGAGTAGAGACGTGTATTGACATCCCCACTCCGACTCCGCATTCGAACACCGTCGCCTAGCTGACCGATGACGTTTTCAATCGGGTGATCGCGTTGAATTTTAGACGGTAGCTCCTGGATGATGTCATTAAGCGTAATGGGAAGGTTGTGAATATTGACAAATCCATCATTTGTTGAATGATCCAACTCAGACAGTCTAGAATCGTGAGAGGGGCTTGCCACGAACTCATTAGCAATTGGTTCGGGAAAGAGAAGTTCCATAAATGTTTGAGTAGTAGCGGAAGCATCTCTGGACATGAACTCTCTTTCATCAGGAGTAAGAGGAGTGACATCAGCATCTGGATTGGTTTGATGTCTCGGAGAATCTGACGAATCGTTTAGAACAGATGCATTCACTATAGAAGTCATAGAGGACACCACCGACGGTCTGTAGACAAATTCGTCTTCATCTTCAATCATAGTCTTTGAACCAGAACTGGAACCAAACAAATCATCTTAAAACACATTGAATGATTTGAATAGAGATGTGTAGTCAAACAACCAATTTGGACCAACTCTAGCATCCGTCTCGTTCTCTTCCAACCGGCGCACATCGAAGGATTCTACGATTTGCTTTGTCTTCTTGTTGTAGACCTTGTATGTCGTGCGAGTAGCATATCCCACAAAGTAACAATCATCGGCTTCGGCATTGAATTTGGGGTTAGATTCCAGATGAAGAAGGGTGCAAGGACAACCCAAGATACGGAAGTGACTAACTGATGTCTTGTGACCGTAGAGAATCTCGTATGGAGTCTTCATCTAAGCTTTGTTGATCAGAACAAGATTTTGAACATAACACGCCGTGTTGATCATCTCAGCCCAAAAGAAAACCGATAGTTTGGAGTCCCATAACATTGTCCTTGCAGCGTCTTGAAATGTTCGATTCCGCCGCTCAACAATACCATTTTGTTGTGGTGTGCGAACGACACTGTATTGACGCATTATCCCTTTTTCCGCAAAAAATAATCGAGAACAACATTCTTGAATTTCGTCCCATTGTCAGTTCTGAGTGCCTTCACCCAGTGATTGGTCTAGTTCTCTATCATCATAATAAACTTCTTAATCAGGTCAGCAACCCCAACCTTGTTGGACAAAAAGAAGACCCACATGAACTGTGAGAAATCAACGATCACAGCCAGACAATATGAATTTATGTTGATGCTGAGGACGTTGACCGGACCAAATAAGTCCATATGCAACAATTAGAGCACCTAGTTGATCGAATTGACCTATTTTGGCAGATGTGGCTTTCTGTGATTCTTTGCTTGGGCGCATGCCACTCATTTTTCAAACGTGATAAAATCCTTGATAGGAAACCCGCACACTATTTCATTCTTTGCAAGTCGATTCAGGTTCTTTGCGTTAGCATGTCAGAGTCTTCGGTGCCATAACATAGCATTGCGTTAGCATGTCAGACTTGTTCAGGAAGATTGTTGTTCATGTCAATTATATATGCATTGTCATCCCTTTTAGATTTTACAAGAATCCATTCATCAGGGATGAAAATGCATGGTTTCAGAATTAGACATTCTTTATCGGTGAAATGTGTTGAGTAGCCCATGTCACAAATTTGAGAAACACTCAACAAACTATGCTTTAACTCGAGTGCATGGTTGACATTCTCGAAGCTCGGCACTCCATTGGAAATTGTTCCTCTTTGAGTGATCTTTTCGCCATCCCCTCCCGCAAAGGAAACATATCCCCCATTAAAATTGTGAATGTTGTGCAACTGGGAAATGTCTCATGTCATGTGCCTGGAACAACCGTTGTCGGCATAGCATGGTCTGGCAACATTCCTCTGCATCTGTTCCTGCACAATGAGCAGGATCATTGAGATTTGGGGACCCAGGTCACTACAACCCTAGGTTTACCCTTAACATTCACAGATTATCCTTTTGATTTTTCAATTTTGAATTACATTTAGATGCACTGTCAGAAAATGACGATGATTGGACAAGTGTAGATTTGGTCACCCAGTGATGATTAGGTTTTGAAGAATTCACAGGTGATTTATAAATATTTTTCTTTTTCTTTGAGCACTTAGCTTTTCGGCTACGATTAGTCGAAGATCCAAATGTACCCTTTGACGAAATCGACCTTGGCTTAGCCGCATTCAATTTTGGCAAAGCACATGTGGCTGGTTTAGAGAAAACTTGTTTGCTCATTTTAAGATAAGCCCTTTTCTTGTCATTATTAATTTTCCAATCATCATCATGAAGACGAGATCTCGAGGACTTTCTCGTGAGAGACCTTCCACGTGACTCATTTTCTCTTCTTGGTGTAGAATAATGAGCAAATGCCTGATTAGGACAATTGTGAACTATATGACCAATGATTCTGCAGTTAAAACATGTTTTCTTTTTGGTATAAAAATAGGTACCGCCTTTTTCTGCTTTATTTTCTTTAATGGCAACCTCACTCTTCCCACAAGTACATGTGCAAGAATCAGGTTGTGTGACTGGTGAGGATGGAGTGGATGTGCTCTTAACAGGAACATCAGAATTATTAAACAGACCATCAAACATATTAAAGAAATTTGATTCATCGGACTTTCTCATAGAATCATTAAGACAAAACACTAGTTTTCAAGTCAGAAACAAAAACATCAGATTTGGAAACACAATTATTATCTATTTCCCCAGCACTACTATCTGTGACCTGTGCCACTACTTTGCCATACACCACAAATGGTTCTCGGTCGATCTCCTCCTGAGTCAAAGGGACACCGGTGTAATTGTGATTGAATGGAGGCGGAACTTTATCATACCATAAACCCTTCTGTTGTTTATTTTTAAATCGCAAAATATTTTCCATCATTTACGCAACTACTTTACTTGACACATCAAATTTTCTGAAATTAAAATCTACATTTTCAAACTTATTTTTCAATGCGTCAAGCTCGGCAGTCATAATGGCAAGTTGTTTCTCGATAAAATTGTAGCACTCACACTTATTACTATAATCTTCCTGTAGTTTTCTAAAGTCCTGAGTCTTGATCTCTAATTTTTCTTTTAGAGGTCTTTGGCCTTTTCTAAGGGTATATCCTTCATATTTAAGATCCTCATTTTCCCTTTTTAGTAACTCAATTTGTTCACAAAGAAATTTAACAGTATCAATGCATGTTTGAGAGCAAGAAATTTGACTGGCCTCATTTTTCTCATGCTCAAGGGTAGTTTGAACCATGAACGCAAATTGTAATTCCATCATCTCTACCTCCGGGTCCACTTCAGCTTCTCCTTCTGCAATGTCGTTGATTCGAGCAAGATGTGCATTTTCAGGTCCCGAGATGTTCAGGGCCTGAATTTGGTCATCCCAGTCAAACGACTGAGCCACCACAACAAGATTCACGGTCTGGTTACTGGTGGTAGCTCCCCTGCTGCTACCCACTGACACCATTGTTCATTCACTGTTCTCCCTCCTGTCAGGCTTAGGGCAGTCTCTGGCAAAATGGCCAGGTTCCTGGCAGTTAAAGCATCAGATTTTGCCTTTGTTGAACCCCACCTTCTTCTCAACATTTATTCCCCAATTATTTTTCCCTGTCTTTTTGGAGAACCGTTTGGCTCTGAACATCGCAATAGCAATTTGCCATGTGATGCCCATATCCTTAACATCTTCAGGATGAATTTGATCCAAATCAGCAAAACATAGTTGAGGAGGTAGCTCGCTAGCCATGAAGGCATTGTAGCAATTTACAAGACCGATAGCAAGAGCCAAATTTTCTTCATTTTCCTTAGAAGCAGGAGCTGAAACAGGTGCTTTTGAAGAGGAAGCAACTTGTGGATAAGAAACTGAACGTTGAGCACTTTGCATGGATGGAATGGCATATGATGATGGTTGAATAACAACAAATGTTAGAACTTGTGAGTTAGCAAACATTTGACCTTGTGGTTGTGGAATAGCGAAAGCTTGACTTTGAGGAGTGGTAAAGGATGATAAAGCATTGTTTGTAGAAATTATGAGATTTGCAGTTGAGTATGAGTTCTCATGATTGATCTCTCTCTATTTCTCATCAAGATCACATGCTTTGATGATGGTCATGGTTTCAGCCAGACTAAGTCGGTTAAGATCTTTTGTTTCTTGATGACAGCAACATTCATATCACATGCCTTTGGGAGAGAGTTAAGCAACTTCTTGTTGATTTCTGATCTTGGCATTGAGATGCCGGCTGACCTCATCTCAATGGTGAGTGTGATAAAGCGTTGTAGTTGAGCTTCCAAAGTTTCTCCAAGAATGTGATTGAACATATTAAACTATTGTTGCAGCATGTCCTAACGGCTTTGCTTCATATCCTGATTTCCTTCATAAACTTCGATTAAAGCTTCCCACAAAGCTTTTGCTGAGTCAAATTCATGGAAACCTTGAGCAATCTCCGGAGATAATGCCATTGTAAGTGTCGCAAGAGCCCTTTCTTGCTCTTCAATTATATCGAATTCCATGTCTGTGTAATTTGCAAAATCTTTGTCGATAACTGTTCGATTTGGAATAATGGTAATGATTCTAATTGGACCCATTAGAATACTACGCCAAAAACTTTGAAATCCTTCATCTTGATGTATTTTTCCATTCTGGGAAACCTTTTGCAGATAATAATCTTGGGATGCGTGTGGTTGTTCCCATGATGGAGTTAAGCTCTTGATGAATGGTAGTGTTTTGAGATTCCATTTTTTTAATTTGTTTTTTTAAAATTTTCTAAATTAAATGAAAAGGAACTTGAAATCAAAGAGTTAAAACAAAATTAGAGTTCACAGTTGGAATCTATTCAAGGTTGAGATCTGTTTACGGCCAAAATCTGTTTGCGGACGTACACTTAATCACGGTTCAACTGATTACAGTCAAACAATGCTTTACGGTCCAAGATGTGTTTACGCTCAACACCTGATGAATGGTTCACGGTCAAGCAATTTCTTACGGTCCAGAAACACTTTATAATTCTAGAATTTGAAGGGTTTACAACTGAATCACACGTCTACGACCATACTCCCTTCAACACAACAAACTATAAACTCCTAGTTTTTTGATGAAAACAAGTGTTCTGGAGTAGATTTCGATTTCCTTAGCCATGAAAACACGATCAGATGCAGAAACAAGCTTGAATTGTAGAAAACCAAGAAACTCTTTCAACCGGAATCGTGACTCGAATCCGTTTTGACACTGGACTTGCTCTGATACCAATTGTAGAGTCCCAATTCAATGATCCAAACCAGTGACCAAAACAAAATAAGAACAAGAATGAAGAAGCAGAAGCAGATTATCAAGCGATGCACACATCTATTAGAAGAAACATTTGGTACACCTTCAGAACACACACTATGATTGTAAGCACCTCTGATACGTCACTCTACTCTAACAGACTCTGACACAATTTATAGGGACACACTGGCCATGAACAGGGTTTATGACCGAACACACGTTCACGGCCGTGAACACCAACATAACCGCAAACTACACCAGAATGTACAATAAGAAGACCAAGACCCTATAAAGACCTATACAAATGATTGCCTAGCCCAAACCACATAAAAGTATGTCCCCACAATGTCAGATAGCCACGTCATGGCTATGATCGGGTCTTGAATCTCATCGAAAGTTGGGGGCTTTGTGTTCTCGAAGTCCCGACACTGAAAAGTCTGACTGGTCCCACCACCAGCACCTGCTACAGCTGTAGAGGCTGCAGCGGCAGCCGTCTCAACAATGGATGCATAACGCTCATTAAAGTACTTGACCATAGCGGTCTTAATAGAACCAAAGATCTTCGGCAACTGTGCCCGGAACAGTGTAGCAACCTCATCATGCAATATCTTCCGAATCCTGGCGTCCAACTCATCTGACCCTATCTGCCCAATAGTCTCGGGCACTGCTGGTCTACCCTAACTTCCATCTCCTGATCACGATCCGGATCCGGTCACATATCGCCTCGTAACCACACTGTTGAAAATATAGCAAGAATATATCATACATTCCATATAATAATCGGGGAACCAACTCCCAACAAAGCCCTAGGGGTTGTGACTTCCTTGCTATGCATATGGGTCCTTTGTTTTTAGTAGTACGGGCCGATACTACCTTCCACACCTACCCATATTTGTCTCAAGTATCATCACAACGCCCTAACAATATACATAAGCATGGAGAGCACTCAATCCTCACTCCTAGAGGAAGGCTAATATCTCATAACTGGTCGACTGACCCCAAACAACTCATCCATGAAACTTCCACCAACCCTTTAGCACTTGTATATGCTAGTCATACATAACACTGGACCCTGTAGACATTCAAATATATGATCCTACGCTAAGCCCTTCATCAAACAACGACAAGAAATAAGGCCAAACCAAACATTCTCAGACTATAAGATCTTAATTATGTGCAACTATGATGCACACACTAAGCAACTATAGTAATGATGTCAAATTAATATAAGGAAAACCCTAGGCTATCAGGCATCATATAATCAGGCAATTCTATCATGCAATTCCTGAAGATCCCTAGCCTATCACTAGCATGTTGTTTTAATATATCACAATATCAAATATTTGTATGGTATTTTGGGGTCTACTTACTGGCTCTGGTTGATCATACACTCTACATCGTCCTTTATTATTTTGAAAACCATTTGAAGATCATTTTGAAAATCTTTCCTTAGTTTGAGAGTGGATTCACACGAGTGTTCCTCCAACTCACTCAAACTAAGGCTCTGATACCAACTTGAAACATCTTTAAAATTCATGAAAATTTAAAACTTTTTCAAGCATCCAAAAACCATTATTTATTATAAAATGTTTTCAAATAGTTTCATATCAGAGTATCTCAGAAATCAAAATAATAAAATGTGAGGAGGTGCATGATCAAGCCTTCGCCTTCCCACAATCATCCGGAGTACCTGAAATAAAGTCCAAAACTGTAAGCCCGAAGCTTAGCGAGTTCCCCCAAAATACCAATGTCATACAAACCATAACCATATCATAACAAACAACATGCATATAGAGTCTACAGTATGACTGGACTGCCCTCACCGGGCCTTCAGTCTGTTTGGCCTACTCTCAGATTCTTCAGCATGTATTGTCCGCCCTACCAGGCCTTTAGCCTGTCGGACCGTTCTTCGGGCCTTCGGCCTGACCGGTATGCCCCATTGGGCCTGCAGTCTATCCGGGCAACCCTGGGTATGTTGGCCTACAGCACAAAGCAGGTCCACCTAAACCCACCCCCAAGCATACAATCAACACATAGATAACAATTGCTAGCATCTATAAATAGTCATACCTATCTAACATATCACTAATCATAGAATCATCATATATACCAGGATACCGACCTAACATATCACTAATCATAGTAGCATCCTATATAGCAGGATACCGACCTAATAGGTCACTAAGCATATCATCATGCGATAACCAGGATAACAATCCAAAAGAAGGGCCGACATTGGTGCCTTTGACCCTATTGATATAATGAGAAGATCTCACCTCACAAGTACTGTTGAATGATAATTTCAAACTCCCAAAAACAGCTCGAAACTCGACCACCTACAATCGTCATAGGAAAAATTCTATCAAGGCCCAAATTACCTAAGTACCCTCAAAAGTCGACTTGGTCAACCCTTGGTCAATTTCAAAGTCAGCGGTCAAGGTCAACAATGCCTGTTGACCCAACTCGTCAAGTGCAGCTTACAGACTTGTTGAGCTCCTTCAGAACTCAGAAAATCACGAAAACCCTAGTCAACTCGCCGAGTTATCAAACAACTTGTCGAGTCCATGCATTGTCTAGAAGATCGGGAAAACCCTAACCAACTCGTCAAGTTATCTAACTAACTCGTCAAGTTCACGCATAATCCAGAAAGTGGTTACACCCTATCCAACTTGTCAAGTTGCCTATGCAACTCGTCGAGTTCCTCAACCCTTTTCTTCTCATTCAGGCGCTTTTAAGAGAAACCAAGGCTCCAAACTATAGATCTAGACTCCTAAGGTGTAGTTACCACGTAAAGTTGCTAACTTTACACGCATGTAAGGCCTAAAGAGGCTAAAACACCCAAAACTAGTCTTAGGAAGAGGTTTAGGGCATGGAGAAAGGCCAAAGCTTGCTAAAGTCGAGAACTTTATGTCCATGAGGGCATAGAGGAGTCCAGATCTGAATTCCTAAATTCAAAACGTGCTCAGTACTAGAAATGCCTCAAGAATAAGCCATAAATGACCCTAAACTCCTGAATGAAGAGATGTAACAAGATAATGATCAAGGTAATGACTTTTTACCTTCAAATGAATGCCAAAATGAAGTATATGCTAGATCTACAAACTCCTTCTCATTCCAAGCTTCTCAATCTTCAAGTCTCTTCAAGGAATGCACCAAACGCACACTTTTAGCCTCACACACACTCATAATAGGAGGTTAGCTCGATTAGGGTTTGCTTCTGGATGTGAAAGGTGGTAAGGAGGTTGGAGGGAGGACTTAAGGTCCTTTAAATAGGGTGCATTGGTGGTTGTCGAGGCCAACACAAACAATAACCCTAAATATTACACACTAAAATAGTGTATAGTTGTAAAGGGGGTCGAATCCACGGAGACTGGTTCAATTTATAACTCTATGAAAAATCTCTTTGTAAAAATACTTGGAATGTGACAATAAATTAAAATTGGGGGTTTTTGATGTTTTGAAATACTTGAAACAAACTAGAATTAACTATGATTTAAATGAACAATTACAACAAAAATAAGAGTTTGATGTAAAATCAATAAGGGAAAGATGGTTGACTTTAGACTTTCATTACTTGAACATTTGGTTAAATAATCATGAGAATACCAAGGTGCAATACTTGTGTTTATAATCTAATTTGGCTATAGCAATTTATAAGCATAACTTGCCTCAACTCTTCTTTTTGTGTTAAAATGACTAGAGAAGCTCATAGCACATTTCCTAAATCAAAGTTACAAAACTAATGAAGCATGTAATTTTGTGAAAATCAACTCGCATTGGGTTTTAAGAGTCACCAAATCCAAAGAGTAATCTATTGCTTTCATTACCACTATGGAGAAAATATTTTCATAGTCAAAATGAAATGAAAACAAACATTTAAACTAATTGTTGCTTGCTAAATTGAAGACCCATTACTTAGTCAAGAATTTAACCAACAAAGATAACATTCATATATCAATATTCATGACTAGATATATATAAACATGAAGGAATTTTTCATAGAAAATATAATCATAAATATTCAACACAAGTTCATGGAGTTCTTCAAAATAATCAAAACATTCAAGCAATTACATCCAAGTCAACCAAATGAAAATCTAGCCAAGCATGGCCAAAATTAAACAAAAACAAGAGAGATTAGAGATACCAAACATTGTTCAAAATGAAAGATGAAAGAAATCCACAAATCTTCTAATCTTCTAGAGAGAAAAAGTGTTTGTTTCTTCAAGTCTTCATAATGAAAAATCCTCTCAAAACTTCAGTAAAAGTGGTCAAAAATCGGATCCAAAATATGCCCCAAAAGTATTCCACCAACTTTCCCCATATAGAGACAAAAGGCTAAAATTCGAGTTCTTCACAGTGCGATCCACGCTGACCATTTGTAAATCCACGCGGACCGCGTGGATTCTGCTGAATGGGATTTTTGGCCCATTTAATTTGCACTTCTAGATTACTCTTCTCATCTATGGTCGAGCCCGTTTGTGCAAGTTCTTGATAGCCCAATTATGTCTTCCAAACTCTTCCAAGATGCTCCAATGCTCCTTTAATCTTCTATAGCTCGAATTCTCGTCGTCCCGCCCGAAATTTAAGTATGACGCGCTTCTTGCTTATATTGACACCAAGCCCAATTGCACCACTTCAAGTCCATGAACAAATTGCAAGCCTCCAATAGTTCCGCACTCCTTCCAAACCTCCAATAACAAATATTCTTCGGCAAATCCTGCAAATAAGCTCAAAAGACTAGAAAGCACCCGGTAAAGGAGAAAAATAACAAAAAGAGAAAATATACGTGAAGATTAACTAAAATGAGGTGCTTTTAAGTAAAAATAAACTATGAAAAGAAGTAATAAAAAAGAAACTATCAAATCACCCCAAGCTTAAACCTTACTTGTCCTCAAGTAAGACAAGACTAAAATGAACTTGGGACGTACTACCCTAAAAATAAAAAGAATGGACAGAACCATGGAACCTGTTCAACGTTAGTCAACATGGTAAGAATTGATCTCGCTACTATCTCACAACTTTTTCATCCGATGAAAATGGGACCATAAACCACAGCCAGGACAAATCCTCTAGGTGAGTAAGGAGGGATGGTCAGTCGCAGCCTCAATGGAACATGAATACAATGAATAACATCTGTAGTAGGGAGAAAGCGACTGGATGGGCTCAAGTAGAGCTCTTCTTTAAGTGCACACTCTGATCTCACGTCTGTCGGCTTCTCTCATGTGTAACTAGGTTTAATCGCTCGGGCACCGTTGTAGGAATCAACTCACTTAGCGTTAACCCGAACCTCCCGTAGTATCCGACTCAACAGCCTCTCTAACATCACCAATTTGCGAAAAGAAACAACTTGATCCATATACAAATATACAATCCTAAATAAATGAATATCAACGTCGGATGACCGAGATGTTGGAAAATTTGTTCAATAATTGAACCGGCCACCTGTCTAAGATAGTTGCAGCTGATTTTTTTTTAACTAGAAAACACCATAGTTGAAGGTAATGTATTAACAATTGAAATCAAGAAAACCCTTTTACTCAAAATTTGGTTCCCAAAAGTGTGTAAGTGGAACCGAAAGGGTAGTAATATAATCTGAATGGTCTAAGTGTGAAAATGACCATGTGTGGAGCCTAAAGATGTAATGTAAGCTCCCTTGTAAACATGTAATTAAGTGTTTTTTTTTAAATGATGAAAATGTCCAAATGTGGACTAAAAGACTCTCTAAAATCCTAAGGAAATCGCAAAAAGATATGGTGATGTAAAGAGGCCGGATATGGAATCTACTCGAGGACAAGCACCAGTGCTTCATCCTAACGGTTCTAACATGATCAAGTGTGATCCTCTCGGTGGTAGTGACCGCAAGGGTAAGACATCTAGTGCTATAGTGTATAGTGGTAAAGGGGTCGAATCCACGGAGACTAGTTCAATTTATAACTCTATGAAAAATCTCTTTGTAAAAATACTTGGAATGTGACAATAAATTAAAAATGGGGGTTTTGATGTTTTGAAATACTTGAAACAAACTAGAATTAACTATGATTTAAATGGACAATTGCAACAAAAATAAGAGTTTGATGTAAAATCAATAAGGGAAAGATGGTTGACTTTAGACTTTCATTACTTGAACATTTGGTTAAATAATCATGAGAATACCAAGGTGCAATACTTGTGTTTATAATCTAATTTGGCTATAGCAATTTATAAGCATAACTTGCCTCAACTCTTCTTTTTGTGTTAAAATGACTAGAGAAGCTCATAGCACATTTCCTAAATCAAAGTCACAAAACTAATGAAGCATGTAATTTTGTGAAAATCAACTAGCATTGGGTTTTAAGAGTCACCAAATCCAAAGATTAATCTATTGCTTTCATTACCACTATGGAGAAAATATTTTCTTAGTCAAAATGAAATGAAAACAAACATTTAAACTAATTGTTGCTTGCTAAATTGAAGACCCATTACTTAGTCAAGAATTTAACCAACAAAGATAACATTCATATATCAATATTCATGACTAGAGATATATAAACATGAAGGAATTTTTCATAGAAAATATAATCATAAATATTCAACACAAGTTCATGGAGTTCTTCAAAATAGCCAAAACATTCAAGCAATTACATCCAAGTCAACCAAATGAAAATCTAGCCAAGCATGGCCAAAATTAAACAAAAACAAGAGAGATTAGAGATACCAAACATTGTTCAAGATGAAAGATGAAAGAAATCCACAAATCCTCTACTCTTCTAGAGAGAAAAAGTGTTTGTTTCTTCAAGTCTTCATAATGAAAAATCCTCTCAAAACTTCAGTAAAAGTGGTGAAAAATCGGATCCAAAATTTGCCCCAAAAGTATTCCACCAACTTTCCCCATATAGAGACAAAAGGCTAAAATTCGAGTTCTTCACAGTGCGATCCACGCGGACCATTTGTAAATCCACGCGGACCGCGTGGATTCTGCTGAATGGGATTTTTGGCCCATTTAATTTGCACTTCTAGATTACTCTTCTCATCTATGGTCCAGCCCGTTTGTGCAAGTTCTTGATAGCCCAATTATGTCTTCCAAACTCTTCCAAGATGCTCCAATGCTCCTTTAATCTTCTATAGCTCGAATTCTCGTCGTCCCGCCCGAAATTTAAGTATGACGCGCTTCTTGCTTATATTGACACCAAGCCCAATTGCACCACTTCAAGTCCATGAACAAATTGCAAGCCTCCAATAGTCCCGCACTAGAAAGACTAGAAAGTACCCGGTAAAGGAGAAAAATAACAAAAAGAGAAAATATGCATGAAGATTAACTAAAATGAGGTGCTTTTAACTAAAATTGAACTATGAAAAGAACTAATAAAAACGAAACTATCATGCATACCCTAGAAATTAGGGTTTTCATGTTCAGCTTCAACTCGTCGAGTTGGGTCCTCTAACTCGTTGAGTAGGTTCTAGAATCCACGCGACTTTTTTTCAGTTTCTACACGACAAGTTGGGGCATCCAACTTGTCGAGTAAGTTTATATTTATGAATATAAAGGCTTTAAATTTTATACCTGGGAGTCGGTATGTTACATGAGATGAAAGGAAATTCTTTTGGGAAGAATGTGAATGATGAGAAGAGAATTGAGAAAAACGAAGTGAAGACTCAGGAAGCAAAGATAGAGAAGAAACTCAATGGAGATTCAGAGTTCGAATACCATTATTGCAATGACACAAACCACATGGTGAGATACTAAATGATTAAGAAGAGAGATGAGAAGAAGAGTAGAGTCAAGGACGAAGCCTACTATGTGGAAAGGCTTGAAGAGGTGAGAGCAAAAACTAAAGGAATGTCTTTGGTTGCGAAGGGAATTAATGATGAGGAAGTGACATATCAAATTTTTTCTTCAAGATCAGATGATGAGGAGATGCGAAACCCGACTCATGGAGTGATGTTCATAAGGTTTGAAGAAGAGGATAAGGAGAATGTTACAGGGAGATGCTTTGTTTCGACCACTACACATAAGTCTCCTATGACTACTCAGGTACGTTCCCTTTTCGAATCCTTTAATATTCTTAATAGTGCATATAATTCGATTTTATCTGAGTTTGATGAAGCTATTATGTGTGTTAATGATCTGCTTATTTGTGCTAGTAGTGATGCTGAAAGGTCTAAGAAATTACTGCTAAATACTCAGAGATGTTTGGAGTCGTAGAAGTCTAAAATAGATCATTTACAGTTACATTTAACAAATGTCATGTGTGATAGAGATAGTCTTCGAACTGAAATAGTATTTTGCTTAAATAAACAAATATATACTGTAATTCGGCTAAGCGTTTGTATGGGAAATTGACTGCATTGCAACATTCATCAAACATTAGCAAAGAACAACATAGGGAGCTATTACCCTTTTTAGCTTTTGAAAGGGAGAAAATTGATTTGACATCCTATGACCGTGAAAAGAAAATATATGAGTTTGACAAGGTCCCAAATGACACATATGTATACGAAATTGTTAAGATTGATAATTGTTTAAATGTAAATGATCTAGTTAATATTGTGAATGAGACCTTGATCAAAAACGAACAAATACAAATTTTAAAAAGAACTGAGAATTCGACATCTAACTCTCAAAACAATTTTGCTGATATTGAAGATGATTTTGATAATATCAGTGAAATTGAGGCAGAGGAAGTTGTTGATTGTTCAAAGTTATATGTCATTAATGTCACTTCTATGGATAAGGGTAAAGAAATCTATAATGATTCTTCAGTTAAAGTTCACACTGGTAATCCTTCAATTTCGAAAGTTCACGATCTTGATTACGTGACTGTCGAAGATAGTCAAACAGATAGTGATGATGAGAAAGATGACGATCCCAATGAAACGACTATACCCAGGGTTATAGTAGATCAAGTTTATGAGGAAACTAAGAAGTTCGACAAAGTAATGAAGGAAAAAGGTTCTCGTTACCTCGAATTGAATTCTGTCGTTTATCCCAACTTCAAATGCACAGATGATGTATCTTTCCAAACCAGGTGTTTGTTACTTCAGAAATTGGTGATAAAGTAAATCCTGAAATCAACAAAATTGTTGAGGAGGATAACAAGAGAGTTTCGAAAGAAGGATTTTTCTCAAACCAAAGTACAGTTGAAAATAATCTCAACAATAACATGTCCACTTTCCAAAGACAAAAACCATAAAGAAATTGGGTGGTTAAATCAGAAAAACCAAAGATTGAACAACAAACAAATGATAAAGTTTCTCAAAAACCAAATCAAAATGTTCAAAATTTCAATGAACAAATTGAAAAGATTTCAAAAGAAAATGGGTTTCGATGACCAAAGCTCGAAAGAAAGTTTATTAGCAAAATTTTGAGCCTAAAAAGAAACAACATGTTTTATCACCAAAAACATCTAAAAAAGAAAAGACTGAACATGTTCAGACCAAGTCTCAAAATAAATCTTTCGTTGAAAAAAAAACACATTTCAAAACTTCTATACAAAAAAAAATTCAAAGAGAAATTAAAATGAATCAAAATCACCACCGAGATCAAGTTTTCAAAAACCAAGAAGTGAAAATTTTGTGAAAAATCAACGATCAAATAATTTTGTTTCTAATCATCAGAATAATACATTTTCACAAAATCGTTTTCAAGGAAATGATTTTCAATCTAATGTACATAGGAATTATACTCAATTTTCAAGTCAAAACCAATTTTCGAATGCACCACAAGTTTCTCATCAATCAAATGTTGGTTATTAAAAATGTTTTCAAAATCGTTTTCAACCACAAGCAAAGCCAGTCTTTTCAAAACAATATTTTGAAAAGTTGAAGGAAAATGTAAAGAGAAAAGTGGTATTCAAACCCAAACAACCGAATTTTTCCAATCCTCCTTCGAAACCGATGTGAAAAATATCAATCATTTGTTGGAGGATAAAGGAAAGTCCTTTTAATATGGAAGATTCTCTGAAGAAGAAATAAAGTATGCTTATGAGAACTACTTGAATGCTTCGTCAAAAGGAAGCTTCTCTTCAAAGGAGTCAAATCCTTCAGTTCGACTGCGGAGAGATGTTTCTAAAGCTAAGGTTGATGAGAAACGAACTAAGGAGAAAAAGGCGAAAGTCATTGTTGATCCTAAACCAACAAAAGATTTCATTTCAATACCCTTGTCTAAAAAAGTGGACTTAATTGATAGTTTGAAATCAAAAGTTCGTAATTGGGTGTTAGGATCTTTTCACAATGCTTTTAACTCTAATCACCAAGGAACCAAAAAGCCTTGCGTACCAAATTTTTTTCACTAATTGTAGGTTTTATGTAACGAGAAATATGATGAAAAATGGTACATTGATAGTGCTTGCTCTCGTCACATGACTTGTATGAAAGAAAACTTGTGAGACTATCGAAGTCTAGATAATGATGGTGTGGCGAAATTCGGCAACAATCACAAAATTTCAAGTAAAGGGTTATGACAAAGTCATGAATGGCAAGTTCACAGTTAACAAGGTTCTGTACATCGAATGTCTTCAACACAATTTGATAAGTGTTTCGCAACTTGTTTTGGGTACTTTTAATCAAGTTGTCTTCGATGAAGAAGGAATTGTAATTTCGAACAAAGAAACTAAAGAAGTTCTTCTCAAGTCAAATAGAAAATGCATTATGTTTACCCTTGACATCAAACCCATTGTAGGTGTCCCCTCGGTTTGCTTACTCTCAAAAGCATCATCACATATAAGTTGGCTATGGCATTGACATCTTTCACACTTAAATTTGGAGAATCTGAATAAATTGGTGGTACATGATCTTGTTCGTGCTTTACCTTTCTTAAAGTTTGATAACGATAACTTGTGTGCAGCTTGCGAACAAGGAAAACAACATCGACAAGGTCATCCGATTGTCACTGATTCGAAGATCATTGAACCCCTGGAACTTCTTCACACTGACCTTTGTGGCCCTTCGACTGTTGAAACTATCAACAAGAAGAGGTACATCTTGGTTATTGTTTATGATTTTTCCAGGTTTACTTGGGTGTATTTTCTACGACTAAAATCTTAAACAACTCGAGTAATGATCGAGTTCATCAAAATTGAATTGAGTCTGAAGGAAAAGGTTCGTAAGATCAAGAGTGATAATGGCTTAGAGTTCAAGAATATGATTCTTGATTCATTTTTAACTGATAAAGGAATTTCGCATAATTTTTCCTTTCCTTACACACCTCAACAAAATGGTGTTGTCGAAAGAAGCAATCGGTATTGCTGCGAAGCAGCAAGAACAATGCTTACATATGCGGGTCTTCCATAATATTTGTGGGCTGAAGCAGTTTCTACGGCTTGTTTTATTCAAAATCGATCCTTCATTCATCGTCGATTTCATATAATCCCTTATGAAATCATTAACAATAGGAAACCAAATGTTAAAATTTTCCATGTTTTTGGTTGCAGGTGCTTCATTATGAATCTTAAGGATAACCTTTCCAAATTTCAGTAAAAAGCTAATGAAGGGATATTCCTGGGATATTCTCACAATTTTGTTGCATATAGGGTGTTAAACAAGCGAACAAGGAAAATTGAAGAAACACTTAATCTTACCTTTGATTATGATTTAACATTTGGCGTTCCTGACAGGTCTATTGATGCATAAATTCATGTTGATGATAATCAAGTACCTGAAGCTTCAAAGAATTATTATGATTCAACTATCACACAGGATGATGTTGATTTGAATTCCTCAACGAATTCTACAATGAACAATGAAAGTCTGTCAGTATTACCCAATGCTCAAGTGGATGGGGAGCACTTGACTTTGACTACTAATGTTGAGGGGGGGCATACTTTCGAGGGGCAGCATAGTCAGATGAATGAATATGTCAAGGGGGAGCATCTTAATATTGATCCAATTGCTGAGACGGAGCAAAATGGATCATCATAAAATACTTTTAATATTCAAAATGAAGTTTTTCAAGATGTAACTGATAATATGTCCAATGCGGGTGAAGGTTCTGAAATGGAAGAAATGTTCGAAGATACACCATTGGATTTTGATCCTGCATATCCACCGATGGATAAATAGACACGAAGTCATCCCAAAGAACAAGTTCTTGGTGATCCTCAAGCTGGAGTATTGACTACAGCTCAACTTCGTGCAAAGAATGAGGTACTTAATTTTCATCAAGAATTTTGCATGTTCAATGTTTTTCTTTCAAAAATTGAACCAAAATCAATAAAGGATGCAATGGAAGATCCTAATTGGATTGTTTCTATGCAATTTGAATTGGCTGAGTTCGAAAGAAATAAAGTGTGGAGACTTGTTCCGAAACCTCAAGATATATCTGTAATTGACTTAAAATGGATTTTCAAAAGTAAAACTGATAAAGAAGTAAACATAGTGAGAAATAAAGCTAGGCTGGTTGTCAAAGGGTATTCGCAACAAGAAGCTATTGATTATGAAGAAACCTTTGCCCTTGTCACAAGACTCGAGGTTGTTCGAATATTTTTAGCCTATGCAGCACACAAGGATTTCGATGTATATCAAATGGATGTGAAGTGTTCATTTATCAATGAAGTTTTGGAAGAAACAGTGTCTGTTGAACAAACACCAGGGTTCGTAAGTACTTAATACCCTGATCATTGTTATGTTTTAGTTAAGGTTGTTTATGGTTTTAAACAAGCACCACGAGCATGGTATGCCACTCTTACTAATTTCTTAAAATCATTGAAGTTTAAACAAAGTTCTGTTGATCCCACTCTCTTTCGAAATAAAGTTGGGAATCATCTCATGCTTGTTAAAGTTTATGTTGACGATATTATTTTTGGCTCTACTGATCCTAACTTGTCAAATGAGTTTGAAAATATGGTGAAGAGTCAGTTTGAGATGAGCATGATGGGGAACATCAATAATTTTTTGGGACTGAATATTCATCAAAGCATAGAAGGAATTTTTATCAATTAGGAGAAGTATTCACGAAATCTGCTTGAGAAGTTTGGAATGATGAATAGCTCAAAGCTGAGATTACCAATGGCGGTTGGCACATGACTTGGTCCTTTGTTAGACAAGCCAGCTGTCGATCTCATGTTGTATGGAAGCATGATTGGTTTGTTACTTTATTTAACTGCCAGTAGACCCGATATTATGTTTGTTGTGTGCAATTGTGCTAGGTATCAGTCGAACCCCAGAGAAACTCATCCTACTGCCGTCAAGAATATCTTTTGCTATCTCAAAGGCACAGTTTCGTTGAGTTTATGGTATCCTTCGAAAACAAGATTTTTCATACAAGCATTTCCGGATGCAGACCTTGTTGGATGTCAACTAGATCGCAAAAGCACAAGTGTTGGATGTCAAATTTTGGATGGGAAGCCTGTTAGCGGGCAATCGAAGAAACAAACATGTGTTTCGATTTCCACAGCAGAAGCAGAATATGTTGCAGCTGCAGCTTGCACTTCTCAAATCATTTGGATTCAAAGTCAACTACGTGATTATGCAATCAATATGATGAAAATTTTGTTGTATTGTGATTCACAAAGTGCTATTCGCATATGTCATAATCCGTCGCAACATTCAAAGACTAAACACATTGCACTTCGGTATCACTTTATCAAAGATCATGTTTAAAATGGCAACATTGAAGTTCACTTTGTAAATACCACATATCAACTTGCTGATATACTCACCAAACCTTTGGATGAGAAAATTTTTCTAAGGATTTTGTCGGTATTAGGCATGATTAATGCAAATGTTGTTCCAAGCCTGCCCTCGTCTTAAAGCCAAGTTGTGTCGACTTCTCGCTAACTGATTCAGAAGTTACTATTCACCATTCAGCATTCGACATGCTTTGTTTTCAACATTCCTCTGAACGATTCAGAACACTCTTCGTTAGTCAAGACACAACAATTATGTTGATGAATTATATATTTACGTCGGTACTTTACACTTTGCTTGTCTAATACACTTTTCGTTTCAAAAACAAAAACACCAAAAACATTTTCTTATTTTTGTTATTTTAATTCAAAAATCAAAAATATTAAAAAAAATATTTTCTTATTTTTGTTATTTTCTTTTCAAAAAAAACATCAAAAACAAAAAGCCAAAAATATTTTACATTTTTTTGTTAATTAACTTGTGTTGTGCAGCTTATTAGCGAAGACCTCTGGTGGTACATGCTTTGCAACTTTAGGGAAATGTATAATTTTGATCCTTTGCACTAGTTAAGTGTCTCTAGAAGCATGCTACAGCATGTTGTACCAAGCCTCCACGACTCAATGTGTTTCAAAGCCTTAATGGATATTTCATCATGAGAAATCCTTCCCAATTAGGTTGTATTCGCATTAGCCACTGAGCTACCTTACTCTTCTCATCTTGAGTTAAGAGTTTCCTGCTTGGTCCACTCATAGTAGAGGTACATTTCGTTTCTCAAACCAATATTTTTCACCCTAATGTTCTTTCACGATCATACACAATGACACGTACCCAAGATATCTCTGGTTGAAACCAATCAAGTTATAGGTATGTAAACAATATGTGTTCATGATCCAGATTCATGAGACTGTGATGAAGGTGAAACCTTCTCTTTCGAACCATTAAGGAATTAACTGTGAACTTTATGTTTAAAATTTTAAAGAAACACTTGTTTCAGTACCTCTTTTTGATATTCAAAATCATATTCTTTTGTTTTGAGTGATCATGATAAAATGTTCGAAACCCACGACATTTTTGCCCAACAAGGTCCAGTACTCATTTATTTTTTTTAATATGATTTCAGTTTGATCCTTCGTTACTTGATATATTTTCCACAACATACTTGTCACTGACTACATTGGTTAAACATGTAATTTTGTTTACAATTTCTCACACTTATATTGAGTCGTGATATGTAACCAAATTCAGTCTACCCATAAAGCCTTATAAAAGAAGGCCTTCCGTACTCCTCTATGAGTATTCGATTGTAATTCATGGGAAACCACACAAGCTGTTCGACATCTCTCTTGATGTAGAATGTAGTGATCTTTTCCTAGAATCTTACTGCATTTATGTCGATTTTTAATTGACATCACAGATCTAATTTTTTTTTTATCTTGATCTCATCCTAATTTTTGGCACACTTAAGCACACACCGAAATCCTTGAGCTTCTGAGTAATACCAACTCAGGCTGATGATTTCGAAAGGTCTTGCATATGACTTCGCTTTGCAACCCATAAGCGAAAGAGCCCAACCTCCATGTTGATGGTTCTCTGACAGTTCTTATCCTCTTGAGGCACGTAAAATGACTGATTGATGTGATGGTTTGGTTGCTTCATGATTTTCATGGAAAAGTACTCATCACTTTTCAGACGTGGCTACTTTTATAGCTATAGGTCCGATTTACAAGGAAACACATGACATGGTTTTAATGGTTAACCGTTTCAAATTCAAACGTGAGGTTTACATATAAAAGGGTTTTGTGTAATCTAATTCCAATTTTACACGATCAAAATCAACATTTTCCCAATTCTCTTTCCATATACACTCTGTTCTCTCCAAAACTTTCAAACCCTAACAATGGCGGCCATAAATGTGCACATTGATCTTTCTCAAACCACCGATGACAATACATCTCAACCATTAGTGAAGATTCAGGGTACTAATTACCGAGTTCAACCTGATATTGAACAGTATCCTGAAGAACTGTAGATGCTTATTGTCGCTTTGAATCACTCGGTTTTATCTACTGCAATATCGGCCTCTTTTTCTGTTCCGATGACATGGTTGTCGCTTGTTGGTTCCACTGTTGTGTTCAACAAGATGACCAAAGTGGTTACTTTTCAGTTGACAAATGAGAAGAAGTATAAATTAATAAAGAAGCAGTTTGCTCAAATACTGAACATACCCAATGAAGAACCTTTTTATCAAGTTTCGACTGAACAAGTGGTTCATATGTTCATTGAAATGGGTCATTAACCACAACTTAACAAGATAAGTGACTTTAAGAAATCATCTCTTCCTTGTATATGGAATTTTCTTTTTGGGATATTTCTTCGACGCCTAACGGGTCGAAGTGTTGGATTAGATAAGGCAAAACTCGAGATTAATGCTATGGTCGCAAGATTGTACTATGATTTAAAGGTTGATTATGCAACTCAGTTATGACAAGAGTTTGTGAATAGTATTGATAATACAAGTGTTGTTGCTGGAGTTTCTTGTGCTCATTATTGGAGCCTCAGAAGTATGTTTAATAAAAATAATGGATGATGGCTCCTGTTGATGATCCTAAGGCTGAGTTTGGCATTTACCAACAACCTAAGGTTGTGACGGATGATTTGAATGTTTTTCCGACTGTGGCGCAGATTCCTGATACTATGCTTCGTAAAGTCAATCTTCTTGATCATGTTCTTCTTGCTTATCTTCAAACTATCAATCCCTCAATTGACACTGGGGTGTTATTGCCGAAAGGTGTTGCTGGTACTTCTAAACCCATTAAGGGTTCCAAGAAGTTTACCAAGGCTAGTCCATCGAATCCTGATCTTTCTCCTAAAAATATTGTTAAGTCTGCTTATGTGCCTATTGAGAAGGAAACAAAGAAACTTGTTCAAGAGAAGGTTGTTCAAGAATCTGATAAGGAGGTCATGCCTTCGAAGTCTGGGGTTCTCAAGCGTATAAAGAAAATGGCTCATAGGTCTCGAAACTCTCCTGATTCGCCTATTATCAAAGAAGAAACTATTGGAAACTCCTTTTCCTCACCAAAAATGGTTTATGGTTCAAAACGAATTCACAAACCTTAACCCACTTGCAAAGGAATCAAGATTCGTGAGATTCCTGCTCCAGTTTCTCCGGCATCCAAAAAGTGAAGGGCAAGAGAAATGTTCAAGAATATTCAAAAGAAGCAAAATCATGTTCAAGATACGTTGGATGAAGTGGTTATTGAGACTAACTTCGAAGACAATGGTAACTCTCAGTTTCCAATTCGTCAAGATGATATGGGCTTTCCATCACCGTCGAGGGGCTCTCCACTCAAGTCGATTTTCGAGAAGACTGGAGGTCCTGGTGGCAATGTGGAAGCATCTCATGTGGACACAACCACTAATTAAGGTGATTCTTCACAAGTATCCACCCCTGAGCAGACTAAATTGTAGTACCACCTGGAGTTTCGACTGCCGAATCAGTTTTTAAGGAGGTTCAAATTTCAGGCATCCCTACAAACATATCTGATATGGACGCAAATGTGAACAAGGGTAATGGGGTATTGAATAACAAAGCCCAAAGTACTTCTACCATTCTTATTTCATCCACTTTCGACACATCTACCATTGATACCACTACTTCTCTACCACCATTTCATACTCTCATTTCTCCAACATTACCTCAATCCACTAAATCACCAACTTCTCAAAACATCCTGGAACAACCCATTACTTCGTTATTTCCTTCTCACTCTACTGAAGGCCCTAAATCTATCCATGATGATACCACTGAAGGTGATGATGAAATGGTCTCTTTGGCTGACAGTCAGTTTGATCCAGAAGAAGAGAATAAACCAGATCATATGCTTATGTCTGGTAAGCAATTCAAAATTCTCAACAAGAAGCTCAATTCATTATTACATATTCAAGTTGATGTTGGGAGTCGAAATCATGTCTCTGGGATCGAAGTAGATGTGATGCTTAAGGCACAAGCGCTTTGTTTGAAAAATACAATCGCTCAAATGGACAAAAACAATGAGTTGTGTGCGAAGGCTCGGTCTGCTTCTTTCAATCATGAACTTAAAGAGCTGAAAGCAGCTGCAAAATAAAGACATATTTTGTTTATTCACACCAACGTGGATATAATCGTTGATGCTGTCACAAATGTGGTTAAGTGGTATAATTTCTTACTTCCAAAGTTATATTCGAAGGCCGATTCTGATGCTCAGGAAGTCACATAGTTGAAAGAAGTTTTGAATACTCTCAAGGGGTCTGTTTCGGATCTTGATTCAACTTCATCATCATTGCTTACTCTAGATTTTTTAACTCAGAAGTTTTGATTGTTGGAGTCTACTTTTCAAGCTGAATTAGCTCCACTCACAAAGTTGATTAATATGATGCCAACTGATGCCCCTCATGTTCGCACATGGGTGCAAGGGGGAGAAGGAGGTGTGAGTTTTGGCTTGGGATCGAAAGCTGGTATGGGGGAAGTGGTTCATCAAAAGATAGTAGTGATGCGAAGGTCGTTGGTAGAGTAATGACTACTCAAATTCCTACTTTGTTGCCAAAGACTTCATTTTCAACTGTTTCCACTACGGTTACAACTGATGCCCCTCATGTTCGCACATGGGTGCAAGGGGGAGAAGGAGGTGTGAGTTTTGGCTTGGGATCGAAAGCTGGTATGGGGGAAGTGGTTCATCAAAAGATAGTAGTGATGTGAAGGTCGTTAGTAGAGTAATGACTACTCAAATTCCTACTTTGTTGCCAAAGACTTCATTTTCAACTGTTTCCACTACGGTTACAACTGATGCCCCTCATGTTCGCACATGGGTGCAAGGGGGAGAAGGAGGTGTGAGTTTTGGCTTGGGATCGAAAGCTAGTATGGGGGAAGTGGTTCATCAAAAGATAGTAGTGATGCGAAGGTCGTTGGTAGAGTAATGACTACTCAAATTCCTACTTTGTTGCCAAAGACTTCATTTTCAACTGTTTCCACTACGGTTACAACCAGGCTTGTAATTAAAGGAGTTGCCATTGGGGAATCAAGATCATCGAAGCCACCTCAATCAACTGAAATAGAAAAAGGCAAGGGAAAGGGTATAAGTTTTGAACCAACTGCCGAAGAAAAGAAGGTTGTCTTAGAAAAAGAAATGGAAAGGCAAAGACAAATTCACAGCATTCTTCGTCAAAGGCAAAGTGACCCTCCTAGTATGGTTAAGGGTGATCCTGCGAAACATTACTTCTATGAAACTATAGAAGCTAAGGTGTTATATGGGGAAATGCATGATTTATAAAAGATTCCCAAGAAGAGTTATGCCACAAAAAAACTCTAACTTCAATCAGTTAGATTTTCCTTTTAACGAAATAATGTTCAAGTCTAGTCAATATCAAATTGTTGGCAAATTTCAAGATAAAGAAGAATTCATGAGGTTGAAGCTTCGATTTCATGCTGTCCTTGCAAAGAAAGAAGAGGAAGTTTGGTCTATGGTGAAAATAGTAAGAGTTCTCAACATTTCCAAGGATGTCTTATTCGAAGGAGTGTTGCAGAATTTGTGCTATCATGCAGTCCGAGAAAACAATGTTGCATTCAACTTCTCAGTTGCAGTCCTCCCATTGATGAATCTTAATGATCTTATCAGTGTGGCAAGGATATTGAAGGGAGTTGATGTTTCGAAGCTCCAAATGACAAACAAAGAAGACTTCTAATTGGGCATGCACATATAAAGCTATTCATTGACAATTAATTTAATTGTCTTCCAATGATTGATGTCGAATTGGCTTTAGAAATGGGAAAACAAGTTTCTATGCCTATATCAATGTTTAAAGGAATAGGAAGTTTGAAAAACTATGAGCATGGTGAAATCTGTTTGAACCCTCTGGGAATAGTTTTTATTGGGAAAAACAAGAAAGGAAGAAACACCAAGTATCTTTTCCAAGTTTGTGATGTGGAAAAGTATACAAGTTCTCAATACACGAATTTGCTTGTTCGAATGAATAGCAGCAAGAAAAACAACGATGGTGATAAAGCAGAAATTCAAAAGTCTATCAATTAGTATGCTGAGATAAGGAGAGTAATACATCAAGTGGTCTAGATGCTGATGACTTAGGTTCAGCATTGCTCACAAAGGGGGAGAATATATGGGTCGAAATTGGTTGTGAGGTGTCGAAGCATTCCTGGTCATGTCTTAGTGTCGAAGACTATTTTGTTGTTTTTGCATAAGGGCATTGTTAGTGTCGAAGTTGTATTGTTTAGAACATTATGTATTTTTTTGTACGCTTTTGTCATCCCTATAAATATGGTATAGGTACTAGAGTTAGATTAATATTTTGGAGTCTTCGACTTGTACTCTATTTTTCTCTGTATCTTTCAAAAGCGTAGTCGAGCCAACCAGATCATATTTACATTCTGTGTTCAAATTTCAATCTATACTCTGATTCATTTCATATACTCGTTGAATAATAACTACAAGCAGTCCAAGGCTAATCATTCACTCATCATCTACAAAACAAACACTTCTTTTGGTGTTGTCCTTATTTATGTAGATGATGCCATCATAATGGGAAATAACGATACCAAAATTAAAGAATTCAAGCTTCATCTACACAATCAGTTCAACATCAAAGATCTTGGTCCTCTAAAATATTTCATGGGCATCGAAGGAGCTCAAACAAAAGAAGGGTTGGTCTTAGTCAAAGAAAATACATTCTAGATATCTTGAAATATAGTGGTCAATAGGGTTTTCGACCAAATGTTCTCCTTATGGAGCAAAATTTACGACTCGATCAAGAAACCGATAGTTCTCGTATCAATAATACTCGATATCGCCGACTAATTGGACAACTTCTGTATTTACAAGTAACAAGACCTGAATCTCTTATGTGGTGAATTTACTTAGCTAATTGGTTTCAGATCCTCAACAAAAACACTTGGATACTACCATTCATTTCATACACTACTTGAAAGCCACTCCAGGACACGGTATTCTACTACCAAAACTAGGAGGCCTTGAGCTTACTGTCTTTTGTGATGCTGATTGGTTAGGGTGTCAGTTCTCTAGACAATCTCAAACTGGATATTTTGTTTTGTTGGGAGGAGCTCCTATTTCAAGGCAAACAATGAAATAGTCAGCTGTGTCTCGATCTTCCGCTGAAGCTGAGTATAGAGCCATCACTACCACTGTTAGTGAGATCCTTTGGCTACGTTGGTTGTTGAATGACCTTAATGTGATTCAAGATGCTCCTACCCAACTTTAATGTGATAATCAAGCTGCTAGGCAAATTGCTAACAATCTCGTCTTCCATGAACACACCAAACATGTTGAAATTGATTGCTATTTTTTTCAAGAGTAAGTTGAATATAAAGAAATTGTTACATCAAGACTACAAAATCAATTTGCTGATATTCTTACTAAAGCTCTCATTGTCGAGCATCTACGTTCTTTTTCGGGCAAGTTGGACATGAGTAATCTCCATTGTCCAGCTTGAGGGGAGTGAAAGATTTCCTTTGTATTTATTCATATCTATTCCTTATCTAAGGATATCTTGTTTTATTTTGGCTATTGTCCCTTCCTATTTTATCTCATCTTTTAATATTTATATCGCAAACTTTTTATCAATGATAATAAGAAGTTTTGATAACTATTAGAAAATCGTCGGTTTTACATAGGCACCAAGATCTCATTTCTCCATTCTTCATATCTCGCTGTCGTCGATGGCTTGCTAGAGAAGATAATCATCGCAAGTCGTCGTTCATTGGAGCTCTTAAGGCGTTGAATGTGGAAGATATATGGGTGGATTGGGATGGGAAGGGTGTTTGGGATTTTTGGTAATTCCCTTTATGTAAATAAATAATAATAATAATAATAAATAATAAAAAAAGAAATAATTTCTAATAAGGTAATTTAGTATTTTTATTATATGTCAGAGACTATTCCGATGATAATATATATATATATATATATATATATATATATATATATATATATATATATATATATATATATATATATATATATATATATATATATATATATATATATATATATATATATATATATATATATATATATATATATATATCCAACAAACATGTGTAATACAAGAAACATGTTTTTATGATTTTATAATTACAATGTAAATTTTCTGTTTGGCCATTATAAATATTAAATAACTTTATTAATAGGGTAAATACAAGATCGTCTATGTGATTATATATATATTTTTAATCAAGTCCTAGTTTTCAACTTGAAAATAAAACTGTCCATAATATATATATATATATATATATATATATATATATATATATATATATATATATATATATATATATATATATATATATATATATATATATATATATATATATATATTATGGACAGTTTTATTTTCAAGTTGAAAACTAAGACTTAATTAAAAAATATATATAATCACATAGACGATCATATTTATAATGGCCAAACAGAAAATTTACATTGTAATTATAAAATCAAAAAAACATGTTTCTTGTATTACACATGTTTGTTGGATGATAAAGACATGTGAATGACAATAGAGCTTTTTGGCAATATGACCTTTTTACACCTTAACTACAAAAAATTTAAATAAAGAGAAATATTTAAAAAGACCGATTAATCGATTATATTTGTCGAAAAATCAGATACTTTAAATGATCAAATATCATGTATACAACATCTACGTAATCGTTATTTATTTATATTCAAGTAAAACGATTATTTGACTGATTTATTCTTTTATCATTAAGTTATACATATAAATTTGACGGTATTTTTACTATCTTATAAATGAATTTTAAGATAACTATTACTTAATTTTTTAATTCTTACAAATTATGAAAATATAGCTAATGCATAATATCTATAATTATCTTAATTCGCTATCTTTCATATATCGGCTCCACCCATTTCTCATTATCTTGATCTCCATTGTTTTCCTCAAAAATTCAAATGCATGTTAACCCTTGGTCAAATATAAGTTCAAACTTCAAATTTCAATTAAGATTCTCGGTTCTACAAATGACTTATTATGCTTTTTCTCCAATAAGATTATTTCCCATCTTCAATCTTCAATCCTTGTGATGACTGTGTATCTATGCATCTTGTTTCATACATATACGCATAATTATCTGTGTAACACCCTAATTTCATAAAACACATCTTGTTTCATACATATACGCATAATTATCTGTGTAACACCCTAATTTCATAAAACATATAATGATATGGCTTAAAACATTTTATGAGATAATCTCATGTTTATAAAAAGGGTAAATTACACGAATCATCTCTATGGTTTGGGGTAGTTTGCGTTTTTGGTCCCTAACAATGTTTTTTTAGCTTGGATGATCTCTAAAACTTTAATTTGTTACGTACTTCCTCCCTGGCATATATAAAAAGACATTTTGTCATTTTTACTCTTATTCATTTTCTTTTTGATTTTTCTACCTTTTATTATTTATATTCTTAGAAAATGGGAAGGGCCTACAACCCATCTCTACCGCATATCACTCTGACGGTCCTTTCCCTGTTCTTTCCTGCTGGTGACCCCCCACACGCCGCTGTCCCTTTCCCATTTCCAGTGACCCTTCATTCCCGATGTCCTCTAAAACCAATTTCATCACCTAAAAAACTAGTTAATTCATCTAAAAAACATTCTCATCTAATTCCAAAATCAAATTCAATATCTCATAAGTCAAAACCTTATTTGCAAATTAGATGAAGGAATTTCATCACCTTCAAACAAAGATATGACGAATGTTTCTATGTGCAAGAATCAAACAAATAACAAAGTGTTGGGCTATAGCTAGTGGGCCAATATGGTGTTTTCGAGTCCATTTCTAGTTTCTTGTTTTGGGCCTTGTTGATTGGTCTGCATATGTAATCAGCTGACCTAGTCAGTCTTAGGGGTCGTTTGATAGTTGCTGACTAAGAAAGTGCTGATTGAGAAAGGTCTGTCTGAGTAATAAGTTCTGACTGAGTAAGAAACTATGCTGTTTGATTATACATCTGAGTGAATGTGCTGACTGATACAAAATGACAATTTTACCCTGATGCTCTTTATAGTAGTAGTAGTAATAATAATAATAATAATAATAATAATAATAATAAAAGTAATAATAATAATAATAATAATAATAATAATAATAATAATAATAATAATGTATACAAAAAACTTCCAGCATAAAAGACATTAAATATACTATTTTAGAGATTAAAACACAAAAAACCCTTTAGCTTACTGGTAAACATCATTCTATGTATAGAGGAGACCCGAGTTCAATTCTTGTAACCTCCAATTACACTTGTTTTTATCCAAGGCCAAGGGTATTATTGTAAAGTCTTGCTTTCTTTCTCAGTCAGCCTCCTGCCAACTCCTTTCTCAGTCAGACATTTCTTACCGAGTCAGATGGCCAGAATTGGATAATCAAACACATTTTGCTGACCGAGTCAGCCAAAAACGTCTGACTTGACTCGGTCGGACGCATATCAAACGGGGCCTTAGTTTTCTTTGAGTCTAGGTTGTTCCGATTTTGGCTCCTAGTTTACAGTTCCTCTATGTTACCCTTTCATGTAATGGCTTTAAATTGGTCTGCTTGTTAATGAATAAGGTACTCGAATTTCAGAAATATTTGTGTTCCATATCACTTTCAGCTCCTTCAAGTGGTATCAATGCATAAAACCCCAAAATTTATGTGATTCAGAGAGTAAAGTGAGTCTATTATGGGAGAAGAAACAACACAGTTTTCAAAGCCCCTACGTACCAAAATTTGATGGAGATTATGTTCACTGGAGTATGGTTATGGAGAATCCCCTTCGATCAAAAGAGTATCGGAAAGTGGTTGATGAAGGGTACCAGAAGATAAAAGCTGGAGAGCAAGTCATGGCGACTCAACAGAAGAACTATGATGATAACAAGCTTAAAGATCTAAAATCTTGAAACTATCTCTTCCAATCAATAGACAAATCGATCCTCGAGACCATAACGAGCAAAGAGACGGTCAAACAGATATGGGATGCTATGAAGGTCAAGTGCCATGGAAATGCCAGAGTAAAAAGAGCCCAGTTACAGAGGCTTCAACAGGAATTCGAAATGTTGGAGATGAAGACAGGTGAGGCAGTCATAGAATTCATAGGGCGTGTCATGGTCATAGCAAATGACATGCGAAATTCAGGAGAGCACATGCCTGATGTGAAGATTGTCGAAAAGATACTTCGCACCATAACAGAGAACTTTAAATTCATGGTGTGTACAATAAAAGATTCAAAGGATTTGGATGCAATGAATGTAGATGAATTACAAAGCTCATTACCGATACATGAACAGAAGATCAGACATAAGCAAAATGAAGAGCAAGTCATAAATGTGGAAAACGATCAGAAGGCCAGTCATGGAAGAGGAAGAGGCAGAGGATCTTCCAATCGAGGAAGAGGAAGAGGTCGCGGCAGAGCTCAATCAGAAAATTGACCACATTTTGATAAATCTATAATTAAATGTTTCAAAGGCCATGAATTTGGCCATTTCCAATTTGAATGTCCAAATGGTGACTGTGTTGTAAACTATGTTGAATACGAAGATAATGAAGAATTGCTCTTGATGGCTTCGGTTGATATATCGATGACAGCTGTAGATGAAGGAAATCCAGGAAAAGGTGGCATTTGGTTCTTAGATTCAGCATGCTCAAATCACATGTCAGGGTCAAAGGACTGGTTTATACGTATGCATGAGACGTATGAACAAAAGGTCAAGCTCGGAAATGATCATAGGTTGGATGTGAAAGGCTTAGGGGATATCAGTCTAACAGTGGATGACATCTCACAAGTCATTACAAATGTCTATTATGTACCTCTATTAACATCTAATCTCATTAGTGTTGAGCAGTTACAAGATAAGGATGTGACATTTGTAATTCAAGGAGGTATGTGTAAGGCATATCACCCTCAAAGGCGCCTAATTATTACATCCAAAATGATAAGGAACAAAATGTTCCATGTATTTGCATCTTCGAAGACAACCACATCCAAATGTTTGCAAGTCAATGATGTTGCAAACATCCAAATCTGGAATAAGAGGTTCGCTCATGTTAATCATAAAGCTCTTAGAACCATGATGTTCAAAAGAATACTAAAGGGACTATCGTTAATTGTAGAAAAGCATACAGTGTGTGAGACTTGTGTAATAGGAAAGCAGCAAAGAGATGTTATTCCTAGGCAAAGTGAATAGCGGGCTATTGAAAAACTGCAGCTGATCCACATAGATTTATGTGGACCCATTACTCCAACTTCAAACAGTAGTAAAAGGTACATTCTCATGTTTATCGATGATTATACACGCAAGAATTGGGTTTATTTTGTATCTCATAAGAATGAAAGCCTTGATGTGTTCAAAATTTTCAAAAGCTTTGTGGAAAAGGAAATTGGTATGAACATTAAATGTCTAAGAAGTGACAGGGGAGGAGAGTTCACCTCTAATCCATTCAACATGTTCTATGAATCAAAGGGCATTGAAAGACAACTCCCAGCGACCTACACCCCACAACAAAATGGGGTCGCATAGTGGACAAATCGAACCATAGAAAACATGATTTGTTGCCTTTTAGCTGAGAAATCAATGCCTAAGTATTTTTGGCCGAAAGCAGCAAAATGGGCCTGTCATGTGTTGAATAGGTGCATTAGCAGGAGTCTTGATGATAAAGTACCAGAAGAACTTTGGAACAGTAAAAAACTAAGTGTTGAGCACTTCAAGGTTTTTGGATGCATTGGGTATGTCCACATTCCTGCACAGATGAGAGCTAAATTGGATGCTAGAAGCCACAAGTGTGTGTTCCTTGGAATCAGTCAAGAATCAAAAGCTTATCGCCTCTATGGTCCCATATTCAAGAAGATTGTAATCAGCAGGGATGTCATATTTGATGAAGATGCAACCTGGGAATGGTATAAAGAAAGTCAGAAACAGGAATAATTGATTATATCAGGAGAAAATCTTGATCGAGAAACCCCTGATACAACTGAGGAGGAAGAACATGCTCCAACTGATCCTTAAATTCCAACAAATTCAATCCAAAACAATGAATTTGATGCACAAACTCAAGGTATGACCCTACCTCATACTTCCCATGCTGAATCTAATGAAGGTGAAAACCCAAGTCCAACAGCTACAATTGATTCTGCTACACAAACCGGACCATCCATCTGAGTATCAAGACCTCCGATTTGGATGGAGGAATATCACACAGATCAAGACTTATTCAATGAAGATGAAGTAGGGTTTGCAATGTACAGCTCAAGAGATGATCCAATAACATATGAAGAAGCATGCGAAGATGAAAAATGGGTTAAAGCAATAGAAGTTGAAATAGCAACCATTGATAAAAATCAAACCTAGGAATTAGTAAAAGCACCACCTGAAGCAAAACCAATTGGGGTAAAATGGGTATTTAAAACAAAGATCAATGAAAAGGGAGAGGTGGATAAACATAAAGCAAGGCTTGTCATAAAAGTTATGCTTAAAAGAAAGGTGTGGACTATGATGAAGTTTTGCTCTTGTAGCTCGCTGGGATACTATCAGAACCTTATTGGTTGTGGCTGCACAAAGAAATTAGACAATCTACTAGCTAGATGTTAAAAGCGCATTTTTGTATGGTGAACTCAAGGAGACAGTCCGTGTAGATCTACCAAAAGGGTTTGTCAAGCAACGAGCAGAAAGAAAAGTGTACAGGCTGAAGAGAGCCATATATGGCTTAAAACAAGCTCCTCGAGCTTGGTTTAATCGTATTGAAAAGCTACTTTAAACATGAAGGGTTCAAGAAAAGTAGTTATGATCATACTTTGTTCATAAAGAAGGTTTGGAACAAAGTAATCATAGTGAGTTTGTATGTCGATGACCTAATATATGTTGGAAATGATCCTAGGATGTGTGAGCACTTTTAGAAGTCAATGAAATGTGAATTCGAAATGACAGATCTAGGAAAAATGAAGTATTTTCTTGGTGTGGAAGTGCATCAAAGCTCATATGGAATCACACTATGTCAAGCCCAAAATGTAACAACCAAAAATTTCACACCAAAAATTTTATTTTTTTTAAAGATCATAAAACACGTGTCTCATTAACAAAATCCAAATATCCATCAAGAAAGTTTTCAAAACAACAAGTCAAATCCAGGATCCACAAATATAGTTCCATATCAAGAGTGTGTGTACAATCACGTCGGTGCCTTCCGGAGATCCTCTGGGGTACCTGAAACACATAACACATAACACGGTAAGCACGAATGCTTAGTGAGTTCCCCAAAATACCACGTACAACAATTCGTCTAATCGAGGCTATACTCTGTACGACCCTCTGGTCACTGTATCTCAGCGGGACCCTCAAGTCCCGTACCTCGTTGCACCCTCTGGCTGATCTAGCTCGTTGGACCCTTCGGTCCGGTCTGGTTGAGGACCCTCCGGCCTCGTAAATCGTTAGACCCTCCTGTCCGGTCAGAATAGCACATAACATACATAAATCACAATACACATAATCTTAAGCAAACACGTATGACCTTCTGGTCCACACATAGATACCACCCTAGGTAATGTATAGTGAGAAGACTCACCTCGGGTAAACTCGGATGATCTCATACTCAAAACACTGATCTAGCATCCGCCTAATCACATACATAAATTACCTCTAGTTAACAATGGATTTCAAAGGCTGGAGTATTCCCCTCCTATGCTCCCTCTCAGAAGGGTAAAAGACCATTCTACCCTTCCTGACCTCTTACACTCATCTTGACCAAACCCTAAGGTCAACAAAAGTCATCTCCAATCAACAATCCAACTTTTAGTACACTCAGGAGACTCGTTGATTCCAGTCGATTCATGGCAATCCCCAGCAAGCTCCAACTCAACGAGCTAACCCCTAACTCGTCGAGTCACCACCTGACTCATTTCATCGGGATAAAACCATGGGCTACTCGCCGAGTCAGCGGCTCAACTCGGCGAGTCTATTCAGACTCTTTTGCATTCAGCCATTTTAGTGCAAGATACTTTCCTAAACTTCAGATCTGTGCACTCAAGGCTCATTAATCATGTAAAGGTTTGACCTTTATGTCCATGAATCACTCATCTAGCTCTAGTTGACAAAATAACCCTCAAAATGGTGTCTTTGATTCAATATTCTTATGTAACTGCATAAAGCTGGGTTCTTGGGACTCTTTAGACCTCTCAAGCTCCATATCGTATCTCTAAGCCTCAAAGGGACATCACATGCTTCATATCTCAACTTAAAAGAGGGTAAAGAAGCCCTAAATTCATGAGATCTAGTAAACATATGAAACTAGGTATGGATTCATACCTCCAATAGCATCCTGGAATGAAATAGTTGAAGATCTGAGCCCCTCTAGTCAGTCAAGCTTGAACATTCTCCTTATTCCTTGCAAGAATGCACCAAAATGAAGCAATTAGCTCCCTCTATCTCTCTAAGCTCTCTAGATCGATTTGGTGTCTCTCAAGGGGAAGTGTGGTCGCGAATAAAGGCCATAAGAGCCTTTAAATAGGTCACAAACTTGGGAAATTAGGGTTTTCCTCAGCAGCGCTGACTCGTCGAGTCCCTTCATTGAATACGTCACCAAGTCGCGAACCCACTCGACGAGTTGAGGCACTAACTCGTCGAGTCCCTCCAAAATTCTTAAATTAAATAAATAATATACCTGGAAAATCGGATGTTACAATTCTCCCCACCTAGAATTAGACTTCGCCCCTGAAGTCCTGCTCTGCAAATAGCTCAGGGTACTGCTCCCGCATCTCCGACTCCGGCTCCCAAGTCAAATCGAACCTCTTCCAATTTTGCCACTGGATCTGAACCAGGGGCACTTCCTTGTTCCTCAAAACCTTCACCTTTCGATCTATGATCGCAATCGGCCTCTCGATGTAATTCAGGATCGCATCCGCCTGAATGTCCTCTAATGGTACTACTGTCGTCTCATCAGCCACACACTTCCGCAACTAGGACACGTGGAAGGTGTTATGGATCTGGCTTAACTCCTCAGGTAGCTCCAACTGATATGCTACCTTGCCTACCCTGGCGATCACCCTGAAAGGTCCAATATATCGAGGCCCCAAATTGCCCCGCTTTCTAAACCGGATTACTCCTTTCCATGTGGAAACTTTCAGAAGCACAAAATCTCTGACCTGGAACTCAAGCTCGGATCATCGTCTGTCCGCGTAACTCTTCTGATGACTCTGAGCCGTGTGCAACCTCTGTCTACCCTACTGAATCTGCTCGGTCATCTTCAGTACTATCTCAATGTTGCCCATAACTCTCTGCTCCACCTCTCCCCAACAGATCGGAGTACGACACCTCCTCCCAAAAAGGAGCTCAAAGCGAGGCGTACCGATGCTCGAGCGATGGTTGTTGTTGTAGGAAAACTCAGCCAAGGGTAGGTATGTGTCCCAAATCCCACTGAAATCCATAATGCATGCTCGAAGCATGTCCTCGAGCGTCTGAATCGTCCGTTCACTTTGTCTGTCTGTCTGCGGATGGTACGCGATGCTGAAATGCAATTGCGGCCCAACTCCTCATGAAATTTCTTCCAAAACCGGGAAGTAAAACGCATGTCTCGATCTAACACAATCGAGACCGACACTCCATGCCAAGATACCACCTCTCTCACATAAATCTCGGCCAGCTTTTATGTAGAAGAGCTCTCACTAATAGCAAGGAAGTGAGCACTCTGCATCAACCGATCTACGATCACCCAGATCACGTCAACTCCACACGCCGTCCTCGGTAATTTGTTGATAAAGTCCATCGAGATCTGCTCCTTCTTCCACTGGGGGATCTCCAAAGGCTGCAGTGGACCATGTGGATGTTAGTGCTCCTCCTTGACCTGGCGGCAGGTCAAGCACCTCTATACCACCCACGTGACGTCCCTCTTCATACAGGGCCACCAATAGTCTCTCTTCAGATCTAAATACATCTTAGTGACCCTGGGATGGATCGAAAATCTCGACCTATGCGCCTCCTCCATCAGAGTGCTACGAGCTCCGCCCGTATAAGGCACCCAAATCCGTCCTCGAAAGGTCATATGTCCTCGGCTATCCGTCACAAACTCGGATACCTAGCTGATCACCCGCTCCTTATTTCGATTCTCCGGTCTCAAGGCCTCCGCCTGGGCCTCTTGAATGATATCCAATACCGGATTTATCACTTTCATCCTCATGCATATATCCCGAATCGAGGCACTCTCCGCCTTGTGGCTCAGGGCATCGGCTACCACGTTAGCCTTGCCCGGGTCATACGAAATCTTACAGTCATAATCTTTTACCACGTCCAACCACCTTCTCTGGCGCATATTCAAGTTGGGATGATCCATCAGATACTTCAAGCTCTTATGGTCCGTGTATATGGTACACCGAACCCTGTACAAGTAATGGCGCCAGCTCTTGAGGGCAAACACCACTGAACCCAACTCTAAATCGTGTGTGGGATACCTCGTCTCATGAGACTTAAGCTGTCTCTATGCATATGCAATCACGTGCCCTCTCTGCATAAGCACTGCACCTAACCCTGATATAGATACATCGTAGTAAACCACAAAGTCCTCCAGCCCCTCAGGAAGAGCTAACACTGGAGCTTCGCACAATCTCTGGCGAAGAGTCTCCAACAAGGTGTGTTGCTCGGGACCCCAAACAAAAGCAACGCTCTTCCGGGTCAACTTGGTGAGAGGAACAACAATCTTGGAGAAATCTCTAATAAACCTCCGGTAGTAGCCAACCAACCCCAGAAAACTCCTGATCTTGGTGGGGGATCTCGGCACCTCCCAACTCATAACCGCCTCAATCTTGGCCGGGTCGACCAAAATCTCATTCTAAATAACGAGGTGTCCCAAGAACTAGACCTCTCGTAACCAGAAATCACACTTGCAGAATTTGGCATAAAGCCTCTCTGATTTCAATACTCCAAGGACCTCTCTCAAATGCTCCTCATGCCGGTCTCTAGTCTTCGAATACACCAAAATATTGTCGATGAACACGATCACCGAACGATCCAACATAGGCTTGCATACCTGGTTCATGAGATCCATGAACGCTGCTGGTGCATTGGTGAGCCTGAAAGGCATCACCACAAACTCGTAATGCCCATAACGAGTTCTAAATGTTGTCTTCTAAATATCCTCCTCACGGACCCTCATCTGATGATAACCAGACCTCAAATTGATCTAGGAAAACCAAAATGCACCCTGCAACCGATCAAACAAATCGTCGATCCTCGAGAGTGGATAACGGTTCTTGACCATCAGCTTGCTCAACTCCTGATAATCAATGCACATCCGGTGTGAACCATCCTTTTTCTTGACAAATAGGATCGGTGCTCTCCACGGCGAGCTACTTGGCCGAATAAATCCCTTTCCCAACAGCTCTTGAAGATACAAGAAGAACTCCTGCATCTCAGGTGGCGCAAGGCGATAGGGTGCCTTGGCGATAAGTGCCGCCCCCGGAAGAAAATCAATACGAAACTCCACCTGCCTCTTAGGAGGTACACCTGGTAACTCCTTGGGAAAAACGTCCGGAAACTCACTCACTACCGGAACCTCAATGACAGAACTCGATCTCTCCATAACATCCCGCGTATCCGCCACATACGCCAGAAAACATATGCAAACCAGTTGCAAGCTTTGCCTCACTCGAGCAGCCGAAAAAACTGCTGACCCGGATCGGGTACGTTCGTCGTATACTGTAAGTACTCCCCTACTAGGGTTTCGGATGGTCACCAGCTGCCGCTCACAGTTGATCATAACTCCGAATCAACTCAACCAGTCCATACCCACGATCACATAGACATCACCCATCGCGATAGGTACCAAATCTATCAGAAACTCGGATCCAAAAATCTCAAGCACACATCCCCGGATCACATCAGCCGCAAAACAGCATGCTCATCAGCTATGGAGACTCTCAAGGGTCGACTCAACGCCTCTCATCGGATGCTGATGTGACGACTAAATGCTAGCAATACGAAGGATCGACTCGCACCCAAGTCAAACAACACCAAAGCAGGTACATAACTCACAAAAACAGTACCTAAACACATCACAAATAAGCACCATATATAAAGAAAGAATAAGAAAAAGATCACATACCAGCCACAATGTTGGGAGCTGCGCGGACCTCCTCCGCTATCAACTGGAAGGCTCTACAGCGAGCCTTCGGCGCCTCGGCCTTCACAGGCCGACTCGGCCTTCCTATGGCCAGTCTGGTTGCAATGGAAGCAAACCGAAAATCCCTTGGGGAAATCCCTCGCGATATGCCCCTCCTATCTGCACTTGTAACACACACCTGCTCTGCACACCCCATCATAGCTCTTGCCACACTTCCCACAAGTGCGGCCCTTCTGGCCCCCCGATCTCGAATCAGCGGGCTTTGCTCACTTGGCTGCCGGCTGAGACTGTGTCGACCGCCTATCCCTCCTCTGAGACTCCGCCTCCTCCCTGGGCTGAGTCTCTAGCTCGATCTCCCTCTACCGAGCATTTTCCTGGAGTTCGAAAAATGTTCAGTATGTCGAGTTCACCATGAACTCACGAATGTCTCTCCTTAGTATGCTCAGATATCAGCTCATACGTTCCTGCTTAGTAGACACGTGCTCAGGGCAAACAACGCCCTCTCATGAGACATCCCGGTGATCAAGGTCACAGACTAAGTCCCCTGCTTGAGGGACTAGAACTCTTGGGCCAACCGTTCCCTCTCCACCAGGGGAACGTACTCATCTCGAAACATAGCGGTGTATCTCTCCCAGGTCACCGCTGTAAGCTCTGCAGTAGTAAAGTCAGCTGTCACAAACTTCCACCAGTCCTTCGCTTCCAAGCGAAGCTGGTTCAGTGCGAACTGTACTCTCAAATGTTCCAGGCAGGAAAAAGTGTAGAACCATCCCTCAATGTTAGAGATCCATCTAATAGCAGCAATCGGGTCATGTGTCCCGTCAAACTTTGGTGGCGTCGTGTTACTGAACTCTTGGTACATGAACGAGTCACCCCCCTGTGGCCTAGCAGCAACGATGGCTGCGGTGGCTGCAGCAACAACAGCCTCAGTAAGAGCAACATATCGCTTGTCAAATGTCTCAATCAGCGTGGTCTTGATAGACCCAAACATCTCTGGTATCTCAGCTCGAATGGTTATGACCACCTCCTCATGAATCATCCTACGAATCTCCTCATCACTGGTACCACTGCCTCCGCTGTTGTGGCGCGTAACCACCATGATGTCTCTGAAACACAAGATAAAATAATCAGAGACTCGATCAAGATAACCCTCACTCGATCACTCACTCTTACTCGTTTCTTGGTAACCTAAGGACTCTTACTTGGACTGTTTACTGATCTGGTGTCTCCAGTAGTACGGGCCCTATACTATGTTCCTCACCACATCAGTTTTCACCCCAAGTCCTCCTCCGAGGGTACCAGTTCACAAGCACTCAATGTCTCACTGAATACAGGCTACACCCTAGTAGACCGCTTATAAACTCCTCTCTGCTACCTACTCACACTCGAAGAAATTCACAGTAGCAATAACTCCTAGGCTAAGGCATCACAATTCAGGCCACTCTAGTACTAGATTATGAAGTACATAGCCTACTCTCTAGCATGCATATCATATTTCATATTATCTCATAATACACAAAGTAAGGGTATTTTGGGAAATCACGGTTCCGGCGCTGGCTGATTGTACACAGTGCTCTTTTCCACTCTTTCTAGAATCTTTTACTCTTTTTAGAAAAAATGTTTCTGTTTGAAAACTTTTCTCAAACCCTCAGTCTGAGTTCAAATATATCCGAAGGTGTATCCGAATCCCTCAAACCAAGGCTCTGATACCAACTTATAACAACCAAAAATTTCACACCAAAAATTTTATTTTTTTTAACAATCATAAAACACGTGTCTTAGTAACAAAATCCAAATATCCATCAACAAAGTTTTCAAAATAACAAGTCAAATCCAGGATCCACAAACATAGCTCCATATCAAGCGTGTGTGAATAATCACGTTGGTGCCTTCCCACGATCCTCTGGGGTACCTGAAACGCATAACAAATAACACGGTAAGCACAAATGCTTAGTGAGTTCCCCAAAATACCACGTATAACAATTCGCCAATCGAGGTTATACTCTGTACAACCCTCTGGTCACTGTGTCTTAGCGGGACCCTCCAGTCCCGCATCTCGTTGGACCCTCTGGCCCGGTCTAGCTCGTTGGACCCTCCGGTCTGGTCTGGTTGAGGACCCTCCGGCCTCGTAAATCGTTGGACCCTCCGGTCCGGTCAAAATAGCACATAGCATACATAAATCACAATACACATAATCTTAAGAAAACACGTATGACCTTCCGGTCCACACATAGATACCACCCTAAGTAATGTATAGTGAGAAGACTCACCTCGGGTAAACATTGATCTAGCCTCCACCTAATCACATACATAAATTACCTCTAGTTAACAATGGCTCTCAAAGGTTGGAGTATTCCCTTCCTATGCTCTCTCTCTCTCTCTCTCTCTCTCTCTCAGAAGGGTAAAAGACCATTCTACCCTTCCTCACCTCTTACACTCATCTTGACCAAACCCTAAGGTGAACAAAAGTCAACTCCAGTCAACAATCCAACTTTTGACCAGACTCATCGAGTGCACTCGGGACACTCATCGAGTCCAGTCGATTCATAGCAACCCCAGCAAGCTCCAACTCGACGAGCTAACCCCTAACTCGTCGAGTCACCACCTAAATCAATTCATCGGGATAAAACCATGGGCTACTCGCCGAGTCAGCAGCTCGACTCGGCGAGTCTATTCAGACTCTTTTGTATTCAGCCATTTTAGTGTAAGATACTTTCCTAAACTTCAGATCTATGCACTCAAGGCTCATTAATCACGTAAAGGTTCGACCTTTATGTCCATGCATCACTCATCTAGCTCTATTTGACAAATAACCCTCAAAATGGTTTCTTTGGTTCAATATTCTTATGTAACTGCATAAAGTTGGGTTCTTGGGACTCTCTGGACCTCTCAAGGTCCAGATCGTATGTCTAAGCCTCAAAGGGACTTCACATGCTTCATATCTCAACTTAAAAGAGGGTAAAGAAGCCCTAAATTCATGAGATCTACTAAACATATGAAAATAGGTATGGATTCATACCTCCAACAGCAACCTGGAATGAAATAGTGGAAGATCTAAGCCCCTCTAGTCAGTCAAGCTTGAACCTTCTCCTTCTTCCCTCTAGTCAGTCAAGCTTGAACATTCTCTTTCTTCCTTGCAAGAATGCTCCAAAATGAAGCAATTAGCTCCCTCTATCTCTCTAAGCTCTCTGGATCGATTTGGGGTCTCTTAAGGGGAAGTGTGGCCGTGAATGATGGCAATAAGAGGCTTTAAATAGGTCACAAACCCGGGTAATTAGGGTTTTCCTCAGCAGCGCTGACTCGGCAAGTCAGATACCCGACTCATCGAGTCCCTGCATTAAACACGTCACCAAGTCGTGACCCCACTCGACGAGTTGAGGCACCAACTCATTGAGTCTCTCCGAAATTCTTAAATTAAATATTAAGAATAATATACCTGGAAAATTGGATGTTACACAAAATGTGAAGGAAATTCTTGAAAGATTTCGCATATGGGAAGAAAATGAAGTGAAGAATCCAATTGTACCTGGTACAATCTTAATAAAGTCCACAGAAGGGGAGGATGTAAATAGTACCAGATATATGACTCTCATAGGAAGTCCGATGTATCTAACAGTCACACGTCCATATTTAATGTATGTGGTTAGTCTGCTGTCTAGATTCATGGCGAACCCCAAGGAGGCAGTAGCAAAGCGGGTACTAAGATATCTAAAAGGCATCAGGAACTTTGGGTTGCACTTTGAAAGGAACCTCAATCATAAGCTAAAAGTGTGTGTGTGTGTGTGTGTGTGTGTGTGTCTATATATATATATATATATATATATATATATATATATATATATATATATATATATATATATATATATATATAGTGACCATGCCCGTGCCATTGAAGATCGAAAATGCACTTCTGGGTATATATGTTTATTCAAGGGGGTTGCAATATGCTGGAGCTCTTGTAAGCAGGAGATAGTCACTTTATCAAAAACTAAGGTCGAGTATGGTGCAGCAACAACATGTGCATGTCACTGTGTGGTTGAAAGGCCTACTTGAGGAACTTGAGGAGAAACCAATAGAAACTGTGGAAGTCCTATGCGATAACAGCTAAACCATAAAACTGTTTAAGAATATGGTGTTACATAGGAAAACAAAACATATAGATGTTCGATTCCACTATCTAAAAAACATGGTGAATCAAGGAGTAGTGAAGCTTGAATTTTGTAGGTCTGAAATACAGTTAGTTGATTTTATGACTAAACCATTGAAGTTGGATACTTTCGAGGTCATCAAAAAGTAGATTGGAGTGAAAGAATTTAAACAAGAAGCTTAATGCTTCCTTATTTAAGGGAGGATTTGTTGGGCTATAGTTAGTGGGTCAGTATGGTGTTTTCGAGTCCATTTCTAGTTTCTTGTTTTTGGCCTTGTTAATTGGTCTGCATATGTAACCAGCTACCCCATCAGTCTTAGTTTTCTTTGAGTCTAGGTTGTTCTGTTTTTGGATCCTAGTTTACAGTTTCTCTATGATGTGCAAAGAAGTACCAATTAATTTTAATATTTATAACCTAACAAACTTAGACTAACTATGCACTTATAGGCAGTGTACCTAGTCAGATTACAGTATAGCTTAGGTAAGTCGGGTATCGATCACAGGGAACGGTGTTATCAATTACTTTATTTACTACTAAGTTAATCTAATTATTAACAAGCTAAAAGGATTTTTTTATCTAATTTTTCAAGTTTAGATGAACTTAATTCTTTAACAAAAACTTAATCAATAAACAAAACACTTCTGTTAGTTCAAATCCACTTTCACTCAATGGTTATACATTAGCTATAACTATTACTGTTGGTGACCAATTAAGAAAGTATTAGTAATTTAGTTCTAAATCTACTAATTATTAATCAATTCATGTAATTCTATTTATGTTCATACAATGGTTCACACATAATCAATTATTAAATAAAATTGGAGCCATGAAGATTGATTAATCAAAACATAATTACAGTCATAATATGAGTTCTCTATGTAACGACCCGTCTCCGGTATGATGATTCTATGGTATTTATTTTTGAAGTTTGCAAGAGGGACTCGGCGAGTTCATAGCCTGACTCGCCGAGTAGGGACGGGATTTCGAGCACGTGTTAGCTGGCGACTCGGCGAGTCCATATTCTGGACTCGACGAGTCTGTCTGTCTGGGAGAAACCCTAAATCCCCGGGTTGCCCACTATTTAAGTCACCTTATAGCCCCCAATCTCGCCTCCTTCACCCCCAGAGAGCTGTGAGAAAACCCTAATTCGTTCTTGAGTGATTTAAGTGATCTTGTGTGCTTTTGTGAAGGCTTGAAGAAGGAGAAGAAGAAAGGAGCAAGGAGAAGAGTTGTAGAGCAAAGATTCAAGGGCAAACCAGAGTTCTTTGAGGTATTCTTCGGATTTCCTTCCCTTTTATGCTTTAAAACCCCATTAGAATTCTTCTAGATCTAGTTGATGCTTTTCTCAAGCCTTATGTTGATATGGAAGCCCTATTATGTCGAGATATCCTTAGATCTGTTCATTTAGGAGTTGTAAAGCCCAGATCTATTGCCTTTTTGGGGCTATTTTGCATAATAACCCTAGATCTACCCTTTTAAGTGCCTTTTTAGCCTTTATTCCCTTTTTCATGTGTTTGTACACGTAAAGTTGGAAACTTTACGTGGTAAATCAGCTTATTGGACTCAGATCTATCATTTGTATGTAATGGATTCAAGCAGAATCGAGTGTAGAATAGTTGCATGGTTGTGACTCGGCGAGTCGGAAGAACGACTCGGCGAGTCGAGTCGCGAGTCCCCGATTTCTTCCTTTTTGAGCGATGCCAAGTGGGACCAGTGAGTAGTGGAGTGGACTCAGCGATTTCGAGGTCAGACTCAGTAATGGAAGGACTCGGCGAGTTGTTCATACAACTCGGCGAGTCCAACGCAATCTTCTTAAGTTCAAGAACAACTCGTCGAGTTGTTCATATGACTCGGCGAGTCGGATGAACATTGTCTGAGTTCTTGGATCGAGAGGGTACTCGTCGAGTCGATGTCATACTCGACGAGTAGCCACGAGTAGGGTTGAGAGGTGAGATTAGAGACTCGGCGAGTTGGCGGCCCAACTCGGCGAGTCAGGTCAACTGTGGGTTGACTTTGACCGAGAGTTGACTTTGACCAAGGGTAAAAGAGTCATTTTACCCAGTGCAGTGTTTAGTATTTGATTGAGTGTGTTTATGGACTTGTAGCCGGGGAGATACCGGAGCAGCAGCAGTTAGCCCTCAGAGCCATTCACTCAGCAGCCAGTTCACGAGGTGAGTTTCCTTTCAGTAGGAACGGGTCTACGGCCACAATGTCGGCCCGTTTAATTAGCAGTAGTCCCGGACTTTGGTCTGATGCAGTAGCTAGAGTGCTTGATGTCTTTGTGATTCAAGCATATTTGTGTTATGTGTTCCGGACTCTGTTCCGATGCAGTATGCAGTATGTGTGATTATAATAGTTGTTATGTGTTATGCTATGTCATGATCAGTCAGTTCTGGACTTCGGTCCGATGCAGTTAGTTCCAGACTTCGGTCCGATGCAGTCAGTTCCGGACTTCGGTCCGATGCAGTCAGTTCCGGACTTCGGTCCGATGCAGTTAGTTCCGGACTCTGGTCCGATGCAGGGGACAAGGTCCCGGTCAATTCCGGACTTCGGTCCGATGCAGCTAGTTCCAGACTTCGGTCTGATGCAGTGGGCAAGGCCCAGTATGTGCTTTATATGTATTATATGGTATGTGGTAGTTTGGGGGAGCTCACTAAGCTTCGTGCTTACAGTTTCAGTTTTGGTTTCAGGTACTTCCGCAAGCAAAGGGAAGAGCTCGGGATGATGGCATCGCACACACCACAACTTCAGTTTTCATCCTGGGAGTTGATTATGTTCTGGATTTTGATATGATATAGATATGATACAGTTTTCCTCCCAGTGTTTTACTATGTTTGACATACATCGTATGGTTTTATGATTTGATACTCAGATTATGGTTTTTGGTTATAGTGAATAAATGAAATTTTTGGGTCATCTTTTTGGGTCGTTTCACTCTAACACAGCTTAATTTAATTATTCATTTACTAATCTAATATTGGTTTAATCTTAGCTCCAATAACTAGTGTTCACTATATTATTAGGTATTCAAGTTCATGCAGAATTGTGCTCACTAACTACACAGAACAAGAATTCAAAGCCATCAAATAACTAATTCAAGCATGCTAGGTAAAATCAATCAACACAATCATATCACCAACAATTAAAGTTAAATCTGATGCCTTAAAACCATGAGTTCCAGCTTCATCTAGCTAACAGAAGCAGCTAGATTTAGCTGGACATATTAATAGCTAAACAAACCAATACTATAAATCCAAAACATGTTAAAGTGTACCAAACTATGAATCAATTTATGTACTTATACTTCCTTGGTGTTGAAACCAACTTTTAGATCTTCTTCTCCTCTGAATTTCGTCTCCAGGAACCCCTCTCAGCCACCACAAGTCTCCTCAAGTTATAGGCTTCAAGGATATATATAGTTTTTAATTTCTCCTGACTCACCTCGTGAATTCTCAAAATTCACCTCGTAAGCCCGTAGTATCCGTATTGAACACAAATTCCTGATCCGTGATGTTTATCTCTAAAAATCCATACTCACCTCGTGAGTTTTATAATATTCATGTCGTGAACACACTTTTTCCTGATTTTCTTGTCCTTCAAGTCTTCAACCTCCAAAGTTCCATTCTTTAACGCTTTTAGTCCCTTTTCTTCAAAATGTCTTCTTTTTGGCTGCAAAATATAAATTAACCTTATAAGTACCATTATTCTATGCAAATAACCAAAATATATATAAAAATGTACTTAAATATTGCCTAAAAATATGTATAAATATGGCAATATCAAAATACCCCACACTTAGGCTTTGCTAGCCCTCAAGCAAATCTACTTATTTAAACTCCAACTTTCATCACTACCATTTCATAGAACAATCCAATTCCAGCTCAGCCATTATGCCAAGACCTCAATGCATTCATTTGTGTCTAAATTTTTCCTAAAGTACTCCCCATAATTTAAATACTCACAATCTTCATAAACACACGCCCATTTCTCCCGAACAATGCTCATTTTATGCATCCCTCCGAATCCATCCACAGAAAACCTCCTAACCTCAAGGTATTTTTGGTTGAGCAACCCAAGCATACCTAGTCTAGACAATTACAATTTATGATACCATTATGGAGCTCTTTTGGAATTCTTCACTTCTTTGATATTTGATCTTTGATTTTGATGCTCCAGAAATTCTTCAAACTTTTTCTTGTAATTCTCTTTTTTTTTAACTTACTTTTTTTACTCAAAACCCTACATGCTTAAGCAGGGGCGCTCAACTTCAACCTTTATTAGTTAAAGATAATAATTCTCCTGGATACATTTCTGGTACACGATGCTAAACATATTGCATCCTTCAAACTAAGCGAGGTCGTGTTTTTGTTCCATGATTTCACTAAAATAAGGGAGGCCACAAATGCACTATAACGTGTATCGGCTCAACTAAACATTTGAGGTCTTATTGGATCATCCCATATAACACTAGGAACTACAGTTCAAATTATTATTACTAGAATGAATTATTAAAAATTTCAAAATTTACCATATTATATAGCAATTTACTTTTTCTAACCCCTACCCCACACTTATTTCATACAATGCCCTCATTGTATGCTTAAATTAATATAAAAATTAAGAGAAGGGAGAAAAAGGAACAAACTCCCCTGGGATAGTGGCGTGATCATCTCCAAAAGTGTGGATGGAATGTGCATCTGGAATACAGACTTTGAGAAATAGAAACTTGGATCTTGAATACGCGAGATAAGTAATTTACCGGCAAAATATGGAATCGATTCTTCAATCTTCAACAAATGTGGCGTATAGATGTGCAAAATGGACCGAACAATGTGGAAAAGCAGACGCCACATTGCATGGTAGAGAAAAATAGTCATGATTATTTTCATAATATCCCAAAAAAAACAATGGTGGTGAACCAAAATAAATTCACGTCGTGAATTTATTCACTTCCACGGGGTGAATTCGTTCTGAAGCGGTTTATAAGAAATCATCATATATTGACTCACGAGGTGAATATCACAATATTCATGTCGTGAAAACTGGAATCCCAGATATATATTTCTTCCAATACTTCTTTCTCACTTCTTATATTTAACCCGCGTCTAATGGAGTAAGACTCTTTAACCCAATTGTTTTGGACTCTTTTCTCTAACTTCTTTCTCATTTGACTCACCGCACACTTATTTTAAATTGTGGGTCTCGACTCGACTTTAAACACTCGTGGTTAAACATGTACGCACTCATATCTACACATCTCCTTCGCGTGATTCCTAATAAATCTGAAAATCAACCAAAGAAGAGAAAAGTAACATAATATCTCATAGTCTTACAAGCCAAACAAATTTAAAAACAAAATAAAAACAAACCAAACAATAAGAAAATAAACGAAATAAAAGTAAATAGAAACAATCAATCATCTGCATCATCCTCGTGCGCTCCGCTAGTCTCGGCTCCTTCTCCTCTTGGCATCCACAACTCTTCCCACGTAGGAATATAAGGGAAATGAGGCGGCATGGTTGGTGGTCTCACCACATTCATATGAGAGAACATGGCTTCAATCATTTGGGTGTTATAAGTCATCCCACCGCGTAAGTTATCTAAGTAAGAACCCACCCGGCTTTGGAATGGGTCGGTGGGTATTCCACCCTCATATGGCTGGGATCGTCCCATCTCCTCCCGGGTTTGCACGTTTCTTCTTCAAGGCCTTGGTTGTTGCTCGGGCTCTTCGGCCGATTGATCCTCACCCTCGCTATCGCTGTGTGGTATCCTATAATGCGTCCCATAATTAACCACAACTCGCATGGTCTTAAGATACCCATAGAAAATATGTTCCCTTGTTTACGAATACGTGTCCGTGTAACCGCGGGGACGAGCACGCCATAAGACTTGGCTAAGCGGGTGACAAAGTGGCCACCACAAATTGGGCTCCCAGTTCGGGAACTTGCTGCATACTCTGCCAAGTAACGAGCTAAAAAGTAGGGAATATTGCAACAAAACCCCGGTTGTAAAATAGACCACAAGAAAAATAAATTAATCTTCGTGACCTTATCTCCAAATTTCTTATGGTGGATGGAGAATGTGATTAACCTGTGCAGCAAACGGTGAATGGGTGATTTGATGTTGCTTTCTGGCGACACATCGGAGTTGAAAACACCAACAGTGATATTGGTCCAAAACTCATATCTCGTCATTTCCCCGGAATAAGTACAGGCAGCCTCCCGTAAGAACATCAAAAACTCAGGGGTCACAACCTCTTGGGCCTCGTATAAACCCATCCTCCATGCGAATTCTACCAAACTGCACTCTCTATACTCTCCACCCAAACGAAAGACCAATGCTTATGTGTAGTTAGGGTCTTGGACATTTTCATGGAACCCCACAGTAGAAAAGAATTCAACACACAACTCCTTGTAAACCCTTTCCTGGATGGCGAACAAGTTACTCCATCCCTTGCATGTAAATGAATATCCGTTTCCCATAAACGTTTTGGTAAGAAATGGGTTTAGTCTTTCAACTAGTCCAACCTCCAGAAGCATTTGCCAATTAATTGTTGGGGGCAATGGAAAAATCCCTGTTGTGTAACCATCCCAATCTAGTGTTGTATCGGGCGAGCACGTCCCTAGAGATATTTGTCGGGAATACGTAAAAGAGGGTGTAAATTAGCAATCCCACCTTGGTCGTCACTAACCCCTCGTCTAAGTGCCATTTTTCTGCAAAAAAAAACAAGCAACAAAAACAAAACCAAATATCCCATATATTAGATAATCCACAAACGGTTTTGTTGATGCACTGGACTCACCTCGTGAGTTCGATAGTGACAGCGAGAAATGGTCTTAAAATTTCAAAAATCGGGACTTAATCTTTGTTAGGGTTTACACATGAACCATTTCTAAGAACAATCATGTAACATGCAACGGATGAAGAACACATTTTGGGCAAAATTTGGACATGTAATCATATGAAAAACCCTAGCCCCTAAATCAACAAATTAGTGAAAATGAACCAAAGAAACAAGAAATATTTACCTTTGTGATGAAGATTACGCAAGCAAAATGATTAAATTAAGTAAATCTAGGCCAAAATCGGGTGGGGGGACCAAAGAACTTCACTTCGTGAGGATGAGAAAGTGATTTGGTTAAATGGGATTCTGCATTATTCAAGCTGTGGTCCCATGATTTTTAAAGCTCACGTCGTGAATTTATTAGAGCTCACCCCGTGAGTTTTGTTGGGCTAACTTGGCCGGCCATCTATGCTAACAGTCTTGGGCTAATAAATCTAATAGGCTTAATTGTCACTCCCCATATGCATTATGGACTCACGAGGTGAATTTCTTCGCGCTCACCTCGTGAGTTTTTGTCAGATTGAAAAGTTGAAGGCTAATTAACCATTTTTTTTATTTTACCATATAATTTAGGAACCCCACACTTCAATTTTACCACTTAATTTTAATTAAAAATAAAGTGAGTTGGATGATATGATCGATGTTTCTAAACTAAAAAAATTGCGAAAACTAAAAAGAAAAAGAAATAAAACGCAAACAAAACTCGGGTTGCCTCACGAGAAGCGCTTCTTTTTGATGGAGTCGTGAGCCAGACACCATGCCTCCTTACGTTGAGTCATCTGAAGAGTCCACCACTTGGATCTTTTGTTCCTTGAAACACCTCTTGTAAGCTTGCACTCCACGGATATACGCCTTTTTAGAATTCTCCTTTTCAGCTTTGACCTCGTCTCCATTGAGCTTGCGTTTAGTCCCTTGAGTCTCTACCTTACACTCCATAGCATCTGTCTCTGTTTTTACCACTGGAGTTGTTACTTTTGAAGGAACCTCCTCTTCATCACTCGTTACCTCATCATCTTCCTTGCTTACCCAAGAAATTGGACTTGTGTAGGCAATGACTTCAACTAAATATGGAACAGATGCTCTTGGTTTTGTCCTTTTAACTTGATGAATTGTCTTGATTTCTTCTTCCATGAGTTTCTCTAATTCTTCAAGTTCATTTTCTTCATCAATGTTGAAAACCTCTTCATGAGCATGATTCTCTTAGAAGCCATCTTCCATCCCAAATATTTCCTTTTCATCACCAACCCTCAAGGTGAGCTTAGACTCACGAATATCAACAAGAGCTCCAGCAGTGTTTAACAGTGGGCGACCAAGAATAATTAGTACATCGGGATCTTCTTTCATGTCCAATACCACAAAGTCTATTGGAAAAACATATTTCCCAATTTTCACTAAAATATCTTCCACGGTGCCCCGGGGCTGTGTCACTGAACGGTTCGCCATGTGAATAGTCATTCTTGTAGCCTTCAACTTCTGATAAAATGAATAAGGCATCAAATTAATGCTAGCCCCAGAATCGGTTAAAGCATCAACCTTCATGTTGTTACCAAACTCAGATGGAAGAGTGAGGCATCCAGGATCCCCCATCTTCTTAGGTATCTCTCCCAACACAGCTCTTGAGGTTTTCTCACTTAGAATCACCTTAGAATTCTTCTTTAGTTGCTTACGAGGGTCTATCAAGTCTTGTAATAATTTTTGATACTCGGGAATTTTGGATAAGGACTCAAAAAAGGGAGTATTAATTGGGATACCCTTCATGTGCTTAATAAACTCGACATGCTCTCTTTCCAGTGGACTAAGGGCAGCTCGGGAAGGAAACGACAAAGGCGGCTGATAAGCTAAAACAAAGACTGAATTTTTAGGTTCAGACATAGCCCACGACGTGAGCTTTGCAGGCTCACGTCATGAGTTCGTTATTTCAGCAACTTTATGATCTTCGAGCTTGGGTTTCTTTAGCTTTGGATCGGGTTGTTGTGACTCTATTTCTAATGCTTCTAGGAACTTAGAGATGGCCTCCTCTTCAGTATTTATGGCCATTCCGTGAGATTGGGTCTTCTTTTCTGGATTTTTCGGGGACATCTTCTCATGAACCAAAGTGGTTAGTTGACCAAGTTGCACTTCAAGATTATTGATGGAGGCTTGTTGATTTTTTTATCAAAGCTTGTTGTTCTATCATCAATGCGTGATGATTCGTTATCAAATTTCTTTGTTCATCAATAGCAGAATCAGCAGCCTCGTGTCTCTTTTATGAAGCTTCCATAAACTTAACTAACGTGGTCTCTAGATCGGGTTTCTTCTCTGTTGGTGGCTGCTCCTTTTGGTAGAAGCCTCAGCCTGTCTGCCTATACTTCTCTTCTTTTTGCTTCTTATGTTCTTCATATGGCAGCCACTCTTTCTTTGGTTTCCTCCAGTCTTCATCGTACTTGTCCTCACTCGAGTAGCACACTTGAGCTTTTCTGTTCCCAAACTCATCTAAATTGCAGTCCTTGGTCAAGTGTGGACCATCACACCACTCGCAACCAACTCTTATAGCATGAATTGATTGGTCCATTTGGGTTAGCCATCGGTCCATATTATTTAGCATAGGCATCATAGCTGCTATTTCTTCAGTTTGTGCACCTCCATTGCCTTTGATTCCATCCTTCCTAGGGTTGTGGTACTCACGAGAGTGCTTTGCGAATTCTTCAATCAGCTCCTTGACCTCTCTTGGATTTTTCTTTGGCAAAGGTCCTTGAGAATCAAGGAGTTGTCTTGTCATAACATTGACCCCATCATAGAAGATCAACATCTCTTGTTGAACATTAAAATCATGATGAGGGCAATTTCTGATCAAGCCTTTGTACCGCTCCCATGCTTCGTATAATGACTCCCCCGGCTGTTGTTCAAAGTTGGCTATTTACTTCTTGAGTTTAGCTATCTTGGATGGTGGGCAAAACTGGTCAAGAAATTGCTCATGCATTTGAGCCCAAGTGGTGATCGTACCCAGTGGAAGTGATTTTAACCATTCTTTAGCAGCTCCCTTAAGATTAATGGGAAGCATTTTGAGCAAGACGGTGTTTCTATTGACATTTGGGACATTGAAGTAATCCACAATGTCATTGACTTCATCGAGATGCTTAAAAGCATCCTCATGATCATTCCCATCAAATGGGATATCCTTCAATGCAGTCAAGATGTGCCCCTTCAGCTTGAATGTGGCAGTGGCAGGTATTGCGGGTTGGACTAAACTGGGACCCACATCTTCTCGGATCCGCTTCTTGTAATCTCCCATGGACATCTCCTCAATGTTTGCCATCTTGTTCCTTAACTCGTTCTCGAGTTCGCTCGTATGTTCTTCAAATTCAGGCTCGGTATCATATTCGGATTCGGTTTGGACGGGTATTTTATCCAAGTGTTCAAGCTTGCTCTTGTTCTTTGAGGATGAACTTGACTCCCCCATTTTCTTCCCTGATTTCTTTGAGAACACTGATTTGAATTCTTGCAAGGGCGTCTTCTTCTTGTGAATTGCAGACTCGGGATCTTCAAGCGGTATCACCAAAGGGGTGTTAGAGCCTCTGGTCATGAACCCCTGCAAACTAAACAACAAGGATAAAAAAAAACGTAAAACCGTACTAAGAAAAATAAACTAAAAACTAAAAAAGAACTAAAAATCACAGTTCTCCTATAATGAATCTATATACTCACGTCGTGAGTTTTGTAAAAAAATAATCAAACCTTCCTAGAAATGAAAAAACTAAGTGAATTAAAAAACTGAAAACAGAGAATAAAAACTAATGCTAAAAAAAACTTTTGCTGGAAAATTAACTTTTTGCATGTTTTACCCCACAAAAAAAATCGATTAACCTAAAGCAAATTAATAATAAACTAAGTTGTTCCACGGCAACGGCGCCAAAAACTTGATGTGCAAAGAAGTACCCACTAATTTTAATATTTATAACCTAACAAACTTAGACTAACTATGCACTTATAGGCAGTGTACCTAGTCAGATTACAGTATAGCTTAGGTAAGTCGGGTGTCGATCACAGGGAACGGTGTTATCAATTACTTTATTTACTACTAAGTTAATCTAATTATTAACAAACTAAAAGGACTTTTTATCTAATTTTGCAAGTTTAGATGAACTTAATTCTTTAACAAAAACTTAATCAATAAACAAAACACTTCTGTTAGTTCGAATCCACTTTCACTCAATGGTTATACATTAGCTATAACTATTACTGTTGGTGACCAATTAAGAAAGTATTAGTAATTTAGTTCTAAATCTACTAATTATTAATCAATTCATGTAATTCTATTTATGTTCATACAATAGTTAACACATAATCAATTATTAAATAAAATTGGAGCCATGAAGATTGATTAATCAAAACATAATTACAGTCATAATATGAGTTCTCTAAGACAGCTTAATTTAATTATCCAATTACTAATCTAAGATTGGTTTAATCTTAGCTCCAATACCTAGTGTTCACTATATTATTAGGTATTCATGTTCATGCAAAATTGTGTTCACTAACTACACATAACAAGAATTCAAAGCCATCAAATAACTAATTCAAGCATGCTAGGTAAAATCAATCAACACAAGCATATCACCAACAATTAAAGTTAAATCTAATGCCCTAAAACCATGAGTTCCAGCTTCATCTAGCTAACAGAAGCAGCTAGATTTAGCTGGATATATGAACAGCTAAACAAAAAGATACTATAATCCAAAACATGTTAAAGTGTACCAAACTATGAATCAATTTATGTACTTCTACTTCCTTGGTGTTGAAACCAGCTTTCAGATCTTCTTCTCCTCTGAATTTCGTCTCCAGGAACCCCTCTCAGCTACCACAAGTCTCCTCAAGTCGTAGGGTCCAAGGATATATATAATTTTTAATTTCTCTTGACTCATCTCGTGAATTCTCAAAATTCACCTCGTGAGCTCGTAGTATCTGTATTCAACACGGATTCCTGATCCGCGATGTTTATCTCTAAAAAGCCATACTCACCTCGTGAGTTTTATAATATTCACGTCGTGAACACGCTTTTTCCTGATTTTCTGGTCCTTCAAGTCTTCAACCTGCAAAGTTCAATTCTTTAACGCTTTTAGTCCCTTTTCTTCAAAATGTCTTCTTTTTGGCTGCAAAATATAATTTAACCTTATAAGTACCATTATTCTATGCAAATAACCAAAAAATATATATAAAAGTGTACTTAAATAAAGCCTAAAAATATGTATAAATATGGAAATATCACTCTATTTTACTGTTTGATGTAATGGCATTAAATTGGCCTTATTGTTGATGAATAAGGTACTCAAATTTCAGAAATATTTGTGTTCCATATCACTCTCAGCTCCTTTACAAAGATATAAAAGATGAAGAATCACATATCACATATTAAGAACTACAGATTGGTCATTAAGAATTTCAGAGATTAAATATCGCAGATCCCCTCCTCAATTTCTCCCTCACCATCGTAAATCTATCCTCTCAAACAGGGTGTGTGTGACATGTATTTCTTTTTTTGAGGGAATTTTCGAGTAAGGGATTTAACAGAAGCACTCTATGGTGGTTAGTTTCTTCATAAATTTCAATAGGGTGTTTTAAGAATACCTCTAAAACAAATCCATTGAAGTAGGAAGATAGTAATCGAGACTCACAGAAAACACAATTCACGATGTAATCGACTAAGGCGGAGATGCAGATGGCCTTGAAAAGAGAGAGGGATGAAGGGTGGATGGTGACGGTGTTGGATTAGGTGTCTAAGCCCATAACTATTTTGGTATGTACTTGACCCGATTATAAGCATGGTCCTTTTAGGTTGCCTTCACTCATGCAACTTGATAGGATGACAAGAGGAGATAGAGAGTAGGATTTATTATATGAATAATAAATTGGTACTCAAAATGGTTTTATTAATATATTAAAATTTTAATATATTATTTGGAAATCATATTATTTAATTAGTATTGATCAGAAATTAATTTAGTATTAATTTGGTAATCAAAAGAGACTGATTAAATAAAGGGGACTTATATTGCAATTAACTGTTAGTTGCTAGTTGGGTTGATGGACTCCATAGAGTGGAGTGGACGAAATTTATGGGGAAGCCCATAATATTTCATCCATGGGCTCTAAGGAAGGAGTTCATGGGATGCTTAAGGCTTAAGCAGTCATATTAGGGTTTCCACCAAAACCCTAGCAGCCACAAGTATAAATAGACCCCATGACTAAGGGATTTTCGTCCAATGCTTCTAAGAAACCCTACGAGCCGAAAATCTTCCCTCTCCTAAAATCATCTTGTTGCTTGAGTGTTTGTGACTCCATTAGAGGTGCAACACTTGAGGCACTAAGCTTTCAAGAGTCAATATCAAGAAGGTTTGTGATTGTTATTGCTACATAACAATAAAGGTAATGATTCTAACCCTAATCATATGTCAATTTCAGATTTGTATGCTAGTCAATTAGGGTTTATTGCTTTGGTATTCAATGTTGTATGCTTAATTAGAAAAACATAGATCAAAGAAATAAGGGTTGCATGAACACCATAGGAATGATTTTATGCTCATAAGCCAACAGTGGTATTAGAGCCTATGTCGTTTTTCTAGTGAATAGATGCAAAAGTGAACCACAAAAGATCTTGAAAATCGACATTTTTGTTTCTGGCTGGCAGACTCGCCGAGTCCATGAATAGACTCGGCGAGTAGGTCCTACTCGATGAGTTCCATTGTGGACTCGACGAGTCCACAATCGACGAGTCCAGGGCTTTAGTGCCGGGATTTTCGATTTTCTTGCCAGATTTTTTTTAGGAAAATTGCCAAAATTCGTTTTTTCTTGCCAAAATCTGATATTTTTAGTTTGGAATGGTTATCCTCATCAAAATTGATGGATTTAGTTAAATATGGATAATATAGGATTATTATTAGTCAAATATTTGACCTAGTAAGTTTGAAATTTTTCAATTTACACCCTTTAGGTTTTATACTTTAAATTTGAACTTTAAAAGTTTTAGTTTTTGAAATTTAAATAGTTAAACCCTAATATTTTTAAAGGTTTCAAAATTTGTCCTAAAGTTTTGGAATTTAAAATTTAAATTAAAAGTTATTAATTTTGAAATATTAAATTCTAAGACCCTAGTATTGTGAAATGTTCAAATTACACCGTGATGGTTTTATTAATTTAATTCAGAGTTTAAATTAAAAGAGATAATTATATGGTTTAAGTTAATCAAATGAAAAGTGTAATTTGTTAATAGATTAAACCAATTAGTATTTTAAAAGTATAAAATACACCCTTATACTATATAGAATTAAAAGTTTAATATGATATATGTATAAGTAAATGTCAGTCTTACCGTTAGTAGACATCATTCATAAAGTTGGTCTATAATTGGTGTTTAAGGAAATTGTCTATAAAATGGTGATTGAATGGGTATCCACTCTTACATACTGCACTCTTGACTAGTGGAGGGTCGTTAGCCGAACGGGATGATAAGACACAACCTTCTATGATAAGTATAATGAAATATGAAATAACTAAACATTCTTATAAATTCCCAAAACTTAGTTACTTTAGGGAAAATGTGGATTTGGTGCTAATCCATGAAATTCTACATTGCACCTTGTTGGTCGTTAGTGGAGCGTGTGTGGTTAACCGGCACACTAATATGGGACCAATGAAGGATGGCAATGGGTAGCTTGGTGTTTATCATTGATCAATGGAGCGTGTGTTGTTAACCGGCACGTTGATTAGGTGATTTGTAACATCGAGAGTGCCAAGCTAATTTGCAGGGTTATCCACACCTTGTTTGTGATCCTCGGCATCCCAGTCGCAAACATGAAGGGCACAATCGAGATTTAAACATGCCATTGAAAAGTTCAATGAATCTCAAAGGATCTAGGAGTTTCAATTCATTTAAAACCTAATTTTCGATTTTTGTTTTTCATAGTGGAAATTGGTAAATCGTCATTTACCTACCTTCAAATGTTCTGCAACTGGATTACTGCATCCTTCTTCCAAGTTGTAGAATATTGTGTTGGGTCCTAGCCTTAATATCTCATTTGGGTGTTTTATTAAGGACTCAATCAACTCACTTGAATTTCTCCCGTTTTGTAGATGTCAAATTCTAACAACTATGGTCTTCCTGAATCCGTTGGAAATAGTTTTCCACTTAAAGATGGTGTTCCACGATTAGATTGTTGAAATAGAAATCATGCTTCACTTCCTCCACCTCCTCTAATAGTTCTCCCTGACCCATGTTTTCGAAGACTTGAAAAGTTCAAAGTTACTCAAGCCCTATTGGCAAACAGACACGAAGATGGAAAGTCTGTATGTGCTCATGTCTTGGATATGAAGTTGCATATTGATAGATTGGGAATGTTAGGTGTCGATGTCTCAAGGAAGTTGGTTGTTGACTTGGTTCTTCAGTCACTTCCCGAATCATATAGTGAGTTCATTTTACAGTACTATATGATGGACCACGATGTGACCCTCATTGATTTGACTTATTTTCTTATTGCTGCTAAATCAGCAATGATTTGGTGCAGTGGTCAAGCAAATTTTTCTAGTAAATCAATGTCCCGTCCTTCTATGGGAAATGGAAACATTGGAAGTCTAGAAAAGTTTTCTATACACAAGAGAAAGGATGAGTCTGAGATAGTCTCGTGTACATTCTAGAAGAATCCATTTGTTTCTACTACTAAAGGAAGGGGTATTGGTTACGAAGCTGCCCTGACTACCTAAGAAATCTAAGAGATGGGAGAGTCAAAGTGTATGACTCTGCTTCAGGTAACATCCACTATCTAACTCTATTAAGTTTTCTATTTTAGATTCTTATTACATAATGTGATAAGATTGCATTTTGATGTGTTGTAGGATCGAAGAAACAAAGGAAGCTTAAAGGAAGAGTGAGCTGAGTCTGATCACGAAGAAATGGATTTGGATCGCATGGTTTGAAGATCGGATTTTTGAGCTACTCCTTAGAGTTGTGATAGATTGCTTAGGAATATGTAATAGCATAGTTTTCATTTGAATTTGCATTGCAAGGACAAGTTTTCCGCACCCTTTATAAATAAAATAAATTTGAGTGTTGTCTTATTTATATCTCCTTACAATGTTATTTGTGAAAACTGATGCTTGTGCGTTTCTATTATAAGCAATATTAAGTGGATATGATTCTTAGTTATGTTATTTAAGGTAGTGTCGTAATTTTCTAAGTAAGGAAAGATGCCCATCGCCCAAGTTTCAATTGGACAGAAGCTTGGAATCATATGATTTGAGTCATGTGATGTTTGGAAATCTTGGTACTTGAGAAATTAATACTCATTCCTTATTTACATAAGTATGTGAGTCAAGTGAAAGACTAGGAGATCTGGTATGCAATGTTGTGTACTGGTCAAGTCCACCACAAATAACAATAAGATTATTCGTCATGATTTACTAAAAGTCTATTAAATATGGATATACTTACAAGATTAAGTGTAATTCTGAATCATTGAAAAGTTTAAATGAATGGCAGAATGAATACGAAGAATCAATTAGGCAGAAAGATAAAAGTTTCTCTAATCTAAAAATATGGGAGGGTACTTGAGTATCATGTTTTATGATCGTCTCATTGATAGTGAAACCATATCACAATTGATCCTCCAAGGATACCTTAGTGCACTAGTATGGATAAGAAGAGGAATCGGGAATTGTTGAAATGGTTAAATCAAAAGGAGAATCATACTTCGTTCCAAAATCAAGTCTTAGAATCATACTCCAAGATTGTGACTTGAGTGACACATCTTTAGAAGTTTTGACACACTCATCAAATGTGGAGTAGAAAAATGTTGTTCTTACTCTGGCACGTTTGAAATTGGTAAGTTGTGATGTCATGAATAAGACAAAGACCAACTAAGACCAATTGTGTGTAGCGTTTGTCTTGATAAGAATCCACACTAACTTTTGAATATTTGTTTGTCAAGAAATGTTTCTTGCAAGAGAATCTTATATGTCAAGAGGTCAGTGGAAGTCTAAATGATCTTAAAAAGTTTCAAGAACTAATCAAGAATAAAACTTACTATTTTACACTAGCACACGACTTGAGGTTTGTAACCTATCGTGTTGACATATTCTTCTTTCTGTTCCATTTCAATAAAGTTAACTATGCATATGAGTTCTACGAGTTCTCAATAGGCTGCATAAAGGCAAGCAACTTGTTCAATGAAAGTACATTGACTAGTATAGGTAAGCTATTAAATAACTTGGAAGAAATGGTGGGACCCTTGATGGCAAGAAATTAAGGATGAACAAGTTCTGTCCATAAGAGTTTGGATTTGTCACAAACATTATCTTATGATTATGGTTATGACAAATTCACATGGATAAGAGCACATACACCATAAAATCTAAGTGTCATAAGGTTTCTCTCCGTGTCATGAAAATTATTGTGAGGAAACACTTTCACTAAGAGAGATTTTAAGGAGATAGCAATTGTGATATTTGCGTTCTCAAATTCAATTATGATTACGACATCCCTCTTCATAGTTCGAATTGTGAGATTTGGCAATTAGTCTAAACATTTAGGACTTATTTCTATCAGTTCTGAATTAGTTTACACATACATATGAGCTATCTAAGGAAAGGTGTATAAGTTTGAGAAGCTTAGATAAAGGCTTATCGAAGCATATCGTATTAGAAATATGAACTTTGGAAGTCAATAAGTATTGATTTATAGAAGTCCAACTATTTTTTGAATAAGTGTCAAAGCTAGTGGGAGCATAAATGTTATGCTGGTATGGGTATAATTATCATGTTAATGGGAGCATGATTATTATTTGCAAGTTAGCAATATTAATTATAGAAAACAAAAGTTTCACTTTGCAAAGTTACAGGGGTTGAAAAGTTGTTTTGCTATAATTAAGGAAGAGAATATTATACTTCGTTTCAAATCTAAAAGCTTAAATCGAGAAATTTTGATTAAATTTAGTCAAAGGACATATATGGATGTTATGTTGAAAAGGTTCAACTTAAAAGAATTCTATATATGGCAGTATTATAGCAAGAAATTGGTAAAGTATCACATTTTTCATTATGAATCGTATCCCATACGCTTCGGGTATAGGATCGATTGCATATGCTGTAATATTCGAATGTTCTAAATTTTCCAAATGCCTAGGGCATTCAGAAGGAAAAAGGACTACAACCACATTTGACTATAATAATTAAACGATTGTCAAGGACAATCTAAGGTTCGCCAAGGATTGGTCACTTGTGGGAAGTTGGAAGTATAGTATCGAATGGACCATAATGACATTGTTATGATTAGATATGATTATATTAATAATGAGTTTTCGTATGGCAAATATGGAAATATTTCTATATTGGGAGTTAGATATCGAGAATGTATGACTAGATTAGAAACTTTTATGCAAGAAGGATGTTGAAAGGAATGTACTTTGAATGTGAGACTTAATATCTATGGAATTGCCTTGTAACAATTTCCAATAGAGCACTTTGTAATATCATTGGCAAAGTCTTGGTGGCTTTGATGTTGTGACATTACGAAGGGATCGTTGCATAAAGTGTTAGAATCTACCATATTCTACTAGTGGGAATAATCTGATATTCTTACACTTATGACAAGGATTAGGAGTTGTGAAATGAGTATCATTGGAAATGTGTTCAATTGATCTATTTCACAAAGTATGGACCATAAGTAAACAGAGTATGTATGCTTGGAGCATAGGACAACTGTTGTTATAATTCAAGTAATAAGTTGATTATCCGAAACATTACACAATGAATAATGAGTAATCAGTATGGTGATTAAATAAAGGTGTTTTATTTATACTCAAAAGTTTGGGCCATATAGGATTAGTATTATTCTTGTGTTTCACTTTGCATGTTTTGACTTCCCGAATAATAAGATTATTCAAACCATCCACATTCGATCATACTTTGGAAGTAGGTATGAAAGAAGACTGTCATGAATCTGACTGTAGATTGTGTAAATCGTTTTAGACATAACAAAAGTCTGCTGCAGTGTTCATGAGTGCTCCTGAAATAAGATTTGAGTATTTTATTAAACCCACGCTCACATGAATCACTTCATGGATTTTATCACGAGTGATTAGTGAGACAATAATATCTTATATTCTTGAAACCGAGATGTGTGAGTTGTAGTTTACAAGTCGGTTACACATTGATAATATGTAAACATACCAGTAACTTGGTGTAATAAAACATATTATTGTGTGTGATTTAATGAGTAGGTACAAGCGAGCATTTGAGTCAAAGTTTCTCCGTTCCTTTTACCCTAATAGAGATAAAAGCGATATTTGTGGGCCCCTCAATGATTTACTGATGACACCCTAAGCGCTTGGCCAAGCCTAGACTAAGTTGATGTGTTCAATTGTAGTTTGTTGTCAGTCGTCATAAATCGGAAATTGGGAAACAACACATGAACAGAGAGTATGATTAAAATCCATCTCTCAGTTCATACGATATCTAGAATGGAGGAATATACGATCCCTTATCTAAAGGACACGTTACTGATAATATCAGAGTTGACAGCGGCTTTTGAAAGCTACGATTGCTTATCAGGTTCTGAAGTCATATGCAAAATAGTTATTAGACTTATCCAAGTGGGGGACTATTGGATTAGGTGTCTAAGCCCATAACTATTTTGGTATGTACTTGATCCGATTATGAGCATGGTCATTTTGGGTTGCCTTCACTCATGCAACTTGATAGGATGACAAGAGGAGAGAGAGAGAGAGAGAGAGAGAGAGAGAGAGAGAGTATGATATATATTATATGAATATTAAATTGGTACTCAAAATGGTTATATTAATATATTACAAGTTTAATATATTATTTGGAAATCATATTATTCAATTAGTATTGATCAGAAATTAATTTAGTATTCATTTGGTGATCAAAAGAAACTGATTAAATAAAGGGGATTGATATTGCAATTAACTGTTAGTTGCTAGTTGGGCTGATGGACTCCATAGAGTGGAGTGGACGAAATTTATGGGGAAGCCCATAATATTTCGTCCATGGGCTCTAAGGAAGGAGTTCATGGGATGCTTAAGGCTTAAGCAGTCATATTAGGGTTTCCACCAAAACCCTAGCAGCCACAAGTATAAATAGACCCCATGACTAAGGGATTTTCGTCCAATGCTTCTAAGAAACCCTACGGGCCGAAAATCTTCCCTCTCCTAAAATCATCTTGTTGCTTGAGTGCTTGTGACTCCATTAGAGGTGCAACACCTGAGGCACTAAGCTTTCAAGAGTCAAGATCAAGAAGGTTTGTGATTGTTATTGCTACATAACAATCAAGGTAATGATTCTAACCCTAATCATATGTCGATTTCAGATTTGTATGCTAGTCAATTAGGGTTTATTGTTTTGGTATTCAATGTTGTATGTTTAATTAGAAAAACCTAGATCAAAGCAATTAGGTTGCATGAACACCATAGGAATGATGTTATGCTCATAACCCAACAAACGGTTGCGTAGGAGACTATCGATGGGTAAAAGGCATGAAAAAGGGAGGGTCATGGGTTGTTCTTCGAAATTAGTGGTATACAGCGAGAAGGAGAAAGATAAAGGGATGGTTGATCAGTTGATGGTGGCTATGGAGGTGATTCCAACAGGTTAGAGGTGATGCAGGTGGAAGAAGAGACGAAGTGAAAAAGAATGGGGATAAGGATTACATGACGTTGTGCGCTTATAGGGCATCCTTTAATAAAAAAAATTCATTTTTAATATATTAATAATATAAAAATAATAAAACAATATTATGAAATATTTATTAAGGGCAATATAGTCTTTTTAACTCGGACAATGACCAACCGTGTAACAAGTACATAATAAGCATTATCCGAGTTAAAAAAAAAGTGTTTAGGGACCAATACATATTACCCAAAACCACATGGACCATTTGTGTAATTTACCCTAGAATTAATTAGTAATTCTTAATATTACAAATTTGCAATGAAACTATCTTCTATTATTGAAAGAAAAAGTGGTCCATGAGATGTGAATAAGAAAAAAAGGAAACGGTCACAAAAAGTTTCCATATGGTTTTCTATGGTAAGAAATTTGTGTATGGTTTTCTAAAGTAACAAATCGACAAACGGTTGTGTTCGGTTATTTAAGAAAACTATTATGGTATATATTTAGAAAAAATTAAATATCTTCTTACTTTTTGTTCATACAAAGCTTCCTACCCAATTAAATAATAAGATGTACCACATTTAATGATATTTTAGTATACTAAAATGACACATGTCATCATTTAATTGGGTAGGAAGATTTGTAGGAATAAAAGTAGGAATTCTAAGGTAAAATACATGTTATTTGTTAGCTTAGTTATGTATTTTTTTATTGATCACACACACACACACACACAGATATATATATATATATATATATATATATATATATATATATATATATATATATATATATATATATATATATATATATATATATATATATATATATATATAGGGAAGAGTTATATGGAAAATAAATGATTAGGGCAACACATATTTGAACCAATGAAAACATGACAACACATCACTTCCACAATAACTTCCACAATACATTACTTGTGAAGAAAGAAATGGACACGTGTCATTTGATTATTGGTTCTGGTAGATGTTGCCCTAGTTATTTGTTTTCCATAGAACTCATTCTTATATATATATATATATATATATATATATATATATATATATATATATATATATATATAGGCTTAAGTTATTTTGTTTTTACTAATTATTGTGTGCCAGAATGCACAGATGTGGACCATCAGATGGAATATAATCAATGGTCCTGATCTGAGAGTCTATGATATTACAGTAAGGTAGCATGTACCATATAATCACATAATTTTCAGCATAAGAGTATTGTGGACAATTAACTATATTTAAAAGAAGGAAATTTTCGGGAATTTAGGGATAATTAATTCTCCTAATTGTAAAAATCTGATTTTTTTTTAAGTAATGCAATACTAATTTATTTAATTCTAATGTGTTTTTTATAATAACCGAATTTATTCTATCAGAATGGCATTTTGTTATAATGATATATTCTATGAGAATTCCAGAATACATATTGAATGCTAGAATACATATTCCTATAGAATGAATATTAGTTCATATCATGAAACATTCTTTTATTTCAGGTCATTCTAACATAATATGTTTATATGAGTATCTTGAAACATTCTTGAACCATAAAAAAATATCCTAACAGAATACATATTTTTGACGGAATGAACTTCTTGAAAAATAACAAATTCTTGAACCATCAATTGAAGAATAAACACAAAAATTACACCAATTCTTAAAGAATATGGGTAACAATTGCTAAGAATTACATTTATTGTTAAAAAATAAAACTAAGAACGGTTAAAAATTGAAGAAAAAAATATCAAAATCTAACAAAAGACACTAGTACATTCTAAAAGAATATTTTTGCTGAGAATCACTTCCAATTTTACAGTCCGTTCTTCAAGCATCTGTGAAACGAAATCTAATTGTAGTTTAGAACCCAATAATACATTAACAAATGAAAAATAAAAAACTAAATTATTTAGTACAAATCTGAAGACCTGTGAATTGCATCAAAATCCATAACCAAGAATTGTAGAAAATGCACAAATTAGTGATGAAATATCATGATTCCATTCCAACATAATTGAAATTCTTGATTCCATTCCGACAGAACTGGATTCAATTCCGGCAGAATGACCCCTCACCAATATTATATATCAATGCAAAATGAATATTTAGAATGTTAAACAAACCAAAAAAACTGGATTCAATCCCCGAGATGTGAGTGCAACAGAAAACTGCTATATAAAAATAAAAGAAGTGACCAAAATTTTATTGTGAATCAATAGGTAAAAAATGAATTCTTAATTGATCAAAATCATTTTGATAATCAAAATAAAATTCATAATTTGAAGGGCGAGGATTTAAGTATATTGGGTTTAGGAACGAAGATTTTAAAGCTTACAGGGATGATGTTCAACAGCACCTCAGGGGCATGGGTGTTCAACATCTAGAAATGGAACTAACATCTTAACGATTCAGTGATATTACGCAATTTAACACTTTTGACAATCAAACAAGGCGGACCACCTAATTAGAGATGTATCAACACAAACAAACTTGTATGAATAAATTGTTGCAGAACAACTAATAATTAAAGCACTAGCACTTAAATCAAGACGACAAGAAGAATACTGATTACAAGGTTTAGGCCTCATATAGAGAAACTACAAGAAAGGAAAAGTCAATATACCTAGTTGCGATTGCGACTGAAGAACAACATATTCTGGTGCCGTCGATGGTAGAGCTGTCGATTAAGAAAACGAGGGCAGTCGGTGTACTATTTGAACCTACAACTATACGGTACCTGCATAGTTTCTTGAATCCTTTTGATTCCTTGAACAACGAAGACTTTGGAGGTGGTAAGTATGTGTGTGTAGTGATCGGCGATAGAGACGATGGTGAAACTGTGAAGCCGACTCCTTTGATTTCTTTTTCTTTTGTAGGTGAAGAAGACCGTGAGATAAAAGAGAGAGAGAGAGAGAGAGAGAGAGAGAGATTAGGTAAAACCTAATTATCTTGTTTCCTTAATTGAAGAGATTTAATTAAATGATCCCATTAATTGAATTTGTCAAAAACCCATAGATACCCTTATTCGTTTAATAAAGTATTCTCTCTCTCTCTCTCTCTCTCTCTCTCTATATATATATATATATATATATATATATATATATATATATATATATATATATATATATATATAGGGAAGGGTTATATGGAAAATAGAAAAACCCTTAAAAAACCTTAAAATTCATAAAAATGCATAAAAAAAATACTTAGCAATCACAAAACTTTTTATTGACTTTAAATATGAAAAAATCACAAGTTTTTCTTAAAATTCGTTGAAAAATAAAAATAAAAAATCTATTTTTTTTTTTTTTTGGTTTTTTCAAAAAAAATTACAACGAATTTTCCCTAAAAGTTGTGATTCTTTTCATTTATAAAGTCAAAACAAATTTTGTGATCTCTAAGTATTTTTTTTTATGCATTTTTATCATTTTTAGGGTTTTTTTTTCCGTAGAACCTACACATATATATATATATATATATATATATATATATATATATATATATATATATATATATATATATATATATACATATATATATATATATATATATATATATATATATATATATATATATATATAGGGAAAAGTAAATATACCTTTAACAGTATATAAGTTTAGGTACCCAAACACATCATAATACGTCGTTTGTTTTAATATATTCATTATAATGTTCTTAAGCTTCAATCTCTAACTTGATTTACTTTCAATATTTTCCAAATTTCGCTATTATCTTTTTCTTACATCACATCTTTTTGTTGAACACCTACTAGGCTATATATATTATAGTTGAAAATGAAAAATATGTAAGAGGAAGATAAATGTTCAATTTATAAAAATCATGGAAATAAATTAAGTTAGAAGTTAAATTATAAGAACATTGGGCAATTAGAATGCATTATATGATACAAAACGACGTAGTATGGTGAGTTTGGGTACCTAAGCTTATATACCCTTAAGGGTATATTCACTTTTCCCACATACATATATATATATATATATATATATATATATATATATATATATATATATATATATATATGTATATATATATATATATATATATATATATATGGCTAGGTTCATGTTTTTCTTACGGGAGATGATTTGTACACAACAATTTTTTTCCATACACAACAATTGGTGTTTTAAAATGTTGTACTGTACAACTCAATAATACATAAATTGTTGTGTATGACAAAAAACTATTGTGTACAAATCACTTCCCTTTTCTTACATTTATTGTGTGCTAGAATGCACCAATAGAAATTTAGTAAATTAAATAATTATTTAATTTAATAAAGATAGATATTAAATGGTTTCCATAATTATATGTATATTAAATGATATCCATATTATAATTCTTTTTATATGGAAACTAGTTAAATTAATCATTAATGTTAACAATAAGATTCTTTCAAAATGAATTTGCAACTAGGTTTTCATGTATGGGTTTATGTTTTGTTATGGACTCATTCACTCGAAATACAACAAAGTTGCATGGAATATGAAGAATGAGAGTATATTCTACTAGAATACAATCTTATTATGTTAGAATATATTCTCATTCTTTTACAATAAACTCTCATTCTACTAGAATACACTCTCGTTCTTCATGTTCTAGGCAACATTGTTGTATTTTGATTAAGTCGGTCATGAAGCAAAATATGAATCCATACATGAAAAATTAGATGCAAATTCATTCTGAAATAATATTATTTTTTATATTAATGACGAATTTAATTAGTTTCCATAAAAAAAATGAATTACAATTATGTATATCATTTAGTAAACATATAATTATGGAAATTTTTTAATATCTATCTTTATTTGATTAAATAATTGTTTAATTTTTACTAAATTCTTATTGATGTATTCTACCACACAATAGATGTGAGAAATATTTGAACCTAGTGCTCTCTCTCTCTCTCTCTCTCTCTCTCTCTATATATATATATATATATATATATATATATATATATATATATATATAAAGCAACAGGGTTGTGAAAAGTACAAGTTTTCTAGTGCTATTTTTTGCTCTTCCTTTTTTCCATTCTAAATGTTACTTCCAAAATTAAGCTAAACGGTGTTGTGAAGGTTTTGCCTACCAAAAGTTGGTATTACATAAATATTTGTCTTTCTTACGAATCTATGATAAGGGTGGTGATATCTTTGCTTATAAAATTATTTCCAAACCATAACTTCTTATTACCACTCTGGTGTATTTTATTAACGCATAAACATACAACTCATTGATGCAACTTCCTAATGCACAAAAGTTGTTTCCATCGGCAAGAACAAAGAGAGATAATGGTAACAGTTTTCCAATTAAAATTACCACCAACAATAAATTTGGTTGAGGGTGTGTTTGTCGCTCGTAAATGTTGCCATTTAAGCTTGTCGGCTGTATTTTTGCTACGACACCGTTAAGCCTTAAAGCATAAGATGATATGCATTCACTGGAAACTCCTTTGAACAACACTTTCCTTTTACCGAGAACCCTTTGCAACCTTCACTACCAGAAACAACCATCAAACACTGAACCTCCATCTTCATCAAGAACCACCTCTTCGAAACTCCAAACCATCCAACCACCATTTTCATTGCACCTCTATAGAACACTTTCAACCACCGCCACCTTATTCCACCCTTAAAACTCCTACCTAGCTTGGAACAAGAACAACATTATCATTGATCACTATGACAACCTAAAAACCCTCCACAAAAACTTCGAACAATATCACCTTGAGCCTTCTTCCAATCGAACCGTCTCAACCACCGATAACCACTTGTTCAAACCATCACAGTCGGAAAAGAAGCTCACCATCGACACCGCCCTTTACACCACCACCATACCCAGCTTATACCATTTATTGCATAACACCTCCTAAGTCGAAAACAACCGCCTCTACAGGAAGCACCCACCTAGGGACGTCTTGTTGATTTTGAGGCTTTGTGCGAAAAATAAAACCGGGCCCCTAAATATAATTTATTTTTATGTATAAGCAATATTTATTAAGACTAAGATAAGTCAATAATTGTTGGAAACAAATTTGTCCATCAACTCTTCATATAAATACTCATAAATATATTGTTCTTAATAGATATCATTTCCAAGTATTAAGTATTTCTTGTGACATTGTAGACTGTAAGTAGGACTTTAAGAACTTCAAAATTGAGGAATTTGTTTCTACCGACGCAAGGGTTACTAGAATACTCATCAAGTCTTTATATAAATTAATTGAATTAGGAAAACCACTGACTTTTTTCATATATTTTAAAACATATGCGGGGTTACTAGGTTCACGTGATACGAACTCGTCAACCAGAACTCCAGATAAAGTTCATTGGTGTCAATATATGATTCTTTATCATACTTAAGTGCGACTTCAAGAAGGCTACAATACAACTTAAGATCTTTTTTTATCAAATTCCTTCAATATTTTTTGGAAGCAAAAAACCACTTTTTTATACATATTGTATTATTCAAATATTATTTTAAGAGAAGTCAACACTTGAAATTGAAACAATCGAAAACACAAGTCTCACCATAACTTCATCAATTCCGAAATGGAGACACTATTGGAAAAAATGAATAAGAAATTACGCACCAAACTATGGTGTTTAGAGTGCTCGAATGGTTAAACAATTAAAGTAAACAAAATTCTTATTTTGTTAATTATTTGTTTAAAATTGAATTGAAATAGAAAATTAAACACAAATTCTGTTAGGGAAAAACGAAAATAGGGTTATTGGAAATTTGGATTACAAACAGGAATCGTGTAAACACTTTCCTTGTATGATATTTCGACCCTATATGCCTTGGGTATCACGAAATCCAAACTTAGGATAATTCCTGATGCAGCAATTCTAATTATAGGCACAAAAATCAGAATCAATTGAAGAAGATGAATCAAGAAGCGTTTCCTAGTTTTCTATGTTTCAATGAAGTCGTTTTCTCAGAATTTATCCACTCAACGGATAACGAGATCGGTTGACGTCTTTTAAGAATAACAAATTAGTCCTTGAGTTTGCATCTTTCAAAATTGACAGATTAGTCATTGTTTAGTAGATTAGGGTTTAGTACTAACAATGTTTAGTAAATACAAGTGTGCACTCCTACACCTCCTAACTTATATTATAACTAAAACATTGTTCTTGAAACACTAGTTAAATCCATTACACTAAAATATAGTTGGTGATAAAATCACCAACAATCCTCCCCTATTTTAGTGTAATTCTTGAACTAACAAACTTAAAACAAAAAGAAACGAAACTAATGCATAGATGAAAATATCGATACGATGGAATTTTCATGTTAGTATACTACACATTTCAAACATTCGAGAAATCAAGGTATCTTAAAGATTGAACCCATCAACTCGTTTGAATATCTGAAGATAATATACACATTACTTTAACAATCATCTAAACAAAATAACTTGACACTAATTATAAAGTCGTGTGTCCCAATCCATTCTTGATCGTATAAAAGCCAAGTCCTAAGCTCTTTGAAGTACGGCTATACTTCACGATCATATAGGTGATTCTTTTATTCATGTACATGTATACATTTTATCAAAAGAATCATTAAGAAATCAAGTTCATCCTGGTATCTACAGGTTCAAACACACATACCTTGGGATGTTTTAATGTGTGTTTCAATTCATATAAATAAGCTTTCCTCATTGAATTTAACCTCTAACATTGTATTAGAGGGGAATTGGGTGTCTCATTCATAAGAATTTATAAGGACTTTAAGCCCATCCCTATAACAGACTTGTGCACTAAGTCTCGCGCCAAACTCTTAGTGAGATGGTACGCCAAATTCTGTTGTGATTTTACAAACTCAATCGAAATCACACCATCCATGATTAGATTTCTAATCATCCCATGTCTAACATCAATGTGTCTCGATTTACCATTATAAACTTGACTATAAGCTTTACTCAAAGTAGAAACACTATCACATCAGATAGATAATGGTGAAATCGGTTTCCTCCACAATGGAATCTCATAAATCAAATTCTTTAACCATTTTGCTTCCTTGCTTGCAGCAGCCAATGCAATAAACTCATATTCCATTGTTGAACTTGTTATACAAGAATACTTTTTAGATGCCCATGATATAGCACCTCCACCAAGCAAGAATACCCAACCAGTTGTAAAAGAGTGATCTTCTCTATTAGATATTCAACTTGCATCAGAATATCCTTCCAAGACCGAAGGAAATCCTGAATAACACAAACAATAATCCTTGGTTCCTTTCAAAAATCGTAAAACACGATGAACCGCTTGCCAATGTTGAGTACTAGGATTATGAGTAAATCTACTCAATTTTCCCACTGCAAAAGCTATATCTGGATGAGTGCTAGTCATAGCATACATCAAAGAACCAATAGCTTGCGAGTACTCAAGTTGAGAAACTGATCTGCCTCTATTAGGCATCAACTTCATGCTTGAATCCATATGGGTGCTAATGGGTGTAAAATCACTATAATTGAATCGTTTGAGAATTTTCTCAATGTAATGTGACTGTGTAATAGCAAGTCCCTTGTTCACCCATTTAATCCTTATTCCAAGGATTACATCCGCCTCCCCCATATCCTTCATGGAAAACTTTGAAGATAACAAATTCTTAGTTGCGTAACTTGATTTTGATCAGTGCCAAAAATCAACATATCATCTATATACAAGCAAACGATCACACCAGATCTAGATGAATCAAAACGGCTGTATACACATTTGTTAGATTGGTTTAAAGAAAAACCATTAGACAAAATAACTTCATCAAACTTCAATTGCCATTGTTTTATAGCTTGTTTAAGTCCATACAATGATTTCACAAGTCTACACACTTTTTGCTCATTTCCAGGCAAAACAAAACCTTCTGGTTGCTTCATATAAACTTCCTCGTCAAGATCACCATTCAAAAAAGTTTTTTTAACATCCATTTGATGAATTACTAGATTGTGAATAGCTGCCAAAGCTAGCAACAATCTAATGGTAGAAATTCGTGCTACCGGTGCATACGTATCAAAATAATCGATACCGGCCTTTTGTCTAAAACCTTGTATGATCAGACGAGCCTTGAATTTATCAATGGTTCCATCTACCTTCATTTTCTTCTTGAAAATCCATTTACATCCCAAAGGTTTAGAACCAGGAGGTACATCAGATAACACCCAAACATTGTTCTCCATAATGGATGGCATTTCTTCATCAACCGCTTCTTTCCAAAATGCAACATCTCGAGACTCCATAGCTTCCTTAAAAGTCTTTGGATCGGTCTCAAGATGAGAGGAATATGAGTATTGGTTCTCCACTTTATCCCTCGATCCTTCAACCAGAAATAGTTGAAAATCCTCGCCAAAATTTTTCACGACTCGACCTCGTTTGCTTTTACGAAGTTGCTGTGCTTCTGGAATTGAAACAACTTCCTTAACATCTGATTTAGGCACCTCACTTGTGCCTGGAATCAGATCCTTTGGTCTTTGAATTAAAGAATACCGCAGCTCATCAAACATCGCATCTCGCGATTCTATGATGGTATGAACAAAATATGCCTCATTAGGTTTTGTAACATAAAACCTATAAGCTTTGGAATGTTCTGCATATCCAATAAATATGCAGTCAATTCCTCTTTCACCCAAAAAATTTCTTTTTAGGTTTGGGTAATTTCACAACTGCTCGACATCCCCAAATTCGAAAGTAACTCAAATTTGGTGCTTTCTTGTGCCAAAGTTCATAAGGAGTAATTTTGTTCTGTTTATTAGGAACCCGGTTTAGCACATAATTAGTTGTGAGCATAGCTTCACCCCAAAAGCCTTCACTTAAACCCAAAAAAGAAAGCATCGAATTTACCATTTCTTTTAAAACTCGATTTTTCCGTTCAGCAATCCCATTTTGTTGTTGATTGTAAGGAGTTGTGGTTTCATGAATGATTCCAACCGATTGAAAGTATTCAGAATCCATGTACTCTCCTCCCCTATCCGTCCTAAGACATTTTATAGAAAAACCCAACTGTAATTCTACTTCGGTTTTATATACTTTAAACTTTTCCAAAGCCTCATTTTTGGAATGTAACAAGTACACATAACAAAACCGACTTGAATCATCAATAAAAGTAACAATGTACTCTTTATTTCCCAAGGAAGGTGTAGCATGGATATCACATAGATCACTATGAATCAATTCCAACACTTCTGTTTTTCTATTAACATTTGAAAACGGTTGTTTTGTGATTTGAGTTAACATACAAGTTTTGCATTTTTCAGAATTAACATCAAAAGCTGGAATCAATCCAGATTTTGACATTTCAATCATTCTCTTAACATGAACATGTCCTTATTATGCCATAACATAGTATTATCAAGATTAGATGCAGAAATCATACAAATAGATTTGACATGTGATGCACAACTTATAATATTTAACTTAAAAACACGATCACAATAATAACCAAATCCCACAAATATTCCACACTTAGACAACACATACTTGTTTGACTCGATAACTTGTTTATAACCCATACAATTCAACAAACCACTAGACACAAGGTTCTTTCGAACCTTTGGTACATACAATACATCAAAGAAACTAATTGTTTTTCTAGAAGTAAACGTAATACTAACAACACCAGTTCCTAAAATTGGCTTTGATCCTTCATCCGCCACGTGTAAGACAGAACCTTTATTTACTAGGTTCAACTTCGTGAACCACCGTTCATCATTACACACGTGATGTGTAGAACAAGTATCAAGCCACCATGAATCTGTATCAACCCCCTGTACAAAAGAAACTTCTTGAGTTAGTAGCATAACATTAAATACTGAACTTACAAGATCAATAGTAATTTGACCTTTGGTTGCAGATTGATCATGAGATCCACTGCCACCACCAGCATCTTTTCCACTACCACTTGCACCTTTGTTTCCAAGTTTCACCCGACAGTCACGTTTCATATGCCCTTTCAGATGGCATCTCCAACACACAAGTTCCTTGGAATCCTTGTGTTTTTTTTTGGACTTTTTTTTGTTACCTTCATACTTACGTTTTTTACCCTTGCCCTTGTTATTAGAATTGTCTTCTTTATCACAATCAACCATATGAACTTGGGGTTGTCCAAATTCAGATTCTCCCTTTCCAGTTCCTTTATCATTATCTTGATCACGAAGTCCTTCTTCGATTTTCAAATGACTCCCAAGTTGAATCAAACTTATCTCTTCCTTTCTATGTTTCAGATGGTGCTTGAAATCTTTCCATGAGGGTGGAAGTTTATCAATCACACTTGAAACAGCAAAGGATTCATCCATATACATGTTGAGTTGTTTGAATTGACCATAAATTCGTAGGATTTCATTATATTGTTCCATTACAGATTGAGAATCAACCATCTTATAATTGTTGAAATCAGAAACAATGAACTTTTTACTTGAAGCATCTTCTGCAATATATTTTGCTTCAAGTGTGTTCCATAATTCACTTGCATTTTCAATATTTTGATGAGTGTTAAAGAGGGAATCACACATACCATTCAGAATGTGACCAAGGCAGATGTAGTTGTCATTCTCCCATTTGCTTCTACTTCTGATGTGTTCCAGAATTGCATCTTCAACCCCTTCTGGTTTTGGAGTAGATAGAACATACACAACCTTCAAAGTGGTCAACGAGAAGTGCATCTTCTTTTGCCAACATCTGAAATCTTGGCCCTGAAATTTCTCGAATTTACCACACGTAGTATTCATTTCTTTCAGTGAATTGCCAGCCATCTTTTCCAGAAAACGAAATATCAAACAAGATTGTTAGGGAAAACGAAAATAGGGTTATTGGAAATCTGGATTACAAACAGGAATCGCGTAAACACTTTCCTTGTTTGATATTTCGACCCTATATGCCTTGGGTATCACGAAATCCAAACTTAGGATAATTCCTGATGCAGCAATTCTGATTATAGGCACAAAAATCAGAATCAATTGAAGAAGATGAATCAAGAAGCGTTTCCTGGTTTTCTGTGTTTCAATGAAGTCGTTTTCCCGGAATTTATCCACTCAACGGATAACGAGATCAGTTGACGTCTTTCAAGAATAACAAATTAGTCCTTGAGTTTGCATCTTTCAAAATTGACATATTAGTCCTTGTACTATACTAACAATGTTTAGTAAATACAAGTGTGCACTCCTGCACCTCCTAACTTATATTATAACTAAAACATTGTTCTTGAAACACTAGTTAAATCCATTACACTAAAATATATTTGGTGATAAAATCACCAACAATTTCCGTTACAAATTTTGTGTTTAATATTGATTTCAATTCAAAAATTAAGGTAATGTTTTGTAATCACCATAAATTGTAATTATGGTGACAGTTAAGAGTTTGTACTATAAATATAGTGATCTTGTACGTGGTAAATGACGCGGAAAAACTCTGTACTCTTCTCCCTTTCTAATGCATCATTTTCTAGCTTGTATCAAGATAATATCCAGGCCTTGTTGAGTTCGGCAGTCTTGAAGAACTATTCTTGTTGTTGTATCCTGGGAAACAAACACACACAGAGTGGGTCGAATTTGTTTTAAGGAAACTGTGTCAAACATAGGCCTCAGCTTTAGTTAATTATCTGTTTCGTTTTCGTTTATCCTTGCAATAGTTTCCTACAATCTTCAAACAAAATTTGTTTGTACAAATCGAACTAGAAATCAGAAAAAATTTTACTTACATTATTTTGATATTGTACGATTTTCATAAGAAAAAAATATATTTTTTTGTGATTTTGAATCACCTTTGGTCATTAAGTCATTAAGACATGTATTTATTTTTAAGTAGCAGATTTTCAGCTTCGGTACTGATTCTATAAAGTACCTAATGGGTTAATAAGCTAACTTAAATCAAAAACACAATTTACATGTTGCTCTGAAATGCTCTAATATGTCCCAATATTTGAAAAATCATAACTTAATCATGGATGCTCATTTTTGGTTGAAACCAATTCTCAAAGTTTGGTATATGTATGAGTTGTGACAACCCAATACTTTCTAGTCATCAAAAGTTAATTCCGTTAAGTAAAATTTTGAATTTTTTTATTCCGTTAAGCTCGTGAGGGCCAGAAAATCATTTTAAATATATAAATAAAATTTATATAATTCTTCGGAACCAAAAATGCTCGAAAAATCAAGATTTCCGTCGAAAAATCAGCAAACTCGTCCAACCACGCGTTTACGGCCGTAAACCCCTGGGTTGTAAACCCCGTTTACAACCGAGAACCCATTTCTGGCCATAAACGCAACCGATATAAAGGTTTTTTCCTGGAGAGATTTTTCATTTCTCACCTTCTTCACCAGAAAACTCTCTCAAGTTGCTCCCAAGAACCTCCCAAGAACATTCATATCTTCAAGAACAAACCTTCAAATTTTCAAGTCTTTCCTCAACAACACCAAGAACAACCTTCATATCTTCAAAGGCCGCAAACCCAATTCACGGCCGAAAGCAGCCTTGAGCCGAGAACCTTAGCCGAAACCCTCTTTTTCCACTTCAAACAAGTCTCGGTAACATTCATAACCCAAAAGCAAGTGTTTTCTAACACTTTAATTAATGGTTTCACTAATTAAAATACAATTATGTTTTTAAATATTATTAGGATACCGTTAGTTTCGCGTAATCCAACTCGAGGGTCATCTCTTCATTCTCGCCATCCAGTCAAGAGCACATATCAAATGTGAGTTCATACCCCCATATTTTTCCAAACTTTTAAATGTTTTAAAGGGGGGAGGGGGGATACAAGTAAAGCACAAGTAATCTTGTGATTAAAAATATAATTGTGTTTATTATATTTTATTATCGTTAACATGCATTTGAACGCAGAACTTACTAAACATGACAAACATTGTTACTACTAGACTTACGAACAACTTTAAAATACATGTTAAGATACAAATTTTATGCATGTAGATTTTTACACGGTAATAAACTTATAAACTATGGCACAAATGTAACACTTTTACAAGGATATATGATATTAACAAAAAGGGTTTTCAATGTATTATTCATGAATTAGTTGAGAGAACCAAATTGTGAGACACGCCTTCGAGTACTTATCTAAGTACCAAGGGAAGTCTAATCCTTAGGAACCAGAGTCTCCTGGAGGGAGAGCGTGAGTTTGTGTATATATCTATATGGGACTGACAATCCCGTGCCTTGACTATTAGCTATAGTCGACTTAGGTGACAAACGTCATTAACGTTTACGACGTCCGAAGTACATCGTAGTGTTTATCGTCCATCATCATGGTTATAAGAACTCACATGGAAAACAATGACTCATTCGATCTAAGTTTCTATAACTCGTATATACTAAGAGATCACAAGACAATATTAACGTCACTCTCAGTTTACAGAACAAACACGTTTTTGGCTAGTTTTATTTAATAATTAGGCGAATGTCCGCGCGTTTCGCAGAAGCATCTATATAACTGAAATATTTACATGTTTTTTTTTAATATAAAAATAATGTTATTGTTAAATTTGATATAATAATTCGTATACTAAGGAGATATAATATATTGATTATTTTGAAGAGTAAATTACACGAATGGTCTATATGGTTTGGGGTGATTTGCACGCTTGGTCTCTAACTTATTTTTTTTAACTCGGAAGGTCCCTACTATTTGTTTTTGTTACGCGCTTTGTTCCTACTGTTTTTTTTGTTACGCATGTGGTCTCTGTCTTACCTAAAAAGACTATTATTTAAATAAGGAAAAATGGTGGGGTATGTAAGGTAAGGTGAATGGGTGGGGTTGGGGGTGTGTTTATTTAAATAAATTAGAAAATCAAGGGAAAAATATTCTTTTTAGGTAATACATGGACCAAGTGCGTAACAAAAAGAATAGTAAGGACCTTCCGAGTTACAAAAATAAGTCAAAGATCAAACACGTAAATTACTTTAAACCATAGGGACCATCAATGTAATTTACTCTATTTTGAATTATATGATAATTCAATATTTTGAATCACCTCTACCCACGGGTAACTCATGAATAAAATAAAATATAATATATATATAGTAATTTTATTTATAGTTTTAATTTCTATCATTCTAATTATTTAAAATATCAAACAATTTTTTTTATTTTAAAGGTAACAATATAATCATTTATATAGAGTTATTTTTAACTATTGTTATTGTAAGTTATTTTAAGCTAATTATTTGAAAACTTTTAACGATTATAAAAATATCTTTAGGAAATATTTTAGTTAAATTGATATTACAATTTTTTTTTGCATTTAGCACTACAATTTATCATTTTTAACTATTCACAAAATATTTTTTTGGGTTTTTAAGTGGACCTAAAATTTATATTGAATTTGACCTTCTAATGTTATATTTAAATTAACAATTTAAGTATTTTGTCAAAACTGTTCAAAAGTTGTAGCTTTAAATTGATAATGGTTTACATACAATAACATATTAAATCTAATAAATCAAGTATAATATGTTAAAAGTTAAAGACATAACTTTATAAGTCGATATAAAAATATTATTTTAATATTGAAATTTAGTTTATTTATGATTACACTTTAGGTTTGATACTTATTTAACCTTATTAACCAACTTATAATCATTATTATAAAGACACTACAATTTATCACTTTTAACTATTTACAAAATATTCTTTAGGTTGTTTAAGTTGAACTATTTAAGTTGATCCTTTAAGGTTATATTTAAATTAACAATTTAAATATTTTATACAAATTGTTCAAAATTTGTAACTTTAAAATGATAATGGTTTACATACAACAACATATTAGACATAACAAATTAAGTGTAGTATGTTAAAAGTTAAAAACATAACTTTATAAGTAAAAGAAAATATATTCTTTTAATATTAAAATTTAGTTTATATATGATTACACTTTAGGTTTTATATTTATTTAACCTTATTAACCAACTTATAATCATTATTAAAAAGAAGTTGAAAAGTCATGGGAGTTTCAAATGAATGTGGTGAAAGGAAAAATGCTAGATTTATAATGATACTAGGCGAATGCCCGTGCGTTACACAGAAACATCTGTATAGTTAAAATTTGATATATGTGTTTTTAAATATAATAATAACGCTGTTGTTAAATTTGATATAATAATTCGTATACTAAATTGATATAATATATTGATTATTTTGAATTATATGATAATATATACATCTATTATAACTACATAATCTCAACCATTTGAATGACTTCTACCTGCGAATTACTTATGAATAAAAATAAATATAATATATGGTTTAATGTTATTAATAGTTGTTGTTATTGTTAATTAATTTTTTGAAATGTATTTGTTTAACGTTTTAATTTCTATCATTATAATTATTTAAAACATCAAACAGTGTCTTTTGATTTTATAGGTAACAATATAATCATTTATATATAGTTATATTTAACTATTGTTATTGTAAGTTATTTTAAGCTACTTATTTGAAAACTTTTAACGATTATACAAATATCTTTAGGAAATACTTTAGTTAAATTGAGATTATAATTTAGTTTTTGCATTTAGCACTACAATTTATCACTTTTAACTATTTACAAAATATTAATTGGGATTTTTAAGTGGAACTGAAATTTATATTTAAGTTGACACTATAATGTTATATTATAAATTAACAATTTAAGTATTTTGTCCAAACTATTTAAAAGTTGTAGCTTTAAATTGATATTGGTTTACATATAACAACATCTTAATTTAATAAATTAAGTATAATCTGTTAAAAACTAAGACATAACTTTATAAGTAGAAGTAAAAATGTTATTTTAATATTGAAATTTAGTTTATTTATGATTACACTTTAGGTTTGATATTTATTTAACCTTATTAACCAACTTATAATCATTATTAGAAAGACACTATAATTTATCAGTTTTAACTATTTACACGATATTATTTAGGTTATGTAAGTTAAACTAAAATTTATATTTAAGTTGATCCTGTAATGTTATATTTAAATTTATAATTTAGGTATTTTATTCAAATTGTTCAAAAGTTGTAGCTTAAAATGATAATGGTTTACTCCCAACAATATATTAAACTAATAAATTAAGTATAATATGTTAAAAGTTAAAAAAAACATAACTTTATAAATAGAAGTAAATATATTCTTTTAATATTGAAATTTAGTTCGGATATGATTACACTTTATGTTTGATATTTATTTAATCTTATTAACCAACTTAAAACCATTATTAGGAAGAAATTGAAAAGTCATGGGAGTTTCAAATGAATGTGGCGAAAGAAAAAATGTTAGCTTTATAATATATATATATATATATATATATATATATATATATATATATATATATAATGATAATGATAAAGCTACACTTTTACAACTCACTTTTATGGAAAATATAGGATTTTTCATGACAAACATCAGTCTTTTTAAATTAAACGGTTTACCATTCAACTAGTGAGCGATCATTGTTGATTCTATAACTCCTTAGTTTATACAACATGGTTATGTATGAAATTAACATCCAATGGGTAGTGGAATGTGTGGTTTCCGCCTCATTTCCTGATTCTTGTTTGGTTGTGGGCTTAGCGCAGATCCACACAATCAATTGTCCGTTCGATTTTGGTTTATATATAACTAGTATAAACAAAGTGGTCATAGAAGGAATTGGTATTATCATAATTCATATTAAGACGATATAGGATTTTCTTAAGGAACACTTTCAACATAATTCAAAGGACTAATACAGTTAACTCTGTAAGTACCTAGGAATACGTCACGTTTATACACATAAGGATCCAACAGCCAGTGGGATGTGTGGCCTCCACCTTATTTCATGTTCCTTGTTTAGTTGTGGGCTTGGGGCAGAACCACACAATTGATTGTTTGTTCGATCTGGATTGTATATGATCTGTATACACTAAGTGCTCGTAGAAGGAATTGGTACGAGTCATTTTACTTATCATTTATTACATCAGAAAGTATAGGATTGTCTGGAGAAACACATCATGTTTTACAAAGAACAAAGAACCCGTTTTCTAAAACAAAACACTTATGAACTCACCAACTTTAATGTTGACACTTTCAAAACCTACCTGTATTCTCAAGACACCCGTAGGCAGGTACACGCACCGGTTTCTAGAAAATGGAGCGTTGTAGCTTCAAGTCTTTACTTATTATTTACTTTTGGAGTCAATCTTATGTGATTCAAATAGAATGTAAACATTATACTATTAATACAATGGTTTTTGTTGCTTTGATTACTATTATACAATTTTTGTGATATTGTACATGACGTCTTCCGCCCCCGAACGTTTCCGCCGTTCCGGTTTTGGGGTGTGATAGATTGGTATCAGAGCATTGTTTATAGTAAACTTAGTATATCAACCTATAAAAGATATACAACTATAAATACAATGGGGCCGAAGTGCTCTGAATAAAAGTATACTTTTAAAATATAAGTATTTTGCAAAAAGTATACAAACATACATACATACTAAGAACAAGTATCACAAGCAGAACAAAACTAAAGTATATAGATTTTGGACACTACAGTCAAACCTAGGCAGTTATGTAATCATATATGGAATAAATATAACCTGATCAACTATATTTATTTGTGATACGACCAACATGTGTTTTGGAGTGATAGTAGTGTTGCAACGAGTCTAAAGCTTACCAAACTCTATATACAAAGGATCTCTAGAACAAAACATAAAGTTAAAATACTATAGGAGTATTTTTAGGCACTATAACCAACTCACGCGAAAACTAAAAGACCCTTACTAGCAGGTCTATAATTATGAAGTGTATGCTTCCAGGGTTATATATAGCTGGGATCTTATAGACTTAGAATTTGTTATCTTCGCTCTACTACATGTTCCTTGCTTGGTTGTGGTTTTAGAGTAGGATAACTTATTCGAAGGTCAATTTGATCTTGGTTATATACAACTTGTATACACTACGTGATTATAGGAGGACCCAGTTTAGATCACCCCATAAGATAAAAATGTTTTATTTATCTCATAAGATTCTTTAGACATTCCCATTCTCGCATGAATAACTTAGATAGATATAGCCACTTCACTACAACAACCAACAGATGAGTCAAGGAAGAACAAGAAGGGATTCATAAGCAGGATACCGAGAAGGAACCATACGAGGAGTTAGACGTTCCATCATGAAGTGATGGAGATCAGTGACCGAACCCAAAGCATGAACTATTGAGAATAGGAAAACCATAGGAGCGTCCAAAGACGATGAATTTCCACAGCTGAAACCATGGCAAAATTAACTAGGACAGAGAACATAGGAAACCACTCATGAGGCGTGCTAGGTGGTAGAGCACCCTATACGTCACACTACTAATTAACCAACAGATGTAGCCTAGTGAATTAGTGATTACACTGCTCAAACTATGTATTAGGCTTACCGCCTTTTTCATAACAACTAGTAACAATAAACCAGGTCACAAAACTTCACTAAGATAACTCAGTTTAAGTAACACTCGACTTAAAGCCACTACTAAAGATTTGCCCTCGTTTCATCTTTTAAACCTTATGGAAGAAATATGCCACTGAAGAAGTCGAATAAATACAAAAACAATCCACCACATCTACCTCCTCCACAGTATGATCTGGTTGTCTTTCAAGCTGCTATAATAGCCGTAGTGGCAGCCGCCATGACGCAAATCCACGCAAGTGGTGCTAGCGGATCGGGTGGTGGTACTAACAACTCTAACCATGGGGAAAGCCACGGACACACAAGAGAGTGTTCATACAAAAACTTCATGAATTGTGGACCCAAATCCTTCTATGGAAGCAGGGGATTCATTGCCCAAATGCGATGGTTTAAGAAGAAATAGTCAATTTTCGAGATATACGCATGCCCAGAAGGGAGCAAAGTGAAGTTTGCTGCCTCAACCTTCTCTAACAGGGCCCTTACATGGTGGAATAGCCATGTCAAGTCACTGACCCTACCAGTGGCAAACACGGTGGGATGGGAGACTCTAAAAGAGATGATGCTGGAAGAATACTGCCCGAATTCAAAAGCTAGAGCAAGAGCTGTGGAAGCTTACCATGACAAGCTCAGACATAGTAGCCTACACAGATAGATTCAACGATTTAGTTGCATTATGCCCTAGGATGGTTACCCCAAAGAGCAGGAGGGTAGAGAGATACATCATAGGACTACCTCCTCCAATCCAAGTGAACATTTGGCTCGAACATTGGTGGACCATGGTGTCCGCCAAGTCATAATGACCCCCGTTCCTGAGTCAACCAAAGGGTGTGATGATAAACAAAAATCCAAGAGCAAGAAGAAAAGACAGTCAATACAAGATACCTCAGATGGACAACACATGGTTGCGATTCATGCTGCCATGACACCAGCCACTCCAGCACCCGGCAGTCGATATGTTGTAACCCTCCCTCAATGTAATAAGTGCAACCTCAATCATACATGAAATTTTGATGTGCACAAAAGTACCCACTAATTTTATAATTTATAACATAACTAACTAAAATGCACCTAGGCAGTGTACCTAGTCGAATTATAGAATAGTTTGGTAAGTCGGGTGTCGATCACAAGGAGCGGTGTTGACTAACTAATTTATTTACTACTAAACTAACCTAATTACTAATGAGCTAAAAAGGGTTTTTTATCTAATTTTGAAAGTTTAGATGAACTTAATTCTTTAACAAAAACTCAATCAATAAACAAAACACTTCTTTTAGTTCGAATCCGCTTTCACTCAATGGTTATACACTAGCTAGGACTATTACTGTTGGTTACCAATTAAAGAAGTATTAGCAATTTAGTTCTAAATCTACTAATTATTAATCAATTCATGTAAATCTATGTGTGGTCACACAATAGTTAACACATAATCAATTATTAAATAAGATTGGAGCCATGAAAGATTGATTAATCAAAACACAATTACAGTCATAATATGAGTTCTCTAACACAACTTAATTCAATGATTCAATTACTTATCTAAGATTGGTTTGATCTTAGCTCTAATAAACTAGTGTTCACTATATTATTAGGTATTCAAATTCATGCACATTTGTGTTCACTAACTACATAGAACAAGAATTTAAAGCAATCAAATAATTAATTAAAACATGCTAGGTAAAATCAATCAACACAAGCGTATCACCAACAAGTAAAGTCAAATCTAATGCATTAAAACCATGAGTTCCAGCTTCATGTAGCTAACAGAAGCAGCTAGATTTAGCAGGGCATATTAGCAGCTAAACAAACAAAAACTGTAATCAAAGACATGTTTAAGTGTACCAATCTATAAACCAAGTTATGAAATCCTTCTTCTTTGATGTTAAAACCAGCTTCCAGATCTTCTTTTCCTCTGAATTTCGTCTCCGGGAACCCTTCTAAGCCAGCCAAAAGTCCCTCCAATCGTAATGGGCAAAGATATTTATATTCTCTTCAAATTCACATGTTCACATCATGAGTACGTCTTTTTCGGTGTTTTTCTTGTCTTTCAAGCCTTCAACCTCCAAAGTTCCATTCTTTAATGCTTTTAGTCCCTTTTTTTGAAAATGTCTTCTTTTTTGCTGCAAATTATAATTTAACCTTATAAGTACCATTATTCTATGCAAATGACCAAGATATATATAAAAATGTACTTACATATTGCCTAAAAATATGTATAAATATAGCAATATCAAAATACCCCACACTTAGGCTTTGCTTGCCCTCAAGCAAATCTACTTATTTAAACTCAAACCTTCATCACTAACATTATATAGAACAATCCAATTCCAGCTCAGCCATTATGCCAAGACCTCAACGCATGCATTTGTGTCTAAAACTTTTCCTAAATGACCCCCCATACTTTAAATACTCACAATCTTCATAAATAATTACCCACTTCTTTCGAACAATGCTCATTTTATGCAACCCTCCGAATCCATCCTCAGAAACCTTTTTAACCTCAAGATATTTTTGGTTAAGCTACCCAAGCATACATAATCTAGAAATTACAACTTTAGATACCACAATGGAGCTCTTGGAATTCTTCACTTCTTTGATATTTGATCTTTGATTGCTTTGAATTCACCACATTTATGATTTTTGGTATCTTCAACTTTTGATTCTTTGGAATTTTGATCTTTTGATCTTCATACTTCGATAGCTCCAAAATTCTTCAAGAATTTTTCAGTAATTTCTCTCTCTTTTTTTTACATGTATAACTCACTTTTTTTATATATCAGTCAAAAACCTACATGCTTAAGCAAGGGTGCTTAACTTCAACCTTTATTGGTTAATACATATCTTTCTTGGATACATTTCAGGTTCAGGATGCTAAACATTTTGCATTCCTCAAACTAAGCAGGGTCATGTTTTTGTTCCATGATTTTACTAAAATAAAGGAGGCCACAAATGCACTATAACGTGTATTGGCTCAACTAAACATTTAAGCTCTTATTGGATCATCCCATATAACACTAGCAACTACAGTTCAAATTATTATTACTAGATTTAATTATTAAAAATCTCAAAATTTAACCAAATTGTCTAGCAATTTACTTTTTCCTACCCCCTACCCCCACACTTATTTCATACAATCCCCTCATTGTATGCTTAAAAGAATATAAAAATTAAGAGAAGTGAGAAAAAGGAACAGATTCCCTTGGGATAGTTGCGTGATCATCTCCAAAAGTGCGGATAGAATGTGCATCTTGAATACAGACTTTGAGAAATAGAAACTTGGATCTTGAATACGCGAGATAAGAAATGTACCGGCAAAATATGGAATCGAGTCTTCAATCTTCAACAAATGTGGTACAGAAAAACGTGCAAAATGGACAGAACAATGTGGGAAAGCGTACGCCACATTGCATGGTAGAGAAAATGAGCCATGATGATCTTCATAATAATCTTAAGAAGAATGGTGGTGAATCACATAATGAATATGGAAAAAGAAGATTCTTTTTTTGAAAATTACAAAGTCACGACGTGAGTGTATTAAGATTCATGACGTGAATTCGATGTGGAGCGGGTTCTGGAAAGTCACCATATACTGACTCACGAGGTGAATAACAAAAGAGTCACGATGTGAAAACTAGAATCCCAGAAATATATTCCTTCCAACCTTTCTTTCAATTCTTATATTCAACCCCATGTCTTAATGGATTAAGACTCTTCTAACCCTACTAATTTCAACTCTTCTCTCTAACTTTCTTCTCGCTTGACTCACCCCACACTTAATTTAAATTATGGGTCTTGACTCTCGACTTTAAACACTCCCGGCTAAACACATATGCACTCATATCTCGACATCCTTTGTATGCGCTCCAAGTAATTCTGAAAAATAACTACCAAAGAAAAGAAAAGGTAACAAAATATCTTAATAGTTTTACAATCCCAAACAAAACAAAAACAAAAAAAATAAAAATAAACCAAACAAAACTAAAATAAACGATCAATCATCCTCATCATCCTTGTTCACCCTGCTAGTGCCCGCTCCGTTGCCTCCATGTCCTCTATACTCGTCCACCTCGGGAAAATTGGGTAATGATACCCTAAATGAGGTGGCTGCTCCACCCCAAGGTGTAGAACGACGTTCTCCATGGTACCCCCAATCCAATTGACACTCAAAGATAACTGGTCAAAATAACCAGCCATATCACCCCCAAAAGGTGCTCCTACCATGGATGTGAGTGGATGCATTGGTTGCCCTATTTCTCCCCTTCCTCTTACGTTCCTGCGCCTCAGCCTCGGTTGTGGTTCAGGTTGGTCGGTCGTTTGCTCATCACTATCATCATTATCCTCAAGAATCCCCCAATGTGTTCCATAATTCTTGACCACCTTCATTGTCTCTAAATACCCCATAGTGAACTCGTTCCCCTCCATGCATGTCAAAGAACGAGTGATGCCAGGGACAATGAGGCCATAAGACCGGTCCAAACACGTAATAAAGTGCCCTCCACAAATAGGGCTCCCGGGATGGGCACTCGTCACATACTTCGCCAAGTAGCGGGCCAAGAAATACAGAATGTTACAGCACACGTCGGGCTGTAAAATGCACCACAAAAAGAACAAATTGACCTTAGTAACCTTATCACCATGGCATTTGTGGTGAATAGAAAATGTGATAAGGCAATGGATAAGGTGATATATTGGTGATTTGATGCTACTTTCAGGAGATACAACGGAATTGAACACACCGGCTGTAATATTGCTCCAAAACTCCGGTCCTGAAACCCCATCTGCATAACCATGTGTGGCCTCCCTCAAAAATAAAACAAACTCATGATTTATGGTCTCATGAGCCTCATACAACCCCATTCTTTGTGAAAACTCCACCAAACTGCACTCCCTATATTCCCCTCCTAGACGAAAAACCAAAGTTTACAGGAAAGTAGGATCTTGCATATTCTCATGGAATGTCACTGTTGAAAAGAATTCCACGCATAGCTCTTTATAGACCTGCTCTTGGATTGCAAACAAATTGTACCACCCCTTACATGTGAACAAAAATCCATCCCCCCAAAATATATTAGTAAGATATTGGGACATCCGATCCACCAGCCCAACCTCCCTCAACCATGCCCACTGAATAGTAGGGGCAATAGCAAACTCCCGGTTGTAAAGCCATCCCAACCGATTGTTCCATCGCGTATATATATCCCGGGGCGTAGTTGTTGGAAAGTTGTAAAACAGATGTAACCCCGCTACTCCAGTTGGAATCTCTCTTCTGGGAGCCATTTCTGCAAAAACAACTACAAAAATATCCAAAAGAAACAACCCAAAAAATTAGAAATTAACAAAATTGATGTTGTCCAGTCCCAGTATTCACGTCATGAATCCTTTAGGATTCACGTCGTGAGTTCGTAACTCAGCAACCAGAATCGCTAAAATCAGGAGGCAAATCAGGTCACAATATTAATGGGGTTTACTCCTATACTAATCCCAAGCACAAAGCATCAACATTCCAAGGCTATTACGGGAATTTTAAGAAATAAATTCGACATTTCATCTAACTAACAAACCCTAACACTAAGTTCAACTATTAGGGAAGATTTAAACTTAATAATTAAGAATCATTACCTTAGATTGAAGTATTAGGTAAACAAAAACGAAATTGGAGTGTTTGTCGGCCAAAATCCAAGCAAGGGGGGACCAGACTCTTGTTTCACTTTGTGAGGAATAAACAAAGGGGGGTCAAACTAATTCTTTATCCTTTAATCTATGGTCCTAAGAAGTTTACTGTTCACGTTGTGAGTCCGTAAGGATTTACGTCGTGAGTCCTGTATGGGCTTAATGTTGGGCCATGCATTCCTCATCAAAAATGGATTAGTCTGGGCCAATTAGTTTAATAGAAAATGGGTTGATATGCATCAATGTTATATTATCCGGTTTATTCAGAACTCACGTCATGAGTCCTTAAGGATTCACGTCGTGAATCCTGCATGAAATTTTTTTTATTAAGTCAAGTTTGTCTATTAACCGAATTCTTAATTATCACCACTTCATTTTTAGGGACCCCACACTCAGTGTTTAATTATGAATAAAGCGAGTTGGATGATATGATTTATGTTTCTAAGACTAAAATGCAAAAACTAAAAAGAAAAGAAAAAATTGCAAACCAAACTCGAGTTGCCTCCCGAGAAGCGCTTCTTTTTCTTGGAGTCATGAGTCGAACTCCTTGCCTCCTACGTCGAGTCATCTGAAGAGTCCACCACTAGGATCTTTTGTTCCTTGAAATGCCTCTTGTAAGCTTGAACTCGTCTTTTGTACGCCTTTTTTGAATTTTCCTTTTTAGCTTTGACCTCGCCTTCATCAAGCTTGTGTTTGATCCCTTTAGTCTCTACCTTACACTCCATAGCATTCTTCTCTTCTTTCACCACTGGATTTGTTACTTTTGAATTAACCTCCTCTTCATTACTCGTCATCTCATCATCTTCCTTGCTCACCCAAGAAGTTGGACTCGTGTAGGCAATGACTTCAACTAAAAATGGAACAGATGCTCTTGGTTTTGTACTTTTAACTTGTTGAATTGTTTTGATTTATTCTTCCATAAGATTCTCTAATTCTTCAAGTTCATTGTCTTCATCAATGTTGAAAACCACTTCTTGAGCATGATTCCCTTGAAAGCCATCTTCTATCCCAAAAAATTCCTTTTCATTACCAACCCTCAAGGTGAGTTTAGACTCCCGAATATCAACAAGAGCTTCAGTAGTGTTTAGTAGCGGGCAACCAAGAATAATTGATATATTGGGATCTTCTTTCATATCCAATACCACAAAATCTATTGGAAAAACGAATTTCCTGATTTTTACTAAAATATCTTCCACAATGCCCCGGGGCTGTGTCACTGAACGGTTTGCCATGTGAATAGTCATCTTTGTAGACTTCAACTTCTGAATATTTAATTTTTCATAGAACGATTAAGGCATCAAATTTATGCTAGCCCCAGAATCGGCTAAAGCATAAACCTTCATGTTATTCCCAAACTCACATGGAAGAGTGAGTCGTCCAGGATCCCTATCTTCTTAGGTATTTCCCCCAACACAGATTTTGAGCGTTGCTCACTTAGGATCACTTTAGAATTCTCCTTTAATTGCTAACGAGTGTCTAATAAATCTTGTAAGAACTTAGCATATTCTGGAACTTTTGCAAGTGAATCAATAAAAGGAGTATTAATAGGAATACCCTTCAATTGCTTGATAAACTCCAGATGTTCTCTCTCCAGCAAACTGAGATAAGCTCTAGACGGGAATGGCAAAGGTGGTTCATAAGCTAGAACAAATACGGAATTACTATGTTCAGACTGAGCCCACGACGTGAGCTTAGCGAGCTCACGACGTGAACTGGGTGTTCCAGCAGCTTCTTCATTTTCGAGCTTTGGCTTCTTTGGCTTTGGATTGGGCTGTTGTGGCTCCACTTCTAAGGCTTCTAGGAACTCAGAAATTGCCTCTTCTTCAATATCTATGGCCACCACATGAGAGTGAGTTTTGTTTTCAGGATTTTTCGGGAACATCCTCTCATTAACCAAAGTGGTAAGTTGACCAAGTTGTACTTCAAGATTATTGATGGAGGCTTGTTGATTCTTTATTAATGCTTGCTGATCTATCATCATTTCATGATGATTCTTCATTATACTTCTTTTTCTGAAGCTTCCATGAATTTCATCAACATGGTCTCTAATTCTGATTTCTTCTCAACTGGTGGTTGCTCTCTTTGGTAGAAGCTAATGGGTTTTGAGCATTCTAACACTTCCTAAGTGTACATGCAACCCTAATAAACCTTAAATCTATGTTTGTCTAAATACATGCAAAATTTGGTTTCCAAGGTTCATAATCCTATCTAGCATACATGGGAACTTTAATCCTAAAAGCATAGCTAGAAATACATACCTTGTAGTTGATTTTGATTCCTTGAAACCTTGTGAGCCTAGCATCCCAAGTGTGATGCCTCAAATGCTTCACACAACACCAAATGCTTTTGGAATGACTTTAGAGAGAATACACACACTTCTAAAATCGGCCTAGCCCTCACTTTTCTTTGTGTAGCCGATTTTGGTGGAGAACATGTTCTTTATATAGTGTTGACACATCTAGGGTTACACCATGTAAACCCTAATGTGTCATGGTTCTTCATTTCCATGACCCATGGGTTTGTAACTCTCATGGAGCATCCTATGGGTTTAACCTAACTTGATAATCCATGGAGCCTCTTAGCCCACTATACATGTTATGGATGATTTACATAATCAACACATATATTTAATTAGTTATCTTTTGATCACTTAATTAATACCAAATTAATTCTTGATCAATACTAATTAAATAATACACTTAATATATTAGAACTTATAATATATTAATAAACCACAAGTGTTATTTCTCTCATTTAGTCTATCCAATTGCATGGTGCCATGCAACCCAAATAGACCATGCCGAGTCGGGTCAAGTACATACCAGAAATAGTTATCGACTTAGACACCTTATCCAACAGTCTCCCACTTGGATAAGTCTAATAACTATAACTGCAGTACTTCAGGAACCGATCGGCAATCGTAGCTCTTTCAAGGTCTCTCTGAACTGAGAAGATGATGATACGCCATTTAAGATAAGTGATCATATAATCCTCTGTTCTATATATCAGCCGGACAAATACATGGAACAATGTCTTACTTATTGTCCAGCAGTTTGTTTCCCGATTTCCGATTTGTTTGACAAAGAACTTAATTGAACACATCAACTTAGTTCTGACTGGACCAGGTACATAGGTCAAAAAAATCATCGAGGGGCCCAGATATCAGCTTCTAATCCAAGAAGGAACAGATAAACTTTGACTCATATGTTTGTTCTACTACTCATTGAATTATACACAAGAGCATGTTTTATAACATCGAGTTACCAATGCGTTTACGTACAATCAATGCATAACCAACTCATAAGTAACAAATCATATCTCTAGGTTTGAAGACTTATATGATATTACCGTCTCACGATCACTCGAGATAAATTCCATGAAGTGATTCCAGTGAGCGTGGGTTAAGTCCAATGCTCAGAACTTATGAGCACTCATGATTGTTGTAGCCATGTCCAACACCTTAGACCTCTACAACCAATCATGACAGTCTTGATTCATACCTACTTCCGACATATGACCGGCTGTGGAGGTTCGAATAATATGATATACCAAACGTAATTATTCTGGAAGTCAAAACATGCAAAAGAAATATAGTAGACGATCGACAAGAGATAGCAACACTTTACTCATAAATAAAACACCTTTTATTCATCATCTAATGTCAATTACACTTTACAAATTTCAAGGTTATCTAACTACTAAATCTAATATCATCCTTCAGCCCTATGCTCCGAGCATGCTGGAGATGCTTAACCCGAGTCAGTCCCTTCGTGAGGGAATCTGCTGGATTCTCATCCGATGATACCCTCTTTGCCACGAGGAGTCCTTCTTCTATTCGATGTCTGATGAAATGGTATTTTCTGTCGATGTGTCTGGATCTCCCGTGATCCCTTGGTTCCTTGGCCAAGGCAACAGCACTTTCACTAACACAAAAAATTTCCATTGGCTCCTTAATAGCTGGTACAACTCCAAGGTCTCCAATGAAGTTCTTCAGCCATATTGCCTCCTTAGCTACCTCACTAGCTGCTATATACTCTGATTCGCAAGTTGAATCAGCCACTGTCTCTTGCTTCGAACTCTTCCAAGAAATTGCTCCTCCGTTTAAGGTAAAGACCCAGCCAGACTGAGAGCGGAAATTATCCCTATCAGTCTGAAAACTAGCATCACTATACCCTACAACTCTCAAGTCATCACTCCCACTGAGGGTAAGGACCCAGTCCTTAGTCCTCCGTAGGTACTTGAGGATATTCTTTACCTCAGTCCAGTGTGCCTTGCTAGGGTTACCCTCATACCTGCTAACCATGCTCAAGGCAAAGGCTACATCAGGTCGAGTACACGTCATAGCATACATGATCGATCCTACAGCCGAAGCATAAGGTATGTGACTCATTTCTACTATCTCATCCTTAGTACTAGGGTTTTGTGTCTTACTCAATCTGGCGTTATTCTGGATGGGTAACTCTCCTTTCTTGGAGTCCTGCATGCTGAATCTCTTCAGCACCTTATCCAAGTAGGTACTCTGACTAAGTCCAATTAGTCTTTTACTCCGGTCTCTCAAGATCCTTATCCCTAGAATATAGGCAGCTTCTCCTAGGTCCTTCATATAGAAACACTTCCCTAGCCATGACTTAACTTCCTGTAGAGTTGGGATGTCATTTCCTATGAGTAGTATGTCATCCACATACAATACCAAAAAGCTAACTATACTCCCACTAGCCTTGACATATACACAAGACTCATCTTCACTCCTAGAAAAGCCAAATTCTTTGAATTTCTCATCAAAGCAAAGATTCCATCTGCGAGGTGCTTGCTTTAACCCATCAATGGATTTCTCAAGCTTACACACTCTATTAGGGTACTCTGTATTGACAAAACCCTCTAGCTGACTCATGTAAACATCCTCAGCCAACTTTCCATTAAGGAGAGTGGTTTTGACATCCATTTGCCATATTTCATAGTCATGAAATGCGGCTATGGCTAACAGATCCCTAATAGACTTAATCTTGGTCGTTAGAGAAAAGGTCTCATCATAATCAACTCTCGGAGTTTGTGAGAAACCCTTTGCAACCAGTCGTGCCTTATAAGTGTGTACATTACCATCCATGTCGGTCTTCTTCTTGAAGATCCATTTGCACCTTACAGTCTTACGACCTGGTACATTCTCAACCAACTTCCAAACTTGATTGTCATACATGGACTATATCTCGTTGTCCATTGCCTCTTTCCACTTGGCTGACTCAGGGCCTACCATGGCTTCCGCGTAACTGTTAGGTTCATCCAGACCTATCAGTGTCTCATCACTGATAAGTGTATCACCTTCCGCAGTAATATGGAATCCATAGTAATGCTCAGATGCATTCCTAACCCTTGTGGAACGCCTTAGAGGTACAAACTTGTCAATTGGCTCAACAAGAGTTTCCTCCTCAAGTTGAGTGCTAGGGTTTGAAGTTCCTTCACCGCTTGACTCTTGAATTTCTTCAAGGTCAACTTGCCTCCCACTGTTTCCTTGGCTTATGAACTCTCTCTCTTGAAAGAAAGCCCTCCTAGCTACAAAGACCACATTTTCACTAGGTTTGTAGAAGAGGTAACCAAAGCATTGTTGTGGGTAGTCGATGAAAATACACCTCTCGCTTCGAGGTTCGAGCTTATCATGAGTCTCACGTCTCACGAAAGCCTCGCAACCCCAAATCTTAATGTGGTCTAGTTTGGGTACTTTACCAGTCCACATCTCATGAGGAGTTTAGGCAACTTTCTTTGTAGGGACTAGATTAAGGATATGTGCGGCAGTCTCTAAGGCATACCCCCAAAATGAGATTGGTAGCGAAGCTCAACTCATCATGGAACAAACCATATCCAACAAGGTTCAATTACGCCTCTCAGCCACACCATTCAACTACGGTGTCCTGGGAGGTGTCAATTGTGATACAATCCCACATTCCCTAAGATAGTCGAGGAACTCTAAACTGAGATACTCACCACCTTGATCAGATCAAAGCATCTTAATTTTCCTGCCCAATTGATTCTCGACTTCCTATTTAAATTCTTTAAACCTTTCAAAAGTCTCTGACTTATGCTTGATTAAGTAGACATATCCATATCTATTGTAATCATCAGTAAAAGTCAAATAATAATGATTAGCATCCCTTGTGGCATGTTTGAACACATCTGTGAGTATAAGATCCAACAAACCTTCACCCCTCTCACAAGAACCTGTGAAGGGTGACTTTGTCATTTTTCCAAGTAAGCATGATTCGCAACTATCATCTGAATTTAGGTCAAATAACTCCAAGACTCCATCCTTTTGGAGTTGGCCTATGCGTTTCTTGCTTATATGTCCAAGACGACAATGCCATGATGATGCTTTATCCAAGTTATTATCATTAACAGAATCAATCCACAATACATTATTTCCTAAGTTATCAACCACAGATGCAGTTTCATACACACCATCACAAGGTAATGCTTTAAAATAAAGAACATTATTAAAGAAAGCATTCATCGAACCAACTTCATTATCAAATGAAAAGGTGAAACCTTGTTTATACAATGCATGAAAGAAAATAATGTTTCTTGCCATTTCTAGCGAATAACAACACTTATTCAAATCTAAACTAAACCTACTACTTAGCGATAAAGTATAAACTTCAATCTTGGTGACAGGTAAAGCTTTCCTATTCCCCATGATTAAGTTTATTCTTCCATGCTCCACATTCTTACTTCTTCTTAGTCCCTGCAAATCAGAACAGATATGAATACCACAACCGGTATCAAGGACCCAAGAATTAGAATGGGGTGAGCTATTAGATAAGATAGTGTAAATACCTACATGGTTGGGTTTAACTTTCCCATCCTTCACATCTTGCTGGTATTTTGGGCAGTTCCACTTCCAATGTGATTTTGCATGGCAATAGAAGCATTCGGCCTCTTTTGGGTCAGAAGAACGAGTGATGAAAACCTTCTTGGTTCTACTTGAAGAAGAGCCATCAAGGGTCCTATCCTTGGTACCCTTCGAAGAGCTCTTTCTCTTCTTCCCTCGACCTTTCCCGATTGCCAACACCGGGGTGGAGTATAGAGTAGGAGTGTTAGCAACCGAGTTACCCTTAAGACCTTTTTATGCGGTCTTAAGGAGTCCCTGAAGTTTTCTGAGTGTGACCTCTTCCTTATTCATGTGATATGTCATGCGGAATTGATCATAGCATGATGGTAAGGAGTGCAAAATGATATCTATTGCAAGCTCCTCAGGGAAGTTCACATTAAGCTTCAGCAACCGATCCACATACCTTTGCATTATCTGCATGTGGCTCGTGACAGATTCCCCGTCCTTCATCATGGTTGTTATAATGGAGCAGATGATTTCATCCCTCTCTTGTCTTGCACTTTTATGGTATCTTTCCATCAAATCTAGTGGCCAACATGATGCATGCCACTTTTGTAGCATCCCTTTCATGTACCCGGAAGTCAGTGATCTCCTAGGGAGTTGCAGTGGTCTCATCAATCTCCTTAAGCTCCTTGTCAAGGACATATCCTTTGCCCTCATATCGGGTAATCATCCTGATGTTTCTGATCCATTCATTGAAGTTGGATCCATCAAAAGTGACTTTCCCACACAAGTTCATAAGGGTAAAGGAGCCATTAGGATTAGAGCCAGAAGCAGCGTTGTTTGAAGACATCTGAAAAAAGAGGACAAGATTAGTTTAGATATTAAGAGAGTCCTTAATAAAACACCCAAATGTAATATTAAGGCTCGGATCCAATCACAATATATTATAACTTAGAAGAGGTATGCCGTAATCCAAGCTATAACATATTTGAAAGGTAGGCGAATGACGATTCACCAATTTCCACCATGAAAAACAAAATATAAATATTAGGTTTTTAATTGGTTCTTAGAAATTCCTATATTCTTTTGAGATTCAATGAACTTTTCAAAGGCATGTTTCAATCTCGAGTGTGCCCTCCAAGTTTTGTGACTGGGATACCGAGGATCACAAAACGAGGTGTGAAGTAACCATGCAAATCACTTGGTACCCTTAAATTTTATCACTCAATTGATGTGCCGGTAAACCACACACGCTCCACCGATACTATGATAAACCTTAAGTCACCCTTTACCTACCTTGTTAAGTCCAAGTTAGTGTGCCGGTTAACCACACACGCTCCACCGACTTAAACAAAGTGTAAAGTGTAATTTCATGGATTAGAACCTTATTCACATTTTCCTATAGTAACTAAGATTAGGAATTTAATAAAAGCATTTAGTTCCTTTATAATATTCATCATACTTTTAATGAGAATTTATAAGTCCTTGTCCTACCTGTTCGGCTAACGACCCTCCACCGATCAAGGAAGCGGTGGGTGAGAGTGGATACCCATTAAGTTGCCATTTTATAGGCAACAACCTTATACCCCCCCCCCCCTTATAGACCGGCTTCGTGAATAAGGCGTACTAGCGGTAAGACGACTTGATCTTATACATATATATTATTAACTTATAATATAAAGTATAAGGGTTGAATTCTAACTATTAAAATTCTAAGGGTAGGAACTAAAGTTTATTAAGTGACTTTAAATGTTCCAAAACTTGAGGGCAAATTTTGTAACTTTACAAAACCTTTCATATTCATAACTTATGAGTTATTAAAATGAAGACTCTTCATTTTATAACTTATGTGTTCTTTTAATGGCTTTTAACACAAAGAGACTTTTGGTTATCCATAACTTGAGGACAAGTTATGGACTCCAATAAAACATATAAAGATCATGAATTAAACAAATAAACAAGCAATTCCTATGATCTATCAAGAACTCATAAGAACATGAATATTCATATCAACATTTCAAGAACATATGAACACATATAATCATGAAAAAATGATATTAGCCATTGTAAATGGATTAGAACAACCATTACCCCATCTAAAACAAGTTTTATAGCACCAAAACAGTTTAGGGTAATGTTTCTAGTCCATTTCCAGCAGCCAAGCTCCAAAAACTGCTCACTGGATGACAAACTCGTCGAGTTCATCCTATAACACACAAACTCGGCGAGTTTTTGGCCAGAACTCGTCGAGTTTTCTTGTCTGGACAGTTTTTGGCTTTTGAAAAACAAGTTTGCATCAAGTATTCAACAAACAAGCCTAATCTCTGATACCACTGATGGGTTTTGAGCATTCTAACACTTCCTAAGTGTACATGCAACCCTAATAAACCTTGGATCTATGTTTGTCTAAATACATGCAAAATTTGGTTTCCAAGGTTCATAATCCTATCTAGCATACATGGGAACGTTAGTCCTAAAAGCATAGCTAGAAATACATACCTTGTAGTTGATTTTGATTCCTTGAAACCTTGTGAGCCTAGCACCCCAAGTGTGATGCCTCAAATGCTTCACACAACACCAAATGCTTTTGGAATGACTTTAGAGAGAATACACACACTTCTAAAAATCGGCCTAGCCCTCACTTTTCTTTGTGTATCCGATTTTGGTGGAGAACATGTTCTTTATATAGTGTTGACACATCTAGGGTTACACCATGTAAACCCTAATGTGCCATGGCTCTTCATTTCCATGACCCATGGGTTTGTAACTCCCATGGAGCAGCCATGGAACATCCTATGGGTTTAACCCAACTTGATAATCCATGGAGCCTCTTAGCCCACTATACAAGTTATGGATGATTTACATAATCAACCCATATATTTAATTAGTTATCTTTTGATCACTTAATTAATTCCAAATTAATTATTGATCAATACTAATTAAATAATACTATTAATATATTAGAACTTATAATATATTAATAAACCACAAGTGTTATTTCTCTCATTTAGTCTATCCAGTTGCATGGTGCCATGCAACCCAAATGGACCATGTCGGGTCGGGTCAAGTGCATACCAGAAATAGTTATGGACTTAGACACCTTATCCAACAGAAGCCCCAGCCAGTTTTCCTAAATTTCTCTTCTTTTTGCTTGTTGTATTCTTCATAAGGCAGCCACTCCTTCTTTGGTTTTCTCCAATCTTCTTCATACTTGTCCCCACTTGAGTAGCATACTTGAGCTTTCTTGTTCCCATATTCATCCATATTGCAATCTTTTGTCAAGTGTGGGCCACTACATCTCTCGCAACCAACTCGAATTGCATGAATTGATTGGTCCAATTGAGTCAATCTCCTATCCATAGTGTTAAGCATTGCCATCACATCAGCCATCTCTTCAGTTCGTGTACCTCCACTGCCTGTTATTCCATCACGCCCTGGGTTGTGATACTCACGAGAGTGCCTTGAAAACTCTTCAATCAGATCCTTGGCCTGATTTGGGTTCTTCTTCGTTAGTAGTCCTTGCGAATCAAGGAGTTGTCTAGTCATGACATTCACCCCATCATAGAATATTGACATCTCCTGCTGAATATTAAGGTCATGTTGAGGACAATTCCTTAACAACCCCTTGTGACGTTCCCAGGCCTCGTATAATGACTCCCCCGGATTTTGCTCAAAGTTGGCAATTTCCTTCTTGAGTTTAGAGATTTTGGAGGGTGGACAAAATTGATCTAGGAATCTCTCATGCAACTGGGCCCATGTGGTGATCGTACCAAGTGGGAGTGCCTTTAACCAGTCTTTTGCTACTCCCTTGAAAGTGAATGGTAGCATCCTTAGCAAAGCTGTCTCCCTTGGGATATTGGGAGTATTAAAATAATCCGCAATATCGTTCACCTCGTCTAAGTGTTTGAAAGCATCCTCATGATCTTTCTCGTAAAATGGGATATCCTTAAGTGCAGTAAGGATATGTCCCTTCAACTCGAACGTGGCATTGGCAGGAATCGTAGGATGTACAAAACTCAGCCCCACATCATCTCGAATGCGCTTCTTGTAGTCCCCCATGGCCATCTAATCAATGTTTTCCTTCTCGTTCTCCGGCTCGTTCTCGGGCTCACTAGTATGTAATTCAAATTCAGGCTCAGTATCGTACTCGGACTCGGCTTGGATGGATATTTGATCTAAGTGTTCAAGCTTGCTCTTGTTCTTTGAAGATGAACTTGACTCCTCCATTTTCTTCCTTGACTTTCTTGAAAAGGCTGATTTTAGTTCTTGTAAGAGTGTCTTCTTTGGTGTTTGATCTTCTTTCACGCTCTTATCCTTCTTTTTATGAAGTGTAGACTCGGGATCTTCAAGTGGTGGTACCAAAGGTGTGTTAGAACCTCTGGTCATGAACTCCTGAAATGAGACAAAAAAAATAAAACGTAAAACTGAAATAAACAAAACTAAGGATTGCAGTTCTCACGTCGTGAATCTTAAAGATTCACGTCGTGAGTCCTGGATGTAAAGAAAAAATTAAAAATAAAAATAAACAGAAAAATGACTTTTTGCAGGTTTTAACCTACAAAAAGGATCGATTAATTTAAAGCAACAAACTAATAATTAACAAAGTCGTTCCCCGGCAACGGCGCCAAAAACTTGATGTGCTCGAAAGTACCCACTAATTTTATAATTTATAACCTAACTAACTAACTAACTAAAATGCACCTAGGCAGTGTACCTAGTCGAATTATAGAATAGTTTGGTAAGTCGGGTGTCGATCACAGGGAGCGGTGTTGACTAACTAATTTATTTACTACTAAACTAACCTAATTACTAATGATCTAAAAAGGGGTTTTTATCTAATTTTGAATGTTTAGATGAACTTAATTCTTTAACAAAAACTCAATCAATAAACAAAACACTTATGTTAGTTCGAATCTGCTTTCACTCAATGGTTATACACTAGCTATGACTATTACTGTTGGTTACCAATTAAAGAAGTATTAGCAATTTAGTTCTAAATCTACTAATTATTAATCAATTCATGTAAATCTATGTGCGGTCACACAATAGTTAACATAGAATCAATTATTAAATAAGATTGGAGCCATGAAAGATTGATTAATCAAAACACAATTACAGTCATAATATGAGTTCTCTAACACAACTTAATTCAATGATTCAATTACTTATCTAAGATTGGTTTGATCTTAGTTCTAATAAACTAGTGTTCACTATATTATTAGGTATTCAAATTCATGCACATTTGTGTTCACTAACTACATAGAACAAGAATTTAAAGCAATCAAATAATTAATTAAAGCATGCTAGGTAAAATCAATCAACACAAGCGTATCACCAACAAGTAAAGTCAAATCTAATGCATTAAAACCATGAGTTCCAGCTTCATCTAGCTAACAGAAGCAGCTAGATTTAGCTGGGCATACTAGCAGCTAAACAAACAAAAACTGTAATCAAAGACATGTTTAAGTATACCAATCTATAAACCAAGTTATGAACTTCTTCTTCTCTGATGTTAAAACCAGCTTCCAAATCTTCTTTTCCTCTTAATTTCGTCTCCAGGAACCCTTCTAAGCCAGCCAAAAGTCCCTCCGATCGTAATGGGCAAAGATATTTATATTCTCTTCAAATTCACCATTCACATCGTGAGAATTTAAAACTCACATCATGAACTCGATGTAATCATGATCGGCAAGGATTCCTTCACCTTGATGCTTATCTTCTATCTCTCTTTACTCACATCGTGAACCATCACCTGTTCACGTCATGAGTACGTCTTTTTTGGGTGTTTTTCTTGTCTTTCAAGCCTTCAACCTCCAAAGTTCCATTCTTTAACGCTTTTAGTCGATTTTCTTCAAAAATGTCTTCTTTTTGGCTGCAAATTATAATTTAACCTTATAAGTACCATTATTCTATGCAAATGACCAAAATATATATAAAAATGTACTTAAATATTGCCTAAAAATATGTATAAATATAGCAATATCAAAGTGCCGAAAGATGTATTGCAAGCACTGCCTCAGGAGGGGACACACAATCCGTTTTTGTAGGGCACCGACACGACCAATCTCTCAAGTCCTATATAAAGGAGTAAGCCATACCTGCTACGAATGTGCTGAAACGGGGCACTACAGGAGAAATTGTCCATTGACCAGGAACCCCGACGAAGATGGAAAGTGCTAATGATTACCGCATGAGAGACTACCCTGGAACCACCTGAGAGCAACGGTACGTTTCCCAACTCGAAACCTTTCTAAAACTTACATTTTCACGAAAACCGTTACCAACTAGATCCTAATTATAAATTACTTCCTCGTCCAAACAAAGCACATATTCTCTATAGAAACTAAACACCCTTTCAAGTAAGCTATAATGGCTTGATGTAAACATTAGGGCCATGTATAATTAAGAACCTATAGACTTAGAGTGCGTGATTTCGCCTTATTTCCTGTTCCTTGTCTAGTTGTGGATTTAGGGCAGAGTCACTCAGTCGACTGTTTTCTCAGCCTTAATTATATATGACTTGTAGACACCAAGAGATTATAGAGGGACCGGATAGGGATCATAATATTAAGTATCAATACCATCCATCGAAACAATTCTACAGTTAGAACTCTCTAAATACAGTACAAAACGTTCGCGGTAGTAATAACAAGGTTAAAACAGAAAGCACTAGAAACGTACACACATATGCACTATTTTTCTAACCAACACTCCTTCTGAACCAACCATACACATGTTCTGACAACGTCATCTGACCTAGATTGGCTTGGTCCTCACCATACCAATCACATGTATTACCGAAGAGACCCTTCACCTTAACCGACCAACTAGCGAGACTCTCGTCACTCTTAGCAACAAATCTGACACCGAACCTCAGAATCGACTCTCACTTCAGACCTCTGAAGTGCTCATGCAAGGAGTATTATATCTTTCTGTAACCTTATTGAAGTATCCCCAGCAAACCTTTTAGGAACACCACTTGTGCAGCAAGTCTGGTTCAAGCACATAAGTTAGGGACATATATGGTTAACCTATCACTGTTAAGTGTATACGCGAGGGTGGTATATAATTAAGGTTATAAGGACTTAGCATGTGTGTTTCCGCCCTATATTATGTTTCTTGTTTGATTGTGGACCTGGGGCATAGTCACCCATCCAACCGTCCTGTCAATCTTAATCATATACGACTTGTATACACAAGGCAATGATGGATGGACTAGGTACAAGTCCTACCATAAACTTCAGGACACAAACTGCTCAGATCTACAAGTGGACATTCCACCAATTGGATGAATATATACAAGTAAGCCAAACCCACCCACTCTCCACCACTCAGAATAACAGATCCAACAGCGAAGATCAGCTAGAACGTCAAGCGATGATCTGAGATCACTGGGGAATGAGAAGAGTAGAGGAAACGGAAGTACTTACCACTTTCCAAATTCCTAGCAGCCGCTCATAATTCAAATTTTGGGACAAAATTCCCTCTAACAGGGGGATGTTGTGACAACCCGATACTTTCTAGTCATCAAAAGCCAATTCCGTTAAGTAAAATTTCGAATTTTGTTTATTTCGTTAAGCTCGTGAGGGTTAGAAAATAATTTAAAATATATAAATAAAATTTATATAATTCTTCGGAACCAAAAACACTCAAAAAATCAAGATTTCCCTTGAAAATCAGCAAACTCGTCCAACCACGCGTTTACGGCCGTAAACCCATTTACAACCGAGAACCCATTTCCGACAGTAAACCCAACCGATATAAAGGTTTTTCCCGGAGAGATTTTTCATTTCTCACCTTCTTCACCCGAAAACTCTCACAAGTTGCTCCCAAGAACCTCCCAAGAACGTTCATATCTTCAAGACCAAACCTTCAAATTTTCAAGTTTTTCCTCAAAAACACCAAGAACACCAAGAATAGTCTTCATATCTTCAAATTTTATGCGAACAGATTTTTACACGGTAAAAAACTTATAGACTATGGAACAAATGTAACACTTTTACAAGGATATATGCTATTAACAAAAAGGGTTTTCATTGTATTATTCGTGAATTCATTGAGAGAACCAAATGGTGATACACGTCTTCGAGTACTTATCTAAGTACCAAGGGAAGTCTAATCCTTAGGAACCAGAGTCTCCTGGAGGGAGAGCGTGAGTTTGTGTATAGATCTATATGGGACTAACAATCCTACACCCTGACTATTAGCTACAGTCGTCCTGGGTGACAAACGTCATTAACGTTTACGATGTCCGAAGTAGGTCATAGTGTTTATCGTCCATCAACATGGTTATAAGAACTCACATGGAAAACAATGACTCGTTCACATAATAATATACTTAACAAACAGTCTCCAGGGTTAATGAATATGTGATTACTTTGTATATACACAAGGGTGATATGAAATTAACATCCGACATGCAGTGGGATATGTGACTTCCGCCTCATTTCCTGTTCCTTGTTTGGTTGTTGGCTTAGGGCAGAATCACCCAATCGACTGTATGTTCGATCTAAGTTTCTATAACTCGTATATACTAAGCAATCACAGGAGGGTATTAATGTCACTCCTGGTTTACAGAACAAACACGTTTTCGACTAGTTTTATTTAATATTAAAGCTACACTTTAGCAACTTAAGTATGGGAAAATACTTGTACATTTCAGTTTTGGAACATATAAGACAACATCTCACTTTTAAGGAAAATATAGGATTTTTCAGGACAAACATTAGTGTTTTACAAGCAAACGGTTTACCATTCAACTAGCGAGCAATCATTTTTGATTCTATAATTCCTTAGTTTATACAACAAGGTTATGTATGAAATTAACATCCGATGGGCAGTGGAATGTGTGGTTTCCGCCTCATTTCCTGTTCCTTGTTTGGTTGTGGGCTTAGGGTAGATCCACACAATCAACTGTCCGTTTGATTTTGGTTTATATATAACTAGTATAAACTAAGTGGTCATAGAAGGAAGTGGTATTATCATAATTCATATTAAGAAAATATAGGATTTTCTTAAGGAACACTTTCAACATAATTCAAAGGACTAATACAGTTAACTCTGTAAGTACCTAGGAATACGTCAGGGTTATACACATGAGGATCCGACAGCTAGTAGGATGTGTGGCCTTCGCCTCATTTCTTGTTCCATGTTTGGTTGTGGGCTTGGGGCAGAACCACACAATCAATTGTTTGTTCGATCTGGATTGTATATGATCTATATACACTAAGTACTCGTAGAAGGAACTAGTACGAGTCATTTTACTTATCATTTATTACATCAGAAAGTATAGGATTTTCTAGAGAAACACATCATGTTTTACGAAGAACAAAGAACCTGTTTTCTAAAACAAAACACTTATGAATTCACCAACTTTAATGTTGACACTTTCAAAACCTACTTGTATTCTCAGGACACTAGTAGAATAGTACACGAACGGTTTCTAGAAGATGGAGCATTGTAGCTGATGGGTTTTAGCCATAAGAACTTTCCTATGTGCGCATGCAAAACCCTAATGCTTGGATCTAGGCTTTCTAATTAAACATGCTTTGAATCCAATACTTCTAATGTCTAATTAGGTTAAATAACAACATTGAAACAGATCTAGAACCATACCTTTGAATTCCTTGTTGATCTTGTAGTCTTGGAGCTTTTAGAGTCACAATTGTCACTCCTCTAATGGCTTACAAACACCAATAGCAAGAAAGATGACTTAGGAGAGAGGAGAGGGGAGGAAATCGGCCAGGGTTCTCTTACTTTAGGTGAGGTGTTGATTTCCCTTGCCCATGGGGTCTATTTATACTTGTAGATTCCTTAAGGGTTACAATCTAAACCCTAATTGGATAATCTTCTCTTAAGGCTATCCAAATCCTTTCCTTAGATAAGTCATGGACGATTTTGAAGCTATCCTAGCTTCTAGAATCCGTCCACTATATATCTATAAGGATTTATAGTCTAAAGCTTAACTATCAAACAATTGACAGTTTATACCCCTTTATTTAATTAATCTCTTTAAGTCACCAAATTAATTCCAATTAATTCTATGACTTATATTAATCAAATAACAATATATTATTCTTTATATTATTCCCATAATATATTAATAATATTTACTCTCTCTTGATAAATCATCCTGTCAAGTTGCTATGGTGAAGGCAACCCAAAAGGACCATGCACAACCGGGTCAAGTACTTGCCTAATATAGTTGCAGCCTTAGACACTATTCCAACAGTCTCCCACTTGGATAAGTCTAGTAACTATATGCACAAGTACAATTTGGTTTGCAATCGTAGCTCTCAAAGACGCTGTCAAACTCTGATCTAATCAATATTGTCCTCTAGATAAGGGATCGTACAGTCCTCTGTTAGATATCATGCTGACAATCCTATGGAATGGTTAGTCAAGCATTTAGGTTTCTCGATCTCTGATTTATTCGACATAGAACTTAATCGAACACATCAATTCAGTTCTGACCGGGCCCGGCACATAAGTCAAATCAAATCATCGAGCGGCCGAGATATCACTTTTACCTTCTTAGATAAAAGTTACAGATAAACTTCGACTTATATGCATTTACTTATTCAATAATCAACTATACACAACAATGCGTTTTATAACACCGAGTTACTGATGCGTTTTCGCATTATCAATGTACAATCAATTAACAAATAACAAACCATATATCTAGGTTTTAAGACTATATGATATTATCGTCTTGCGATCACCTTTTATATCATATTCCATAAGGTGATTCCAGCAAGCACGGGTTTGTTCCAATGCTCAAAACTAGTTCATAAGCACTCATGAACGTTGCAGCAACCCTTTGCTATGTCTAAAACCATTTAGACAATATACACACCAATTCATGACAATCTTCATTCATATCTACTTCCAACATATGAAAAATTATGGATAATTTGAAAAATTCGATTATTCTTAATAAACTCAATTATTCTGGAAGTCAAAACATGCAAAATGAAACAATAGTTAAACAATTAACATAAGATAGTAACATTACTCATAAATAAAACTCCTTTATTTAATCATCAAATGTTAATTACATTTTACCTATTACACGTTTCTAATACTATCTAATCTATGCTAATATCATCCTTCAGCCCAATACTCCTAGCATGCTGCAAGTGCTTAACCCTACTCAGTCCCTTCGTAAGCAGATCTGCTGGGTTATCTTCTGATGATATCCTCTTCACTACGAGTTGTCCTTCTTCTACACGATGTCTAATGAAATGGTATTTTCTATCGATATGTCTCAATCTACCATGATCCCTCGGTTCCTTGGTCAAGTCAACCGCTCCTTCGTTATCACAGAAAATCTCCATAGGCTCCTTTATGGCGGGTACAACTCCAAGATCACCGATGAAGTTCTTTAGCCATATTGCCTCCTTCGACGCTTCGCTCGCTGCAATGTACTCTGATTCTCACGTTGAATCAGCTACGGTCTCCTGTTTGGAACTCTTCCATGTCACTACTCTTCTATTTAGGGTAAAGACCCAACCCGACTGCGAACGGTAATTGTTCCTGTCGGTCTGAAAACTGGCGTCACTATACCCTCGCACCTTTAAGTCATCACTCCCTCCGAGGACTAAGAACCATTCCTTCGTTCTCCGAAGGTACTTAAGGATATTCTTCACCGCAATCCAATGTGCTCTGCCAGGGTTCCCTTGATATCTACTAACCATGCTCAAAGCGAAGGCTACATCAGGGTGAGTACAAGTCATAGCGTACATGATTGAGCCAACTGCAGAAGCGTATGGTACTCGGCTCATTTCTGCTATCTCAGCTTCGGTACTCGGACTTTGAGTCTTACTCAACTTGGCATTATTTTGTATCGGTAATTCTCCCTTGTTCGAGTTTTCCATACTAAAACGTTTTAGTACCTTCTCCAAGTAAGTGTTCTGACTAAGTCCAATTAGTCTCTTACTTCTTTCTCTTACTATCCTTATTCCCAAAATGTAAGAAGCCTCTCCGAGGTCCTTCATAGCGAATCACTTCCCGAGCCAGGACTTAACCTCCTGCAGAGTTGGGATGTCGTTTCCTATGAGTAATATGTCATCGACATATAGAACGAGGAAGCTTACTATACTCCCAATGGCTTTGACATATACACATGATTCGTCTTCGCTTCGTACAAATCCAAACTCTTTGACTTTATCATCGAAGCAAAGATTCCATCTGCGAGATGCTTGCTTAAGTCCATAAATGGACTTCTCAAGCTTACACACTCTATTTGGATGCTTCGGATCTACAAACCCCTCTGGCTGAGCCATGTAAACATCCTCAGCCAACTTTCCGTTAAGAAAAGCGGTCTTGACATCCATTTTCCAAACCTCATAATCATGAAATGCGGCAATCGCTAGCATCACTCTAATAGATTTTATCTTCGCAACTGGTGAGAAGGTCTCATCATAGTCAACTCCAGGAGTTTGAGTAAAGCCCTTCGCAACCAATCGTGCTTTATATGTGTGTACTTTTCCATCCACGTCGGTCTTCTTCTTGAAGATCCATTTGCACCCAACAGTCTTACGTCCGGGCACATAATCAACCAAATTCCAAACTTGGTTATCATACATGGATTGGATCTCGCTATCCATTGCCTCTTTCCACTTTGCAGACTCCGGGCCTGCCATGGCTTCCTTATAGCTATTAGGTTCATCAAGATTTATTAGTGTACCATCATTAATATACGTGTCCCCTTCGGTAGTAATATGAAAACCATAAAACTGGGGTAGAACTCTAACTCTATCGGAACGTCTAAGAGGTAAGGATTCGTCAATCGGTTCAACCGGAGTTTCCTCCTCGGGTTGAGTGCCAGCGGTAGAGGTTCCTTCATCTATCGACTCTTGAATCTCTTCAAGCTCGATTTGCCTCCCACTGTCTCCTTGGCTTATGAGTTCTCACTCTCGGAAAACTCCTCTCCTCGCAACGAAGACAACATTGTCCTTCGGTCTATAGAAGAGATATCCAAAGGATGTCTGCGGGTAGCCGATGAAAATACATCGCTCACTTCGAGGTTCAATCTTGTCGTGAGTATCTCGTCTTACGAAAGCCTCGCAACCCCAAACCTTGATATGTGCCAACGAGGAAGCTTTCCCTGTCCACATCTCGTGAGGTGTTTTGGCAACCTTCTTAGTAGGGACTCGGTTAAGGATATGGGCGGCAGTCTCTAAGGCATACCCCCAAAAAGAGATAGGTAGTGAAGCACGACTCATCATAGAGCGAACCATATCCAATAAGGTTCAATTACGCCTTTCTGCCACACCATTCAACTGCGGTGTCCTAGGAGGCGTCAATTGCGAAACTATTCCACACTCCTTGAGATAATCGTGGAATTCAAGACTTAGGTACTCTCCTCCTCGATCGGATCGAAGCATCTTGATTTTCCTGCCCAATTGATTCTCCACTTCATTCTTGAACTCTTTGAACTTTTCAAAGGTTTCTGACTTTTGCTTGATTAAATAGATATACCCATATCTACTATAATCATTGGTAAAAGTCACGTAGAAGCGGTTCCCATCCTTCGTGGTTGATCTAAATGGTCCACATACATCGGTATGTATTAGGTCCAATAGGCCCTCACCCCTTTCACATGTACTCGTGAAGGGTGACTTAGTCATCTTTCCAAGTAAACAAGACTCGCATGTGTCATCTTCCCTAAGGTCGAATGCCTCCAACACTCCATCCTTTTGGAGTTGGGCTATGCGTTTCTTGTTGACATGTCCAAGACGAAAATGCCACAATGATGCTTTATCCATACTAGTGGAAGAATCTATATTCAAAACATCATTTCCTAAGTTATCAACAATCATAACAGTTTCATATATTCCATTACATGGTATAGCTTCAAAGTAAAAGACACCATTTAGATAAGTCAAAATAGAACCATTCTCATTATTAAAAGAAAATCTAAATCCTTGTCTATATAAACCATGAAATGAAATGATGTTTCTAGCCATTTCTGGCGAATAGCAACAATTGTTCAAATCTAAACACAAATTATTCCTAAGCACTAAAGAATACACTCCAATCTTGGTCACAGGCGACGATCTTCTGTTCCCCATGATTAGATTGATTCTTCCTTGCTCCACATCCCTACTTCTTCTTAGTCCCTGCACATTAGAACAAAAGTGATAACCACAACAGGTATCAAGAACCCAAGAAATAGCATGATTAGAATTGTTAGATTTAATTGTGTATATACCTGCGAAAGATGGCTTGATCTTTCCTTCTTTGATTCCTTGCAGGTACTCTGGGAAACTTCTCTTCCAATGTCCTATCTTGTGGCAGTGGTGGCACTCTGCCTCCTTCGGTTTAGGACAGGGCTTTGCGGGATCAACTTTGGTCCCACTAGAAGAGGCACCATCTCGGGCTTTGACCGTGCGATAGTTCTTCGATGAAGCCTTCCTCTTCTTTCCCTTTCCTTGACCAATAGCCAAGACAGGAGCCGCAGGCGGATTGGGAGTTGGCGCAACAGACTTGTCTTTGAAGTTGCTCTCAGCAACCCTCAAGAGACCTTGGAGTTTGCTTAGGGTGACCTCTTCTTTGTTCATGTGGTAGGTCATCCTAAATTGGTTGTACATCGGAGGCAAAGAGTGAAGCACCATGTCGATCGCCAAGTCTTCCCCAAAGTCAACATTTAACTTGCGAAGGTGGTCGACATACCTTTGCATCTTTTGTAAGTGCACGGTAAGAGATTCTCCATGACCCATCTTAGCGGAAATCATGTTGGTGAAAATCTCGTAACGCTCTTGTCTCGCGTTTTGGTGGTATCTCTCCAATAAGTCTTGGTGCATCTCGTACGGGTACATGTCCTCGTAGGACTTTTGGAATTCAGAGTTCACGGTAGCAATCATGATGCAATGTACCTTCGCTGCATCTCGCTCATGAGTCTCAAAAGCGGTGATTTCGGCCGGAGTAGCGATTTCGGGGTTGATTTTCTCGAGCTTCTCATCAAGGACATACTCCTTATCCTCATAGCGAGAAATGGTGCGAATGTATCTTATCCATTCGCTAAAGTTCGTTCCATCAAAGGTGACCTTTTGTGTAACAGCCCGAAATCCAGGTATTCTTCTTTTGGCTTTGCATCTTGGTTAAGTTTGTGAATTAGGGTTTTCATGGTAGGCGAGTACGCTTCGCGCGCCTCATTTTGGACGTGTTTTCCCTCAGGTACGCGGGGCGTACCCAAGGTTACGCCCGGCGTAATGTATTCAGACCCAAACCCTAAATTCCTTTGATGGGGCTATATAAGGAACATGTGGCTGGTCTTTTCAGCCACCATCCCTCAGAGTGAAACCCTAAAAAGAGTGTACCCTCGTTCCTAGGCCATTGTGTGTGTATTCTAAGCTTGGTGGTGCCATTTCAAGGTTGCATAGAAGAAGAAGAGCTTGTTGGAGAGGCTAGAAGTGGTGCTCAAGTGTAGATCTGAACTTTGCAAGGGCTAAAGCTTCATTTCCAGGTATAAAGTTCGGATCTTGTCACTTGGTTCATGTTGTATGCTTAAAAGGGTCATTTTCTAGGGTTTAAGTCCCAAAGGTGGAGACTTTTGTGCAAATGGCCTCCATAAGCTTAGATACTTCATATTTCTGATCTATTGGAGTTGTAGACTCATAAAAATGGCATCTTGGACATGGGGGTTTCACCATGCATGAGATCTATGTCCTTGAGTTTGAATAAAAGGTTGTATTGTGATGTTGGAGCCTTTACATTCGTGCCAAGGCTTAAAGGTCTCGACTTTATGGGTTAAGACACATTAGAAGAGTCGGATCTAGAAGTGGAAGTAATGGTTTAACCGATTAAGACCAGAAATGGAGAGTGGCTAATCCTTGGGGTTACGCTGGGCGTAACTCCCAGTACGCGCAGCGTACTGGGTGGAGACCCCGATCAGGGAGGGGTTGGCGACGTACGCCCCGCGTACATCTAGAGTACGCCCCGCGTACTCCCAGGGTTTGACTTTGGTTGACTTTTAGGGTTTTGGTCAACTTGAGGACTTTAGGTCAAGGAAGGGTAAAATGGTCTTTTACCCTCTGAGGAATGATGATAAGGAGTAAAGTTCTAAGTGGTGGAAGTCCTTGTGTAACATATGATATTTTTATGTTTAGGCAAGGTTGAGACGTCATTCGGGGTTGGTGTTAGCAAGGACTCGAGATCTTAGACTTCCCATGAGGTGAGTCTTCTCACTATACTACACTCGGAAGGGTTTGACTGTGTGACCGGAAGGTCGGATTTGGTATGAGATATATGTGTTGTAAGTTAATCGTTATATGTGCCATGTATGATATGCTTGATATGGGCCGGAAGGCATTATGTATGGGCCGGAAGGCGAATATGTTATTGGCCGGAAGGCGTTGTAATGTGGACCGTAAGGTTGGCATGGGTAGGACCGGAAGGTTTATCCAGTCGGGACGGAAGTCCCCTGAGACACAGGACCGGAAGGTCAGGTCCTGGAAAGGCGTATGTGCGTAGGTGGTATTTTGGGGAACTCACTAGGCATTTATGCTTATAGTTGTTGTGTTACGTGTTTCAGGTACCAGCGAGGACCGCGGGAAGGCGCCGGCGTGATCTGTATACACTGATAGGGGATTTATGATCTTGGGATTTGTATGACTTGTTTTATGACATGATACATTGGATATTTATGCTTTATTTTGGATGGAAATACAATTTTAAGAAATGAAAATTTTGCTTTAAAATTTACGTTGTTACAAGTTGGTATCAGAGCCTTGGTTTGAGGGATTCGGGTACACCTTCGGGCGTAACTGAACTCAAACCGAGGATTTGAGAAATCTTTCAAAAACAAAAGCATAAAATTTTTATAAGGGATTTTGCGGTAATCAAGAAGGAAGCAGTGTGTACGATCAGCCAGCGCCCGAACGGTAAAAATCCCCAAAATACTCTTACAACATGTGTTATGAGATATGATATGATATGATACGATATGAAATGCATGCTAGAAGACTAGGCATTCATATTAGGACTAGAGTGGCCTGATTTGAGATGCCTTAGTCTAGGAAATCTGTTGCTATGAGATGCTTTGATAGTGAGCGGGTAACTAGTGCATGGCAAGAATAGAGTACTCAGAATCCAGGGTTTGGGGAGGAGGAATTGGGGTGAATGCTAATGCGGTGTAGTCGGTAGTATTGGGCCCGTACTACGGAAGACACCGGGTCAGTGGGCAACCCAAGTAAGAATCCCTGGGTATCGGGGACTGAGTAGCGTTGCGTCATCGAGTGCGATTATGCTCGATAGACTCTCTGATATTTCTATGTTGTATTTCAGAGGCATCATGGTTGGACCACGCCACAGACCTAGTACGAGCAGTGTGAGTGACGAGGAGATTCGTCAGATGATTCATGAGGAGGTGGCTGCAGCGATCCGGACTGAGATTCCGGAGATGTTCGGGTCTATTAAGACCACTCTGATGGAGACATTTGATGAGCGGTATGCCGCGTTGACTGAGGCTGCAGCCGCTGCAGCTACCGCAGCTGTGGCCGCTGCCAGACCACAGGGAGGTGACTCGTTGCTGTTCCGGGAGTTCAGCAACACGAAGCCACCTAAGTTTGACGGGACGCAGGATCCGATCGCTGCGATGAGATGGATTGCTGATATCAAGGGATGCTTCTACACTTGTTCATGTCCGGAGCATCTGAGGGTACGGTTCGCCTTGAACCAGCTCCGCCTGGGAGCGAAGGATTGGTGGAAGTTCGTGACGGCGAACTTCACCTTGGCAGAGGTTTCAGCTGTGACATGGGAGAGATTTACCGCCATGTTCAGAGACGAGTACGTTCCCCCGGTGGAGAGGGAACGGTTGGTTCAAGAGTTCTTAACCCTCAAGCAGGGTAATGATTCTGTCACGATGATCACACGGAAGTTTCATGAGAGGGCGATGTTCTGCCCTGAGCAGGTGTCCACGGAGCAGGCTCGGATGAGCCGGTATTTGGGTGTGTTGAGGAGGGATATTCGGGAGTTCGTATCGAACTCGACATATCATACTTTTGCTGAGCTTCAGGCGAATGCCAGGAAGCGCGAGATCGAGTTGGAGACCCAGGCCAGGAAGGAGGCCGAGTCTCAACGGATGGATCGGCGGCCGGCTCAGTCTCAGCCGGCAGCCAAGCGGACTAAGTCCGCCGATTCGAGGTCGGGAGGTCAGAAGGGCCGCACTTGTAGAAAGTGCGGCAAGGGTCACGAGGGGACATGTCGATCAGGTGCTTGCTACAAGTGTGGCAAAGAGGGGCACATTGCTAGGGATTGCCCCAAGGGATTTATGGTCTGCTTTCATTGCAACCAGACCGGCCATCGGAAGGCCGAGTGCCCTCAGCTTCTCCAGGGATCTACACCAGCTGCTAGGACTACTGAGACTCGACCAGTGAAGGCCGAGGCCCCAAGGGCTCGTGGGAGAGCTTTCCAGTTGACTGCAGAGGAGGTCCGCGCGGCGCCTGATGTTGTGGCTGGTATGTATTCTTTCATATATTTATTATTCTTTTATGAGATGTTATGCTTAATTCATGATATGCGTAGGTACTTTCCTTGTGAATTCTGTACCTGCCTTAGTATTATTTGACTCGGGTGCGAGTCGGTCTTTCGTATCTCTGGCTTTTAGTCAGCACCTTGGTACTGATCGGGAATTGATGAGTCAACCTCTGAGGGTTTCCATAGCTGACGAGAAAGTGATATATGCCGCGGACGTGATTTGAGGATGTGTGCTCGAGATTTTTGGTGTCAAATTCCCTATAGATTTGGTTCCTATAGCTATGGGGGATGTCTGTGTTATCGTGGGTATGGATTGTTTGAGTAAGTTTGGGGCAGTTATTGACTGCGAGAGACAGTTGGTGACGATTCGAGATCCTAGTGGGGGGGTGCTTTCAGTGTATGGCGAGGGGACCCGATGCGGGTCGGTGTTTTGTTCGGCTGCCAGGGCGAGGCAGAGTTTGCAGCAGGGCTACAATGGATTCGTAGCCTACGTAACGGATACTCGAGTGGCCGCGGGGAGGCCCAATTCGGTGGATGATGTTCCTGTTGTATGCGAGTTTTCGGATGTGTTCCCCGAGGAGTTACCAGGTGTGCCTCCGGAGAGGCAAGTGGAGTTCCGTATCGATTTGGTTCCGGGAGCGGCGCCCATTGCCAAGGCGCCTTATCGTCTCGCTCCACCGGAAATGCAGGAGTTATCTTCGCAGCTTCAGGAGCTATTGGGGAAGGGGTTTATCCGGCCGAGTAGCTCACCTTGGGGAGCGCCGATTTTGTTCGTCAAGAAAAAGGATGGTTCACACCGGATGTGTATCGATTACCGGGAGTTGAACAAGTTGACGGTTAAGAACCGGTATCCGTTACCTAGGATCGATGATCTGTTTGATCAGTTGCAGGGGGCATCGTGGTTCTCCAAGATAGACTTGAGGTCGGGTTATCATCAGATGAGGGTTCGGAATGAAGATATTCAGAAAACTGCTTTCAGAACTTGTTATGGACATTATGAGTTTGTGGTGATGCCTTTCGGGCTCACCAATGCCCCAGCTGCATTCATGGACCTCATGAACAGGGTGTGCAGGCCGATGCTGGATCGGTCGGTGATCGTTTTTATTGATGATATTCTGGTATATTCGAGATCTAGGGAGCAGCACGAGGAGCATTTGAGGGAGATTCTTGGAGTTCTGAGGTCGGAGAGGCTGTACGCCAAATTCTCTAAGTGTGATTTCTGGTTACGAGAGGTCCAGTTCCTAGGGCACCTCGTTAACTAGAACGGAATTTTGGTCGATCCGGCCAAGATAGAGGCAGTGATGAGATGGGAAGTGCCGATCGCCCACAGAGATCAGGAGCTTTCTGGGTTTGGCTGGATATTATCGCAGGTTTATCAAGGATTTCTCCAAGATCGTCGTGCCACTCACTAGGATGACCCGAAAGGGCGTTGCATTTTCGTGGGGACCGGAGCAGCAGTCCTTATTCGAGACCCTTCGTCAGAAATTGTGCGAGGCCCCGGTGCTTGCACTCCCGGAAGGGATGGAAGATTTTGTGGTGTACTGTGATGCACCTATATCGGGTTTAGGGGCGGTGCTTATGCATAGGGGGCATGTGATAGCATATGCTTCGAGGCAGTTGAAGCCTCATGAGTCGAGATATCCCACCCACGACCTGGAATTGGGGGCGGTGGTATTTGCCCTCAATATCTGGCGGCATTATCTTTATGGGGTTCGGTGTACCATCTACACGGACCACAAGAGTCTGAAGTACTTAATGGATCAGCAAAACCTGAATATGCAACAGAGGAGATGGTTGGATGTGGTGAAGGATTACGATGGTGAGATCCTGTACCACCCGGGTAAGGCTAATGTGGTAGCCGACGAGTTGAGCCGTAGGGCGGAAAGCGTCCCGATCCGAGATATTTGTATGAGGTTGACGGTGATGACCCCGATTTTAGATACCATTCGAGGAGCTCAGGCTGAGGCTGTGAAGCCAGAAAACCAGAAGAGGGAGCGGGTTGTGGGTCAGGTATCAGGATTCGTTACGGATGGTCGAGGGCTTATGACTTTTCAGGGTCGGATTTGGGTACCGTTTGTGGGCGGTACGCGCACTATTTTGATGGAGGAAGCGCACCGATCGAAATTCTCGATTCATCCCGGGGCTACGAAAATGTATTTGGATCTAAGGAAGGAGTATTCGTGGCCCTGTATGAAAAGGGATGTTGCATGGTTTGTCGAGAGATGCCTGACTTGTCGGCAGGTTAAGGCCGAGCACCAGCGTCCGCACGGTAAGTTGCAGCCGCTAGAGATTCCCGAATGGAAGTGGGAACGGATTACCATGGATTTTATCACCAAATTGCCGCGGAATGCGAGGGGAGTCGACGCGATTTGGGTGATCGTGGATAGATTGACGAAGAGCGCTCATTTTCTAGCCATCAGCGAGAGCTCTTCTGCGGAGAAGTTGGCGGAATTATACGTGAGGGAGGTGGTATCGCGGCATGGGGTTCCGATGTCGATTGTGTCAGATCGTGATGTGCGTTTTACTTCCAGGTTTTGGAAGAAGTTTCATGAGGAGTTGGGTACGAGACTGCATTTCAGTACCGCATACCACCCGCAGACAGACGGACAGAGCGAGCGGACGATTCAGACGCTTGAGGATATGCTCTGTGCATGTGTTTTAGATTTGGAGGGAGATGGGACACTTATCTGCCTTTAGCAGAGTTTTCGTACAACAACAGCCATCATTCGATCATTGGTATGCCACCCTTTGAGCTGTTGTATGGTCGGAGGTGTCGCACCCCCATCTGTTGGGGAGAAGTGGGGCAAAGGGTGATGGGTAGCACGGAGATTGTACTTCAGACGACCGAGCAGATTCAGCAGGTCAGGCAGAGGTTGTTGACTGCGCAGAGTCGCCAGAAGAGTTATGCGGACAGGCGGCGGTCCGAGCTTGAGTTTCAGGTTGGCGACCTTGTGCTCCTAAAGGTCTCTCCTTGGAAAGGGGTGATACGATTCAGGAAAAGGGGCAAGTTGGGACCCCGGTATATTGGACCCTTCAGGATAATTGCTAGGGTGGGCCGGGTAGCCTACCGGTTGGAGCTACCTGCTGAGTTGGGGCAGATTCATGATACCTTTCATGTCTCGCAGTTGAGGAAATGTATTGCCGACGAGTCGGCAGTGGTGTCATGGGATGATATTCAGGTGGATGCAGGCCTGAACTATATGGAGAGACCAGTAGCGATCAGGGATCGGAAAGTTAAGGTTTTGAGGAACAAGGAAATACCCCTGGTACAAGTGTAGTGGCAACATCGGAAAGGGTCTGAGCTGACGTGGGAGACCGAGTCTAAGATGCGGGATCAGTATCCGGAGTTTTTTTCGGTATGAGACTTCGGGGGCGAAATCTGATTCTAATGGGGGAGAATTATAACAGCCCGAAATCCAGGTATTCTTCTTTTGGCTTTGCATCTTGGTTAAGTTTGTGAATTAGGGTTTTCATGGTAGGCGAGTACGCTGCGCGTACTCGCGCGCCTCATTTTGGACGCGTTTTCCCTCAGGTACGCGGGGCGTACCCAAGGTTACGCCCGGTGTAATGTATTCAGACCCAAACCCTAAATTCCTTTGATGGGGCTATATAAGGAACATGTGACTGGTCTTTTCATCCACCATCCCTCAGAGTGAAACCCTAAAAAGAGTGTACCCTCGTTCCTAGGCCATTGTGTGTGTATTCTAAGCTTGGTGGTGCCATTTCAAGGTTGCATAGAAGAAGAAGAGCTTGTTGGAGAGGCTAGAAGTAGTGCCCAAGTGTAGATCTGAACTTTGCAAGGGCTAAAGCTTCATTTCCATGTATAAAGTTCGAATCTTGTCACTTGGTTCATGTTGTATGCTTAAAAGGGTCATTTTATAGGGTTTAAGTCCCAAAGGTGGAGACTTTTGTGCAAATGGCCTCCATAAGCTTAGATACTTCATATTTCTGATCTATTGGAGTTGTAGACTCATAAAAATGGCATCTTGGACATGGGGATTTCACCATGCATGAGATCTAGGTCCTTGAGTTTGAATAAAAGGTTGTATTGTGATGTTGGAGCCTTTACAGTCGTGCCAAGGCTTAAAGGTCTCGACTTTATGGGTTAAGACACATTAGAAGAGTCGGATCTAGAAGTGGAAGTAATGGTTTAACCGATTAAGACCAGAAATGGAGAGTGGCTGATCCTGGGGGTTACGCTGGGCGTAACTCCCAGTACGCGCAGCGTACTGGGTGGAGACCCCGATCAGGGAGGGGTTGGCGACGTACGCCCCGCGTACATCTAGAGTACGCCCCGCGTACTCCCAGGGTTTGACTTTCATTGACTTTTAGGGTTTTGGTCAACTTGAGGACTTTAGGTCAAGGAAGGGTAAAATGGTCTTTTACCCTCTGAGGAATGATGATAAGGAGTAAAGTTCTAAGTGGTGGAAGTCCTTGTGTAACATATGATATTTTTATGTTTAGGCGAGGTTGAGCCATCGTTCGGGGTCGGTGTTAGCAAGGACTCGAGATCTTAGACTTCCCACGAGGTGAGTATTCTCACTATACTACACCCAGAAGGGTTTGACTGTGTGACCGGAAGGTCGGATTTGGTATGAGATATATGTGTTGTAAGTTAATCGTTATATGTGCCATGTATGATATGCTTGATATAGGCCGGAAGGCATTATGTATGGGCCGGAAGGCGAATATGTTATTGGCCGGAAGGCGTTGTAATGTGGACCGTAAGGTTGGCATGGGTAGGACCAGAAGGTCTACACAGTCGGGACGGAAGTCCCCTGAGACACAGGACCGGAAGGTCAGGGCCTGGAAAGGCGTATGTGCGTAGGTTGTATTTTGGGGAACTCACTAGGCATTTATGCTTATAGTTGTTGTGTTACGTGTTTCAGGTACCAGCGAGGACCGCGGGAAGGCGCCGGCGTGATCTGTACACACTGATAGGGGATTTATGATCTTGGGATTTGTATGACTTGTTTTGTGACATATTACATTGGATATTTATGCTTTATTTTGGATGGAAATACAATTTTAAGAAATGAAAAATTTGCTTTAAAATTTACGTTGTTACATTTTGGAAAAGGCTCATCAACGTGAAAGAACTAGCAGCAGCGTTGTTTGCGTTCGACATCTACAAAAGAAAAGGACAAAGATAGATTAGAATAAGAATCCCTAATTATCACCCAATAAGAAAATTAGGGCTAGGATCCAACAATAACATTTACATACTAGAAAAGGGATGCCGTAATCTAACATGCAAATAAATTGAAGGTAAGTGAATGACGATTCACTAATTCTCCATCACATAACTATTAGTCCTAAGTGTATTGAGAATTCCTAGGTTCGAATGAGATTCATTGAAACTATTCAATGGCATGTTTAAATCTCGATATGCCCCTCTTGTTTGTGACTGGGATACCGAGGATCACAAAGCGGGTGTGAATTACCATGCAAATTCACATGGTGCCTTCATTGTAACGATCACCTATTCGATGTGCCGGTAAACCACACACGCTCCATCGAACTATGATAAACAATGAATCACCCTTTGCCACCTTTGCTTAGAACCAATTAGTGTGCCGGTAAACCACACACGCTCCACTACCTTCTTAGCAAGGGTGCAAAGTGTAATTTCATGGAATTGCATCAATTCACTTTTCCTAAAGTAACTAAGATTGGGAAATTTTATAAAATTGTGTAGTTACTTTGTATCACTTATTATACTTTTAATGAGAGGATGAGGTTGCCCTATCCTACCCGTTCGGCTAACGACCCTCCACCAATCAAGCAAGCGGTGGGTGTGAGTGTACACCCATTAAGCACCATTTTATAGGTCGCAACCTTATACCCACCTTATAGATCGGCTTCGTGAATGAGGCCTACTAACGGTAAGACTAGCATTTAGTTATACATATATATATTATTCTAGTAATATCATATTAGTATAGGGTTGTATTTTAAACCTTTTAAAATCTAGGGTTTGAAATTTAAGTTGTCTAAATTAAAACTTTTAATCACAAATATAAATTTAAAAACTTGAGGGCAAGTTTTAAACATTTAAAACTTAGAGGATCAAATAACAAATAATTCTAATTAACAATTAATATCCTAATTATCTATATTTGATTTTATTCAAGATTTCTTTGAAAGATAATTACCTAAATAATTAATTAATTATCATATAAGGAAATCAAATATTTTATTAGTTGATAAATACCTTTAACTAGATCAAGATAATAGCCATATATATCAAAAAATCGGATTTAGATTGATCTATTATGATTAAGGTAAGTTTCCATAAGATAATTATGAAAAAATCCCAAATCTGGCCATTCCTGACGCTTGGACTCGCCGAGTGCACAAAGGGACTTGCCGAGTCAGGCCTACTCGCCGAGTCCATGACTCAGAAACCAAAAATCGAATTTTGCAGGTTTGTTTCGGTTAATTAAGCAACAATTTAAAGAAAACCAAGCAAGGCTCTGATACCACTGATGGGTTTTACCCATAAGAACTTTCCTATGTGCGCATGCAAAACCCTAATGCTTGGATCTAGGCTTTCTAATTAAACATGCTTTGAATCCAAGACTTCTAATGGCTAATTAGGTTAAATAACAACATTGAAACAGATCTAGAACCATACCTTTGAATTCCTTGTTGATCTTGTAGTCTTGGAGCTTCTAGAGTCACAATTGTCACTCCTCTAATGGCTTACAAACACCAATAGCAAGAAAGATGACTTAGGAGAGAGGAGAGGGGAGGAAATCGGCCAGGGTTCTCTTACTTTAGGTGAGGTTCCGATTTCCCTTGCCCATGGGGTCTATTTATACTTGTAGATTCCTTAAGGGTTACAATCTAAACCCTAATTGGATAATCTTCTCTTAAGGCTATCCAAATCCTTTCCTTAGATAAGTCATGGACGATTTTGAAGCTATCCTAGCTTCTAGAATCCGTCCACTATATATCTATAAGGATTTATAGTCTAAAGCTTAACTATCAAACAATTGACAGTTTATACCCCTTTATTTAATTAATCTCTTTAAGTCACCAAATTAATTCCAATTAATTCTATGACTTATATTAATCAAATAACAATATATTATTCTTTATATTATTCCCATAATATATTAATAATATTTACTCTCTCTTGATAAATCATCCTGTCAAGTTGCTATGGTGAAGGCAACCCAAAAGGACCATGCACAACCGGGTCAAGTACTTGCCTAATATAGTTGCAGCCTTAGACACTATTCCAACAGTAGCTTCAAGTCTTTACTTGTTATTTACTTCTGGAGTCAATCTTATGTGATTCAAATACAATGTAAACATTATACTAAAAATACAATGGTTGTTGTTGCTATGATTACTATTATACAATTGTTGTGATACTGTACATGACTTCTTCCGCCCCTGAACGTTTCCGCCGTTTCGGTATGGGGGTGTGACAGATTCTACTTCGTTTCATTAATTTTGGCTGAAAGCTGTAAACAAATCTATCTAGGGTGAAAAATACGCTTTTCACTAACTAGTTAGAATTTAACAACTATGATACACATTTTTGTAAAATTTATAATAAATTGTAGAAAAATCGTATGAACTTGCGAAAGTAGTCCCTGGAAAGCTAAGAGACAGAAAAACTAGATTATGAACTTAGATTTCAATTTTGACAGGTTTAAGTGGAGCTAAAGCAGTCTTAAACAGACTGCATTGTTTTGTGAAAAATAAAAAGGCTTTGTTTAGTCAAAAACGACTTCAATTTTTATGTAAAACAACTTTGGAAATCAGAAAACAACTTGTTTTACTTAAAAACATCACATTTTAAATAACTTTGTTGAAAGAAAACATCAGATTTCGATATCATAATTTATGCATCAATTTTCTGCATGAGAAATCAAATTTTAGAATTTATGCATTAGAAATCAAATTTCATAATTGTTCAAATATAGATTTTTAATTATGTTGAGTTTTTTCCGAGCAAGAGGCAAACATATTTTTTGGAAATTAGAATTCTAAACATTTATATTTAGGGTATGAATGATTTCAAAAATGTCGTTATCCAAAGTGGAACGATTTCCGCAGTAAACTATATGGATGCTAACTACATTGAGTGATGGATTGATATGGGTGCTACACGCCATGTGTGCTTAAATAAGGAGTGACTCAAGAACTATTAGGTTGTCCAAGTTGAGGCATCAATTTATTCTTGAAATTGTGATTCTAAACACACTTAAATTATGTGTTTAAAACATTCCAGAAATGGTATAACATACAAAAGAGCTAAAACTTAATGATGTGTTGTATGTTCCATAGAAGAACTTAGTGTTTGGATGGGTTTTGAACAAACATGGATTTTGTTTGGTGTTTGATACCAATAAGTTTGTACTAACCTAAAAAGGTATGTTTGTAGGCAAGGTCTATGAGGATGATGGAATGTTTAAATTCCATATATTGGCTAATGAGCCAAATATCAATGAGTTGGATAACTCTTTTGCTTACTTCCTTAAATTTCTAATGTGTGACATGCTAGATTTGGACATGTTAATATTGACACGTTAAGAAGGTTAATCAAACTTGAACACATACCTCACTTTCATATAAGTCAAAATATGGATGCAACACTTGTGTTGAGTTAAAATTAATACACCAATCATTCAAGTTCGTTGAAAGGACAACTCAACCCTTTGGATTAATTCACACAAATGTGTGTAATATGAAGTCGAATCCATATAATAGTGATATAAGTACTTTATCACTTTTATTGACGATTGCATTAAACTTTGATATGTTAATTTACTTAAAAGTAAAGATATACAAGTTAAAATGTACAAAAGTGAGGTTGAGAATTATCCCAACAAAAAGAGTGAATGTGGAGGTGAATATGCATCACCATTTGATGAATTTTTTGCAAGTCATGGTATTAAACATGAGCTTAAGGCGCCTTATTCACCATAACAAATGGCATCACTGAAAGGAAACATCATATCTTAAATGAAATGATTAATGACATGTTGTTACGTATGTTTTGGGTTTCTACACTCAATGTGGGGGGAAGTTGTGTCGTCTACTAATTACCTTTTAAATAAGGTACCCCAAAATAAAATGGGAAAAATACCATCTAAGTTATGGTCGGATATAAAATCATCTTACAAATACATTCGAAATGTGGGGGTGTAAAGGGTGTTATACCTAATCCAATGGTTGTAAGGATTGGACACTAGATTGTTGGTTGCATCTTTATTGGTTATACACAAAACAATAGTGTTTATTGTTTTATTGTACACTAATGGAATCAAAAAATCCATCATACTTTGAAAAGTGTTTCCATGTCTTGACAAATAAAAGACAAGTGCTCCAAAACAATTGGGCACAAAGAATCCTCTCATGAAGAAGAAATGGAGGAATAAATACATCATGATGGAGTAAAAGGGGACAAGTGAGAAATCATTTGGAGATGATTTATGCATATGTATGGTTGAAAGAGAGCCTCAAACTTTCAAAAAGGAATTCAATTCCTTTGATATATCTCAATGAAAGAGGCAATTAAAAGTGAAATGGATTTTATCTTGCCAAATCACACATGAGAGCTAGTGGATATACCTCTAGTATGTAAACCACTATGAGGAAAATGAAAGCAGATAGATCCAAAGAATATGAGAATGAGTTACAACATAATGGTCAATGATTTCAATAGAAATATGCACCAATTTCTTGTTTGAAAATTTAGAATCAAATGATACTTCTATACTCCAAGAAGCTATTTCTATTAAATCCAATAATATTGGTTAGAATTCATCAAAACAAGATAAAGGTTTTGGTGAATATTAAGATGTTCAATATGAAGTTGAAAGGACTATGAGTGGAAATATGAGTATTCTAAATTTAGAATCATATGATCGTTTCTTAGAAGATCATACTGGATTAATTTGTAAAAACTAATAATGGTTCTCTCAGTTGAACTATTAAGATTGAGAAATTACCACGGTTTAGTGGATTTCCAAATGAGAAGTAAGAGCTGATAACATATTTGAAATACTTGTTTGGATTACAAACATAAGAATTTCTTGATTAATTTCATTTGTATGCTCTTATAATTATATGTGGTTTAACTTCTCAAAATTTGGAAGCATATCATTCCGATAAGAAACTAAAACTTCTAAACATAGATTTAGAAGTATAAATCTACATGTAACTGCTAAGCAGTTATCTTACTCGATGGAAAGTAATAAAATGTGTGAGTAGTAAAGTCATTATATGATTAAAACAAGCTTTGGAACAACGGGTATCAAAAGTTTGAATGTCACTCAACATCAATGGATGTGATGAAATAGATTCATATAAATGGCACTTTAAAGTGTTATTCTATTTTATTACATAGTAGGATCCTTGAGAGAGGATGCCTAAAGAATTTTACATGTAGATGGTTAAAGCAAGAAATTGCATGGAAAATGCAATATTTGAAAGGAGACTCATGTATGGAATATTCATAATTACATCTAGCCAATGTTATTGTGAATTCACAAATACATGTAGTACATATGCTTATCGTATTATGTTGACATACTTATGCATATTCAATAGTGGTAACTATGGTGTAAGAGTAACTGTATTGATAATGGTCAACATTTGTTGGAAAATGTAGGAGAAAAATTTACAAATTTATCTAATGATAGGTAATGAAACTAAAGGGCTTTGTAAGTTCTTGGGAGACGTCCCATGATAAGCCAATATCTTCTATGTGTGTACATGGTAAGTCTAGACATATTTTTCAAAGACATAACACCATTCAACAATGACTCTCAAGATGAATTATCTTTAATGACTACATAAAGTCAAAATAAGATTGTGGATCCGTTAGCGAAATGCTTGGAATGAGAGGTCCTTATAAGGAATGGGACAAAAACTCATAGATTAATAAGTTATTGCGAAGGAAAACCCAACCTAGTTGACTGGAGATCCCAAGATCTAGGTTCAATGGGACAACCTACTTGCATATAACATCCGTGAATCACTGTGGGGGCTAACCCCAACCCATTCCTAAAACAAGTGACGTAGGTTAAGTTTATAGCCGAAGATAATAAGTTGGAAATCATTATGCATTAGCTTTTAATGATTATGATGGAATCACCTATGTGAGATAGAAGTGAGGTCGTTTCAAATGGAATTGTATGGGCACATTTCTAAGAGCTCTTACAAAACCAGACAAGTGTCCATGACCATAACGGACACATCAGTGAGAACCTAACTAGGTCAGGGAGAATCATGTGAGACATATATTGATTATTTACACAAACGACAGAACAGTTCAAGGACATCGAGTCTACTGGTCCGCTAGTAAAATAAATATGTATCTTAAGGGAAGGTTCAAAGGCTAACACCTACTTATCCTATGCATGATTCAACTGCTAGATTTTATCTAGGTAGCTTGAAAATGTATGATAAATTTCCATTCATGTGGGGAATTGTTAGAAAAATTGAATGAGAAATTACGCAACAAACTATAGTGTTTAGAGTGCTCGAATGGTTAAATAATTAAAGTAAACAAAAGTCTTATTTTGTTAATTTTTTTTTTTTAATTGAATTGAAATAGAAAATTAAACACAATTTTAGTTACAAATTTTGTGTTTAATATTGATTTTAATTCAACAATTAAAGTGTTGTTTTTGTAATCACCATAAATTGTAATTATGGTGAGAGTTACAAGTTTGTACTATAAATATAATGATCTTGTACTTGGTAAAGGCCATGGAAAAACTCTTTACTCTTCTCCCTTTCTAACACAACGTTTTCTAGCATGTATCAAGATAATATCCGGACCTTGTTGAGTTCGGCGATCTTGAAGAACCGTTCTTGTTGTTGTATCCTGGAAAACAAACACCCAGAGTGGGTCGAATTTGTTTTAAGGAAACTGTGTCAAACACAGGCCTCAGCTTTTGTTAATTTTCTGTTTCGTTTTCGTTTATCCTTGATATAGTTTCCTATAGACACAACATGTGAGCATCGAATTTTCCAAAAAATTGATTTTGCTTTCTAAAATTGAATGCTAAAAATTGATTGGGCTCCCTTTGTGGCCGTGTTCGATCGCCCACCTTGTACACCCTCAAAGACACCCATATACCCACCACATATATAAACTCTTTTCTTTATACTTTAACCATCGCACCTTGTGTCGCCAACCACCACCTGATATCATCGTTCCTGCCATACTCGTCAACCACGAGACCAGACCAACCCCTGTTTTACCGGAGAAATAGAAGAGAAAAAGAAGAGGAGCGCTTTTCTTTATTGTTGGTTGTACTCACAAAAACGCAGGCATAAAAGAAAAGAAATATGGCAAAATTTAAAATGGGGTATCTAATTTCTTAATTTTAAAGGATCTTAAATTTGGGCTAGGATAAGAATTCTTTTGGGCTAAAGTATATCCACATATTTGACTTTTTTGACATTACGTAAATGTTCTAAAATTAAAAACTCCCTATAGTTTGTTGAAAAAGTATAAGCATTAAAGCATATCATCCTTAATGAATAAGTCTATATATGTATTAAAAAAAGTCTTATATTAACAAGGATAATTTTCTATATTAATATCGTTAGATACACATTTAAAAAGTGATATCCATTAACAAATTCACTTACATAATTAATTTTATCTAAAACATTTGAAAATATACATGTGTGTATTTTTTTTAAAAAGTTAATGAACTTTTTCCATTTAAAAAAGTTGGCCCCTAACTAAAGTGACAAATAGTTGTAATTTCATTTTGTGCTAACCCTTTGAACTGACATATACCCGAATTTTTTCTCTAGAAAAACATCATACGCTCTTTTCACCTATATTCATTACCACATAAATACATATGTTTTCCCTATAAATATACAGTTATTGTTTATTATCTTATAGCATTAATAAATTATGACCTTTTACGTAAGGATGTATATTTTACGATGGCTATTGATGTGAACCTTCCACTCTACCATTCACATACTTAGGGGTCCCAGTCGGCGCAAATATGAACTTGAAAAAAAATTGGGCTCCAGTTCTGGATAGATTTCAATCCAAATTGTCAAAATGGAAGTCAAAAACCTTATCTTTTGGAGGTAGATTGACACTCATAAATTCGGTGTTAGGAAACCTTCCATCTTATTATCTTTCCTTATTCGTGGCATCTGAGGGCATTATTGACACATTGGAAAAACTAAGGAATCGGTTTCTGTGGGGAGGATCAGATGAAAAGAAAGTGGTCCATTGGATATCGTGGGATATGGTAACAGTATCAAAGGAATCTGGTGGGTTAGGTGTCGGTACAATAAAAGCACTAAACGTCTCTCTAATAACAAAGTGGTGGTGGAGGTTGAGAACCAAGCAGGATCAGTTATGGGCTGATGTGATAACAAGTGTGCACAATCTAAGGTCGAAACCTGATGACTGTTACTCTAAAAAGTCGTTACCTGGGGTATGGAATAACATCGCTGGAATTGGAAATGATCTAAAGAAAAAGAATATCCAAGTTCAAACTGTGTTAGACAAACGAATAGTAAATAATGGTGTTATATGGAGATGTGGGCTCACCCCGGATGGCTCTTTCACAGTAAATGCCCTTAGATCAAGATGGGACTACCGGACTCCATTAACCAACAGAAATTTCCACTGGGTAAAAGAAATCTCACTCAAAGTCTCTTGCTTTATTTGGAGAGCACAATGGGGCAGAATCCCAACAGCTAAGGAGTTAGTAAAAAGAGGGGTTAACATGGAAAATTTAACTTGCCAGATGTGCAATGTGAAGGAAGAAACCGCTGATCATATTCTTGTAGATTGTGCTTATGCAAAGAAGGTCATGGAAGGAGTAATGAGATGGTGCAAGGTGCATACTCATATGGAAGATCTCCAAGCGGTGTCGGACGTTCTGAACCTTGCCAATAAATGGGGAACGTGTACTAAAAAGCGGAAGATATTTCTGGCAATCTGTTGTTCTACACTATGGAGAATCTGGATAGCAAGGAATGAAAACGTCTTCAAAAGGAACCGGCTACCACCCGAAAAAGTTATTGAATATGTCAAATCAGTAACCTTTCTTTGGGTAAAGAACAGGAGAACCAAGATGAATTTAATCTAGGCAAATTGGTCTCAATGCCCTTTTTTCTTTTAGTTGTTCGTCTTTTTTATTCTCTATCTGTTTCTTTGTATTGCCACTGATCTGTGGCTGCAACTTTGTTTTCCATGTTTTCTTTTTCTTTTATATATAAATTTATTTGCCGGTTCCAAAAAAAAATATTGATGCTCATTTGTTAATTTTCAATTATTTATGAAGTAACCGTTAAGATCAATTACGATTATGTGTTTTGTAATTAAAGACTTCATATAGAAATTTATTTGTAATGAAACACGAATAGTAACAGTCATTCAAGCGATGCTAAGCGTCATTCAACTGTCGACACTTGAGTGATTTTGTGAGCCGTTGTTTTTTCCTTTTTTTTTCACTTTTGTTATGGAGCCATCAAGCAATTTCCATAATGATTCTGATGTTTCATGTTTGTTTAATCATGAAATCCACGCAAATTAGATCTATTAATCATTTTTTTTGTTGTTGATGAGTGTTTGTGTTACTATTTAATCTGGAAATCAGAACTTCATTTACACATTGTTGCACCACATATGTGATGAAATGCTTGCATGATATTACAGCACTTTATTTCACATTTTCACATTAAATTTTACCAAATTTGGACACCCACCTGCGAGTGATTCAATGCCATGATCAGAAACAGGGCAAGTTTTGATACAGAGCTTCTTCAAAGCTGTGCATATCTCAATTATGCAGGAAATCTCAGCATCCCCAAAAGCTCTTGAATGTTAGGGTACTGTTTTCTAACCATCGATGTGAAGCTTTATAGAAAGATGACAATTTTAATCAACAGAAATTAACACCGAATTTGAACAATATGGTGTTTTCACTCTTCGGTAGTAAGGGAAAAAAGAAAGGATGATTCAAGAATGAATTAAAAACGATCACGGTGGGACTCGAACCCACAATCTCCCGCTCCGGAGGCGAGCGCCTTATCCATTAGGCCACGCGATCTTATGTGCTGATTTGTCATTTACATTTATTATAATATATGCGTCATAAAATTACTTTCAATAAATTTTGTTAGATATATACAATATACATTGACCATATTTAATATTTTTGTACACTAATGCTGTTTTGTTTTCTGATAATGTCATGTCTTGTCAAATAGTCTAGCCTTAATAATCAATTTATACCATCGCAATAAAATCGACTATCCTAAAATAAACAAAAAGTTACAATATTAGACTGGATGAGCTGGTCATTTCATTGCGATGGAAAACAGCAAACTGTAGGCGGAAGGAACCAACGTCTAAGGAGTAAACACTCCATACTTTTTTAATTTTTATCCATTCTCTTCTCTCAACGAATGTAATATTTTAAAAAATTAACAAACCTAATGATCAAAAAGTAGAAAATATATATATAAAAATGTTTTTTAATCTAATTTCAAGCCATTTGGTCTTTCATTTATTCATTTTTACAACAAAATGAATTTCAACAATACCACCTAAATTTCGATCGAATAAAATCTTGTGCAGTTAGTTCAAACATACCAACTATAAAAAAAAAAAAATTCTTTCGATTCGATAGTGACATATCATTACCAATTAGACGCATGTTCAAATACAATGAGTTATCAACATTATCGTATACAAAAAACATATAAAACATATAATACAAAGATCTGAATCATGCGTTCCAATCATTCTATAGTTATGTTATCTCTTATCTACTTGCTTTATACTCTATGGGTTTAACTAAATTAAAAATACACACAATAATAGAAGTAACCTACGAGAGCTTAGTGAGTAACCCTAACAACATTATGTGTGATAACCATCCATTTTATTAATTAACTAGGCAAATACTCGCGCGTTGCACAGAAACATCTACATAATTGAAATCTTTACAAATATATGTTTTTTTTAATATAACAATAACGTTGTTGTTAAATGTGATATAATAATTCATATATACTAAATTGATATAATATATTGATTATTTTGAATTATATGATAATATATACATCTATTATAACTGTATAATCTCAACCGTTTTAATGACTTATACATGCAAGTTACTCATCAATAAAATTAAATATAATATATGACTTAATGCTATTTATAGTTTTTGTTATTGTTAATTAATTTTTTAAAATTTATTTTTTAATGTTTTAATTTTTATCATTATAATTATTTAAAACATTAGACACTGTTTTTTTATTTTAAAGGTAATAACATAATCATTTATATAGAGTTATTTTTAACTATTGTTATTGTAAGTTATTTTAAGCTACTTATTTGAAAACTTTTAACGATTATACAAATATCTTTAAGAAATAATTTAGTTAAATTGATATTATAAGTTAGTTTATGCCTTTAGTACTACGATTTATCATTTTTAACTATTCACAAAATATTCATTGTGTTTTTTAAGTGGAACTGAAATTTATATTTAACTTGACACTGTAATGTTATATTTAAAGTAATAGGTTATGTATTTTGTCCAATTGTTCCAAAGTTATAGTTTTAAACTGATAATGGTTTACATACAACAACATATTAAATCTAATAAATTAAGTATAACATGTTAAAAGTTAAAGGCATAACTTTATAAGTAGAAGTAAAGATATTATTTTAATATTTGAATTTAGTTTATTTATTTAACCTTATTAACCAAATTATAATCATTATTAGAAAGTCACTACAATTTATCACTCTTAACTATTTACAAAATATTATTTGAGTTGTTTAAGTTAAACTAAAATTTATATTTAACTTGGTCATGTAATGTTATATTTAAGTTTATAATTTAAATATTTTATACAAATTGTTCAAAAGTTGTAGCTTTAAAATGATAATAGTTTATATCCAACAATATATTAAAACTAATAAATTAAGTATAATATGTAATATTTTAAAAAATAACTTTATAAGTAGAAGCTAGGCAGTTATAGCGGTCCAAAATCAAATATCGGTCAAGGGCCGATATTTGGGATATAGATTATCGCGGTGGGATATCGGTATTTTTATATCATGCATAATTAATATATATAAACATAAAACATATATAAAAGTAATATAAAAAGTCAAAATTCAAAACTGTCAATGTTCGAAACATAATCTTATGTAAGCCATGTAATCTTCCTCCAAGTCCACATCAACCAAGGCATCCAATTATTTTATCTAGATCATCCACATGAACTCTAATTAATAGCATCATCATCATTTAAGAATTATGTACTTAACACATCAGCTGATCAAAACTATAGAAACTAGCAAGTTAACACTTAAGTATGTAACAATTAACATAACAATAAGATCGGTTAATACTTTAAACATGAGTCTATGACCTAAAACTAACAATTAAGTACTTAACATAATAGTAGGTCCAGTTAAGTTAAGTCCATAAGACTTAAGGCCATGACTTAACACTAAAAAAAAGCAAGTAAAATTACTTAACCGATATCCCACCTGGAAATCGCCTGTAAATATCGGTAAATATTGGTTAAATATCGGTAAATATCACCTATATTTGCGGTCTGGTATTTTGGACCGATATTTGACACCGCTATTTTGAAAAGTACCGATAACCGATATCCCACCTAGAAATCACCTGGAAATCGCCGATATTAACTACTTAGAGTATAAGTAAATATATTCTTTTAATATTGAAATTTAGTTTATATATGATTACATTTTAGACTTAATATTTCTTTATTTTTTTAACCAACTTATAATCATTATTAAAAAGAAATTAAAAAGTAATGAGGGTTTCAAATGAATGTGGTGAAATGAAAAATGAATGGGAGTTTCAAATTAATGTGGTGAAAGAAAAAATATTTCCGTTATAAAATAACTAGGCGAATACCCGCGCGTTGCGCAGAATACAACAATATATTTGAAATTTTTACAAATATATGTTTTTGAAATATATCAATGACATTAATATTAGCTTTTATATAATAAATCTTTATAAAGTTGGTCTAAACATTGTTTGTTTTGAATTATATGATAATGTAGATATCTTTTAAAATTGTATAGTCATAAGTGTCTTAATGACGTCTACCTGCATGTTACTTATGAATAAAATTTAATATAATATATGATTTAATGATATTTGTAGTTGTTGTTATGATTAATTAATTTTATAAAGTTTATTTCCTTGAGATTTTAATTTTTATCATCGTAATTATTTAAAACATCAAACATTATTTTTGTTTTTAAAGACAACAACATAATTTTTGTATATAATTTTACTTTTAGCTATTGTTGTTGTAAGTTAATTAAAATAACATATTTCAAAACTCTTAATTATTTTAATTTGGTTTCAGAAATTTAATATTTTTAAAATTTATTTGATGAATAATGTTAGTTTTTATGATTGTAGTTATTTAAAACAAAAAACATTGTTTTGTTTTTAAAGAAAATATTATAGTTTTTTATATAATATTACGTTTAACTATTTTTATTGTAAGTAATTTTTAAATTATTTATTTAAAAATTGTTAATGATTACAAAAAATAGTTTCATGTTTTTTTTGTTAATTTAGGATTACAATTTAGGTTTAGCACTATAATTTATAATCTTTAACTAATTATAAAATAGTCTCTCGATTTTTTTCAATTTTAACAGAAATTTTGATTTAAGTTAATTTTTTATATTATATTGAAATTAATAAATTAACTATTTCGCATCAACTCATAAATTATACAAATGTTGTGACTTTAAAATGATAATTTCCCACATACAACAACATATTTAAACTAATAAGTTAACTGTAGTATGTTAAAAAGTTAAAGCTCATAATTTTATAAATAGAAATATAATATGAGATTTTAATATTGTAGTTTAGTAAATCGTTTGAATGACTTTTACCTGCGAGTTATACATAAATAAATTTAAATATAATATATGGTTTAATGTTATTTATAGTTGTTGCTATTGTTAATTAATTTTTTAAAAATTTATTTGCTTAATGTTTTAATTTCTATCATTATAATTTTTTAAAACATCTAACATTGTTTTTTTTTTTTAATTTTAAAGGTAACAATATAATCATTTATATAGAGTTATTTTTAACTATTGTTATTATAAGTTATTTTAAGCTACTTATTTGAAAACTTTTAACAATTATAAAAATATCTTTTGGAAATATTTATGTTAAATTGAGATTACATTTTAGTATTTGCATTTATCACTATAATTTATCACTTTTAACTATATACAAAATATTCTTTTGTTTTTTAAGTGGAACTGAAATTTATATTTAAGTTGATACTGTAATGTTATACTTAAATTAATAATTTAAGTATTTTGTCCAAATTGTTCAAAAGTTGTAGCTTTAAACTGATAATGGTTTACATACAACAACATTTTAAATTTAATAAAGTAAGTATAATATATTAAAAGTTAAACACATAACTTTATAAGTAGAAGTAAATATATTATTTGAAAATTAAAATTTAGTTTATTTATGATTACACTTTAGGTTTGATATTTATTTAACTTTATTAAACAACTTATAATCATTATTAGAAAGATACTACAATTTATTATTTATAACTATTTACAAAATATTTTTTGGGTTTTTTAAGTTAAACTTAAATTTATATTTAAGTTGACCCTGTAGTGTAATATTTAAATTAATATTTTAAGTATTTTAGACAAATTATTCCAAAATTGTATATTTAAATGATAATGGTTTACATCCAATACTATATTAAAACTAATAACTTAAGTATAAAAAGTTAAAAAAAAATTAAAAAAAAAAATAACTTTATAAGTAGAAGTAAAGATATTATTTTAATATTGAAATTTAGTTTATATATGATTACACTTTAGGTTTAATATTTATTTAACCTTATTAACCAACTTATAATTATTATTAGAAAGAAATTGAAAAGTCATGGGAGTTTCAAATGAATATGGTGAAAGGAAAAATCCATGGGAGTTTCAAATGAATGTGGTGAAAGAAAAAAAATGTTCCATTTATAATATAGTATGATATGATATGATGATATGATATGATATGATATGATTTAGCAATAACTTAATTAAATCTCATAGTGCCTTTCAATTAACTCAATAAATATGTAATGAGTTATACCTTATAAGTTCACCAAATAACGAGTTTACCACTACTCAACAACTATATCTAATTAATACTACTTAACTATAGTATTACAACTACACATCAATCAATTTTGATATTACGACAATCTACACCACCATTTTAGCTAACAAAGAACAACAATGGTTTACGACTACTCAAGCCACGATTTCAACAAACAGCGACAACAATGGTTTTACGGCTACTCAAGCCACCATTTTCAGCGAAGAGTGATGGATATTGCAACAATGTACACGTTATGTGACTCACCACACTCGTTTAAGTATCACCATACATTTATCATTATGTGGCTTATCAAAATCTTCAATAATAAACAACTATAATTTATCAGTCATACTCTCTCTCTCTCTCTCTCTCTCTATATATATATATATATATATATATATATATATATATATATATATATATATATATATATTGCAACAAACAGCTATATCAGCTCACTACACTACACATGTACAAAATACTATATTAGATCACTACACCATGCAGAATAGAACAAATATACTAGTTTTTGTCGGAATTGAGTGTCCAATATCATAACTAATTGGTATAATTTTGTGAATAATAACAAAGTCATTTTAGGGTTGCTCTCAAGAGCTAAAATAACTAGAAAAATATTTAAGAGGGTTAAATAAACAATTTATTAAATTATCATAGTTTGATAAATTAATTAGAAACTTGTTAAAATTAATTTAGAATTAATTAGAATTAATTTATAATTAGTTAGAATTAATCAGGAAATTATTTAAGGTGCATGGATTGAATATTAATTGTTCAATAGTCGAGCAATTGAAGTATTATGGAAACCCTAGAAGGGTTGGACGAAAATTGGAAGGGAATTATCCCTTGGAATTTTCGGACATAGTTGTTGATAAGAAAAGGATTTGAATTAGGATTAAATATAATTATTTAATTAACTCAAATATGTTTTCTCTACAAGTTTGCCCAACTATAAATAGACCATCCTAGCCTTCATTAGTTTTATTCCTAGCTTCCTTGCACTATGAGATTTCGAGTTTTGCAAGCCTCTTCTCATCTCCCCTAATTTTCTGGTGTTTAGTTTTTTGGGTGTGATCCTTTAGAAGAATTCTCTTTTAGGTGCTAGAACCTTCCAAAAGCTTCAAGATTTTTGAGATCTACGAGGACTTAAGAAGCAAATTTTATTTGCTTAAAGGTTAGTGATTCTATCTCTCTTTGTAGTATTATTTAGTGGTTTTAAAAGTAGGTTGTTATAATTAGTAAAACCTAGATCCTATGTTGCATGTACACTTAAGGTTATTTAGTTGTCGTTGTTGACAAATACTAGTGTATAGATGCATAAAAAACCTATCAGTGGTATCAGAGCCATTAGGTTTTAGTTATAAACATTACTTGAAAAAAGACGAGAAAAAAACCATGTTTGTTTGGTTATGGGCTTGGGGTAAAGTTACCTAATCGTAGGTCTAATTAATCATAATTATATAAATATTACATTTATATAAATACAAAATGGTTTTCAAACTATTTAATACTACTAGAGTACAAACAGAAAATTTCATGATAATACAGTGTTATAGATTTTTACAGTAAAACAACCAGCTAAACTATAATAGGTATAGTTTAGAGGACCCTTTCATTGGTTACACGTTTCAAAGTACATAACAGTAAAACAAACATATTACATAACATAAAACAAATAGAATACATGATGGAAAACAAGCAGAGAACATTATCAGAAAACAAGCAGAATACTTTACTGAGAAACAAACATATAAAAACTATATTTTATATAGTTTATGAAACTTACTTTCAGTTTAGTTATTACAAAGTAACTTTTCATTATTCTACATGTAATCATCAATATAGCACTTGTGAGACACGCTTCAAGTACTTATTTAAGTATAAAACAAAAGTCCTGAAAATTATAACCAAGGTCTCCTTGAGGGAGAGCGTGACATTTGTGTATAGATCTATACGGGACTGATAATCCCGCACCAGAGCTGCTTGCAACAGCTAGGTCGGCAGACCTGTGGTAACAACTGTCGTACCATATTTCGACGCCTGAAGAACGTCGTGTTTCAGGCGATCCTAGGTCGTCAAGCATGGTTATGATAACTCAGAATTTGGTATTGAACAAAATGATTGTTGTATGAATAAGTAACCCTTCACATAGTTTTATTTAATTATAAAACTATAATACAGTATCTTACAAGTATAAACATGGAATACTATTTTAATTCTGAAAAAACGTACTTTTCATGGCTTTATGAGAGCTAAACTACATCTTACAAGTATTCGATCAAAAAAATCTTGATATTGAAAAGAATGGGGGAGAAGGTGAGCACATGAAGCTATAGATGATCGATCTATAGGACATGGGATAACTGGAAAATAAAAGGGTGGTTGTGAGGTGCCTTAATCGAATCCTCAACCCGATCACATGGCTAGGAAGGTGGCTGCCAAGTTAACTATTATTGGCATATAGAAGAAGATGATCAACACGGCCAAAAAAGTTTGAACCCTTTCATAGGTATTGGTATATGAGAATTAAATCACTTTGTCCCTGATGTTTTGGGATATCAGTTACAAAGATTTCAAATTTAAATGGGATTATGTATGGATGGAATCAGTAATTATGGAATGCTTACTGATTATTTGGGATTTGGGATACGAATTGATTTAATTGATGAAGCGAATGTGAGCGAGTGGGCGGGAAAAGTATAGAGTAGATTGATGGTAAAATGACACATGGTAGGAGACAGTGCTTATAAGAGGACACGTGGCAGGTGTAAGAGTTTTTATTAAGAACTAGGTGTGAGACCTATGTACTACACGGGGTGATTAAAAGAAATTTAAATATCAAGGTGTAAATATTAAGTATTTTTAAAAATAAATACAAACAAAATGATGAATAAATAAATAATTCTATCTATACGATTGACATAAGTAATTCATATTCAAAAGTCATTACTTGATCATAATGACTTTTATCCATTCATCACAATGTATCAAAAAAATGGACAAAATTTGTGTGGCTAAAGCTCAAGAAACTCCACACCACCTATTGAAGCAACTTATAATAAATTCAAGCCATCATGCTAATGCCTAAGAGTACAAGAGCCTAGCCCCAAGAAAATACTTAAATGTTAATAAACTTGACAACAAAGCAATAACCACCAAGACTTGTTAATTTTCAAGAATTCACCAGCACTCATCCACGAGCAATAAACATAGCTAACAGCTTTCAAAGATCGACATATATACCAAAAAATTTCAAACTTTTCTGCAACAAATTGGATATTTAGTGAAACTCCATAAATATATTGCACTTTAACAAATTCTATTTTCACACCTTTATTGTAGTTATTCTTTAGTTCTTAAAGTAAAGCCACATTCTCATGCTTCTTGATTGGGTAGTTATTCTTTAGTTTTTAACTTAAATCAACTAACATTTATAAATATAAATGGTTAATTTATATTTATTCAAACAAAATA